>NW_025421321.1:17610000-18860000 GCF_011764305.1 Mustela putorius furo | reverse complement strand
CTGCTCTCAGTCCTGACTCACTCTCTACTCTCCATTCAACCTCATGACCTTTGCGTCTACTACCTCATGACTTCTGCCCACTATTTTCTCTGTTGTGTCTCAGCTTCTGCTCCCCTATGCCACGGGTCCTTGTCTGTGTGTCTCCTCTTCAGAGACATAGTCACCAGACTCACAATCATCCAGGTTGGAGAGACTCTGAAGTCTGGCTCGTAGAGCAAGCCAGCTACTGACCCAGCCACGGGACAGCCAGCCAAAGAGAGTGGCCTCTGGGTTAAAGTATATGAGTATATAGTGTGGTCTGAGACATCCTTCCTGATAGTTTTTGCCTAAAGAGCTGCTTGGTCCACTTGCTTAGAAATGACTGTGAGCAGGACGCCTGGGTGGCTCAGTTGGTTGGACGACTGCCTTCATGATCCCGGAGTCCTGGGATCGAGTCCCGCATCAGGCTCCCAACTCCACGGGGAGTCTGCTTCTCCCTCTGAACTTCTCCTCGATCATGCTCTCTCTCACTGTCTCTCTCTCAAATAAATAAATAAAATCTTTAAAAAAAAAAAAAAGAAATGACTGTGAGCAATAAAGATACCTGTACTGTCTTGTCCAGAACAGTCAGACCACACCCAGTCTTATTTCACAAGCAGCTGTTCTCATTACACTCTTAGGGAGTAAGAGGTGTCTAGAAGTGTTCCTTCCACCCACAACCCAAAAATACATCCCCCACTGGTCTTCTACTGAGACTGATGTCCTAATGTACTCCTTTATAATGAGACACTGCCTTTCCTAGAGTCCTAATTTAAAGTCCTAAATATCCTAATTTAAAATCCTAAACATTAAAATCCTAAAATAGCCCCCAGCAAAACACATACACACATACAGAAAAAAAAAAAATCCACCTGCAAAGAGCTGTGTGCTCTATCCCTAACATATCCAGGAGAACTCCATAAAGCAGGGTGGGAATATAGGTTATCTCATTCAACAGGGACACAAAAGCAGCAGGAGTCTGAAGCCCTTGAGGCAAATTCTGCTGTCTTGATTATTCCACCAATGGCCTACACTAGCCATTGCTCTGTTTTTTTAAGTTCATCTGTCTATCAGTCATCTCTTGATCTCCTTCCATGTGCTGGGCACTAAGCACTGGGACAATTTACTGAAGGGGACTACACTGCTGGAAAGTTTCACGGGGCATCAGCAGCAACCACTTAGGAGATGAGCAGTATTTTATTAAATTCTCCACTGACTCGTCTTCCTCCTTACTTTGAACTTGTTTGGATTTTTCTTGAACATTGCCTCAAGATTAGAAAAACCAACGAGTTTGGGACCTTGTGTACAAAACTGAAGCTTTACATACAGTTCTGTTTGCTTGGCCAAGTGCTTGCTTGCACTGGACTGATGAATCCAGTTTGCCTTTAGAAAATGTACTGTTGGGACGCCTGGGTGGCTCAGTTGGTTAAGCAGCTGCCTTCGGCTCAGGTCATGATCCCAGGTCCTGGGATCAAGTCCCACATGGGGCTCCTTGCTCCGCAGGGAGCCTGCTTCTCCCTCTGACTCTGCCTTCCACTCTGTCTGCCTATGCTCGCTCTCGCTTGCTCTCTCTCTCTGACAAATAAATAATAAATAAAATCTTTAAAAAAAAGAAAATGTACTGTTTACCTCCCAGGTAGATGACAGCTTATACCTATAAGGAGTTACACTCAACCTTGAAAGGAATAACAGGGTGAATATGAGGGAAAAAACACAGCATGGGTTTTCTCTGTGTGTGTGTTTTTTTAAAATTTAGATCTTAATGAGAGTGACTGAATGGAGAATTAGGGGAAAGACGAGATGGAGAAAAGATTCCTCAGAACCTAGAACAATACTGTTGAGAGGAGGTTTCAGCCCATGAATCAGATGTATAAAATATATAAACAAAAAGGCTTACTACATTCTATTTTTCAGGGATATTTCTTCCACCAAATTGCAAGCTTTGCCTAGCTACGGGCTGGAGTCCATCCAGACACTCATTGCCACATCATCCTATTCTCTAAAAAAACTGCCATCAAGGGAAAAATTTGCCAACCTCCTGGATGCCACACTGACTTACTCGAGCCACTGCTGTGCTTTTAGAAATTTGCCAACAAAAGAGTAAGTAAAAAGCAAAAGGTAGAGCCTGCCAAGATGTGGCAGAAGCAGATTTCAAAACAGTCAACTGCAACAGCTTCCTGCCTCTTCACTACCTGCTCTAGATCAGCTCCAGAGCCATGGGGTCACTTTCAGAGAGACAAGAAGAAAATGAGCCATCCTGTTTCCTCCAGAAAACTAATTCCAAACAGTTGATTCACCCTGCAGCTATAAGATCTTTGTAGCCTATTCTGGGCTAACTGAGTTATAACCTTAAATTAGGCTGTAATTGCAGTTGCAAAATGGAGTACAAAACTAGCATCTTAAAGATTAGCTCTAATCCTTATCAGAGAGCATCATTTTTAAAGAAGAAGGGAAGTAGGCTCAAGAGAGTAAATTTTACCTAACATCTTAATCTTTAATAAAAAAAAAAAAAAAAAGGACACAAACTCTACAGAAGACTTTTTTTTAAAGCTATTTCTCTCCCAGCAAGAAGATCATCTTTCATTTCAGAACAGAATTCTAGCTCCCTAAGGAGTAGCTTAGTGTCAGAACAAAAAGGACATGAACTCCTGGCTGGTTTGTGTCCAGTGTGGGCATCTTACCGATTCCACTGATACACTACAATCCAGAAAGTAAGGACAGCCTGTGCAGGATTTCATTCTTTCCTTAAAGATTATTTTTCAGACTTCTTTTTGAGATACATACTATTACCTTTTTTACATCGCAAACCAGTACACAACACCTAGGTAACAATATATTTTTACATGTGTATCATGGGATACACACACTATTTTTCTTGTCCACTTTACTCTATTTTATTTCACGTGTGTTCTGTTTTCAATACTAGTCTTGACGCACTCTTTTGTTTTCATGACGCACTAATGGGATACAACTCACAGCTGGGAAAACATTTGCCCTGAAGGGTTATTATGCTGGTTAAGTGGCTCAGTTGGTTAAGCAGCTGCCTTCGGCTCGGATCATGATCCCAGCATCCTGAGATCAAGTCCCACATCGGGCTCCTTGCTCCACAGGGAGCCTGCTTCTCCCTCTGACTCTGCTTGCCACTCTGCCTGTGCTCGCTCTCATTCTCTCTCTCTCAGACAAATAAATAAATAAAATCTTTAAAAAAAAAAAAAGAAGAAGATATTCTCAATTAATTAGATGAAGTGCTCAAAGAGTGATGCTAAGATGCTGCTGTCTTTATTTGAATCAACCTACTTATAATGAGTCAACCAACAAGTATTATCGTACATCTACTTTGTGCCTTGCAGAGGTGCAGGAAGCGCTATCTGAAGTTTTGAGGTAAAAAGACAAAACACTAAGAAGACAAAGCACTCAGAGAGCCATGCACCATTAGCTGAGCTTCGAAGAATGTTAATTGAACACTTACCGTTTCCAAACAGTGCAAAAATCTGAAGATACAAAGATAACTAAGAGTTCATCCCACCCTCCAAGAATCACAAACAGCTATATGGGGGCAGCACACAAGAGACCAATGTTTAAGTACAATACAGCAAAGGTAATGGTAGAGCTAAGAATAGAATAGAATGCTCTGGGAGCCCTGAAGAAGAGTTTCTAAGCAGCAACAGGACTTACAGAAGGCTTCCTAAAGGAGTGACTTCTGCTGAGCTTTAGAGAGGGGTAAGAGTTGGCTAGGCAAGTGTGGATAAAACCATGCCAAGAAGACAAAGTAGCTCATGTGAAGGCACAAAGGCAAGAGACAGAAGATGGAAGTCCTTTGGAAAAACTGGAGCAAGAAGTCTTAAGGGTACGCAGAGGAAACAGGGAGAGGTGGGCTGTGATGGGCTCTGGGTGTCAGGCCAAGTTGTTCGGAGGATTGGGAACCACTAAAGAACTCAAAGCAAAATTACTCAGATTTGCTTTTGTAAAATAACACTGTGGAGGATGGCTTAGAGGTGAGCAAAGCTGGTAAGAGACCAAATTGAATAACAATACAGACACTAGTTTACGATAAAGCTGATTCTGGACACCTCAACTTTGGAGGCAAAGAGGTCACATCCCTTCTGAAATTACTGGCATGTAAAAACAGTAGTTCAGGGGCTTTTTATTCCAGTAAATGAAAAAGACTGCCTCTGGGTGAAAAAAAGGAGGACAGGCTTATGCAGGTGTAGACCAGTATCAAAGTAAGATGGGAATATAGTCACACAGAGGGTGTCTTGCTTGGAATTACAAGCTTTAACTGACTCCCCCTGTCTCCATAAAGCTTGAAACCTTGGATGCTATTGAGGCCAGAGAGCCTGAACTGGGCCAGGGGAATATTGAAGCAAACTCTGAGCCACTCCTCTGCCCTGCAGCTGCTGGGCCTGGGTAACAAACACAGCTGCCTAGGCAGATGGCCCCAAAGACTTCCTTGGTATCTATGATTAAAATTGCAAAAAAGAGTAGATGGAACCCAATGTTATGAGCTGAAGGCAAAGAACAACCGCATTTCCTGTTAACTATAGGGTGGTTCACGCATAGTATCTCTAAGTGTCGGACATGGAGCCAGCATCAAACACACACACACACACGTGCGCACGCGTGCGCGCGCACACGCATGCATGCACACATACTTTGATCCAAATTTGAGGACTTATAAGCCGGACCCAAAATAACAAGATGATTAATTTTTGAAAGTGGGTCCCGTAGGTCAAATAGTTCCTCTATATTATCCACCTTTATATACAAAGTTTATATACAGAGTTATTTGTATAAGGAATTTATATACAAAGTTATTTGTACAAGGAATTATCTTGTTAATATTGGAGGAGAATATATAGAAATTTCTAGTCTTAATTGCCTCGTATCTCCTTTCTCCTTGGGAAGGTTGAGTTTCTCACCACCTTTCTCTTTCCTTCTACTTCTTCATCCAGTTTTCTTTTGTGCCTCCCTTTCGTCTTATCTTAGGAATATAAGTACAGGTCTCTTTTAATATCTTGAGACTTCTCACCTTTCCATTAGGCTAAACTTCTTGGAACAATGGAGGACTAGGGAACACCTACACATATTTCTCCACATAAGGAAAAAGGGCAGAAAATTCACATCATAATGTCAAGTCCAGTATCTTCAAATCCTTACAAAACAGATTTCCCAGTTAGGATTCGAAGCCATGAATCCTGAATGGTTATTTGTTCATCAAGAGCAACGTGGTGAGGAGACTGGTAAGGAGCAAACCCTAATATACCACAAAGGTAGTTTTTAATAAGCAGTGAAAAAACCATGATTCAACATGATGGATTTAAGCTTTTTCATCTCTAAAGCCCACACAAAACATTTAGCATTCAGGAGCATTTTATCTAAGCTGGAAGCACTCTAATGACAATTCTGAAGCCTTTACTCTCTCCCCAGGAAATGTTTCAGTTAGGACAATGGTGCAGAACATGAAATATAATAGGTAAAGAATTTGGATGAACAAAGCATAAATAGACATGATCATGTTTAGTTTAAAGACCAAAAGCTCAACTGCTTTTTTTTTTTTTTAAACCTCTTTTCTTTCAGGCAGAATTTTTCATTTTCCATTTTTGAAAACTTTTCCAAACAATGTGAAAGCACAGCAAGGAGACCAAATAATGAAACGCTGTAAGTATTTGCATGCAAAGAAACTCAGGAAGCCATGTCTCGTTCTATGTGCATCTTATTTTCAGTGCCAATGGTTTTCTTCTGATAAAAGTCTTCACTGGGTGGGGGGCCGGTTTGCAAAGCATTTTTTAGTAGATTTAAGATGGGAATTTTTCCTTTGCAAATGGCATCCAGTTGATCAGACATCTCTTTTAACTCATTTAAAAAAAAAAAAAAAGCTCTTTAAAAAATGTATATACATGTTCATTCTACAGCTAAATGCTCCTTGGAAATTAAAATTTTATTTGCAGTTATCCTGAGGTCACTAAGGGCTTGTTTAAATGACAGCTTCATTAGGAATTTTCACTAGTCAGTGGTCAAAAAGATTAACTGATTGCAGATACAGCTTCTAGAAGTAGCCACTTCCCTTTAAAAAGACCTAGGCCACCTTGACCACTATGCTCTGGAGCTTAAAATTATTCAGCCTCAATGCTATCACTAACATACACTGCATGGGAGCTCCACTTCTATTCTATGGACTGATTTTTTTAACATTTTTCCTGGCTGTCTTGACATTTCACATACGTTCAGATATAAAAGAGCATGTCTCAAAAGATAATCCCAGTGTCCCTATGCCACATTTACTACGATTTATAAATCTTATTATTCTCCCATGTGTCCTTCAGGCTACAAAACCAGATGCCCTTCT
The DNA here is from genome assembly GCF_011764305.1 of Mustela putorius furo. Taxonomy (NCBI): domain Eukaryota; kingdom Metazoa; phylum Chordata; class Mammalia; order Carnivora; family Mustelidae; genus Mustela; species Mustela putorius. The sequence continues at coordinate 18,853,636 of NW_025421321.1, read as the reverse complement.
AAGACACCTTGCCATTCTCCATTCTCTCTTCGTCTTTTTTTCCTTTTCTCTTTTTTTTCCCCCCATCGCAGCAGGGTGGTGTGATGGAAGGACCCTGGGTATCGGGGCTTCTCAGAGTTGGACATGAATCCTTGGCAGTGATGTTCCTGTAACACTGGCTATCCCTGGACAATACTTACCTTTTTGTTTTAGACATTTTTCCTCATCTGTAAGGGGCAGCAGGAATATCATTTGGCTTTCAGAACCATGAGAGTGAAGAGAGTTGTTAAAGAATCTAACAGCATCTGGGGTACATTAGAAATATCATACTCTGTATCCTTCTTTTCTCTTTCATTTAGGCTAACCCCAACTATATTCCAGTATTCCTTTTCCTCATCATTCCTGCTCCTCTTGATATTCTGTCAGCCACCTTCCCTGTTACTCTTTTGTAACCTATGGCTTTTTGCCTCATCAACAGGAAACACTTTTGGCTATTGCCAACGATAGCATCGAGGGGTAGTTTGTGGGGACAGGAGACTTTAGCCCATTCTCAATAATCCTCATCAACCTTGCTACAAGCCTTCCCAAATAAGGCTACAATCTTGAGTTTGCTATGCTAACACTGGTTTAAAACAAATCCCCTAATTTCCAGCATCCCCAAAACTATGTGAAATTAGCACATAATCTAGCTAAAAAGAATGTGCTCCCCGTGAAATCCCCTTCCCCTCTTCCCACTACCTTGCTATTCCTAAATCCCTGGAGTTTAGAAATTCTACAGCTCACCTACTCTCACCAAAATATCAGTGTCCTTGCTGCTACAGCTGGCCCCATCGTTCTCCTGCAGTCCCTATCTTTCCACCTGTCTTTGTTCATTGTGGTTGAAGTGGCCTCTCCTTCCTCTGACTCAGTGTTGTAGGCCTGTAGTCCATTCATATCCTTCTGTACTAAAGACAGGTCCCTGCTGGGTTTTGTCAATAGCATGCTGCTGCCCTCAGGAGCCATACCAAGACACAAATGTAAGTAGCAGCAGGTCTAAAGACAAATCATGAAGGAGAAAAACTGCTAGACATATGCTCAGTAGGGCAAAAAAAAAAAAAAAAAGAAAGGGCAAAGGACCAGAGAAGTGAGAGAGGGAACATGTTTGACCTCTTATTGACACAAATTTATTCAGAAGTCATGGCAGAATTTTTAGAAGCTTTGAATTAGTGTTTCTGGTGTTGTATTATTAGTAGCAGCTGAAATGTTTCTTTTTAAGATTATATTTATTAATTTGAGAGAGAGAGAGAGAGCATGAGCACAGTGTAAAGGCAGAAGGAAAAGGAGAAGCAGACTCCCCGCAGAGCAGGGGGCCACCTGCAGGGCTGGATCCCAGGATTCTGGGATCCTGACCTGATCCAAAGGCAGATGCTTAACTAACTGAACCACCCAAGTGCCCTCGAAGAAAAAGTTTTGTTTTGTTTTTGTTTTTTTAAATATTTTATTTATTTATTTGACAGAGATCACAAGCAGGCAGAGAGGCAGGCAGAGAGAGGGAGGGGGAAGCAGGCTCCCCGCTGAGCAGAGAACCCCATGCAGGGCTGGATCCCAGGACCCTGAGATCATGACCTGAGCCGAAGACAGAGGCTTAATCCATGAGCCCCGCAGGTGCCCCTGAAGTAGTTTTGATAAGGGGAAAGGAGCAAGGGAAATTAAGGTAGCAATAGTTGGAAAGTTTCCATCTGGCTTAATAAAGGCTATTATTTCGTAGGAATCATCTAGGAAGCTTATTTAAAACACAGATTGCTGGGCTCTGTCCCTCAAGAATTTGATTCAGGGTTTCAAGTAAAGCCAGGAACCTGCATTTTAACGAACACCCTGGTGATTCTGATGGAAATGGTCCAAGGACTCCACTTTGAAAAGCACTGACTGAGAGCCAGTGAAGTAGAGGAAAGGACCCTGCACTATGAATATGAAGACCTAGCACTGCCACTACAGCCTAGTGCTGGGAGACCTTAGGCTAATCACCCACCTCCTTTAATCTTGGATTCCTCACCAGTAAAATGAGGGGTTCAGTGAGAGGGTCTTTAAGAAGCTTTTAATGCAAAGAAATAACCTATTTTCTTTAATTGTTCTTTATAACTACCACATCCCTTCAAAGATTATCAAAAAAAAAAAAAAAAACCAACAACAGGTAATTCTATTAATGGGCATGAGATGAGGACAAACAAATGTACCTGTATTTAGTAATAAAACAGGGGAGGTTCCTGTGCAACCTTCTATGCAGAGCAGCAATCCTTCACAAGTTCCAAAATGGTTTCTAAGAATTTCTAGCACCATTTTGGAATCCCAGATCATAGATTTCTTTTTAATTCCTTTTTTAATTTGTGTTATTTCCCTTCAGTATTTGTATCCTTCAAATATATCCTTTCATCTACTCACCGAATTAGGTTCACACTTCCTTTTTTGGAACATGAGAAGCTAAGTTTTTTTTTGTTTTGTTTTGTTTTTTAAGATTTTATTTATTTATTTGACAGAGAGAGATCACAAGTAGGCAGAGAGGCAGGCAGAGAGAGAGAGGAGGAAGCAGGCTCCCTGCTGAGAAGAGAGCCCGATATGGGACTCGATCCCAGCACCCTGAGATCATGACCTGAGCCGAAGGCAGCGGCTTAACCAACTGAGCCACCCAGGTGCCCCGAGAAGCTAAGTTTTAAGAGCAGAGAAAAATACTCTTTGAATGGATGAGGAACCCTAAGGTAAAATACATATTAGTAATGGCTCTGACAGGAAAATTATGGCCATTTCTCCAGCTCCCAAGATTATATAAGCAGACTGAGCAAAGAGAAAATTTGTTGAGCCTACATGCATGTACTGTACACACTCGTTGTCCCTGTACTCTTTCACTTCCTTTCAGAGCCAGGATCACCCTGGTTTACTCATTCCACAAGCATTGACTGAATGGATACTCTGAGCCAAAACTGTGTTAGGCACCAAGAGTTCAGAAATAAGTAATAAGTAAATAAGTAAGACCTAGTAATAAGTAATAAGAAATAAGTCAGTAATAAGTAATAAGAAATAAGTCAGTAATAAGTAATAAGAAATGAGTAAGTAATAAGTAATAAGTCAGTAATAAGTAATAAGAAATAAGTAAGACCTAGTAACCCCTGCCTTCAAAGCTATTAAAGAATAGCTTCACAGATTATTAAATCATCACACAACAGCAGTGCAGTTTGATGATTACAATAGTCCTTAAGTGCAGCTATGGCAGGGAGAAGGGGTGGTAAACTCCCTGGAGGTGTAGAATCAAGAAAGGCTTCATAGAGGAGGTTACCTTTAAGGATGAGGATGAACTCACCAGAAAGATGAGGAGAAGAAGGGAAAAAGAAACAGCACAAAGACAGAGGAATGAAAGAGTAGATTCTGAGAACCCCAAGTCATTTCATGTAACTGAAAGGAAAGATGCACAAGGGATCTACAAGAGATAATTGTAAGAATCCCTAACAGTCACTGAGCACTTAATATGTATCAGGCATTATTCTAAACATTCTATAAGTGTTAATGGAGTTAATCTTTAGCACAGCCCTAATGAGGGGAAGTAGGATTGGTAGATCTGTTTGGCAAATGAAGAGCTTGAGGCACTGAGATGGTAACTCTCCCACCCAGATTTACACAGTTTGTAAAGACTGGAACCCAGTCAGTCTGGCTCCTGAGCCCATGCTCTCAATTGTGCAGCGCTACTGCTTCTGGAGAAGGAGGCAGAACCCAGATCATTTAGGACTTGGTGGCCATCACAAGGACTCTGGATTTTATCCCATAGCCAATGAGAACCTAGTAAAAGTTTGAAAAGATTTGTATATAAAAGACCATTCCAGAAGGAAGGTACAGATGGGCGGGGAAGGGGCTAGAATTGGGGAAGGATATTGGGGGGAAACTAATGTAACTGTCCTGTAAGAGAGGATGAAAACCTGAACTCAATTAGTAGCAGTAGGTTTGGGAGGAAGGGTAAGGCAGAAGTGGGGCTGTTCCTTCACTAGAGATGGAGTTCCTCTTCAATCTACTTTCTGAATTTGACTCATATCCCTAAAGAGTATCTATTGTCCCTATTTCCCCAAGAGAGACATTTCTCCCTATTGTCCATGTCTATATTTATTTTCTGCTAGGTTCCTGGTAGTCCATTCCTTCTTTCCACTTCTCAGCAGGGCTTTTTGTTTAGTTTGAAACCACTGTGCAAGCTAGTCTACCTGCGGCTGACCACCTTTAGCAGGGAGAGCCTTCCAATCCCATTTGTGTTCTACCACAGACACTCACTCGGCTTGATATCAGTTTGGTTGGCAAGTAAATGGAATAAATACCTAAGAAAATGCCAAGAAAGGATTCTTTTAGACATAGCAAGCATTTACCGTGTCTCTAAAATTGTGTCTCTAATACTGTGTCTCTAAATCATCCTCTGTAAACAGCTTCTTTAACTCTTTGCATCTATGACATATAAATGTATAAATTGCTTTTCATTCCCTTAAGGAAGTCCTATATCAATTCAGAGTTGTCAGATACAAATAAACCTAAGAATGAGGCTGTTGTGGCTTTGTTTCCTTTTGTTTCATAGGATTTAAAAAGCGCTAAGGAGGATCCTTCCATTTCTTTAATATACATTATCATAGAATATCTCTTGAGTTTACACTGAGACAAAATATTCTTCTTACAGTTATTCTGCCATCTTTGCTGAGAGTGAACTGAGTGACTGGGATTATGACTATGGTTTCTGCTCACCCAAGACACTCCGATGTGCTCCTGAACCAGATGCTTTTAATCCCTGTGAAGATATTATGGGCTATGACTTCCTTAGGGTCCTGATTTGGCTGATTAATATCTTGGCCATCATGGGAAATGTGACTGTTCTCTTTGTTCTCCTGACTAGTCGCTATAAAATGACAGTGCCCCGTTTTCTCATGTGCAATCTATCTTTTGCAGATTTTTGCATGGGGTTCTATCTGCTGCTCATTGCCTCAGTTGATTTCCAAACCAAAGGCCAGTATTATAACCATGCCATAGACTGGCAGACCGGGAGTGGGTGTAGTGCAGCTGGCTTTTTCACTGTATTTTCAAGTGAGCTTTCTGTCTACACCCTCACAGTTATCACACTAGAAAGATGGCACACCATCACCTATGCTCTTCAGCTGGACCAAAAGCTACGTTTAAGACATGCCATACCGATCATGCTTGGAGGATGGCTCTTTTCTACTCTAATTGCCACATTGCCCCTTGTGGGTGTCAGCAATTACATGAAGGTCAGCATTTGCCTCCCCATGGATGTGGAAACCACTCTCTCCCAAGTCTACATATTAACCATTCTGATACTCAATGTGGTGGCCTTCACCATCATCTGTGCTTGCTACATTAAAATTTATTTTGCAGTTCAAAATCCAGAGCTGATGGCTAACAACAAAGATACGAAGATTGCCAAGAAAATGGCAGTCCTCATCTTCACTGATTTCACTTGCATGGCACCAATCTCTTTTTTTGCCATCTCAGCTGCCTTCAAAGTGCCCCTTATCACAGTAACCAACTCTAAAGTTTTACTGGTTCTTTTTTATCCTGTCAATTCTTGTGCCAATCCATTTCTGTATGCGATTTTCACAAAGGCATTCCAAAGGGATTTCTTTCTGTTGCTGAGCAAATTTGGCTGCTGTAAACGTCAGGTTGAACTATATAGAAGGAAGGATTTTGTGGCTTATACCTCCAACTACAAAAATGGCTTCACTGGATCAAATAAGCCTTCTCAGTCCACCCTGAAGTTGTCTCCATTGCAGTGTCAATATGCAACTGTCCCAGACAAGACTTGCTAATAAAGAGTGTTAACTGTTTTATCAGTAACCACATTATCGTGTAGTGCTTAAAAATATAAAAAATGATCTGTACTAGTAATTTTAACAAAGAGTTGGTTTCAGGAAATTATTTATTCTTAGGCACACTGGGAAAAAAAGAGATAATCTACCTAATTCAAAGTGTTGTCCATGATTGCCAGTGTAAAAATTATTTGTCATTGGAACATGATGACATAAAATACAGATGTTGAGAGAGTTCAGAAATATTTCTAGCAATTTTGACAAAGTAACTTAATGTCTTTGGAATCTAAAATTTTTTAAATGAGGTGGTATTTTACATATCTTTTGGTATTTTTTTCATCGCATCTTTGTAGTGATTTTTATTGCATTTTATAAAAATATTAGTCTATAACAGATTTGAAATTTAAAATAACTGGTCCTTTTCCTCAGATAGCTTGAAAACACCCTCCAGGAATGCACTGTCCAATCTGGTAGCCACTAGCCATATGCAGCTAAGTAAAATTAAAATTAAAATTAAAATGTAGTTCTCCCATAAAACTTCTAGAAGAAAATACAGGCTGTAATTTATTTGACATCAGCCTTAGCAACATTTTTCTTTCTAGATAGTCTCCTTAGGCAAGGAAGGCAAAAGCAAAAGTAAACTATTGGGACTGTACCAAAATAAAAAGATTTTGTACAGCTAAGGAAACTATCAACAAAACAAAAAGGCAACCAACCTGGTAAACAGGAGAAGATATATGCAAATGACATATCTGATAAGGCATTAATATCCAAATATACATAAAGAACTCATACAACTCAACACCAAAAAATCAAATAATCTGATTTTTAAATGGGCAAAGATGGGGCTGTTCCTTCTCTAGAGATGGAGTCCTTCTTCAATCCACTCTCAGAATAGACATTTTTTCAAAGAAGAACTACTAATGGCCAACAGACACGTGAAAAGATATTCAACATCACTCATCATCAGGAAAATGCAAATGAAAACCACAGAGATACCACCTTATGCCTGAGAGAATGGCAGAACTCAAAAAGACAAAAAATAACAAGTCTTGATAAGGACGTATAGAAAAGGGAACACTTATGCAGTGTTGGTGGGAATGGAAATTAGCGCAGTCACTATAGAAAACAGTATGGAGTTTCCTCAAAAAAATCAAAGTAGAAATATTATACAACCCAATAATTCCACTTCTATTTATCCAGTATGACCCATATGTTTACTGCAGCATTACTTACAAGAGCCAAGATATGGGAAGCAACCCAAGGGTCCATAGACAGAGGAATGGATAAAGAAGATTTGGAAAATACACACACACACACACACACACACACACACACACAGAAACACTACTCATCCATAAAAGAAAAGTGAAATCTTGCCATTCATGAATGGATGGACCTAGAGGGTATAAGTGAAATAAGTCAGACAAAGGAAGAAATACTATATGATTTCACTTACATGTAGAACCTAAACACAAAAACAAACAAAAGAAACTTCCTCATAAATATAAAGTACAAATTGGTTGTTGCCAGAGGGAAGAAGAGTGGGAGGACAAACAAAACAGGTAAAGAGGATTAAAAGGTACAAATTTCCAGTTATAAAATAAATATGTCACAGGGATGAAAAGTACAACATAGAGAATATAGTCAATAATATTGTAATAACTTTGTATGGTGACAGATGGTAACTACACTCATTGTGGTAAGCATTTTGCAATATACATAATTGTCAATCACTGTTTTATGCTTGAAACTAATAATAGTATTATAGGGTCAACTATACTTCAATTATAAATTTAAAATTATTTAAAAATATTAAAATACTCTGTGTGATACTACAGTGGTGGATACATATACTTATCCAAATCCAAAGAATGCACACCAAGAGTGAGCTCTTACATAAACTACAGACTCAGAGCGGTCAATGTAGGTTCATCAGTCATAGTGTATGTGCCACCCTAGTAGGGGATATTGATAATGGGGGAGACTGTGTCTGGTGTGAAAGGGGGAGCAGGCATATGGGAAATCTCTGTACCTTCCACTTAATCTTGCTATGAACCTCAAACTACTTTGACAAAGTCTATTAAAATTAAAAATTTTGAAAGCAAAAAAAATTAGTAATTAAGAAATAAAGCAAGTTGCAGACATCAGTATTAATCAGCCTTAAACACTTCTAGCATGCTTTTCACTAACCAAGGCTCCATATCTTACATTTGATGTATGACTTACATGGATAAGTAAAATAAACAAATACTAAGCACACCATTTTAGTAAGTTTTGAGAAATGCATACATCCATGGGACCCCAAACCTCTATGAAGACACAAAACACTATCACTCTCAGAAAATTCCCCATTGCCCCTTCCTAGTTAACCCCTCACTCCCACTTGCCGAAGGTAACAATGGTTCTGAATTTTTTCCGCCATGGATTAGTTTTGCCTGTTCTAGAGCTTCATATAAATAGAATTATACAGTATATACTCTTGTGTAAGGCTTCTCTGATTCAACACAATGTTTTTTCTATTCATCTAGGCTGTTGCTTGTCTCATTGTTGTAGTTTATTCCATTTCATTGCTAACACTCTTTTCCATTCTCCTCCTGATGGATGTCTGGGCTATTTCCAGTTTTTAGCTCTTCTTTGACATTTTATTAAATAAATATATAGTCACAACTAGACTATGTATTTAATCTGCCTTCAACCTTTATGCCACTGTGCAAAGTGATTCAAAATAGCCTATAAAAGACTGTAAGCTTTATAAAGTATCTCTTCTTTGTATGTTTTTCACATTTCTGACTTTTCTACTGTAGAACTAGTTATTTCTCTTTACTCAGATACAATCCTCTCTGGTAAGCTGTTCTGTTCTAGAAGTTGTCTCAGTGATGTGAGAGAATACTAATTAGTCATGTTGCTATACACATACACAATAAGCTCTTTGAATGATTCATAAATTCCCAGAACCAAAACAACTAAGGAAGCAAAAAAGCAGAAAGCCAACAAAAAAAGTAAAGTATATCTTTACAGAAAAACTCTATTTAAATTATGTCTTAAATATTGTTTGAGTCAAAGTACTTGTATACATCCTCTCAAAGTAAATATTGCGGCCTTTTCCACAAATACTGATTTTTGTAAGTTTCAGCAGTTATAGTTTACTATCTCCCTCATCCTCCTACCGTTTCTCATTCACAAAGACCTACCAGGTATTGAGTGTCTTTGAATGTCTTCTATATAAAGCCTTTATTTTGCATTCCTGCTGCCACACCCACCCTTCAGGCCATTTCCCCTTATCACAGAAGTCTTATCATATCCCCCTCATTTTTATTCATATCCAATCTTTGCCATAGCTACACTTTCATACACACTACTGACTGATCTTCCTAAAATCCTATTATATCCTATTATACATCTGCTAAAACCCTAAGCAGCTCATCTGTACCTATAAATTTAAGCTTTAGCTCCTAAATTCAAAGAGCCCCAGAATCCACCTTTAAATCTGCTCGCTTGGTCTCCAGCTGCTGTTCTCCAAACTCTTCCACTTGCTCTTCCCTAGCCATGCCCCACGCATCTGGATTCTGGTGCCTGTGCCACTGTTACTGTCCAGAATACCTTCCTCCTTACCTGTCTTCCTCCTGCACCCCGCAAGACCCCAGCCACGGGTTTAACTTTGTTACTAAACTCTCCTAATCCACCTTCTCTCTAAGCCACTGAATTTAAGACACCTCCTTTACCTGAAATAAAGTGAAGCATAAGTAATAAATATGTGGCCCACAACAATTTCTCTGGACTTCTGCACTTGCCATCCCTATCATTCATCTGTCTTTTACGCTACGTGCTGGGTATTGTCCATACACATATATTTCACCTATTTTATAAATTTCTTTAGTGATAAACTCATTTCTTTTACTTGTTTCTCCCACTGTATCTATCCTTGAGTCTTATACATGGTAAGTGATTAATAATTTTTCAGCTAATTCACTTTATTAACAAAAATATAAGACAAATCATTATGAAGAAGTATTTTCCTCATGAGAGGGTCTGGTGTATTCTTAATCTGTGTAATCCTTCATACATAAATGACAAAAACATCAAATACTCAGGAAATTTTGTTTCTATCTTGTGGGTTTGTTTTGTTTTTGTTTTACCATGTTCAATATTATCACTGGCAGTTTGCAAAATGACAAAGAAGGTTATCAGTTAAGAATCACTCATCTAAATTTACAAAATATTTTTAAATGTACTTTGTCCTCCATTCCTAACATTTGCTTTAAAGGGCCTGGTTTTAGTTTCCTCAAAAATATATTAAGTCCACCTGTAAATTAAGAATCTTTATGTCACAAAGATTTCAATAAGTGTGTTCCTAATTGGAAATAATCTTTCCTTTAAAATGTGCAATATTTTTTATTAATATTGAATTCCTTCCTAAGCATTATTACCATAGCCTTCCTAATTATAATTTAGCTTTCTAGTTATAAATCACAAAGTTCCCATGTGGCATATTACAGTATATTTACATGAAAACGGCATAATATTAACCTAATAACAGGAGTCAAAAGAAAATCCCCATTAAATTCCCCTGCTTACCACCCCAATTAACAGTTGTATTCATTCTAAAGATTTTCATTTTCTTATATAACTAATATTACTGAAACTGAGTGCCTCAGCCAGACTTGAAACCTCATTGCCCTGTGGAGTCTGAGTCGTACGGGTGATTAGTAACACATATTATAACACATTGAATAAAATAGGCAAAGAAGGTATTCCAGGCAAGATCAGTTGGTCAATCCCTAAGAGACTGTGCAAATTCAACAAGATCTTTCCCTTTTAGGGAGAGGTAGAAAGTATGTAAGAAAGCACTGTAGGATGCGAGCATGAGAAAAAGTTTGAAGTAGGAATAAGGATACATGAGACTTTCACAAATTTCATTTAACACAGCAAATTGTAACCTCTATAATAGAGATACTTTCTCTACCTATAAAAGGGCACAGGATGACATTTGCCAAGGTACTGTATTTACAACCTACCTAATAGGATTTTGTTATAACATACAGTAAGAAATGCTCAGCTTGGACATGAAGAAGGGCTTCTGAAAGTAAAAGTAATACCATATCAAAGCCAAGTCTCAAACACCACTTATAGGGTTCATAAAATAATTTTTTCTTTTAAAATACACTAGTAAGATTTGTCTTGTGCTCTTTAGCACGAGATTAAAAATACTTTGACTATGAGTCATGACCCATCAGTAGGTAGTGAAATTAATTTAGTGGGTCAAGACCATCAATTTTCAATGCAACAGAACAGAATCAAATAGGAAATATAGGAGGCCATCCTGTGCTAGAGTTAAGCATGATTTTTTAAAACTTTTATATAACTTGTGTTACGTGGGTCTATGCACATGTAAACATATACTGGTTGTTAATTTCTTAGTGTAAATTGTGACCAAAAAATTTTCAAAACTGCTGGTTTTGACAACTTTTCAGGAAGTAGAATTTTTTTCCGGCATTATTTGAAACTAATAAAAGGGCACCAGGTCCAAAATAATTTGGAGAATCTCTTAATTCTCTCTGCAGTCATCACCAAAACTATCATTTACAGAAGCATGCCAAGATTATTGTTGGCTTTGTTTTCTTTTGTGGTAAGCTTAGTTTTTAAAATGATTTTTTGCAATTTTAAAAGATCAGGGGCGGGCGCCTGGGTGGCTCAGTGGGTTAAGCCGCTGCCTTCGGCTCAGGTCATGATCTCAGGGTCCTGGGATCGAGTCCCGCATCGGGCTCTCTGCTCGGCAGGGAGCCTGCTTCCCTCTCTCTCTCTCTCTCTCTCTCTCTCTCTCTGCCTGCCTCTCCATCTACTTGTGATTTCTCTCTGTCAAATAAATAAATAAAATCTTTAAAAAAAAAAAAAAAGATCAGGGGCATGAAGACTTGCAGAGACACAAATGGGACAAGTGTGACTTTTTCTCTGATGATAAAAAATAAGGAGGACCACATAAATAAAGAGGACCAACATAGTAGTATTTGTGATATGCCATTTAAAAAATCACTGAAGCAAAGTGAGATTTTAAAATCCACAATGGAAAAGAGTAAATGAATTTTAGAAACAACTGTTACTGCATCTCCCAAACATTTGAATCAATACATTAAACCCCAGCTCCCAAGTGAATGCACATTCTCAATAAATTCAGCCCTTATTTTGCTTAGGACAAATGCAGAATGATTGGACAACACTGGGAGGGAGAAAGCAAGAACAACCCTAGAATCTTCAGTCCTGGATGGGGTACATTTTAGGAAAGAACAAAACAAGTAAGTGCCATCTTCTTGCCTTCCATGTAGAAAAGATGGACATTTCACATGAAGGACAACATTCATTAAAGACAACATTCATTAAAGGGAAGTTTTGGAAGTTCTTAAAAAACAGACAAGGATCTGGGACAGCAGGGGTCATAAGGAAAAGAATAATTACTCTGAGGATAAAGCAGGCATAGCTGGAGAATCTGGTTTGGAGAGCAGTACATTCACTAGTACTAACTGAATCCTCTTTCAGCTGCATATTTTAGGCCAAAGACAGTACCCCACAAATGTTATCCAAGGCCCAGGAAAGATTAATCCAGACTTTAAAAAGATTTACCAGTAGCTGAGTCCCTTGGGTAGGACAGGACAAGTACTGGAATAAATTAAATTCTCCAAATGGGGTTGTCTCTGAAAAAGAAATGAGGAATTGGGGAACCTGGCTGGCTCAGTTGGTAGAGCATGCAACTCTTGATCTCAGGGTCATGAGTTCAAGCCCCACATTGGGTATGGAGCCTACTTAATTTTTTTTTTAATTGTATAAAAAGAAACTATTAAATTTAAAAAAAAAAAAAAGAAATGAGGAATTTGCCCTGTGACCAGTCAAACCGAGCTATCTAATCCTTGGGGAGTTTTCTGAGACCACTGGATTTTCTATGAGAGTTACATCCTAGAAAACACCATTCAGGGCTGAAAGTAGGATCTTAGAGACCATGTATACTCTACCTGTTAAGACAACCAGAATGATGGGGAAAATGTTCCCTTCATTAATTTGAATCTACTAAGGGAAAGAGTATTACAGAACAGCTCATTGGGATATTCATTAGGTGTTTTTTTTTTTTTTAAGATTTTATTTATTTATCTGACAGAGAGAGACACAGCAAGAGAGGGAACACAAGCAGCGGAAGTGGGAGAGGGAGAAGCAGGCTTCCTGCCGAGCCAGGAGCCCAATGTGGGGCTCCATCCCAGGACCCTGGGATTAGGACCTGAGCTGAAGGCAATCGCTTAACGACTGAGCCACTCAGGTGCCCCTATTCCATGTTTTTAGTGCTGTAAGAAAATGAGAGCTATTAGTGTTTTGCATTTTTTTTTCACTCCCTGATTTTAAGAAAGTTATCTAGATCTTCCTGTGTCAAATGAGATTGCCTGGCCAAAACAGAAGGTTCCTGAAAAGAATATCTCTTCTTAACTTTTGCTTCAGAAAACCCAAATTCAGTGAGGGAATTCCCTGTGGGGGCAAAGGAAAAGAGATGGTGTCTTTCAGGGAAAAGGAGTCTGCAAAGGGATTTTCCACTGTTAAGAAAAACAGGAAAAAACTACAGATGGAGGAAAAACCCACCATGACTAAGAAGAAGGAAGTCTGTTTCAAGAAACAGAATGGAAACATAACCACTTCCTCACAATTCTCAGGAAAATAGCAGAATATGAAGAAGAATGGCCCAGTCAGGTGCTAAGCCTAAAGAGGCTGATCCTTAGCTCCAGGGATCCTGGGCTCAGCACAGATTTCCATATTCAAGTATAGTACAGTTTCAACAGACATCTGCTTCCAAGGGACCACTTGGGCTTGCACAGTCAGCATATCATTAGTTATCAGTGTAGACTGAAGACCTAGAGAAGCTTTCTTGAATATCCTTCTAATCACAAAACTTTCTAGGGTCTGTTGCAACATGGTTTGGGGAGAGATGGGAGGACACCAGACCCAATCTAATAACTGATACCAACTTTATCATGAAAGGGAATTGGAGTCTGATTTAAATTTTACTTCAAGATGAAAGAAATGTGACATTTCTTCATGCTCCATTACATCTGATTCATTTATGCTTCGTAATGCTATACATAATGAGGGTTTTTTTTTTTTAAAGAAACCCCATTAAAACAACAAATGAAAGAAATATAAAATTGTGTATTTGTATCTGCATCTGAATTATAGTTTTATTAAACTCCACACAGGGAACTAAAAAATTTGAGCAGCTCTATACTGGGCTATATAAAAAATAAAAATAGGTTTCACAATATGTGATATAGTCCCACTGATGTTTATGGTGTATCGAGCTCTTAAGTTTTACCACTCTGCATCACCAATGGCTTTGGCAAATACATAATCTCTCCCTCCAAAACACATAACACCATCTTTCAAATAGAATTTCCATTTGTTCTTGCTTCGATGAATCTGGAGGGAGAAAAATAGTCTAAATTAATTAATTTTATAAGTTAAAGGATCATTTATAATTCTTTGCACATCACACGGGATTATTCTGACCCTAAATGAGAGTTCTTTAAAAATAAGACCTCCTCACATACTATACCTACACTTTCTTCCAATATACCTCTTTATTAGCACAGAGTGTTCAGGCTGAACCCTCAAAAGTCTCACTTTGACTCCTTTTCCTTCTACTTCACAATACTTTAAAAAATCTCAATAAAAATAAAATTAAATTAAATTAAAATTAAAATAAGACCTCCTCAACATAGTTTATTCATTCATCCAGCAAATATTTGAGTTCTTGTATGTCAGGTATTATTTTAAGCACTGTAGATATATCATTTTAGAATATATATATGTCATATATTTTTTTTTTTTTAACTTTTTAAAACCCGGAAAAATTCCTGACTTTGAATAGTTTATATTTTAGTGAAGGATGGAGGGAATAGAAATCTAATAAATATAACCTAATTATAAGGACTACTAAAAGGTCCTAAGTGCTATGAAAACTAGAGCCGGAAAAGCAAGATCACAAATACAGAGGTGGGTTATAATTTTAAATAAGAAAGTCAGTGTGAGCCTGACTTATGAGATAACATTTGAGCAAAGACTTAAAGAAGGTAAAGGATAAAGCTAGGAAGATATTAACCACAGAGAACATTCCAGGCAAAGGGAACAGAAGCACCAAAGTCCTGAGGAGGGGGGATACCTGTTCAAAAACAGCAAAGGGTTCAGTATGTCTACAACAGAATAAACAGAGAGGATGTAGTTAATATTATCAGGCATGGAAAAAAGTGGAATTTCATTTTGAATGAGAAATTTACAGTAAAGTACTGAGCAAGGTCAGAAGATATAGTTTATAATCTACAAGATTCTACTGGCAGTTCCTTGGACTTAATAAGTCAGTCTAAATACAGACAAAATAAAAACTAGAAAATCCTACTACCCCAAGAGGTAAGAAATCATAAAATCATTATTACCTCTGGGTAAACCACAAGTGACTATTTAAAAACCTTAGATATGTATGATCTGAAATCAAGGGTAAAAATTAAACCCAGATGTTTATTGCAACAGTTTGTTTATATTTATTTGTATTTATTACTTATTATTATATTTGTTATTTTATTTATATATTTTATGTTTTATATTTATTATTTTATTTATTATTATTATTCCCTATATATAACCTTTATATTAATTTTAGAAATTCTCTAAGACATTCTATAACATGATTATATCCTTTAATTCTGCAGTCAGCATGGTGACCAATGACTTCATTTAACCTTTTTTCATGGCACATCTCAATATTTTCAGTTTTTCCCCAATTGTTAACTTATAAATTTCAAAGGTAAATTCCATACGGTAATCAAAGCCAGATTAAATATACTAAAAAAAGCCAACAAGACAACAACAAAAGTAAAACAAAAACAACGCTACTCAAAGTTTAATAAGCATGCAAATCACCCCAGGGTCTTGTTAAAATGCACATTCAGATTCCGTACTCTGGGGTAAGATCCAAAAGTCTACATTTGTAATGCTCTCCCAGGCAAACTGATGATACTGGCCTTCAAAACACACTGACTAGTAAAACTCTTAAAATACTACTGAAAACTTCAAAACTTACTTGAGATTCGCTATATTAAGTGCGATCTGAAATGAGCTAACTGATGCCCAGAACTGGGAAATTATTCCCTCATAAAAATCTACTGCTGGCAGTGGTCTCTTGCATCCCACTTTGACCTTATAGATACATTTTCTTTGCTAGCTATTTCTAAGTTCATCAGTCCCTTTTAAGAACAATTCAGTGGCTCCCCACTGTCTTGGTTTAAAATGTTTAGTACTGTTTTTAAAATATTCATCAATTAGAGAGAACTCAGACAACTAGATTTGTCAACACTATACACCTAATATCACTCCTTCTACCCCCTGTAAGAAGCAAAGACAATGTATGAAAACACACTTTGAAAAATACAAAGCACTATGTAATTAATTATAAGCTATTTCCCACAACGCAATACAACAAAGGATACTATATCCATAATGGTCTAGAATATCCTCTGTGACTCTATGGGATGCATACATAATTTAGTGCCTTATAGTGTCTTCTTCATAGAAGGCAATATACTGTTTATATGAAACTAAAATAAGTTTCAAACCAAGAATGGTCTCTTCTCTATTACCTTCTTATGCTTATGTGTTTACCAGAATCTAAATTGCCATTTTCTATCTATATAAAATGTTATAGGAGAGAAAACGATCTTATTTTTAGAGAAACGGATTTCTTTTTATAGCAATTCAAAACACCATCCTCTGTTTCTCTCAAGTATATTAGAATTGTTACTGGGAAAAAAAGACAATGATGTAAATATACATTAGTCATCGGGAAAATGCAAACCAAAATCACAATGGGATACCCATACCAACTGGAATGGCTAGATTCAAAAAATCAGATAACAAGTGTTAGTGAAAACTTGGAGCAATCTAAACCCTCATACACTGCTGGTAGAAATGGAAAATGGTAAAGCCACTTTGGTGAACAGTCTGGTACTTCCTCAAACTATTGCTGTATAACCCTGGAATTTCACTCCTTTATATATACCAAGAGAAATGAGAATATATGTTCACACAAAAACCTGTAAATAAATGTTTAAAGCATCATTCTTTTCAATAACTTGCAATGACCCAAATGTCCATCAACAGATGATTGGATAAATAAAATGTGGTATTCAATGGACTAGTATTCAGCCATAAAAAAGAATGAAGAACTGTTATATGCTATGACATGGATGCATCTTGAAATACTGTAAAGTAAAAGCAGGCAGGCACACATACACACACACACACACACACACACACACACACATTTATTATATGATCCCTTACATATGGAACTCCAGAACAGAGAAATCTAAAGAGACAAAAAGTAAATTCGTGGTTTCTTAGGCCTGGGGTGAGGATGGGAGGAAATGGGGAGATATGGGAGTGAAAACTAAAGGGAAATGTGTTTCTTTTTGAGGTGATTAAATGTTCTTAAAATGGACTATGTTAATGGCTGCATTTGTATATTCATACTTATGAATATACAAAACCGCTGAATTGTATACTTTAAACGTGAGTTGTATTGTATTTGAATTACACCTCAAAGCTGCTAAAAATAAAGAAGTAAATATACAGGAATTAAAGACAAAAGCTGACTATTCTACCACATCATCACAGATATAGTATTTAAAAAGAAGAAAAAGCAGTATTCTCTGTTAGTTGTCAAAACTGAATTGCTTTTAACTTAATCTCTAGATTTGAAAACTGACACACCTTCAACTATTTTTTTGTTTAAGTGGGCTCAGCCCAATGCAGGGCTTGAACTCATGACCCTGAGATCTTAAACTCTTGACCTGAGCTGAGATCAAGAGTTGGACACCTAAGTGCCCCTCGACTCTCTTTGTTGATCATTCTCTAATGTCCAAATAATCAAGTCCCGTTGATTCTTCCATCACTGATTCTTTCATGTTCTACATTGCCACCCCTAGTCCAGGCTCTGGTTACTTCATGAATGCACTATCCCTGTTCTAACCATTTACCTCTGCCTAATCAGCAACTACAGCCAGTTTTAAGCCCAGTTATAATTTTCTCAGTAACATTTTCAGAACGCCAACGTCCATCAAATCAAGTTTGAATTTCTCGTACCAGACTTCTGGATTTTCCAATCTGCTGCCAACTCTGTCCCAAACCCCACCTCATTTCCTGATAAATCCAAAAGAACATGTAAGGCAGAGCTGTCTCTTCACTGCCCCCTTGTATATTCTACATGCATTCATTTCACTGTTCTACTTGTACTAAGCTGTTCTACTCAGAATGTCTACTCTCCACACTTATCTATATCTTACAAATCATTTAAGACCTATTTCAAAGCTCCACATCACCCATGAAGGATTTGTGGAGAACTCCAACTACAAATGATTTCTTATATTTCCTAGCTACTTTTTGGACTTACTGCCTACACCACTCATCTTACTATTTGATTTATATGCCATGTATTTTAGCATTTGATTTATATGCCACGTACTTTAGCATTTGATTTGCCTGTCACAGATTTTAGCTTCTGATTTACCTACCTTCTTATTGTATGCCATTCTTTCATTACATATAGAAACATCTTGTTTCAATAAGATTGTCACCTCCTTAAGTAAGAATTATCACTTTTTTTGTATCCCTGAGACCACACAGCACAATGTTAAGACACAAAATATATATAATTAACTAGCTTTTTCAGGATTCACTATGGATTTTAATTTACCATCATATTGTCCATCATTTTACATACCTTCCTACCATAAATGCAATTAATAAACCCACAGTTCAAAAGGTGAATACAGCACCTTGTCATACTGGCAGACGATTACATTATCCGTGTCAAACAGGTCTGGCACATCCTGCTCACTAACGTCATCTCCAGAATTTAAGGGGTCCTAAAGATGAAAGATGGTCACAGTAAGGAATTTCATGATGCTGTGAATTTTTTAAAGACAGAGATACATATAGAAATAAAGGCACTTGGTGGGGTGCCTGGGTGGCTCAGTCAGTTAAGCATCTGCCTTCGGCTCAGGTCATGATCTCAGGGTCCTGGGATCAGGCCCCGCATCAGGCTCCCTGCTCACAAGGAACCCACTTCTCCCTCTCCTCCCTGCTTGTGCTCTCCCCTGTCTCCATACTCTCTCTCTCTCAAAGAAATAAATAAAATCTTGGGAAGGAATGAAGGAAGGGAGAGAGGGAGGGGGAGAGAGAGAGAGAGAGAGAAAGAAAGAAAGAAAGAAAGAAAGAAAGAAAGAAAGAAAGAA
The DNA here is from genome assembly GCF_011764305.1 of Mustela putorius furo. Classification (NCBI taxonomy): domain Eukaryota; kingdom Metazoa; phylum Chordata; class Mammalia; order Carnivora; family Mustelidae; genus Mustela; species Mustela putorius. The sequence continues at coordinate 18,834,522 of NW_025421321.1, read as the reverse complement.
AGAGGGAAGGAAAGAAGGAACAAATGGAAGGAGGAAGGGAGGAAGGGAGGGAGGAAGTTACTTGGAAAGAGAATAGTATCGTACTTAAAAAGTCAAATAGCCTGAGTTTGAATCCCAGCTTGGATACTTGGTAACTATAAGAGTGACCTTCGTCAACGTACTAAAACTCTTGATATCTCAGTTTTCTCATCTGTTAAATGAGGGCAGTAATAAGACCCATAAGGCTGTGGCAATGTTAAATAACATAAAGCAGGTAAGACTTAGTGGGATATCTGGCATATCCCTAAGGCCACCATAAATGATAGTTAGTACTACTTACCACATTCTACAAAAACTTACTGCATTTATTAGAATCAGAGCAGCAACTATATGCTTCTAACCTGGCTGCCTTCTGTACCTCCACTCCTGTCCTCTAAACCTTCCACTGTCTCCAGTTAAGACCAACAAATATAGTAGCCAATTCCCAAATACTTAATATTAGTCTGAATTACAGTTTAAGATAAAAAGTTTAAATAGTAGGGTACCAATAATTCTCATTTTAAAAGACTAAAGACAGGGTTAATCTTAATTGTGATTCCTCTTGATTAAAATATATTAAAGAATAAAGTGTATTTAAATTATACTAAATTACAAATGCTGTAAATTTAATTTAAAAAAAAGTTTCAGCTCAAAAGTGATTCTCACCTCTTCTACAATGTCTGTTTGAGGATCTTCATTATCACTACTGTTGGCAGTTGAAGCTTCATTTGATATACTGTCAACTTCTTCTTCAAGTACCTTCAGGTCTCCTGCATCAATAATCCTTAGAAATTCATTTTCATCTACTTCTCTTGTAATTCCTATTTCGTCATTGGAAGATGTATCACCGGTTCCATCTATTTGAATTATTTCATTAATATCATCATCAGTGACCTGAATGCTTAAATCCATCTGAGAATTAGAATCCTAGAAAGAGAAAAAAATGCAGTAAAGCTTTTCAAGTCAAAAAGGTGTATAAAACATTTTATCACACAAAATATAAAATTAGTTAAACATTTCACAATAATCTTAAAATATATTTATTTTCTATATTTATTTTCTTTCCTATGTAAGTTCCCTAATTTTTTACTTTAGAACAATTTCAGTATTTCTATGCAACATGGAGGTAAGGTTTAAATCATAAATAAAGTAAATCCACTCACATTCATACACAGACAACAAATGAGTTTACTAGTTCCAGGTAGTAACTGCTGACTTTTATATATACCACCTTAAATTTATACAGTACTTGTTAGATTTTAACTCTTTCATTTTATTTTAAACAATAATTCAATGAAGTAGAAAGTAAAGTGAAATCATGCTCAATAGATAAATAAAAAACAAAGGATTATACTAGCTGAAATAAGCCAAGCACAAAAGAACAAAACGAAATCAAAACTGACAGAAATGAAAAGATAAACAGACAAATCTATAATTATAGTTGGAGATTCAACTTTCCTCTTGCAGTGAACAATAGAAAAATAAACTGAAATTTTGTAAGGATATAAAAGACATGAAAAACACAATCGAACAATTTATCCTAATTGACATTTATAGAATACTCCATCCCAAAATAGCAAAAAGGCACACTTTTTTAAAGAGCACACATAATGTTCACCAAAATGGATCGTATTCTGCTAAAATAAATCCTGACAAATTTAACACACACAATGTTCTCTAAGTGCAAAGGAATTAAACCTGAAATCAGTAACAGAAAGATCTGGAAAATCTTCTAATATTTAAAAATTATCACATTTCTAAATACCCATGGATCAAAGAGTTAAGTCACGAGGGAAAGCAGAACATAATTTTAATTGAATATAAACAAAAACATAACACTTCAAAACTTATGAAATGTAGCTAAAGCAGTGCCTAGAGGGAAATTACAGCATTACATGATTATATTAAAAAAGAATCAAGTTTCAAATCAATGGCCTAAAATTCTACCATAAGAAAGTAAAAAGACTGAATTAAGCTCCTGGCAAGAAAGAAAACATAAAAAGAGAAATAAATAAAATTGAGAATAGAAAAATATTGAGAAAGTTAGACCAAAAGTTCATTCTTTAAAAAGATCAATAAAGTTGATAAGCTTTTAGCCAGACTGACAAGGAAAGAGAAAGAGAAAGAAAAAACAAATAAACACTATCAGGGATTAAAGAAGTGGTTTTGCCATAGATTCTGAAGATACTAAAAGGATAAGGAAATTGTCTTCTGCCATTTGAGCTGCTATAACAACATGCCATAGGCTAGGTAGCTTATAAACAATGGAAATTAATATCTCACAGTTTTAGAGGCTGGGAAGTTCAAGATCAAGTTACAAATAGATTCAGTATCTGGTGAGAACCCACTTTCTAGTTCACAGGCAGTGTCTTCTCACTGTGTCTTCACATGGCAGAGAGGCTAGAGAGTTCTGTATAGGGTCTCTTTCGTAGGGCAATTTGTCCCATTTGTAAGGGCTCCACTCTGACCTAATCATGCCAAAAGACCCAACCTCCTAACACCACCATCTTTGGGGGTTAGGATTTCAGCAATAAATTGAGGGGAAGAGGAACACACCAAAATTCAGACTGAAATAAATTAGTTTAAAAAATTAATTTTGGGGGCCCCTGGGTGGCTCAGGGGGTTAAAGCCTCTGCCTTTGGCTCAGGTCATGATCCCAGGGTCCTGGGATCAAGCCCCACATCAGGCTCTCTGCTCAGCAGGGAGACTGCTTCCTCTTCTCTCTGCCTGACTCTCTGCCTACTTGTGATCTCTGTCTGTCAAATAAATAAATAAATATAAATAAATAAATAAATAATAAATTTAAAAATAAAAAATAATTTTGTAGTAGCGATAAATGATTAGAAATTGAAATTTTAAACAGCACTAATTAACTTAAAATTTTACTTCACATTTTAGAGAAGTTTCCAGAAGTTGCCCCATTGAATTTAAGTTTTGTGGGTTTTTAAAGTTTTTATTTAAATTCTACTCAGCATTTAGTGTACTATTTGTTTCAGGAGTAGAAATTAGTGATTCATCACTTACTCATAATACCCAGTGCTCAACATAACAAAAAAATTGCCCAGTTTTTAAGAGTCTGCACATCTACTAAGTGGGAAGAAGTCTAATGAGCTCTTCACCTCCTTGGAGAGATGAGGGCTGCCTCCTCTGTGGAGAGGGAAGCACTCTGAGAAGCTATGCTCATGTGATTGTGGTGCATTGCTTTCAGTTCTAATTGAAACTAGGAAATGCAGGGAAGTGTGATAAAGAAAACAGGATCAGGTGAGTGTGGAAATTAGTGGACTTTTTTCCCCACAAAATCTATAAAGACAGACTAGCTTGAGTTAGAGGTGTGATTTCCAGGTTATATATGAGAAGAGGTGTCTTAGAGCTAACAGCACGAAACCAACAAGGGAATATCCTTCACTTCCCTGTGACTCCAGGCACAAGTTGCAAGAACGCTCCTTAAGAAGAAGCACAAGACTGTTCCAAAAGTAAATATGTAGAGGAGAGGTTGGGGTGGTGATCGATTTATTTATTTATTTATTTTTATTTGACGGAGATCACAAATAGGCAGAGAGGCAGGCAGAGAGAGAGAGAGAAAGAGAGAGAGAGAGAGGAAGGGAAGAAGGCTCCCTGCTGAACAGAGAACCCAATGTGGGGCTCGATCCCAGGACTCTGGGATCATGACCTGAGCCGAAGCCCAACGCTTTAACCTGCTGAGCCACCCAGGCACCCTGGGGTGGTGATCTATTTAAATCAAACCTAGTTCATACAGTTTTGAGAGTTCTGTGTCTATGTGAATATCTAGCACAGTGCCTACTTTACAGAAGCATTCAATAAATGGTCATTGCAGCAAAACTAATAATAATAAAAAATTTTTAAATCTTAAAAAATAAAAATAAAAACAGCAGTAATTAAATCAGCAACGGAAAAGGAACTCATCACATACAAGAGATCCTCAATAAGGTAACATGCAGATTTCTCAGCAGAAACTTTGAAGGCCAGAAGGCTGTGGGATGATATATATTTAAAGTTCTGAAAGAAAAGAATGTCAACTGGGAATTCTATATCTGGCAAAACTGTCCTGTAAAAATGCGTGAAAAATTAAAAGATTCTGAGATAAAGGCTGAAGGAGTTTATTACCACTGTACCTGCCCCACAAGGCTCCCTAAAGGGAACCCTTTAAATTAAAATGAAAGGAAACCAGACAATAACTCAAAACCATACAAAAATAAAAAGTTTTCTGGTAAAAATACATAAAGAAATGCAAAATACAAAAAATACAAAAACCAGTATTATAATTTTGTTTGTAATTCTACTTAATCCTGAACAAGATTTAAAAGACAAAAGCATAAAAGCATTTATTATTATAGATCTGTGTTAAGGGAACACAATATATAAAGATGTAATTTGGGATATCATTAACAAAGTGAGAGAAGGCAGAGCTGAAGAGGAGCAGAATTTTTATAAGAGACTGAAGTTGGGTTGGTATCACTTCAAGACCATAATAACTTTAAGATACCACAAGTAATCCCCATGGTAACCAAGAAGAAAATATCTATAGAATATACACAAATGGATATGAAAAGGGAATCAAAATGTGTCACTACAAGAAAATCAACTAAACACAAAGGAAGGCAGTAAGGGAGGAATTGTGGCACAAAAAAGCTAAAAGACAGAGAAAACAAGTAACAAAATGGCAAAAGTCCTACTCTATCAGTTATTACTTTAAATGTAAATGGATTAAGCTCCTCATCAATAGACACACATTGGCAGAATGGATAAAAAACAGGATCATTAGATATGCTGTCTACAAGAAACTCACGTTAGAGCTAAGGACACACATAGGTTGAAAGTAAAAGCATGGAAAAAGATACTTCATGCAAATACCAACCAAAAGAACTGGGATATGCTACTATCAGACAAAATAGACTTTAAGCCAAACGCTATCAGAAGAAACAAAGAAAAACATCATACAATCGAAAAAGAATCAATTCACCCAGAAGATTTGACAATTATAAACATATCAGCACCAAACATTATAGCTCCTAAATACATGTAACAGTGACAGAATTTGAGAAATAGATACCTTTATGATACTAGTATAAAACTTCAATACCCCACTTCCAATAATGAATAGAACCAGACAAAATAGCAATAAGGAAATAAAGAATCTGAATATTATAGGCCAATTGGACCTAAAAGACATATAAAACATGCCACCCAACAATAGCAGGATACCCATTATTCTCATTCTCAAAAACACAGAGAACATTCTCTAGGAAAGACATTTTAGGCCACAAAACAAATCTTAATAAAAAGACTGAAATCACATAAATTATCTTTTCTGATCATAATAGAAAGAAAACACACAAGATATGGAAATTAAACTATAGATTCAAAAAATCAGTGGGTCAAAGAAGAAATAAAAAAGAAATAAAAAATAAATCAATCATATAGTTGTGGGTTTATTTCTAGGTTTTCTATTCTTTTCCATAGATCTATAGGATGGCTTGTTCTAGCTCTATAAAAAATGCAGTTGGTATTATGATAGGGATTACATTAAATGTGTAGATTGCTTTGGGTAGTATATACATTTTAACAATATTTGTTCTTCCAACTCATTACTTGGAATGTGTTTCCATTTCTTTGTGTCATCTTCAATTTCTTTTAGAAGTGTTTTTATAGTTTTCAGAACTTCTTTGTTTAGGTCTATTCCTAAGTATCTTACCTTTTTTGGTGCAATTGTAAACAGAATTGATTTCTCTTTCTGCCTCTTCATTACTAGTGTATAGAAATGCAACAGAGGAGGGAGGAGCAAGATGGCAAAGGAGTACGAGAGCTAGATATCATCAGGTCCCAGGAGATCAGCTAGATAGTTATCAAACTATTCTGAACACCTACAAACTCAACAGGAGATCAAAGAGAAGAAGAGCAGCAATTCTAGGAACAGAAAATCGATCACTCTCTGGAAGGCAGGATGTGCACAGAAGTGAATCCAAAGCAATATACAGAAAGAGAGACCACGGGGGGAGGGGCCGGCTCCTGGCAAGTGGTAGAGCAGCAGAGCACAAAATTAGAATTTTCAGAGGTCTGCTCCACTGAAAGACATCACTCCAGAGGCTAAGCAGAGTGTGGATCCCTTGTGGGGACAGTGTGGTCTCAAGACCCACAGGGTCACAAAAAGACCAGGGGTGTCTGAGTGTGAGAGCTCCCAGGTATCAGAATGGGGAGGCCAGCTACAGAGACAGAGCCAAGGAGTGGCTCTCAGCTTGGGGTTACCTAAAACCATGATCCGAGAGACAGATCACAGCTCTTCGAGCAGGGACCCAACAAGCAACAGATCCGGGTAGACTCACCTTCCTCCTCTGGGAGGAGTGGTGCAGGAGTGCACAGCAGGAATCTGCTGGGTTTGGAGACTCCAAATGGGGTCATGCACTAGAGATAGAAACGCTCAGTCACAGGCTGGGAAAGAACGGAGTGCAGCCAGGGTCCAGGGAGATGGGAGTGATTGACTGCTTTTCTCTGAGGGTGCACTGAGGAGTGGGGCCCAACGTCTCAGCTCCTCTGGGCCTGAAACTGGGAGGCTGTCATTTTCATTCCCAGCCTCCAAAGCTGTACAGGAAGCATTCAGGGAACAAAAGCTCCTAAGAGCAAACCCGAGCAGATTACTTAGCCTGACCCCTGGCAAGGGCAGTGCAATTCCACCTTGGGCAAAGACATTTGAGAATCACTGCAACAGACCCCTCCCCCAGAAGATCAGCAAGAACATCCTGCTAAGACAAAGTTCACCAATCAATGAGAACTACAGAATTTCAGAGGTAGGGGAAAGCAACGCATAGAATTCATGGCTTTTTTCCCACGATACTTTAGTCTTTCAAAGTTAAATTTTATAAATTTTATTTACTTCTTATTTTATTTTTATTTTTCCTCTTTCCTTTTAATTTTTTTAACTATTTATCAATGCTTTCTTTAAAATCTTTTAAAATTTTCATTGTTATAGTCATATTTTATCCCCTCATTGTATTTAACTTATTTTTTGTGTACATATAGTTTTTTCTTTCTTTAAAATTTTGGGATAAAGTTTCTTCTAATAGATTAAAATATACCCTAAATCTAGCACATGGCTTTGTTCTAGTCTCCAGCATGATCACATTCCTTTCCCCTTTTTTTTCTATTTTCAACCAACTTCTTAATCAATTCCTTTTTTAGAATCTTTTTAAATTTTCATCTTTATAGTCATAGTCCATCCCTTCATCATATTTACTCTTATTTTTATATAAATCTAAGTTTTTCTTTCTTAAAAATTTTGGGAGTTAGTTTCTTCTAGCAGACCAAAATACACCCAAAATCAAGTGTGTGGCTCTGTTCTATTCACCAATCTAACTATATATTTTTTTTCTTTTTTTCCTCCTTTCTTCATCCCCCAGTTTTGGGTCTCTTATGATTTGGTTAGTGTATATTTTTCTGGGGTTGTTGCTACCCTTTTAGCATTTTGTTCTCTCATTCATCTATTCTTATCTGGATAAAATGCCAGGGCGGAAAAATTCACCACCAAAAAAGAACAAGAGATAGTACCAATGGCTATGAGCCTAATCAATATGGACATTAGTAATATATCAGAACTAAAGTTCAGAAATGACAATTATCAAGGATCTAGCTGGCCTTGAAAAAAGATACTAGAGAATCTCTTTCTGGAGAAATAAAATCCCTTTCTGGAGAACTAAAAGAACTAAAATACAACCAGGTTGAAATTTTAAAAAGCTATTAATGAGATGCAATAAAAAATGGAGGCTCTTACTGCTGGGATAAATGAGGCAGAAGAGAGAATTACTGATATAGAAGACCAAATGATGGAGAATAAAGAAGCTGAGAAAAACAGAAAAGGAGAAACAAACAACTACTGGACCATGAGGGGAGAATTCAAGAGATAAGTGATACCATAAGATGAAACAATATTAGAATAACAGGGATCCCAGGAGAAAAATAAAGAGGGGAGAAGAAGGTATATTGGAGCAAATTATAGCAGAGAATTCCCCTAATTTGGCAAAGGGGACAAGCATCAAAATCCAGGAGGCACAGAGAATCCCCCTCAAAATCAATAAAAATAGGTCCACACCCCGTCATCTAATAGAAAAACTTACAATTCTCAGTGACAAAGAGAAAATCCTGAAAGCAGCTTGGAACAAGAGGTTTGTAACGTATAAGAGGTCTGTAACATACTTCTATCCACAGAGACTTGGCAGACCAGAAAGGACTGGCATGATATATTCAAAGCACCAAATGAGAAAAATATGCAGCCAAGAATACTATATCCAGCTAGGCTGTCATTGAAAATAGAAGGAGAGATAAAAAGCTTCCAGGACAAACAAAAATTAAAAGAATTTGCAAACACCACACCAGCCCTACAGGAAATATCAAAAGGGGTCCTCTAAGCAAAGAGAGAGCCTCAAAGTAACAGACCTGAAAGGAACAGAGACAATATACAGTAACAGTCACCTTACAGGCAATAAAATGGCAGCAAATTCATATCTTTGAATAGTTACCCTGAATGTAAATGGGCTAAAATGCCCCAATCAGAAGACACATGGTATCAGAATGGATTAAAAAACAAACAACAACAACAAAACAGAAAGCAAGACCCATAGAAATGCTGTCTGTAAGAGACTCATTTTAGACTCAAAGACAACTCAGGATTTAAAGTGAGGGGTAGAAAACAATTTCCCATGCTAATGGACATCAAAAGAAAGCTAGAGTGGCAATCCTTGTATCAGATAAATTAGACTTTAAGCCAAAGACTATAATAAGATATGAGGAAGGATCCTCTATCATACTTAAAGGGTCTGTCCAACAAAATCTAACAATTTTAAATATCTAATTTATTAGTTATTTAATTTAATCCCCCAACACGGGAGCAGCCAATTATATAAACCAATTAATAATACAATGAAAGAGACACATCAACAATAATACAATAAAAGCACGGGACTTTAATACCCCCCTCACTGAAATGGACAGATCATCTAAGCAAAATATCAATAAGGAAATAAAGGCTTTAAATGACACACTGGACCAGATGGACATCACAGATATATTTAGACCATTCCATCCCAAAGCAACAGAATACCCATTCTTCTCTAATGCGTATGGAACATTCTTCAGAATAGATCATATCCTGGGTCACCAATCAGATCTCAACTGGTACCAAAAGATTGGGATCATTCCATGCATATTTTCAGACCACAATGCTTCAAAACTAGTACTGAGCCACAAGAGGAAAGTTGGAAAGAACTCAAATACATGGAAGCTAAAGAGCATCCTACTAAAGAATGAATGGGGCAAGCAGGCAATTAAAGAAGAACAAAAAAATTTATGAAAACAAATGAAAATGAAAGCACAACTGTTCAGAATCTTTGGGACTCAGCAAAGGCGGTCCTGAGAGAAAAGTATATAGCAATACAAGCCTTTCTCAAGAAACAAGACAGGTCTCCAGTACACAACCAAACCCTACACATAAAGGAGCTGGAGAAAGAACAGCAAAGAAAGCCTAAATCCTGCAGAGAAATAATAAAGATTAGAGCAGAAATCAATGAAATAGAAAGCAAAAGAACAGTAGAACACATCAACAAAACTAGGAGCTGGTTCTTTGAAAGAATTAATAAGATTGATAAACCCCTGGCCAGACTTATCAAAAAGAAAAGAGAAAGGATCGAAATTAATAAAATCATGAATGAAATAGGAGAGATCACAACCAACACCAAAGAAACACAATTATAAGAACATATTATGAGCAACTATACACTAGCAAATTTGACAATCTGGAAAAAATGGATACAATCCTAGAAACATAAACTACCAAAACTGAACCAGGTAGAAATAGAAAACCTTAACAGACCCATAACCAGTAAGGAGATTGAAGCAGTCACCAAAAATCTCCCAACAAACAAGAGCCCAGGGCCAGATGGCTTCCCAAGAGAATTCTACTAAACATCTAAAGAAGAATTAACACCTTTCTCCTGAAACTGTTCCAAAAAATAGAAATGGAAGGAAAACTTCCAAACTCAATTCATGAAGCCAGCATTACTTTGATCCCAAAACCAGACAAAGACCTCATCAAAAAGGAGAATTACAGACCAATATCCTTGATGAACACAGATGCAAAAATTCTCACCAAAATACTAACTACTAATAAGATCCAACAGTATATTAAAAGGATTATTCACCATGACCAAGTGGGATTTATTCCTAGACTGCAAGTTTGGTTCAGCAAGTGCAAATCAATCAATGTGATACATTAATAAAAGAAAGAACAAGAATCATAGGATACTCTCAATAGATGCTGAAAAAGCAGTTGACAAAGTACAGCATCCTTTCTTGATCAAAACTCTTCAAAGTGTAGACATAGAGGGTACATATCCCACGATCATCAAAGCCATGTATGAAAAACCCACAGTGAATATCATTCTCAATAGGAAAAAACTGAGAGCTTTTCCCCTAAGGTTAAGAACACAGCAGGGATGTCCACTATCACCACTGCTATTCAACAAAGTACTAGAAGTCCTAGCCTCAGCAATCAGACAACAAAAAGAAAAAAGTTTTCTGAATTGGCAAAGAAGTCAAACTCTTACTCTTTGCAGATATGATATGAAACTTTATGTGGAAAACCCAAAAGACTCCTCTCCAAAACTGCTAGAACTCATATAGGAATTCAGTAAAGGATATAAAATCAATGCACAGAAATAAGTTGCATTGCTATACACCAACAGTAAGACAGAAGAAAGAGAAATTAAGGAGTCGATCCCATTTACAATTGCACCAAAAAACATAAGATACCTAGGAATAAACCTAACCAAAGAAGCAAAGAATCTGTACTCAGAAAACTATAAAGTACTCATTAAAGAAATTGAGAAAGAGGAACTGAGGAAGACACAAAGAAATGGAAAAACGTTCCATGCTCATGGATTAGAAGAACAAATATTGTGAAAGTGAAAATGTCTATGCTATATCTAAAGCAATCTATACCTTTAATGCACCCCCTATCAAAATACCATCAATTTTTTTCAAAGGACCCTCAACTCTATGGTCAACTAATCTTCAACAAAGCAGGAAAGAATGTCCAATGGAAAAAAGACAGTCTCTTCAACAAATGGTGTTGGGAAAATTGGACAGTCACATGCAGAAGAATGAAACTGGACCATTTCCTACACTACACACAAAAATAGACCCAAAATGGATAACAGACCTCAATGTGAGACAAGAATCCATCAAAACCCTTGAGAAGAACACAGGCAGTAACCTCTTCAACCTCAGCCACAGCAACTTCTTCCTAGAAACATCACCAAAGGCAAGGTAAGTAAGGGCAAAAATGAATGCTTGGGACTTCACCAAGACCAAGAGCTTTTGCACAGCACAGGAAACAGTCAACAAAACCAAAGACAACTGACAGAATGGGAGGAGATATTCACAAATGACATATCAGATAAAGGGCTAGTATCCAAAATCTACAAAGAACTTATCAAACCCAACACCCAAAGAACAAATAATCCAATCAAGAAATGGGCAGAAGGCATGAACAGACATTTCTGCAAAGAATACATCCAAATGGCCAACAGACACATGAAAAAGTGCTCAACATCTCTCAGCATCAGGGAAATATAAATCAAAATGACAGTGAGACACCACCTCACACCAGTCAGAACGGCTAAAATTAACAAGTCAGGAAATGACAGATGTTGGTGAGGATGTGGAGAAAAGGGGAACCTTCCTACACAAGGGGAACCTTGGTGGGAATACAAGCTGGTGCAACCATTCTGGAAAACAGTATGGAGGTTCCTCAAAAAGTTGAAAACATAGCTACCCTATGGCCAGCAATTGCACTACTGGATATTTACCCTAAAGATACAAATGTAGTGATCTGAAGGAGCACATGCACCCGAATGTTTATAGCAGCAATGAATAGCCAAACTATGGAAAGAACCTAGATATCCATCAACAGATGGATGGATAAAGATGTGGTATATATATACACAATTTAATACTATGCAGCCATCGAAAAAACATGAAATCTTGCCATTTGCAATGATGTGGATAGAACTAGAGGCTATGTGCTAAGTGAAATAAGTCAATCAGAGAAAGACAATTATCACATGACCTCTCTGATATGAGGGAATTTGAGTAGGGTGTGGGGTCATGGGGGGCACAGAAGGAAAAAATGAAACAAGATGGGATCAGGAAGGAGACAAATCATGAGAGACTCTTAATCTCAGGAAACTAATTGAGGGTGAGGGGGTGAAAGGGGAGGGATAGGCTGGCTGGGTTATGGACATTGGGGAGGGTATGTGCTATGATGAGTGCTGCAAATGGTTTAAGACCGATGATTCACAGACCTATACCTCTGAAGCAAATAATACATTATATGTTAATTTTTTAAAAAAAGAAATTCAACGTATTTCTGCACGTTGATTTTGTATCCTATGACTTTGTTGAATTCATATAGCAGTACTAGCAATTTTTTGATAGTCTTTTCAGTTTTTTATAGAGTATCATGTCATCCACGAAGAGTAAAACTGACTTCTTCCTTGTTGATTTGGATCCTTTTCTTTTTGTCTGATTGCTGAGGCCAAAACTTCTAATACTATGCTAAGTAACAGTGGTGAGAGTAGACATCCCTGTCCTATTCCTGACAACAGAGGAAAAGTTCTCAGTTTTTCCCCAGTGAGGATGATATTAATTATGGGTTTTTCATATATGCTCTTAATTATGTTGAGGAATATTCCCTCTATCCCTTCTTTGTTGAGGGTTTTTATCCTGAATGAAAATTGTTCTTTGTCAGATGCTTTTTGGGTATATATTGAGAGGATTATATGGCCCTTATCCTTTCTTTTATTAATGTGGTGGTCAACTAATTTTCAACAAAGCAGGAAAGAATATCCAATGGGAAAAAAGACAGTCTTTTCAACAAACAGCATTGGGAAAACTGTACAGCAACATGCAAAAAAATGAAACTGGACCACTTACATATACAAAAATAAATCAAAAATGGATGAAAGACATAAATATGAGACAGGAAACCATCAACATCCTAGAGGAGAACACAGGCAGTAACCCTCTTGGCATCGGCCATATCAATTTCTTATTAGATACATCTCCTGAGGCAAGGGAAACAAAAGTAAAAATAAATATTGGGACTTCATAAAAATAAAAACCTTCTGTCCAGTGAAGGAAAAAATCAACAAAACTAAAAGGTAACCCATGGAATAGGAAAAGATACTTGCAAATGATGTATCTGATAACAGGTCAATATCCCAAAATCTTTAAAGAACTTATAAATTCAATACCAAAAACCAAATAATCCAGTTAAAAATGGGTAGAAGATATGGACATTTTCCCAAAGAAGACATACAGATGGCTGACATAGGAAAAGACATTAAATATCATTCATCAGGAAAATACAAATCAAAACTACAATGAGATATCACCTCACAACTGTTAGATTGGCTAAAATCAACAACACAGGAAACAACAGGTGTTGGTGAGGATGTAGAGAAACAGGGAACCTCTTACACTCTTGATGGGAATGGAAACTGGTGCAGCCACTGGAAAACAGCATGGAGATCCCTTGAAAAGGTAAAAATAGAACTACCCTATAATCCAGCAATTACATCACTAGGTATTTACCCAAAGAAAACAAAAATACTGATTTATGCACCTTGATGTTTATAACAGAATTATCAACAATAGCCAAATTATGGAGAAAGCCTAAATGTCCACCACATGATGAATGGGTGTTTCTTATCTATCTGTGTGTTTGTGTGTGTGTGTGTGTGTGTGTGTGTGTACATACATACAATGGGGTATTACACAGCCATCCAAAAGAATGACATCTTGCCATATTCAATGACATGAATGGAACTAGAGAGTATTATGCTAAGCAAAATAAGTTGGAGAAAAACAAATACTATATGATTTCACTCATATGTGGAATTTAAGAAACAAACAGATGAACATTGGTTGTGGGGTAGGAAAAAAGAGAGGCAAACCAGAAAACAGACTCTTAACTATAGGGGGAGGTGGGCAGGGAGGTGTGGTTAAATGGGTGATGGGTATTAAGGAGGACACTTGCTGTGATGAGCACTGTGTGTTGTATGTAAGTGATGAATTACTTAAATTCTACATCTGAAATTAGTATTATATTTTATGTTAACTGGAATTTAAATAAAAACTTGAAAACAAAAACAAAAAAATCTTTTATGAAAAGGTAGTATCTTAAGACAAATAAAAATGAAAATACAACATAACAAAACTTATGGGATGCAGAGAACCAGTGCTAAGAATGAGATTTATAGCTATAAACGTTCACATTAGAAAAGACTTCAAATTAATAACTTAAATTTACACTGTAAGGAACCAGAAAATAAGAACAAAGCCCGAAGCTAGTATAAGGAAGGAAATAATAGCAATTAGGGCAGAGATAAAGTGAAGAATAGGAAGAAAAAAAAAAAAAACAGAGAAAATCAACAAAATGAAGAGTTCGTTCTTCAAAAAAATTAGCAAAATTGATAAGCTTTTGGCTACGTTGATTAAGAAAAAATTAAGACTCAAATAACTAAAATTGAAATGAAGCTTTACTACCGATTTTACATAAAAATAATTATGAGAGAATACTATGAACTGTATATCAACAAATTGGATGACCTAAATGAAACAAACAAATTTCTAAAAACACGCAACTTACCAAAAATGAATCATGAATAGAAAATCTGAATAGATCTGTAAGAAGATAGAATTAGTCATTAAAATCTCTCAACAAAGAAATGCCCAGAACCAGATGGCCCCACTGGAGAATTCTAACAAACATTTAAAGAAGAATTAACACCAATCCTCAAATATCCTAAACAAAATACTAATACACACAGAATTCAACAGCACACTAAAAAGATCACACATCATGACCAAGTGGGATTTATTCCTGGGAAGCTGGGATGATTCAACATATGAAAATTCAATCAATGTAATACAACATATTAACATAATGAAGGGGGTACACATAATCACCTGAATTGATACAGAAAAGAATTTGACAAAATTCAATGCCATTTCATAATTTTTTAAAAATACTCTAACTAGGACTAGAAGGAAACTGCTTCATTATAATAAAGGCCATCTATGAGAAGCCCTCAACTAAGAGCATACTCAGTGCTAAAAAACTCAAATGTTTTTCCTTTAAGATCATGAACAAGGCAAAGTGACCACTCTTGTCACTCCTTTTCGACAATGTACTATAAGTCCTACCCAGGACAACTAAGCTAGATAAATAAATAAATGGCACCCAAATTGGAAAGGAAGAAGTAACATTATCTATTTGCATATAATACTATCTCATACCTATACAAAACCCAGAAGATTCCACACACATAAAAATGTGAGAACCAATGAATGAATTCAGCAAAATTGCAAAAGGCAAGAATGAACATACCAACCATCAGCTGCATTTCTATACATGAATAATTAACAGCCTGAAAAAAATGCAGAAAATAACTTCATTTAACATATCATCAAGTAGAATAAAATACTTAGGAGTAAACATAACCAAGGAGTCCAAAGACTTGCTCACTGAAAACTGTTAAACTTTCCTGAAAGAAGTTAAAGAAGCAAGGAATAAATGGGAAGACATTCTGTGTACATGAATTTTAAAGAGTCAATATTGCTAATGCCACCCAAAGCCATCTATGTATTCACTACAATCCCTATCAAAACCCAAATCCTGATTTCTTTCTTTTTTAAGATTTTATTTATTTATTTGAGAGAGAGAGAGAAAGAAAGAGGAGACAGAGCACAAGCAGGGGCAGGGGCAGGGGCAGAGGAAGAAGCAGGCTCCCCGATGAGTAAGGAAGCCAATGTGGGACTCAATCCCAGGCCCATGACCTGAGCTGAAGGCAGAAGCTTAAACCAACTGAGCCAACCAGGTGCCCTCCCTATTTCTTTTGTAGAAATAGAATACCCATCTTAAAATTCATATGAAATCTTAAGGGACCCTGAATAACCAAAACAGTGTTGAAAAAGAAGATGTAAGTTGGAAGTCTAAAACATCCTGATATTAAACCTTAAAAGAGAGTAGTTAAAACAGTGTGGTGTTGGCATACAGACAGATAACAAACCAACAGAAAAGCATAAAGAGCCCAGAAACAAATCCTCACATTATATGGTCAAAAGATTTTTACGTGATTCCCCATTCAATGAGGAAAAGGGCAGTCCTTTCAACAAATGGCACTGGGAACACTGGGTACCCACATGCAAAAGAAAGTAGTTGGACCCTTACCTTATACTATATACAAAAATTAACTCAAAATGGATCAAAGATTTAAGCCAAAGAACTAAAACTATAAAACTTTTATTTTTTTAGAAAAAATCATAGAGGAAAATCTTCATGATGTTGGACTTGGAATTATTCCTCAAAGAGGATACCAAAAGCACAGGCAAAAAAAAAAAAAAAAAAAAGAGGCAGGAGGGATAGATAAAATGGCCTTCACCAAAATTTAAAAATCTTTATGTATCCAAGGACATTATCAAGAGAGTGAAAACACAACCCACAAAATGGGAAAAAAAATGTTTGCAAGCCATATATATATAAGGAGTTAATATCTGAAATATGTAAGAAATCCTATAACAAAAAAAAAAAACAACTTGATTTAAAAACATACAAAGGACTTGAACAGACATTTCTCCAAAGAAGATAAATAACCAGTAAGTATGTTAAAAAAATGTTGTGTCCCTAGTAATTAGTGAAATGCAAATCAAAACCACAGTAAGATACCACCTCATACCTATTAAGATAGCAATTATCAAAGGAGTAAAACAACAGGAACTAACAAGTGCTAGTAAGCATGTGGAGAAACAGAACCCTGGTGCACTGGTGGGAATATAAAATGGTACAGCTACCATGGAAAATAGTACAGTAGTTCCCTAAAAACCTTAAACAGAATTACCATACAATCCAGCAATTCCACATTTGGCTCTATATCCCCCAAACAACTGAAAGCAGAGACCTGACATATTTGTACACCCAAATTTACAATAGCATTCATCAAAATTGCCAAAGGGTATAAGCAACCCAAATGTCCATGGACAGATGACTGAATAAATAAAATACAGTATGTACCTAACACAGAGTAGTTTTTAACCTTAAAAAAGAAGGAAGTTCTGAGACATGCCTCAACATGAATAAACACTAAAGACATTATACTAAGTGACAAGGGATACAAAAGAACAAACACCATCTGATTCTACTTCTATGAGGTTATCTGAAACAGTCAAATTCATAGAGATAGAAAACAGAATGGTGGATACCCAGGATGGGGTGAAGGAAGGATGGAGAGTTATTTAACAGGCATAGAGTTTCAATTTGGGAAAGCTAAAATGTTCTGAAGATGGATGGAGGTGATAGTTGCACAGCAATGTGAATGCACTTACTGCCACCTAACTGTGCAGTTAAAAATAGTTAAAATGATAAATTTTTACCACAGTACAAAAAGTAGAACAAAACCAATGGTGAGTGATTAAGAGCACTTGTAGCAGGAAAACTGACACAACCTTTTGAAATTATTGTATGTAAAGAACCATGGAAATTTTTTTTCTTGATAACCCTACCTTTGAAAATATATTTTAAAAATACATATTTTTTTACAAATAATTCAAATGAAGCATAAAATATGAATTAAGATGTTCTTTATAGGCCTCTTAGTACTATTTATAATTGCACCCAAAACCATAAATACTTAAATAAAAAATAACACATGCATTCTGTGTATGTTGAGAACTACAAGACTTAACGAGAAAAGTCAAAGATCTAAACAGAAAATGTGTCCTATCTATGAATTGGAAAACTCTTTATTATGATGTCAGTTCTCCCATTGATCTATTGATATAACACAAATCAATGTCCTAGCAGTTTTTTTTTAATCTACAAACTCAATCTCACATTTATATGGAAATGCAAAAGAATTAGAATAACCAAAACAACTTTGAAACAAAGTTGAGAGATTTATACTCTCTGATATCCAGACACACAATAAAGGTACCACAATTAAGACAGAGTGGTATGACTGAAAAGATAGACACATGAATTCATGAAACCATGAAAGTCCAGAAATAAACCAATACACATATGGTAACTGATTTTCATTGAAGGTGAAGTGTTTTAGACACTCAATGAACCTTAGACAATTCAATGGAGATAGGCTAGTCTTTTCCATAAGTGATGCTAAAACAAATGAACATTCACATGCAAACAACAAAGAACCTAACCTTGCACTATATACAAAAATTAACCCAACACGGATCACAGCCTCAAATGTAAAACCTACCATTTTCTTAGATGCATGAGATCTTTGCAAATTTTGGCTAGCTAAGATGTATAAACAGAAATCAAAAGGAAAAAATAAGTACACTTCATCAAAACCACAACTTTCTCTTCTCCAGAAAACACTATTAAAGTAGCAAGGATGTCAAGTAGCTACAAATCTTATACACTGCTAGGAAAAATGAAAAATTCTACCATACATTGCTGGTGGAAATATGATCACTTTGGTAATGTGTGTTGGTTTCTCATAAGCATATATGTATCATATGGCCTAGAAAGCCCATTCCTACGTATTTACTCAAAAGAAAAGAAAAGAAAATCTGCGTCCACACCAAAAAACAACAACTATACATGAATGTTTTTAGGAGCTTTATTCACAAATGCCAACAACTAGAAAGAATCCACATGTCCACAGGGTGAATGAATACACAAACTATGGTACAACAGAATACCAATATATGTAACAACATGGATGAATCACAAATATATTATGCTAGAGCTACATGTTGTAGGGTTCCAGTTGTTTCACATTCTGGAAAAGGCAAGCCTAAACCAAAAGAAAACAGATCAGGGTGCCTGGGTGGCTCAGTGGGTTAAGCCACTGCCTTTGGTTCAGGTCATGATCTCAGGGTCCTGGGATCGAGTCCCACATCAGGCTCTCTGCTAGGCAGGGAGCCTGCTTTCCCCTCTCTCTCTCTGCCTGCCTCTCTGCCTACTTGTGATCTTTCTCTGTCAAATAAATAAATTCTAAAAAAAAAGAAAGAAAGAAAACAGATCAGCGAGTGACAGAGAATGGAGGCAAAGGGAGGATACTGACTACAAAAGGGCATGAGGAACTCCTTTGGGGTAACAGAAATGTTCTATGGCTCAGCTTGGTACCAGTTATATAACTGTGTTTGTAAAAATTCACACTGTACACATAAATACTGTGTACCCAAAAAGCAACAACAACAACAACAAAAAACTGTGTACCTACGGAAGTATTAACTTTATCATATATAAATTCTACCGCAATAAATCTGGTTTAAGTAGATTATGATTAGGTTGATCCTAGGTCTAAATCACATGTTGGAATTTGCTCTTGGTTTTAATAGTGACAAGGAGGGACAAGGAGGTGGCTCAGTCAGTTAAGCACCCTGAGACTTCAGCTCAGGTCATGATCCCTGGGCTCTGGAATCCAGTTCTGTATTGAGCTGCTTGCTCAGCAGGGAGCCTCCTTCTCCCTCCACCTGCCTCTCTCCCTGCTTATGCTTACACACATGTTCTCTCATAAATAAATAAAATCTTTAAAAAATAAATTAATAGTGACAAGTACTGAAAACCTCAACCCACAAGATGTTTTGTTGCAAAATTAATCAGAACTCTCACAGTATTCACAGTACTCTGCAAAAATAGTTTAAGCTTATTAAGGAATATTGAAGATTATAGGACTCTTCTGATTAAAATCATATAGCATCATCTTATCTTACTTAAATCAGTAAGGTCCTGTTTACTTTGGGAAAGGAATAAAATTACAAATACAAATTTAATATCAGTAACTACAAGAGTTTTGTAGTTCTCAACTTCAGAAGCACTTCCACCAAGCACTGAAAAGTTCTTATGCTTATCTGACTCTAATCTCCTCTTCTAAGGCTATAATTTGACCAGAATAGGCAGCAGGTTTGCAGCAAAATCCAAAACTGATATCACAGGATCATGAATACAAAGATTTAAGTCTTTCATATGGCCAAACATCCACTGCATACATCAGCAATGGGCTTCTGTCAAATTCTTACAAGGGGGTTTTCATTCTCTCTCAAAAATAATCAGTATCTCCCCAAGGATCAATTAAGAACTTCAACCATCATCCTTTGAAAAGCAAGAAAAATTCTGAATGAAGAAGAACTTAACATTTTGCCCACATTTTTGGACAAATGTCTTGGAAAGGGCAATAATTCAATACTTTTGCTCTAATGTATCTGAGTTTCACGGCAGCAGATGAAACTTCTTTTAGAGTTATTGGCTGTGTCTTAGTATTAATGTATGCCATGTGCTGAAACAGAGAGCAATGCTCTCTTTCCTGAAGTGGCAAAACCATTTGTTGCCAACCATCTCAGAAGCTCCATGAGGATGGACAGTACAAAGTTTTGCTAAGAAAAAATAATAATAAAAAGTTTCACAACAGCAACTTTTTTAATGGTGCCAACATACAAATGCTAGCTGCCCTAAGAAGCATTCATATTTTTACCCTGTTGAATGTTAAAGTTACTACTGATTGTTCTGTGAATTCAAGCTGAATGTGAAGAAATGTCAACAATTCTAGTGCAGATGACATCATCTGACAGAGGCACTGCTTCAATTTTCTTTCTCTGTTCTCAAATAAGGCAGCTCCTAATTTCCAAGATTCTCATCTTCACCAAGGTCTCTTCAATTGTATATGGCTTCTGTGTCTGGGTCATACAATAAATAAATGCACAGGAGGCTTCAAGATAAAGCTTTGTTGGCCAAATCCAGTTTCCAATCCTTTCAATTTAAGCTTTCTTTTAATTAAAGAACAGTGTTTTTCTAATTCCTACAAGGACTAACAGAACTTCACACCTATATGTGGGGATAAACAGAAGAGAAACCTAAGCTATAATAAATACCCATTCTTTTTGCATTTTCAAACGTCATTATGTAAAACTGAATTGCCTATAATCATAACGGCATCATACATCTTAATTCCTAACAGAAACTTAATCCAGGTATTTACCATAACATAATGAGTGGCAATAATGATTATATATTACCTGACCATGTACAATTGCATCCCTTACCACTCCACTCTTATCTGGCATGAAATATACCTTATTTTGACAAACACAAAAAAGTATTTTGTTAAATTGGCTTTTTTCCTCAAAGAAAAATATCATATCTAGTTTAAAAATCTTTGATTTAGAAATCTTTAGGAGTGACACACAGTGACTCAAAAAATACGTGCTCCGGTGGCGCCTGGGTGGCTCAGTGGGTTAAGCCGCTGCCTTCGGCTCGGGTCATGATCTCAGAGTCCTGGGATGGAGCCCCGCGTCGGGCTCTCTGCTCAGCAGGGAGCCTGCTTCCTCCTCTCTCTCTGCCTGCCTCTCTGCCTGCTTGTGATCTCTCTCTGTCAAATAAATAAATAAAATCTTTAAAAAAAAAAAAAAAATACGTGCTCCGTTAACTAAATCCTGAATTCAACTAACTATTAATATGATTTCTGGACGAGTATCAGAATGGATTTGAAAGAAAAATTAAAGCTCTTAAAGTTATATATTCTCTTACCCCCTTACTCCATCCATATTTCATTCATACATTGATCTAAGTCAATAGTTCCTAATCTCAACTACATTATTACAAGCATCTCAGAAATTTCTTTAACACTAATGAGCAGAACCCATTCCAGACTAATTAAATCTAAATCCCTTGGGGTAGACCTGATCATTTTTTTAACGCCCCAGTGATTTTTTATTGTTGTTGTTAAAATTTTATTTGAGAGAGAGAGAGAGAAAGAGAGCACAAGTGGGGGGAGGGGCAGAGGAAGTAGGAGAAGCAGACTCCCTGCTGAGCACAGAGCCCTGTGAGGGGCTCAGTTAATTACAGGACTGCAGGATCACAACCTGAGCAGAAGAAAGAAACCCAGTCGACTGAGCCACCCAGGCTTCCCTAATGTCCCAGGATTAAGAACTACTAAGTCAAATAACTAATCATAGATCTTGATGTTTTTTTGCTTTAAGATTTTTCTTTATTTACTTAACAGACAGAAATCACAAGTAGGCAGAGAGGCAGGTGGGGGGTGGGGTGGAGCAGGCTCCCCACTGTGCAGAGAGCCCTCCATCCCAGGACCCTAAGATAATGACCAGCACAGAAGGCAGAGGCTTAACCCACTGAGCCACCCAGGTGCCCCTAGATCTTGTTCTTTAAAAGCTTACATTCTATAAAAAAATAAATAAATAAATAAATAAAAATAAATTTAAAAAATTTTTTTAAAAAGCTTACATTCTAGAGGTGCCTGGCTGGCTCAGGTGGTAAAGCATGTGACTCTTGATCTCAGAGTCAAGAGTTCAAGCCCCACCTGGAGCACAGTATATTCCAGTATACATGAATGTATATATATTATTAGGGGCTATGTATACAAAGATTAATAAAATGTACCTCTCAAGGTGAACAGGACATTTTAATGCAGCTTTAACTACATTATGATACACACATGCTTAAGGTGCAATGATAACACATAAAAGATATATAGCCAATCCAAAAATGAGGGGAGAGTAGAGAGGCACTGAAATAAAATTTCTGGAGGAAGTATTAAGTGATATTAAGTATTAATTGCTTCATAAGAAGCAATTAGACAGAAAGAGGGATGGGAGGATGGGAGGAGAAGATTCAGGCACCAGGCAGAGGGAATAACAAAAGCAACAGAAAGATGGATACACCAAGGTTAACAGAGAATCAATCAGTTTGGTGCTCCCACCCAAGTAGTAGGCATTAAATTTAAAAAAAGTAAGAAACTCTTTGGACCGGGAGGAGTGGAGTGAAAAAAGCAGACTATAGGTTAATAAATTATTTAGGAAACTATTATATTATCTTAAATGAGAGACAATGAGGACAACAGCAGAAGAGAGGGAAAGAGGGAAGAGAGTCCTGAAATATTTAGTACTGAAGTTATAAAGTTATCAAATGACATGATGCAGTCTTAAAAAGAAATGAAATTCTGACACATACTATGACATGGATGAACCTTGAAAATCTTCTGCTAAGTGAAATAAGCCAGTCACAGAGGGATAAATATTTTATGATTCCAGTTATGAGGCATCAAATTCATAGAGACAGAAAGTACAAGTTAGCAGGAGCTAAATGGAGGGGGTAATGGGAAATTATTATATAATGGGTACAGAGATTTGGTTTGGGACAATGAAAAAGGTCTAGAGATGGATAGTAGTGATGGTTGTGCAACCATCAACATACTTAATGCCACTAAACTGTATAGCTAAAAATGGTTAAAATGATAAACTGTATGTTGTATACGCTCTACAGCAATCTTAAAGATAATTTTTTAAAAGCACATGATATAAGGAGAATACGGGGGAAAAGAGCCAAAAGTTAATTGTTAAATCCTTAGCATGGGAGACCAACTAGACAGTGGTACCATGCATGCCTCTGATGAGGATCAAGGAATCGCTGTGACATTCAGGTAGCACTGTCTAGAAGGCAAACAAATAGAAGAATGAAGCTCAAGGGAGTAATATGGTTAGAAACACAGTCATCAACAAATAGGCGGTAGTTAAAACTGTAATAATCCAGGAAATTGTCCAAAGAAAACTTCAAGTAAAAAGAGAATGTCTGAGGACAGAACCTTTGGAAATAGGAGAGAGTCATAAAAGGAGCTCAGAAAGAAGGTAACAGGTTGCAGTCAGACAGGTAAAGAATTAAAACATGAGGCAGCAGAAATGACAGTATTTGAAGGTGGGGCAATGACAATGATAGGGAGTGCAGTCAAGAGATTAAAACAGTTACAGAAGATACATTACCATACCCCTTTCTCTCCTTTTACTCCTATTTTTTGGAGTTCAATGAAAACCCAAGTTTCTAGTTCTCTGTATCCTCCTAAAACTGTAAAACAAAATCCCCACACTTAAGAATAATCCAACATACTAATATGCATTTTAAAATAGAAGCACATCTAAAATTGTCAGGAATACATTTTATGTAACAGCAAGAATGTTAAACCTACATAGAAACTAGATCTCTGGTAGTCTACACAGGAAAAGTAAACATGTATACTTAATTGTAACTTGCTTTAAGCAGTAAGATTCACTAAAAAGCTACTTTAAAAAAAAAAAAAGAAAGAAAGAAAACCTATTTATAATTCTTGCAAAAATTTTATCAGCATCAATTTTACCAGATTATTCTACTATTTGAAAAGACCCTACTGTGTATTAATTTTAAAAAAATACCTTATGAAGGTATTGGCTACTTGGATTTTTGTGTTTTAAATATAGCTCTATTTTAAAACAAACCAAAGAGTTATATAAAAAGTTACCCAATTTATCACATGCCCATACTAACCTAAAGCTTACTGTGGTCCCAGAAGCTATTACAAACTGTATACAAATCATCTCTGATAATTTTTAAAATTATGAGGTTGGTCTCATGCCCAGTCTATGGACTATAACTGAATTTCAGAGAGTAACATTACATAGCTTGTTTTTAAACGGTGAATCTGGAATTTGAACCTATTGTGGCTTCAACCTAAGTTCTTGACCACCATCCCCTAACAATTCTTGATTAATCTCCCTTAACTAATCTATTTTCCCATTTCAGAACAAAGTACAAGGTGACATCTCATAAGTAACAGTAGAGTAAGTCCTTGAATCCTCACACCAAAACTCTGCAAAGTTCATAGTGAGTCTGTGATAAAAATGCCTCCAAAAGCCTTAAGTAATAAAAACACTTATTTTAAATTCACAGGTATTTTTTACCTCAAAAACAAATGTTTCCTAATGAGTTTAGCCTACATTTCTTAAATTTTATATATTATGTTGAAAATATAATGAAATAATACTCATAAAACATTTTAATCTTTATACTCTATACCAAACCTCAACTTGCTACAAGATTCTGAACAGGCTTCATCAAACAACAGAAACTTTCTAAAACAGATCCAACAGTTTTACATTCATTTTCTTCGTTCATTACCCTTCACTGTACACTGTAACTTTCCCTTCCATCTAGGAAAATGTTAAAGTAACACTTTATTATCCACTGCTACAGGTTTGTACAGCAGTTCTAGGGGGCCACTAACCCATTAGCTAGACACATAGACCTTTAATTGTCTTATGTGACTAAACCTTATAGAGTTAGCCATAAAACATATTTCACATTTGTAAAAAGAATGCAAGATTCTTTTTTAATTTTACCATCCAAAATTCTCCATGAATCTGTCTGCCTTCACCATGAATTCCTTGGAAATTAATAATTTGAACCTTTTCTCAATGTGCAAAGTTAATTAGGAGCTATTTTTTAGTAGTTTGAATTCCAAAAGACATTAACTCATATTTCAGCAAACAGGGAGAAATAAAGTAGTAGCAAGATAGGGGAAAAATTTCTTATGGAGTTCAGGAAAATTTGGTAGAGCTTCTTAAAAAAAAAACAAAAACAAACAAACAAAAAAAAACTTTGGACTTCTTTTGTATATTAAGAATTACCTCAAAATATTCATTTATTTTCAGTTAATTATTAGGATTGATTTCTGGGCCTTTTAAATTTATACCCAAATGAACATTCTCACAATGTAAGGTAGAGGTAATATGGATTACTTTAAAACAAATCCATTTTCTTCGAAGACTATTCTAATTTATTAACTGAAATTAAAAGTTTGAAATGCTGGGCATTTATAAGAACTGATTGCTATATTAAATAAGCAGTAATAAATAATCTTCTAAAGGAAAAAACAGAACACTTATACTTCTGAGTACCTTACAGCTTTTAAAAAAACCCTCAGGATGTCAAATCACAGGCCACTGTCTGTCCCCTAATACCATTCACTTCAACAGAGAACTACCTTCTCTGAGACAGGTAGGCTGCTGGGCTCCTCTGTATTTCTTGGCTGCTTTACAAAATCACATCCAAACATCCTATTTTTAAGAACATGAAGCTGAATATCAGACATGTGTTGGTGCTGGGCCCCCTGTCGGCCAGTGGAGAGGGGCACACCATTCAGATTTTGAGTCACGCCGCCTGAAACACCAAGCACTGGCTCCCGGTGTTCATCTATCTGAGAGACCTGTGGAGGAAACACAACACCTGGAAGACAGATATACTGAGGGCTTTCCGGCTGACTCAACAAAGCTTCAGACATGATTTCACGCTCATTTCCAGGAAGTGCAAGTGTATCACTGGCGGCATTTTGTAAATGTTTCCTATCCACCATCCCAGAATGAAGAACTGTGGGTTGCTGGAGCACAGTTTCTATTCTCTGTGATTTTTCAGCAGTCACGTGGAGAGAACATGGGTTCAGGCGTGGAACGCTGGTCTGGATTATTGAAGGCTGCCCAAGCTGCTGAAATACTTGCTGAATTGGATGTAGAATACTTGCTCTTCCAGAAGTCTGTGTCACCATAACTGGTACATTGACTTTATAAAGGTGACCTCAAAAAGGAGAAAATAGTACCGTAAGTATGATAGAAACCTAATTTCCTCTAAAAAAAGAAAGAAAGAAAGAAACCCTCAGGCACAACAGGCTGTCCAAAAACACATCAGTATGTTTATAGTTTTCTCTATGAGTTTTTATTTTATTCTTCAGATTGTGTTTTCTACAATAAATATGTATTACTCTACTTTTAACAAAGCCATCTCACTTGAACTCTAGCCTTTTTTACTGCTTGCTTATATGGCACACTTTGAGATACATACAGACCACTGATATTTACTCCATGGACCTATCCCATTGTTTGATAAATTACTATGTTACCAACCCAAACTGGGATTTTAACAAACATAATAATGGAGAATATATTTCATGTATTTACGATCTCTAAGATACCATGTAACTACTATAAGGTAATGCTATCCAAAGAGTTAAGTAATTGCAAAAGCTATCAAATCCCCTCCTCCCTTTTTTCCTTTAAAATAACACTAAAAAGGAAGAGGAAAAAATTTATTCTTTTGAGCACAGAGTTAGGGGTTTAAAACTTTGCAAAAACCTAAAGAATAGATAGGATTCTCTTTCAAATCAAGACATAGTACTCTGAAAAAGCAAGGTTTGGTCACTCTCCAAACTTTTTTGGATATTCTACTACACAATCTCTAGTACCAAAGGCGGCAAAGGTTGATCAATGTCATCTTGAGTTTTTCTTCATTAGAGAATTTAGGTAATTGATTTGAATTAAAGAAACATACATAAAGCAACTTCTACAATGCTGGGAAAAAGAAACGGGAATAAGTTACAGGACAAATCTCATACAGTGTCTTTTATGGTAGGTTGCCTCCACAACAGGAATAACCACCACTTATTATTGTTCTTAGAATAAGTTATATTTTAAAAAGTTCCTGTAACTTCAGTAACTTCTAGTCTACAGTTTATTAAAAATCACAAAAATTAACATCCAGCAGTCAGTACCAGTGTTAAAACAAACAAACAAACAAAATTTAATGGGAACTATACCCTTACCAGATGCAGTCTGTAGTGTCACACCTGCTGGTACATGAATAGGATAACCAGGAAAATTGAAACTTGCACTACAGTTTGAGGTGCCCTAGATATGAGAAATTTAATTAGAAAGTTAGAAAAAGGCTTTCATCTTTTTTCCTGATCTCACAGGGATTAAAAAAAAGTCTGATTCAGACAACAGGACAATGGTTGGACATTTAACATTGAGGCTAAGTTCTTTGAACAAAACAGCTTTTCAATATTTGATTTAGATCATTTAAAGATAAAAAGAATTCTGTTCTATGGCTATTCGCAATGAAGCCAGTAAAGTCTTAGTAAATGGTATGAACACTAATTCCTAAAACTTCCCCACTACATAGCTATGCATGAGTCCCTGATCCTCAAATTGTCAGATACAAGAAACACAGCTGTTAATAAGAGCCCTCTAGTCCATAGGTTGATCACTAATGGTACTTTAAATTAGTTAATACAATAGTGTATAATTTTTTAGAATCAATAAACCTCAGGGTTTTCCATTTTTTAAAATGCTAAGTCAAAAGACAAAAAAGTTTTTGCCTACCAGACCTACAAAAATTTATAAGATTGATTAAAAACATCCAATACTGGTAAGGATGTGGTTTTCTCAGACCACTGCTTGTATGAGTAGGCACGTACCAACTTTTTGGAGAGCAATTTCACAATATATAACCAAATTGAAAACATGCATATTCTTTGGCCCAGAAATTCTACCTCTAGGAATTTATCCTTACTACCTGCTATCATACCAATACACAAAAACTTAGCTACAACTATTATCGATTATATTAGAAAAAAACTAAAAATAAATGTCCATTAATAAAATATCAGTTAATGAAAATGATACATCAACTAAGGTTAGTCAATATTTAACTGGCAGGGAAAAGGATCCATCTATATTACTAAGTAAAAACACAGAACCAGCACAAAGATGTGCCTACATTTACCTTGAAAATTAAGGTAACTTTCATGAAAGAATGCTAGATGGATATACCTCAAACAGTTAAAACAGTTATCTTTGGGGTACAATACTGCAGGGCTCTTTCGCTTTTTATTTTATAAACTTTTTACTATTAGTGTATTATTTCTTTAACCAGGAGAAAAAGTAGTCTCAAGAATTTCAAAGGCAGATATATTTTTCATTGGTTTCCTATCAAAAACAGCACCATTCTTCCCAAAACTCCTGGTAAGGGGTATGATCTTGTATTTAATAAAGAAATGGAAATTAACAGCCTACCAACCCTTTTGGCCCAGAAAGTGGGCTGAAAGGTGAAAAACAGTGGATTATAAACCACTGAAGAAAGGTAAAAGAGAAAAAGTGCTATCATTTCCCCACCTGAAAACTACTCAATTTTCTAAATACAAGCTGTAATTTATTTTCTGCTCCAAATCTTCGGGGGGTGGGGGGAACCTATCCTCTAAATCTCTACAGCACAAAAACAAAAAATGACCAAAATACTTCACTTAAATAAAAAGAAGAACTATTATGTAGCTCAACTTGCCAAAAAAAAAATAATTATAATAATAATAATCAAAAAGTATCAACATCATTTATTTAGGATCTACCTAGTATATAACATTATACTGTGTATTAAAACTCCATAGAATTTAACTTCAAAAGTTTCCTGACCTTATAGATACTAACAACAGTATTTATATATACTACTGGCAGATGCTAATAACTGCTCTGGAAGACAGGAAAAGTTGGTAAATACGTCAATTCTGAAACTCCTCAGTTTTTGCAACATGTACATTTTAGAAGTTATTCCTATCTCCCCATCCCTTACTACATCTTTTCTCATTCAAATGGGGGATTATGAATTATACCTATGCCTAGCCTCCTGCTACCATTCACTAAAAGTGAGGCATATCTTTAAAAATATATCCTAGGAGCACCTGGGTGGCTCAGTGGGTTAACCTCTGCCTTCTGTTCGGGTCATGATCTCAGGGTCCTGGGATCAAGCCCACATCGGGCTCTCTGCTCAGCAGGGAGTATGCTTCCCTCTCTCTGCCTGCCTCTCTGCATACCTGTGATCTCTGTCAAATAAATAAATAAAATCTTAAAAAAAAAAAATATCCTAAACAGGCTACATACCAGTTCTGCTGTAGTAAAACTGGGAAGAGGTCTACCAGCAGGAATAACTAATGACGCTATATAGAAAACAAAATAAACATTATACATTTGTTACAATTTACCAGTTTAATAAAACTGCTAAGTATAGCTTGTTTTAAAAAAAAAAAAAAGCTTTCCATCACTAGCATGTCTGACCATGGGGAGTTCTAAACTTCCTAACTGCAAGTGAGGTAAACAAATTAACTATATTTTTTCCCAAAAAACTTCAGATAAAGACTTTATAACTAACCTGTTTTAAGTACCAAAAGAAAATATTTGTTATCAAGTATACCATAGTATAGAAACCCACAAGAAAATACCTAGGTTATTTTTATTAAGTCAATGTAGCCCTAAATCTCCATCACAACTTCTCACAGAGGAGAAAAGGTAGTATTTATTCAAGTAGCACATTTCCAAAAGACTATATTATTGAGCAAAAAAAAAAAAAAAAAAAAAAAAAAATGTAACCCAACATAAACCATTCTAAATTTTATGGGCTAAAAAGAATTTCCCATTCATTCATTTCAGGAGAAGTTATTTATAATACTTTAGCCAGCACAACTACATAGTTTTAGGAATAAATGAATAACATGTCTCCACAAGTCTTTACATGAAACAAGTATAACTACTAAGAAAAATAAAAGAGAACAAATTCCTAGGGGAAGACCACCCCAACCTGCATTAAAGTTGCAATCTCACATATCTTTTCTTTATTATCTACCAATTTTCTATGCTATCTCTTTGTTTTTAATATAGCTAAAACATTTGCCTAATGGTTGGAAATGGAAGCATTAAAAAAGAAGTGTAAAAAACAAATAGTAACTATAGTAAAAAGACCTCGGGAGATAACATAACCTTAAACTTTACCTCAAGGTTCATTTTACCTAGCTGAACACGACTGTCACACTATCATTTCACCTTTTAATAAAAAAGAGAATGTTTCAGCATGTTTATGGAGCACATATATATTCAATGTAATGTTTATTATGGTGTTTTTTCACAGACCACATTAAAGTGTCCCTAAGATTTGCTTCTGACACTAGAATGACTCCATCATGAACAGCAAGTCACTCAGAAGAGCAAATATTTTTTTTAACTAACCATTCTTCCCACATTAGAATAACAGAAGTGAAGCTACAGAGATTGATGATTAATGAAGCACAAAATTATTTTTATCCTCCGTTCATCTATGGCTTTGCTTATTAACAGGCATTCTTTTAGAAAGGCTAAATTAGAAAGAATTGGTGTGGCAGGAACACAAGGGTATTAGTCTTAATTAGCTGAAGTAAACGAAGCTTAAGCTGGTACAGCTGAAGCCATTGCCTGAGAGGAAACAAAAATCTGTTAACACGCTGTCTAAAGCAATTAAATGAATTTCTTGAGGAAAAATAGCAACAATTCCCCCCTTTTAAATACCTTGCAATAAATCCTAAAGGATAATTCTCTAATCTTATATAAATCAAACAGAGCTATAAGAGAGTTTAAGAGTTCCTTTATAGTCATCAGAATAAAAGCACTGAACAGTTTTATAGTGAAGTTTCATGCAGTACCTAGTTAATTTTGATATTAAATGCACCATTTACATACTTCCACAAATTATATATACCATTACATGTGCCTGAAACATGCTTTTTAAAATATCCAAGATGGCTTCAATACCCAATTAAGTTTTAACTGAGTATATGTCTTTACTTAAACTAAAAGTGTTAGTATTTTGGACTTCATGTATATATTCAAGAAATATTAAATTTCACAAACAATAGGCTTTACAATATAGAAAGAATTCAATTCCACAAATGTAATTTAAGAAGTATAAATTAAGAAAAGATGCTACATTGTGACATCTACAAGAGTATTTCTTTCTTATACACCAAGAAGTCTTCGATACATTAAGGCAGTTAATAACTTCACAATTCTTTTTTTTTTTTTTAAAGATTTTATTCATTTGACAGAGAGAGGTCACAAGTAGGCAGAGGGGCAGGCAGAGAGAGAGGAGGAAGCAGGCTCCCCAAGGAGCAGAGAGTCCGATGTGGGGCTTGATCCCAGGACCGTAGGATCATGACCCGAGCCAAAGGCAGAGGCTTTAACCCACTGAGCCACCCAGGCACCCCTAACTTCACAATTCTTGATCCTGCTTTAAACCATTCCAAATCTTAATATCCAAGTCACGTGACTCAAGAGGTGCAAAGACTGGTCACTATTCTTTTTGACTACTCATTAGCATATACACAAATACATATCTCTGATAACCAAACTGAATATTCTACCTCAAATTACATCAAGAACCAACAGCACTTTCACCAGATCTAAATTCAACAATTTGGACATGTAGTTTGTACCTGAAGGAGTCTGAACACTCAAAGATGAAAGCCATCACAAACTTCTCAAAATTCCTATTCTTCCCTTTCTTGCTCATACAATGATAGTTTCATCAAAAAGACTATGTGACATGAAGACCAAATAGCACTGATTTGAATTGCTCTAGAAATAGGGCAATCATGGACAAAGTGAATCCCACAACTCAGTTAACCCAGGACAGTCCTAGTTTACACCTATTATTCTGAGATTATTATTAATGCAATCCCATTTCTCTCTCACAAGTGAATTATAGGCAAAAGACCCAGAAGAGCCAATGTGATATTCATGGAGAAACAGTTGGAGAACTGACACTGCCCCACTTCAGGACTTACTAGAAAGCTGCAGTAATCAAGGTAGTGTTACCTGGTGAAAGAATAGACAAATACATCAATGGAACAGAACACAGAGCCAAGAAACTGACCCACATAACACAGTCACTTGATCTTTAACACAAAAGCCAAGGCAATACAATGGCACAAAGATAG
The DNA here is from genome assembly GCF_011764305.1 of Mustela putorius furo. NCBI lineage: Eukaryota > Metazoa > Chordata > Mammalia > Carnivora > Mustelidae > Mustela > Mustela putorius. The sequence goes on along the minus strand of NW_025421321.1, from coordinate 18,802,027 downwards.
TCTCTTCAACAAATGTCTGAACTGGCTACCCAATGCAAAAAACATGAAACTAGACACATACTTTATAACCTTCAAAAAAAATGACTGAAAATAGATCAGAACTAAATGTAAAATGCAAAACTACAAAATTCCTAGAAGATAGAAGAAAATCTAGATGACCAGGAGTATAGCAGTGACTTTTTAGATTCAAAACCAAAGGCACAACCCATGAAAGAAATAATTGATAAGCCAGGTTTTATAAAAACTTAAACTCCTTTTAAAAAAAATCAAGATGATATGAAAAGACATAGGATGGAAAAAAATGTCGTGGAAGACATACATGATAATGGGCTATTATCCAAAATAACCAAAGAACTCTTAAAACTCAACCATAACAACCCAATAATGGGCCAAAGACCTTAAGAGACACTTTGCCAAAGAAGGTATAGATGGCAAATAAGCATTTAAGATGCTCCATATCATAAGTCATCAAGAAAATGCAAATGAAATCAATGAGATACCACTACATCCCCATTAAAATGGACAAAATCCATGACACTGATAAAACCCAATGTTGGCAAGGATGTGGAACAACAGGAACTCTCACTCACTGCTGGTGGGAATGTAAAATGGCACAGTCACTTTGAAAGAAAATATGGTGGTTCCTTACAAAACTAAGCATACAACCCAGTAGTCACTCTCCTTGGTATTTACCCAAAGAAGTTAAAAACTTACATCCACACATAAACCTCCACACAGCAGCTTTATTCCTAATTGCCAAAACTTGGCAACATCCAAGATGTGCTTTATAGGTGAACAATTAAGTAAACTGGCACATCCAGACAATGGAATATCATTCAATGTTGAAAAGAAATGAGTTAGCAAGCCACAAAAAGATATAAGGGAATCCTAATACCATATTACTAAGTATAATAAGCCAACCTGAAAAGACTAGATACTACATGTTTGATTCCTACTATAGGACATTCTGAAAAAGGTAAAACAATGGAGACGATAAAAATATCAATGGTTGCCTTGAGTTGGTATGGTAGGAAAGGATGAATAGGAGGAGTACAGAGGATTTCTAGGACAATAAAAATACTCTGTAAGACACTGTAAAGATGGATACATGTCATTATAAATTTGCATAAACACATGGTACATGCAACACCAAGAGCAATAACGTGACCTATGGACTTTGGGTATTTATGATAGGTCAATGTAGGTTGATCAACTGTTAACATGTAACCCTCTGGTGGGGGATGTTAATAACTGAAGAGATGATGCATGATTGGGGACAAGAGGTATAGGAGAAGTCTCTGTACCTTCTCTTAAATTTGTTGCGAATGTAAAGTTCTAAAAACATTGTCTTTTTTAAAAAGTGGATTACAAACTATATATAATCACCCCAAGGATAGAATAGCAGTTCTTAAATTGTACTTTGCAAACCCCCAGGGATCCATGAGACCCTTTCAGGGTGTTCACAAAGCCAGACTATTTTTTATAATACCAATAAAAATCTTTTTTTTTTCACTTCTCACTATTTTTTTTTCCTTTTTTGACATTTGCACTTACAGTGCAGAGCAATGATGAGTAAAAGAGAAGGCACTTTGGGGTGCCTTGGTGGCTCATTTGGTTAAGTCTCCAACTTCTTTTTTTAAAGATTTTATTTTTAGAGAGAAACTGCATATGGACAAGCTGGGGAAGGGGAAGAGGGAGAGAGACAATCTCAAGCAGACTGGCCACTGAGCACACAGCACGACAGGGCTCCATCCCAGGACCCCACGATCGTTACCTGAGCCAAAGCAAGAGTCAGAGGCTCAACCAACTGATCCACCCAGGGGCCCTTAGCATCTGACTCCTGATCTCAGCTCAGGTCCAGATCTCAAAGTCATTAGTTCAAGCCCTGCTGCATGCTGGGTGGGTGTAGAGCCTACTTTATTTAAAAAAAAAAAAAATGAAGGAAGGGAGTAAGGGAGTGAGGGAAGAAAAGGCAGAGAGAGAGAGAGAAAGAAAGGGAAAGAGATAAAGAGAGAAAGAGGGCATCTTAGCACGAATTAAAGCAGTATTACCAAACCTGCTAGTGGCCCCTTTATTTGTTCTCCATCACCACCCACTCACAGTTAAAAAGATAAACAACAGCAACAATAAAACAGTTTCACTAAAGAAGTTCCTAAATGTAACCATAAAGAACTATTTTTATAAAATTTCAACCCTTGAGGATACTTTCTTTTAATATCCTATGGATGAAATGAGAAGAATACAAAGCATTTCTGCAGCATACAGATACACAAGGAAGTACATGGAAAGAGGACTGGTGCTATTATTTAAGTTCACAGCTGATCTAGCCTCTCCTTTTTAAGAAACATTTTTACTTGAAAGAATAAGTGACACAAACTATGGTTATTCAGACACAGATATTTGGCAGTCATTTTTTTTTTAAATGAACCAAATGTGCCTGTCACTTCAAGGAAAACAAACTGACAGTATCTGTTTGGCAATGGTAAAATTCAAGCTTTCAACCAAAAATCGTAATTTTGTAAACTTTATATCCACCACAGTGAGTTTGATAGCTTTCCAATTTTTCTGAAGAAATGTGTGGTGATATTAATAGTATTTTTTAATCTTGTATAATGAACAATTTATCAAGTGCATAACTCAGTCAAACAGTATTTTCCAAGTTACTAACTTATGTTACAAAATGACACACAGGTTAAGGAGTCATTCAAAATACAAGAGACACCAGTAATCTTTTAACATTACAAAGTCCACTGATAAAGTTTCAGATTCCACCTTGTAGCTAAACTCTCAGAAACTAACACTTGTTGAGTTTTAGTGTAGTATCAAGTTACCTAAAGTTGCTATAAAAACACTTTTTCCAATTATATATCTGTGGAAGGCTAGATTTTCCTCATGTACTTTAGCCAAAACTACGTATCACAACAGACTGAATTTAGAAATAGATATGAGAATCCAGCTACCTCATATTAAGCCAGACATTTGAAGAGATTTTCAGAAAAGTAAAACAACGCCACTCCTCTCATTAAATACTTTTTGTTCTGGAAAAGTTACTTTTAACAAATATATGTAATTATGTTAGCATATTATCAATTTTGGGGATTTATAAAACTTTTCTTAAGTTTCTCATTTTTAAGCTTATATGGTAAATAGATACTTAACAACCCACATAAAGAAAGCTCTTCAAGGTCCTCCATTTTTAGGAGTGAAAAGGGGTCCTGAGACCAAAAAAAAGTTGACAACTGAAAATACAGGAAATTATTAAGCAAATGGATAATCGAGTCAAAGAAAATATGATAGAGCAAAAAGCTTTAAAGATTGAACAAAGGCAAATGACTTACTCCATTGTAGACATAATTTGAACTTGTTATCAAGAGATAAAAAGGTTGTAGAAGTTAGTTTAGATTATTTTAATCAGGCTTTTAAAAGCCTACAATGAGAAGATATAATTAAGAAGTACTTCAATTTTATGAGGCTATTTACTTCAAGAATCTTATTCTAGGGAACCTGGAAATGAAGAGGGATAAAAACAAGGCTTGTAATGCATTTTTAAAGGACATGTACTTCCTCCTAAGTCTTTTCATTATAAATGATGTAGAAAAGAATAAAAACTGTCTTGTTTAAATGTAATTATTTCTATTATTCTAACTTCCAAGAAAGAGAATAGGAATACAGTGCAGAATGAAAGCCAGCTAGACATATTAGTTGCAAGACTATTTGGTGATTTAAATCACTGGTAATATTACCATCTTGCGGCAAAAACAAGTATTGCAATTTTGAATGACAAAGAATGAAAAGTGTTAACTGCTTTTGATAAAAAACAGTCTAATCTTTCATTCCTCCATACTGGCCACCCTCCAACTCACTTCTAGGTTAAAAAAAAGAAAGAAAGAAAGAAAATCTTTAAAGTTCTTCAATAAAGAAAATAATGTTATTTAAATAGAGAAAAGGGATGACCTAATAAAAAAGTTAAAAACAAAAGCATAATCAAAACTATAGGAACTAAGGTAAAATGTTTCAAAGTGTCAACTTAGTAATTAAAACAGCTGTGGCTAACAGAGTAAAGTTATACTTTAGAAGCATAACATTAGATAAAAGTTACATCTGTGAATTCAATATTCATTGTTAACTTATTTCATTTTTAAGTTATAATTGCTGCCACACTTAAATTCTCTTGTTTTATAATAAACGAGATACTAGCCTCCTTACTATTTTCTCTTCACCTTGTCCCACATGATTTTCCTTTGAATTTTCCCAAGTGTGCAATGAACAACATAGTTATTACTGACAATCCAATCCAAAATCTAATCCAAAATCTACCCTCACTTCTGGCAGACATCAATCTAATTCAACTAAACAAAATAAAACCTCTATGTGTGTGTGTCTGTGTGTGTTGCATGCAGACATACAGACAACACACACACATACATTAGGATAGTATAAAAATTTTAAGAATTAGAAAAGAAGGAATAAAGGCTAGAAAAATAAAACAGTATCATTTATCTTAGCCCCTTTTTTCCATATTATGATACACATAATATGGAAAATTATTTCCTCAAAAGCAAAGGCTTCAAGTCCAAGAAATGAATAAAAGTACACAGGGTTAATTTCTAGCCATAATATATAATACCCAAAACAGCGAAGTAGGCTGAATAATCTCCATATTCATGTTAACTCTCTATTTTTCTTCCAGTACAACAGCAGATTTATAATATATACAACAAGCAAGAGAAAGATAAAGAATGCACAAGCATGCAACCACCCATCTTTCCCACTGCTTTTTCCAGCAATGGTGCCTCAGTTACTCCTTGACACAACCCAATCAAATTCTCTGAAATAACTAGTGGGTATTCCCAATAGCCCACAAATGATGTAACTTGTTCCTCTGAAGTAACAGTTGGTCATCTTTGTGGACTTCAGTATTTTCAAAAGCTGGCTTGAATAACCTAATTTTGTTACCCATAATTACAAGATGATGGTTTACTGTGGTCATTTAATAGTAATGGTTTTGAGGTCCAAGCCCCCTTACCTTAAGAACATTACCCTAATATAAAACCACCACCAATAAGAATGTGTTCTGAAGACCAAAATAGTACTAATTTACTAACTGTATCCAACCTGTTGATGACTGCAATGTTTGGTGCAAGCTGTTTGGCAATGGAAGGGTGAACACAGGTGAATGGGCATTATTTCTGAAGAAGTCTTCCATTGCTTTAGACTGCAAAATCTTTGTTTCCCAGAGCTGCAGAGAAAAAAAATTTTTTTAAGTTAGGGTATTTAGGTATTTCACTTTTTAATGTCATCTGATGACACAATGAATGGTAAGCATTAAACTATAATTGAGGGGTTAAAACTAAAATTTATAAGTTTTTTAAGAAGAACAAAAAGGGTAACTTGCATTGTCTACAAACCTGCTTCAAGTCTTTTAGAACATGTTCCTCTATACCTTCTTCAGCGAATAGATCACGCACTCCTTCAATTACATCTTCAATTATAGATCTGTAGAGTTTAGGCTACAAAAAAGCAATTGTTAACATTTTAAACTATGTTTAAATAGTTTAAACAATTAAACTATTAAATGTTTAATAGTTTAAACTATTAAACATTTAATAGTAAGAAAGAATACATGCAGTGTATTCTTTCTTATGGTTTAAAGAAAAACCACCATAAAGATTCTTACTAAATGCAATCTACTTCCAGTATAGTCTTAGGTGTCCATAAATTGTGTTAGCTTCTGACCCATAGTCTCAGGCTATCTACAAGGCTGACTTAAAGAACCACAATCAAATATGAGATAATAATTCATCAAGATAGTAGGTTACGTCAATTGGTTTTTGTCAGAATTTAACCTTCTCCCTTTTATTTTTTTAAATTCAATTAATTAAATTTAATGTATTACTAGTTTTAGAGGGAGAGGTCAGTGATTCATCAGTCTTATAGGATACCCAGCGCTCATTACATCACGTGCCCTCCTTAGTGTCCATCGTCAAGTTACCCCATCCCCCACCCCTCCCTTCCAGCAACCATCATTTTGTTTCCTGTGATTAAGAGTCTCTTTCGGTTTGTCACCTTTCTGACTTCATCTTGTTTTATTTTTTTCCTCTCTTCTGCTATATCCTGTTTTGTTTCTTAAATTCCACATGAATGAGATCATATGATAATTCTCTGACTGATTTATTTCACTTAGCATAAATTCATTTAAGGCAGGTAAAAACGAACCTACTATCTTCAACTTATTTTCTCAAAGAGGACAAAGGAGTTTTTAGAGTTCACTGTATTACTTTCACATAGATGAATAAATTGCAAGCTGTAAGACTGAGACAAGCACTTACAATAGAGTAACCAAATACCCAGTAGTCCAAAAAAATATTCTGAACCACTGTCAAGTGAAAAGTATAAATGCACCAAAATGGATTCCTAACAGAACCTAACCAAGACATGAATGAACTATACCTTTCCACAAGATTTGGCAATAAAAATTGTGGCATTCTAGGACTGTTTTTTCACACTACCCAGTAAATACTCTCTAAATTCTCCCGCTCACATCAAGAATAGTTAGGTTTAAAATTAATCCCCATTAACTATCCCAGGTAAGCTTATAAATAGACCAATCAGTACCACATTATTCACAGGCATATCCATTAAGTGCCCTAGATTAGTTGCTTCTTCTCAAACAGTTTACACAGATAAAAGCATACTAAAATGATACTTCGGTGTTCAACACAGCTAGTTTGATCACTTTTACCGCAAGAAGAAAACACTTCTAGGGTTAAAAACTTCCTTACGATCTACCCTCAGAGGGTGCCTGGGTGGCTCAGTTGGTTAAGCAACTGCCTTTGGCTCAGGTCATGATCCCAGAGTCCTGGGATTGAGTCCCACATCGGTTCCCCAGCTCCAGGGGGGGCGGGGGGGGGGGGAGTCTGCTTCTCCTTCCACCTTCTCCTCTCTCATGCTTCCTATATCAGATAAATAAAATCTTTAAAAAAAAAAAAATCCACCCTCAGAGTATAAGAGCAGCTGTCAAAAACAAACCACTAGAACGCAATTTTTAAAAAGGAAATTAAGTATTGAACATACCTTTTTCTTCTGGAACTAAGGTTAGCCTTTATATTCTTTCCCTAATACCTTAATCAGAACAATGTATAGTCCAGAAAATCCATCTTAACCTCTTCTCTATTTAAAAGAAAACTCACACACCCTCCGCAGAGTTCACCATCAGATAAAAGGGTACACATGGTAAACTTCTATTCAGGCTTGAGTATTTTACTTATCTTCAAATACATCAGCATCAAAAAATGGATACACAATGAAATAATGTGTCTCTAAAAATGGACCCTTTTGTGCTGCATATATGTACATGGAACCCATAAAATAACAGACCGGGACAAGCACACTGCCTTTCACCAAATACCAAGTTTGTTCAGGTGAACTGAAAATAAAGGTGAATCCTTGTTTTTCTCTTTAATTCAGCTTTTTAAAAATTGATAGAGCATTTCGCAAGTGCCATTTAGCCTGTCAGTTCTCACTGTAAGGGTAGGAGATCAAGGTGTGTGTTTAATTCCAGTGGCGTACTTAAGCATTCAGGATGGGGAAATGCGGGGTACGAGACAACTCAAAAAATACGCCTGGGGCAACAAGAAATACCACATGGCTTATTACTTCAGGTGAATAATAGAGCTCAATCAACAATGGCCCCACTGGAAGTAAGAATTAGAATAAGAGTACAACTGAACTCGGGAATTTTCTCAAGACACAGGAAACTGGAGGGTTACGGCGAGCTCCAGCTCTAACCACCTCTTCCAGACAGCCTCAGTGCCAGTGAGAACGGAGGGGAGGGGGAGGCAGCGGTTCCTTCAGCGGGCGGATTCCAACTTCCGGTGAGCTACTACTGGCCCTCACCGGCTTCCTCCACAGCGGAGGCGAACAGCCGGGGCCACTTAGAGTGACAGTTTCGGAAAGACTGTGAAGGGTCAGGAGGGGAAAGCGTGTGTACAGGCCTGGGCTGCCGTGATCCCTGGACCAGCCCTCCCTCCAGACAGACCATGGGCCTACAGGCCAGGCCGGTCCTCCTTACCACGGGGTTGACACAGGCCATGATGGCGGCTCCGGCACCTCTCCCCCTCGCGCCTGCACGGCACGCGGTGCCCTACTGAACTCCTGTCGCTGCTCGCTTTGAACGCCGGGCACGTCGTATGCGCAACTACGCAGAGACTCTGGGGGCGGGGCAGGGAGGAGGAAAAGGCTGGTGGGCCGCTTTGAGCAGGGTTCCTTGGAGGGAGGGTGTGCGAGAGCGAGAAGCCCGCTAAAATGGGCTGGTTAACCGCTATCTAAACAGCTGTGGACCGTTCAACTGACCCCTGAAGCACCTTTATTTACTCAGTCTGTGAAATAAAGACTGAGAAAATAGGGAAGATGCGATGAAGTGGTAGATTCCAGTTCCCCTTGAGCTTGGAAGGAGATTGGGCCAGGAAAGTGGGAGACTAGCGGCTTCTGTCCCTCTCCTTCTACCAATTTTCACCGCTCCCCCTACAACCCGCGCACAACTGAACTCTACTAAAAAGACAACAAAAGCCAAACTCTTCTAAGATTGATTCTCAAAGCGTAGGACTGCAAATCAGCATCCTCTGGGAACCTGTTAAAAGCACAAATTATTGAGCCCACCCCAGACCTACCTACCAGAAACTCTAGGGATGGGGCCCAGCATTCTGTAATTTCAGCATGCTCTCCAGATGATTCTGATGGTCGCTGAAATGAGATCTACTGTCCCAAGACAAAAATTCTCAGCTTTGGCTGCCCAGTGAAATCACTTGGAGAGTTTAATAAATATTTGGCACCTGAGTCTCACGGCAGAGACTCTTGATTCTATTAAGCAGCTTAGGTGGAGAACGACTGCTAAAAAAAAGTCAGCACCAGGCACTACCCAGTCTCCTTTTCCTCCTCAGGTAGCAATCACCATCTCTTGACCTGCAATAATTCCCTCCCTCCCCTGAAAGGTAGAGCATCTAGAGCATATCTTGACTAGGACTGAGAGTAAATCCAAGCATAGATAATGTGAAGTCTTAAGAAAAAGTCATCTATTGCCACTGCTCTGTCTTTTAAATAGCCTTTCTAGTTTGCAGATAGGTCCTGACTTAACCAGATGGCTAGGTTATGTAATGATTTAAATAATCATAGTAGGTTTAAAATTGGCTGTTTATTTGTATGTATAAATTCAGTAGAGCTATTTATGCCCTACTGCTCTGTATTTGCTTTTCCTGGGTCAGGTACCTTATGATTTCTGAGTTTCAAGCAGCTGATTTATATGAAGCCTCTTAGAAGACTTTCTGAAATTAAAAAGTATCTGATATCTCTTTTACAAAAAAGCTGAGAATTTTATATAGTAATTTTTAATGATTGTATCTCTACCTGGCAATTTACTACCAGAAGTATTCAGAGTGACTTATCTACCACCCAGAATAGAAAAGCTAAAAGCAGTCACTGATTTTTACTGATATTATAAAATCCAATTAAATTATTCAAACTGAGAAGCAACCTGAAAGGTCTCTTGTTTTCTAACTTTTCATCATCAAGCTTTAAGAGCTTATTCTTACAAGCATATGATTGGTAATCATCTTACAGCATATTTTTATATTACTCCCTTATTTATTTTACCCTTCTCAAGGCTATACTATAGACCATATTCATTTTTTAAATTAAATCTGGCCATTAATCCCCATAAGAAGTATGGCTAAGAGTTGAATTGTTAATGCTTAGTATAATTAGTAGACTCAGGTGACAGAGAGGTTGTGTAACTTTGGCAGAGAAATGTCAGCAGCTTTCCATTTTCCCCTTGTGGTCTGTCTGGATAGTCACTAGTAGACTCAGATGTAATTTTTCCCTGATAATAAACAATGGCTTTTAGAGGAGGTATATTTTAACCTCTAGGTGAATTCTAGGAGAATCCAAGTCATAAGTTTGCTCTGGACCTGTGGTCGCCACCATCCACGATGGCCCACAATGATTCTCACCTCCTGGCATTCACAGCTTTGTGTTGTCCCCTCCCACACTGTACTATAGTTTGTCTGGATGGCCAAAAGAATAAAGCAGAGGTGCTGTTGTATCACTTCTGAAATGAGGTTAAAGATGACTGTGGTGGGGCTCCTGGGTGGCTCAGTGGGTTAAGCCTCTGCCTACGGCTCAGGTCATGATCTCAAGGTCCTGGGATCGAGCCCCACATGGAGTTCTCAGCAGGGAGCCTGCTTCCTCTCTCTGCTTGCCTCTATGCCTGTTTGTTTTCTCTCTTTGTCAAATAAATAAATAAAATCTTTTTTAAAAAATGATTGTGGCTTCCCTCCTTGAAATTCCTTCAGATTTCTCACTTTGGGAGACAACAGCGGTCATGTTGTGAGGACATTCAGACACTCAGGTAGCCTATGGAGAAGCCTGAGTGACAAGGAACTAAGACTCCAGCCCATAGCCAGCAAAGAGCAGAAGCCTGTAGACAACCACATGAGTAAGCTTGGATATCAATCCTTCCCTATTTTGGTGGTCAGATTATTTACTGTAGCCCCGACTGACAGCTTGGCTGCATTCTTTCAAGAGTCCTTGAACTAGAACCACCCTCCAGGCATTTCATGATTCCCAATCCTGAGAGACTGTGTGAGATAATAAATACATGCCATTTTAAGCAGTTAAATTTCAGGATAAATTTGTTACACAGCATGAGATAACTAATATAGAACCCATTGTCTGATTGGATTGTGACTACCAAAGGTTTAGTTTTCCCTCACTGTAATCTCAGCATTTAAAGTTTTTTGAATACTCTTGTCAATCATAAAAGCATTTGAAATGTATGTAAAGGACACTTTATAGACTGATATTTGGTGGCATTGACCCCAGGTTATCATCAAACAAGCAAACTCTTATAGTTATGTGATGGTCGTATTTCTTTTGTCAATTTTTCAAACCCATCAGGGAAGTGTGTTGCACACACAAAACACTTTTGATGCTAAAATTGAAATTCTAGATCTTCAAGCTTCAGCGAGGCCAATCTTCAGTGACGATTTTTTATGTTAGTAAATAGAAGATAAAAAAAGAATGCTGAGCTTTGGTCCTTCTTTGAGTGCTCAGTTCTTTGAAATTACACCTACGGCAAAGCACAAAGATTTTCCCTAGCAGCTCATCACAATTCAGAGCAACAGGTTTTCATTTTCCCCTGCTTTCTTTACAGACTATAATATATAATATTTCATCTATAACACACACCAGTTTTGCAACATATAAAGAAATCTAATAATCAGATTAATTTCATTGTATTCTGTATATTCTCATTATTTTTGCCTGGAGGTCTCAGTGATATTACTTCAAGAGTAAAGAAACAATTTCACTATGCTTATTGTGAGAAAAAACCAGATCTGTGAAGTCCTTTCTCTGAATGAGAATATTTTTTTACAAAAGGTATTTTAGAAAAAGACCATTATCTTTTACATATTAAATTCTACAGCCAAATATAGGGCACTTCAGTAACTATATAGATTCTAAATAATATTTTTAATCTGTAATGAAAAATACAAGTTAGTCTATGAGCATATGGTTTAAGACAGCAAATATTTATAATTAGTTTCTGAACATTTTGCAACCACTGCACTAAACCAGCAGTATTGTGTTCCTCTGACTGTCTCATCCTTCACATCTTCCAGGAAATGAAAATGCAGATAATCTCTATCTCACCTTGTAACTTTGAAATGGTAACAATGTTGGTAGTTCTGATTTATTTACATTCTGTACTTTTGTAACATTTTCCATTTTGTAGTCCAAAATCACCTTATATTATGTGAACATCAGATATTGCTTCACCATGATGAATTCCCTCCCCACCCCAACATGATTTCAGTTAAAATGACTGTGCCATTAGGCTATGGCCAACTGGTAACCTTAACACACAGTGGAACTCTTAATGATCACATTGTTGCCTCTTTCAAAATATTTTAATATTGAAGACATGTATATATTGTGTACATATGAAAATTAGTGATAATAATTAACTCACAGTGAGTGTGGAGGATGACTTCAACACAATTTTCCCCATGGCTACTTTTTCCTATAGTCTCATCAGGGTCTGATAAGGATTCAGTAATTTCCTAGCTAACTAATAATTCCATTTTCATTCTTTAAATCACAACGTGTATAATCATACATGAACATGAAATGTTAGCAAGGAAAATGTCCATTGTCCAGTTAATTTTCCAACATAAATTTCTACTTAGAGACGGTAGAAGTAAAGACAAATAAAACTGAACTTAAGGCTACGATTTGGAGAGAACAAGCTAGCTTTGTTCCCACAATAACTGTGCTTTTCTTCTTATCTAATTTGTCTCATTTTGTAAGAAATAAATGGCAGCACCTTAATACTCTATATTGTTTCCTTAGGTGCTTCAAATATCAGGAGAGGCAGGGAAGACATGGAGTAGACACACTTCTTCCTATTCCTCCTGCTAAATAGAGCTAAAACAAAAAAACAAAAACAAAACAACAAAAACCCACCTCTGGATATTATATTTAAAACAAATATAAGAAGACCCTGAATGGTAGAGAGAAGAGCACAGACCAGTTAGGGACTTTATAACCCAGAGAATGGCACAGCAGTGAATTCCTTGGTTTTCTTTTTGCCTCATATATCCCAAACTGGGTACTGGTGAAGTGGGCAACCTGGACAAACCAACTGTCACAGACCAAAAAAAACATAAAAGCCTTCTCTTTCTAGCCAAAGGACCAGGAAAGGGGCAGTAAGACAGAAAATTCTTAAACGACACTGCTCCACTGCAGTCAAACACATAGAGAAGATTGGCTCCATCCCACACCTGTCAGCGAAGGCAAAGTAGGGAGTTTAAACTTCCACTCTTGCCCACATGTAACAAGGTACAGCCATTTCCACAATGTCACTGGAGACCCCATGGGATGCAGGGACTTGCACTCCACCCAGCTATAATGAGTCATCCCTACCACCCACTGGAGCTGTGTCAGAGAAGACCCTGCTGGCAAGAGTGGGACCTGTCCCATGCAGTGCCAATGGAGGCCATGTGAGAAGGAGAGACAAGGCACCATTCCCTGTCTCAGCCAGGGTGATGTCAGTGGAAGCCTGGTGGGGAGCCTGAACTTCTACCTGACCTAACAGTAATGAGAGCTCCTCCCTCCTGGAGTGTCAGCTGAGGCTGAGTGGAGAACAGGCTCTTCACCTCTACTTGGCAATAGCAAGATGGAAGTCTTACCTTCCCTCACTGACCTGGTGTCACAGAAGACCTGCCAAAACAGATTTAAAGAAGATCCAGTTTCATAGTAACCAAAATGACCAGCAAACAACTGAAAATCATCTATCAAAACAAGAATGGGGAAATCTCAACTTGAATGAGAAAAGACAATCAGTAGACACCAATATAAAGATGACTAAGGTGTTGGAATTTTCTGACAAGGATTTTAAAGCAGTCTTCCTAAAACTGCTTTGATGAGCAATTAGGCAAGCAATTTAATGACCACTTTGAAATGAAATGAGTTTCACAAAATGAAAGCATAGAAGTTCTCCACGAAGAAATCGAAGATACAAAGAGAATCAAATGGAAATTTTATGACCAAAAAATAGAATAACCAAAATAAAAAATTCTATGGATGGATCTGTTATGGGTTAATTGTATCTCTCAAAAAGGTATGTGGAAGTCCAAGCCCCAGTACCTCAGCATGTGACCTTATTTGGAAATAGAGTCGTTGCAGATGGAATTAGTTAAGATCCTTTTAAGAGAAGGACAAAGACATATAGAAAGAAAGCAGTCATGTGACAACAGAGGCAGATAGTGGAGAAATGTACCTACAAACTAGGAACACCAAACACTGTGGGCAAACTCTGGGAGGCTGGAAAAAGCAAGGAAGAAATTCTCCCCTACAGGTTTCAGAGGGAGTTTGACTATGTCAACACCCTGATTTCAAACTTCTAACAAAATGTCAAATTGAGACAATTCATTCCTGTTATTTCAGGAATGAAATACTTTTCTCAGGTCATAGTAGTCTGTTACGGCAGTCCTAGGAAACTAATACAAGACTCAGCAGCAGACTGGAGTGAAAAAAGAAAGAATCCGTGAACTTGAAAATAGAACAACAGCCCAATTTGAGCAACGAAGACAAAAATAGACAATTGAAATATAAGTGTCTTTCTAGTCAGGAAACATAAAGGCCAGAAGAAATTGGGCTGAAAGAGAGTTCAACTCACTATCTGAAAGGCAGTGGTAATACCATTCAGGGAAAATAAAAATATTCTCAAATGAAAAAAAAAAAAAAAACTAAGATTATTTATCACCAGCAAAACTAACCTAAAAGACTGGCTAAAGGAAGTTCTTGAAATAGAAAGGAAATGATAAAAGGAAGAATATAGGGTGCCTGGGTGTCTCAGTCCTTAAGCATCTGCCTTCCGCTCACGTCATCAAGGAGCCTGTTTTTCCCTCTCCCACTTCCCCTGCTTGTGTTGCCTCTCTCGCTGTCTCTCTCTCTCTCTGTCAAATACATAAATAACATATTTTTTTTAAAGAAAAGAACAAAAGGAACAATATAAGGAAGGAGTGAAAGAAGAGAAAAAAGAAAAAATGATTAAATGTAATAGACTTCCTTTTCTTGCCTTTCTGAGTGTGTTTCACAGTTGAGGCGAAAATTGTAACATTGCCTTATATAGTTCTCAAATTCTATTATCAATGGAGAAAGATAGAGGAAGATAAGGTTTCTTTAATTCAAAATACCACTAGAACTGGAAAAACATGGACGGATAAGCCATGTATGTATAATGTAATACCCAGAGCAACCTCTAGCAAAAGCTACACAAAGAAATACACTCGAAAATACTATAGATAAATCAAAATGGAATTCTAAAAAAAAAAAGTGCATAAGTAACTAACAGGAAAATAGAAGAGAAATAAAGAAGAGAGGGAAGAAACAGAAAAAGACAGGCACAGACCAGCGTTGGCAAGAACTACACATGTAAATGGTGCAGCTACTTTGGAAAACAGTTCAGCAGTTTCTGGGGGAAAAAATAAATTTACCATATGACCCAGCCATCCCACTCATACATGAGAGAAAGGAAAACATGTCCACACAAACACTGATACATGAATGTTTATTGCAGCACTGTTGATAATAGCAAAAAAAAAAAAAAAAACTGGGGAAAACCCAAATGACCATCAAATGAGAAACGAGTAAATAAATGTAATATAGGGGCGCCTGGGTGGCTCAGTGGGTTAAGCCTCTGACTTCGGCTCAGGTCATGGTCTCAGGGTCCTGGGATCAAGCCCTGCATCAGGCTCTCTGCTCTGCAGAAGCCTCCTGCTTCCTCCTCTCTCAGCCTGCCTCTCTGCCTACTTGTGATCTCTGTCTGTCAAATAAATAAATAAATCTTAAAAAAAAAAAAAATGTAGTATAGCCATACAATGAAATACTATTTGACAATAAAAAGGAATGAAGCACTGATATGTACATGAATCTAGATGAACACAGATACACAATATTGATGAGCCTCCGAAATGCGATACTAAGTTTAAAAAGCCAGAGACAAAAAACTTATACTGTTTAAAACTATTTATGTGAAAGGTTCAGAAAAGGCAAATATATAGAGACAGAAATTAAACTAATGGCTGCCTGGGACTGGGATGAAAATAGGAAGTGACTGAAGGGACACTTATGTGGCTCAGTTGGTTAAGGGTCTGCCTTCAGTTCAGGTCATGATCTTGTGGTCCTGCGATGGTGCCCCGAGTTGGACTCTGAGCTCAGCTGGGAGTCTGCTTCTCCCTCTCACCGCACCCCCCCACTTGTGTACTCGCACACTCTCTCTCTCTCTCTCTCTTTCAAATAAATAAATAAATAAAATATTTTTAAAAGAATAAAAAGAAGTGACTGAAAATGGACTCGAGGAAGTTTGGGATGGATTTGGAAGTGTAAAATTGATTGTGGGTAATAGTTACACAATGTTGTGAATGCACTAAAAATCTTTGAATTGTACAGTTAAAACAGGTGAATATTATGAGACCTAGTCATCAAGAAAGCGGTTAAAAAGGATCAAGGAGGGGCACCTGGGTGGCTCAGTGGGTTAAGCCACTGCCTTTGGTTCAGGTCATGATCTCAGGGTCCTGGGATCGAGTCCGGCATCGGGCTCTCTGCTCTGCAGGGAGTCTGCTTCCTCCTCTCTCTGTCTGCCTCTCTGCCTACTTGTGATCTCTCTCTGTCAAATAAATAAATAAAATCCTTAAAAAAATAAAAAAACTTAAAAAAAGGATCAAGGAATCAGGGAGGCTCTCTTCTCTAGGGTAGACCTAATTTATTTTTTAATTACAGTAAAACACACCATAAAATGTGCCATCTTAACCATTTTTTCAAAGATTTCATTTACTTTAGAGAAGGAGAGAGTGTGGGTGAATGAGTTGGGGTGGTGTAGAAGGAGAGAATTTCAAGCAGCAGACTCCCCACTGAGCACAGAGCCCAGGTGTGGGGCTCTATCACACAACCCTGAGATCATGACCTCAGTTGAAACCAAGAGTGGGACACTGGGCCAACCAGACACAATCCCCCCAACTATTCTTAAGTACACAGCTAAGTAGCATTAAACCCCTCCCCACTGTTGTGCAACTATCACCTCCATCCATGTCTGTAAGTCTTTTCATCCTGCAAAACTGAAATTCTGTACCCACTACACAGTTAACTCTTCATTTTAACTTAGAATTACATTTTATCCTTATGGGGCAGGCCTAGGAAATTAAGAGCCTGGTGTTATTTCAAATGCAAGACAAAAACCTTCTGAAGCTACCAAATGGTTCCAAAATATGTTTAACAAAAGACAGATACACTCATTTCACAACCCAAAATACCACTTTATTGGATGTTGGGTACTAAATGAGAAAATATGACCCCTGGCACAGAAGAGGTGCTAAAAGCCTAAAGGTGCTTCCTCTTCATTTCCAGCAGCTTTCAAAAATAAGATTAAATCAAACTTTAAAACAAACACTTTACTTTTTTCAATCCCTTGAAGATATATGTGTGTTTATTATGAAAAAATACATTTCTAAGTGTGATAGATTTTAAATTTCTTGAAGACTGAGGCTGCGTGTTATTATCCTTATATGCTCCCTGAGCTCCTAGCATAATACCTCCTCTGCAGAAAGCATTCATTAAATGTTATTGATTTGATGTTATCATTAAACTGCTATAAAACAGAATTTCTATCCTACTGAGAGGGTGGGGGAGAATAGGGACCAAAAATGAAACTATCCGTAGGACAAGTAAAGATATCTCCATTCATTCATTCAATATTTTTTATTCGACATAAAAATAAACTCTGGCTAAGGGATCAACACCATAGCATTGACATTGATACAAGAAATAACCTACCCACCATTCCTGAGGCTTCTTCCCAAAGAACGGGAAATTACTGTTTTGTACTTTGGTAATTTTAGTACTTAAAATTATGTATGAGGAGCACCTAATTTCAACAGGGAGAATCAAGAAGACTTCCTGGAGTAGGACCCCTCAACTTAGACTGTGGAATGAGTCAGGGAAAAGGAAGGGATAAAGGAAGTGTGTCCAGGGAGAGGGTGCCGTACAAGCCAAAGCTTGGGCTGCAAGGGAGGACATGGTTAGATTTGAGGAAATGAGAGCAGGTCGGTTTGGCCAGACGACAGAGAACAAGACAAGTTTAGGCAAGGCTAAGGCAGGCTGGTCGGTGTCTGGTCAGGTGCTCCCCTACTGACTGCAGCGTGGAGCCTGGACTGGAGGACAGCCACAAAAATCGGAGGACTAGTTACAAATCTGGAGGAAGGAAGAATTGGGGCGCCTGAGTGGCTCAGTCAGTTAAGCATCTGCCTTTGGTTCAGGACGTGATCCTGGAGTCCTGGGATTGAGGCCTGCTTCAGGCTCCCTGCTCAGTGGGGACCTGCTTCTTCCTTTCCCTCTGCAGCTCCCCCTGCTTGTGCTCACTCTTACTCTCTCCCCCACTCTCTGTCAAATAAATAAATAAAATCTTTAAAAAACAAAAAAGGAAAGAAAGAAAGGAAGGAAGGAAAGCCTGGAGCAGAGGCCATGTCCACGGGAAGAACGAGACCAAAGTTATTGATGTGTATCCTTTCCTGGTGCTTAATCACAGAAGGCAAAGAGGAAGAGAGGAGAAAGACCCCAAGTGACTTGAGCAACTTTACTGGAAGGGGGTGGAGATCCACTGGCAGGAAAAGGGCAGTAAAAAGAGGGCGACAAACATCATCTCGTTCACAATTTTACCCAAGGCTACTTCTGGTCCCAGTGTGAGTTTAATATAGAATTTGTCCTTTTCCACAATGAGTACTTAGCAAAGCCTTTGAAAAGTGTTTCAGAAGGTCTCAAAATTATCCACTGGAGAGGCTGGCTCTTGGCATTTAACAATGCCACTGTTCAAAGATGCTCTTTCCTTGTCCTTTTCATGGCACTTGAGGACCTTCGGGTGGAATTCTCTCTGAACAGTGTGAAAATATCAAAATAAAGCCCCACAAAAGGACAAGCATGGCTGCTCCCACCCCCCCAGGCAGCCACTCACAGACCTCTGGCATCTTTCTCAGAGACAAGGAACAGAAAAAGAATACATCCTACAGTATTCACAACTGGGTTTCCCCAGTCAGAACATCTGTTCCATTAAGGGGATTAATAATCTTCAATCCCAAAATCACATGAATTTCCCCATCTGGGACAGTATAGTTGCTACCCAAACATTATTACCAGTAAAGAACACATAAATTAAAATATCCAACCCAGCTCTTCAAGAAAATGAAATTAAAATCATTCCTAAAGGGCCCTTAAAGGGAGTCACAGACACCCACTCTCCATGGAAGGGCGAAAAGCTTCTGAATGCAAATCCATTTTTGGAAAAGAAACTAAAAAATAAGAGGCCTGCTTGCATCTCTGTACTCATAAACTCTGCCTTCCCTCCTATTGCAATGGGTGAACTGCGCATGCCCTTATCCAAACCAGCCCCTCCCTCATTAGCACCTAAGAGCTCATCCCTACTGTCTACTCAGGGATATGATCTTAGCAATTTTTCTCTCTCTCTGTCTTCGGCATCATCCATTTTCCTTTTGCTTCTGGATCACTTCCAACATGCAGACATCCACCACCCAGGAGCAGACCAAAGGTAGGAGAGGGGGCAGTCAGTCCTGGATGTGGGTAATAGCATGTGCATTGTCCATAGAAAATTTACGACTAAAAGGCAGTCGGCTTGCTCTTATCACCACACGCTGGCAATCCTAAGCCATGTCTAAAATTCTAAAATAAGACAACTCCCACAACTCATCCCCCACCCCCCAACTCCATATTGGTATAGCATTCGAAACAATTCCTGCAATTACTGTTGTTTTAATAATATATATGTAAACATCAAATCAGCTCATATTAGCTTTTTAGCATCTAATGTAACATTGTAGTCTACATAGAAGTTAATTTGAAAACCCTCCAGTTAAACAGTTGGACCCAAGACACTCACGGACTCAGATGCCCATCTTCATTTTGTGAATTCATAACAGTGCAGAGTCATTCAAACTTGCTTCGTGTGCAGTTCCTATCTTCATTCCCTTTGGTATTACAGATTCCTGGGTGTAAACCATCAATTCACAGTCAAAATGATCATAAAGAAGAAGAAATAAAACTTGAGTGACTTCATTTTTTGTCACCCTGTGTCACCATTCAGAATTGCTATTTGTGTCTTTAAATTTAAAAAAGAGTAAAACAGTGAAACGCTGCACTACGCCCCCAGCCCACCATCAGAAGAGAATGTGACTCTTGATCTCAGGGTTGTCAGTTTGATCCCCACGTGGGGTGTGGAGATTACTTAAAAATAAAGAAATAAATTTACAAAATGAATAAGTAAAAATTCAGGAGTGAAACAGAGTGAATATGGCAAGATGTGATATTTTTGCTGAGGAAATTTTTGTTTGGTTACTTCACACATGAAATATTTATTGTATTTGAGTAATAGGATCTTTAAAATTGAAGTTTATTCTTCTATCTTAATCATTAATTATTTTAAAATTGAAGAAGGAATTAAGCAAATAAAACATTAAATTAGCAGTTTCCTAGATTGTACCTACTGCAGATATTTCTGTATTATTAAAATTCATGTATTAGTTACTGGACAACAATTTACATATAATTTTATTACAACAGACTATAACACAGAGCCCAAGTACGAACTGTTGGGTAAATATAAAAACTACTGAATAAATAGTTGTGTTGTTTTCATCCTGCAGGAACTTGGAGGAATTTGGTGGGTGTTCACAAGATTGTGAAACCAGCAACTCGTTCATAATTGTTCTAAATTCCATAAAAAAATCTGAAGTTGAGATCTCCATACCAACATGAAATAACATTGGCTGGTGGAAACTAACCAAGAAAAGTCCTAAGGCAAAACAAGAGATGATTAAAGCAATGGCTGAATTTATTTTTAAATCTGTAATGCCTTCAACACCACATGCACAGTTAATGGAAACTCTGAAGAATGCAAGTGCATCCAGAACCTCTGGTTGAAACAACAGCCTGATTCAGATGACACGGGACCGAGAGCTGACAAGGAATTATTCTCGAGAAGTAGGAATGAGGCAATGAGGAAGAGAGGGGAAATTTTAGCAAAAGTCAACATCAATCAGATTTAAGAAAACAGTGACGAAAAAGATGGAGACTATAGACCCTACTAAGAACAAGACCAAGACTTTGGTCTTAAGCGGGGAGGGGTGTTGAAAAGATCTCATCCTCACCAGCTACTGTCCCGTTGTTCCTATTTACAGCAAATGTCCTCAAAAAAGTCATCTACTCACCGTCTCCACTCCTACTTGAGTTGTCTGTCAACGTCACTGATGATTTCCGCGTTACTAAATTCAATGGCCCGTTCTTACTCCTCAGCTTATAAGATCAGTAGCATCTGAGGCAGCTGATTACACGTAGTCTAGCTAGCTCCTCTTCCTCCATCTCTTTTTCTGGATCATCCTTGCTTTCCTGACCTCTAAATGTTGGAGTCTGAAAGCCCACTGCTCAGACCGCTGCTGCTCTCCATGGCTCACGCCTAACTGGTCTCACCCAGTCTCACAGCTTTAAACACTAGTGCCTCTAAACATCCCATCTCTGGCCTGACCCTCTTTCCTGCCTGGTGTATCCATTTGGCTGGCTGTCTGATAGTCATCTCAAAGTCAACACAACCAAACCGGCATTTATTTCTGATCTTTCTCCCCAAACCTTCTCCCTTAACATTCTTCCCCTTCTCCATAAAAGACAGCTCCCTTTTTTAAGTTGCTCAGGCCAAAAGTCTGGGAGTCCGTTTTGTTTCCCTTTCCCCTACGCACTGAGAGCCCAATCCAATCGGTCAGCACACACTCCTGGCTCTAATTTCAGACGTGTCCAGCCATGTCATCCCCCTTGACCACTCCTAGCCACCATCACCTCTCACTGGAGCTACTTCAACAGCCTTCCAACCACACGCGGCTTCTGTCGCTAGCCCCCTTCTACGTCCATGCAATCATCTTTAATGTGTAATTCAGTTCCTGTCACTCACCAGCACAAACCTTCTAGTGGCTCCTGTCTCCCTCAGAACAAAATCCAGATCCTTCCCCAAGACCACAGAGCCCTGTGTGATCTGCTTCCCTCACCCACCCACAACCTCTCTGATCTCTCCCCCAACCAGCCCTCTGTTCATATGCTACCGCCACCCAGCAGCCGTCTGCCCTCCTCGGATTTCAGTGCCTCTGCCCTAGCATTTCCCTCTGCTGGACACACCCTCCTCTGGGAGATCTTGGTGACTAGCTTCCTCACTTCTTTCAGGTCTCTGCTAGAATGTCATCTCCTCAGAGGACTTCTGAAAACCAAAATGGGTTTCAATTTTTCACCACTCTGTTGCTTCCCCTACCCCCCTCCCTGCACAGCAATGATCACAGCACAATACCTGTTTATTGTCCAAATTCCCCTACTATTAAATATCCTCTACAGGAACAGGAATTCACTGTTTTGCAATTGCTTAACCCCAATATCTAGAAAAAGGCAAGCACATAGTAGGCACACAATAAACATTAAAGTCAACAAGACAGTGAGTTGGAACAATGGTCACACAGCATTTTGAGGTGATTCAATGTGACCACTTAAGGCAGCCAATGCCAAACAAGCCTTCTGTACCTCAGAGTGTGGAAGGTACCTTTGGGGAAGCGTGAAGTGCTTAGCTCTATTCATACACCCACTCAATCCTGTAGGATTTTTGGAAATATATTGTTCTAACAGGTTTTATAAGACACTGACAGCATCCATCCAGAAAGATTAATGAAAGAGCCCATCTTGAAAGGACAATGCTCATTACTGGTTTCTGAGGATTCCACAGGGTAAAGGCTTGCCCCTGAGGCAAGGCGGTATGGAATATTCTCCCGAAAGCACGTATTTGCTTACCTCAGACTAAAAGTACAATCCTGGGCTAGAGCTTTTTACAGACCACGTGCCAGTTGATACACGGCGACTAAAAACTCAGAAGTCAAACAGGATATATATTAATTGTAATATTTTATAAATATTTTAAAGTGAGCAGATTTAGAGTTTATTAACTCTCATTAAACAAAAGTTGTTTGAAATCTGTTGAGAAGGAAGGCACCATTTTCCTGTCTTTTTAGTACTTAGAAATGTTTAGAGAGAAGCATGATATTTAAATCTCTGGGATGTGTAAAATTGTATTCAACAGCATTTTTAGACAGGGCATTAAGAATACTTAAAGTGTTTGTCTACTGCATTAATTTTAATTATACTCCACTGGACTCACAATGCTTTGAAATGCTTTACAAAATGCCCCCAAGATCTTTTATTAATCATAATACAAGCACCATCAAACTCAAATGCTGTTTTTTTCTAACTCTGGGGAGCAGCAGCTTGCCTGCGAGTGCCCTCTTCTGTCTCAAAAGTATACCGCACGTTTCATCTCGGAATCCACAGCAATTCTGTGTAACATGGGCTTTTCAGGAAAATGTCAACACACACAACCGTATTATTTAAATATACTGTCACCCCCCCTCCCCCCACCGAGGTTTGTCAGGCTGTTCTGGAGCAGGGAGGAGAGGAGGACGAGGGGAAAGTTGCAACCCCAGATGTCAATGGTGATTTGCTTTTCATCCCCAGCAAAGTCTCTGAGAAATGAACTTTAATCTTTCAAAAGATGGAGCAACTAACTAGTCTAATCGGCTTTCCTTTTCCTTACAGACATGATCTTAAAGGCAGAATACTACCTGTGGCTTTTATGTAAGGTATTCTTTGTAACTCAACTACTTGCTTTCTGATTAGCAATCCTGTCTTGCTTTAAAAATTAATAACATACAGCCAAATTCATATTTAGATGCCAGTTCTAAGCAGGAATGTGTTAATACGATTATAACCAGAAAAATCTTTTGTTTCTTGTAAACTGGGAAAATACGCAGGGAATGAGCCCCATGAAATTGCCATCAACAATGGTTAAATATTGGCCACTTCTAATGGTTTCATCAAATATACCCAGCCCCTGTGCTTTGGAAGCCTGGGTAAGAAAGAGTACTAAGAGGGTCTGAGAGAGACACGGCACAACCTAGTAGACTCAGGGTGTGTCTACACACACAACAGGCAAGGTAGTCTAGGTGGAGTTGAGACAAAGGGATGGAGAATTGATTGATGGGAATTTGAGGAATTTGGTAACAAATATAATCAGTTTACGCCATCTGATTCTTTAGTTGTTCCCGCAGAACACATAACTTATCTTAAACATATTCTGTACAATCGCATAAAAATCACGTTCTAAACTGAAAAAAATTGCATTAAATAAACATGATTTCTATAGTACTAGTTGCCAACGTTTGAAAATTCCTTAGGATTCTCCTGTGGACAAAGTGTATACGGTTGTCAGGAAAAACTGGCAAAGACTTTTGACAGCAGGCACCCTATTAGCTCATTTATTCAGGTTATCAACACCTTTCGCTTTCTTTGAGTTATTTTCCAACTCTGTAAATTTTAGAGAACAGATATTAATGCACATGATCTTTGTCCATACAAATGCAAATAAATTGTGTGGGGTTAGGGCAAATTGATTATTGATTATTGCCCTATGGATAGATCCATTCTGCATCTATTTGTAAATTGATTTCAAAATCCTTACTGCTTCTAAGCGTCTCTGCTCTTTGAATCGTCCTCGAAACCAGCTATAACATCTTACCAGTTCCCTCATTAGCTAATGAGTTAACGAAAACCTTGGATACATACTCATATTATTTCTTTACGAGGTAACAACTAGACCCTCTTTTAAAAATCATCCTTTAACATCACAGATTGTAGTTGATGGTGCTGTTTTTCCAGGATGTGCCAAGATGTCACGTTCACTGAACTCCTTCATAATGAAGCAGTATACATTTGCCTGACAGAGACTCAATTATTTAAGATCCTTGAAATGGAATTCATGCCTTAAAAAGAAAAATTAAAAAAAAATAGCCCCAGACCTTGCAAAAAAGATAGAAGTCCACCACACAGCAAGAAGCATTTGAAATACATCTTTAATTTTAAAAAATCAATATGCAATCTACAAAATACTTGGTTACATGATTATTATGGCTCAATCTGTTCTCTATTTGTATTGCTATGACATAAAAATCATATTTTGAGTAAGACATAATAATGTTGGGTTATTATTAAGGAAGGCCTTCTAACTGAATTTGTAAGAAAAAGGGCTGTATCATAAGTACAGCTCCAGAATGAAGGAAACTAAAACCCTAAAACTGTCTAATGTATAAATCAGGTCAAAAATTCCAACCCTTATTTATGTGCTGGGAAGAAATTATTTTTATACATTTTTAGTGGATCAACTATTTTTCTTCCCATAGAAAAAGGAAATGTACTTAAATTCAGACCTGTACAATTGATCAGGTAACCATCAAGCCATGAATTCATTTACGTGGTTAATATGATCCTTTGACTAGTAAGGCAACCAGATCAGAACAATGAGGGCAGAAAAACTCGTCTCAGACTGGTCACCTCCTTGGAACTCCACCAGTGTGTCCATCAAACAACTGATCCCCAAACAGTCCAACTCATAAAGAGTGGATCTAAAGTACTTAAATTAAAATGTTAAAAAGGAGTAGCTCCTCCCTCACTCACATCCTTCCTCCCTTCCCAGTCTTAAAAGCAGGGGTTTTGTGATTGTTTTGAAGATTTTCATTTATTTTCTGACGAAGGCAATTTCACTTCTTAATTTGTAAGTCTAAATGAATTTTACCAGATTTTTCACTTAGAGCACCATGGTCACATTTGACCTTCTGCCATTTCTGAGGTCAGAAGAATTGTATTAAAAAGCCTCTCCTCCCTTCACAGAATGTTAATTTAATGCTAAGTAATGAATATTTAAGGATCCTAATAGATGTGCAAATTAACAATTATGCTGTAGCACCCCGCTGTTCATGCTATCAACCTTTGCATTGCTGCAGAAACTCAATTTGGGCTTCAGTCAGCCTTTTGTTACTAATATTTTCAACACGGAATCTTGAGATGCTCCTGAAGGCTGTATGGCTGCTGGGTGAATGACCCCAGCAGTGGGGTACCCATCAATACTGGGCAACCTGTGGAACATGAGGGGTGATTCACTGCACCCTTTGCTGAAATTATTTGGAGGTGTAAATATTCATTAAGTTCATCTGAATCAGACCCTGAGTTCTTTATGGGCAGGATGCCATAGAGCAGATTTAAAAGGAAAGACAGTAGTTAACCCAGATGACTTCCTTAGGATCATGGAGCAGCATCCGGTCTAGCCTGCCTCCATATTTGTTCTGAGCATGACTGAAGTCACTCCAGAATGTGCCACACCAGCTGATGGGGAAAGACAGTGGATTTTTTTTTTTTAATGACACACACACAGATTCAGGATCCTACGCATCCACAGTGAGTCTGAAACATGTGACATTACAACCATCAAGTTTACAAGCATCAAGTGAAGTTAAGAAGAACAAGAACATTTTAACAGCCAACCTTTGCATCTTTTGTCTTTAAGGTATAATAATGAAGAGCAATAAAATCCACTGATTGATATAGACCATCGTAAGTGTTTGTTTTAATCTGTTCCTGAACAGATTAAAATGAATGTAAATACAACATTAAATAAAACATGTAGCATCGAGTCTGTGCACCAACAAATAAATGCTGTTTGGAAGAACATTATTATATCATCAGCTTTGACTAAAAACAAATCTGGTAAATAAAGAAACATGCCTCCTAATCATATTTAAGATTTAATACAAATTGAAGGTGTAGTAATACCCCAAGGATTACTTTGTTTTTCCAGACTAAAAAATATGTAGACTATAGAATTCATAAATCTAAGCCTTACCTTCCACTGTAAATACTGAAAGAAAATTATAAACAGAATTATAACTGCTAATGCCATTGGCTTTTTAGTAGAAACCTGAAGCAAAAAAAAAGAAAAAGAAACCCCAAGCATTTACCTGACTTTGAAGAATAGAAACGTCACCTCTTAAAAATCCAGGTAAAATAATCTAGTGTCTCATTTTCTTTACCTTTTAAAGAGAAATACTCTAAAGTAAGCAGAATTAGCATACGTAGCAGAATAGCAGAACCAGCATAAAATAATCATAATATGATTTAGAATTCTACTCAAGAGAGGCTTGTGTTAATTACAAATAATACTTTTATCAAAAATACATTCTTAGAGTCTGTACTTTTGGGAGACAATATTCATGAACTTTAAAAATTCATCTCTAATATACATAAATATTTTAACTAGTGTCCAATACCATTCCATTCTGAAAGGAATCTCTCCAAGCAAAAGGCAATATGTCTTACTGACTTGTACTAAAATATGTATATCCCCAGAAATAGCTTCTTTGCAACAACACACCAGAATACAAATATATTTTGAGAATGCTAACACTATGGGGGAAAGACAGGTACCAAATACAGTCGATGATTATTCACCAATGTAGTATGGGCACAGGAAGATAAATTACTCAAAATCACAGATACTTCCACATCACCACTTTAACCTGTGGTTTTGGCATCACCCCACCTCTAGCCACATTCCCAGAGACAAGCAAGAGGAAAGATGGAGTATTTCCACTATGTCTCCTTTGATGGCCTCACCCTCCAGTAGAGGGGCTAACAGAGCAAGAAGAGATGGGGACTAGAAGATGATAAATATGGCCCCCAGGTGACCCAAAGTGCAAAACACTTAGACACTGAATAATTAAAAATCCAAAACCCTTTCGCCAAGATGGCTGTCTGGTAACACATTAAAACTTAGAGTTTTAATGGGAAGCAAAAACATCATACAAATGATAGACATTTTAGATGAAACCCCTGGAATACAAACATTATCAAAAGCATAAAACATTGTTCGGTTTCAGGTCTTCACTTCTCAAAACACGGCCACTGGACATGTCCCAGGCCCACTATTCTGAAATCACTCCCAGTACACAGAAGCAGATCTGCGTGTGGTTTCTGTGAATGACATATTTGAAAAGTAGGTCATCATTTCCTCTTGCTACTCCTACTGAGTTACGCAGTCATCAGCTCTGTCTGGGTCTTCTCCATCGATTTTAATCCTCTTCTTTTCTATTTCAACCTGTATGCAAAAGCAAAACATGGCGGCAGTAACCAGCACAATACTAACCCTGCTGGCTGCTACTTCACGCCTGACACGGGGACTGAAACCACCTCCTCCTCTGGACACAGATGGCGCCCCCACTGTCTCATGCTAGCTCCTAGTGAGCCAGCCTTCTCTCTTCTTGGGCAACAAAGCCCCCCAAACCCTTCCCTCCAGGGTTAAGTCTTGAAGAGGACTGAAACTCTCCTCCCCTTCAAAGTCAGATAGAGGGTTTATAAAATAGACACAGAATACACATATTGATAAGACCTTTAGAATCCTGGCCAGACATGCAATCAATTATACCCCCAAGTATCACATCTGTAGCCGTTGGCCCACTTGAGATTTATAACCCACCCCAAATCCTCTGATTAATATGAACTACTTTACAAGCTAGTAAACCAGCTGGACAGAACCATCTGCCTGCCCCTCATCTTCTTCATCTCATCTCAAATGTTACCTCATCACAGAGGCCCTCCTGGACCACATGAAATAAGGATGCTCTCCATCATTCTCTCTCTTAGCCCCCTATTTTATTCTCTTCTTACAATCTGTCCCTCTTGGAAACTCTTTATCTGTTTACAAATAATGTTTTGTTTCCCTGCTAGAAGGTGTGTGTTGCGAGGACAGGGATTTGTCTCTTGCTCATGTTTGTGTCTCTAGCATCCAGAGTGGTACCTGGCACTTTGAAATTGCTCAATAAATCCTTGTGAAATGGAAGGTAGCATTTTGAAACTGTCACCAAGTGACAAGCATTAATAAATGCTGTTAAAGCAGCAGAGACTTTGTTCTGTAGCTTTGGGCTGTCCTCTAAAACAATAGGAAACTGGAACAGCCCATGCATAGGGAAAGAGGTATAAATGAATTCTCCATTGTACTTGACCCATATTTCAGTCACACATAATACTTATGTATCTAGTGTGATCAGTCCAGGGTCTCCAAGAAGCAGACTCTGAGATGGAGATTGGTGTGTAGAAAGCATACTGGGGAGTGCTGTCAGGGTTGGCACCTGTGGGGGAAGGAAGGGAATGGAAGGAAGCAGAGAGAAGAAGTTGGGCTGCAATGCAATCACCATGAAGGCTTCAGCCAATCCCCCAGGGTGAGCTGGAGCTAAGAGGGATGTGGAGTTACCCCAAGCTGAGGCAAGAGGGTCTTGATACACCTGTATTCACAGAAAGAGGGTATGATCTGAGGCAAGGCAGTTTTCTTCAGCAGGGCAATTTCCAGCTGCTGGAAGAATTAAGTCCTAGGTCCCAAAGGGCTCCATACAAGGGCACTCACCCATCAATAATTTTATCAATAGTTAAAAAAAAAAAAATCACCAGACCCAAACACATAGGCATATAGACAGATGGTCCAAAATAAAAAAAAAAAAAAAAAAAGAAAGAAAGAAAGAAAGAAAAAACCCTGACTTACGCTACGGTATTATAAAACCACCAGTTGGTGTTAATGATGTCATACATAATCACACCACTTCAAGATACTGTGGGAAATCTGTGGCAGAGGTTATCTCTGTATCTACTAACTTCAAAGATGAGAAGGAAAAGCAAGTTTAGAAACAGGTGCAAGTGTATGTCACTCTTTAACTCATCTGGCATAAAAAAGTAGAAGAGCCAATGGTGAACATTTAAATTGTTGTAATAGAGTAACTCAGCATTTCCCAAATGGTGCACCACAGAGGACTATTCTGGAAGACACTGATGGGTGTTCTACATATACATGCCCATAAAGACAAGATTCTATGGTTAATGAGTTGGGAGAAATTAAGTCTAACAAGTTTCTTTTTTTTTTTTAAGATTTTATTTATTTATTTGACAGACAGAGATCACAAGTAGGCAGAGAGGCAGTCAGAGAGAGAGAGAGAGGGAAGCAGGCTTCCTGCTGAGCAGAGAGCCCGATGCAGGACTCGATCCCAGGACCCTGAGATCATGACCTAAGCCGAAGGCAGCGGCTTAACCCACTGAGCCACCCAGGCGTCCTAACAAGTTTCTTTATTGCAGAACTTTTCAGTCTTTATTTAGCATTAACTTAGTGCAGGGGATTCCCCAACTTATTTTTTTCTTGGATCATTATATGTATTCCAAAGAACACATCTTGAGAAATGCTATTCTAATATAAATCTATTACACAGATGCTTTTGAAATGTGAATTTGCTTTTAATGCCCTATTTTTCATTGAGAACATAATTAAGTAGCACCATGTACTGAGGCTCCTGATTTCTAGAACTGAGAGAAATTTGGCTCACTGGTTACCATCAAGTTTCCATGACTGGGCTCTTTTCTAGGTCAAATAAACACACATACATATACACATACATAGTCACTGACAAGGGCAAAACAGACATCTCAAGCCAATCAGGTCATAGCTCCAGAAGCCTCAATTTGAACCAAAGTACAAGGATATACCTGAATGTTGTAGCAAGTTCTCTGATGAACATGCTTCTGTGGCTGGACATCACTCTCCACCCCCAGAGACCTGACCTCTGTCCTCGAGGCACAGGTGTCCAGCATTCCAAATTGAACAGTAGCAAATGGATACCAATCATAGGGAATTTCTTGGTCTGATCCAAGTTCCAATTTGTATGACAAGCAATGGGGATGATCAGGACCTTGAAGAAAAAAATCAAATGGTCAAAGTACGTCAATGGCCATTGAACATTTCTCTTAAACATAAGAAGCACTCATCCCTCTCTTTAATATAAAATTCCATTAGCACTACGGCAGTGTAAGTTCTGTTCAGATAACATACTACCAAAATTCACCAACTAGTGAATTTTTGCACCAACTAGTGGAAATCTATCTGCATTTTTAAAATACCAGCTTTAAAATAAGTACAAGTTCATTACTATATATACATTAACTCTTAAAGTGTTTTTAATTAAGAGTATGTTAATTTTCTTTAATTAAATGACTAATACTGGTATTAAGCATCATTAATTAGCTATAATATACACAGGATATGTTGGCAAAAAAAAAACCTTTTCCCTTAAGTAAATTAAAAAGCTCTTACAATAAGTCTTACCTTATTAATTTCCTTACCACTCTGTTTCTTAATAGGTAATGCAAAGGTAAACTTCAGCCTAAACTGGGTCACATTATTAAAAATTCTAATTTTTTAAGTAAAACTAATTCAAGTTTTATTATATTTTAGAAACTACTCTAGGCTAAGAACTCTTTCTTCAGTAGAATAGATGATTTTTTACTGCTGTGATTCTTGCTCACCACCCCCCAAAAGCTTTGCCTAAAACAAATGCACACTGAGAGATGGGCATATTGCTTCCAGTGTTTTAATCTAATATTTGCTTCCACTTAATTCAATTTGCCAGGCTTTGAGCATCTACTCTATGCTAGGCCGGGCTCGGTGCCAGACCCAGGGATATTGGATATACCCAAAGGTTTTAAGTAGGGTCTTGTAACCTGTGTGTGCACATGTGCATATGTTACAGTGGAGTTATAAATGTTTCCAATGCAATCACTGTAGTAAGTCTACAAAGTTCCCTGATTCTCTTGTGTTGTCCACAACATCTACATATCTATCTAATGCAGCTATCTTTATTTAAATAAATGTATGAGATGACAACTATTTGAAAAGCCAGATTAAATTACTTTACCACTGCCACACCTTGAGAAAGAATATTTCCATCAGAATACAGCTTGAGGCACAAAAAGCAAGAGTTTAAAGGATTTCACTTAATTCTTAAAAGATAAATTGCCTTTCACTCCTTACAACCTGTTCCTTGTAGAGAGACTAATAGAATTCTAAGGCTGTAAAAGGCCTTGAGAAGTCATCAATCAATTACCCAACAGATGCTCATTAGACATCTCCACCACTTACAGGGAGAGCAGGACGGCCATGGCCTCTGAGGTGCTCTAAGCTACCCAGATCACTGCAGGCAAGTGATAACTTTATATACACACACACATATGGGGGGCAGGGTGGGGGAGGGATTCCAAAATCTATTACCCTTTCTTGGTCTTCTGTCTGCAGCAAGGAGGCAGTAAATTTATTTAAACTAAACTCAGGCACTCTTACATCCTTTATGGCAAAGTGGCTAAGAACATAGACACAGGACACATATGGCTCAGAGACCAATCCCAACTCTGCTCCGTAATGGCTGTGTGATCCTAGGCAAGCTCCTTGATGTCTCTGAGCCTCTGTTTCCTCTTCTGAAAATGGGAGTGATGATATTGGTGATGCTAACATGAACCTTACAGGATCGTCGTGAGGCCCGAACAAACCAGCTGGCCCACAGAGAGCACTAGACCACGGTATGCTAGACTATATAGGACTACTGGGCAAAGTGCTATTCGATTATAAATCAACTATTATTATTTAATTACTACAATTTTGATAATGAACTGTGAAATCTACACTTTCAGAGCTGAAAATGGTATCAGAGACGCTCTAAGTTGATATTCCCATTTTAAAGGAAAGAATTCTTTTGGAACTTTTGCAACCTAATTTACTCAAGGTAAAGACGGACTAATATTCTAGAAACGTTAGAAAACTTTTTCTATCTGCTTTTCTAAAAAAATGGTAAAAACCTTCAAGTTTTCTGGCCTATTTTTCCTGGCTTTTAGAAACCCAAAGTACTCTACAATGTCTAAACACATACTCCTCTTTAGATTTTGACCCCTTGCAAAGAGGTCTTGAGTCTGTCCTGAGCACAATACCTGGCACGTTTAAGGCTCAATGGATATTTGTCAATCATGTTATTTAATCTCAGTGGCTTCCAGCAGGGGGCACTCTTGGGCTTTGGTAATTGCCACTCTCATAACTTTCTTGGGACTGGGAAAGCAAGTCACAAATTCTTTGGTGGAGTTGACATCTGGTCCCTCTTGAACCAAAATATTTCACATCTCAAAGTGAATTGTTGAGAGTTGGAGGGAATGGAAGGATGACGACACAAGTGGGGAGAGAGGCACCAATGCACTGATGACAGCAATGGAAAAAAAGCAAGCTTTATCTAAAAATTGTTAACATGGGTAGGTAGAGAGAGAGATATTTATTAATTAGCCCTACACAACTCCCACTCCCCTTTCTAATTCTAGGCTGTGTCCGCACCTCCTGTGGCTAACCAGTGTTCTCATCTGTCCTCCTCCCTACTCCGACCTGGAGAAAGTTTCCTGTTTCTCTCTTGTAATTCACACTTTAGTGCGAATTTGCTCTCTGAGCTACCCAACCAAGGCCAACCTTTGCTGTAAAATAAAAAACTTGCCCACGCTGTTAAAGGAATGTTAAGCATTGGCATGATGGTAAAAGAGACATATAAGGGGGAAACAGCCCTTCCTACTCCCTTCACAATCACATGGAAGTGAAAAAAAAAAGTCAATCCTGATCCCAAAAATCCACAGGAGAGGGGCTGCGTGGGTGGCTCAGTCAGCAAAGCAACCAGGTGTTGTTGTCAGGTCATGAGTTAAAAAAAAAAAAAAAAATCCACAGGAGGAAAGGCGTAACATTTTTTTTTAAATGACGTGCATAGTAGAGTATTTCATATATTATCTTTCAGTTTCTATTTTTTAAAATATTTTTTTCTAATGGTACTGGTTTTTCAGAAACTTGCATGAAAAGGGTAATTTTTTTAAGGTAAAGATTTTATTCATTTATTTATTTGTTTATTTATTTATTTAGAGGGTGGGGTGTAGAAGGAGAGGGAAAAAGAGAATCTCCAGCAGATTCCGCACTGAAGACAAAGCCCCACTCAGCACTCAATATCAAGACCCTGAGATCATGACCTGAGCCAAAACCAAGAGTTGCACACTGAGCTGACTGACCCAACCTGGCGCCCCAAAAAAGGGTAATGTCTTCAAGACTTAAAAAAAAAATCCTGTTCTTTACACACCCAATCAATTGAAGAACTGCACAGAAAAACAGAGATGCATTCAAAGAAACTGCTCCCACCATCTGTGGGCCCGGCAGCACTGGTGACACCTGAGCAGCATGGGAAGCCGTTTGGGGGGCCTCACCTGCTGAATCAGTCTACATTTTTAAAGGTGGTTCAAGTGCATTCCCAATTTTCAGAAGCACTGTCTTAGGATAAAGATGTCTTCTCTGCCCTGACCTTACTCTTTCTACATTCTCCCCCAGGGGCAAACTGCTAGACACCCTCTCCCTCTTTGCATTACTCTCCCCACCCACAATAGGGAAACCAGAGGACAGGCCACAGGAACCCAGGTGCCCTAGCCCAGCCCCTCCCTGGCCCCCAGATTCCACCAGACATAGCCCTCTGCCTTCTGCCTCAACCTTTTGGCCCACAGATCTGCTCCAAACAAAGCATCCTGGATCCCAAAGGCATTATTCCATGCAGTATCACTGTATAATTGACTGGACTGCTTGTAAAACATTGTTCTGTGCAGGCCTGGTCCTATGACTGTCTTCCAGAATAATTCCTGAAGGCCAGCCTCTTTGGGAATATCCACTCTTGTAATTGTTCTTGGTGAGCTCAGCTGCTAGTAAATACAGGGGGGAGGTAGTAAGAGCTCTAGGAGACACAGGATACACAGAATGACCTGTGCCTAGGGAACAATAACAGGTTTCACAGCACAGCTCCCAGGCCAGCAGTTCTCAACGCAGGCTGTGTGGGAGGGCTTCTTACAAGCACCAATACACATGCCTTACCCCACAGAGTCTGAATGGTCAGGATGGGCCCTAAACCATTTTTAAAGCTCTAAGGATTCTAAGGACTCCAATGTGCTGCCTATGCAGGGAAACAGATTTCAAAACCAGTAGTGAGAGGATCCCGAGCTGTCTCAGCTTATGACACTATGGCCCACCAAGTCAGCAAAGCCAGAGCCCCCGACCTCCTGGCATCCCTCCCGTCCCCTGTGCCCACAGATAATCTGTTCTTGTCTGGAGAGCGCCTCCTCTGAGGTTCCGCACCATCCTTCACTCTCTTCTTAGTGCTCCCACTGCCACTGGCCTTGCTTCTCTGTCAAGCTTCCCCGTGTCTGCACTCCTGAATCTTTCCGCAATGTATGCCTAACTTCCGAAAACAAGGGATAATTCTGTCACAGTGGTGCCTGAAAACACTCCAGAAGCCTGGTGAACTCCATATCCCAAAGCATGGCTCACATGGTCCTTCATGAGCTGGTTTATTTCCCTTCCACTCCCTCAGTCCCAACACTTAACTAGGATCCCCCAACCCACAGGCCTATTTCTGCTGTTTCTACCCCTGGTAGAATCCTACCAATTCTTCCACATCAAGCTGAACCATCCCCTCTTCCACAAAGACTTCCAAATGTCCCCCGCGGTTTATCCTCCCTTTCTCTGGAATCCCCGCTCCTCTGGAATCCCCACTCTGTGTGTTTGTTCCTGCCTATAACAGAGCACACTACCACAGCACATTCGAGTGCCTGCTGTCAGATCTGCCTCCCCTGCTGGGATGCTAGGTTCCTGAAGGGCGGGAAGCAGGTTTGCATCTGCGTCTCCCATACACCAAGCCCAGAGCCTGTACCTACACGAAATTCAGTGCTGTTTGTGGACCAGCTGTGAACTATTTAGGAGGAATGGAACCTTATTCCTCTTTAGCCCCAGCACCTGATGTGGTATTTGGTGATAGTAAATGCTCAGTAAATGTCTGACTAAATGAGTGACTGCATCAACTCAGATCCCCAAGTCTGCCCTCCATAACCCAGTGTTCTACTAGAAATAAATGAACTAAAACAGGGAGCAGCCTTAATTTCAAAATTTCCTTTTTTGCTTTATTATAGACACCCACGACTAAGTTACTATCCTAAAATAAATGTGGTGCCAGGACTGTCTTTTTAAAGTTCTGGACTTCTAGGGCTCAATAGGTTAAGCGTCAGCCTTCAGCTCAGGTGATGATCCCAGAGTCCTGGGATCCATGCTCCCTGCTCAGTGGGGATGCTGCTTCTCCCTCCCCCTCCGCCTGCCACTCCCCCTTATTATGCTCTCTCTCTCTGTCAAATCAATAAATAAAGTCCTCTAAAAAATTAATAAAAATAAAGTTCTGAACTTCTAGATTCATTGTTTTCTTTGCAAACATTTTGCAAATGAACTGAATTTTTAATACTTGGGTTGTGTCTACTTAATTCTGAAACAGCTAGTCATGATGGCCAAATTAAACCAGCTAAAGAAATCAATTTGGGTAAAAACGAAAGGCAATCTTATTTCAAAGAGCAGGGAGCAAAACCGAAGGAGAACTTGGTACCGGCTGAGAATACAAAAACGTTCAGGTATATTCATGCATGAGAGATCTTTAAAGGTTAATTAGGGAATCAAAGCTCTGTGAGCAATAGTTTTAACATTTGAGGTTGGTGGCTAATGTCAAGAAGTCCAGTAAGAAATCCTCCCTCAGTGCCACCATCCACAAGAAAATCTGAGCTCAGAGTATTTTTTTATGGCATTAAAAAAATTTTTTTCTTAAGTTAAACTTATCTGCTAGAAATAGGCACAGAGGACACACTAAATCCACTGCCCACTAAATGTTGCACCTCCCAGCAGGGACTGTGAGCATGGCCCCAGGGGACTGAAGTTATCATTTCTCTCAGCCTGGTTTCAACCCAAGGAGGAGGTTGAAAACACTGAAGCTACTTCATGAGAAAGTCAACTCAGGGTGTTGAATATTTACTTGAGTTTTTATCAGGAAGCCGGTCTATCTTCCATATGATGGCCCGGTAGGCACTCTCATATTTTGCTGACCCCACGGTGACCTGTATAACAGGTTCAGATTCAGGTTCATGTAAATTCCCCAGACATGCCCGGCGATTCATTTTGGCCTTCAGGGACTTCTGCCTCTGAAGGTTCATGGTCCAGAGGGCCTTGATCCACTGTGACGGAACAGGAAAGTGTATCATGATATTGTCACAGGACCTCAAGGCACTGGCACAGGATGGTCTCTGAGCCAATGAGGCCATGTTGACAAAGGCCTGAAGCTCCACATAGGCCCCCTGGACAACCACCATGGACTTGAGGGAAAAGGGAAGATCTTCTCCATTATACAAAGTCTTAAAACGCATCAGCTCAAACCGGCAGGCATCCAGCGGTACAAACTTAATGATTCTTGATTGCTCAAATTCTTGTGCTTTCACACACTTATGAAAATGATGGTCAAGAATATCAATCCCCTTCTTTTCTGGGTCTTTTTCAAAATAGCGTTCATTTCGCTTTTGCAGCTCAAGGTCATTCAAGGTCAAAAAGCATTCTGTGTTCCCATTCACAAAGCAGAGGCAACAGATTTGAGTTATGACAGCGCTTTCAACCAATTTTCCTTCTTCTTTAGTGATTTTCCCCCAAAAGTTGTCCACAATTTCCAGGGAAATTTCTTGTTCCTCGTAGTTCTTTTTTGGTTTTGAAACAGGTGGCAGCTTTGTTAGCTCCTCCTCCACGGTAGTCAGGAAGTCGAGAAAATCGTGGTACTCTGTGGACCCTAACTTCAGCATCTGGTCAATGTCTGGTTCATGAACTACTTCTGTCTTAGAGTGATATTTCCTTTTTTCTGTGTAAGACACGTGTTCAATCTTCACAGTGTGGATTTTTCCTGCTACACTAAAGTTCTCAACTTTGGGTTCAGAAAGCCGACAATGTGGATCGAGCTGTAACTCCTTAAATGGTTTTTCTAACCCCTTCTCATAATACATTTGCAAAATTCCCCCAGGTAAGACTTTTAGAAAAATTGGTCCCCACTGACGGGAGGACATCATGTTCTTCTTCTCAGGAATTCTCAACATGAAAGACCATCCAGGTTTTGGCTGACTCCTGAAAAGTGTGTGGGGGACAAAGGAAGAGGCGGTGTCTTCAGCATATAGACACTGCATAGACAAATTTCCATATGAGTCTTGGTCCTCAGCTGATTGGAGATGTTCAAGTTTCTCACAGATGTAGTTAAATGAACCCTGATTTAAGCTTTTTTGATCGAGATGCATCTCTTTGTCTCTTGATGGGTACATCTTTCTGCTTCCTGAAGGGTCAAAGGCAAACTGGGAAGCACTGCCTTCATCTTTCCAAAATGGACTTGAAAAAGCACAGTCCTCCCGAAAATACTGAAACTGGGGGGCATCATTTTGGAACCCTAGGCTTTCAGCCTGGGGAGGGCCAACTTCATCTGGAAGACCCACTTTGGGAGCTGGATGTGTACATGAGTGGTCACTGGGTAAGGAAGCATGGGATAAACAGGTCGGTTTAGACGACAGTACGGAGGAGCCTGCTCCTGGTGCTGTAAATGGACTGTTTGAGGATGATTCTGGGATAGGATAAAGCATATGAGTCCCTCCTTTGGGGATGCCAGGAAAACCGGGGAAGTCCTTGGTAGGTGTAGAAAGAGGAGAATTACTTGGAGGTCCTGGACTAAAGTAAAAGTCTATGATGGGAGAGGAAAGGGGGGTACTGTTGGCAGAGGAAGGTCCGCTGGGAAATTCCTTAGCACCAGAAAGGTTCAGCTTAAGTCCATTGGGCCTACAGATGCTTTGATTCTCCTGAGGTAAATTCTTTGACTTTTGAGAAGACTGAAAGGCAGAATCATCATCAAATGTGACCCAGTTGCCTGGGTTTGCGGAACACATCTTTGGAACCAGACTGTGGTCTTGTCTATGAATCAGATATGCCGTATCTGTTAAAGGAGAAAGAGACAAGAAGAATATTAAATGAGAATGGGGAGGAAATCCAAGTTACTTTAGTTCCGAGAAATACTTAGATTTAAGAGAAATTGGGGGTGGGGGAGGTGCCTGGTTGGCTCAGCTGGTATAGCATGCAACCCTTGATCTTGGAGTCGTGAGTTCAAGCCCCAGGTTGGGCATAGAGCTTACTTGAAAAAATAAAAATAAAAAAAACTGTTGTCACAAACAGAAGTTCTAAATAAAAAAATAAAAATAAAAGCACCCAGATTTACAGATTAACTGAGTTAAAAGAAATGCTTAAGAATTGTAACACTTCTGATGATTAAATGGATTAACAACAACAACAACAAAACAAGATCTAACCATATGCTGTGTACCAGAGACTCATTTGAGATTTAAGGACACACTTGGGCTGAAAGTGAAAGGATGTAAAAAGATATTCTATGCAAACGGAAACAAGAGCAGGCGGGGTGGCCATACTGTATCAGGCAAAATGGATTTTACGTCAAAAGCTGTCACAAGAGACAAAGCAGGACATTATATAATGATAAAAGGGTCAGCTCAAAGCTTTGCGCAGTGGCGGTATCGTAGCCAATGAGGTTTATCCGAGGCGCGATTATTGCTAATTGAAAAGGGTCAGCTCACCAGGAAGATAAAGTAATTACAAGTATATATAAATAAGCCAACATCAGAGCAATCAAATACATAAAGCAAACATTAAAAAACCGAAGGAAGTAATAGCAACACAATAATATCAGAGTTTCAATACCCCACCTTCAATAATGGATAGAACATCCAGATAGAAGATCAATAAGGAAACAGAGCACTTGAAGAACACAATAGACCAAACAGACAACAGACAACACACAACACACAACACACAACAGCAGCAGAATACCTGTTCTTCAAAGCACACACAGAATATCCTCTAGGATAGATCACATGTTAGGTCACAAAATAAGTCTTAACAAATTTAAGAAGATGGGAATTATAGCAAGTGTCTTCTGAACACAACCAAATGAAACTGGAAATCAACAGGAGAAAGAATGAAGAAAACTGGAAAATTCACAAATGTAGAAATTGAACACCATACTCTTGAACAACCAATAGGCCAAAGAGAAATCAAAAGGGAAATGAGAAAATATTTCAAGGTAAGCAAAATGAAAACACAACATACCCAAACTGATAGATGTAGCAAAAGCAGCAGACACAGTAGTTTATAGTGGTAAACACCTACATTAAAAAAGAAGAAAGGTCTCAAATAAACAAACTAAGCTTACAGCTTAACAAACTAGGAAAAGAAAAACAAACTAAGCCCAAAGTTAGGAGAAGAAAAGTAAGAATAACATTAGGGCAGAAATAAATGAAAGAGAACATAAAGTAGAAAAAAAGGGAAACTTAGAGTTGGTTTGTTGTAAAAGACTGGCAAAACAGACAAGCCTTTAGCTAGACTGAGAAAAAAAGAGAAAATACTCAAAACCAGAAATGCAAGATGTGACATTAAACTTATATCACAGAAATAAAATAGTGACTATAAGGGACCACTATGAACAATTACGTGCCAGCAAGTTGGATAACCTAGAAGAAATAGATAAATTCCTAGAAACATACAACTTACCATGACTGAATTATAAAGAAGTAGGAAATCTGAACAGACCTATAATTAGTAAGGAAATTGAATTGGTAGTCGAAACCTCCCAAAAAATAAGAGCTCAGGCCCAGATGGTTTCACTGGAGAATACCAGTGAAAGTGTTCTTTAGGAACACTTAAAGAAAAATTAACACCAATCCTTCGCAAGCTCGTCCAAAAAACTAAAGAGGAGGGAACACTTCCAAACTCATTTTATGAGCCCAACTTTACTCTGATACCTAAGCCAAATATAGTACAAGCAAAGAAAAATACTATATAAATGCAAAAATACTCAATAAAATACTAGTACGTCAACTTCAACAGCAGATTAAAAGGATCATACTCTATTATCAAGTGGCATTTATCCCTGGGATGCAAGGACAGTTCAACAGATGAAAATCAAGCAAAGTGATATACCACATCCACAGAACAAGGGATACATATCACATGATCATCTCAATGGGCCCAGATATAGCACCTGACAAAACTCAATAATAAGAAGCCAGCCAACCAACTAGGAAGAAGAAAATTACCTCAAAATAATAACAAAAGCCATCTATGAAAAGCCCATAATTAACATCATACACAATGGTGAAAAACTAAAAGCTTGTCCTCTAATATCAGAAACAAGGTAAGGATGTTCATTCTTACCACTTCTACTCAACATGGTCCTACAAGTCCTACTATGAGCAATTAGGCAAGAAAAAGAAATAAAAGGCATCAAATCAGAAAGGAAGAAGTTATATTTTGTCTATTTACAAGTGATATGATCTTATCTATAGAAAACCCTAAAAATTACACACACACACACAGAGTTAGAAGTAATACACAAATTCAGCAAAGTCGCAGGATACAAAATCAACAAAAATCAATTACATTTCTATACATAAACAATTAGCAATCCAAAAAGGAAATTAAGAAAACAATCTCATGTACAATAGCATCAAAAAGAATAAAATACTTAGAAATAAATTTAACAAAAGGGGCAAAGACTTTTACACTGCAAAGTAATTGCTGGAAGAAATTTAAAAAGACACAAATAAAAAGATATCCCACATTCACAGACTGGAAGAAATAATATCGTTTAAATGTCCATACTATCCAAAGCAAACTACAGATTCAATGCAATCCCTACTAAGCCCCAATGACATTTTTTGCAGAAATGGAAAAAACAATCCAAAAAGTCACATGAAATCTCAAAGGTCTTTGAACAGTCAAAATAATCTTGAGAAAGATAAGCAAAGGTGACTTTAAAACATATTATAAAGCTATGATACTCAAAACAGTATGGTATTGGCATAAAGGCAGACATACAGACCAGAGGAACAGAGTATTAAGCCTAGAAATAAACCCACACACAC
Organism: Mustela putorius furo; assembly: GCF_011764305.1. Lineage (NCBI taxonomy): Eukaryota > Metazoa > Chordata > Mammalia > Carnivora > Mustelidae > Mustela > Mustela putorius. Next base: position 18,760,819 of record NW_025421321.1, on the reverse strand, counting down.
CATCAAATGATCCTCAACAAGGATGCCGAGACTATACAATAGGAAAAGTACAGTGTCTTCAACAAGCTGTGTTGGGAAAGCTGGATATCCATATGCCAAAAAAAAAAAAAAAAAAGACAATGGAACCTTATCTTAGACCACACACAAAAATCAACTATAAATGGATTAAAGACTTAAACATAAAACCTGAAACTATAAAACTCCTGTAAGAAAACATAGGGGAAAAGCTCAATGACATTGGTCTTGGCAATGAATTCCTGAATAGGATACCAAAGCACAAGCAGCAAAAGCAAAAGCAGACAAATCGGACTACATCAGACTCAAAATCTACACAGCAAAGGAAATAACAGTGATGGGGCAACCTACCGAATGGGAAAAAATATTTGCAAACCATATATCGGATAAGGATTTAATATTCAGAATACATAAGGAATGCCTGCTCGATAGCAAAAAAACAGAACCCCCCCCCCAAATTTTTTTAAATGGGCAACAGATTTGAATAGACATTTCTCCAAAGAAGACATATACATGGACAACAAGTATATGAAACGATGTTCAACATCACTAATCAGCAGGGAAAGTGCAAATCAAAACCATAGTATCACCTTATACCTAGGACAGTCATAACAAAAAACAAAAACAAAAACAAACAAACAAAAAAAAAAACAAAAAAAACCACCCAAACAAAAGAAAAGCAAAAAACACAAAATAACAAGTGTCAACAAGGATATGAAGAAATCAGAACCCTTGTGCAATGTAATGTAAAATGAGGTGGGAATGTAAAATGAAAAACAGCATAGAGTTTCCTCAAATTAAATAGAACTACCATGTAGATGATCTAGCAATCCCACTTAAGGAACTGGACCCCTCAAAACTGAAACAGGATCTCAAAGACATATCTGCACTCTCATCTTCCTTTCAGCATTATTCCCAGTAGACAAAAGATGGAAACAATCCAAATGTGCATCGTCTGATGAACGGGTGAAGAAAATGTGATATATGGGCATATGGAGAATCTTATTCAGCCTTTAAAAAGGAAGGACATTCTGGCACAGGCTACATACAACATAAGTGAATCTTAAAAGCATTATGCTAAGTGAAATAAGCCAGTCACCAAAACAAGTATTATATAATTCCATTTACATGAGGTATCTACAGTAGTCAAATGCACAGAAGCAAAAAGGAGAATGATGGAGCTGGGGAGAGGGGGCAGGAGGGAGAGGAGGGGAAAAGGGTGTGACTGTTTTAGAGTTTTAGCTGTGCAAGATGAGAGTTCTAGAAAGCTGTTGTAAAATAGTATGGGCAACAGATTTGAATAGACATTTCTCCAAAGAAGACATATACATGGACAACAGGTATATGAAACGATGTTCAACATCACTAATCAGCAGGGAAAGTGCAAATCAAAACCATAGTATCATATTTTAAAGTGTACTGTACACTTTAAAAATGTGTTGAGTGTAAAAAAATTGTTAAAAATTTGTTGCTGCTTTTTTAAAGATTTTACTTATTTATTTGTCAGAGAGAGAGAGCACAAGCAGGCAAAGTGGCAGGCAGAGGCAGAGAGAGAAGCAGGCTCCCCGCTGAGCAAGGAGCCCGATGCAGGACTCGGTCCCAGGACCCTGGGATCATGACCTGAGCTGAAGGCAGTGGTTTAACTGACTGAGCCACCCAGGTGCCCCTATAACTGAGATTACTTGGGTTTAGAGTCATTGTCCAAAGCTACTAGCAGTCACTCCTCATGTTCCTCACCACCACACCTAAGCCCCTGACAGCTACTGATCTACTTTTTTTTAAACTTGGTCTGGTCTGGACATTCATTCACTCTATAACATGTATCAGTACTTCATTCCCTTGGGTGGCTGAATAATATTTCATTGTGAAGACAGCCCACATTTTGTTTATCCATCATTTATCAGGCGATGGACATCTGGTTTATTTCTAATTTTTGGTTATTATGAATAATAAGTTTTTATATAAGTTTCTGCGTGATCATTTTTCTCAGATATAGACCTGAGTTTGGAAAGAACCAGAATTTGAGCACAGGTCACTTCATCCTGTAATACTACAACCTGAATTCTTGAGATGATTCTAATGACAGGGGAGGCAATGAGCTGTACAGGCCACAGTACAGAGCTGGGAATTGGGCACCCAGCGGGTGCTGGTCTGTCACCCACTAGCTGTGCGCAAAGCCCCTCCAGACCTGCAGTGATGAGAGGAGAACCATCTAGGGGTCGTTTCCCACTCAGAAACACTTCTGTGGTGGCTGACATCCAACTGACATTTTTTTCAAAAGCAGTAATTATGTTACCCCTGGGATTTTTGACCAAACTCTCAAACTAATAGAGTAAAACTCCATGATACGAAAACTCAAACCCTGCTGGAATAAAGCCCATGAGAAAGGCATATCTGTCTCCCTCCAGCAGGCCTGCTCGTTTCCCCTCGTGAATAATGAGGGCTCAACCAGTGCTATCCTTCAAGCTTGGAAAAGAGCCAGCCTCTATAGAGAGAGCAAGCCTGGGGCTCCACTGGGGACAGGGCACGCTCAGTGCTGTCATTTGCTAAATCTGCACATTCCTGAGGGCACCAAACATAGGGAGCGGCAGTCCAGGCCAGCTGGCTCTCTCTGGAGGGCATTTTACTGTCTCTGCCCTTGGGCCAGATCTGCCACAGAGCACTTTCCCTTCAAAGCAGGCAGAGCCATGTTTCCAGGGGACACGGCCTGCAGGCTCTGAGGCAGGAAATCAGCCGCAGGATTTCTTAACCACCCTATCCTACCCTCTTCCGAAGGAATCCAGCCAAAATCACTCTTCATATGGGGTGAGAGATGCATGTAAATATTTACATATTAGGCAGCTTTATTTAAAAGAAACCAAGAGAAAGAATCAGCCTGCTTTAGATGGAATCCTATTCTGACCTATACCAAACATTTTCCTTCATCTCTTTTTCACTGGTAGCTTCAGAATTTCGAGCACAGATACTGGCTTCTTCAGGGTTTTTGCTTCTTATGAAAAAACAAAAGTAATTTCCATAAACCAGATAAATCAATTTCATGACTTGTTAAGTGACCCTTGAACTTTAAAAAGCACACCTTGCAAAAAATCCCCTATGATAAACACAAAATCTAGGCAGAGTGTACTCTGCCCCCTTCTGGAGGGCTCTTCCACTGGAGGCACTCAGCACATGTAATGTGAGTTTAATACAACCAAACCGGATTCTGTATCATGCCCAAGAGGAGCCCAAATCTTTGTCCGTGTCTAGAAGGCAGCTCCTGGAATGAGAGGCTAAGAGTCTGGCTCCCCAAGGTCAAGGGCCGGTGTGTTTCCCTGTATCCTTCTTGCTGCCCTTCCTTATCAATCCTTTTCACACTCATTTCATTTCTCTCTGACCTCTGCTGCTTCTTTCTTCTATATGACCTCATCTTTCTATTCTAATCTCAAAGTCCCCACCATCTTTCCCAAAGTCAACAGCTAGAATCGATTCCATCTAAGGCTTTCCTTCTGCTCCCTTCCCTCCTAATTCACCCCCTCCTTCAGCCACAGAAGGCCACATCCTTTCCAGAGCCTCTCCGTCCGGCTGAGGCCCCCTGGGTCTCAGGGAGGATTACGAAAGCCCAGAGTGAGGTCAAGAACGTGTCCTGCCTTGATCATCTGCAACTTCACCCCACCTCCTTCAAGACGCTCAAACCCAAAGTCTTCAAGCAGCATCACCTACTTAGCCTCAGGATTTTTTCAGCAATGCAAATGGGACGGGATCTCAATATGTGTCCCTGCCTCCGGAGGTCCTGAAGTCCTACCATTTACAGAGCCCTGTCATAGGGAACATCTCATTTATTTTTTATTTATTTATTTTTTATTTATTTGACAGAGAGAGATCACAAGTAGGCAGAGAGGCAGGCAGAGAGAGAGAGAGAGAGAGAGAGGAGGAGGAAGCAGGCTCCCTGCCGAGCAGAGAGCCCGACACGGGATTCAATCCCAGGACCTTGAGATCATGACCTGAGCTGAAGGCAGTGGCCCAACCCACTGAGCCACCCAGGCGCCCCGAAACATCTCATTTAAATTCACCACAATCCAGAGCAGACACAGTACCCAGGCCCCCTGTCCAAAGTCCAGGTTCCACTTAGCGCAGAGCTGGGAATCCAAGGTCCCTGACATGACATCCCCAGGGGCCTTCCCCCAAAGTAGAGGTACCTCTGGTTGGATTTTGTGGTTCTTTCCTCTGCTGTGTATTGCATCCCACCCCCCATGCCCTAATCAATCCTTCCAGAGGTCTGTTTTCAGTCAGTCTGCATTATCCTGCTAACTCCTGGAAGACAATGCCAGACAAAATTCAGATACAGGGCAAGACACAGAGGCCCAATGAGGCACAGACAAAAAAGAAAAATGTATTATGCTGCTAGAAATCAATCTCCAGATTTTGAAGGTTTCTAGAGGAGTGTTTGCTTCTCTTGAAACTATTAGACATCTTTTTGAGCTGCCCATTTTCAAAGTAGCATCAGAGTACACTGAACTCAAGAACAAATTAAAAGGAAACCCACATACCTACTTACACTGCGAATAAGGGTGATAGAGGTCAACAGTTGTTTTCAACCTTTTACCTCAACACATGTGACAGGTGGCATTCAAGGCCTGGCACATTGTCTTGGATGTACCCAGAGTTTAACAGCCCCTACAATACTGAGGGAAGCCCTGAAATAATTAACCCCACTTTTCAAAACGATGGATCAGCAAAGGCAGGCCGGGGGCCACAGCAAACACAAGATAGTCTGCATTTACACACAATCATGGCATTCCCCCTCTTTCTTTCACTGAAGAGCTCATCCTGGAACTCTTCTGTAAGAATACCATGGAGATTACGAACTTTTCTAAATTGTTTTAAAAAGTAAATCTTTCAAAAATAGCAACACCTTAAATATTATTAGAAATATTGCAGATTGCTTGCAATAAGCCTTGTGAAAAGGTAGCACTAGATGGAATAATTATCTCACCAAAAAGAACTGGGGATGAAAATCATCAAGTTGTGGTAGGAAAAATTCATATATCTTTTGAGAGTCAAAGTGAAGCTTTTTCAGAGAGGGACTATGTCTCATTTGTTAGGGCATTTTCCACATTGTGCACAAATGTCTGACATCACCAGGCAGTTCAATGCATGTTTGATTGAGTAATTTTAAATAGTCTTTTCAGTTTCCCATAAAGGAAATCTCTGTACTGCCCTCCTCAATACAAAGAACCACTGCATTTCAGAGTTAGGCAGAAATTGGAGGTATTCTGCTCAATTAACCACACTAACAAACATCAAATACTTGCTATGTGCTATCAGTATGCTAAGGGCTGTGTGTGCATTTCATCCTCACAACCCCGTTAGGTAATAATATCATTTTGTAAAAGAGGAAAATAAGGTTCAGAGAAGTTAAGCTACTTGCCTAAAGTCACCCAGCCTAACAGAGGCAGATCTGTCTGATCCCAGAGCCCATGTTCCATTCCACCCACCACCCAAGAGGTCCAAAGAGATCCAGCGACCTGCTGGTGTTGGTGTCCTAATTCTCATTTCCCAACACTTCCCACCATTCTCCCTTTCACTCCAGAGGACTCCTGGAGCCAGGAACTCTCCAAGATGCAAACGTGCTGTTCTCACCTGAAAGAGGCGAGTTCTTCATAAAGCCTGCCACACATATCGACCGCCGGGACAGGAGGCTGAGGGAAAGACAAACTCGAAGACAGTTTTCCCCATGACTGCTCAAGGACAACAGCTCGGCAGCAATTTGGGTCAATTCTGAGAGTGGCTTTCATAACTCAGCCTGTCCTAGCTCCTGTCCCTTCTCGACTGCATCACCTTGAGCGATGAAGGGTTTTCCAGCCTTGCAGCCCAACACACACCCTCAGCTGCCACCCTCTCTTCCAGTACTAGGGCTGTCTTGGTGTATTCTGCTGAATTCCCCAAACTTCATGCAACACCCCACATTGTGCTCCTATGCCACCCTACCCGCTCTACTCTCCAGGGTCTATTCCTGCTGTTCTTTGCAGATCTCCCTCGCTTCTCTTCAGAAACCAGTCAGAGCGTAGATGTGAAGCTCTAACTTTTCCTGCAGATGATCCAAATCAAATTAGATGCATCTGGTGGTCGAATCAGCACTCCTGCTCATCTGCAGCTGAAGACCATCCCCACTTGGGGAGAACAACACTCTCTCAGATGGTCTCAGATGGTCCCAGAGTCGGCTCTGGCTTCTCTGTAGCTCCCAGATGCTGCGGGAGGACAGGCGTGGAAGGGGTGTCCTGCTCAGGAAAGCATCATAGGCACCTAGCAGTCACCTCCTGCTGTTAGTTCCACCCAACTCTCACCATCAGGCTGACTCCTACTCGAGCCTCAGGATCACATCTGGACCCTCAGCAACGCTCCTGCCTTTGCAAAGGGCTGGACTTAGTCCTTTTATGCCTATGCCTTTTCTGCGCCACACAACAATGCCGCATAATCTAGAGAAAGAATGTCTTCATGCCAGTATCTGTGTGGTTTCATTGGCTGTCCCCCAAAGAAGGAATTCTCTGACTGTCCCAGGGCTGGACTCCTCCACCACAGCACTGGAGCCAGACGGGGGCCGTGTTTGCAAAGCCTCCCTGTGGTTCTTGTTTGGTTGGAGGTCTGCGATCTAGTTACCCTCCTTGCCATTCTGGGACATACGTCCGGGAAACAAAGCCAAAGTCAGGGACGGCCCTGTGTGCAGAATGCATCAGTGAAGGTTTGCTACGCGAGGGTTTAAAATATCTTTCCTATAGAATTTTTCCCTTTAAAGGGGCATCTAAACTTTTGAAACCAAAGGATCCGAAGGCAACAGAAAGCCTTCGGTGTGGTGCAAACCCTTGCAGCATGCATCCTCACCTTAGGTCACAGAAGCCCCCGCTACGTGGAGTGCCTGCATGGTTACCACAGACGGTCTGCAGCCCGTCCTACTTAATCACAACCATGTGTGCTGTTTAGTTCAGCTCTGTGACAGGAAATACCATTTGTAAAATACTGAACTGCAGCCCAACCTATCCGTGCCTTCAAATGCTATCTGTGCTGGTTCCAGCTCAGCGCCCTTGCGCCACGGCTCCCCTATGGATTTAACCTCCACTTCTCCAGGACAAATTTGGGTCCCGGCTCTTTTGTTAACCTTCTTTTAATAATCTGCTCGATTTTCTAAATGTAGAGAGTTGCATAAACGGACACCAACCCAAACGGACTCGTCCCAGGAATGAACCCAAAGATTTGGGTCTGGGTGGGCCATGCTCATTTCCGAATGTTATGCCTCTCACCATAACATGGTTATGGAGTCGGCATACCATGTTCATGTCCATGTTACAAATGCTATGGAAACCTGCTAAGGCGAGGTCTCTGAGCCTCAGTTTCTTCATCTGTAAAATGGTAATATTTGCCTCATATGTAAATTGCCACATAACGAGTACTCGGTGTATCTACTCTCTTTCTCTCCCTCCTTTGCTTTCCTTTGTCTCCTCATTCCAACCTTCCTCTCTCTAGTCAGGAAGACAGGAAAATGCTCAGACTCTGCAGTTTGCTTTAGCATAGGTAGACCTGCTACAAACCCTTTTCTAGAACTGGGTGTCCATTCTGCCTGGCACATGACCGTGCCTCCACCTACCCTGCTCTCCCACTACAGAGGGTCAGGGAGGACACTGTATGGGGCTACAGGGCGGGGCTCAGCCTCTCATCTGCCACCTTCGCGAATGGCGCTGAATTCTTGGGCTGTTCTCTCAGGGAAGAGTGAGCACCCAGCACATTCCATAGCCGAGTCTTGTCCAAGGTGTGAAGGAAGGAAACCACCAGAATGAGAGTCTTCCAGGTGCCGGACACAGGGCTGGGACTTGGTCTCAACCAGCCGTCTGCCTGGCCTAAACAGCTGCTCTCAGTCCTGAGGACCTGCAGATGGTGCGACAGGGACCTCTTGAGCCACAGTTAAAAGACGCTCCTCCTTCATGGACTCCTGTCCTTTAGTCACAGCAAAGGCCCAACCCACAAAGGCAGGAGAGCACAGAGGTCTAGCTCATAGCCTCTCAGGTACAAGTCACCTGGCCTCTTAGCTCGCTTCCTCTGCTTATGGGCCCCGAGGCGTGTTACTTAACATCCTCAACATCCTCATCTATAAAGTGAAAATGAATGACACCTACTTCCTAAGGTCCAAATAAGTTAATGCTAAGTTAGTAAGTAAAATGCTACTTCATAGGCACTCAAAAAGATGGTACCACAGTGCTTACAAGTGAGGGGTTCTTGACTCAGCACTGACCGTTGCTAGCAGCCCCCTGCCGAAAAGCAGGCCGTGTCAGGCCTGCAGGGGACACCGGCGAGGGTCCCAGGCTTCCTGTCTAACCTGGACAATCTCCCCTTGTCCGGTAAGAGAAAACCAAGGTGCCAAACTGAGCTGTGAAACGAAACGCACTGCTTAAGCAAGTCGACACAGCACCTTGAGATGTTGAAAGTAATCAGAGAAAGGACTGCTCAAAAATGACGTGGTCCTTCTTTACGTGGGGCTGACCACTGTACGGTAGAAACCTGGGACCACGTACGTCACCCACACCCAAGACTCGGCCTGGCTCTGTCTGGCTGGATCCCCACAGGGAATGACTTTACTTCCCAGGGGAACACTTGGCAGTGTCCCCAGACACAGTTGTCACACGGGGCAGTAGGGGGTACTCCTGGCACCTAGTGGGGGAGGGGGAGGGGGTGCTGCTAACCACCCCTCCATGTACAGCAGAGCCCCCACAATGAAGAGTGATCCGACCCCAAAGATCAGTCGTACCAGGGTTGAGAAACTCCGCTCCTTGTTGAGAAGGTCGGAGAGGGAGAATGCCACACAAGGCGTCCCACCCTTCTTTGTGTGTCTACTTTGTAGACAATGAATTGGACGCTTAAGTTGGGCAACATGCCTGAGGTGGCACCAGAAAAAGGTGCTATCAGAATCGAACCCTGTTTGGACCCCCAATCTCATGCTCTTTCCACTGCATCACACTGATACCAGGGCAGGAATCACAACAGGAAAGAAGTCTTCTTGACAGGACTTGGACATGATCTAGAAAACACAGAAAAAGGGGGGAGTCTGGCACTGAGAAACAAGGAGCCACTGGAGAAGCAGGAAGAAGACAGGGCCACACATATCAGTCCAGTCTGAGGGGCATCCAAGTGGAAATATCTAGCAAGGAACTAGAAACACAAGATAGCACTTGGAGAGAAAACCAGGGGCTACCCATGAAGAGTTGGGTGTCTTCCTAGGCTAGGTGAGAGCCGAAGGCAGGAGAGAACAGGGGAGGCCACAAGGCGTCCAAAGCTGAGGACTGGTCACTTTCTAGGAGGCGTTAAAAAAAAAAAGGGGAGAAAGTGAAACACATCCAAGAGGCCAAGGCAAAACTAGCAGGAAAAAATGTGCTCCTGGGGCCTTGAAGAGCAACAGAGGGTAGGGACAGCCAAGATGAGAGGCCTCCGGGTTTAGTCAGCAGTGACAGGATGGGTGCAATTTCAGCAGTGCGTGGGGGTGAGGCCAGGCTAACCGTATGGAAGCAAAGGGAACATGGATGCTGGGGCCCACAGGGAGAAGCTGGGCTCAGGGGTCCCTGTCTTGGCCACCCAGACCCCCAGCCCCCAGTTCCTGGGTTTCTGCAGCTATGGGATAGTGTTGTCTCCCAGGTGGACTGGTTCCTGTCAGCCCTAGTAACAGCCCCCCTCTTTGAACCCTATCTCCGCTAAAGGGCCCTAGGACATCCCACTCTCCAAAATATTCAGCCCGCCGCGGGCCAGGGGAGAAGGAGGCAGACAAGCCAGCCTTCGTGCAGTAGAGGGCTGGCAAACAAGGCCTGCTTTCAGGGCTGCCTTCTGGTATTTATATTCCTGTGGGCTCTCCAGTGGGAAGAGCAAGGCACTCAAGAGTAGGAGATGAGAAAGGGCATTATCTCCCAAAGGGCCCCAGGGCTGGGCGGGGGTGCAGGGGCACTGTGGTGACTGCAGGGGGTGGCTCCCAGATTTTGATTCTGCATTCTCAAAGGGACCCATGAAAAAGATGTGGGATAAAGTCAGCAGAGGGGGCCCTGGCTCAGATCACACATCTTAAACATGCAAATCTCCTCCTTCCCCCTTCTCTGCAGGCCCAGGGGCCCTCCTGAAGATAAGCAGAAAGCCCTGGAAGTTTAAAGGACTCTAAAGAGAATCTCTCTCGGACTTAAATATTTAAAGGGGGAGGAGGGACCAACAGCAACCACTCTGCTATGAAAATTGGTCAAGTAATTTCTCTTAATTACCATGTAATTACTTTGAGGGTTTTCAGAAGAAGCTGTAGCTAAATGGCCCAGAAAGGATATTTAATGATTTAGAACGTGAGTCCCTCCCACCTGCCCATCATGCCCCCCCGGACTGGAATGGTCTGACAAGTTAAGGACCATCACCTGCTGGGAGAGACCCAGGACCTTGATCCTTGGCTGCTGGGCTCTGGGGCCTTTCTGCCAAATGTGTGGGCCCCAGCCCCCTGCACATTCACTCAGCAAATAGTTACCTTGTCTTCTAAGGCCTGGGTCCTGGGTGAAACACCAGGCAGACAGCAGAAACCAGGAAGACCTGACTTGTGTGGTGGGGAAAGAAGGCTCTGGAAGTTAGAGAGATGGTGTGTGACTCCTAGCCCCACCACTGACCAGTGTGCGACAGGGGGCAGGTGGTGTGAATTCCCTGAGCTTCTGTTTCTTCAGGTGTGAATAAAGAAATAATAGGAGTTAACTTCTAGGGTTGGCTTTGGGCTGACACGTGCCCTCCCCCCAATTCAGCCCTAATCCCCCATACGTCAGAATGTGACGGTAGTTAGAGGGAGGGCCTCTGAAGAGTTGATTCTGTGGAAATGAGGCCACCAGGGGAGGCCCTGAGACAGCCTGACCACTGTCCTCGAAAGAAGTCAGGACACAGACACCAGAGAAGCAGACACAGAGAAAAGGCCACGTAAGGACACAGGAAAGGAGGGGACTCGGAAGCAAGCAAACCTGCCAACACCTTGCTCTTGGATTTCCAGCCTCCAGACCTGCGACAAATACATTTCTGCAGCTTAAGCCCGAGAGGCTGGGGTTTCCTGTCATGGCAGCTGGAGCAAACTGAGCCAGGCCTCTAGTGACACTAAATAAAGTCACGTCTGTAGGATGGCAGGTGCCTAAACAGAGGCCGTTATCACTAGATTCCTGCTCCTAAGGTGCTCCTAAGGTGCTTGTAATGGGGTGGTAAAGACCAGAGGAAACAACAAATGAAAGACAAAAGTGCTCACCCTCCTAAGCTAAAGAGCCTTGGGGCTTTGGGAGAGGATAGCCCTGGCTCAGGGGCAGGGAGACTCCCTGGGGAGGGGACATCTGCTAGGACAGAGCCACCAGGCAACAGATGAGGCACAGGGGACCAAACCCGCTGCCCATGTTTCTATGCATTCTGGTCATGTGCCAGTTAACACCAGCTAAGGGACAGCCTCCCGCCCGGCCTCATCCACCCCACTGAGCAGACAGAAACCCAGTTAGGCACAGGTCTCCCTAAACTGGACCATAAGCCAGGGGTGTGTTAGGCACAGGTATCCCCAAACTGGATCATAAGCCTGGGGTGATGTCAGCAGAGACGTCATAAGCCAGAGGTGACATCAGTGGTGATCCGGGCTGTGTGCAAGTCTCAGATCAAACACATTTTGGTTTATCGATGGTCTGCCCTGGACTGTTGCTGACCAGCAAGCTCGCCTGGAAACATCCACATCACTGCAAATACACAGGCAGGAACCACTGACTTACACGGAACCAAAGCACGTCTGCTCAACCCTCATACTCCCAGGAATTCCACAAATGTACATGTGTATACATATGTAAAAGTCCAAGCAATTCTTTTTTTTTTTCCTTCAAGTTTTTATTTATTTGAGAAAGAGAGAACACGACCAAGGGGAAGGGGCAGAGGGAGACGTAGGCTCCCTGCTGAGCAGAAAGCTGGATACCAGACTCATCCTAGGTCCCTGGGATCATGACTTGAGCCAAAGGCAGAGACTTAACTGACAGAGCCACAGGCGCCCTGGAGCAATTCTAAGATTTTAAAAATCACTTATGAGAGTCTTACTTATGTAACAAGTACAGAAGGTCAACATTTACTTGGACTCTTAGTCTCAAATGCAGACATCTCTCTCAAAAATAATATTTGTGTCTCTTGGTCTGCGGGGAGTGCATGCAAAATATTTGTGAACTTTATCGCATTTCAGAGGTCACTAGATGCTTTCACAAAGAATTCTGCACTTACAGCAAAGTCTAATTAGAAACAAGTAAGTAGATGGGAATGAACAGATCTGTCCACTGACATTCTCAACGAGGGGCGGTAGATTATATTCAAACTTACAGATCATGGGGCACCTGGCTGGCTCAGTGGGAAGAGCATGAGACTCTTGATCTCAGGGTCCTGAGTTCAAGCCCTATGTTGGGTATAGAGATTACTTAATAAATAAACTTAAAAAAAAAAAAAAACTTAACTACGTCTACCTATCAGCCTGGGTGCTTGAGCAGGTAGCAGAATGGCCTCCTTCATCTCAACTCTGGGTCTCCACTCAAATGACCACCACCCGGTGTCCTCACAGAGCCCCCCAGGTACCTCTGTATATTGCTGCCCAGCAAGGTCCACAAGCTCCTGACAGGTCCAGCCCAGCACAGGGGGCTCACCCAGTTCCAAGATGCAGGCAGGCCTCCACTGGATACCCCCAGGGCCTCTCTCGCAATACCATCTCTCCACCAGCCCCTCCTACTACTGCTCACAGCAAGAGACGTCCCTCTGGCTGAGGTCCCTACAGCCATTTGCCCAGCCTGGAAGCCAGGAGGCTGGTGCTTGGGAGGTTTTGTGCACCTTCCACTTCATTCCATCTTGGTAAGTTAAAACAAGTCATTGCTGGCAAGTTTCTAAAAGTTTCTAAAAGTCCTAACCATTTATGAAGATTCAAACTCTAACAATCTAACCAGATGAATTCTCCAACAAAAGAGATCGTTAGAGAAGTATGGGCCTCCCTGAAGACCCCTTCCTATCCAAACTCTTTAGGACTCCTGCAACCATGCTTCAGGATAGAAGCTTTCCAAAGATGGCCACAACAATATGCCCCATCTAATGCTTTTCTGGAATGCCATGGAGCCAGGGAAGCTCTATTTCCCCTTCCCTTGGATCTGAGTGGGCCTGTCACTGCTCAGACCAATACAGTGTGGTAAAAGTGACGCTGTGACAATTCTGGCCATGGCCTGAAATGACCTAGAAACTGCCCTTCCTCCTTTGTGGGAGCCCTGAGCCCCCACAAATGAAGCCCAGACTAGGTAGGGGAGCCACACTGAGATGCCATTTGGACAACCAGCCGCTTAGTTTTCAGTGACTCCAGCCTCGGTTGCCATCTGACTACAACTACATGAGAAGCTCTAAGCAAGAACCACCCAGCTGAGCCCAGTCAACCCACAGAACCAGGAGAGAGAACATGAAATTGCAATTCTAAGCCTCTACACTTTTTTGTGTGGTAAAATGTACATTCACATAAAAGCTACCCTTCTAACCACTTTAAAGAGCACAGTTCTGTGGTATCAAGTACAGTCAACCTCATGATTGTGCAACCATCATGACCATCCATCTCCAGAACATTCCATCTTCCCAGATTGAGAGTCTGTCCCCATTAAACATGACCTGTGCATGCCCCACCCCAGGCCCTGGCAGTCACCTTTCAACCTTCTGTCTCTGTGAATCTGACTACTCTAAGGACCTCATGGAAGGGGAATTGTACACTATTTGTCCTGTTTGTGACTGGTTTATTTTACTTTATACAATGTCTTCAAGGTTCATCCATGTTGAAATATATGCCAGAATTTCCTTCCTCCAAAACTGTATACCCCAGGCTGTGTATCCATGCATCCATCAATGCATGGATCTGAAGTGGTGCTTCTACAGCAATACATACGTGGGGCAGTGGGCAAGCAGCCATGGCCCAGCAGAGCAAGCCTCCGAAGGCAGACGTCAGGAGCTGGAAAGTTGGAAACAAACACACGGCACAGGGCACTAACCTCCAGAGTAGGTGACCAGCCAGGAATCCAGGCTGCAATTCCCAGTAGCACTCACCACAGCAGGCTGGGTGTCTCCTGGGGTCTCCATTCTAGGCTGGGCATGCACACCCCCTGCCCCCCCCCATGCCCCGGCACAGGCTGATAGGCCAATAAACATTTGGTGGATAAGTGAAAAATGTTCCTGACACTGAAGCCAGGTTCTGGGCCTTATCAGAGTTTCTGATGGGCTCTCTGCAGGCCAAGAACTGGGCCAGACAAAATGCAGAAAGGCTGCTTCTGGCTGGAACGGGAAGGGGGAGGTAGCAGCAGCAGGATGATCTGACAGGGAAAATTCCACAGCCAGGGCCCGGCTTCCCAGGAAGTACAGGATCTCCGACGAAGCCCCACCCTGACCCAGGCAGCCCTGGACTTCCACCTGAGGGAGGCCGGGCCTTTGGGAAGGGCGTGTTGGGTATCAGGCTGAGCCAATAGGACGAGGTATCTCAGGGATCCGCCCTGCTCAGATCCTCAAGCTCGGTTCCCAGGGCCCAGTGCAGTAGAGCCTCCTGTGCCCATGGTAGGAGCAGAATGGGTTGGAGGAACTCAGATCTATACCCTAACAGGCTGCGGGGGACTGGGAAGGGAGCTGAGTCACAGATGGGAGCCCTGGAAGCTTTAGGATAGCGACCTTCCTTCACTACAGGAGCAGCCAGGCTGGCTTGACCAGGACCCTTTCCTTCTCATCCACAGACACTCTGCCAAGGAAGCCCAATGCTCCCTTCCTGCTGGACTGCTCCACTGGCCACAGGTCAGGATGCACCAGAGCACGGAAGTTAATTCCAAATCTAGGAAGATGACTTGTTTCTGGTTGACTTAAAGAGTGAATAACAACCATACCCATGCCCCCCGGGATTGAAACCAAATGGGCTCACATTATGGTTCGACTCTGCATTTAGGTTTACCAGCCTTTAAAGATAAAGCAAAACCCCGAGCATTAATTACAAAGGTGTTGTTCTCTATGTCTCTTCAAAGCTTATACCTTGAAGGTCAGAAACTGCTTACCATGGGGAAAGCAGTTATAAGCACCCATAAAAGAGTTCAAGAAACATGGATTTTAAACTTGGCTCAGCTTCTAAGTAATTGTGGGGCTTTAAGCAAACTAATTAACCTCTTCGGGTCTCAGTTTCATAATGATAAATGAAGGGAAATACTTGGTACTCCCATGGTTTGGTTATGTGCTTCACAATAACTTATGTGTGATGATAGAACTATCGATACGCAGATATATAAATAAACACTTATACAAAGGAAGTCCTCGTAAGAACTAAACTATAAATATGTTAGGAATTTTCTCACGTTCAGTAGGTGCTTGCTGGTACGGGCTGAAGAAATGGCCAAATATCCCCAAGATTATAACAAGACTCACATTTGGTGAGAGCAGTGCCTGTCCGCATGGCAGAATCCCCACTGATGTATCTACCAGATCTGAGAAGGCCGCCTCTCTCCGCAGCCCGCCTCACCCCTTTCTTACCAAACAACCCTCCGCCTGCACTCTCCCTTCCCACCCGGCCTTATATTCCAGTCTGCGGGATTTCCAGAGTCAGCCTGATTGCCAGGGTCAGAGTCTGCCCCACTGCCCCTACCTCAGCCACACGGCCCAGCTCCCACCTCCAGTCATGGCCTGAGGCTGCTTCTTGGGCCAGCCGCCAAGCCCAGAACCCTAGCCCTGCAGCCTAGGTCTCCACTGCCTTTGACACCAGAGGGAAACAACTCATCCCCTTTTCCTGGTTTTCGTGGAGCAAGACAACAGGGAAAATTTGTGCACCAGGAGCCAGTGTCTGCCCAGGGCCTCCTCCCCCTACCTCAGGCCTGGACTCCACCCAAGACCCTCCCCTGCACAAGGAGGCTCACCCGAGCTCTTCCACCTCAAAGGGCTTTGGCGAGCATCACATAAGGGGAAGGACTCAGAAGTGTCTCTGAAAACTATGAAGCACTCTGTAAATTCTTTTATTCTTTTTACTCTTGTTTGTTGACTTCGGTGTGGTCTCCAATTATGACTCTCTAGAGGCCTGGGATTGTACCCCGGGTAAACTCCTTTGGTACAATGACCACACACAGAGCATAGCATGATGCTCATAATGCCATGAGCAAATGTAGCAGGAGCTCCAGGACGAGGGGGGTGGGGGTGGGGGGTGGACCATGTTCCTGCCCCTCTGGCCCTGCCAGGAAATTAAGCGCATCACTTAACCTCGCTGGGCATTTGTCTTCATATGCACAATGGAACTGACAAGCCATCCACATTCCTTTTCACCAGGATGCCAAGAAGGCAAAGAATCTGAAAAGAAAAACACTGCGCAAGTTGAAATGTTGTAGTATTCCGAGGGCATGGAGAGCGGAGAGGGGAGAGATGGGAAAGGAACAGGAAGGGGGACCAGGAACAAAAACAGAGCAAGAAGACATCTGGGGTGAGATGGGAGGCACTTAAGGCCCGGATGGAAGGCCACAGGAATTCCCAGTACAGAAAGTAACCCCCAAGCCTGAGAGTCTGTGTCCGGATGAGAAGATCCATCACAGAGACATGTGAAGTCCACTCCAGCAGAGAGGAGTGGGCAGAAGGAAGTGAGATCTGTCTACCACCTGCAGTAGCACGAGACCTACCAGAAGCCGAGGCTCACTGCAGTTTGCTTCCACAGCTCAGCTCCGAGCGAGGAGAGAGATGAGCAACTCATACACCCACTACCCTCAAAAACTGTGGAATGCCCCAGAGGCGCTGGTCAGGCCACATCCTGGCCCATCACGACCAATCCAGAGTGCTCCACTTTGAGGAGGACATTCAAAGATTGCAGAGTTCCCAGAGGCTGGTCACCGGGACAGTGGGGTGTGCTGAGACCATGTCACAGCAGGATGGGCTATGAAATCTGAAAGTGTGTCCCCAAACAAGATTCGGGAAGGACATAAGAAGCAAAGGCTCTCTCAGAATGAAAAAATACTCTGAATGTCATCTGGTCCAACCTTCACAAGTAAAGAATCTCTAACACAACATCTCTGCAGAGGAATTACCCAGCTGCCGCCTGACCTCTTTCAGTAACGGAGACCATATCACTTTCTAAGTGAGTTCATCTCGTTATCATTTGGACAATATTAAACTCTTCTCCCCCCTATTAACCCCAAATTAACCTCCTCCTAGCTTCCATCTTATGCTCTGCAGGGACACAGGCTAAATCTAAAGACTTTTTCGCGGACCCATCCTCAGACAACTGGAGACAGCTGGTCTTAACGACCTGCCCGAGCTCTTCCCACAGGCTCGCCTAAGAGGGGAATGCATTTTCAATACACCCCTGTAAGCATATGCTCAAGCCCCTTCAAGGCTTCATTCCTGGTGATCTCTGGCTAGCTTTGACCTCCGACTACCATGGGATATGATTGCTGCCCCTGCCTTGCTCAGAGCATCTCGTCCTGGCCATGACTCCCTAGCTATGGTTGCTTTCCAACTAGGTCTTGGCCTCCTCCTACCTAATTTGGGGAAACTCTGGTCCAAGAGGGTCTTGGCTCTGCCCCTCTGCCCGCTGCTAAGGGCTTGTCATGAGCATTCTCCACAATGAGACCAAAAAATGAGTCCCAAATTAGACTCTCTACTTCATAGAGAGCAGCTGGTCATTTGACTTTAGGCCTTCTAAAAAAGACTGGATCTAGAATGTTCATAGGCATTAAATATTCGTTCTAGGGGTGCCTGGGTGGTGCAGTCATTAAGCATTTGCCTTCAGTTCAGGTCGTGGTCCCAGGGTCCTGGGATGGAGGCCTGCATCAGGCTTCCTGCTTAGCGGGAAGGCAGCTTTTCCCTCACCTTCTCCCCCTGCTTGTGTTCCCTCTCTTGCTGTTGTTCTCTGTCAAATAAATAAATAAAATCTTTAAATAAATAAATAAATAAATAAGCATTCCAAAACCTCAGTTGATAGGGGAGGAAACAGAGGACCAAAGGGGTAAAAGGATTCACTCAGGTAACATAGCCAGGAAGAGAAGCTCTAATCTTTGATTGTTCAGTCCCACATTCCTTCCACTGCAGTCAAGAGGAAGTGAAGTTCTTTTGTGGCTCTCTTCTCAGTACATTTTGGGGTAAATTGAATGAATACGTGTATGTGCATTCATTCTTTCTTTGACTCAACAGACATTCACTAAGCACCTACTATGTGCCTTGCAAATGCTCTCAGTGAGATTTGGATTAAGCTTCTCTTAGGGACCCACCTCTCGATGTGTGTGAACACTCAGTGTGTGTATGGATTAATTAATCCTTTCATGCTCCTCCACAGTGAGCATCCCTAACACCATGCACCACATTGTTACAAGTGAAAACAGCCACAGTCCCTTACCCCAGCACACCCCCTGTCCAGCACAGACAATTCCCACATCTTGCTAATGCAGGATACTATGGGGACCCACAGCCTGATGCTTACTTAAGACAGGGGAGAGTGATGGTAGTAAGTGCGAGTAATGGCATGCGTACGTCCATGTGGCCAGGGAATGAACCACCAGCCCTGGTAGCTTGAAAAGGCTTCAGGAAGAGCGGGCTTCTCAGTTGAATCCTGAAGGCTGATATGAATTAATCAGGCGGAGCAGACCGGAGAGAGGTGAGTGAGTGTGTGCTCAAAAACAGGGGAGCAGAGAGAGCCTGATCCTGCAGGTGGCCGGGCCCGGCTGGAGGCAGGACTTATCATGGGAGCCGCCGTGAGAGAGGCAGACAGGTGAGGAAGCCACAGGCCTGCTGTATATGCTAAGGGGGTTGATTTTATCCTACAGGCCAGAGGATTCCGGGAAAGACTTTAGAGGAAGGAAAAACGTTTAGATCAGAATTTTAGAAAGCAAGCTCTGACCATGGAGGACAGTCTGGAAGACAAGGAGATCCGAGGCAGGGAACCAGACAGGAGGTGATAGTCAGAATGCAGGAAAGAAACCAGGGTTGAACGTGATGCATCCTGCCTGCACACACTTAGTTTTAAAGTCTGAAATATGAGAGGAGAGAAGAGATTGCCTTTCATGTCCGTCTCCCATGGCACGAGGGCCAGTTGCCCAAAGCTTTGTAGAATGACATCATCGTCACCATTCTCCACTGCGGCCTTGTGGAAAAGCGATGTGAGCTGTAGCTCCGTGACCAGTCTTGATGTGCAGGAGCCTCAAACAGTAAGTGGTGGCTGCAGGCATGCCCGTCGTACATCAGCAGGGGGTGGGGGCTCAGAAGCACACAAGAGTCAAGTCCAAGCAAGCAACAGGTCAGAAACAGACAAGCAGAAAAGCTCTAAGAGGGATGGTATTAAAAACAACAACAACACTACAGGGGCACCTCCTGGCTCAGTCAGTAAAGGGTCTGACTTCAGCTCAGGTCATGATTCCAGGGTCCTGAGATTGAGCCCTGCATCGGGCTCCCTGCTGGGGCGGGGGAAGGGAGCCTGCTTCTCCCTCTCCCTCTGCAGCTCCCTGTGCTCATGCGCGCTCGCTCTCTCTCCCTCTCTGTCAAATAAAGAAAATCTTTAAAAAAAAAAACACACACACACACACAAACAACAAAAAAACCCCAAACAGGTCTTCACAAGAATGGAAGGCAAAGAGCTCAGACCAGCTAGGAAGCCCATAAAGGAGCGGGCACCTGTCTCAGGCAGTGAGATTCTCCAGGAGGCTGAGAGCCCTTGGGGTAGCCCCAGCCATGCTCTCTCCTGGGACTCCAGGAAGGCGCCCCCGCTGGCCAGACGGGCAACACGCAGGCCACACCGGTGCTGTGTACCGCAGGGCGACTGGCCCGCGGCTGGCTGAAGCCCACGTGTGCCTGCCGATGGGCACGTGTGAGC
The DNA here is from genome assembly GCF_011764305.1 of Mustela putorius furo. Taxonomy (NCBI): domain Eukaryota; kingdom Metazoa; phylum Chordata; class Mammalia; order Carnivora; family Mustelidae; genus Mustela; species Mustela putorius. The sequence goes on along the minus strand of NW_025421321.1, from coordinate 18,740,949 downwards.
AGTTACGGAGAACATCTGGCAGGAGAAGGGGCTGTGTGGGTGGAAGCAGGCAGATCCTGACAAGCTGGGGCTGTTTAAACCCGGGTAAACCCCATCACGTGCGCTACAGAGCCATTGCCGCTAGGAGTTTAGAGTCAAAAGAATGATAAAGAAGATGAGATTGGAAGCCTAAAATAACAAGTTCTTTCCTTATGGGAGGAAAAACACTCATCTAGGCAAGTCTGAGCCTTCTTGGAACTGGAGGATTCTGACATTATTGCCCAGTTCCCAGGAACGCCTGAACCCCTATTTTGCTGTTGTTGTTGTTCCCGAAGATAATTTTCTGAAAATCAGGAGCACCTGGGAAGTAGCCCCTGTGCTACTTACAATTCCCATGACCAGGCACCTTCCACTGAAGGAACCCACAGCCACCAGGCGTATGTTCACAAAATTTACGAGGCTTTGCTTCAGGCCACAAACAAGCAACAGGCCTGGAGCTGCACAAGGGGTTTTCAGCTGGAAAGATGTGAGACTGAAACATTTCTCTGTGTTGGTATTAACGGGAAACTGAGGTCAAGAAAAGCAAGGTTTGTAGCATCAATTACCATCTTCTAGCGCCTCCAAATTGGCCCTGAATATGAGTCACCCTGAGCTAGGGAAAAACACTCTCCAAGGGATGCACAGAGGCCAGTGTGACAGTCCTGTCTGAGTTTCTGGGACATGCTGTTTTAAATTAGATGCTCAATGTTGCTTCCATGAAACTCTTGGCTTAGGTCCACAATGGAAAAGTTATTTTTGTGCTCCAAATAGTTCTATGGAAGCACATCCCCATAATTCCAGTTATGTTTTGTTTTCATGATGCTCTTTTCCTGTACTTAAGAACAGTCATTGCTATCATTATTATTCCTGATAAGACACTTGCAGAAAAGCTCTGGGCCAAGTACAAACTCCTCAGGGCCCAGATAAATGCCGCTGTAAAAAGGCAGATTTTAGGTCTTGTGAAACTCTGAAGGGTATTTCTGTTCTTCTGCCCACTGTGGATGCCTCTTCCTTATCAATTCCCCCACCCCCAATGACACTTTAATTGCTCAGGAACTTCATGATCCCTCCTGGGAAAACATAGTCCCAGAAGACATTTTGTTATTCACTTCTTATATACTCTCTCTGGGGTTTCTGCGTTTAAAATGTTATCTTTGGGATACCTGGGTGGCTCAGTGGGTGAAGCCTCTACCTTCACCTCAGGTCATGATCCCAGGGTTTGGGGATGGAGCCCCGCATCGGGCTCTCTGCTCAGCAAGGACCCTGCTTGGAGCCTGCAAGGAGCCTCTCTCTCTGTGCCTGCCTCTCTGCCTAATTGTAATCTCTCTGTGTCAAATAAATAAGTAAAAATCTTTAATAAAATAAAATGTTATCTTCAATAAGAAAATAAAGAGTTTTTATCTTCAGAAGGACAGGAACACTAGTAATAAAGCAAAGAGAGATACTTGTGGTTAGGAGGGCATGGCTCAAAAGGAACAACACGAATAGTCAATAATAGTAAGGTCCATCAGCAGGCTGGGAGGACAACTCTTGGTACAGAAGCAAAATCAAATTGATGATTCAAGGTATTAAGGAATTTACCCAAGAGAAATCTACACTGATTATCAAGAAAACACAAATTATTAGGAGGTATACGGATGGCCTCTCCCCAGAAGATTTTCCAATTAGTCTGAAGGACAATCCTGATTTGAAAGAAATAGAGCAGCCGATGGGAAATGACAGGAGACCACCACCTGTGAGCTTCAACTTATGGCAGCCACTTGGTCCCTATTATTTCCTGTTATCTCATTTATTTTTCAGAACAACTTTTTAAGGCGGTTCCTGTTATCACTGTTCTATAGAGAAGGAAACAGCCTCAGAGATGTTAAGGAACGTGCCTAAGGCCACTGCTATGGTCTGAAAGTTTGTGTTCCCTCCCAAAATTCAAATATTGAAATCCTGATCCCAAGGTAATAGGATCAAAAGATGAGGCCTTTGGGAGGTAATGGTTCAAGAGGATAGAGTTCTCTTGAATGGTATCAGTGCCCTCAGAAGAAGAGGTTGCGGAGGGCTCCCTCAGCCCTCCTACCATGTGAGCACATAGTAAGAAGAAGGTTTTCTGCCACCCAGAAAAGGGTCTTCACCAGAACCACATTGGCCTCCTCACCTTGGACTGCAAATCTCCAGAACCGAGAAATCAACTTTTGTTATAGCAGCCCAAACACACTAAGATAGCCACACATCTAGTTAGTAGCAAAGCTTAAACTCAAACCCAGATCTGCCTGACTCCGGAGTCCACTTCTTTTCCACTATCACAAAGGGCTGATGGACCAGGGGGCAAGGCCAAGGATGTTTGTTGATTTAGTTTCTTTAACCCACTGAGCCACCTAGGCGCCCCTGATTTAGCTTCTTTAAATGAACAGGTTTTGTTGGGAGCATATGGGAAAGATATGCTGATATAGATTTCCTTAAACATTTCCTATAAATAGGCTCTGCTGATATCAAACAACATTCCATAGAAAGAATCATTCAGTATAAATCTGTCTGCACTGTTAGAGACACAAGTAAACACACATGCCCAACAGAGGAAGAACACCATCTCCATGATCAAAGGGAACAGAAACCTCTCCACAAAGTCTTTCTTTCAACACGGAAATGAATTAGAATGCTGGATTGTCAGCTATCAATGTTACTATTGAACATTGTACTGGAGAGTCTACCCAATACAGTAAGACGAGAAGAAGATCATAAGGTATCATAAGGAATGAAAAAGAAAAGACAAATTAGAATGATTTTGTGACTGTCTACCGAGAAAACTCCGTAATATTTAGAAATAGACTCTTAGAACTAATGAGAGAAGTCAGATGGGATGCTAGATATAAGACTGTGAGCCAGCAAATAACCAATTTGAAAATATAGTAAGAAAAAAGATACCATCTAAAATATCAACAAAACCTGGGCGCCTGGGTGGCTCAATGGGTTGAGCCTCTGCCTTCGACTCAGGTCATGATCTCAGGGTCCTGGGATCGAGTCCTGTGTCGGGCTCTCTGCTCAGCAGGGAGCCTGCTTCCCCCTCTCTCTCTGCCTGCCTCTCTGCCTACTTGTGATCTCTGTCTGTCAAAGAAATAAATAAAATCTTTAAAAATATATATATCAACAAAACCTACAGGAAACAAGTGCAGAAGTTGTTGAAGACATTTATAGGGGAAAATCACAAGTCACCATCCACCTAAATAAAAGGAGAAAATGGGAAGACCTAATACTGTAAAGGTATCAGTTCCCTGGAATATAATGTGAATGCAATTTCAATTTAAAAAATCCCAACATGATTTTGTCTTTGTGTCCAACTAGACAAATTAACATTTATATGAACTTGGCTTCCAAAAAAGCCAAGAAATTTTTGAAAAAAATATAAAAATAATTGTCAGCACTAGCAATTACTGTGTGATTCCTTGTATGCCAGGCACTATTCTAACATTTTCATACATTATCTCTTCCCAATTATCCTTGAAGTGGATACTGTTACCTACTTAATAGACAAGGAGACTAAGAGAAATTAGGTAACTTGCCCAAGGTTATTTGGTACTTGTAGGAGTAGCAACAGATGCAAGAAGACAATGGTGTAATATCTTCCAAGTACTCAGGGGAAATCATCGTGAGTCTAAAAAATTCTACACTCAAACTCTCCTTTGTAAGAGCAAAATAAAGACATCTTCAGGAATATCAATACTTTCAAGTTTACCAAAGCCCTTTCAAGAAGGAACTTCAAAATTCACATGAAGAAAAACGAACTCAGAAGGAAGTGGGATGTCCAAAATAGAAGTCTCCCAACTGCACTGAATAAATAAAACAAAACAATGCACCGGTGTTCCTCATTTTATTTCACCTTGCAAATACTGCATTTTTACAGATTGAAGGTTGGCAGCAACCCAGCATGAAACAAGTCTGTCGGCACCATTTTTGCTCACATGTCCTTGTGTCACATTTTGGTAATTCTCACAATATTTCAAACTTTTTCATTATTATTTTTTTAAGATTTATTCATTTATTTGACAGACAGCGAGAGTGAGGGGAGGAACAGAGGGAGAGAATTTTCAAGCAGACTCCCTGCTAAGCAGGGGACTAAAATGTGGGACTCAGTCCCACAACCCATGAGATCATGGCCTGACCTAAAACCGAGTTGGATGCTCAACCAACTGAGTCATGCAGGTGCCCCTCAAACTTTTTGTTAAAATTACATTTGTTATGGAGATCTGTGATTAATGATTACTACACATTGAAAGCTCAGATGATGGTTAGCATTTTTTAGCAATAAAGAATTTTCTTAATTAAGATTTGTACATTGTTTTTTTTAGAAGTAATGGTTTGTATCTTAATAAAGTACAGTATAGTGTAAACATAACATTTTTATGCACTGGAAAGCCAAAAAATTCATCTGACTCCCTTTACTGCCATATCCATTTTTTTTTAAAGATTATATTTAGGATTTTGAGAGAGAAAGAGAGAGCATGGAGGGAGAGGCAGAGGGAGAAGAGAATCTTAAGCAGACTCCACTCGGAGTGCAGAGCCCAATGCAGGGCTCGATCCCAGGATCTGAGCTGGGATCATGACCTGAGCTGAAACCAAAAGTCGGATGCTTAACCAGCTGAGCCACCCAGGAGCCCCTGCAATATTCACTTTGCTGCAGTGGTCCAGGACCAAATCTGCAGTATCTCTGAGGGGTGCCTATAACGTAGATGAAAAAAGTGGAACTGCAGAAAGAGTACAGGCAGAAAATACAAGGTGTCTAATGATACCCTATAGACATGCTAAAAGCAGGCCCTAAGTTGGCTCTGTGCTTCCTATGGGCCAAAAAGAAAGGAGAAGTGGTCTATTAAAGGACTCACAGCATCCACAAGACGAAACAGCCAAGTTGCTCGCAAGAGCCATTCCTGATCCTGAGATCAGAAACACCTTCCCCATGTAGTGAAGCGGATCCAAGATCTGGGACAAGTATGATAATCTAAGAAAGAAGTCCTTGACTCTTCCATTATTTTTTCCAACAATTATTTAGAAGCATCAGCCTTCTAGAATCTCTTCCATGAAGAAGAGAAGAGATAAAGCCTCCTACTTAAGGTGTGTTCTTTGAATGACCATGTGTTTAAAAAAAAAAAAAGGTCCAAGTTTCTGGAGATCTTTAGGTATTTTCCAGGAGGATGATGGATAAGATGACCTCTGGGGGGATGGCTGCTGTGAGGGTACATGCTGTTACAGAATGTGGGCATTTTTTCCCAGACTACCCCTAGAATCATTTACACTGAATATTTCCACCTCCACTAAACCAATTCATTTTGCCAATGCATGAGATCACCCACATAGCCAAGCTTCCACAAAGTAGTTTATTGTGGGGCTCATGACCCACCTGCCTTTGGCTCAGGTCTTGATCCCAGGCTCAGTCAGGCTCCCTGCTCAGTGGAGAGCTCCCTCTCCCTGTGCTGCTCCCCCTGCCTGTGAGCTCGCTCACTCTCTCTCTCTCTGTCAAATAAATATATGAAATCTTAAAAAAAAAAAAAAAAAAAAAAAGCTTATTGTGCTTTATAAAAATAAGCACCAAGAGGTAATAGTTGTGCTCTTTCTTTCCTGTTCCACAGTAAATCCTCGACCTATCCACCCTGACATTCATGTGACACATAGGCAAACAGGAGCCTGAGAACTTCCCCTGGATCTTCTTACCCATCACACTCCCCTGACAATGCCAAGAACAATGAAAGCCCATACTGGTAGAGCTCTGAAGACATCATTTGCCTGATCTACTTTAAAAATTCTGCCTTCTACCAGGAATGCCCTGAACCCCATGGGGTTCCTAGAACTCCAGGCTGGGAAGCTTCCAGTGAATTTGGGATAGCTTTTGTGGGTACAGTTGGCTCCCAAGGGCAGGTGAGCTTCTGCTGGCTAAGTCTGGAGCAATTCCCAAGGACTTCCAAAGAGAAGTGATAATGAAGGACAGAAAAAAGGGAAGACAGAGACATTTTACAGTTAACCAAAATATCAGTTTTCACTAAAGCACAAATACTTTGCCTTCCCTTTTCTTTCTTTTTTTTTTTTTTTAAAGATTTTATTTATTTATTTGACAGAGAGAAATCACAAGTAGATGGAGAGGCAGGCAGAGAGAGAGAGGGAAGCAGGCTCCCTGCTGAGCAGAGAGCCTGATGCGGGACTCGATCCCAGGACCCTGAGATCATGACCTGAGCCGAAGGCAGCGGCTTAACCCACTGAGCCACCCAGGCGCCCTGCCTTCCCTTTTCTATATGCTTTTTTTCCCCCTTATAATTAAAATCCTATGAAGAGTACATGGCTGGGAGACGGTAGACAGTAGTGATTGAGATGTATAGACTTTGGGCACCGATCTGAATTCAAGATCGGATTCTAGCATGTAGTGGCTATATGACCCTGGCGAGTTACATCTCTGATTTTAGTTGCATAAGAATAATTGTTTAATGAGAGTAAGAACAGCATTCCCTCACAGAGTTTTAAAATGAAACACCATAGGCAAGTGCTTTACACTCAATAAATGTTAGCTATTCCTACTGCAAAAAATCTGACAAATACTGGCAAGCACAAAAAAAACCCTCAAAAGCACCTCTAATCCTACCATCCACTTGGATGTGTCTAATTCCAGTACTTTCTGGATGTATTTGCAAAGAGTGAGATTACAGTGCTTTCTATATCATAACCTGCTTTCAAAACTTAACACCATACCCAAAGCATGTTCTATGTAATTCAGTATTCTTGTACAATATGATTTTTTTTAAAGATTTATTTTTTTTTAATTTTTTTTTTTAATTTATTTGTCAGAGAGAGAGCGAGCGAGAGTGAGCACAGGCAGATAGAGTGGAAGGCAGAGTCAGAGGGAGAAGCAGGTTCCCCGCGGAGCAAGGAGCCGGATGCGGTACTCGATCCCAGGACGCTGGGATCATGACCTGAGCCGAAGGCAGCGGCCTAACCAACTGAGCCACCCAGGCGTCCCATGTACAATATGATTTTGAAAGGCCCATCGTTTGGGTTATTTTACTTCTTAACAACCCCTGCCCTCCTTCTACTCTGCAGACCTCACACTTCACGTATTTGCAACCCCTCTACCTCTCCAGATGACAAATGGCTGTTTCCTATTGGCTAACTGGGGATGCAGCTTCTTCTTAGCACGCAGATGGCCTTCCCCTTACTGGCCTGCAACGTAGGCCTCACGCAGATTAGCCTACTGAGCTACACGGCAAACCACCCAGTTCCACAAGATTCCCTGAAGCGGCACAAAAGCTAAACAAGGCTGAAAGGCAATTTTTTTCCCCACAGCATAAGGCCGACTTCTAGAGCATTAAATACTCTATTTAAAAAATCTCAGGAAGAGGAAGAGACAAAAGATGTTTATCTGAGTGCATTGTTTTTCTAAGCAATTGGGCCAAACCAGTTCAAAACATACAGGCTTTCTACTGGAATGAAAGTCAACAACAGTTCCTTATCAATGACGTTTTGAGACCATCACAAAACCTTACTAACAAATCCTAATGGAGAACTGTCAAACTCAATCAATGGAGAAAAATGAATTACATCCTTTTTAAACTAAACTCCTTTATTTCCAATTAAAAATAAAAAAAATTTTTTTAAAGAAAACTTTATTTCTAGGGTTTAGGGTAACTCAGTAAGCAGCTGACTTCAGTTCAGGTCAGGATCTCAGGTCCTGGGATGGACCACCCCACAGTCAAGTTCCATGCTCAGTGGGGAGTCTGCTTGTCCCTTTCACTCTCCTCCTGCTCCCCCCTCCCCTGCCACCCATGCCGGAGTTCTCTCTTTCAAGTAAATAAATAAAAATCTAAAAAAAAAAAGAAAGAAAGAAATCTTTATTTTCAAATAGTTTAATACCTTGCCCTGTTTTGATAGGTTGCTCAGCACCTGATCTAACACATTTGTTACAAGCACATTTAGTGCTCATCCAGGAAACAGGAATGGCTAAAGTTGTTGAGGAGAGCTTTCTCCCTAAAAACAATAAAAGTTCAATACCCCTTGTGATCCTGCTCACACATCTCACTTCTCAGGAAAACTCTTACTTCTTAGTCATATGGACACAAGCCTCAACTGGGCTCCCTCCCATGCCCCTCCAGTTCTGAGGGAGTGGGCGGAGGCTGGCCATATCAACTGAGTTCTATTCCTAAAACAGAACCAAACAAAACCCCTCCAGATTCCAGACTTGATCTGTCCAGACCCATCTGAGAATTAACAAGCTCCTTCTAAACACCCAGAGAACTAAGCCTGTCATGGAAACACTGATTCAACCATAATGAGAACCGACCTAAAACCACACAAATGAACCAAACATTCTTCCACCCAATCATAAGCAAGCTAAAGCAACAGCCTCAGGAATGAAATAAGGGAGGTTGTTTTTTCCTTTGTGGTCCTGCTCATTTTAGCCTCTTCCACTGCCTTGACTTTGCAACTGTTTATGAGAAAGTGGGAGTGGGGGAGGTGAGAGAGAAATGGAGAGCCCGCTGGAGAGCCGGAGAGACATGCAGGGCGCCACACCAGGCTGGGGAATGCCAACAAACACGGAGGTTTCTGTCAGGCAAATTATAACTTCTGGCCTGGGGGAGGCCCACAGTCTGTGTGGGACAGTCTGAAAACAAGCCGAGCTGAACTCCCATCTCCCACAACACTTAAGTGTGGAATGAAGTTCTTATTTTCTAAAGATCAGGTTCTGCTCACTATTTTTAGCCAGCACTCCTTTTCTAAAAATCTCCTCTTTTAATTTTTTCCTGGGTTTTAATTTTTTTTCGGAATTAGAAAGGCTAAGTACATAAAGTGATATTATTATAGGAAGAAAGGAGAGTTGGAAAGGCTAAAAAGCAAACAAACAATCAAACAAAAAACCCGAAACTGTCCAACCGACAGAAACAGTAAAATCCTAAGGAGGGATATATTTTAATTTCCTCTTGGACCCACAAGATAAGAGTTTCTAAGTCCCGGGGACCCAACACCAAATTCCAGTGAACTTAATTCCTACAGGAAATGTTGGGGCAAGTGTGGGGGGCTCCCGCGGCTGCGGCCCCCCGTCTGGGGTCATCGCCTACTAGAGCTACAGGGGACAGCCGCGATGGAGACACCAGCTGTGGCCGGAGGCTGGGGGACCAGAGCCTCGCAGGGAAGGGGCGGAGGAGGGGCAGCAGCGCGAAGAACCAAGCCAGGAACAAGGCAGGTGGGAGTCCCGAGGTGGGGGGGATCCAGAGCCCCCGAGGGAGGGTGACTCAGGTCGGGGAGGCCCGGACCGCGCGCGGGTTTGTGCGAGCCCCCGGCCCCCGCTCTCGGAAGCCTGTCTGGGTTCCTTTCTTTGCTGTTTGAGTTTTCTATCTCTTTTTAGAGCTGGACCCAGGTCCCAGCGGCCGCAGGGCAGCGGTGCGGAGAGGAAGCCCGGCCCGGGCCCGCGTGGACACCTCTGGGGGCGACAGGGGCGGAGGGAGGGAGATGGGGCGCCAGCTGAGGGCGCCCAGCGAGCCCGGGAGATGCCCGCGACCCGGGGCCCCTGAGCTTCCCGCCCGCAAACTTTCCCAGCCAAGTCGGGGTGGCCCGACCCTAGAAAGGGGGATCCCCATGCCTCCCCGACTGTCCCCTGGGGCTGGTCACTCACGGGCAGCGCAGCTGGGGCTCCGACTCTGGCCGCCGCCATCCGCACCGGAGGAGGAGAGGGAGGAGGAGGGGGAGGAGGGGGAGGAGGAGGGGGAGGAGGAGGGGGTGGCGGAGAAGCAGGGAGGAGGGGGCGTGGAGGGCCCGGAGCCAGCAGGAGTGGCCGAGCGGGGAGGGGGCGGCCACTCCGCAAATACTCCGGTCGCTGCCCCACCCCCGCCTCGTTCCCTGCCGGTCCCCCTTCTCTCCTCACTCCCTCTTTACTGCCCCGGATTCCCCACCAAGTCCTTCTGATGTCTGATTCAACATTCTCTTCTCTCTGGCACGTCTTCCTTCCCTTGAGTCTCGGGCCCACAGGACAGGGAGAGCATGCTCCCTACCGCAGAAGTTGGTGGGGAGGAATTTATTTGAGCTACATACAGTATATGAGTATAGGACACCCGCCTTGAAGTAGGGACGCTTGGCAGATCTGACGCCAACCTGCACCTTCTGGGCCTTTGTCATTATCTCTGGGTGGTGGGATGGTGGGATGATTGCGGGGGGGGGGGGGGGGGGGGGGGGGGGGGGGGGGGGGGGGGGGGGGGGGGGGGGGTGGGGGGGGGTTGGCTATAGGGGAATCTCTGGTCATGCTTGCTTCATTGCTTCATTGAGAGGTTTTTTTATTTGTTTGGTTTTTTCTCTTGTAATTAGAACCAAAGAATCACTTTTGAAGCCTCTACTGAGTGCCTCCTCTTTTCCCTTCAGGTGGGACCAGCCCTGGTCAAGGTAAGATGAAAGGTACAGACAGAACCTCAGCTTCCTGGGTGAAGCAGTACCTAGGAGGAGGCCACCGGATGGCCTTTGAAGGGCCAGGCTGTGTGGATGCGGCAGGAGGTAACTACTGACAGATGCTTCCTGTGTGCTTCCTGCAGAGTACAGAAGAGGAGAGCTGTCCTCCCAGGAGTGGTTGGAGGGTGCTTCTAGTCCCTACTCCATCACCTGCTAGTTGACTCCAAAGCAAGTCCTTTGGCATCTCAGCCTCTTGCATTAAGTGGGGCTGACTCACTGGAAGCCAGTCAGAATGACAGGAGATCTTCCTGTGCCTTTTATCCTGGAGGGATGTCCAAGCCCAGAATGGGAGGCTTGGACTGGGTTTGAACAGACTCGATGGAGAGAAAAGAGGCCATTCCAGGCCCTGGGCCTAGTGCTTAAGAGACTGGCAAGACTGGAAAGCTTAGAGGAGGTGGAAACTGTTCGGATGGGAAGGTGGAACCAGCAGAAAATAGAAAACCTGTGAACATTTTAAAGCAAAGGAATATTTTTTTTTAAAGATTTTATTTATTTATTTGACAGAGATCACAAATAGGCAGAGTCAGGCAGAGAGAGAGGAGGAAGCAGGCTCCCCACTGAGCCGAGAGTCCGATGTGGGGCTCGATCCAAGGATCCTGGGATCATGACCTGAGCTGAAGGCAGAGGCTTTAACCCACTGAGCCACCCAGGCACCCAAGCAAAGGAATATTTTGATTCAGGTGGTGTCCTATTCACTTTTTTCTTCCCAGAGCCTAGAACAGAGTGGGTAGCAGTAAATCCTGTGAACTCAAAATGGCAACTGAAGCACAGTGACTGCAGTATCTGGGAAGAAAGTACCGGAGGGGTCCCGGTGAACATGTGAACCTGAAGTGCCACACCTGGGTGGTAGGGACGGAGTGAGGGAACCCCAATGACACCTGCTTTCCTTTGCATAGCAATGGGATTCTCTTGTAAGTGCTCATTTAGGCTTGTTTTTGACCTTGGGTGGAGTTCCTTGGTCAGTGTCCTATTCAACCACCAGCCTGAAGCCACATTCAGACAGGGCACAAGGGTGCCTGAAGTCACACCACTGGGTTCTATTTGGGATTCTTTTATCCTCAGATAAAATTTCTAGTTGTGTTTAGGCTTAAAACGAACAGAAAAAGGGACTGGGTCCTCCTCTTTTCCCTAGTTCCTCCAGTTACTGTCTCAGTGATGGTCAAGGGTTGAAGAAGGGCAAGAGAGAGAACAGGAAGTCAACTGATGGGCAGCTTTTCAGAGTCTTCTGTGGAACCAGACAGGTAATGACCCCAAGTCAGCCTTCTGGTAAGGAGCTGAGAGAGGTGCAGAGCAAGAACAAAGGGAGAGGGAAGCAGAGGAAGGGAAGAAAAAGGTGCCTTGACCCTAAGCATTCTGGCTGAGGCTCCACATTGAACCTCCTGTCCCGTGAGCAAGCCAAGAGGCCCTCTGCAGAGGCCAGCCCATCTCAGGAAATGCCCAGGTAACAGTTTGAGAAAGGACTCATACAGAAAACAATACACTAGACAAATGGCAATCGTCACTGCATTTAGAGTTCTGAGTGCACCTTTTTAATTCAACCACCTGTGAGTAAGTGTAGTATGGCTTTGATTAGTAGGTTGCCCACGTGGCGAAAGAAATCTCTTTGGAAATTTTGACGTGTTACAAGCCCATGATTTTCTAAAGACCAATATAGTTTGTTGAAACTGCTTATCTTTTCACAAGGGACTATCCCTCCCCTTTCTGTGTGACTCAGCGGTTGCCCCAAGAGGGGCCACTTTCACACATGTAAATTTCTTTCTCATAACTCCACCACTTGTTTCCAAAGCTCCTTTCTGGCATTACCCCTTTGTATCCAAATCTGGTGCTCATTCTGGCCTCACTAGCTAAGCCACCACAGCCCTCCATCACCAGCTGTTAGCCCATTTTACTCTACTTCCTGTTCTTTTCCTTGCTCTGTAACAAGTAAATTCTCAGACTAACTCATTTTCCTTTTGTTTTTTAAAGATTTTTTAAAATATTTATTTACTTGACAGAGAGATCACAAGTAGGCAAAGAGACAGGCAGATAGAGAGGGGAGGAAGCAGGCACCCCACTGAGCAGGGAACCCAAAGTGATGTGGGGCTAGATCCCAGGACCTCAGGACCATGACCCCATGACCTGAGCCGAAGGCAGAGGCTTTAACTCACTGAGCCACCCAGGGGCCCCCTCTCCCCATTCTCCTTTTTATCAACAGTTTTTCTTTTCCTGGCAGCCTTTTCACAGAAATCATTGAAAACTTCCATGCTGTTTAACAAAGGGTCCCCAAAGTGTGTGCAGATATGACCTAGTAGATTAACTTGGAATTCCACAAAACTCAAATCAGCTGAAACAGTCAGGATTCATTAATATAAATTCAAACCAGTTTGCAGAATTGCCAGCAGGGGCATGGTTGGGAAAAGTCAGGATTTCAGATTTAGGACAAGCTAAGCCCTAAAAGCTTGATAAAAACATTCCTCTCTAAAAAACTTTACAAATCTCTTTATATTACAACATTCATTCAAGAGAGAGGGAGGGCTTTTGGAAAACTGTATTCAAAAAAAATATTACTCTGTGGATGGCTTCAACAAAAGTGAAAATGAAATGGTGGGGGTGGGAATCACCATTTTACATACATCATGCATTGTGACCTGATGTTTGAAGAACACAAGATTTTTAAACAACTTTTTCCATGAGGAAACCCGAATACTCTTTGAATAGAAATTTCCAGAGATAAACACATCTTCACTGAGAATGTCAATCAAAGTCAATGATAGTCACGGGAATAATCACTTATGTCAGAATGAATGCCCCAAAGCTGGGATCCTTCATTCTGGGGATGGGACACTCTTAGCTGTGGCTTGAGCTATAAAGTTGGCCAGTCCCTCAGCCTGCTTCCTGAAATGTATCCAATTAGTATTTATGGGCCACCTGCTACAAAACATGCTGCTAGGCACTGTGGGAAAGTACGGCATCTGTAGCTGCTCAGGGAGACCACACGCAGTATGATGACTCCATGAGGTATGTGGAGAGTTTAACAGAACAGGTGTTCTGAAGAAATATAAGAAAGCTAAAGAGAGCGTCAATCTTCCTTAGCATCTGAGCAAGCCCTGAGTGACATTTTGTTCTTTGTTAATTTACTGAACTGTTTGGTTTCTATTCCTGGACCTACCGTATGTCACCACTCAGCTATTCCACTAGTGTTTAGGGAGCAGTGGGGTTGAGTTCAGGTTAAAGCTTCTGGTAAAACAAAGGTTCAAAGTTGGGGAGGTGCCTTTGAGACCCCTGTGCCCACAAACAAGACAACAGCCCCCAGCCTGTTTCCACCAGGAGTCAATTCTTCTAATCCTCTCCTTAGGAAAACAGTTATTCTGAAGCTCAATAGCCTTTTCTTTCAAAGATCTGGGAGAGCTATAATGGGTTTTCCTGCTCTAATGCTTTCATTGCCAGTTAATTTCCTAATTTGGAGCTAATTACTAAACTGCTTAAAAACTGAAGGCACAGGCAACCATCTACTGACAAGCTTTCCATTTATCACCATGGTGTCCGAGGACATGGCCCTTAGCTGAGCACAGAACAGACACCTTCTCGTCAGGGTGGCTCTGCCAGATGGTTTTCTAGCCATCACGAACTAAGTTGCTCTCTTCATATGTTAAAATTACAGAGGAGTTTGAAGGCTTATAAAAGCTAGAAGCAACTTCCAGGTTTAATGCTGTTTTTGTTTTGAATTTGGAAAGTGGTCATGTTATTAAAAGTATCTGTTAGTTTAACTTATGGTAGACTTAGTTTCTTAACCAAAAGCACTGGAGAATCCAGTTTTATCAGCCTGAAAGGTGAACAGTATTGCTTGCAATATGACATAATGAAGGATGGTGTTTAAAATGAAAGAACAAGCACAGGCTGTGCTTCAGTTTCCCAAGCTGTGCCTGGAGGGTCTTATCCTAGCTAGGGCTGCTTAGGTGGACAGTGCCCCCTTGAGTTGTGCAGCGGGCTAACCAACCACTATCCCCTTTCTATTAAAGAACATTTTTTTCTTCACTTGGAATTTCATATAATCCCAATTTTGATTAAAAACATACATCTTTACACATCCATGAAAAAAGCAGGGATAAACAAATGTTAATAGCTGAATCTCTACTGAAATGTACGCTCTTGATACTTTTCCTCATTTTCCAAATTTTCAACAATGAGCAGGCAGTAGTATAACATCATGACGAAAAAGTAGGATGTGTCATTTCAGGAAGTTATGAAAACTCCATCTTCCCAATGAAGCACTGCATGATTAAAGACTTTTTTCCTTTTTTGTTTCACTCCTACATGGACTTCAGGCAATATCTAAGTCCTAATTCTGTTCCTAGACTAGAATCACCTCTCACTTTGCACTTTCCATGCCCTAAAAGGCCTAGAGAGAAGAGACATGCCTTTTGAGAGGTGGGCTGCAGTGGCAAGGAGAGGGATAAGGCAGTCACCGGAAGGACTTCTGTGGCCCAAACCCTCCAAAGGAGGCATAGAAACAGACTAGAAATGCCACAAGGACTGTCACAGAACACTGAAGGCCTGGCATGGAGCTGGAAAGCCTAAGTTTATAAGGAGCTAATCAGATGGTCATTTATCTTTTCCTCACAGTGCTTGGGGGCCCAGGCTCAGCTGCAGTGAAAACAGCCGGTTCCACTGTAAAAGGACTGGAAATGAGCAGGTCACAAGAACAGAAAGGGATAAGGGGCTGAGCCTGGAAAAGCAGAGCAGAATGGGACTGAGTTAATTCATTCAGAGTCCCCAAGGCAGGATCCCAACACTCATTACTATGAGGACTGGGTCTCTCTCAGCAGGCAGCAGAGGTCATGGGGCAGAGTCCAAAAAGTTGGCCTTTGTGCTGAGCACAGAGGGAAGCTGGTGATGAGCTCTCAGAGTGGAATAAAGCATTCTGGAGCGCAACCAGCAACTGGCTAGCGAGGAGGCTCAAAGGAGATGCAGCAGGTAGAGAGGTAGGAAGAAGGGGTTTAGGAACACCTGAGCAAATCTGGGGACTTGAATATGGGGTGGAATGGGGGGCTGGTATAAGCAGCTGAGAAGAAAGGAGCGATATATTTAGGGAATGCTGGGAGAAACGCCCCTGAGGTTGACACTGAAATCATACAATGTCGACAAACTAAACCAAGGGGAGCATGAAATACGATTGCAGTACCTGTTAAGGCAATTCTCAAAGCCTTAATAAAGGACTGATCAGATAATTGTGACAATCTGGGGTATTAGGTTATATCTAAGTCCATGGGGATTTTGTAACTTTTATAAAAGATACGTTAATAGGTTTCAGTTTCCCTTATCAAATTTTCATAGCCTGGAAGTTTGATAGAAGTACGAATTTATTGACATCAATTTCTTTAAGCTATTATTCCAACACAGAGAAGGTACTGAAGAGCTGAAGACAATGATAATAAACCTACAAGATCTGAAGTTAAGTCTGCAAGACCCACCCCCTCTGAGAGAGAGAGAAAATCTGAATAAGTCTTCAAAAAGAATCCAGAGACTGCTCCCAATTATAGCAAGAAGTAATGACAGTTGGACAATTTAAGCATTTTATCCAGAAACATAGATCTATTCCATAGATACCAAATCCATTACCATATAATTGAGTTTGAAAATATACAAAATATTTGTTGTTCTTACATACTGAAATTAAAACCTAATTTTAAAAAGTGCACAGTAAAAACAGCGTAAGGAAACCTATAATATCCATGGTACATGTATTGTTCTCCATTTTACTGTCAACATTACATTCTGTATTTGCCTTACTGGTTACAAATATATTTTAAATGTTTCAAGGCCATTTACAACACTGACTAGTTTACTAGGTCCCAAAACACCCCAGCTTCCTGAAGGCGGCCCGACAGTGGACGAGGGGGCTGGGTCCTGTAGCTCCGTGCAACAGTAGCAGCTTTGGAAAGAAGTCGCCAACCATCTATGTGTAAACTATCGACTCTTGTTCTTTTTAGAATTTCCCTGTGCAAAGAAAAAGATCAACAATAAGAACACAGACGTCTAGAAAAGTAACTCCTCATTTATGGTCAGGAAGGCCATACTTCACTTTGGAAAACTTTAGCTTCTAAGAACAGCTGATAACCCTGCATTGCTAACTTTTAATCAAAAAGCAGTCTGTTACTTTCAACTCCCCCACTCTCTATTTCCATGGACCCTATCCCCCTGAGGCTGAAGATTGGCAACAAAGGAAGAAAACAAACCTCAAATATTCATTTTGTTCCAAAGACAGGGAATTTACTGATTTCAGACTCTGAATAAAAATGTTTAGCCTAAACAGGTTTCTTTACTGCTTAATAAATACCTTCTAAATAGGTCTTAATAGATACTAATTTTGAGTACGTGCCAACTAATACCCAGTGGCAGTGATCTGAAAAAGGAAGCTCAGATCCTGGCTGAAAATGAGCTAAGGGCAGATGTCTTCACTCATTCCCAGGCCCCCACCCAGGTTGACAGTTGGACTTTCCAGCTTTATATAATAACTCTCTTCTTTCTGGAAAAGTTCATTTTTTAAGAAAACACTGTTAACTCAACTCCTATACTTAACTATTAGGTACAAATACATTTTTGTCATGTGTGTGCTTAATGCTTGCAGAACACAAGCTTTAATAACAAGATGATAGCCAACAAATGTTTCCAAGATACACTTGGCCTCCAACGGAGACCAGGTCAACTCTGCCATAAGATGATGCCCCAACAATCTAAATTACTAACAAACTGGGCAAGGGAGAGCACAAAATACAGCAATCACAGAATGATCATAAAAAAGTTAATAAAATAAACGAGCTCTGTGTTTAATTAATGACAAATATTTTAAGGACTCAATTACAAAGTTCTGAGAGGACTTGAAAATTCCCTAACTTCTAAAGTAGCTGCAATACAAATTCCTTTGGAACAATGAACTTTGCTGGACTCGATACAAAATCTTCTCAATTCAGAACAAAACGGCTTCTGCAGCTCTAGGGTCTGAAAAGCTTCCCCATAAGCACTGTTCCTTCTTTCCAAACATTAGATGCTAAAACAGCCTTTCTCCTAATATTCAAACTAATATAATGTGCTTTCTACCGTGACGAGGAATATAACCTGTGAACTAGCTTTCTGGGAACCGCTGGGACATCGAGAAAAAGGCCACAGCGGTTGCAGGAGGCGAAATTCAAGAGGACCGACTTCCCCACTCATCACCTCCAATCTCATTTCCTGAAGCACAAATAACTGGAGAACCATCATCAAAACCACACTGTCTGGCTACAATCACCACAAGATGCCCCAGGAAAGTTATCACACTCTCCTGCTCTCTCCAAAGTAGCGAAAGGCCAATGAAGATCACGAAACTATAGGGAACAAAAGTATCACACAATGTGGATTCCAATGCACTCGCAAGACAGATCTTCCAGGAGACAGCAACTGAGCAGAATGCTGCCCTCACCACCACTAGCCAATGCTAAAATCAAGCTATAGTGTATTTAGCTCTATTTCTGTCCCAGTCCCAGCACCTAGAAGGAACTCAATACGTGGCTGCTAGGTCAATGAAAGGCAACAGCAGAGTTCAAAGAGCACAGGTTAGAGACAATAAATCCCCACTGGCACTGGTACATATTGTCTGAGTTACAAAATGTGCAAAGCATTTGAGATGATGCATGGAACCTAGTCCCTGGCTTCCTGAAGCCCACCTGTCCTGGTAAAAGAGCACATACTACGCTACAACAAGAGACATGGGCTATGCAGACACGCACTTCAACATACAGGTAACTACCATTACCTACTGACCCCAGCCTGGATGAGCTGTGGCTTTATGGGAAATGAAATCAAAAGAAATTTCTGGAAAAGAACAAGACATTCCTAGGTTATATGGATGTATATGAAAATAAATCTGCTAAACAAGATGATTCTTCAACAGCACCATTTTAGACTCCTATGTTAAAAAAAAAGAAGAAGAAGAAGAATCCCCATCAAAACCTTCCTAAAAGTTGCCCTAGATGATAAAACAGTAGCAGAAATGCCAAAGGTGCCAAAAATCAAAGGACATAGTATTGGGCCTTAGAGGTCAGACCTTCTCTCAACTTATAACCCAGTCAAAGAAACTGAATTTCATGTTTAAATAAGAGGACAAATGATATGAAGAAAAACCATTTAAAAACACTTTGAGTCTCTTCACCTTTGCTCCTGAAATGCACAGCAATGAAATACCTTATATTAAATACATTACATATTAAATATTATATTACAGAGAGACTCCCCCGCCCCCCGCTCCTCCCCTACCTTACTGGACATCTTCAGTGTGTCAATCTCTTCTCTCTGTTTAGACAATGTCTCGTTCATGCTGCACAGGTGGTCACTCATCATACTTAACTGATCTTCATAACTCCTCTTGGTAGTTGTCAGCTCGTCCTAAAAGGCAAAGGAGCAGAGAGAAAAAAAGAAAAATCAAAAGCCCACTAGTCACATCACTCTAAAGTTTTTTTAATTTATAGAAGGAATTTGAGAAAAGCAACCTATCAAGATGGCCTGTCTGATCAATTAACATGAAGAACAAGCCACTGGCCTGATACGAACACAAAATTAAAACAAATGGGGGGAAAGGTTTTCTTTTCAGCCTTCAAAATATGCTCTGAATCTCTGTGCAAAAAGACTGTCCTTCTATATCAGGTATAAAACCATCACAAAAAAACCAAAAGGGCTACATTATGTTTCCAAATCCCTTCAGGTTTTCCAGAGCCTTGGGTAAGGTGGGCAAGTCTGTCTTGGGGCACATTCCCACTAGCCCAGTACCTACTAGCTCATCGCCCTCAGCCCTTAGGCCAGGACCCTCCCTGGGAGAAGCACCTGTGTCTGTCTTCCCATCTATCTGCTTTCTCCAGCCCCTTAAAATCTAATCCTGTGCCCCTAGCTAATCGGATAAACTAATCTGAAACTAGGAGGAAGCAGGTGTTACTGTGCTAATGTGTTTTTTCTCTGCCTACATCATGTTTATATTTAATAGAGGCTTTCTGGAAATAAGGCTTTAAAACAAACTAGTGAGTAAGGAAGAATATTTTACAGCCCAAGCTTTGAGTTTGGTCCATTTTATGAAACAGTAAAGAGAAGGAACAGAGTCACATGTACAGAACAAGAGTACAGCCCACCATGACAGGGATTAAGGGTGGGAGGGACGCCAGGGGTGGGTACATAAGTATCATTTTAGGAAATGCTGACTACAAAGCTATTTAAAATAAAATCAAGTTAGAGAAATAAGCAATATATAACTTTTTGCCTGACATAAGTAAGATATTACTTTAAAATGAGTTAAAAATAAAGTAGTTAGAAAAATGTATGTCTAGAGGGTGAACACCACTACTTTGGAAAGGAAATGCTGACTCTGCGGCCCCAGAACTTCCAGTGAAAACGGTATTAACCCCGTGTAGGAAACACTTCTGAACCCACCTGAAGTCTGCTGATGTTCTGACCGGCTACTTTCATGTCTTCTGTCAGTGCGTCTTTAGACTTTTCAGCCAAGGCCAGTCTCTTTGAGAGTGCTCGGCACTATTAAATCAGAAAACACCCTGTTACTTCAGGGGGCATTTCCCCAAACCAAATTCACTTCAGGCCTGTACCACACACTGGAGTACACATAAGATATGGTCCCCCTCTCACCACTTTAATAAGAAAAAATGTCTACTAACTCAAGCTTATCAAGGTTTCTCCTAGCTCTAGCCTGATGACCAGTGGTTACAAAAAACTTAAGTTTGTTTTTTTTTTTTTAAAGGGTTTAATTATTAAGAACTCTCTACAACCAACGTGGGGCTTGAATTCACAACCCCAAGATCAAGAGTCGCATATTCTACTGACTGAGCCAGCCAGGCGCCCCTTAAGAAGTTTTTGTTTTGTTTTGTTTATGGTTTTTTTTTTAAAGATTTTTATTTATTTATTTGACAGACAGAGATCAAAAGTAGGCAGAGAGGCAGGCAGAGAGAGAGAAGAGGAAATAGGCTCCCTGCTGAGCAGAGAGCCCGATGTGGGGCTCGATCCTAGGACTCTGGGATCATGACCTGAGCCAAAGGCAGAGGCTTTAACCCACTGAGCCACCCCCCCTTAAGAAGTTTTTATACATTTACCCAGAATTCATTTATCCTCACATTGGATGTGAACAGAATTGGTTATTTCAAAAGTTGTGAGTGGCATCTGACCATGCAAGATGAATCCTAACGCACTTTTCTTGTGTTTTAGTCCTCTATTAGAGACAGGGTTACAGAACAATAAAAGCTTTACAGCCCCAGGCTACAGATTAGGCTCTAGGGGAGAACAAAGTGAGGTCAGGAATGCAAAGATCCCAGCTGCTTTCTTTGGGGTTCTACCAAAGCTATGCTCTCCAGAGACAGACCTGATCAAGAAGAAAGAAGAAAAATTCTGTTTCTCACTATTGTTCAAAGACGATGTGCCATTAAAAGGCTCACTAAACTTCTTATAAGGCCACGCATGCGACTGACAAGGAGGACCTGCTGAGACACATCTGAATGCTGTGTCGACATTCAGATGCTCAGACTAACTGTTCCCATAAAGTCACATGGAGGGGTCACCACTTCCTGTTTATAAACAAGGAAAAACTAGGACAATGTAGGAATTCTTGCAGCACATTTACCAAGATAAGCAAATCTCTTGGAAATAAAAGAGCCTCAGATATTCCCCAACTACTCATTTCATTCCTCATAAGAGAATTTAAGGAAAGCTCTGCCAGTCAAATCAACCACCATCTATTAGCCAAACATCTACCATGTGCTCAACACCACACCTGAAAAAGAGGGAGAGAGTTTTGCAAGATATGGGTCTTCACTGCGGTGGCAATCAAGTGTGAGACACTAATTGAGAAGGCAGTTAGGGACCCAGACAAGAACACAATTCCCGGGCTCAGGAGCTCCACACTATGGCGGCTTCACTGTAAGTCAGTCAGCTTGCTGTGCTGCCCATTCTCTATAGCCCAACCAGCTGTTACCAAACAGGTAGGTAATGGCAGCTTGTGAGCAACACGGAACTAGACACATCATTTATTTCAGGGAAAATGTAGCAAGGCCCCTCTCTACTTACAAGCAACTGGGCTCTATCAACCTCTCTGTGTCTGCAGTGCAGGAGAAAATCACCAAGTCGGTCCCAATAAAGGGTGCTACCTTTTCTTTCCCAATTTCTTTAACAATTTAAGGCAATATTAATTCTCCATCTGCCATCTGTAACTGATCTTTTAAAGTTTTAAATCAGATACCTTATGGGTATTCTAACATGTTGAGCGACAGCCATTCTGTCTTACCATTTGTCTCATACTCTGATTTCTGTACTTTCTCCTTCATTTTCTCCTTTGTAATTAACAAACTGTGTATGATTTTATTGAGTGTCTTACATAGTGTTTTTCTAATTCTCCTAAGAAAATGAATTATTTGGTTAAGAAGAAAATATAACAAAAAGTAAGATTGGGGCGCCTGGGTGGCTCATTGGTTAGGCCTCTGCCTTCAGCTTGGGTTGTAGTCTCAGGGTCCTGGGATTGAGCCCCAAATCAGGCTCTCTGCTCAGCGGGGAGCCTGCTTCCCCACCCCCCGCCTGCCTCTCTGTCTCCTTGTGATCTCTCTCTCTGTATCAAATAAATAAATAAAATCTTAAAAAAAAAATTACATAACAAAGATTTTAAAAGATTACATTTTTTTATTTCATCATTCATAGGAACTTATTTCTACCACTTAGAAATTAAAGAGTATTTAAAAAAGAAGAAGGTGTATTTTGCTTTTTAATTTCTCTGCATGAATTTTCCTTGACCTGTGAATGTGTACCTGCCTATAACTCTCTCAAACAAAGAATCACTAATAGTAATACTCCAAATATCTGTGATGTGACCAAAGGAAAGGTGACCTAGAAGTGTCTCAACTATCTTTCAGTAACCTGGAAAGGACAAATCAGTCCTGTATTTGTTGAAATGAAGATTTTTGTTTGGATATAGCCCAATCAATATGAATTCCAACCAAATTCACATGGATGCACAGACACAGACATCTTTCTTCCAGTAAACAGCAGGAGACTTGGGCAGTGCCCTAATTCCTGCCCAGATTGGGAAAAACCACCAAATCTAATCCACTCTCCACTCACCTCAGCGTAAAAGTGCACTGACTTACTGTCAGCCAGCTGCAGTTGAGAAGTCAGTTCCACTATCCTGGCCATGTAGTGATTTTTAATTAAGTCTTCACGAGATTCCACATCTGGAACCTAAACAGAACACACAGAGTTAAATAAACAAATGCCAGTGAAATGAAGCACTTCTAGAAAAGACGACCATCACTCTAGAAGAAAAAAAAAGGCAACATTTGTACATTTTCTTCTTAAATCTGATAGGAAGTCAGTTTCCCTACCCCTCAAAGAAACTTCAGACAAACCAGGTAAATGTATATTCCAAATTTCTTTTATTCAGCATCCTGCTCATATCAGAACAAGGCTATGGCTTCAAAAGAACAGAGCAACAGTGAAGTACTAGGAGGCCCACTACCTCTGTGGCCATGTCCCTCCATCCCACTGTGATGAGCCATAAAGCTGGCTTTCAAAATCTCCATCCTTCTGACACCTATGTCCTCCTCTCAGTGAAAGAAGGCAGGGGAAAGGGAGCATTTACTGGCACTCCTAAAAGCCAAACATTCTTTTCTTCCCCCAAATTATGTTAAGACAGCTCTAATATTCTTAAACACATTAACCAATTAAACTATTTCTATAATGAACAGTTGACAGCCCTTGTCCCAGACCAATGTTTCTTATAGTTTATTACTCTAGCAATGGTGCACTATGGAGTTTAGTTTAAAAATATATACAGAAGTAAAAATTTAAAATATATATATATATATATATAGAGAGAGAGAGAGTTCAAGATTACCTAAACTAAAGGGCAATAAGGAAATCAAGTAACTTACCAATCTACTGGAACTATATTTATCAGCTTGCCACATTGAGTGGAATGCTGAAGAACTTCAGTGTTCCTTGAGAGTATATTTATAAAGTTACATTTTAAGTTATATTATATTATATATTATAAAATTTTATAATATTTCCAAACTCAAAAGCCAAATCTGACCTGGATTCACTCACTTGATGGCTGGAAAGAATTCGCAAGCACACTGTTGGTCAAGGCCCTGAAAAGCCCTGCTCCCCAGCCTGCCCACTGGGAGGCCTGATGCCTCACACAGGATGCCAGCCAAGCTGATGGCCAGGCTCCCACCACACCTTGTCAAACTGCCAAGCCAAGTCATTCAACGAGGCGATTACAAAAACAGGCTATAATTTGTTGGTGACAGTTAAAATAGAACCAGTAAGAAAAGCAACATGGACCCATGGATGGAGGAGAAAAACACTGACTCCACATTTGCTAGAACTGTCAGAACACAATTTGACAAAGCTGACTTTTGCAGGATTTTGTGAACAAACACACAGCCAAATATTTACAAACAAACGTGATGCCAAGCACACATTACCTCATTGTCAGATGTCCTGGTTAAAACCCCAATCTAGAACATAAGAGGAAAAAAGCTTTAGAACAGACTGTTTTGACTTCCAACACAATAGCTCCAACACTTGTAATATTTTCTCTTCTCAGTTCACACTGTTTTTAAGTGCACTGGGAGTGCAGACCTAGAAGATGTCCTGCCTGGTCTTCTATTACCAGGAGGCTGTACCTATAGAAAGCTAACTGCGTTCCCTATTTCCATCATGAGGCAGTAATGGATAATGATCACTATTTCCTTTTGAAATGCTGTAGTCCTTTTCACTGAAACCCAACAAACTGACTGGGAAAAGAAAGAGGAAGAATAGTTCTGACTCATCTTCTCATTTCTATGCCTATTTCCAAAGCAGCAGCCAAGGAGGAGTAAAGACAGTTTTATGGTGACCATAACAACTGAACATTCCAAAGAGAAAACACAAATAATACTCTGCTGAAAGTTCAAAAGGAGAAAGAAGAAATACACTTTTGATGTAATGTTTTGACATTAGTAAGTATTCATTTCAGATTTAAATTAAGGAAAAAGAAAATGTAATTTCAGACATGTTAGGGTTCTGCCAAGTTTTTTAAAGATTGCTTTTGTGGATTAAGATTTCAATAACAGATAGTCATGAATAATGGTTTCAGGTTATTGTCCAAAGTGGAAAGGCATGTGCTTGGGCACAGTAACTTAAGGAACCATGGAAACTCGGTTTCAGTGGATTCTGATACACTCATAGAGGACACCTGATGAACAGTTTTCACAGATTCTAAATCATCTCCTCAAGAGTATTACTCTGAACACTGAACTGTGTATAAACTGAGTACACGCTAATGAATGTCATGCCCACCTAGCTGTAAAAAGGATCATTTATAAGACTTTTTTTTTTTTAAAGAATCATAATTTTCTACTCACTGAAGCAGAAGTAGCAATTAGTCTTTCTCTTTTAGTTAAAAACTGTTTATGGTAACATGCCAATCATTTAATTTTATATATTTAAATATGACTACATTTGGCAAAAGGAACTCTGAGCACGCATCTATATTCTGCCTCCTCGCCTTATCCCCTGACTCCTGGGTTACGGTTTGAGAATATGTTACAGCACATGGACCCACTAATGAATGGGATCATTCATTAAGGAAAACTTAATGTTCATAATTTCAACATTTTCTCATATGATGTTAATGGGAATGTAAACTAATACAGCCTTTTTAGAAAACAATTTGGCATTAAAAGGTCAAGAAACTCTAAAACATTTGTAAGTTTGAAAAACCTTATAACCTAGTAAGTTCCAACCCTGAGAATACATCTCAAAGACATCACCTAAGATGCAGAAAGCATCTTGTGCATCCAAGCAGATGCTATTTAAAACTGTAAAAATTATAAACAATGTCCACTTATAGGTAAACTAAGGTATATTTTATGTAGAATACTATACAATCAACCACTAAGTTTATACAGATTTCTAATAATAGCATAAATGTTTGTGTATTCACATTACCCTAAAAGGTTTGAAATTTTATATACCAAAATATCAGCCATGTGTGAAATTTTGTAGGAAAAATGTTAACGGTAGTTGTTTGGGTATTCAGCAGCAAGTCAACTTTTCTCTTCTTTTAACCTTCTGTGGTTTTTTAATTATCTACAGTATGCATGTACTCTCTTTATACATAAAACATATATTTCAAATTCTACTAATGCTTTTTAATTCCAGCAAGAACAAGAAATTTGTATTATTCTGCACTTTTCCTTTCTTGAGATTACTGCCATATTTTATCATGATAAACTGGCAGGTGACTGAAAGCTCAAATTATACCATCAGATATTTTAATGACAAATACTATGCATTCAACCATTGCAGTGCCATAGGGTTAGAAATAATGTATCTATCTGATATAACTTTTCAGTCCCAAGATGCTGGAACCAAACTAATTTTCTGGAGGCCTGTAAGATGAGCTTCTTTAGTCAGTTAATTTTAAAATGGGCACAGACTTGTTCCTGACACCCAAAAGGAAAATGAGAGAAAGGAGGGACACAGAGAGCTACACACTTCATTCAGTGAAATCCACTAAGGGTGGGTGAAAACAAGGGCATAAAATAAAAATTAAATAACAACGAAAAGAAAGGTTGAAAAGAAGCAATATCAAGAAGGTAGAAAACACCATCACTTTTTCATCTCAATGGTCTCAGGCTGTTTTTGGCAGGAATCTGCCTCATACAGGACAGAAGGAGGGTTATGTGATGATACCTGTCTCCTGGCCTGAAATACTCTTCTCTTGCCTTGAACTCCTATTGACTTTTGAAACCCATTCATGTTACCTCTTTTGTGCCACCCCCTCTCCCCCGAGCCCTCCAGTGGCCTCCTCTGTGACTCCACAGCACTCCACAGATGTCTACCCATGCCTGTGCTCCCTTAGATTGAAAGCAACAAAGACCAACTGTGAAAAAGGAAAGGAGGCTCATTGTGTCTTGGTTCTCTAATCCTGTCCATCATAGGCAATACCCAAAACTGGGGTTCATGGAAACTATGGCACCTCAACTATACTGGAAATCATGGGTAGAATTCTGAATTCAAGAAAATCAAGGAGAAGGAAAGAGGAGTTGGATGACAAAAACATGTGAGTATACAGGTGATACAGGTTTTGGATGAACAGGTATCAAAAGAAACACCTTGAACAAAGACAGGGAAGCAAAAATGCAAAGAATGTTATCAATGAAGAGCTCAGTTTGGCATTTTCTACAAGAAAATGTAGAAGACAGGGAAAGAAAGGTAGTCTGGAAAAGGTATCCACAGATCTCGAATGCCAAACAAGTGAGTGGATTATATTTTATAGATAACAGGGAGCTACCAGAAGTCTAGAAACAAGAGAGTACATAATCAGTAATATACTCCAGGAAAATTACTCTGATAGCACCTTATGAGGTGGGTGGGAGGAAACAGACCCTTAAGAGATGCAAACAGAAGAAAAATCAAAGCCATGTACACACATACTAACTGAACAGACTAGTTAAGATAACAGTGACTTCCAAACTCATCAAACACAAATAACGCCATCAACACTCATGGCCCAATACTGCTCCACACTATAGGTCTGCCATGTCTTTGGAAATCCTTCTCACTTACATACCTAAGAATCATGCTTGCCATTGAAGATGTTCAAATAAATACAGTCTTCAACTTTGAGCAACTGACATTAAGGACTCAAACACACAATGCTGCCAACTCCCAGCATTTCAAGAAAGGCAACCAGTAAATAAATTAGTTTATGTCAGCTGATATGTTTTCTGACACCAACAGGAACACAAGGCCATGGCTGTGGGGGTGAGGGGGGCTAATATGGCCCCAGATACCTTGGATTCCATCCTAGTTCCATTACTTACCAGATGTGTGACTTCAGTTGAGTTATTTTACCTCTCTGTCCCCCAGTCTCATCTACAAAATAGAGATATGATAGTACCTACAATCTTACAGGATCTGTGTGAGGACTGCCTAAGTTAATGTACTCAAAGTCCACAGCACCATGGATGGCCCACAATCACTACAGTCATCACTGTTGTATGAGCACTCTTCCAGGTCTAGTCAGGTCCAACAGTTACTTACTCCTGGCCACCAGCAACTCTACTGCTAGTACAAGTGAAAGCTGAGGGAAGAAACCAATGCAAGGAAGCAGAAAGAGAGGGGGTAGAAAGAAAAAAATCCAACCAGAGGGAAAAAAGTCTGACCTGAAAAATGAGACAGTCTCTGAAGGGAAATCCAAAGATGAGTGGTGGTGGGGTTGCACTTTCCTAAATGGTACCTGAACAGATGTCAACATCCTGCTGTGTGTTGACTGTGCCTCTAGACAGTCTGCTTGCCCTCGCCAGAGGCAACGTGCAGGACCCGTGTCTGAGACTGAGACCTGGGATCAGGAGGTCACCATAGGATCATCCTGTGAGCATAGTGTCTACACCAGTCAAAACCCTGAGAAGTTTGGTTTATGTATTTTTGCTTTTCTAAAAATTTTAATTCCTCCCCCATATTTTATTAAGAAAAGTTTCAAATATACAGAAAGTTGAGGAAAAAGTTTAAGAAACATCGATATATCTACCACCAATACTTAATAACTAACATTTTGCTATATTTGGTTTATCCATCTATATCTATATTTTTTCCCTGAATAGTTGGAAAGTAAATTGCATGTATTAGGATACCTTACCTAAGTACTTTGGCATTTATCTCCCAAAATTAGGATATTCTCCTAAGTAATCATAATACCAGTACCACATCCAGGAAAATTATTAATAAACTGAGTTTCTGACACTATTAAGATGCAATAGGGTCTATATACATCTTGAAATAAAAGCTGGTTTGTATGTTTCATTATCAGGAGTGCCCTGAATAGGATGCAAAGTAAATCTGAAAAGGACCATAACTTGCCCTTTCACTGCATCAGTGAGCTACGGCGTGGGTGGGGGGTGGTAATGTCAAAAGCCTTAGGACTTTCAAGAAGTACCATGGCTCACCCCAAGATCTTCAAGAAAGACTTGTATAAATGAACCTAATAAGGCATGTTTCTGATTATGAGGGGTTTTTCCCCTCTGATTTCTTCTTTCCTTGATTTTCTAATTTTTTTTTCTTACTGTAGGCAGAGTACTACAATTAGAAAACTTTTCTTAAAGTAACTTTGAAGTTACTTGAAGTAATTAATAGCTCCAATATTGATGTTTCTTCACCTTCTAAATCACTGCAGTTAAAAATAAGGCAAGAAATATAAGACTGGAGGGGCACCTAGGTGGCTCAGTTGTTTAAGTGTCTGCCTTCGAGGCTCAGGTCATGATCCCAGGGTCCTGGGATTGGCTCCTTGCTCAGCAGGGAGTCTGCTTCTCCCTCTCCTCCCCCTGCTCGTGTGCTAGCGCGCGTGCTCGCTCTCTCTCTCTCTCTGTCAAATAAATTAAAAATAAAATCTTAAGAAAGAGAAAGAAATAAAAGGCTGTAAGATAACCTGATGGGTTTATGTATTTTATATATACATCATAAAGCTTTCTAGGAACTATGTAATTGGTTTAAAATGGTATTTGTGGCCATTTCTATGAAAAGGAAGACATTCAAGACCTTGGTCAGAAACATAACCCCATATTACAAATATTTCTATGGAAAACAAAATCACCTTAAAATTTTACTTTCTAGACCTTTTCCAGGAATACAGTCCTCACCATGGGCAAGTCTCATGCAAAAGCCAATAGCTTTTTGAAGGAGGCATCCTGCTCACCACTTGCTCTTCCTAGGACATGTAGATTATACCTGTTTTATATGGACATGTTATTTATTTATTTATTCATTTACTTATTTATTTAAGGGGTGGGGGTAGTGAGGGACAGACAGAGAGAAGAGAAAGAATCTCAAGCAGGCTCCCCACTGGGTACAGAGCCTGATGTGAGGCTCGATCCCACAACCCTGAGATCATGGCCTGAGTCAAAATCAAGATTTGGATGCCTCACCAACTAAACCACTGAGGGGCCCGTCACTGGCATATAATTTAGATGGTTAACATCAAACACTACATTAAGGCCTTACCGGTTGGCATTAAAAAAGAAGATACTTACCAGACTGGTGCTGTGAGCAGGCTCCAGCACAGCCTTGGCTGAGGCTTCTTCCCGGCCTGCCGCATTCACCCCAGTGGCATTTTCCTGGGCCAACCCGAGCCCCTGCCCACTGCTCGTACTCCTCAGCTTATCCGCAATCCGCTGGTTTTCTTTCTCCAGCTTGATTTTGGCTAACTGTGCTTCCAACATCCAGTGTTCTTTTTCCTGCTCCAGTTTAGAGATCTTTTCCAAACTCTGCTGAACCTTGAAAAGCAATAGAGTTCTGCACCTTAGAGGACGATGCAGATAAAACTTAGTGGCTCAAGAAAGGCTTCACAAAACTTCAACCCAAACTACCTCCCAGAAGTAAAAACAAAAAAGCCTGATTGTTAAACAAGGAAAAGGAAATACTGCACAAGACACAAAAAGCACAACCAGAAACTGAGAGAGTGGAAAGTAAAATTAAAAATCTCTGTTCTTCAGAAGATATTAAGAGGGTGAGAAAAGCCATAAGATGGAAGGCATCTGCAAAGCATGTATCTAACAGAGGATTAGTATCTAGAATATATAAAGAACTTCTACAAATTAGTAAGAAAAAGATAGGCAACCCAGGAGAAAAACAGGAAAAAAAAAAAGACCTGGACATTGAACAAGACTAAAAACATAAAAAAAGGTACTCAATATCACTATCAAGAAAAAGCAATTTAAAACCACCCACATACTACAATTAAAAAAAGAGAAAATACAAAGGTGGGCATGTTTGTGGAGCAGCTGGAACTGCCATCTAATGCTGGGAGGACTAGAATTTGGGACAGACACTTTGAAAAACTGTTTGGCTGGATCTTTAAAGCTGACATCTTATCCTCTGCCCCAGCAAATCTACTTCCAGGTGTATCTGCAATAGAACAGTGTGCATATTTATCAGAAGACACGTGTAAGGATGCTCACAGCAGCACCAGGATAGTCAAACACCTGAAACTACCCAAATACTCCTAGATTATAAAAAAGAATAATGCCTATTCACACAGTAGAGTACTGAACAACAGTGAAAATGGACAGATTACAATTATTTATAACATGATGAGCATTACAGATATGCTGGACTAAAGAAGCCAGACCTGAAAGAATATATATTATAAAACCTCATTTAATGAAAAGTCCATTTATTGAAACTTTCACTAATCTACTGTATTATAACATAGGATGATGGTTCTCTTTGGGGGCAAGGAGAATAATAACTGGGAAGGGGCATGAGGAAGGCTTCTGGCAATTTTTTTTAAAGGTATACCTTACATAAAGAAATGTTCTTTTTAAAAAATTTTATCTAGGTGCTAATTACATAAGTAACTAGCGAAAATTCATTGGGCTATACAGTTGACCCTTGAACAACCCAGGTTTGAATTACGTGGATCCACTTACACAAAGATTTGTTTCAACATACGTAATATAGTACTATTAATCTATATTCTCATCCTTATGATTTTCTTTTTTTTTTTTAAGACTTTATTTATTTGACAGACAGCACAAGTAGACAGCAGGCAGAGGGAGAGGGAAAAGCAGACCCCCCCCACCCCCGCAACAGGGATCCCAATTTGGGGCTCAATCACAGGACCTTGGGACCGTGACCCAAGCCGAAGGCAGCCGCTCAACTGACTGAGCCACCCAGAAGTCCCTTCCTTAAGATTTTCTTAATAACACCTTTTCTCTAGCTTACTTTAAGAATGTGGTATATAATATACATAATATACAAAACATGTGTTAATCAGCTGTTTATGCCCTTAGTAAGGCTTCTAGTCAACAGTAGGCTATTAGTAGTTCAGTTTTTAGAGAGTAAGAAGTTATACACGGATTTTTGACTGCATGGGCATGGGATGTCAATGCCTCTAACCCCCACAATGTTCAAGGATCAACTATACATTAATTATATGTTTACTTTTTTAAACTATGTTATACTCCATTTAACAAGAAGTTTAAAAAACTAATTCTCAGGACAAATAAAAGCATGAAAATAAAAGCAAGCTTACAGTGAATTCCAAATGCTTTACCAACTATCATGGTTGAGCAATTACCATGTAGCAGACACTGTTCACAGTACTTTCCTGCCATTATTCTACTGAAGCCTCACAGTCCTTCAATTCTCATTTCTCACAGAGCAGAACTAAAGCTCCCAGCAGCTGAACCACCTGCTAAGCTAGCAAACGGCAGAGCAAGGATTTGGGACTCCATCTGTCTGGCTCATAACTATGATTCTTTTCACTGTATCACACTGCCTCCCTTTGGCTCAATTAATCCTTACATGACCCTGAAAGACAGATATTATCCTCACTGCAGAGAGGCAGGAAGTGACGCCCAGAGAGCTTATCAGACTAGCCTGCAGCTGGTCAATGGCAGAGTGGGAAAATAAACAGATAGTTCTCCCCACTTACTAGCTATTCTGGGTAAAAGCTGCCTAATTTCTTTGAGCCTTTACTTTCCTTACGTAAAATAAGAAGAAAACTGAAAATCAATTTTTAAAGTGTTCTCCATTTTATTGTTTATCCCAGGAATTTTGTTTTTCAGGAATTAGTCTCTAAATTAAATTTCCAGTTTCAACATCCTGGCATACTAATGTCGAAAAGACAAATGACACGTGTCAGCACAGATAAATAAAGTCTCAGGTGACTTTATTTGCACTCTCTTTTAAGATAAATACCTCCAAAACTTAAAGCAAGCCTATTGTTGAGGGGAATAAATCTCTGGCAAAAGCTACACCAGTGTCAGTGTGCACCAACTTCTGGAAAAGTCAGTCCCTCCCACTGCCACCCAGCCCCCAAATTCGACTGACCAACTGACTGAATATGGGAAATTTTTCCTTACTGATCATGTAGGAAATAAAAATAACTCACTGAGTCTCTTGCTCCTCCCCCTTTTTTTGCCTTATTATTCCCGACATTTAAATCTAGTGCCTAGAGAAAAACAATCACCGTATCCCAAGTGTGTTGGTCTTACTTTAGTGGTAATTACACCACCAACTGAATCAAGATGACTTATTTAGAGTATCAAGAAACGTTCTCCAATGAATTATGTTTATAGTGCTTTTTAGCATGTGTTAAACCATTAATTTTACATGTTTACTTATACAGCCTTTTAAATTGTTCTGGAAGCCTTCTCCAGGGGATTCAACATTTATCCTGTTTCAACGAGCAGCATGATTCGCCAGGCACCATACCTGTTGTGCAAGGCCTTCTCGACTTTCTGTAGAGCTAAGTAGGACCCGGCGGTTGGCCAGTGCTTCTTCATAAGGCACAGACTCCAAGAGGGGCTATGGAAAAAGCATAAGAATTCAAGCAAAAGATCATATTATTCCCTGATCCTACCTACACAAATGAGAATGCTAAATGGGGTTCAGTATATATGCCATTCAGATATATGCCAACATAATTTCCTTTACTAATATGACAAGGAACTTTTTTTTTTTTTAAAGATTTTATTTATTTGACAGAGATCACAAGTAGGCAGAGAGAGAGGAAGGGAAGCAGGCTCCCCACTGAGCAGAGAGCCCGATGCAGGGCTCGATTCCAGGACCTCAGGATCATGACCTGAGCCAAAGGCAGAGGCTTTAACCCACTAAGCCACCCAGGCGCCCCGACAAGGAACTTTTTTAAGAAAAATAAAGAAGAGGGGCCTGTCATTCCAGTTATAATCTACACTAACATCGTAAGCACTTGTACTGATGGATTTCACTCATATGTGAAATCCAAACAACAAAACAAATTAAAAAACAAAAACAAAAAACAGAAACAGACTGAGATACAGAGAAAAATCAGATGGTTGCCAGGTAGAAGGGCAGTGGGGGACGATGGGCAAAATAGGGAAAGGAGATTAAAAGGTACAAACTTTCAGTTATAAAATAAATAAGATACAGGGATACAAATACATAGTAAGGAATATAAATAGTAAGTAACAACATTGTATGGTGACAAACTGTAGCTTGACATATTTTGGTGATCACATTGTAATGTATATAAATGTTGAATAACTATGTTGTACACCTGAAACTATATAACATTGTACTGTCACTTACATCTCAATTTTTTTTTTTTTTTTGGAAAGCAGACTGTCAGGAGATGGGGCAGAGAGGCAGTAGTAAAGATTACTAAGGGGCACTGTCTTGACCATGATTTCAAGGGTAGAGACATATGCCAAAACCTATCAAACTATATATTTCAAATATACAGTTTTTGTATGCCAATTAAATCCCCAATAAAACTTTGGAAAACAAACAAAACAGACAGATAAAGAAAGATGATAAAAAATCTAGAAACAGGGACGCCTGGGTGGCTCAGTTGGTTAAGCAGCTGCCTTCGGCTCAGGTCATGATCCCAGCGTCCTGGGATCGAGTCCCGCATCGGGCTCCTTGCTCCACGGGGAGCCTGCTTCTCCCTCTGACTCTGTCTTCCACTCTGTCTGCCTGTGCTCGCTTTCGCTCGCGCTCTATCTCTGACAAATAAATAAAAAAAAATAAAATAAAATAAAATCTAGAAACAGACAAAAGCATAGACAAAAATATATTGTGTGATAAATGGTGCATTTTTTCTAAGTCAGTGGAGAAAGGACAGACTGGATAAATGCTTTAAGGACAACCAGTCAATAAATTAGAAAAATAACTACTTAGATTCCCCGTTTTACACTTATATCAGAATGAATCCAAGATAGATTAAAGATTTGAATTTAAAAATTTAGGCCATGAAAATAATGGAAGAAAATATAAGTGAACATTTCCGTAATCCTGAAAAGTACCCCTAGGGGCGCCTGGGCGACTCAGTTGTTTTTCTCTTATTTTTTTTTTTTAAGATTAGTTTTATTTGTTGGAGAGAAAGCACATGCATGAGGCTGAGAAGGGGAGGGGCAGAGGGAGAGGGAGAAGCAGGCTTCCCACTGAGCAGGGAGCTGATGTGGGACTCGATCCTGAGACTCCCGGATCATGACCTGAGCCAAAGGCAGATGCTTAACCAACTGAGCCACCCAGGTGGGTGACTCAGGTCGGGATCCCAGGGTCATGGAATGGAGCCCCTCATAGCATTGAGCTTCCTGCTCAGCGGGAAGCCTGCTTCTCCCTCTCCCACTCCACTTGCTTGTGTTCCCTCTCTCCCTGTCTCTCTCTGTCAAATAAATAAATAAATAAAATCTTTAAAAAAAAAGAAAGAAAGAAAGAAAAGTGCCCCTAGCTGAGAATCACCACCATAAAGAAAAAGACTGGTTCACTGATATAAAAATTAAAATTAAAATGAAAATAATTTTAAAATTAAAATTTCTCACAACAGGGGCGCCTGGGTGGCTCAGTGGGTTAAGCCGCTGCCTTCAGCTCAGGTCATGATCTCAGGGTCTTGGGATCGAGTCCCGAGTCAGGCTGTCTGCTCAGCAGGGAGCCTGCTTCCCCAGCTTCTCTCTCTGCCTGCCTCTCTGCCTACTACTTGTGATCTCTGTCTGTCAAAAAAAAACAAAAACAACAGCAAACTGGGAGGAAAATATTTCCAACAAAGACAAAGGATTAATAATTTTACTATAAAAAATAAAATAAAATTCTTACTATAATAGAGAACTCTTTCAACCCTAATTAGGAACACCTATCTAAAAATAGGTCAACAATGAACAGAGAACTGGCAGAATGAATACAAACAATAACTTTATGAAAGGACGTTCCACTTCAATAAGCAAAGAAATGCAAATTAAAATAACAGTAAAAAAGCTCTTGTCTCTGAGATGGATAAATATTAAATTCATGGGTTAAATTTATACTTCTACTGCTGGTAAACTATAAATAGGTAACCTTCTTAAGTATAGTCTGGAAGAAATGTGCCAAAATTTGAAAGATTCACAGACTTTGACTAAGCAATTCCATTTTGGAAAATTAATCTTTTTTTTAATTTTTATTTTTTTAAAGATTTTATTTATTTATTTGACAGAGAGAGATCACAGTAGACAGAGAGGCAGGCAGAGAGAGAGGGGAAGCAGGCTCCCTGCTGAGCAGAGAGCCCGATGAGGGACTCGATCCCAAGACCCTGAGATCATGACCTGAGCCAAAGGCAGCGGCTTAACCCACTGAGCCACCCAGGCGCCCCTGGAAAATTAATCTTAAAGATATAAGTAAGTAGACAAATATAGGGAGATAGGTAGCCTTATACATTGCTAGAAATATAAAACAGTACAGCTACTCTCAACGGAAATTTGCAATAAATATTAAAATCCAAAATGTGCAAACCACATGATCTAGAACATTCTACTACTCAATATTCCATACATATGCCCGAGGCATTTACAAAGTTACCCACTGCAGTATTATCATAACAGTAAAAAACTGGAATGAACCTAAATGCCCACCAATAGGGAATACCTAAATCAGCCACAGAACCACCATATTATAGACTTCTCTGCTGTATTTAAAAGGAATATACCAGTCACCATATGTAATGATATACATCTCTAAAACATACTCTTTTTTCCTTTTTTTTCATTTCTTTTAAAGTATAACTGATGAACAATCTTACATTAGTTCCAGGTGTACAACATAGTGATCTACCAATTCTATATATCTAAAACATTTTAATTTTTTAAAAAGATTTTATTTATTCGACAGAGAGATCACAAGTAGGCAGAGAGGCAGGCAGAAGAGGAGCAGGGTAGCAGGCTCCCTGCTGAGCAGAGAGCCCCAGGCGGGGCTCCATCCCACAACTCTGAGATCATGACCTAAGCCGAAGACAGAGGCTTAACCCACTGAGTCACCAAGGTGTCCCTTAATTTTTTTTAATTTTATTTTTTTTAGTAATCTCTACACTCAAACCCATGCTCAAACCCATGACCCTGTGATTTAGAATTGAATGCTCTTCCAGCTGAGCCAGCCAAGCACCCCTAAAATATTTTAAATGAAAAAATCAAGTTGCACAATTGAACAATGAAACATGCATTTAGGTTTAAAAAAAGAAAGAAAACTATTTATTGTATAGTGTCTTTAAGTTTATATAGATGTATGTAAATGCTCCAAGATTTTGGAAGGTTATACACCAAACTAAATACTACAGTCACCTCTGGAGAGAAAGTAAAATTAGGGACTGTATTTAATCTGTAATGTTCTAATATAATATAAGGATGTGTTTATTATGCATTATGTGTTAACTAAAATAAAAAACAAGGGGAAAAGGTAAAAACCAAATGCACAAAGTTGCAGGAGCAAGAATATCTACTGTAACTCCACATGTAATGGTGAAAAATAGAAAACAACCTAAATATCCACAAGCAATGCATTGGCTAATTAAGTTATGACACATTTACAGAATGAAATACTATAACAATTTATAGTTATAGACATATATTATTTAATATATAAAAATCACAATTTATAAAATCACAATATATAAAAATCCAATTCACTATGAGGAAAAAAAGATTCTAAAACAGTGTATATGGGGAACCCATGTGGCTTAGTAGGTTAAGTGTGTGGCTCTGGCTCAGATCATGATTTCAGGGTCCTGGGATTGAGCCTGGGGTTGGGCTCCCTGCCCAGCAGGGAGTCTGCTTCTCCCCTTCCCTATCCCCCTTTGGCTCTCCCCCATGCTCATGCACTCTCTCTTCCCACTCAAACAAATAAATAAATAAAACTGTATATATTCAGATACACTTTGCTTTCTATAGCATATACATGTGTGTTTCCTGTGTGTATGCACACATGCACTAAAATTTTTTTGGATATGGAGATACTCTAACAAAGTTAATGGTAGCTACATCTGGGTGGTGGGATTTGATGCAACTATAAGTTTCTTCTTCATGTATACTACTGTATCATCTGATTTCTTTTTTTTCTTAAGTTATTTATTTTTTTTAAAATTTTTTTTAAATTAACATATAACGTATTATTTGCCCCAGGGGTACAGGTCTGTGAATAGTCAGGCTTACACACTTCACAGCACTCACCATAGCACATACCCTCCCCAATGTTCTTAAGTTATTTAAATTCAATTAGCCAACACATAGTATATCATTAGTTTCAGGTGTAGTGTTCGATAATTTATCAGCTCCATATAACATGCAGTGTTCATCACATCAGGTGTCTTCTGATTTCTTTTTTGCAGTGACCCTGTATTTTTATATTCAGGAAATAATTATAAATATGCTTCCATTTTTTTATGTTTCTATAAGTTTTGAGATTTCTGAGGTTGGATACTTACTAGCTGCCTGGCTGCCTCATTCTAGATACTCCTAGCAGGCACCTGGGGACATGAGTCCAACATGGGCTATGCAGAGATCACATGTTAACTGAAGTTTGGGTCTCTGTCACCTTCTCCTTCCCAAAGACCTCCCCCAGTACCCACCAACCACCTGTGCCCCCACTTGTGTAAAATCTAAACAACATAAACTGTGCAGACTCTTGCCATTCTCTAGAATGATTCCTGATTTTTCCTCTGATGCAAATTCAACAGCAGCTCACAAACCTTTCTCAGAGCCTTCATGTAGGCTGCAGCTTTTCTCTTGTACTGCAGCATGCATTCAGCTGAAAGAGGACTAATGAAGCCACTCGCTGCCTTGGGCCCGTAGCTCAGAGATGCATTGAAGCAGTCCACGTTGTTGCTGAAGAAAGATGCGATCTAAATCAAGAGTGACGAGAAGACAGATTTTGTTTTCCAATAATATATCTAACATATATATCTCATAGTGTTTAGAGCAGAGTTAAAGGTGCTGAGAATGGAAATGAAATTTCAACACCTGCCCCAAGGCCCACATTTATTTATTTGAGGAGAATACCTAGGGCGATGACTTGTAATAAAAAGACAATATCGGTAAAAAGATTGAGACCAGACTACTGACAGGTCTTAATGTAAACAACTTCTATTCTTCCTGAAAACCAAGACTAAGTCTGGTTTACTCTGTACATGTCTATGAGCTATTTAACTCATTAATTTCTGCTACTATTCTCAAAATATCCATGTTTGGATTTATACATTCTATTCATATTTTAACTTTGAATTTTTCAAATTCCAACAAGAGACATGACACAGCATCTTGGAATATATTCACTTTACTTAAACTTAATTCTGTAAATCTCAATTTGTGATTTACACATATAATAAAGACTAGCAATTTAGTAGACCCTGTTATTAATAGATTTAACTTGTATTAAATCTGTGTAAGCAGCCATGAAGATCCATGACTGAGCCATGACTTTGAATCTACAGTGCTGTATGAAATGGTGATATAAATAAAAATGTCTGAGAAGGTTATTAGCCAGAAAAATTAAAGTGTTGGTTACATTAAAGCATATCCTATTTTGATAAATAAGAAGTGACTTATAGAACAAAACATCCTAAGCCTCGGCATAAACTGACCAAAAAGTAAGCAGTGAATCACTAATGGTCTGAAAGGTTTTATTTTTCATCATTTTACTGTATCAAATGAAATTCTATTCTAGGTCGTATTCAAGAAAATAAAGGATTCTAAAGGTC
This sequence comes from Mustela putorius furo, assembly GCF_011764305.1. Classification (NCBI taxonomy): domain Eukaryota; kingdom Metazoa; phylum Chordata; class Mammalia; order Carnivora; family Mustelidae; genus Mustela; species Mustela putorius. The sequence goes on along the minus strand of NW_025421321.1, from coordinate 18,701,954 downwards.
TTAAGACTTATATCACCTGTAAAGGACATGGAAAATCACATACCCAGGGTTTGCATTTTAGGTCATTGCAGTATACGGTGACGTTTATTTTCTTTCCTCTTTCTAATACTTCTACACTTTCTAAATGTTCTTCAATATGCATATATCATTACATTTTCTTACTGGGCTTTTAAAAATTATAAACTATAAATTTTAGTTTAATCGAATCACATTAGCTAAGTATTAAGCTCTCACCAACTAACATTAGTTCAGATACTTATTTCAGTTAAGAACCATTTACAAAATCTCAGAATGAAGATTGTAGACCTGTCCTTGAGACATTTTAATGTTTCAGGTAAAGCCAATCTAATATTAGCTGTGAAGGACCCAGGTATTAAATATTTCAGAGTTTTCATAAAAGTTGAAAAATGTGGAGACTCCTCTAAAATGCCAAAGTTTTTTTTTCCAAAATCTTCCATACTTAAATCAAAGCTAGAATTATCTTCAGAAGCTATGGCATGCCTGTAGATTCAAGTGTTCAAGAAGTGGCCGCAGGGATGGTCTTCTGGCTGAGGAACTCTGTAGGCACAGATCCGTGAGCTGACAGAACCTAAATGTTTTAATGACAGAACCTAAATGTTTTAAACCTTTTAATGATGGCCCCAAGCTCTAACAAAGTGTCACAAAGACCAGTCTGAGTCTGGAAAAGATGACACTGAATATATAATCTGATCTGTGATCATTCTGATTCACTTAATTACCTAAAAAAAAAAAAATGTTTCTATAAAACTCAACCAGTCAGAAGTATGTAAGCCTGACAATGCACAGACCTGTACCCCTGGTTCTAATAATACATTATATGTGAATTAAAAAAAAAATTAAAAAAAAAAACCCACAACTAGTCAGAAAAATATTGCCATATAAACACAGAGAAATTTCCTTGAGAAGTTAGGATGCATCCACTGAAATAAATGGGCTAAGACAGGTTTGAATACAGTCCTTCCAGTTATACATATATGGGTAGTTCTCAAGGAAATCTGAATCAGTAAAGCAGTATTGAGAATATAACAACTGCTGAAATCAGAACATCCAAGATAGAATTTTTTTAAAAAATGCATTTTGGTCAGTTTATGATAATAATTAAGTGTTTAATTATCCAAATAATCATTATCTAATATTAATGGTTCTATAAAAAGACACGTGTTAAAGTCACCTTAAAAGTACTTGTTAAGAAATCAAATCACAGGAGCACCTGGGTGGCTCAGTGGGTTAAAGTCTCTGCCTTTGGCTCAGGTCATGATCCCAGGATCCTGGGATCGAGCCCCACATCAGGCTCTCTGCTCAGGAGGGAGCCTGCTTCCTCCTCTCTGTCTCTCTGCCTGCCTCTCTGCCTACATGTGATCTCTATCTGTCAAATAAATAAATAAAATCTTAAAAAAAAAAAAAATCCACAGAAGTAGCAATGTGACAAAAAACTAGGAGCGAAAAAGTCTTAACAAAAGTTTTACTGGTTCTTTTTTCTTTTTATATATGCTCCCAATTTCTGTAAAGGAGACATTTGATATACACAAAGATGTATACTGATCATCAATATCTCCCTAAAAAAAAAAACTGTGAGTGATCTACTTACTCATCACAAGGGCTGAACAGTCTCTCCCATATTGTTTTAAATATTGGGTAGGGAGAAGGAAAAGGAAGACAACTTTATTTTACAAAAAAGTCTGATACTCCAAAATCCTTTTATACAGATTAATTTTCCTATGTCATTCAAGGAAAAAAAAAAGAGCTTACACAAAATTTAAATTAAATTTAATGACACTATAAACCAGATAAGCTATAAATTATAAACTTACCTTTCCTGCTCCATTTGTTAATGCTACTAATGATGACAGAATACAGTCATTAGTTGTAATAAGCTTCTGTGTTGCTGTTGGAAGTTCATGCTCTATTGTAGCTTTCTGACTGTAATGTTTAGAAATATCTATAAAAGCAATCAAATGAAAACTCTTACTATCCATAAACAAGTTGCACACAACCAGCCCGTTAACTTTTCATATCTACTCTTAGAGACTTATGCAGTAAATCTGAATAATAACAACAACAAAAAAATAGTCCCAACTCTATCAGGATTGTCCTGAATATTACTTAGGTCACAAAATCACGTGGAAAGAATAGAGACAAGTGAGAGTCTCTTAATACCATCCTGGGGTCTCTATTCCCACCACCAGCTTGTGGCTGATGATCCCTCCTCATTGGAGAGTTTGCCCTTCTTCTAGTGCTCGGTAAATGACCCTAACCAGTACTTACCAGTTAAAAATGCTGTTTTGATAGTCTAGGCAGGCACAGATGAGAATTTATCTCGCACTCCTATAGGCTAACCATGAGGTTGGAACAGAATGACCAACAGAGGCACGATGTCCCACAATCCTTACTGGACCGTAGCTAGTTTGTTAGTACATACCCTAACTGACACGGACAAGAGTCTACACAGCCAAACCAGGATTGAACACTCCCATGTCTGACTTCACAGGCCACTGCTCCCAGTCCCAGAATATTACAACAAAGCCTGTAGTCAGGAAAGCACAGGAGAGAGACTTAGATATAAAAAAAAGTTAAAAGAAATTGCAGTAGGTGAAACTGGCCAAACTACTAAGCTTGGGGTTTTCTGGGTCTCTGAGAAAAAAATGATTTTGTCCCGGAAATAAGGGATAATGGGAGAATTCTTAAGACAACACTGATTTATGAGGAAAGGTAATGATATTTTTAAATAATAAAGTGTTCACAATTCATTCTCCTCCGCCTTTTTTAGAATACTTCAGGTACAACAGCATGAACTATCATTACCAACAAAGCCAAAAATAAATCACAAAATACGAAAATTAATTTTTATAACAGGTGTGTATGCAGAGAATTGTACTTATTCAGAATCAAGGAATCTAGTTGATTTTAGATATGGATAACTAAAAAGAAATAAGACTAGTTAGAAAGAAATGGCATTTCAGATTTAACCTGATATGATCATAATATTTTAACACAAAATCACTATCTTATGAATAAAAATATTTTTACTAAAATTTTAAAACTGGAGAATTGTTTTATTTAATATAGATATATACATATATATGTAAACTGTAATTTAAGATAGTTTCAGATTCACAGAAAGGTTACAGAGACTTTCTGTATACCCTTTAGCCAGTTTTCCCTACTATTAACACCTTACATTACTATGGTACAGTTCTCACAGCACAGAAACCAATATTGGCACATTACTATTATGTTTATATTTTTAAAAAATAAATGATTATCCTCTATATAAAAATTCTATATAAAAATATAAAAAAGTGAATAAAAATTCAAGTGGAACACAACTTTTTAATTATTTACTTTAGAGAGAGAGCGGGAGTGCACAGAAGAGGAACAGAGAGACTACTCAAACAGACTCCCCACTGAGCACAGAGCCCAACAAAGGGCTTGATCCCAGGACCCTGAGATCATGTCCTGAGTCGAAATCAAGAGTCATCTGCTTAATCGAGACACCCAGGCACCCCACTGAACATTTTTATATACTGAATTTACTAGCCTCTAACACAGACATTCTCTTGCTACACACTACAGAAAGCTGTAGTCACTATTTTACTTAGTACACAAAGCTTAATACGACTCGGCTAGCAGGTACTTTTAGGTGATTGGTAGATGACTGAGATACTTATAAAAGTCATATAGTACTATGAACACTGACGTGGTTTCCACTGGAACAGGGCCACTGTAGTTTGACAGCAATAATTCTCCTGAACCAATTCTTTACTGAGTCCAAATATTTCAATTATTTAGGGTGTTCCTTAGCATTAATTTTTAAATCCAAAAGAACAAAGAAACCATGTGTCCTAGGCCAGATTTTTTTCCCTTTTTTTAAAGATTTAAGATTATTTATTCATTTGTCAGAGAGAGCAAAAGCAAGGGAAGCAGCAGGCAGAGGGAGAAGCAGGCTCCCCACTGAGCAAGAAGCCTGATGTGGGACTCCATCCCATCATGACCTGAGTTGAAGGCTGACACTTAACCAATTGAGCCACCCAGGCACCCTGGGGTTTCTTTTTATGATTCCTATGAGTCTACCTGCTTTAGACCTGAGACTAAAAATCAACAGTTCTCACTTAGAATTCCCTTGTTAAAAGATTAATTCATACCTATTTTAAATCCATGTGGGATAGGCATGTTTATAAATCTCTAGCTCTCTTTTTACACTGACACTTGCCTGCCTGCCTCCTACCTCAGATCAAGCAATTATTCAGGGCAAAGCAGGAAGGGAAGAGGTTTGAGAGTTCTTGAAATCACAAAGCTTCTTCTGTTAATGCCAGTTGATGTTCACTCTGAGTCTCCCTGAGAGATACACAGCTGTCTTCCAAGCTAGGTAAGAAGACAAATTTGAACTGTAAACCTAGCAACTGGACCCCATAATCTTGCCAACCACCCTTCCTATTGCCCAGTATTCTCTCTTTACATTATGTCTGCAAGGACAGAAACAAGCAGAGGCACTAAGGGGGTGGTGAAATTCACCTTACTGAATGGTAAGGTGGTGCTAGGTGAGACTGTTGGCACTAAGAATGAATGGTTCCCAGTGCCAGAGGTTACATGCCAATCTACAGAAGGACCTGAATATACCCAACTTGTACGTGCTTTCCAACACTCGTAAGTTTTTAAAATTATTTTCTGTGAAACTAGTAACAGGCCCGCAATCGTTACCTCCACACCACAATGAATAATCGAGGCTATTATTAATCTGGGCTATTTCTGATAACTGCTTCTGTCCTTTCCTCCTTCCCCTGCACCAACTGTCTTCAAAAGGAAAAGAAAGAAAAAACCGAGAAGCCACACAGACCTATAGATTAAAAAGTCAACTCAGAATCAGTTAGCTAAGAAGCATATGAAATGTGGGCGCCTGGGTGGCTCAGTTGGTTGGACAACTGCCGTCGGCTCAGGTCATGATCCTGGAGTCCAGGGATCGAGTCCCGCATCGGGCTCCCAGCTCCATGGGGAGAAGCTCTCACTGTCTCTCTATCAAATAAATAAATAAAATCTTTAAAAAAAAAAAAAAAAAAGAAGCATATGAAATGTCCTTCAGCCAACTTATTCTTAGTCTACAGCAATTAAACACCAGCCAAAGCTTAAAAGCAAACCTTCACTTCTCAAGGTTCCCCTGAGCAAAACAGGGCTTAAAATGGGCACGTTAAACATAAAAATGCAAAGGATGGTGAAAAGTTAGTACATTCTTTCTTGGAACTTTAAACCCCGATTTCCTCAATTCCTTCATGCTTGGGCTCTAACGCAAAGTATTTTGCTAAATGCCCCTCAATAAGCATGTCTGGCTTGATAAAATTCATACACCTGCCTGCAATCAGTGCAATGCATTTTTGGCTAAAGCACTGTGCACAAGGGTTTCTCTTCAGCACTTTGTTTACCTTCAGAAATGAAGCAGATGGAAAAAGCAGACGGCAGTGAGCTGTGCACTTCAACAGAAGCCAAATGCTACTAAGCCTTTTTCTGGGGTCTATTAGCCTTGGCAGTATTTGTTTAAATCTCACTTGGTCAGAGCTGAGAAAATAAGATGCAGGTTTTTAGCTCACTGATGTACTTTTCAAGCCTCACCTTTCACGACATCATGAAATCCATGCAGAGCAGCACCAACGTTTGTTAAGACAGAACCGTAGTTTGTCCGAAGGAGTCCGTCTGGCTCTGTACCTAGGAAACCAAAATCACAAGCCTAAGCATTTCCCTAGAAGACTTACTCGCCTGCAAAATTGACAGCCCACCCTCTTCCACTTTTGGGAACAGAGAGAATAAAGACTGCCTGTGATGTGCTGGAAATAATGGGTCCTGAAATCCTTGCAGACACAGTCAGATATAACAGTGATAAATACAGCCACAACTGACTGATTTGCATTATCCACATCCACAAATATTTTTAATAGTTAAGAATCAAGATTAAATTGTTAAGTAGGATTACATATTTTATGATCCTTTTTGAAATAAAAGTTTGTGAGGTGCCTGGGTGGCTCAGGGGGTTAAGCCTCTGCCTTTGGCTCAGGTCATGATCTCAGGGTCCTGGGATTGAGCCCCACATCAGCCTCTCTGCTCAGCAGGGAGCCTGCTTCCCCCTTCTCTCTCTGCCTGCCTCTCTACCTATTTGTGATCTCTCTCTCTCTGTCAAATAAATAAATAAATAATCTTAAAAAAAGAAAAGGTTAGTGAATTTCAACCTTATTACTACAGAGCACATTTTTCAATCTCTTCTTTCCCTACATGTTATTTGTTGAACCTCACTAAAAACATCATTATTCAGACTTCTACTTCTGATATGACCGCATGAGCAGCTCCACAGACCAATGCTCCCCCCAAAACTGGTGAAAATTGTATTATTTTATTTTAAAAGGTTTTATTTATTTATTTATTTGAGATCGAGAAAGAGAGCATGAGAGGGGTGGAGGAGTGGAGGAGGTGGGTAGGGAGAAGAAGACTCCCTGCTGAGCAGAGAACCCGACATGGGGCTCAATCCCAGCCTGAGATCATGACCTGAGTAGAAGGCAGATGCTTAACTGACTGGGCCACCAGGCACCCCTGAAAATTATTCTAAAAACAACTATTTAAGACTCTGGAAATAACCCTAAGTAGATACAGTAAATGAAGAAACATTTATCAAGAGAATCTTTTAAAAACAAAGGAAAAAAAAGAAAAAGTCTTTAACAACTCTAAGAACAGCCAGAATCTGTGGTATTTGAACAAAGATCCATTCCCCCATCCCCTCATCAGCTCAGTGAGCTGGAAATCCCACTCCAGAATGGTGAGGCCAAGAATATAACTCTCCTATAACTGGAGGACTGCATTTCTCCTCTTGTCCCCACCTACCTGTTAAAGCTAAGTTCAGGCTGAGTATGACAGAGAGGTGGTAGTTATTCCACGCAGCCCCAACTTGTGGGATGGAAGCTCTACCATGAGCCCAGCACTGCTGAGAAACTGGGGTTCTCCATACCCTTGCCTAGCTCATTTTATCAGCACAGAAAGGGCAAGCCAGGGAGACTGGAGGCTGTGGCCCTACCTCAGCTCCACCAGCGCTCAGCCACTAAATCAAGAGTATTACTCAGAAGTACAGCATTGTCCCCATCTCCAGCACCACAACCATGGCTCAGAGATTTAGCCCAAGGGAGGCACAGGCCTTAAAACAGAAAATTCTGAATCTGTTCCCAAAGGAATTGATTTCACTCTCAATAGAGTATGGAGAAGTTCAAGTCTAAACGTGTTCTCAAAAAATCGGAGCTTGTGGGAAAGCAGTTAACAGGAAACTAGTAGACGCATTAAAGATGTGAGTTAAAACTACAGGCTGGCTGGTTTACCAGAGGGGAAGAAAACAGCTAAGAAGAGCCCTCCTGAGGTCATAACAAACCTCAAACACTGATCTCAAAAAACATAGCCATAAAGAAGCCCAAATTCAACTGGATCAACAGTGGAGCAATTTATGCCCCCAAGGCATTGTTAAAAACAAGACATGAGTCAGCCAGCAATCAGTGGAGCTTATCCCTGGTGAGATCAAGAAACAAAACAGGGAAAGGTCCCTGGCAAAACCACTGTCACCCCAGGGCGACTACGTGCATGCTGAATGCTGAACAGCCCTGAGAAACAACATCAGCGTGCTTAATCTGAAAAACTACAAAATAAAATCAAAGAAGGTCTACCTAGGTGGAAAAATATACCATGTTCATGAACTAGAAATTTAACATCGTTAAGATGGCAATGCTCCCACATTGCCAGGGCTGCTACAACGTAAGACCACAAAGGTGGTGGTTTAAAACAACAGAAGATACTTTTCTTACAGTTCTGGAAGCCAAAAGTCTGAAATCAAAGTGCTGACAGGGCCACACTTCCTCCAAAGACTCCAGAGGAGAATAGTAATTAATAAGGAGTAACAATAATAATAATAATAATTAATAAGGAAAATAATAATAAGGAGAATTTCTTGCCTCTCCCAGGTTCCGTTGGCCCCACACATTCCCTGGCTTGTGGCAGAATTATTCCAATTCTTGCCTCTATCTTCATATGGCCTCCCCGAGTCTCTCCTGTGACTCCGTATGTCTCCAAATCTCTCCTTACAATGATGGAAGGATAGCAGTCACTGGACTAATAAGGCTCTCCCTAAACTAGTAGAACCCCACCTTATTTTGATTTCATCTGCAGAGATCCTATTTCCAAATAAAGTTACAAATAGAGATACTGAGGTGGAATTTCATGTATCTTTTAGGGAAACACAGAAACTCTCCAAACTGATCTGCAGATTCAATAAAGTATCAGAATCCCAGCTGATTTTTTCATAGAAACTAACCAGCTGATTCTAAAATTCATAGGGAATTGTTAAGAGAACAGTAACAGCCAAATAATCTTGAAAATGAAGAACAAAGTAGAAGAACTTTCACTTCTTGATCTCAAAACTAACTACAGAGCAAAAGTCATCAAGACAGTATAGTATTGGCAGAGGATGCATAGATCACTGGAATAAATCTGAGTGTCTAGAAATAAATCCATACATCTATGATCAACTGATTCTTAACAAGTGTGCCAAGGCAATTCAATAGGGAAAGAGTAGTCTTTTCAATAAATGTTGTTGAGAAAACTGGATAAACACATGCAAAAGATACCTCACACCAGATACAAAAATTAACTCAGAATGGATCAAAGGCCTAAACATAGGGTTAAAACTATACACTCTTAGAAGAAAACATAGGGGATAGTTTTTATGACCCCACATTTGACAACATATTCCTAGATATGACACCAAAAGCATGAGCAATAAAATAAAGACAAATTGGACTTCACCAAAATAACAAACTTTCATTATGGAAAGGACACCATCAAAAAAGTGAAAAGATAATCCACAAAATGGAAGAAAATACTGTCAATCATGTACCCAAAAAGGGATTTGATCTAGAATGTATAAAACTCAATAATAAAGAGATAACCCAACTTAAAACTCAATAATAAAGAGATAACCCAACTGAGAAATAAAGGATCTGAATAAACCTATTTCCAAAGAAGATATGCAAAAAGCCAATAAAGACATGAAAAGATGCTTGACATCATTAGACATCAGGGAAATACAAATCAAAAATGTAATGAGAAACCACTTCAGAAAGTCAGGTAACACTAGGATGTGTAAAACCAAAAAGTGAGATAATAATAAATGCTGGTGAGGATGTGGAGAATCAGAACACTCATACTTTGCTAGTGGGAAGCCACCTTGGAAAACAGTATGGCAGTTCTACCAATAGTTAAACATAGTTTTCATATAATCCAGCAATTCCACTCCTATGAGAAATGAAGGCTATGCTCACTCAAACACTTGTTCACAATTATCTACAGCATCATTATTCATAATAGCCAAAAGGCTGAAACTACACAAACTATCCATCAACTGAGGGGTAAATAAAATGTGGTGGGATATATAATGGAGTATTATTCTACAATAAAAAGAAATGGATGAAGCTTGAGAACAGTGGGCTGAGTGAAAAAAAGCAGTCATAAAAGACCACATATTATATGATTCCATTTATACAAAATGTTCAGATTAGGCAAATCTATAGACAGAAAGTACATCAGAAGTTGCTTCGTGCCAGGGAGAGACAGAATAGGGGAATGAGGTAATAGCTAAACTATATAGGATTTCTTCTTAAAGTGATGAAAATATTTTAAAATTAGCATTGATGTGTGATGGTGCACATATCTGTGAATATACTAAAAACCATTGAACATTATACTTTAAATGTAGATTAAATGGTATATAAATTATACCACATTAAATCTGTTACAGGAAAACAAATGACAGTACCAGAAAAATCACAGCATTCTTAAAATCAAGATCCATTCTATTACCTGAAAATACTCTTTCCAAGTTACAGCAAAACAAAACAAAAGACATTTTTACTTCCAAACCTCCTTACCCTATGCTACTTGTTGGAAAGTTGCTATAATTCTTATGCTTTGCCCCTCTCCATTTAAAAAAAAAAGATGGAGAGGAAGGGAATTAATATTTAATGCATGTCTTCAATGCCTAATATTGTATATTCTTAATTTAACTTAATAATTATTTTACCTCCATTTTAAAAATGGGGGAAAACAGGTACAGAGAAGTAAAGTGATTTGCTGAAGATCATAAATGTGAAAGGGGCTGGAAGATTTGAATTCAAGTTTTTCTGACTCCAGATCCTATACTCTTCTATTCAAAGAAACTAAACAACTCCCTTCTCCATCTTCTTCTACTCTAAGCTCTTCAAGTTGAACCATGAACAACCAAAAACTTACTTGGCAAGGCAAGAAGATGGATATAAGTCTCCAGCTTCTCAAACACAGCTGTCATCTTTTTCATGTCCTGAGACAGCTCTAGGTTCCTGGCTCTCAACGCAGATGTGCAAAGAGAAGATTCACATTCTTCTTCTAAACTAGGAATGAACAGATTTTTCAAAAGTGAGCATCCGAATGATTTTCAAACAGCTGTACTAAATCACCTGAATTCTCAAACAACTATATCCAAAGAGAAACTTTCCAAGAAAAAAATAAAACTGATCTCATTTATAAGATTCCATTTTCTAGACCACAATACATACACCTGTTTGCTGCAAATGACTAACAGAGATCCAAACAGAAAAAAAGCAAACAAACAAAGGCAGATGGCCATTGTCTTTCCATCCTTAGAGCAGCACAAAACTATTTCCCTTAAAAATACTTTGAGGGAAATAAATTTTTTTTTGAGTAACAGTGCCTAGGTGGCTCAGTAAATAGAGCATGGGACGCTTGATCTCAGGATCATGAGCTCAAACCCTACACTAGACACAGAACTTACTTTATTAAAAAAGAAAGAAAAAGGGACGCCTGGGTGGCTCAGTGGGTTAGGCCTCTGCCTTCAGCTCAGGTCATGATCTCAGGGTCCTGGGATCGAGCCCCACATCGGGCTCTCTGCTCAGTGGGGAGTCTGCTTCCCCTTCTCCCTCTGCCTGCCTCTCTGCCTACTTGTGCTCTCTCTCTCTCAAATAAATAAATAAAATCTTTAAAAAAGAAAGAAAGAAGAAAAAACTTACCAAGAAAAATATTTCATACATTGAATTCCTAAAGAAACCTTATTAGTATATATATTTGTAAAAGCCAAACAGATGGAAAAAAATCAATCTATACACTCAAATCTAAAAATCAATGGTTAGGGACGCTAGGGTGGCTCAGTGGGTTAAAGCCTCTGCCTTCGATTCAGGTCATGATCCCACAGTCCTGGGATAGAGCCCCACATTGGGCTCTCTGCTCAGTGGGGAGCCTGCTTCCTCCTCTCTCTCTGCCTGCTTCTCTGCCTACTTGTGATCTCCACCTGTCAAATAAATAAATAAAATCTTTTAAAAAAAATCAATGGCTAATAGTCATATAATATAATATATTATTTCATTTTCTATTTTAAAGGGTTACTTGGGGAAATAATTATAAGGTCAAAAAAACACATGGACTCTTAACAGTGTTTATTAAAAATATGCCGGAAATCAAGCAAAAAGCTAGGAATGTTATTAGCACAGGAATGGTAATCATATCCTCTTCCTTCTCTTTCTCTACTTTAGAGCAGACAGCTATTCATTCAATACTAAGCCCACTTACTACTAAAAAGGACATGTCACCTTGTCACCTTGTCAATTAAAGTGGTTTTTAAACCAATGATGAAAAGTTGTCTAAAAACATAAATACGTGATGAGGCAAAGGACAAAACATCCCAAGAATAGGAATATAAAATTAAGAAAGGACTTATCCAATGTTTCTAAAAATGTAACAGTGAAAAAAATAAATTAAGGTAAAATAAAAATGCATAACTGTTTCAAGTAGCAAAAGCTACCTTTGCAATGGTTCTCAAATAGATTCTTCTTAAACATAAGCCAAATCAATAAGATATATTCAATTTAGTGGTTAAACTTCTAAAGTGAATTTTCAAAAACTTTACATTGAACTATAAACTCTATTAATCTGAATGAAATTGTAATTCATAATTATTAGTTTAAGTCCTAATTCTCTGATTCCTAAAATTCTGTCATATCCACAAATCATAAAATTTGGTTAGCAAAATACCTTGTCAGGTTAGAATTAGGAAATAAAATGGCTTTTAACACATAATAAATTTTTTAAATAATGAAAGTTTACATTTTTGAAAAGGTAAAACCTATCACTTTAGCTTTATCAAGATTTATGAACCATAATTACTTGCACATTTTCTTTTCTTTTTTTTTTTTTAAAGATTTTATTTTTTATTTGAGAGAGAGACAGTGAGAGAGAACATGAGCGAGGAGAAGGTCAGAGAGAGAAGCTGAGTCCCCGTGGAGCTGGGAGCCCGATGCAGGTCTTGATCCCGGGACTCCGGAATCATGACCTGAGCCGAGGGCAGTTGTCCAACCAACTGAGCCACCCAGGCGTCCCTACTTGCACATTTTCAATATCTATGTTACTCATCTATATATTTTCTAAATCTTATCTTACAATATATTATAATACACATATGTTCTTACTTCTCTTACATTCCAGTTGTATTATTTTTAAATTTTTTTTAAAGGCTAAATCTTAGGATGAAAAGATTCAGATGAATTAAGGGTCTTGATAATTTTAGACCAAAAGTATCAGAACATACAAGCAATATTATCAAATTTCCAGTTATATGGATTATTTTCTCTTTTCCTTCCAGAAATGCTTAACAAAGAATATTTAAGGTTATCAAATGATATCTTCTATGAGGGCTGGCGCAGATAAAGTTAATAAAATAAAATAATAAAATAAATAATAAAATAATAAAATAAAGATAACTTATTTAAATAAATCACCAATAATAAAGACAAGAAAATATCACTTCAAAGAAACCTAATGATTATTGATCCAATTGTAGAAGCTAATTACTATAACCCCCATCTAGGTGTTTACGGCAAAAAGGATAAAATTGAAAGATTTCTTTCAGTAAATGTGTTATTGACAATCACTGAAAATACTGATTCACAGCATTATATGGTTAGAGCAGTAACCACGTTATAGAACTACTCAAAAAATCCTAACTGGTGCACTACAATTCCATTTTCTTAAATTTAAGTTTATGCCGCTCAAGCCATTAAATGACCCTTTCTCACAGAAGTCCAAATTGGCTGGGGTACAGAACGATTAGGCAGCTCACAAGGGGCACACGTCGCTTTTAACGCCAGTACAGGTCAGGGGACACCCCACAACTCCCCGAGCTTTCTGGCCTCAAGGGTAAGTACCTTTTCAACTGATAAGGAAGAATCTTCTTAAGAAAACATATATAAGAGGTTAGATGCTCTGAAAAAGTTTTCAATTTCACAGTTGTCTCCTGGAAAAGAAAAATAATTTCATGGTTAATAGTGTTATTTGACAAAGAGGAGCTTCCACTTCCAGAAGTAAAACAGAAGAAAATTACCAGGACAGTCACAGTATCCTCAGTAATACTTTCAAATAAATGAAGCATTCCTTCCTCAAGAGGGCGGACATAGGACGCATTTTCATGAAGGTATTGTGAGAACTACACAGAAGGGAAAGAACTGTGAGTTACATCACTAAAAAACAAGTATCCACAGATTTATAAATGGAGTTATAAACATAAATTCTCTTGGAAACTTTTTCTTAAAAAGTTTTTCTAGGAAAAGGTTTGGCCTTTACAAAATAGAGATGCTCACCTCTAACAGTCCCAAATACAATTCCCCAAGTCCCCATCTCATTCCAAAAGAAGTAACTTGAAGAGGGATGACATCATTAACAACCAAATATGGGAGGACACAACAAGGAAACACTGCATTACAACCCACACCAACAGGCCTTTCCCCAAACACCTGCTTCTCTAGAGAGGTCTCAGAAAAGAAAAGAAGAGAAAAGAAAAGAAAAGTCAAAACTGTATGAAAGATTTTTATGTTATGTGCCTCATTTAAAAAAAAACACAACAAATCTATTGAGGACAGCTTCTTATTTTTACTGTGTACAATGTTCGAGGTTAACAAATTCTAGGAATATAATTACCACCAACATGAGGATGTAAAAAACTTTTATAACTATCACCAATACCTTAGTATTTATAAAGAACTAATTCAGTATGAAGAATAAATTCAGAAAAAAAAATCCTATAGGGATTTAGACAATTTAAAAGCAAAAAGTTATTTTCCACTTGTGAAATATCTCAAATATCTCAAATATCAAAATACTGTATAATGGCTCAAATTTTGATTTCTCAGTATAGAAATATAAGATCTCATTATGCAGAAATGTGATTCCACTGGCCACACTACAAACTATAGGTATCTGGCCCTACGCAACTCACTTGATCTCTCTGGCCTTCAATCATAGATGTCTACTTTGTGATTCTATGAACAAGTCTAAACCTCTGGTCATCTTTTAACAAGTGGTTTCTGAATTTCGGAATAATTGAGACCTATTCAATAATAAGACTTATTAGAAAAACCACACAGAACCTTTCATAGGCCAAAGGTAAAGTATTGAGAAATACATGAATTTTTCAAAGTGATGAAGTGTTTCAGGCAAAATTAACATATTTGATGCTCACTGTGTGGGCATAATGTGGCAACAAACTAAAATAAAACTCCAGAAAGGGATAAAGAACCAGTATTGGGTAAAATATATTTTTTGATATTATAGGAAGTATAAAAGAAAATATAACTTTTCCAAGTCAGCTGAAAACTTTTCCCCACAGTGAAATTAAAAAGCATTTCAAAGGCCCAAAGTTTGTTTATGAATTTCAATAGAGGCAGAGAGTCCAATCAAAACTGATGAAAACCAAGCACTTCTTGAAGGCTTACTATGGGTAAGGTATAATGATAATAAGAACTAACCTTTATTGAGTGCTTACTATGTGCCAGGCACTAATCTTAGTACTTCACATGTATTATCTACTTAATCCTCAAATACACATACCTGTGAGGTATGTACTCTATCCTCCATTCTAAATATCAGGAAACTGAAGCACAGAAAGGTTAAATAAATTGCCCAAGGGGACACAGAAAGTGGCTGGACCCCAGTCGTCTGACTCCAGAGCATAGCTTTTGCTCTACTACTAGGTACTTACTGGATACATGGACATAAACACTATTCAAACCTTGAAAACACTGCATAATAATGCAAAAACAAGCGATCAGCTAAGTAGGAAAAGTGGCATTCATTTCAGAATGCCACATTATGGGACACTTAGAGCATAAATCGATGGCAAGATCCCTCAATTTCTTCCCTGTGGGACCCAGCCTTCAAGATGGCCCCAGTGATCCCTGCCTTGGCTGTTCCTGACTTTGTGTAGTACCCTTGCACACTCTTTCAGGGCTGGTCTCTGTGACCAAGACAACATGGTAGCAGGGATAGTATTCAGTACTAAGTCATAAAAAGGCATTGTGGCTTTACTCTCTTAGATCACTTATTCTAGGGGAAATTAACCTCTGCCTTGAGACACTCCAGCAGTCCTATGGAGAAGTGTACTCAATGAGAAACCAAGGCTCCCAGCCAACAACCAATACTAACTCACCAGCTGTGTAAGTGAGCCACCTGGGAAGCAAATGCCCCACCCTAGTCAAGTCTTGAGATGAATACAACAGCCTCAGTCAGGTTGACTGAAAGCTTATGAAAGATCATGAGCCAGAAGTCCCCCAGTTATGCAGATACTTTTCTCCTTAATTCTTGATCCACAGAAACTATGTGCGATAATAAATGTCTGTTGTTTTAAATGACTAAGTTTTAGTGTAATCTATTACACAGCAATACAGAACTAATACGCTATTTATTTTTGCCTTTTCAGTTAAACGTGGTCTTGCAAGGTACTTGAAATCCTTTTGTAGAACTAGCTGGAGAGAAAAAAGGAAAGAAAGGAGCAAAATTTGCCAGGCCCCAAAAAAGCACATGGACTAAAGGGAATGACAGTCAACCCTCTTCTTATTCCTTATTTAAACTTCACACACCCTGAAAATGCCCCAAAGTTCAACCAGAGAAGCAGTTTCACTCCCACTCCATACCCCAGCAGGAAAGGTCAACTATACCATATATCCATATATCCATATATCCATATATCCATATATCTATATCTATATCTGTATCTATATCTATATCTATATATATATATATATATATATATATATATTGCTTTTAAACATACCCAGTGACAAAAGTTATATAGTGAGTACAAACAGGGAGGGAGAAAATGCCAGCAAATTAGGTTTTCCAACAATAAAATGGCACTTCCCATTACGTCACACCCTGGTCAAAAAACTGTAATAGTCCCCCATCCTACATACAAAGCGAGTCTGTGCCTTGGACCGACCTTAGGGGGCTTCCAGAGTCTGCAGCCATGTTTTTTCCTTTGCAACTTGACCTCTCGCTGCACTTCAAAGACTTCACACTCTTGCCAGAACAGTTTGCTTTCCACTCCCTCCCCACCCCAACCCACTTTGTTACACCTTCCTACTCTGTGACTTTGCTCATGTCTTGCCCTCTTCTGAAGGAAAAAAACACCTATCCTATTTCTCTCCTCTTCAAATCTTGCTCATTTGTCAAAGCCCATTCCAATCCCCAAAGACTTTTTGCCAGACACTACCACCAACAGCAATCTCCCCTCCTTGACAACTTTATATCCCTACTGGCCTTACCAACCACACTTCCCCAGTATTTAATTTCTTAAAAATTTCCATGCTTGCCACATTTTATCTTAAGGTCAAAGACTCGTGAATTCTGGTTTTCTTCCATGTCCCCCCAAAAACTTGGCTGATGCACAGCAATGGTCTGAAAAGAAAGAACATGTCTTCCTACTTGTTCAGGGCAGATAACAGGTATACGGAGTTAAATTTACCTTCTGATTCAAAGGAGATATAGGCTCAATGGCAGAATCAATAGGAAAAATCTGAATCCTCTGTTCTGTATAGGTGTGAAAGTTCAGAAGAGCCATCACCAGATCTTGAACAAAAGCCAGGGCCTGCCCAGCAATGTCCCGCATCTTCAGCTTTAAAGTGAAAAGTATATCAAGTCAACTATCCAATTACTCTTCTCAAGCAACTTTCATAAGTCTGGTTTTAGAGAAAACATTTAAATTCTAGTATAATTAATCCTGACTTTAAATTCATTTGCTCCCACTTGGATTTTAATATTCCCATCTAAGGAAATCAGAAAACCATCAGTTTGGGCAAGCAGACTTCCTCCACTTAACCTAGACCATGTTAAGTGCAAGGCCCACCAACCTATAAGAAAGATATGGCTCACAAAGTAAGTGCATCCTGTAATTCAGTTCTAATGGTATCAGATGAAAGCAAAAAACTGTATTACTTATAAATTCAATAAATAGCAAGTTACATAATTTTTTAAAAAATGTATAAGAAAGTATACATTTAGTATACTTCTTTTGGTTTAGTGCACTAAACACAAGCCCAAACAATAAATTCTTGTATCTGAGAAATCTGACATACACATCGCTGAAAATAAAAACATCATCATTACCTGATGTCTCCTATTGTGGAGTGGAACATTCAGAGCGTTATACTGACTATATTCTACAAAACAAAATTGGATCCACATTAAGTCATTTACATTTACAGAAAAATAGCGTAACTGAAAAATAATGAATGCCCTGAAGCAAAATCAGCTTTACATAAGAATTTGAAATGATTAAAGCCACAATCATAGTATGAGAGAATAATGGAATTTATATAGAACCAGTTGTTTCTCAGATAAAGTAATACCTACAATTTTTTTTCAGTAGGCTCCATGCCCAGTGTGGGGCTTGAGCTCACGACACAGAGAGCAAATCACATGCTCTACACACTGAGCTAGCCAGGGGCCCCCAAATTTTTAGGATAAACAAACAAACCCTGAGTTTCTAAGAAATCATTTTGAAAACTTGAGGCCTATCAGGATTACTTGGAAAGGCCCATGACGTTCTTACCATGTTCAGTCATGCTCCCTTCTAAAATATCCCTGCACACAGCTGCCATAACAATCGTCGAAAAATACCACGGTTTTCATGACACTACCATATTCAACAGTCTACCACGGCTTGCTACTGCTGATCCCAATGACTCAATTCTAACTCTTCTGGGTTGGCTTCCTTGTTTTATCACAGTCCTCCTCTCTACCCGACTCTGCCCCCAACCTCTGATAGCTTCCCAACACCTGGCCTCAAACTTCAGTCCCCTCCTCCATCTCTACCAATGTCTACACACCACTTCAACCCCTCAAACCTCCCCTCCTCTGCCTGGTCCTAAGTCAGAAAGAAACTGGTGCCAAAATCCAACTCTGAAAGTCCCTATGCTGCTCTCAGCTAGTTCTCTCTTACGGCCCCATTTCTACCAAGGGTTTGGCCTCCCATTCACAGTCAGTCTACTTGCCTATCAGTCTTCTCTGAGCTTTACTTGTTATCGTTCCCAGACCGGTCCATCTTTTCCAAGAATGCTCTTGCTAACATAAAAGGAGAGCAAGGTGCATGACATCCTAATTTACCAAACTTAAGGGGGCTTCAAGGCTACTCCACAATCCATGACTTCATTGCTGTGCCCCTTCCCAAGGCATCAGCTCCAAACCTTCTCCATTTTAAGCCCCTGATACCATTCTTCCTCTCCTCCCCTGCCCCACGGTTAGGGCGGCATCATCCTACAATGCCAGGAAGACCAGAGTCAAAGTACAAGAGCTTCTTAAATTTCCTACCCTCCACCTCAGAGTCCATGGTTTCCCATATCCTGTCCTCAGCTAACCTTCCCCTTGGGTCCCCAGCAATAGCTCCTTCTGGTCTCTCAGGCCCTAATCCATCAACCACCCCTCCTTCTCCCTAGACCTTCAAAATTAACTTCAAAAAAAGCATTTGTTACAGCTTTTAAAATTCTATGTCCACAGTAACTTCTTCTCCTTTTCATACTGAATCCTCCACTGGGCTCCCATCCTTTCCCACCTGCCCAAAGACCAGCATGTCTCTGCCTATTTCTCAGCACCCATCCATCTCTAACCCTCATGCTATCCATCTGCCATCCACCTCTACCATGCACGAAGTCACCAAAGCAGCTGCCTTTACTGCCACCTCACCCTCTCTGAGCTCCCCACAGCACTGCTAGAACTGCCCAGCCCCACCCAGGCTGAACACTCCCTTCCCCAGCTTCCACGTCACCTCACTTCCCGAGCTCCTCACCACCCCCACCACCTCAGTCCCTCTCCTTCCTGACGCCTGTGAGGGAGAACTCCCCAAGGACGTTGTGCGGGCCTCTCTGCAATTTGTACCTCATTCCCACCACTCTCAACGCCCATCCATCCCAGCGGGGTCAACTCCAATCTCTTTCCGCGGTCTAGGCTTTTACTTAGAAATGTGTACCCCAATAGAAAGACAGATGTACACTGACGTATCTGTTAGAATATTAAACAACAAAGTTAACCTCATCATCTTTCCCATAAACCTGCCCCTCGTCTGCCTCTCTGATTTCTGTCAATGGCACCACATCTTCCCCCACCAACACTGCCTCCTCGGCTCCCTTGCCTGCTTACATCCATCTCCTTGACAGCTCAGTCTCCAGCTTTCGTAACAGCACACCAGGACTAACATCACAACAGTCTTGGTCTCCTTTCCCCATTCTAGCACAGTCTACACTCTTGTCAGGCTAATTCTGTGAGTGTACAGATCTCATCATGACATTCCCTGGATCAAAGGCTTCAATCCCTCCACCATCTTGTGAACTGAGTCCCAACTCCTTGGCCCACAACTCTAGGGTCTAGCCCCACTCACCCTTTGAGAACTTGCCTACCTCCACCCATTCTAGCCTCCTGTAACACTTAGCTAATTACTGCTCTTCAGACCACAAAAGTACCTTGTGTTCCATGTACCGCACTCCACTTAATTCCCTGGTTTGTTTTCCTGAATCTCTACCCAATAAAACCTACTCACACATACAGGCCCTGCTCAAAGCACACTTCTAAAAGACTGCCCCAGACAACCCCTCCAGCAGTAAACTGTCCTTCCTCTGAAACCTAAACAGTCTCTTTATTGAACAGGTTAGCTGACATTTTAGACATGTCTATACATTATCTCTCCAGTCCTGGACTAGAAATTCCTTTAGGGTAGAGCTTTTTGTCTTAGAAATTTCTATATCCCTTGTGCTCCCTATCCATCTAGGCACTCAGCACATGATCTTTAAATTTTGCAGAACTAAAAGTAACCCACACTGATATGATAAGGATCTAAGGCAGGGTGACAACTAGTACTGGAAAAGGAAAGATAACTCCAAAAGAGATCCAGAAGGAAATTATTAGAACCTGATGATTAATTGATAAAAGGATTAAAGGGAAAATGAAATGCCAAGATTTCAAGTCTAGTGAATCAAAGTATGGTAGCTCTATTTACATTAATCTAGAAACTTAATTACATTAATCTAGGTGTTATTTTTCAGAGGAACTTAAGCTTTGATATAACAATGACATATGCTGATTTCAGTGTTAGATCAAACTGTTTCTCTTTGGTGTCTTTTCTTTCCTCTTTTCTTAGGTCTTCCGGAAGAAAAATTTAGAGGAAGTAAAAAAATTTAATCATCTGAATGTAAAAAAGGAAATCTGTACTTATCTGAATATAAGCTTCGAAATTCCAACCAATAAAATAAAACATATTGTTTGTTTTTAACGTTCAAGATTTATTTTTCTCTAAATTTACAAAACTGGCATCTATTACACATGTAAGTTGATTTTTTTTTTAAGTTCTTTTTCTTGCTCTTGGGTACAGAGATTACCAGACTGTTCTCAGGATGAATAGGAAGCCGGACTTACCCAAGTCAGCTCCCTAACTATCAGTCGGGACCACCAACCATGCGGGAGATACCAGGCTGAGAAGATCCATCTCCCACCACCCTTTTCCCACTCTCCCCACCATGAACAGATTTTCTTATACAAACTTTCAGGTACTATACGTGCAGGTTGGTTTTTAACCTAGGGATATGCTCAATATGTGCAATAAAAAAAAAAATGTGGATTTGAGCTTTTTCTAAGAAGGCTGACTTTGGATTCAGCTTCCCTATGATATAGGAGGGCCATAGCCAATCAAAAAAAAAAACAAAAAGAAAGCAACCTTCTGTTGAGCCAATGAAGTTTTTTGCCAAATAGATTAAAAACTTCTTTAATTAGTTCATTACCACAGAGAGAGGTTCAAAGTTGCAAATAATGGAATACCTACTTGTATCATTAAAAGGTACTTTTTCCGTGATGATTGATAAGGATTCCTCTAATCTACCTGACAAATCGTCATGAAGATTCTTTAACTGTAATTGACTGAAAGAAAAAAAACACAAAACACAAACCACATGATCACCAGTCAGACAGGGGATCCTCACTTCCTTGTTACCACAACGGCTGGTATTAAGCTTCCAGAGACTCATGACTGACACCGGGATACTCTTGGTGGTGGATAGTTATTAAAAGATGAAGATAAGGAAAATAGTAATCCTCAATTCTGAAGCCCCTGAGACTTCTGTTAAGACTTTCAGAATTTATCACAGTCCCAGTATCTAATACAATCCTGTCAGTTTATTTCCCCAAGTACAAAGTAATCTTAAAGCCATTTCAAAATCACAGATTTTATCTTTCTTATGTGCCTGACATAAGTGTTTGCTCAAGTATCATAGCAAAGTTCTTTTTTAAGTATTGTATGAGATGAAATCTGGTAGTTTTTGTTTTAATTCAATTATGAGCATGGGTATACATTTAAACCATGCCATGTAATTCTACCAATTCTACTAAACTGAAGAAATTCACGTGACTGATTCTACTGAAACCTAAAATATTATGTCATTTATCAACTAAATGCTGGAGTATGCTTTTACCACCCATCAATTCATCATATTCGAATTTTAAGATTTAGGTATCTCCAAATTAGATCCCATAGCCTCCATTTTATTCAAAATATACCACTAAAAGTCTGGCACAGTGAAAAGGAGTCAATTTTCCTGCCTGGAACTCTCAGAAAGCTCTCTTCAGGGTAGCCTGAAACAGAAAGCACCCAGTCCTCTGTATGGGAGCCCTAGGACACCATCTGCAGGCTGAGAACTCACACACAAGCCATCTGACCAAGAGTGTGTCAGGCCTTAGAGATAACAGAACTGAGGAGGACCCTGGAGATAACATGCTCCTTGCTCACTTCAAGTGTGCAATTCAGAGGGAGAAGCCGCCAGACCAAAACTCAGATCTTCCGATTCTTACTTCGGGGCCCCTAGGAATTCATGTTTCCACATACCATTCTTCTGTTCGAAGCCGACATTCCTTGGCCTCCTTTTCTAGAGTCTGAGATTTTACCTGAATTTTAGAAGAAAAAGAAAAGCAGATGGCTCAGGCGATAGATAAGGGCACACTTAGGAGACACCACAGGCAACAGCCTCCCCCTGTGCATTCCATAAAGTACACAGAAGATTCACAAAAACCCTATCTCCTAACGTGCTCTCCCCAGCAGTGGGGCTTACTTCTAGTTTGGCCTTGTCATTCTGCAGTTTCTCGATAGTTTCCATGTACTTCCGCGTCAGGCCATCGACCACAGCTTGGTGCTGGGTCGCCTCCATCTCCAGGGTGGCCAGCCGACTCCTCAGTTCTGCTTCCACATGCTTGTGCTGCTCGTCAGCTTCAAAAAACTGAAAAGAAAATATCATCTCCTCTGCTCACAATATCCAAATATACAAAATGGAGAGAAAAACAACAGCAGTAACTGCTCATTGAGCAATTTTGACATGGTTCCATATGTTCACTACGCAACACCCACTGCACAGGCATGATCTCACAGAATCCTCACAGAATGTCAGAGGCGGTGTTATTGTTATCCTCCTTTCCACATGGGAAACCAAAGCTTCAACCTGCCTATTGTAGAAATGAGATATGAACACAGGAGATCGATGCCGAAGCCTACACTTCCTTCCTCTCAGGCTCAAGGATTTCTTTCAAACAACTTCTGGCACACAGAGAATTCAACTGACCAGGGCATAACTCTTCTGATATGCTAACTTAAATAATCAAAATTCAAATAGATGTTATCCCTAAAACAGGTTAAACTCTTTTCCTTAATACGAATCCAGTGCTGGGGCACCTGGGTGGCTCAGTGGGTTAAAGCCTCTGCCTTTAGCTCAGGTCATGATCTCAGGGTCCTGGGATCAAGCTCACATCTTCTGGCTCTCTGCTCAGCGGGGAACCTGCTTCCATTCCTCTCTCTCTGCCTGCCTCTCTGCCTACTTGTGATCTCTGTCAAATAAATAAATAAAATATTTTTAAAAAAATAAATAAATAAGAATCCAGTGCTAATTAAGAATTATGAATGCTTGGGGCACCTGGGTGGCTCAGTGGGTTAAGTCTCTGCCTTCAGCACAGGTCATGATCCCAGGATCCTGGGATCAAGCCTCGTATTGGGCTCTCTGCTCAGCGGGGAGTCTGTTCCCCACCCCCCCCCCCGCCTCTCTGCCTCCCTGTGATCTCTGTCTCTGTCAAATAAGTAAATAAAATCTAAAAAAAAAAAAAAAAAAAAAAAAAAAGGAATTATGAATACTTAACAGAAAATGCAGTTTAAAAGGTTTCTTTTTTTCATTTTTTTACCATTTGTAAAACGTTAAACTGAGAATTAATGTGTATTTATATTCTACCAGTTGACTATGCTCACCATTTCACAAAAAATTTAGGAGGCACAGTCCAAGATATTACACTATGACTCTTAAATATGCTAGATGTTGGGAGGCAAACACTGATTATTCAACATTTCATAAATATTTGAGCTCCCGCCATGAGTAAGAACCTGTCCTGGGGGAAGGCATACAAACCAACACGGTGTGCACCCGAACACACATGTGAACAAATATAAACCAACTAAACAGTAAGAATTTTAAAAACAAACACTACTTACTGATAAGCCCCTATCTAAATGATCCAACTAATCATTTTCTAGATAAAATGAACAGTGCCTACTATATTTCTATACTGTTAGCTGAGTTATTCTATAGTCCTCTAAACAAATGCATACTTCAAAATACACATCCAGATTCAGATAGGAATGAGATTTTAAGAAATGAATCAATAACAACAGTGACATATATACCTAACAACCGCAGGAGACACTGCAACACATACACAAAACATTCTATCCTGCATTGGTTTTTCCACATTCTAGATCATACAACACATTTTTAATTCATGGGGGAAAACAGAAAGATGTTCTCACTTGTATATGCAACCGCTCATTCTCTTCTATCTTCTTTTGCAGATCTTCATCAAAGACACTCTTCTGCTCTTGACTCAAGTGAGAAGAAGATTCTCCACTTTTCTGATGGAAAGAATAAGTTATGTCCACATAACTTTCATCCTTTAGAGAAACATCTTAAGGTACACAGATTCTCTATCACCTTAGTAGCTTGTCTCTTCTACGTGTGCACATTCTCAAACAATCCTGCAAAAGGTATACAATCCATCATTTAACTTCTCCTATTTGAAACAAGTAAGAACTACAAATATTGGAATGGGCAGAAAAGCTTAAAAAAGAAAGAGAATAAACTGATAAGGCTCATTAATCTTTGCAGATGAATTCAGGAGTAGTTCTATTGGAAGACACAGCAGGCTCAGAAAGCTAGCCATAAAAATATGCTAAAAAATATCATTTCAATCAGAGAGGGAGACAAACCATAAGACACTCTTAATCATAGGGAACAAACTGAGGGTTGCTGAAGAGGAGGGGGCTGGGAGATGGAAATTAAGAAGGACATGTGATATAATGAGCACTGGGTATTAAATAATACTGATAAATTACTGACCTCTACCTCTGAAACTAATAATACATTATATGTTACATTGGGAGATGGAGAGGAGAAGTGAGTTGGGGAAAATCAGAGGGGGAGATAAACCATGAGAGACTGTGGACTCTGAGAAACAAACTGAGGGTTTTAGAGGTGAGGGGTGTAGGGGGTTGGGTGAGCCTGGTGGTGTGTAATAAGAAGGGCATGGATTGCATGGAACACTGGGTGTGGTGCATAAACAATGAATTTTGGAACAATGAAAAAATTTTTAATTTAATTTAAAAAAATAAAAATACATTATATGTAATCAATTGAATTTAAATTTAGAAAAATAAAAAATATATACTGTTTCAAGTTGATCTTTTGGTTTGGGAAATCAGTTTTAGCAATTCCATGAGTCTGAGTTGTTAAACTCCTTTAAGAAATTGTAACAAATTAATTAGAATTCACAATGATAAATTCATACAAAAGTTGACATAAATTTCTAATTTTTTTAAAAAAAGTAACCATATTAAAAAAAGATACTATAAACAGAAGGAAAAAGCTCAAAAATAATAAAAAGAACCTTCCTTTTACTTTTTTACCAATATTAATTTTTTTCTAGACAGAAGAATAGCACTATTTAAGAGAGAAAATAATGAACATTTGTTTTCACAGAATACAAGAGCTGAGACTATTCCAAGGATGGACTAACAATGAAACTGTGTTCAGACATCAGTCACCACCCTTCTCTGCCTTTCTTGTGCCCTCACTCCTCACTTAAAATGAAGTTACTTACTGATACAGTATGAACCAATGATTAGAAAACCCTCTGAAATTGGAGTAGCTATATTAAAAATGAAACAAAACAGGGGTGCCTGGGTGGCTCAATCAGTTAAGCAGCCGACTCTTGACTTCAGTTCAGGCCATGATATCAGGTCATGAGATCAAAGCCGACTTCGGGTACTGTGCTCAGCACAGAGTCTGCTTAAGATTCTCTCTCACCCTCTCCCTTTACCCCTTTCCCCTTCCCCGGGTTGTATGAGTGTTTTCTCTCTCAAATAAATCTTTAAAAAAAAAAAATAGGGGCACCTGGTGACTCAGTGGGTAGGGCCTCTGCCTTCGGCTCAGGTCTTGGTCTCAGGGTACTGGGAGCGAGCCCCGCATAGGGCTCTCTGCTCAGCAGGGAGCCTACTTCCTCCCCACCCTGCCTGCTGCTCTGCCTACTTGTGATCTATCAAATAAATAAATATTTAAAATAAGTAAATAAATACATAATAAATAAGTAATTAAGTAAATAAATAAATAAAAACATTAAATCTCCAACATGTTTGGGACAAGAGAGCTGCACAAGGAAGACAGCTGAACAGCATATTCTGGGCATTTTGGGTCATTAGAGCTCCCAAATTTGGAAAACTTTAATTAGCATTAATTCAGAAGTGATATACCCAAGCCTCTGTGAAAACAGCAGTGGGGGAGGATCTCACTAACCTGGGGAGCATGTTTGAAGTACGTATGGCTATTCATTCCTCAGGTTCTCGGAATTTCGAGAGCACATGTATTTTGACAAAATTCCCCAAATGATTCTAATACATACCTGTTTTTGCCCTCTCTGTTCCCCACTTCTTTGAAAATTAGCACTCTAGAAAGAACTCTTTCATATAGGGGACATGTATATGAAAAGGTGCTAACACAGAATAACACTGATTGCCTATTATATGGCAAATACTGTCCTAGCCACCTTTACAGGATCCCATTTAATACTCAACAGAGTATCATCCACATGTTGCTGATGAAGAACCTGAGGTTGCAGGCTAAAATGGCAGACAAAGAACTCAGGCCTGGGCTTAAACCCCCCTGGAAGAGCACAGGAAGGCCTGTGCTCTTCCCTCTATACCGTGCTACTTCAGAGTTACTACGTGCCTTCTTCTTCCCTCCTACCTTCTACTTTTACTGCTTCAATCCACACATTTGCCAGGTGCTGCTCTATATACACACAAGACTTAATAAATCTTTTTTTTTTAAGATTTTATTTATTTATTTGACAGAGAGAGATCACAAGTAGATGGAGAGGCAGGCAGAGAGAGAGAGGGGGAAGCAGGCTCCCTGCTGAGCAGAGAGCCCGATGCGGGACTCGATCCCAGGACCCTGAGATCATGACCTGAGCCGAAGGCAGCGGCTTAACCCACTGAGCCACCCTGGCGCCCCAACACACGAGACTTAAAGATTCAATCACTACCCCCACACTTAAAAAAAAACACAACTTCTTAATCACAGAATGTTCTAAAGTACCAAACCATCCGTCTTATGGAGTGAGAATCATGTCTCTCTATATCAACCATAATGGGAAAAGTTATTTTTACATGACCTGATAAGAATACTAAATCAGCCTCATAGAAATAAATACTAAGAAATATTTGCAGCAAACTTACAAAGCCTAAGGAATGAGTATTTCAATTGCTATTTTCACATGAGCTATTACACTTCAAAACTGTTTCTCATTTTATTTGCCCTACCTTGAGTTAAGGGCAACTGAAGGGCAACTCAGTATAACTGAAAGATACCAGTAATTTTGACCAGTATGAGATAGTCCTTCCACTTTTCTCAGACACTAAATCTAATACTTGCATGTTTGCTCCTAAAGAAATTATTCAAAAGTCACTCACATATAAAAATGCCCTAATATTACTACATATGATAATAGTGTCTTCTTCCTTAACCCAATATCCAGGCATAGTTATGGAACAGTAGGAAATGTTCAAGGGAAGTGTTCTGTTAAAACCCAGATGGCTTGTAGATGTCTGCTCCTAGCAGACAAGGCCTCCCTAACTTGCCTTTATTTGACCTACCTTGTTTTTCTTGCCTCGGGGTTCACTTAGAGCCAATTCATCTTGAAGTAGTTCTACCCTCTTGGCAAGCTGCAGGTTTCGAAATGTCAAACTGTCCATTTCCTGCTGCAGTTTTCTCAATGATTGATCTTTCATTTTCAGTTGTTCCTACATCAAAGTGAAAACAGACCACTCCTTATAATTTAGCCTTAAGGTTTCAAAAAATAAAAAGAAATTATTTTTGTTTCACTAAAATATGATAAAAACTCTTGCTTTAGGGAATTCACATTGTATGTTTATCATGCCAGTTTCCATGTTTTTAGCTCTGTTTTGTGACAAAAGCATTTTTCTTTTTTTTTGGCCAAACCAAGTAAATTTAAAAATAAAATTTAAAAACCATATACAGGGGTGCCTGGGTGGCTCAGTGGGTTAAAGCTTCTGACTTTGGCTCAGGTCATGATCCCAGGGTCCTGGGATCAAGCCCCACATGGGGCTCTCGGCTCAGTGGGGAGCCTGCTCCCCACCTCCCACCCCACCTGCCTCTCTGCCTACTTGTGATCTCTGTCAAATAAATAAATTAAATCTTTTAAAAATAAATAAATAACTAAATAAAAACCATATACATTGAAGCAACAGACAGTCACCAACTTAAAGTAAAATATCTACAACTCTGCGTTGTCCCATAATGTTGTTATATGTCTGGCAGTGAGGAGGCACAATGCCTGAGGCGATAATTTTATAAACTTCAATTATGAAAGAGAAACTCCTATTTATTGATGATGCCCTTCACTAAGAATGGGAAACAATTTATTTGCATTCATTTTTTTCAATAAATCCTCCCTCGATTTAAGTCAGTCAAATGAAATCCTTGCACCACACTTAATTTTACTTTAAACTATTCTGATTTATCAAAGATAAAAATCAGTATTATCCTAACAAATATTTTTAGATGTTACATCAATTCACCTAAAAGTTTTAAGTAAAAATAGAAACAAGATCTAAAATCTAAACAATATATCTTCTATTGCCCATTTTGTACCATTTACACTATAATGAAGTAAGAAAGTGGAAAACTAGTAGCAAAACTTAGTTTTGCTCTATTTTAAAAAAATATATTATTCTTACTATATTTTACTTACAATATTGTGAGAACTTTGTGTTCACTGATAATCAAACCAGATGACTATATACTATTGTATATTTAAAGAAGTGTAGTTATATTACTTTCACTGAAAAACCACTGCAAAGCTAAGATGAGGTCAAGCTTTAATGACAAAGTGATAGAAGTATATTGAAAAGCAACCTAAAAGGCAAAGACTGGGGCGCCTGGGTGGCTCAGTGGGTTAAGCCGCTGCCTTCGGCTCAGGTCATGATCTCAGGGTCCTGGGATCAAGTCCCGCATCGGGCTCTCTGCTCAGCAGGGGGCCTGCTTCCCTTCCTCTCTCTCTGCCTGCCTCTCTGCCTACTGTGATCTCTCTCTGTCAAATAAATAAATAAAATCTTTAAAAAAAAAAAAAAAGGCAAAAGACTGGTGTCAGCAAGCCACTGACATTATCCACACGTTGAGAGCAGCCAGGATAGAAAAATGTTTCCATTAAGTAGAGAAAGTTTTCTTTTCTATTGTTTTTTAGAAGCCCTTAATTTTTGCTTGGAGCTGAACAGTAAATATAAACCCAGCCTATATCCAAATCATCATGTATTTCAAATTAAAGAAATCCAAATCAATGAATGCTTACTATGTCCAACAACTCACTGAAGAGACAAACCCAATCTATCAAAAGCCTGTTTTAACAGAAGATATCCCAACCTTCCCATTGACCAAACCAGCTAATTGCCACTCTTACTAGAACTGTAATGACCACTTCAACTAATAATAAAACAAAGAGTAATTTCTTTACATCCTTTTAATTCATCCCAGCTGACTAATGCTCCAAGTCCATTAACCAATCACCATTTTCAGAAGACAGCTATCTCAACCTCTCTGTAAAACCTAGTTTCTGCAGTAGGGACAATGATAATGTTATCTGCCCTCACAGACTGACTGTGAAGGCAGAATGACTGAATGTGAAGACCAACTGACAAGAGTGGATATAATTGTGCTTGGCACAATACCTGACAAAATGAGAGCTCAATAAATAGAACCTGCTGTCACCAATGTTACCACCATTGCCACCATTGCAGAGTTAATAAAACACAACCAGCAAATGGTAATAACATGTCCAGAGTGGGCTACTAAGACACAGTAGGAAATACTTTTCCTATATAGCTATAACGTGCCCAGAGTGGGCTACTAAGACACACTAGGAAATACTTTTCCTAGTCATAGGTTTTAAACATCGTTAAGAGATAATGATTATTTCTTCAATGATTTAGGCTAAATAATAACTTGACTAACAAATCCTGACTCTAAATAAGCTTATTTTTAATAATCTTGGTTTGGGCACTAGGAGGTTTGGAAGTATGGGCACGGTGTTCTGAGCTGCCTCAGCCCCAAGTCTGGGCAACAGCACCGGAGTTGGGGGCACTTTCAAGACACAGTTCTCTGGGGGTGGGGGTGCAACACTGACTAAGTAAAAGGACATATTTCTGGGTTACCTGAGTGGGATCACCCTGGATAGGTCACTGGTTAGGGGCTATTCCAGAAAGAGATATGATTAAAGGGAATCCTAATCCCTTTTGTCTCAACAGGGAGCAAGGCAGAGGGTGAAGAATGACATAAACAGTATATTTAATGGAAACAGGCCAAGACGAAATGTATATCCTAGAGTTAATTTTAAAATACCACAAGCAGTATTTATGACATGCCTACCGTATAAGGTAGAAACAAATTTCTTCAATTCCCATCGTATTTCTCCTCTCAGTTAGTAAATGTTGATGATAAAATGTATCACTCAAACAGAGTAACCTGATTTACACAGGTTATTACTATTAAATAGCTCAATCCAAAAGCAAGATTAATGCACTAAATGATTCCCACTTTCAAATTCACTCATTAGGGGACAACCATCTGCTGAATGCTGAGCATATAAATATGAATATGACATGGGCCCCCTCAGAGTGCTGTCTAGTGATGAAGACAGATAAGAAACTCCATTAATCCCCATGAATTTAGCTAAAGAAAGGCTGTGAGGAAACACAGGAGATAAAGTCATATAATTCTTTTTTGTGATATTTAGCTAAGGAAATCAAAGTGTACCACATTCATACCTAAGGAAGTAAAAAAGTTAAACACAAAAAACTTTATTACCTTCTCCTAACCCTAGTGAATCAGTGTCATGGTTGGGACTTTATAACACAGAAAACTAGCTGACTTCCTTGCTTTGAGTATCACCAAACACTAACTTAACCCTCACAATACAAATATCCTGCTTCATACCTTTAAAGCAGCTGAATTTGCTTGTTCATCCACAACACCTTTTTTCAGGACCTGATTCTGAGCCCGAAGCTGAAAAAAGAAGAAGGAATAGTTAATTTTAATATAAAGCAATCACCTGTAGCAAGGAAAACACTTATCGTTACTTCACAGGAATGATTACACTGAGTAACTATGTTCTCACATGTGTATGAGAATAAAAATATTAGCAGGGAAGAGGATAGTAGATATCATCATTCCGCCATTTTTCAGATTAGCACAGAGGCTGAGCTGCCCAATGACATAATAATAATCAGTGGCCAAATCAATACTGAAATACAGATCTCTTGACTTCCAACAAGAATATGGTTCTTTCTGTAAAACCAAGTCTCCTCCTTAAATAAAAACTAGTACAAAAAACTAATACTGAGTATTAATACAATAAACTAATAAAACTAATATAATAAATAATATGGTACCATGTGTGCCATTTTCCTTGAAACTCTGGCACACATTTATTTGTAAAATACATACAATCAGACTAATTATAAAATAAGAACTCTATAAAATTAAACATACCCAGCAGGACACTGCACCTAATATTAGTCATGTAAGTATCATCCCCCACAATAGCCTCAGAAATGGTAGACTTGTAATGAAGCATCAGCGAAGGCAGTGTATGTATGAAAGCAACGAAGAAGACTCAATCCAGAAGTTGGTAACAGCAGTTAACATTTGAAAGCTCATCATATACCAGATACCGTCCTAAGTGCTTTCCATGTATTATGTCATTAATTTTCACAATGCTAGGAAGTAGGTACTGTAATTGTGTCCACTTTACAGAAGAACAAACTGAGGTACAGAGAAGTTAAGTGGCAATGCTGAGATTCAGACCCCAGCAGATTTGACTCCAAAGTCATAATGCCATTAGACAATATTGGTTACTATTTTCTAAAGCTATGTATAAATGAGAAAAGAAATAGGCTGGAGAGGTTGGAAAAGTCTTTGAAGAGGTAGGATGTGGGCTTTTTTTTTTTTTAATTAAGGTATAACTTTATTTTAAATAAAGCAAATAAATAAAACAAATTCTTGATTTATTTTAAATCAAGAATTTTACAGCTAAATGAAATGTATGTATGTATATATGTATCCAACTACCACTTGCAGGATTTCAAAAGATAACATCCACTTCTGTAGGAAGAGGAAAGTTCTCTGCAAGGATAACACTGAGCATGCAAGTAGAAATATCCAAGTCCTACGTAGCCAAAGCAATACTACAGACTTATATTCTGAAGGTTCAGGATAGAGGCCATGAAAGACCAGGTTCTGGGGAGTGCCTGTGTGGCTCAATGGGTTAAGCCTCTGCCTTCGGCTCAATTCATGGTCTCAGGGTCCTGGGAGGGAGCCCCGCATCGGCATCGGGCTCTCTGCTCAACAGGGAGCCTGCCTCCCCTGCTCTCTCTGTCTGCTGCTCTGCCTACTTGTGATGTCTCTCTCTTTCTGTCATACAAATAAATAAAATCTTAAAAAAGAAAGAAAGAAAGAAAGAAAGAAAGAAAGAAAGAAAGAAAGAAAGAAAGAGAAAGAAAGAAAGACCGACCAGGTTCTGCTCTTAGAAACTGAACAAAGGGAATGACTTTATCTGTGAGCTTAAAAAAAAAAAAAATCTGCTACTAATTCTAACTCAGATCTGTCTCCTGAGAACAGAAATGACCCTCCTCTGTGCCAAAAGAATAGGAATACTTAAATACTAAACCTTAAACTGAGTATGTGTAACTCTCAACAGAAAATTTAGCTAAGAATCTAAGGAGAAATACTGCAGAATATTCAACAGCTTGAGCGAAAGACAGATTAAAAAAGTGAGCTTCTCCTATTTTTAGAAAGTTAAAGATACAGTTCACTACCACAGAAGAAAGAAGACCCAAATCTTGCTCTGCCATTTAGTAGACAATTTAAACTTGAAAAATTCACTAACCATTCTGAGCCTCAGTTACATGGTCTATAACACGGGTGAATACATCTATCCTATCTTCCTTCTTCTGACATTGTTGTGAGAACAGATAAGAAAGCTATGTCCAAGCACTTTCTAAATCTTAAAGTGCCCCAGGAATGGAAACAACTTTTATTACTAGACTAGAATCAAAGGGATAACAGATAACATTATAACTTGCCTGGGGTAAGGCTTTGTACTAAAGGATATGGAGGAGAGAAAGAAGTGAAAGAAGTGGTTTGCCAAGAGATTAAATTTAAAAGGGACAATACAAGATAACTAGCAGTACTTACTACTATTTAAATTCCCTGCGGGCCCATGGCCCATACTGGCCTGCTACCTAATTTAAAAAAAATTTTTTTAAAGATTTCTTTATTTGAGAGGAAGCGCGCAGGGGTCAGGGCGGTGGGGGGGGTGTGGCAGGGAGAGAGGGACTCTGGGCTGGGCATGGAGCCTGGCACAGGGTTTGATCTCGCAACCCTGAGATCATAACTTGACCTGAGCAAAAACCAAGAGTCAGTCGCCCCTACCTAATTTAAAGTTTTACTGGAACAAAACCACACTCATTTCCATATTGTCTATGGCTGCTTTTAAGCTACAATGACAGAGACAAGGAATTGCAACAGAAAATGTACGGCTAAGCCTTGAGTATTTACTAACAGTCTCTTTACAGAAAAGGTTGGAGCACCTCTGTTCTACAGGTTCAGAAAAAAAGTAAATTTTACATTTACTAATTTATGTTTGACTTCGGTGCTCATTTCCCATCTACCAATAAAACTGGAGCTCATGATAGAGACTACAGCCCACTTCCCTGTATTTCCTGCCCACTTCCCTGTATTTCCTGCCCACAGATAAAGATCAAAGCCACAGACAGAGAAGATACTCGATAAATGCTTCATTAACTAATCAAATTAAATACTGTATATAACGGGCTTGTGAAGGTAATGCATCACACAACTATAAAGCTTCATTACTCTAACAGTGCCTCTCTGACCGTTCCCCAAAGTTTGTTTCCTGCATCAGTGACAGGGTAACTCCAGCCACTAATCCCTGGTACTGCAGAGCTTATAGGTCATTTTCCCCCGTCCGGGAGGAGGTACAAGCAAGTAGGTAGAAAAGCCAAGCAGTATTCCCAGCACTTCGGAATACTGAAAATGGTAGAACCGGAAGGCGTTTCATGTCAGAGACTCTGAAACGGAGACCTGTAGATGATTTCACTATTTTGAAGCTTCGAATTGGGCTTTGGGTGAGGTTTAGGATGGGCTTAGGGATGTGTAATGCACAAATTACTTTGTAATGAAGAAAAGCTTCTATGTTTAATAGTTTGTTTTATAGGGTTGTAAAACCTGTAAAATGTCAAAATGTCCATTGTAGGAAACAGTCATGTAAAACTGGTTCTAACACAGAAGACTGTTGGGGATTAGATGAGAAAATATGTATATGTGATTCATCTCTTTCCCTACAAACTCTTCCAACAGTCTGTGACTGAAGGTAATAAATCTCTAATCTTGGACCCGTTATCCCATCACAGATTGTCAACGCGGCAGGAGAGATCCTAGGTGACTCCCCCACTCTCTGTCCCTAGAGCAATAGCTTTGTGATAAACCTGACTGTTCTGGAACCACACTTATGTAGAGTAGTCTATAGAGTGGTCTTCAGCGATTTAGGCTCAGGTTTTTTGAGGATTCTTGGTGTCCAGTAGGACCACATGGTTCCAATCATTTGGAGAAATACCTGTAGGCTCTCAGTTGTGGCTGGAGTTATTCCATCAGGGAGGCAGGAAGCAAACCTTCTTCTCTCAGACCTGCCTTCAAATGGAACCCTTTCTCCTGTTCCTGCTCCCATGCAGGGCAATTCATTAGGACAACACCCCACCCCAACCCCTGCAGTCTATGTGCCTCACCAGTATCTGGATGACTTAAGAGAAGAGTAGGACGAACACCCTAGCTTTTCTAAGGCCTGACTATTCAAAGTGTGGTCTGCAGACAGCTGCAACAGCATCACCTGGGAGCAGACTCTCAGGCCCCACCCCAGACCTACTGAACCAGAGTCTGCCGTTCAACAAGGTCTTCAGGCGAGTCACAGAGACACTTTGTGTCTGTGATGCACTGATCTAGGGGCTAAGCTAGCACTTTCTAACCAGGAGCCAAAAGCCACATGTGCCTATTTAAATTTAAATTTAAATAAAATCTAACATTCTGTCCACTAGTTGCACTAGCCACTTTGGAAATGCTCAAAAGTACTGCACAGCCAGTGGTTTGTTGATACAGAACATTTTCATTCTCATGGGAAATTCCACTGAATAACATTGAACACAATACTGTTTTCCAATCAAACTTTAGTAGTTAAACTCTACAAATTATGGGTGGGGGGGGAGGCTGATACTAGATTTTAATCCAAATGATACTCTTTTTTAATCCAGCTCCTGAGTCAATTTCTCTTACAGGAAGGGACAATTAACCAGGTTCCACCAAGCTCCACTATCTAGAAAACAAACACACCAAGTCAAAACCAACCCTTCACCAATATGAATAGCTATTTCCTAAGAGTGTAGATCCAAAAAGCTCCCAAAGTCAATCTCCATCATCACCAAAAGAAGAATCAATTGCAAAGTAAACTGTTCAGAGAAACACTGGATGTATGACTTTCCCACTTGTTTTTACTGCCTCCGAAAGAGCTTTGAAAAGATTAACTGAACAAAAGCTAATGTACTGATACCATGCCTTCAGCAACAGTTCTCAAACTCTGGTGTGCATCCAAATCACTGCAGAGGTTTGTGACACACAGACTGCTGGGTTTGACCACCAGCTTCAGATTTAGTGATTCCCAGGTTGGCCTGAGAATGTATACTTCTAACTAGTTCCCAGATACTGATGATGCTGATCCAGGGGCCACACTTTGAGAACCAGTGGCCCAGAGTAACACAAACACTAAGAAAAAAGAACCTGAAACCTGCTTACACACATAACATGATGCCAGGCAGGGGTGCAGGAGCTACTGCAAAGAAAGCAGGCTGAAATCAAATAGAGCCAGGACTCAGAGCTCTTAGCCTCTCCACCCTATGAAATATATGAGAGCATCAGAAGCGGACCAGACCATGAAACAGACAGCAGGTAAGAAGCAATCTTTGATTCTTAATCTACAGTGTAGTAACTAAGGTCTTGATTAGCTTGCCTTCGCATCACAAAGAAGCAGCTTGCATTGCTTACCAATTATCTTCATAAACCTCTGAAAACCAACTACATACACCTTTATTAACTTTATTAAACCTGAAGTTTCAAAAGCCTCCAATGACCTCCAAATTGCCCAAACTACTAGGGTCTTAATCTCTGTTTTACTGGCTTTTCCATAACGCTTTACATTTTACCAGTATGTATGCCTCAGAAATTCTCATCTGCTCTGGACTCCCATGACCCATCTTTTATCTAACTAAACTTTCAGTCTCTTAAATGGGAGCTCCTCAGGCCATTTTTTTCCTTCTGGGGAGGAAAGAATATTATAACCATAGTGTTTTTTTTTTTTTTTTAAGATTTTATTTATTTATTTATTTGACAGACAGAGATCACAAGTAGGCAAGAGAGGCAGACAGAGAGAGAAAGAGAGAGGAAGGGAAGCAGGCTTCCTGCTGAGCAGAGAGCCCTATGCGGGGCTCAATCCCAGGACCCTGAGACCAGGACCTGAGCCGAAGGCAGAGGGGCTTAACCCACTGAGCCACCCAGGTGCCCCTATGACCATAGTTCTTAAGCAAGATATGAGCTCCTTCCTGGAAAACAGACTGAGATCTGCATTAAATCAGAACAACGGAAGTCTGCAAATGTCCTTTGTTTAGGGATCACGCTTGCTACTGTCTAGATATGTAGCCTCCTTTTACTGTTTAGGAGGAACTCTTCTGTCTTTGTATCTTAAATAAGGAAAATGTCAATATTACCCCACAATTTCTGCACCAGGGAAGGTAATGCAAAGCTAGCGTGTCCCTTCCACAGGCTCAGGGCTGAAGGTAGCACAGATTTTAACTAGAAATTGCTCAGCACTAGAACTGACAGAGAATAAGCAGCACATGAAATTTTTGACCAATCTCTGTTCTCTTATGTTCTGAAATTTCCATCCCATTGCAATTAAAAGGATGAAAAATGATCTAGCCCAATCTGACAGATAAGTAACTTCAAGCCTGGCAGACCTCCTACAGTCTCCTTAGCATCTCCTCCTTCCTTCACACCTTTCCATAGGTGTTCCCCAAAGAGTCTACCTAAAGGGTTCCACTCTGATTAACTCCTGTAGTTCAACTACTTGTTGTCACAGTTAGTATTCCAAAAGCTCTGGCCTTTGGCCTGACTTTTAGCCAGTTCATCTTCACTAGAAATGTTCAGCAGTTACCCCAACACCACCTCAGGCTACTATGTGAACAAGGTAATTTTAATGTGCCTTGCAATACTTAAAATTCTTTAATTCTGTAATTGCATCTAACCTTTAATACATCCCTTTGCTCTACACTGGCTCGCATTCCTGTCAGTGGCAGTCTTGTTCCTTCATCTCAGAACCACAGGGTCAACCCTTCCGTCTCCCTTCACTCACCACATCCCAGAGAATGAATAAGACACAAGGATGAGACCCTCATACACTATATTCTTCTTAAGTTTAGTGCTATGTACAAAGCAGGCACTCAAAACAGAGGTAATTAGGGGCACCTTGGTGGCCCTGTTGGCTGAGCAACCAACTCTTGGTTTCTGCCCAGGTCGTCATCTCGTGGTCATGGGATCAAACTGCCTGGGGCCCTGGATTCAGTGCGGGCCTGCTTCAGATTCTTTCTCCCATCCTCTGGGCCCCTCCCAATTCTCCACACTCTAGCTCTCAAAAATAAATAAATTCTTTACAAATGAATTTTTTTAAAAAAGAGGTAACTAAAAAGGTACTTTTACCCTAGGTAATAAATCTAGGCCCCCTCTCCATCTTAACAGTCACTAATTTTATTTAGTCCTGTATTACACTCCCCAAAACTATTCCAACAGCCTATGGTCTGGTCTTCTTTTCACCCATCTTTCCCTATTTCAATCCATCCTGCAAGTAGTTAGCAGTTCCCCTCCTACAAGTAATGTCATTATCCTGATTAAAAACTTCTGACATCGGGGCGCCTGGATGGCTCAGTGGGTTAAGCCTCTGCCTTCGGCTCAGGTCATGATCCCAGGGTCCTGGGACCGAGCCCAGGATTGGGCTCTCTGCTCAGCAGGGAGCCTGCTTTCCCCCCTCTCTCTGCCTGCCTCTCTGCCTAGTTGTGATCTCTGTCAAATAAATAAAATCTTTAAAAAACAAAATAAAACTTCTGACATCTATTATTCAAAAGATAAAGTTCAAACTTATTTGACATCCACAACCCTTTATGATGATCAGGTTGAAATGAACTCTCCAATCATACTTCACCTCTCTCGCCGTGTACCTTATTATGCTTTCATGACTGGAAACAGGGCCTGTTCCCCTTGCCTGGAATGCTACCAACCCTCTCTCTTCCCTATTTCCCAACCTGAGTAACTTTTACTCTTAACCTCCATCTCTTCCATGTTCCCACTGAACTAACAATTGTCGTACTGTATCATATTTACGCACAATATCTGAACATTCTATGAAAGGATTCTCCTTAACCTGGAACTCTGCCTCACTCAACAGACCCTGGCTGACTATTCACAGGAGGCACATAATAAATGTCTATTGAACAAAAAAGCACATATACCCAAAAAAGAAATAAATAAAATCTTTCAAAGTTTTTAATACTTTTGGAAGGCTATAAAATTATTCCAGCACTGCAGTCATGCTTAAAACATTTTTAAAACTTTCTTTTGCCATTTGGAATTGCCTTCTGAGACTGTCTGTTCTCTGGAGAAGAAAATCAATCCCCTTACTCTATACTCGTAAAACATTTTCACCCAAAACAGTGGAGCCACCTTTGAGTACTGCCATTCTCCATCCACTCTCCTTCATCATGTGGATTTGTTCTGAACAATTCTGACCCTTTCAAACAAAATATTTCTTCAAAGGCTGAAAACTTGCCATCATGGACACTGTGCTACAGGCTGTTAAGACAATTCCAAATGTAAACAGAAAAAGTTTTGCCAATGGTCACAGCGTGGGAATAAGTATAGTTAGTATCTCAAAAGGCTCCCAGTTGATGGTGAAAAGACGTAAGTGTATATGCTTAGGCAAAGGTTTTATTTTTCAAACAACAGTTCATTTTATCTTGCTGAATATGTGTTAAAGGAAAAAAAAAATTTGTCCGAATTGTTTTTCCAAATGGTCAAAAGGAGGCTAGGTCTTCCCAGCACTCCCATGATACCAGATCACTGAAAACTAAGCTTACTGACTATTGAATCAATTTACCAGGCTGTGAGATTCTTTTATAACTTCATCAGAATATTAAGGCAGCAACACTTTAGAAGCAGCGCCGCCCTTTTCCAAGAAAAGGGTTCCAAAAGACGATGCCATGAATACGACAAAGGGGCAGGTCCCTATTTGCTTAATTCAACATGTATTGAGCACCTGGGTGTTCTTGCCCAGCACCCTGGAGGACACAGTCCTAGCACTCAAGCTTTCAAAATCATCTCCAGACAACATCTTGCCAACGCACTAAATACATTCGTAACCACCCATCCCCAGTGAAACACGAATGGCTTTTCTCCCGAGGTGACAGACTGGGGACACACAGATCTCTTCATCCTCACCTCGTCCCTGTGAGAAGAAAGCAAGCTTGATCTTTCCCATCACTGGGCTAGGAAAATTGAGGAAGCAGCAGTAGAGGGGTTGGTCCTTACCCTTCCCTTCCCCTCCCGACCAGCACCAGAGGCAGAAGCCAGCATTCGGACATCCCAGTACCAAGCCCGCTAGTTTAGTGAGAAGGAGGAATCAAACTCCTGCTCCTTCCCGCAGACACGCACAGGGACCCAGACACTGCCGGGCCCCATCTCCTGGGAGCTGCAGGTGGAGGCATGGTAATGGTGGACAGAGAAGGCAGAAAGGAGGGGCACGCTCGCGTGCCCCCTTCGCCGTTCCCCTCCATCCCGACGAGTAGCTGCCAAGGAAACCCGAGGCCGCAGGGCCGGGGACCCCCTACTCCCCGCCCACAATGGATACCTTCGAGTACTCCTGAGCCAGCTTCTGGTACTTCCCCTGCAACTCTGCGGAGGCCATGGCCTCCCCTGCCCAGTCCGGGCCTGGCTGCCCAGGGCGCTCAGCCCCGCCCCCCGCCCCCAACCCCAGACACGCTCCCGGGTTGGGCTCCGCCAGCGCCTGCCCGCTCGGCCACCGCCGCCGCCACCGCCGCGCCTCCTCCTCCACTTCCGGGTTCGCCCGGTGGGAGGAAGGCGGAGTGGGACCAGGGGCGGGGAGACTACCGGGGGCGGAGCAGCGTCTGGACGTCACCGCTCCACCCTCCCGCCCCTGAGCACGTGCGTGCGCAGCCTCGGTGGAGCTCCAGGGCTCTTCCTTGGGACCAGGGGCGCCATCTTGACGCATGGCTCAAGATGGCGACCTAGAATGGGAAAGGAGAGAATCAAGAAAGGAAGAGAATGATGAGAGCCCACAGAATGGGGCGGGGAGCGGGAACCGAGGAGAGAGGCGGTGGTTGCGAAGAGCAGAGGACCGGAAGAAGAAACATTCTAAGCGCATCAAGAATTCTGGCGGATATTCTCTCCCCCTCCCCCTGCTGGTTCCCATGGCAACCGTCTGGCGTTTGATGGTTATAGCTTTCAGAAATGTACACGGGAAGAAAGACCTTTATATTCCTCTGTCTCGTTATTCGGATATGGTAGCACCGGACATGCCCTGCATTGTAAAGTCTCAGACCTGCCCCAGATTTATAATGCTTGCTACTGCCCCCCTCCCCTACTCCAGACCATAAAAACCACTGTGTTATTTTTTGACATTGAAGTTTCTTTGTGTCCATTCTCTACCCACTCTATCCACACACCCCAGCCCCCATACGCATACCACATCGGAGCCTTTTTCAGTGGATTGAGTAAAAAGCCGTTAGAAATTTTCAGGAAATGTCTCCTGCCATGCATGCCGATAGGTTGTATAATGACAACAAATAACTGGAGAATTGAAGCAGAAAACAGTCAGCCTGATATATTTTATACGCTTTTATTGAATTAAAAGCTTGCCTCCATTCAACAAATATTTGTTGGGTTTCTGTTGTATATTCGATGTTGTCCTAGGTATTATTGCCTGTATTGTAACATTAAAATGTTCATTGATAGAGGAATGAATAAATAAAATTAGAGTGTATGTTTACCGTGAATTATAACATAGCAGTTAAAACAA
This sequence comes from Mustela putorius furo, assembly GCF_011764305.1. Lineage (NCBI taxonomy): Eukaryota > Metazoa > Chordata > Mammalia > Carnivora > Mustelidae > Mustela > Mustela putorius. The sequence continues at coordinate 18,660,710 of NW_025421321.1, read as the reverse complement.
ATGACCTAGATCTGTATGTCTGTGTATATTTGTATCAACATACATACGAGCAATTGCTTAGCAAATTGCAGCACACAATAGAATGAAAAGATACATTTAAAAATAGGAAACAATATTTGCATTGTTCATGAACACGTGAACATGTAGGAAAAACAGAAAAAACAGAACTGGACAGAAAAACATCAAATTCTGGATAGTGGTCACCTCTAGTGCGAAAAACAAAGGGAAAGAAAGGGCAAAACAAAGGACCTTAAACGAGTTAATTTTTTAAAGTAAATGTGACGGGATGTTAACATTACTTACCTAGTAGGTATAGGGATCTTAGTTATATTAGCATTTTAGGATAGTTGAAATTTTCCATGATTAAAAAAATCGTGCCATCCTTGTTTCTTGTTTGGCTATGAGTGAGCCTGGGATTTTAATAGTGAAAAGCTGAACTTGTATGCATTTTTCAGCGATAGTAATGTATAATAGGATTATAAACTTTAAAAAATGTTTATTTTTTTTTAATTTGCTAATAGCCAAGCCCTACTGTCCAGCCAACTTTCAGAACAATACTTTTAAATTATTATTATTAGTTTTCCATGACACCACCAAGCAGCGGAATTAAATATTGTAAGTGCATTTTCTGGTTTGTAAGGTAATGGAATTTTCAACCATTTAAAAATAAAATGTCACCTCAGAAACAATATTACAAAGAAAGAATGTGCAACTTTGGCTAGAGAGCCTGTGTGAGTTCATTTTACTGAATTGAGAAATTTACTTTGCACTGCTTGGTCTAGTTACTCTCTCAGAAGCACTGTTTCCAAATTCTGGTTGATAAGTCTGAATACATTAAAGATTCTCTCCCTCAGCACCATTAAGTGAGTGAAAAGGCAACACCATTGAGTGGAAGAAGATGCTTACAACATTTATATCCAACAAGTTCTCTTAGTCTTTTATTCAAATATATAAAGAGCTCTTAGAAATCAACAGAGAAATGCAATCAAAAAGAAAAATAGCAAGAGACTTCAACAGACATTTCAAAAAAGAAGATGTACAAATATCCATTAAACATGAAAAAGGGTGTTCAGTTTCATTAGCAATTAGGAGGAAGTGAAATTAAAACCACAGTGAGATAACATGCACACCCACACAAGTAGCTAAAGTTAAAGAGACTGTGAAGTGTTAGTGAGGATATAGAACAGGAGAAACTCTTAGAAAATGCTGGTAGACATATAAACTGTAAAAATCACTTAGGAAAAGATTTTGGTATTATTTACTCACCTGAAAACGTACATATTTATGATCTAGCAATTCTACTCTGAGGTATACCCTCAAAAAAAAAAAAAAAGACAGTGTACATGTATTCACCAAGAATATTCATACCACTATTATTCATAAGAGCCAAAAAAATCTGTCAACAGATTAGATAAATGGTTGTACATTCATATTATAGAATATTAAACAGCAATTTTAAAAGCTGAACTATAGCTACAGCTAACTACTGGATGAACATTAAGATATAATCCAGAATGAAAGCCAGAACCCCCCAAAATTATATTGTATTACTTCATTTACATAATGTTCAAAAAATGGCAGATTCAATTATATGGTTCTGGGATGTGTGCTGGGGTAATGTAACTAGAAAGAAAAATAAGGAAGTGATAACTACAAAAGTGAGAAACCTGATTAGAAGGGGACATAAGATGGGGATTGGGGGTGATGGCAGAGTTGTTTCTGTGTTAACTTGATGATAACTAACCCCTTACCAGGTACATTTTTGTTTTGTGAACTTTTTCTATGAGTGTTCCATTTCACAATAGCAAATTTTTCTTTTTTAACTCAATTATCTCATACGCTTACCAGCAATAGTTCCCAGCCTGTAAAGATAACATACTTATGAGAAATAGTGTAAATGAAGGTTGCTTCGAATTACTGTAAATATGCAAGTGTTATGATGATCATTAAATCATTTAAAAATGTAAGTGTTTTAAGATTTTTTTTTCAGGGACGCCTGGGTGGCTCAGTTGGTTAAGCAGCTGCCTTCGGCTCAGGTCCCACATCGGGCTCCTTGCTCAGCAGGGAGCCTGCTTCTCCCTCTGCCTCTGCCTGCCATTCTGTCTGCCTGTGCTCGCTCTCTCCCCCTCTCTCTCTCTGATAAATAAATAAAATCTTTAAAAAAAAAAAAAAAAGATTTTTTTTTTTCAATTGTAAGTATGACAAATTGAACTCAAACTAACTTAGGCCCCGGGGGGAATTTGCTAGAAAGGTATGTGAATAGTTCAGAGAACAACAGGAAAAAGAGGAGCACAGGCCCTTAAGTATAACTTAGGCCAGGGATCTGTTGTTGGGGTTTTTTTCCCCCCAGGATCTGTTTTTGCAACTCTCACACTCTCAGCATGTGCTCCTTCCCCTTATCTTACTTTACTCCTGTGAGGTAGCAAAACCACGAAGCACACTGGTCCTGAGGCTCCCATCTCACAAATCTGCCTTCCAAGAGAAACTAGGCTGCTTAGCTCCAGTTTTGAAAAATCCTAGGGAAGGTCTCTGACAGCTTGGGTGAGATGCCCACCTTTGGGTCTATAAGTTCTGACCTAAACAGACAGGTCAAGTGGAAAACCCCCTAGGCCCTGACCAAACCTAGAGACTAGATCACTCTTTCCCCACATGAAGACTTCTATGGCAGATGTCACCAGGATAATCAAGGGACACAGGACTACACAGACCAGTAAAGGCCAGAAAGCAACACTGAGGACCTCCTGATGCAGATCCACAGTCCCCTGCCCCAATCTTAATGGCATAGTGTGCTCTCTGCACACCCAGAAGTCATCTTGGGAGGTGAGAGAGAGGGGCCAAAACTTAGAATAAATTATTACTTCCTGAAAGGAGGGACTATTGTAGGAGGGACTATTGTAAACCAAAATAAATAAATAAATAAAACAAAACAAGACAGCCGTTTTGACTGAAGAGACTGGGAAATTACTGATGAAATAGTCTTTACCCTTCCAGTGGAGAAGAGATTGTGAGAAGACCAGATCTGCCATAGAGAAAGGAAAGGTTCCATTTTCTCTGCACCTCTAAACATACCATGAGTCAGTTATGGTCACATAGCATAAGCAAGAAAAAGTTTTGGTTTGTGCTATTCAAACTCCATCCTGAACAATAAAAGATCTGGCTTAAAACAAGACTTGAGACTTCCTTAAACATCATGAAAGGATAATAATGGAGAACAGAGATGTTGGCCCTTAGTTCAATGTGGATGATAAAAAATTATATATTTAAACAGTGGTCTTTAAAGAAACACACCTAAAATAAAGTTATCGATTCATTGATGAAAATGTTGTGACAGAGGCTTGCAGAAACCTAACCCTGTATTTCCATTAATTGCTAATTCATTGTTTATGGCAATTTGAGAATATAACTATTGCCAAATAAGGGGAATCAAATGTAATGTATATAGATTGAGAACAATGTGGAACTTCCCTTGGTCATACAGTGGCCAATTATGACATGGGGTTACTTAGAAGATATTGTCAGTCTCGGGGTGTGCATTATTTCTTGGTGCAATAGAGTCGTATGTTTCCCATCTTAGTGTATATCTGAAAATCAAGAACTTCTTTCAATCTTCAAAGCTCCATCTTTTGAAATCATACATTTTACTTCATAATAACCTGCTGCAGGTAGCAGCTCCTACAGTGGCATTGGAAGACCAGCTAGCCCCACCTGCATCTCCCCACACAGGCATTAAGATAACGAAGTAACAATTTTCTCTGGTCTAGTTTCACAATACCCATGGCTGGTCAGAAGAATGCCTGACTACTGAGATAATGGACAACAAAGAACATTTGTGTGGGTGGATATAAGGAAAGGACTAAAGAAGGCAACCTTTGGGTCTTTTGTTAATGGTATATTGTCCTTGTGTTATTTATATTTTTAATCTAGTGAGAAAATGCATCTCACTCTACAGTAAAATTAAAGAAGGGGTGGGGGAAGGTGGAGAAAGAAAAGAACTTTCCTCTACTTGATTTTCTTTTGAGCAATTAGCTCCAAAGTTCAGGTTTTGTAATGAGTGCTCAGTGAGGCAGAATCTGATGATTTGCTCTACTAAAAATAGGAATTCTGGACTTTGAAGTTTTGCAACTCCTTTCTTTGGCTCTAATGCTTCGCCTCCCTCAGTCACAACAAGACAGAAGAATGACAGAATAAACACAGAGCCCTGACATAGCTAGTCCAAAGTCATGTGGTAAACACTGGCAGAATCATAACTAGAACCCAAGTCCTTCATCTCTACCATAGGCTGTATTTTCTGTAAGTCAGGCTAAGTGCCCACATATAAGAAAACCTTTGCTATAGCTTAAAGAATCAGAAGGGTGAACAATAAGATACCACTTCACACTAGTCAGAATGGCTAAAATTAACAAGTCAGGAAACAACAGATGTTGGTGAGGATGTGGAAAGGGGAACCCTCCTACACTCTTGGTGGGAATGCAAGCTGGTGCAGCCACTCTGGAAAACAGCACCGAGGTTCCTCAAAAAGTTGAAAATAGAACTACCCTACAACCCAGCAATTGCACTACTGGGTATTTACCCTAAAGATACAAATGCAGTGATCCGAAGGGCACTTGCATCCCTATGTTTATAGCAGCAATGTCCACAATAGCCAACCTATGGAAAGAACCCAAATGTCCATTAACAAATGAATGAAAGAAGATGTGATACACACACACACACACACACACACACACACACACACAATGGAATATTACTCAGCAATCAAAAGAAATGAAATCTTGCCATTTGCAATAACATGAATGGAATTAGAGGGTATTATGCTAAGCAAAAATAAGCCAGTTAGAGAAAGACCATTATATAATCTCACTCATACGTGGAATTTAAGAAACAAAACAGAGGATCATTGGGGAAGAGAGGAAAAAATAAAACAAGACAAAATCAGAGAGGGAGACAAACCATAAGAGATTCTTAATCTTAGAAAACAAACTGAGGGCTGCTGGAGGGGAAGAGGGTGAGGCGGATGGATGAACTGGGTAGACATTAAGGATAGATTAAGATAGACATTAAAGAGGACAGGTGATGTAATGACCACTGTAATTATGAAAGACTGATGAATCACTGACCTCTACCTATGAAACCAATAATACATTATATATTAGTCAACTGAATTTAAATTAAAAGATTTTTAACTAATTAAAAAAATAAAAAGAATCAGGTGAATGAGTCTTAGATTAGGGGTGAAGATGCCAAAGGGTGCATTATACAACTTGGTATTTGTTTGGACTTGTGACTTCATGAAATAGAACACAACCACTCGAGTTGTGTAAAGGAAAGAGGCAGGGGCTGGGCTAAGAATTCAGGTTTTTTTTTTTTTACAACAATCCAAGGCAAAGTCTGGGGTCAAGGAGGTACAAGGGGGAAGCAGGAACAGAAATATTTTACTGCTCATGCTTTACTTTACCTCTGCTCCCCTGTGTCTTGACATCATTATTGTTTTTTTCCCTTAAGACTGGTTTTCTCTGCCTCCCTATCTTATAGGAGGATATAGTCATGAACAGCACCAGATTTCTATAAATTAACCTAGTACATACTTTTTAAGTTTGTAGTTTGTTATTATGGACAATTTTTAAAACACATACAAAAGAAGAGAGAATAATATAATGAACCCCCATGTACCCATAACCTAGCTTTGGCAATGATACACTCTGGCCTACAGCCCCATCCATGTTCTCCCACTTGATTAATTTGAAACAAATCCCATATGTCATATTATTATTTTTAAAATATATATTTATTTACTTGAGAGAGAGAGAGTGCACAAGCAGGAGGGGCAGAGGGAAAGGGACATTCTTAGGCAGACTCCATGCTGAGCACAGAGCCCGAAGCAGGGCTCTATCTCAAGACCCTGAAATAGGAACTGAGCTGAAATCGAAAGGAGAGGTGGGAGCAGGGAACCCAACACCGGGCTGGATCCCTCAATTCCAGGACCCAGAGATCTTGACCTGAGCTGAAGGCAAAGAGTTAACAGACTAACCCCCCTAGTGACCCTCATATTATAACTTTTTATTTACTCTTTTAGCAAGACAGTTTTCAAATTCAGATACATACCTTTTTTATTTTTTTTATATTTTATTTATTTATTTGACAGAGAGAGATAGCAAGAAGGAACACAAGCACAGAGGACTGGAAAGGGAGAAGCAGGCTCCCCACTAAGCAGAGAGCCCAATGTGGAGCTTGATCCCCAGACTCTGGGATCATGACCTGAGCTGAAGGGAGAAGCCCTATGAACCACCCAGGCACCCCTCAAATGAGTATCTTTTTAAAATTGAAGTCTAGGGGCGCCTGGGTGGCTCAGTGGGTTAAGCCGCTGCCTTCAGCTCAGGTCATGATCTCAGGGTCCTCGGATCGAGTCCCGCATCGGGCTCTCTGCTCAGCAGGGAGCCTGCTTCCTCCTCTCTCTCTCTGCCTGCCTCTCTGCCTACTTGTGATCTCTCTCTGTCAAATAAATAAATAAAATCTTTAGGAAAAAAAAAAATTGAAGTCTAGCTGACACAATGTTACATTAGTTTCAGGTGTAGGACATTGTAATTCAGCAAGTCTATCCATCATGCTCTGCTCTCCACAACTGTAGCTACCCTCTCCTGATGTCCTTTTTCTGGTCCTCTTGACTGTAACAGTTTCTCTGAGTTTCCTTATTCTTGATGATCTGGATAGTCTTGAGGAGTATTGGTCAATTGTTTTGTTGAGTGTGCCTCCATTAGGATTTGTCTAATGTTTTCTTACGATTAGGTTGGGATTAGATTTTTGGAAAGCAGACCAAAGAGGTAAAGTGCTATTCTTAATATATCATATATCACATCAAGGGCAATGTGAGCAAAATGTTAATCTTGATCATCTTGTTAATCTACTAGATGTTGTTAATCTATTAGTCTTTGGTGTTGAGTTGCATTTGCTTAAACATGGAGCCTTTTCTTACTCCACTCTTTTGCCTGGATATTCTGATTTTGCTCTTTCTCTGGAGCATTCACCCATACAATGGCTATAAAACAAAAGATGTATACTGAGGGACAGTGGGTGATAAGACCAGAAATGGGAGGACACAATGTACTGGATGTACTGAGTTGTTTTGTTTTGTTTTTTAAGTTTATGCCCAACATGGGGCTTGAACTCTTGCCCCTGAAATCATAAGTCACATGCTCTACCAACTGAGCCAGCCAGGCATCCCATGTACTAGCTTTTAAGTTTGGCCTTTTGAGCAAGGGATGAGGTGAGGTAGAAGAGGTGGAGAGTAAAGATTTAACTTTCACATTTTTGAAAGTCCACTCCTGAATTGTGCAGTATGGGCATCCTCGTTGTGTGTGTGTGTGTGTGTGTGTGTGTGTGTGTGTGTGTGTGTAATAGTAGTAGTAGTAGTAGAACATGCATGATGCAAAATTTACCATTTTAACAATTTTTCAGGTGCACATTCAGTGGCGTTAAGTACACTCATATTTTTCTGCAACCATCATCACCATGCAGCTCCAGAACTTCAGCATCTTTCCAAACTGAAACTCTGTATTGTTAAACCCTAACTGCACATTCCCCACTCCCCACAGCCCCTGGCAACCACCAGTCTATTTTCTTTTTCTATGAATTTGACTACTCTAGTATCTCATGTAAGTGTAATTCTACAGTCTTTGTCCTTTGGTGTCTGGCTTACTTTACTTAGCATATGATCTTCATGTTTCATCCATGTGGTAGCATGTGTCAGAATTTCATTCTATTTTAAGGCTGAATAATATACCACATCTTACTTATCCATTCATGCATAAATAAATATTTTTAAAATAATAGCCACCCTAACGGGTATGAAGTATATGTCATGTGGTTTTGATTTGCATTTTCCTAATGATGGTGATGTTGAACATCCTTTCATGTGCTTACTGGAATCATTTTTAAAGATGCTTTACCCTTGCCCATTGTTTATTTGCATACTCTACAGCAAATTTCACCCTCTTATTCCTTGCCAGTGTCACACAGAAGGATAGAGAGTAAGGGCACAAGCTTCTCTGACTCTATAAGTGGCTGTATTGGGACATGTTTGGACTGCCTTTCTCTGTAGCTCTACAAATCAGCAGGCCTCAGTTAAAACAACTAGTCTACCTAAAAATGGCCTCCAAGTATCCTCCCTGACTCTAGGTGACCCTCTCTGTTGCCCCAGATTGCTAGCTTCATAGATTAGGTGGAACTAGGAAAACACCCGAATCCTTGGGCTCCAACCTCCTTTCCCACACTCTGCTTCACTGCTTCTGATTTTCAGTCAACCTCCTCAACATTCTCCCATGTGTGTGTGCACCTCTCCTCTTACTCTAAATGGCTTCCCTGCTCCCCACCATCTGGACAAATACTTCACAACACGAACTCTTTTTTCTCTTCCTCAGTTATCTTTTTTAAGACCATTAGCATTTTAAAAATCTGGACCACTATTGGTATTTATTTTCTTTATCTTTTAAGTGGGCATTTTATTTATTTGTACTTAAGCCTATAAACCAACAGGCCAAACTGGTACTATTATCATGATAAATTAAAATACAAAACATCTTCCTACAAATACTAGAATATTGAACAAATTAGGAATTGTAGTAAAACAACACAAAGGACAGAGGAAATCGACAAAGCACAGTATAACTTAACTCTTCATGGTAACAACTGAGGTTATTAACAAGTAAAGCCTTACAATCTCAGAAAATGCAAATCATCTTTCAGCACACATCTTTGTATTTTTACTTCCTATTCTTGAGGTTAGATTTTAGAGCCTAGAGATATCCAAATTAGTATTATATCTAGTTATCTATAGCCAGAAACATCTTTTGTCATGCTGCCCACAGCAGCCAACGCTACTAAAACTCCTTTTATCAGACTCCAATAATACCCCCTCTTTCGACACAATCAGTACAATGAGAAACAATATCAAAGCAGAGATATAGGACCCTACAAAACAAAGCTTAGGAGAACTAATACAGCCACTCCCCAAACCGAGATTGAATAATATACTCATCATCACATATCTTCATGCTGTGTGTTCATAGAGTAATTTGGGAATAAATGCATTATTTGCTGGATACTTCAGTTAGTGGTTTGCAGCATTACACTGTAGCTTTCCCCAGCAGTTTCTGAGATGGACTCCAAACCATTGACAGGATTTTGCTGGAACTGGATCCAGGGCTACACAGATTCCTCTCCACAACTGTGGAGCTGATTGTTCCAGGCTTGGTTATTCCAGGTGTGGGGACACCAGGTCTCACTGTTCCAGGAATGGTTGCTCCAATTGGGGTTATACCAGGTCTGATCCTCCATATTGGATGGTTTCCAGAAGGGTTCATCAGCTATCTCTGGTGACAGGAAGAGAAGCCTGGATGTTCTGTAGCTGTTGAGTTGCTCTGAGTCACACTGTTGCTATTCTCTGGCCAGTTGCTGTTCTTACACTTCATTCTCTGGTTCTGGAACCAGGTCTTAACCTGATTATAGTTAAGGTTCAGAATGTTGGAATGTTCTTGCATCTGTAGGAGACTGAGGTATTTCTGTCCATGAAATCTCTCACTGAGTACATGTAGCTGGGTCTGAGGGAGGGCAGTTCTGATCTTCTGTTTCTTCACTGGTCGGTATCTTCCTTCTTCACTGTGCTCTCCTCTACAGAAGTGGATCTTAGTTTTACTCTGGGACTGGTTGAAGAATCAGGGCTGTCCTGAAAAGCAGATCCATAGAAGAAGAAAGAGGAGAGATGGTCTCCATGTAGGGTGTCTCAGCAGAAGACATTTGCAAAGATGCATAATGTTCTTCAGGTCCATAAATCTCAGGCACTGGACAAGAATCCCTAGAATTGGATGCTCTGAGACCAGGTGGGCATTGGAGCTGAGCTGGACCCACACTCATGATGCTGAATTGTAGTGGGGGTGGGGAGCAAAATTGTAAGAAAGGTTCATCTATGTGGAAGAGCTTAGAGAAATATGAATATCTCCAGATGTATATTTGCTGCTGAATTGAGCACTGAAGATCTCCAGATATAAGAGTATCAGAAAGATAGGTGGGGGTTGCCTGGGTGGCTCAGTCAGTTAAGTGTCTGACTCTTTTTTTTTTTTTAAGATTTTATTTATTTATTTGAGAGACAGAGAGAATGAGAGAGAGTGAGCATGAGAGGGGGAAGGTCAGAGCAGGAAGCCCACTGTGGGACTGGATCATGGGACTCCAGGATCATTAGATGAGCTGAAAGCAGTCACTCAGCCCACGAGACATCCAGGCACCTGAGTGTCTGACTCTTGATCTCAGATCAGGTCTTGATCTCAAGGTCATGAGTTTATGCCCCACTTGGACTCCATGCTAGGCACAGAGCCTACTTAAAAAAAAAAAAAAAAGAATATAAAAAAGATGGGATAGCAAGAGCCAACCAGCCCAATCCAGCAAAAGGTAAGCATTTATTTTCTTTATATTGTTATTACACCATATTTTAAGACATGTGCCCTCAACTAAATGGCAAAATTTAAAGACAAGAACCGTATCTCATTCAGCCGTTCACATTCAGTGATGGCTGGGAATACACATACATCCGGCTAAGCTCCAGATGTGCTTGCAGCACCTGGAGGGGGCTTGGGAAGCAGTCCATCACCAGAAGGAAAGTAGTCTCACCACACTCCTGCATACACAGAGCATTTCTTTACTTTTCTCATTGCATTTCTCCCAGTTAGACTTTGTCTTGGATGGGTTTCCAGTTTTGCCCTCCCCCCCACCTGGGTGTCTTCCTCTCCTCTCCTCCCTCTACTGCCTTCCCCAGGTTCCCACACTTTCCCCTCCACACCAAACTTGGTTCTATTACAGAGGTTCATCTTCCTGGGGCCAGCACTCCATTCCATGAGCTCAGGGGAGTCTTTGGCTTGTCAGATTCTTCAGAGCAGAGCACATACAGGGCAATCTATTTTTTTCTTTTATTTAAGAAAAAATTTGCTAACGTTGACTGCATCCCAAAACATAACTTCAGTGCTTGTCAGGCTACCAAGTCTCTGTCTCTTTACTTTTGCTTGCCAAGAACTCCCCCTCTCCACCAATGGGACAGAAAAAAAAAAAAAAATCCTGACTTGCCATATACATAGTACATATATTTATGTAACCCTGCATTTCAAGAAGAAGATTGTTATTCACTATTTCCTTTCCAAGCCAATCCATTAGCAGGACCCAAATTTCTCCACTTATTTTTCGTCTCTTGTCTGGATGCCCAGAAAAGCCTCCCAGCTCGTCTCCCTACTTCCGTTCTTACCCAACTACAATCTTTTCTCCACACAGGACCAGAATGATTTTTTTTTAAGTAGTCTCAAGGCAGGGCTTGAACTCCTGACCCTGAGATCAAGACCCAAGCTAAGATCAAGAGTGGGACACTTAGGGATGCCTGAGTGGCTCAGTTGGTTAAGCATCTGCCTTTGGCTCAGGTCATGACCCCAGGGCCCTGGGATTGGGCCCCATGTCAGGCTCCCTGCTCAGCAGGAAACCTGCTTCTCCTTTTCCCCTGTGCTCCTGCTATCTCTCTCTCTCTCTCTCTCGAACAATTAAATAAAAATCTTAAAAAAAAAAAAAGGAGTTGGACGCCTAATTGTCTTAACTGAATCACCCAGCCACCCCCAGAGTGATCTTTTAAAACATACCACTCTTCTTAAAACCCTCATGATTCCCCAGAGCACGTAGAACAAAACTCAGACTCTTTACCATGTTAGTAAGCCTTTACATGATCTTGTTCCTGTGACCTCTCCATTATCCATTGTTATCCATTGCTGCATAACAAAAGACCCCCAAACTTTGTGACTTAAAACAGTAATGCTTTATTATTTCTCACAATTCTGTAGGTTTCTCTGCTGGTCTCTCCTAAGACCACTCTTACAGCTGCAGTCATCTTGACAGAGCAGTGTTGGACAGAGGGTCCAAATGTCTTATTTGCTTAACAGGCAGTTGGCGTTGACTGTTGACTGGGCTCCTCAGTTCTTTTCCTTGTGGCCTTTTAGTGAGCTAGTAAGCTTGTGAGCTTCTCTGCAGCACAGAGAGGTTCCAAGAGAGTGATGGCAAAATCTCAAGGTTCCTTAAGGTCCCCACTCTGGAATTTGTATATTACATCTGTCATATACTATTGATCAAAGCAAATCGGGGCGCCTGGGTGACTCAGACATTTGAGCATCCACCTTGTGATTTTGCTCAGGCCATGATCTCATGGGTTGTAGGATCAAGCCCCACATCAGTCTCCACATTCTGCAGGGAGTCTGGTTGAGATTCTCTCTCCCTCTCATTCTGCCCATATGTGCGCTTGCACTCTCTCTCAAACAAATAAATCAATCTTAAAAAAAAAAAAAAAGAAAAAAAGTTAAACATAACCAGAATAAGGCCCTTTGGGTTACATAATGACTAGGACTCTTATTTTCTCTGTTACTAATTATTATGAAAATGAGTTAAATTTCATTAGCAGTTCACTAAATCAGTAGGAAATGTTCCATAAATGTTAATAACTATTATCATTATAATTATTACTCTTTTTTTAAAAAGACGTATTTACTTATTTTAGAAAGAGAGCATGTACACATGTAAGTGGTAGCAGATAGAGAGAGAGAAATGGAGAGAGACAGAGAATCTTCTGGCAGACTCTGAGCTCAGAAGGAAGCCCAATGCAGGGCTTGATCTCAGAAGCCTGAGATCATGACCTGACTGGAAACCAAGAGTTGGCCGCTTAACACACCAAGCAGCCCTGGTGACCTAACAAATATTACTCTTTAGCTCACAATATCTCTAGGTCCATTGACGTGTCAGTGTTCCTCTATATTATGTGTCTTTTACTTCAAGCAAAGTGAGGGAATTCTTACATTTGAGTAATCCTTGATTGGGATAGCTTTTCTTGTTGGAGTCTTTTTAAAAGTTTCTAACAATCAATAAGCCAAACTAAAAATTTTCACAAGCAAACTGAAGACATGTAGTTAAGTGTTTTTCCTGCCTGTCCTCTACAACCATGAGAGAAAGTTGAGGAAGAAAGTTTCCTTTTTGCAGAATCCCATGTGATATATGTGAAAGGTTGATAGAATTTTTAAAAAATCAACATTTTGCAATTCCTGACAAAAATTCAAGGCAAAGATCATTTGATACTATTAGATGAAGGGTTGCTGGGGGTAAGTATACATAGGGGGGTTCAGGGGGTCCCCACCGCTGGATTTACTGATCCATCTCAGTGTCTGAATGAAGAGAGAGCTAACTGTGTCATGCAGGTACTCCCTGCATGTAGAAGGAAATATACATCTCACCTCTCTCAGGTGAGAGGTGGGACGGAGTACACAACATCACTTCTGAAGCATCCTTGCCCACATACTTAAACTGAATCACACCTGGGTTTTAAATCAGACTTCTGGTTTATAGGCAACCCAGAGGTAACAGGGACAAGTTAGGGGACACCTCAGGGAAGCTGTTGGCCGTATGCAGAATGCCGACCACCTGACAACTGGAAAGTGATAAAGAGGGTGTGCTCAGGAGAAGACATGTAGGGTTTTCTTACAAAGTTAAACATACACATTCATTGTGACAAGTTATTCTACTCTGGGGTATTTACCCAAGAGAAATGAAAACACATGTCTACAAAAAGACGCATACAAAAATATTCTTAGCAGCTTTTTCCCCAGGAGCCCAGATTGGAAACTCTCCCAATGTCCAGCGACAAGAATGTGCACAAGCAGATTGTGGTACATGCGGATGATGGAATATAACTCACAGTAAAAAAAAAACATGCAACAGCAGGGATGAACCCCCCAAATATGCTGAGGACAAGTAGCTGCATACAACAAGGAACAGGCAAAACCCATCCACAGTGAGAGAAGTCAGAGCAGTGGCTGGGGGTGAAGGGAGAGTTGTCTGTGAAGGTACAGGAGGAAAGTTTCTAAGGTGAGGGAAACATTCTCTTTCATGATAAGGATGTAGGCTGCCAGGTGTATGCATTTATCCAGACTCTTTGAACTATGTGCTTAATACTTGTATATTTCCTTCTACATAAGGAGAAATTAAGTAGGAGGAAATGAGGGAGGGAAGTTGAGAGAGAGAAAGAAGAGAGGGACAAACAGAGAGAGAACCAAACAACAAACGTGATGTGTGGACTTCTTAGATTCACAAACAACTACAAAAAGTTTTATATTTATGGAAAGTTGAATGTGGACTACATGAGCATGTCGATGACTCCAAGGGATTATGAATTTTTAGATGTAAAAATGGCAAGTGGTCATGTAAGAAAATGCCCAGTTTTAAGAAACACATACTGAGGGACGCCTGGGTGACTCTGTCAGTTAGACTGCTGCCTTCAGCTCAGGTCATGATCCCAAGGTCCTCAGATCGAGTACCGCATCAGGCTCCCTGCTCAGTGGGGAGCCTGCTACTCCCCCTGCTTCTCCTCTCTCTCTTTCTCTCTGACAAATAAATAAAATCTTAGGGGGAAAAAAAAGAAATGCATACTGAAATATTTATGGTAATGTAACATGATGTCGGGGCTATAATATCTAAGGGTGAAAAGCAACTAAAAACATTTAATGGGTCATAAAAAGTGAGCATGACAAAATCATGACAGCTCTGGAACCTGGGTAGTGACTATATGGGGATTTACTGTTCTATTTTTTGGTATATTTGAATTTTTTTGTAATAAAAAAATGGAATTGTTCTAAGTCAATAGAGAATATAATACCCACAATATAAAAGCCAGAAAGTATATGGAAGTTTTCAAAATTATATTCTCTTTCCTTATCAGACCATAGATCAATTTTCCCTGTTTTCTGCCTTGGCAGATTTTTTGCTTTGATTAAAATTCACACCTTCCGAGATCACAATTATGAATGGATTATATTAATAACATTTATTTCATATTTCAATCAATAAATAGTTACTGAGAAATAACAGTAATGTTCTTTACAGAGAACGTTCCAAAAGCAGCACCTACGCCCAGTTGTTCTATCCAGGGAAGGAATCACTTTGGGGAAGGAGTCTTCCTGCCTGGCAGAATCGCATCTTACCACCAGGAGGCGCATCCTCACCGAATTTGCTTTAGAAAAGATAACATCAGACCAACATTGTCTGAGGAGCTGGTTACCAGTCTCTTGGCGCGCCCACGACCAGAGTTTGTAATTGTTTAGGCATGTCTCTGGTGACCTCATCCCACTACACTTGAGTCTTTTTGAGGAAACAATTAGCCTGTTTGAACAGAACAGGTAAGGCAAATTAGTAACTGGAAAATTACTAAGTCGTTCTACAGGACGTGTTAGGACATCCTGTACTCCCTTGAGGCTGAGAGTTAGGGTGTGGACCCTGTTTCCTCATTTGATGGCTGAGAAAGGAGACAAGTCACCCCTCTCCCCACAGCGCAGCCCCTTCATTGTCCTTGGGAGGCTGGGCAGTGAGAACAGAAGTGGAGCTGGCCTTGGTGGACGGGGCTTCACTGGGACAGACAAGTCTTCCTCCTCACCCCTCCCTGTCCCTGGCTTCTTTCCTCTCAGCTCTGAGGACACCGAAATGCAGCCTTCAGAAACTCTGGGTGGGGAAGACCCCAGGCTGGCAGCTGCCTGAAACTGCTGTGTGCTCTAGAAACCCTGGGAGCCGATTCTCCTGGACCTTGGTTCTGAGTAGCCATTTGCTGAGACACCAGTAGGTTCTAGGTTCTAGGCCTCTTCACTTACATCTGGAATTTTAAAAAGAGACAAAAGTGAAACCCCAAACTCAGAGAAAAAGAGATGAGATTTGTGGTTAACCCAGGAAGGAGGCGTGGGGGTGGTCTTTGGAGAAGGTGGTCGAAAGACACAAACTTGCAGTCATAAGATCAATAAGTACCAGGGATATAATGTGTGACTCCATGATTTTGGCAAACACTGTTGTGTATGTTGGATAGTTGATAAAAATATAAATCCTAAAAGTTCTCAGCACTAGAAAAAACATTCAAACCTTTTTTTTTTTTGCCTCTATATGAGATAATAAATTTTAACTAATTGTGGTGATCATTTCATAATATATGTAAGTCAACTCATTATGCTGTACATCTTTAACTTACTGCTGTGTCTTAAGTGTATCTCAATAAAACGGAAAGAAAAGGAAGATCCGAGGAAGGTGGCACCAGAGTGAAGAAACTTCTTGAAGCCCCCAGATCACACCACAGAGGCAGCTGTCTTCTCTCCCTGTACCTGAAGCTCACCCTGGCCTGGATCAAAGTTCAGAGGTCTGCAAGGTGAAAGAAACAGCCGAGAAGAGGGAGGGTGTGAGGAGTGTAATAGAAAGAAATAATAACCAGTTTGCTCAGAGCTCAGAAGAGAGAAGACTCCCTTCTGGCCCCCCCACTCAGGGCTGCTTCCCTCCCCACCCCCACCCCCACCTCACCAAGGATCATTCCCCATCCTTCCCTGCCTCAGGCTTTCCCAGCAGCGCCATCATGAGGGGGCCTCCAGAGGAGAAGACTAACCTGTGTGAGAATCATATTCTACTTACCACTCACATGTACATTCATGACATTCACTTAACAGCTAGCAATGGGGGTCATGCAAGGTGGAGGTGTTGGGGGTGTCTTTGAAGAGCCCAGACAGCTGTCCGGTGGGGGAGCCAGTCATAAGAAAATCATCACGATGCCGCAGAAGAACTTCAGGAGCTGCAAGCATAACATAGAGGACAAGAATCAGGACCTTTTGTGGATGGAAAGGAGGAAAGTGCCAAGTTTCAGGAAGGTTTATTGCAGAGGAGGTAAGCATTTGGAGATTCAGTCAGCCAGTCCGCCAGTCCGCCAGGAAATTCTTTCTGAGTGCCTTCTGGGTGCCAGGCACGGGATCCCATCAGTGAAGAAAACAGTCCAAAATCCCTGCCCTCATGGGGATGGCATCCTATTGGTGGGGAGGGTGCAGCGGAGGTACAGACTGTAAACATAAGAACAAGTAAATTCTAGAACAGTTAGAATGCTGTGGGGGAAATAGGACAGCTCATGTGGGGGTTAAAAGTCATGTTGAAGAAGTCAGGGAAGCCTCATTGAGGAGGTGACATTTGAGCAAGGACTTCTAGAAAGAGAAGGCATACACAGCCACTAGGGTGCTGGCCTGTGTGAGGGAGGGCAGGGAGGCCAGTGAGGCTGGAGCGATGCAGGAGGCAAGGCCAGACTGCAGAGGCTTTGCAGGCAATCATGACAACTATGGCTCTTAACCCTGAGAGAAATGGGTGACCATCGGAGCAGTGGTGTGCTGGCAGATTGGGTCTAAAAAAAAAAAAGGCCTGTTCTTTAAGCATTTGCCAGTTCCTGTGGTATAAATACTCCCACCATGGCCAATTCCAAGCTACAAATACAACACACCGGAGCAGGGAGGGAGGGTATGTGCAGGAATGCTTCTTGGTGACTGGGACACGCCATTGTACCCACTCTTGCTTTGGGCAGTTTGAAGCAAAGGTGTGTGACATGATCTGACATGCATTTTAAGAAGGTCACTCTAGCTGCTGTGTTGAGAGGAGGCAATGGGTGGGTGGGAGGGCAAGGACAGAAGCCAAGGCGCCATTCAGGGAGCTAGCGACCTGATCATGGTGACGGCGGGTCTCAGAGATTAGCGGTGGTGGAGATAGCAAGTCCTACACAGATTCTGGCAGTATTCAGAAGTCCATTGAAATCCACCTGGATTTCATGGCAGAATGGATAGGGGGTATGAGAGGAAGAAAGTAAGACAGGATGGCTCTGAGGTTATGTGGAAGATTTGGGGGAGAATGTGAGGAAAGGCATTCCAGGCAAAGGGAATAGCATGTGAAAGGCATGTATTTGGGAAAGAGAAGCAAGATCATGTGGCTATGAGGGCAGAGGCAGCAAACAGGGCTGGAAAAGAGGTTCCTGACCAGGAGTACCACAGAGAGGAGCCAGGACCCACTGGCTCCTGGTGGAGCCATTAGTGGAGATCCACTAATAGGGTTTTAGCAGAGAAGTACATGAATAGGTTCATAAATTAAAAAACAACTAGAGAAGCTGGAGGCAGTGAGACCAGTTAGGAAGCCATATCACTGGTCTAGGAGAGACAGAGAGAGTCTCATCAGGACAGTTGCAGTGAAGCTAAAGAGAAGAAGAGGGGAGTCTGAGGGTCATAGAACTGGTTCCAAAGCCAACCTTGAATGTACATGGATCACAGAACACAGTGCGTACTCTGTCCATGTTTGCTCAATAACTAATCAGGGGACTGATGTGAGTCTTATCCTTATAATCTCCTCCCCTCCCCCCACTTATTTCCCAAGTTAAATGTCTTTTCCAAAGGACAAATACATTTGTAATATAAGAATATGGTTCAAATGTTCATGCCCCTGTGAAAGATCTGGAAGTGTTCTCACTCTCAGTCTGGGGGTGTTTACACGGCTGTACCCATAGAAAGGTTCTTCAAGCTGTATAATGAACATTTGTGCACCTCCCTGGAAGCCTGAATATACCTATTGATGAGCCATATTGATTCACTTTACCATGTAAATGACAGAGCTTGGAGCCCTCCCTTAGACCAAGCCCTCATTTCCAGGCAGGAGAAGAAGCCAATAGTATTCCACTAGGATAGACAGAGGAAAGGGGAGTAGACAGAACACAACAACCGATAAACTTGACCCACTACTTTGCTGTTGAAAATCCATGTGGTTATCTATAACATCTGAACCTTTCAAATGAAGTAACGCCTTGAAGTGTATGTGATGGAAGCAGAAGGAACCCGGTACTAGTGACTGGCCCACAACACATGACTCAAGGAGCCCAAATTGGTCTCTTACCAGAGTGATGCAGGACCATCCCAAGACACCATTTTTATAACACCAGAAACCTCTGTCATTGGCCTCATAGTCCACCTCAGCCAGAGAAAGCAGATTTCTTTTGCCCTTCACATTGGTTCCCACCCCACAAGTGGCTTCTCTTCTCCCCCAAGGCCAAAAAATACATGTACCTCTTCCACAAAGCCTTTGTGCATAGGGCTTGTAGCCACAGAACCATGAACTGTTCTAGACAGATCGTGAAGTCTGAACGCCACCTATGCTGCAAAATCCAGCTGTTACTTATTCAAGTGCCATCTTGGATTGTTTTTCCTACTTATAAGGGTCGTGTCCCCAGTTAGCCTGGAAGTGTGAGTTCAGGAGCTAACCTAGCCAGGGCTGGATTCTCAGGGACACTAAGGAATATTTACTCATCTCTGATAATGGCCCACACCCAAAAAGCAAAAAATAAATGACTACCTCTTGTGCTCACACTCTGAAGAGAATATCCATCCATCTCTACTAATTGGACTGTCTATAAAAGAACCAGAAGAGAGAACATGTGTGCGTGCATACACGCTCGTGTGCTTATGTGTAGCTGTGTCTGTTTTGAGGGTAGAAACATATTAATAACTATCACTTATTAGATACCTGTTGGGCACCAGTAACTTGATATTCTCATTGAATCCTCATAACAGTCCGGTGAGGAAAATGCTATTTTGGATTCTCTGATTAATAAATCCGTTACAGGTTAGTTGTGGGATTGACATGAGACTTTCTGATTCATTTTCTCTTTGTAGATGTTGAGTGATTTTTATAGCTATGCCATATTTTTTTACACTTCACCAGTTTTTTTTAAAATTTTATTTATTTAATCTCTATACCCAGTGTAGGGTTGGCACTCACAACCCCAAGATCAAGAATCACATGCTCTTCCAAATGAGCCAGCAAGGCACTCCTATACTTTACCCCTTTTATGAGATTATTCTGTCTGTAATTCAGACTCAGTTACATGTGATGACCAAGCTTAATAAGAAAAATACTGACACATTTCTGCATTTAAACACTTATAATGAATGGTAATATTATTCAAGAATAACTTAAGACCACATGATTTTACCAAAATGTTATGATTTTATAAAATCATTTGGTCACTTGTATAATTGTTAGACCTTGACAAATAAAATTTAAGCAAAAAGCAAAACAATAAAATAATAATGTCTGTTACAAACGGGTATTCAGCATGCTTCAGTAACTTGCCCTCAACTTTCCCCCAAGAATAGAAGTTATTAAATGCCTCAGTTGCTGCGCTGATATCCAGGGAAGTAAAGAGACTCACCCAGGGTCACACAAGCACAGCCTCTTGATTCCCTTTGTCTTCCACTGTGGGACAGAAGTGGTCATGCAAGCAATACAGCCATCTCTGTCCTCAGGGTGGGTGTCCTCTGTCCTTGGGCCTGGGCTGATGACTGCTCAGGTTGGAAATCCCCAGGAAACACAGTCATCATACACCAGCACGAAGCCAGGAGCAAAATGAGGATGAATCTTTCAAAAGGAAATGCTATTCCAGAGTTCACACTGAGGGTATCGCTGACTGAACCTCGTTTCCTTTCCAGTCCTGAGCATATTTCGTAACAAAGGGTTTTCTAAGAATGAAGATTCCAAAAAGTAGCTAGAAAACAAGCCTGACAGTCATGGGATGGTCATCAGGTGAATACCTCACTTACCACATCCTCAGAAACATCCACCAGTGTTTGGTTTCTGTTGTCCTGGCAACAGCCCCCTTAAGTCCGTGCCCATTAGGGCATATCTGAGAGAAGAGCCCACCAAGGGCTGGGTCAGGAGGTTAGACCAAGATATCTCCCAGCCTGAAGTAAAAGTAGGTTGAGATTTATCTGGGGAGAAGGTAAAGATTTAATCCCCCACAGACACACAAGGATTGTTCATATTTGTTTGTTTCACACCCTCCATACTGCTGTGGGCAGGTGTGGGGAAGGAAATGAGGAGGGGGAAGGGGGGAGTGCCCGGGTGTCAAGGAAGCAGGCATAGCCCCCTGCACAGTTGGCACAGTTCTACCCACAGAGAAGACATTCAAGCCACATCTGAGGATCAGATGGAATGGAGTGACGGGATTTTAAGGGGGATTTTCATTTCCTCAATTGTTTTACAGCTGAGGAAACAGACACAGAGAGGTTAAGTCACTTTCCCAAGGTCACAAAGCAGCCTAATCACAGCTTAATCACCAGTCCTAGAGCTCCTGACTGTCATCTGCTCTAGCAATCTTCCCAGGAAGACCCTATTCACCCACCAGTTTGCACAGGGCTCTCTGTCCCCCGGCTTTGTCCGGGCCAAGCTCCATAGGAGACACTGCCGCTTTGTGTCGCCCTCCTTGGCACAAGACGAAATCAGGTGGTCCCCATTCTTCCTGTTCCACTCTGCCAAATCTAACTGCACACACTTCCTGTGCACAAAGCCAGCTCGCCAATTATCTGCTCCAATTAAGGAGTGTGAGATGTGGTTAATTCAGTCGCTCTGGAGGGGTGACTGAGGCGAACGATGGGCTGGCCATGCTGGCTACAGGTCCCCTCAGCAGTCCTGGCCGTGCTGTTTCCCCTGGCACCCTTCCCCTACCCCCAGATGGCCGCTGTCGTTTCTTTACCTCCCCTCTCTCTCCTTTCTCAGTCCCTGGAGTTCCAGAACTGTGTCTTACTCTCCCTCCCCCTCTGTCAACACAGAGTTCTGTCCTAATTCTGTGTCCTCTGAAAAACTAATGTGTACAGAGTTGTCGGTGGTGGATCATGGATTAACACTCTGCTCTCCCGGAGATGATCAGCTCTCAAACGGCATTGCTCATGATGTGTCTTCTGCTCTTATGCCTAAAGCCAGGCTTGCCACAGATAAATGTAAAAAAGCAGAACAAAACAAAAAACACCTTTTTTGCTTGACGGGCAGACCCCAAAAACTCACTCTACTGCCAGTTCTTTCTGCCTCTTCGCACTAAAGCAAACAAGGCAGATAGAGGCTGAGTATAT
The DNA here is from genome assembly GCF_011764305.1 of Mustela putorius furo. Classification (NCBI taxonomy): domain Eukaryota; kingdom Metazoa; phylum Chordata; class Mammalia; order Carnivora; family Mustelidae; genus Mustela; species Mustela putorius. Next base: position 18,638,928 of record NW_025421321.1, on the reverse strand, counting down.
ATGAGTCGCATTGGTTAGGACGACAGGTACTGTCAAGACCAATGCCCTCCTCCCTGCTTAATGGGACACATTTTATGATCCTGATGTGGAATATACATATAATATAATAATATAATATATAATATACATATAAGATAACCTACCTGTACATACTTTCTCAAAAATAAAATCAGCATAATGCCTTGACAGGAAGGATTCAAAGAAGAAATAAAAGGCTGGTGATTTGTAATAAAGTAATATGTATTTCGACATGGAACTGCTCAGGCCCAACTACAACAGAAGATAAAACAAAGGAGCCGGTGCTGTAATTATTCATAAACTTAAATCAGTACAGTGTGTTGCACTGCATACAACTAGTGTTGTCATTGGTGACATAATTTTTCAAATAGTGAGCAAATCTTTGTAGAGTTCCAAAAAAGAGTTAAAAAAAATTTTTTTTTTGGAGATTTTTGCCTACCCATTTGAGAGAGAAAGAGAACACAGAGCAGGGAGAAGCAGACTCTCTGCTGAGCAGGGAGCCTGACGTGGGGCTCAGTCCCAGGAAAGTGAGAACATGACATGAGCTGAAGGCAGACACTTAACCAACTGAGCAACCCAGGAGCCCCCCAAATTTTTGTTTTACATGGCAGTCACCTTCCTGGAAAATTAGGTGTGTCTGAAGCCATGCAAAAAATACATTCAATTTATTCGTAAAATATAATTATGCTGAAGGCACAGGTCATTATAAACATTTCACTGTTGTTTTAAATCTACATGAATATCTGGGACAAGACATCTCAGACTCCTGTCAGCTAAACACAAGCAGTGCCATATACTGTGGCAACAAAAAATATACCCCACCTCGCCAAAATTTGCAAAATGCTCCTGTGGGTGCTACTGGGCCCTTCACCCCATAGGTCATCATTCCCTTAGCAATTACCTTCAGCCTCTAGTAACAGGGTCCTTAAGTGACAGTAGTTAAACAAATAGGGGTTTGTTTCTCTCTCAAGTAAACTAAAGCTGAAAGCAGGCAATGTTGGGCTGCTTTGTTCAAGTCTCCTATTCTTTCTGCTTTACATCCCTAGTATTGATTTTCAACCTCAAGTTCATGGCTGCAAAGTGGCTGCTGGAGCTCCAGCTATTTGTGTCTATGATCTGGGTATGAAGAAGAAAGAAGAGAGGAAGTCAGGAAGATGGATAAATCTCCTTTAGGAATGTTTCTGGAAGTCCCATCCAACAACTCCCTTTTTATCCATGCTCAAAGCAGGCCTGGAAATAAAATTTTTTAGTTAGATGCTTTGCTGTCTCTAATAATAATATTGGGTTCTATAGTAAAGAAGCCGGAGTGAACAGACATTGGGTAGACAGTCAACAACACCTGGCATACTGTTTCTCTCACCCACCAACAAGATCCAGGGAACCTGCCAAAACCCCAAAGGCAGATTCAACACACAGATCCTACAAGAGGCTTTCAACGTTTTGAGTTCTTTGGCTCAAGGTCTCAAGCTTCTGATGGCTTCCATTCTCATCTGCCATTTCACCCAAGGGAGCACAGTGAAGACTCATTACAATGAGCAGTTCTTTTTTTTTTTTTTTTAATTTTTATTTATTTGACAGAGATCACAAGTAGGCAGATAGAGAAAGGAGGAAGCAGGCTCTCCTCGGAGCAGAGAGCCCAATGCGGGGCTCAATCCCAGGACCCTGGGACAATGACCTGAGATGAAGGCCAAGGCTTTAACCCATTGAGCTACCCAGGCTCTCCACAATGATCAGTTCTGACTAGATGCTTGTGCTGAACAAATTTGGCGACAGCGGACCAATCTGAGAAGGGGCTCAAGACCCCAAATCTGCCAGAGCTTCCAGTGTGAGAGCTCAAGATGACAGTGGTTTGGTTTCTCACATTTGATATTCATCATTCGAATGAATGTATGTGTGTTTGTTTTCCAGAGTTTGTGCCAAACCCCCTGGAATTTTCCTAGAAGAGTTTTGTTCCATCTTACAAACATGTATTATTACATCTACAGCCTTTCTCCTGCTGCATGCCAGGGATGCAAGTTGAAGCCAACAATGGCTCTTCCCTGGAGAGCTGACAGCCTGGACATGGGGAGCAGTGGGAGGATGGCAGCCACAGGCCACTACACTCCAAAGTGGTTAGTGCAGTGCCATACTTAGGTGCTCAATAAATAGTGACATTTTGACCTGTTATCTTCTTTGTGATGCTTGGAGATGAATCCATGCTCTTCGAAGCTGACTGGGCTCAGGAGTTACTCACCACACTTCTATTACCAAATGTTCTATTTTTCCTTCCATTTCACTCAGTCAACTATGCCCTAGAATAAGTTCTTGAAATATGTTTTTATTTTCAACCTTGCAGAAAACCTTCTTGCATTGAAGCCATGTCAAAACTCTTGGAACTGGGAAATATCTAGAGATATGCAAAGATTAAAAAAAAAATAATCATCATCTCTATACTTGGAAATTCCTAGTTCTTCCTTAGCCTCAAAATCCCACCAGAGGGCAATTTGGCAGGAATTTTCAGTTTTGATGAAACGTTTATATCCTTTGACCCTGCAATTCTTCTTCTAGGAAATTATACCAAGAAAATTATTTTTATTTTATTTTATTTATTTATTTATTTATTTTTTATAGACATGTATTTTTATCCCCAGGGGTACAGGTCTGTGAATCGCCAGGTTTACACTATACCAAGAAAATTATTAAGGACATACACAAAGGTACAAAACAAGGGTATTTTTAGAGGCTGATTTATAACCATGAAAGCACCTACATGTGGCTATTTGCAATGTTTTCTAACCAATAATAAAAGATCAGTGACTACAGTACATTCCACACAACAACACGGCATCCATTTGAAATTATTCATTTAACAATTATGTATCAATTACTTACTATATGCCAGGCCCTGTTGTAAATAGGAGGATACATTACTGCATAAACAGACAGTGTGGATCTCACATTCTGACTGTGCACTTTAATTGTATTTATTGACATGAAAATACATTTAGGATAGATCATTAAATGAAAAAAGGTTGGTTACAAAATCATTAATAATGATGATGATAATAGTCAATAACACACTAAGGCACTTAGTAGATAACAAACTAAGGCACTTAGGAGCTTTACATACATTAGTCATTTTATTGATATAAGATCCTAATATGACTCAATGCTTGTTTAAAAATAATTTTTATATTCATTACCATTTTGTTGACCAACACAGGCACAAGTGCAATAATAAAGCAACTGTTTTCTTCTCCCACATTTCCGTGAAACCCGATCTGTGGATTTGTCCTTCTGAGGACCGTGGATGAAATCTCAGGCAGTTCTCAGTATTTCCGGTCTCTTGCAGTCAGGTAGGCAGTCTTACTTTGAGAATTAAAACATCTAGTCCAATCTGAACTTCTCTCTATTCGAAGGGGAGTCTTCTCCTTCAGGCTGAACTGCTATGAGCTCAGAATCGTGGAAGGGTTTCTTCTCAGAGCTGCTCCTCTTCCCTTTGCCTTTGACCCCTCCATGGTGGGGGGTGGGGGTAGGGAGGTGGAGCCTGAGGTGAGATTGGGGAAGGGCAGCCTTCAATAGCAGGCAGAGTCCTAGACCATCATTGGCTCCTGTGGTTGGCCACACAGACCTTTGCAGCCTCTTTTATCTGACAGGTGCTTTTGCAGGCTGCTCCCAAGATTTTCTGTGGACAATGTTGTCCCTCTCATAGCTGGAAGCATCCCATTCTTTTCTCAGCCCATGTGGTCTCCAGCATTCTCCCTTATGCTGACTTTCTCCTTTGGGCCCTTTGTCCTCCCACTCAGGAGTCCTGTAGTGTGGTTCCCCTTTCCAGCAACCCAGGCCGGCTCCCTCCTCAGAGTCCCATGGCCTCTGGTAAAGATTATACATCTTTGCCCTCCACTGAGGACGGCAGTCCTTCTTTCTCCTTGTTGTTGGGCAGACTGAGGCACAGCTACAGTCTCTCACCTGTGGGCATCTCTTGGCAAAAGGCAGGTACCAGTCCCCAAACTCTAGGAGGCACACATTCTCACTGTTCTCTGATCCTCAAGGGTCCCTCACTTGCCTTGGGGTTAGGGACCACCCTCCTCTCCCACTGGGAGGTGGCATGGGATCCAGCCCATCAACAATGTTCTTGGCAGAATTTTCTCTCACTGCTCTTCAGACCTCACTGTGAGACTAGAGGGGGATTGCTCCAAGCTGGCAGAGCCTGTTTCATAATCTCTCAGTTTCCCCTGTGTCCGTTGAATAGAAGTCATAACACCTTAATTAGGATATTTGGGACATGGGGTCCTTGGCTACTTATTGTAGTGTAATCGACTTTTAGGGCTTCAGACAGAAGTGTGCACAAGGAGCCCCATTTTAACCTCCTATGATATTCCTGCAGACATGCACATGTCTGAAGGTTTCACAGCAAAACCGTATCCATTATCTTCAGGTCATAGGGTTGTTTTCTTCTTTTGTGCTATCAGTGCTTGTCTGTACCAGCACTGAACACATTTTAAAAGAAAAACTCTTCTTAAAAGGAAAATATTCTTCCATGTGTGAAACAAAACAAAACAATCTAGACACAGATACCACACCCTTCACAAAAAATAAACTCAAAATGGGTCACAGGTCTAAATGTGAAACACAAAACTGTAAAGCTGCTAGAAGAAAACACAGGAGAGGATTTGGGTGGCCTTGGGGACCGTGATGACTTTTGGATACAACCCCAAAGCCGTGATCAGTGAAAGAAATAACTGACAAGCTGGACTTCACTAAAATGAACACCGTCTGCTCTGCAAAAGACGACTTCAAGAGAATGAGAAGATCAGCCACAGAGAGAGAGAAAACAATGGCAAAAGACACCCCTGATAAAGGACTATTATCCAAAATACACAGAAAATTTTTAAGACTCAGTAAGAAAACAACTGATTAAAAAAATGGGCCAAAGACCTTAAGAGATACCTCATCTAAGAAGGTAGCAAAGAAGCATATGAAAAGATGCTCAACATCCATAGGTCATCGGGAAATGCAAATTATTATTTTTTAAAGAGAATAGCAATTCATTTTTTTTTTAATTTTATTTATTTATTTGAGAACGAGAGAGAGAACACGAGCAGGGGAGAGGAGAAGCAAGTTCCCTGCAGAGCAGGGAGCCCCACATGGGGCTCAATCCCAGGACCCAGGGATCATGACCTGCGCCTAAGGCAACTGCTTAACTGACTGAGCCACCCAGGCACCCCAGAAAATGCATATTAAATCACCGTAATACCAGCAGTCTTGGGGGGATGCCAGTGTGGATCTAGGGGCACCACCCTCTTCCATGGTGGAGGCGGCTGCAGCCACTCTGACCCACGTGGCCATGCAGTGGCTGCTGGCTTATGCCAGGGCACCATTCCTGTGAGCAACGCTGTCTGATCTGGGGGCAGCCCTGCCCAGCAGCACTGGCCTAATGCTGCTGCTCCTGCTCCCAATTTTTGAGGATGCTTCCATTCCTCAAAAGCCCATGCTTAGATTTGTTGAAAGGACACCACCGTGCCAAAAGGAAGACGAGAACCTCAATACTTGAGTGCCATTGGTGACCTTCTACTAAAGCTCCTGAGTTCACAGAAGGCAGTTTTGCCATCTTGGCACTGGGTGGTGGTTACCTCCACAGGTTACCTCTACCTCCAAAGGCTGCACCTGACAGTCCAATGCTCTCTGGACAACGAGAACATGTTTGCCTGATAGAGAGTACCAGTACCTTTCAAGTTCATCACCTGCAAGGGTGTGGGGCAGCCCATGGTAGGGAGGCCAAGGTGCCATTGGTCACTGCATGGCTCCCGTGAAGGAAGGCTGGCAGTTTTACAGTAGAGATGGGTGGGGATGGTGAACTCAGAGATAACAATGTTTCCTCATCAAGCTTGTTGGCCTGCTTGGCAAGGGCCATGAACCATGAGACTCTAGAGAAGCTGCAAAAAGATCAAGAGAAATAAAAACAGAATAACCAAACCCCTGGAACTTTGAGTGGAGAGCCACTGCCAATACGCTGGGGATACATAAATTCCCAAGCCCGTATGACTTGACCCAGAAGAGGCAGGACAGGGGCAAGCCCTGGATGTCTACACTTGGGTAGTGAGAACGTGAGAAATACAAGTAAAGAGGCTACTGAGAAAGAATCTACCTTTTTCTTCCCCTTGCCCTACCCTTAAAGTCTGTGGGTAGCTCTAAAAATCTAATCAAGGGGACGCCTGGTGGTTTAATGGGTTAAAGCCTCTGCCTTCAGCTCGGGTCATGATCCCAGGGTCCTGGGATGGAAACCCCATTGGGTTCTACACTCAAAAGGGAGTCTGCTTGAGGATTCTCTCCCTCTCTCTCTCTGCTTCTCCTCCAGCTCTCTCTCTCTCTCTCTCTCAAATAAATAAATTGTAAAAAAAAAAAAAAAAAATCAATGTTACTGAAGGTCAGTGTGAAATAAAGAGATTATTAAGCAGACCACATAGGATTTGGGGACAGTGAAGATACTCTGCATGATAGTATCATGATGGATACATATCGCTATTAATTTGTCCAACCCTAGAGAATGTACAACTCCAAGACTGATAACATAAACTACATATTCTGGGTGATTATGACATGTTAGTGTAAGCTCATCAGTTCTCACAAATGTCCCACTCTGGGGGAATGTCAATGATAGGGGAAGCATGTGTAGGGACAGAGGGTATGTGGGAAGTCTCTGGCCCTTCCTCTCTATTTTGCTGTTAACCTAAAACTGCTCTAAAAAATATTCTCCCCCCCAAAAAATGTTAATGTACACACATTTATTTTCTATATTCTTCTCTTTTTTAAAAAAGATTGTATTTATTCATTTGCCAGAGGGAGAGAGAGAGAACATACAAATAGAGTAGGAGGAAGAGGGAGAGGAAAAATCAGACTTCTGGCTGAGCAGGGAGCTTGATGTGGGGCTTGATCCCAGGACACTGGGATCATGACCTGAGCCAAAAGCAGATGCTTAACCATCTGAGCCACCCAGGGACCCCTTTCTGTTTTCTTCTTGAGTGAGTTTCAGTAATTCATGTCTCTCTAAGGAAGTTTCCATTTCATCTGGGTTAACTAATTTATTGGCATACTGTTGTTCAAGTATTTCCTTATAATTCTTTTCATTTCTGTAAAGTTGGTAATAATGTTCCTATTTTATTCCTGATTTCAATAATTTGTGTCTTTTCTCTTTTTTTTTCCCAGTCTTGGCCAGTCAAGCTATAAGTCTGTCTATTTTCTTGATCTTTTCAAAAAAAAAGCAGTGTTTCATTTGTTACATTTTTCTATTGGATTTCTACTTTATTTCCACTCAAATCTTTATGATTTTATCTTCTGCTTCTGTTGGGCTTAGTTCCTTTTTCCTCTCTTACTTTCTTAAAGTGAAAGTTTAGGTAATTGATTTGAGATCTTCCTTCTTAACTAATATAGGCATTTAGCTATAAATTTCCCCTTTGGGGGTGCCTGGGTAGCTCAGTTGTGAAGTGTCTGTCTTTGCCTCAGGTCATGATCCCAGGGTCCAGGGATCAAGCCCTGCATGGGACTCCCTGATCAGTGGGAAGCCTGCTTCTCCCTCTCCCACTCCCCCTGCTTCTGTTCCCTCTCTCACTGTGTCTCTCTATATCCACAAAATAAATAAAACCTTAAAAAAAAAAAAACGTAGCTTTGGGCACCTGGGTGGCTCAGTGTAAAGATTTAGCCTCTGCCTTCAGCTCAGGTCATGATCTCAGGGTCCTGGGATCGAGTCTCACGTCGGGCTCTGCTCAGCAGGAAGCCTGCTTCATGCTCTCTCTTTGTCTGCCTCTCTGCCTAGTTGTGATCTCTCTCTCTCTGTGTCAAATAAATATAATCTTTAAAATAAATAAATAAATAAATCTCCCCTTTGGCAGTCCTATCCTGTCATGGTGTTTGGGTTGTCCAGGTTCCCCTTGGGATTGGTTTGAACATTGAGTGTTGCTTCACACCAAACCAAGTTAGACAATTTGTCAGTTGTTTTCCACATAATACTTTCTTTGGCTATTCAAGGGTGAAAAGTTTCATTAGGTATTTTATAAGTAATCTCAACACTATACAGCTATACAAAGAACATCACATTCAGACCCATTGGGTACACCAATTCACAACAGTTAAATGCAACCAGGGGAGCACGCGGACCAGGAAATGGGCCACTACATCACACTGTGATAATGCCATGTCCACAGGCTAAGGAAGCACATGCCAGGGACATGTAGGTAGAGTTCTGGGGTCAGAGAGGAAATAAAATCTCCTGATATCTGAATGTTACTTGGAAGCCAGCCCCTGGAAGAGGCCAGAGCTGTGCAGCACCCTCCCATGTGCCACAAAAAGCATCATCCAGAGAACAAAGCTCCGTTCAGCAACTGGACTTGTCTAAGAAATATACAGGCCATTTGAGGAGGAACAGGATGGCAGAGGAGTAGATCTAAATATCATCTGGTCCCAGGAGTTCAGCTAGATAGTTATCAAACCATTCTGAACACTTACAAGCTCAAAAGGAGACAGAAGAGAAGAACAGCAATTCTAGGAACAGAAAAATCAACCAGTTTCTAGAAGGTAGGACATGCAAAGTAGTGAATCTGAAGCAATATACGGGAAGAGAGATCACGGGGGAGGTCTCCTTCCTACGACTGAGGGATGTCACTCCAGAGGCTGGGGGTAGGGAGTGGAGCCCTCATGGTGACAGTGTGCCCTCAGAACCCATGGGGTCCCAGAAAGACCAGGGTTGTTGAGTGTGACAGAGCTCCCAGGTATTGAAAGGGAAGCCACCTGCAGAGACAGAGCAGAGCAGTGGGCTCTCAGCTCAGGGTTACCTTAAACTGTGATATAAGGCACAGTCAGGACACTGCACTTTGAGCAGGGTCCCCACAAGTAGCAGATCTGGGGAGACTCACCTTACTCCTTGGGGAGGAATGGTGCAGGAGTACGTGGTAGGAATCTGCTGGGCTTGGAGACTCCAAACGGACCATGCATCAGGGATAGAAATTCTCGGTCACAGGCTGGGTAGGCACGAACTGTGGCTGGAGGTGAGGAAGACAGGAGGGATTAACTACTTTTCTCTGAGGGCTCTCTGAACAGCAGGGCACTGAGCGCTCGGTTCCTATGGAACCGGAGATGGGGAGGCCACCATTTTCACTTCCATCTACAAAGCTGTACAGAAAGCGTTCAGGGAACAAAACTCCCAAGACCGAAACTGTGCAGATTACTTAGACTTGCCCCAGGCAAAGGCAGTGCAATTCTGCCTTGGGCAAAGACAACTGAGAATCTCACAAATAGGCCCCTCCCCCAGAAGATCAGCAAGAACACCCAGCCAAGACCAAGTTTACTGATCAGTGAGAACGGCAGAACTCCAAAGCTAGGGGAAAGCAACACATAGAATTCATGGCTTTTTTCCCATAATCCTTCAGTCTTTCAAATTTAAATTTTTTTAATTTTATTTTTTTCTCATTCCATTTTTAAAATTTTTCCTTTCCTATTTTGACATTTTAAAACTATTTCATCTTATCGACACCTTTTTAAAAAATCTTTTAAAATTTCCATTTTTATAGTCATATTTAACCTTACTTTTTTGTATACATATAGGGTTTTTTTTTTCTTTAAAATTTTGGGATACAGGGATGCCTAAGTGTCTCAGTCCTTAAGTGTCTGCCTTTGGCTCAGCTCATGATCCTGGGGTCCTGGGATTGAACCCTGCATCAGATTCCTGCTCCACGGGAAGTCTGCTTCTCCTTCTCCCACTCCCACTGCTTGTGCTTCCTCTCTCACTGTGTCTCTTTCTGTCAAATAAATAAATAAAATCTTTTAAAAAATAAATAAATAAATACAAAATAAAACTATTTTTTAAAAATTTTGGGATACAATTTCTTCTAATATATCAAAATATACCCTAAATCTAGCACATGGTTTTGTTCTAGTCTCCAGCCTGATCACATTCTTTCCTCTCTCTTTTTTTTTTTTTTTTCAACCAACATCTTATCAATTCCCTTTTAAGAATCTTTTTAAGTTTCATCTTTACAGTCATACTTCATCCCTTCATCATGTTTACCCTTATTTTTTTATATATGTAAGTTTCTCTTTCTTTAAAATTTTGGGAAGATGGCGGAGAAGTAGCAAGCTGAGACTGCTTCAGCTAGCCGGAGATCAGCTAGATAGCTTATCTAAAGATTGCAAACACCTGAAAATCCATCGGCAGATCGAAGAGAAGAAGAACAGCAATTCTGGAAACAGAAAAACAACCACTTTCTGAAAGGTAGGACCGGCGGAGAAGTGAATCCAAAGCGACGGGAAGATAGACCCCGGGGGGAGGGGCCGGCTCCCGGCAAGCTGCGGAGCAACCGCGCACAAAATCAGGACTTTTAAAAGTCTGTTCCGCTGAGGGACATCGCTCCAGAGGCTAAACCGGGGCGAAGCCCACGCGGGGTCAGCGTGGCCTCAGGTCCCGCAGGGTCACAGAAGGATCGGGGGTGTCTGAGTGTCGCAGAGCTTGCGGGTATAGGAACGGGAAAGCCGGCTACAGAGACAGAGCTGACAGTAAGCTCGCAGCTCCGTGTTACCTTGAACCGGTCGCAGGCTCAGTGAGCTCGGAGCGCGGCCGGAGGTCAGGCAGACGGGAGTAACTGGGCGCTGTTCTCTGAGGGCGCACTGAGGAGTGGGGCCCTGGGCTCTCGGCTCCTCCGGGCCGGAGACCAGGAGGCCGCCATTTGTATTCCCGTCCTCTGGAACTCTACGGAAAGCGCTCAGGGAACAAAAGCTCCTGAAAGCAAACCCGAGCGGATTACTCACCCCGGCCCCGGGTAAGGGCGGTGTAATTCCGCCTGGGGCAAAGACACTTGAGAATCACTACAACAGGCCCCTCCCCCAGAAGATCAACAAGAAATCCAGCCTAGACCAAGTTCACCTACCAAGGAGTGCGGTTTCAATACCAAGGAGAGCAGCAGAATTCCAGAGGAGGAGAAAGCCAAGCACGGAACTCATGGCTTTTTTCCTGTGATTTTTTTTAGTCTTGCAGTTAATTTAATTTTTTCTTTTTCATTTTTATTTCCTCGCCTTCGGGTAAAATTTTTTTTTAACTGTTACCTTTTTCTTTTTTAACGATTTTTTACTAGTTTATCTAATATATATATATATTTTTTACATTTTTCTTAGGTGTTTTCTTTTTTTAAAAATTCTTTTCTTTTCTTTTCTTTTTTTTTTCTTTTTCTTTTCTTTTTGTTTTTTTTTTCTTTCTTCCTTTTTGAACCTCTTTTTATCCCCTTTCTCCCCACTCACGATTTTGGATCTCTTCTAATTTGGTTAAAGCATATTTTCCTGGGGTTGTTGCCACCCTTTTAGTATTTTACTTGCCCCTTCATTTACTCTTATCTGGACAAAATGACAAGACGTAAAAATTCAACACAAAAAAAAGAACAAGAGGCAGTACCGAAGGCTAGGGACCTAATCAATACAGACATCGGTAATATGTCAGATCTAGAGTTCAGAATGACAATTCTCAAGGTTCTAGCCGGGCTCGAAAAAGGCATGGAAGATATTAGAGAAACCCTCTCGAGAGATATAAAAGCCCTTTCTGGAGAAATAAAAGAACTAAAATCTAACCAAGGTGAAATCAAAAAAGCTATTAATGAGGTGCAATCAAAAATGGAGGCTCTAACTGCTAGGATAAATGAGGCAGAAGAAAGAATTAGTGATATAGAAGACCAAATGACAGAGAATAAAGAAGCTGAGCAAAAGAGGGACAAACAGCTACTGGACCACGAGGGGAGAATGAGAGATAAGTGACACCATAAGACGAAACAACATTAGAATAATTGGGATTCCAGAAGAAGAAGAAAGTGAGAGGGGAGCAGAAGGTATACTGGAGAGAATTATTGGGGAGAATTTCCCCAATATGGCAAAGGGAACGAGCATCAAAATTCAGGAGGTTCAGAGAACGCCCCTCAAAATCAATAAGAATAGGCCCACACCCCGTCACCTAATAGTAAAATTTACAAGTCTCAATGACAAAGAGAAAATCCTGAAAGCAGCCCGGGAAAAGAAGTCTGTAACATACAATGGTAAAAATATTAGATTGGCAGCTGACTTATCCACAGAGACCTGGCAGGCCAGAAAGAGCTGGCATGATATTTTCAGAGCACTAAACGAGAAAAAACATGCAGCCAAGAATACTATATCCAGCTAGGCTATCATTGAAAATAGAAGGAGAGATTAAAAGCTTCCAGGACAAACAAAAACTGAAAGAATTTGCAAATACCAAACCAGCTCTACAGGAAATATTGAAAGGGGTCCTCTAAGCAAAGAGAGAGCCTACAAGTGGTAGATCAGAAAGGAACAGAGACCATATACAGTAACAGTCACCTTACAGGCAATACAATGGCACTAAATTCATATCTCTCAATACTTACCCTGAATGTGAATGGGCTAAATGCCCCTGTCAAAAGACACAGGGTATCAGAATGGATAAAAAAACAAAACCCATCTATATGTTGCCTCCAAGAAACACATTTTAAGCCCGAAGACACCTCCAGATTTAAAGTGAGGGGGTGGAAAAGAATTTACCATGCTAATGGACATCAGAAGAAAGCAGGAGTGGCAATCCTTATATCAGATCAATTAGATTTTAAGCCAAAGACTATAATAAGAGATGAGGAAGGACACTATATCATACTCAAAGGGTCTGTCCAACAAGAAGATTTAACAATTTTAAATATCTATGCCCCCAATGTGGGAGCAGCCAACTATATAAACCAATTAATAACAAAATCAAAGAAACACATCAACAATAATACAATGATAGTAGGGGACTTTAACACTCCCCTCACTGAAATGGACAGGTCATCCAAGCAAAAGATCAGCAAGGAAATAAAGGCCTTAAACGACACACTGGACCAGATGGACATCACAGATATATTCAGAACATTTCATCCCAAAGCAACAGAATACACATTCTTCTCTAGTGCACATGGAACATTCTCCAGAATAGATCACATCCTCGGTCCTAAATCAGGACTCAACCGGTATCAAAAGATTGGGATCATTCCCTGCATATTTTCAGACCACAATGCTCTAAAGCTAGAACTCAACCACAAAAGGAAGTTTGGAAAGAACCCAAATACATGGAGACTAAACAGTATCCTTCTAAAGAATGAATGGGTCAACCGGGAAATTAAAGAAGAATTGAAAAAAATCATGGAAACAAATGATAATGAAAATACAACGGTTCAAAATCTGTGGGACACAACAAAGGCAGTCCTGAGAGGAAAATATATAGCAGTACAAGCCTTTCTCAAGAAACAAGAAAGGTCTCAGGTACACAACAACCTAACCCTACACCTAAAGGAGCTGGAGAAAGAACAAGAAAGAAAGAAACCCTAAGCCCAGCAGGAGAAGAGAAATCATAAAGATCAGAGCAGAAATCAATGAAATAGAAACCAAAAAAACAATAGAACAAATCAACGAAACTAGGAGCTGGTTCTTTGAAAGAATTAATAAAATTGATAAACCCCTGGCCCGACTTATCAAAAAGAAAAGAGAAAGGACCCAAATAAATAAAATCATGAATGAAAGAGGAGAGATCACAACTAACACCAAAGAAATACAAACTATTATAAGAACATACTATGAGCAACTCTACGGCAATAAATTTGACAATCTGGAAGAAATGGATGCATTCCTAGAAACATATAAACTACCACAACTGAACAAGGAAGAAATAGAAAGCCTGAACAGACCCATAACCAGTAAGGAGATTTAAACAGTCATTAAAAATCTCCAAACAAACAAAAGCCCAGGGCCAGACGGCTTCCCGGGGGAATTCTACCAAACATTTAAAGAAGAACTAATTCCTATTCTCCTGAAACTGTTCCAAAAAATAGAAATGGAAGGAAAACTTCCAAACTCATTTTATGAGGCCAGCATCACCTTGATCCCAAAACCAGACAAGGATCCCACCAAAAAAGAGAGCTATAGACCGATATCCTTGATGAACACAGATGCGAAAATACTCAACAAAATACTAGCCAATAGGATTCAACAGTACATTAAAAAGATTATTCACCACGACCAAGTGGGATTTATTCCAGGGCTGCAAGGTTGGTTCAACATCTGCAAATCAGTCAATGTGATACAACACATCAATAAAAGAAAGAACAAGAACCATATGATACTCTCAATAGATGCTGAAAAAGCATTTGACAAAGTACAACATTCCTTCCTGATCAAAACTCTTCAAAGTGTAGGGATAGAGGGCACATACCTCAATATCATCAAAGCCATCTATGAAAAACCCACCGCAAATATCATTCTCAATGGAGAAAAACTGAAAGCTTTTCCGCTAAGGTCAGGAACACGGCAGGGATGTCCATTATCACCACTGCTATTCAACATCGTACTAGAGGTCCTAGCCTCAGCAATCAGACAACAAAAGGAAATTAAAGGCATCCAAATCGGCAAAGAAGAAGTCAAATTATCACTCTTCGCAGATGATATGATACTATATGTGGAAAACCCAAAAGACTCCACTCCAAAACTGCTAGAACTTATACAGGAATTCAGTAAAGTGTCAGGATATAAAATCAATGCACAGAAATCAGTTGCATTTCTCTACACCAACAGCAAGACAGAAGAAAGAGATATTAAGGAGTCAATCCCATTTACAATTGCATCCAAAACCATAAGATACCTAGGAATAAACCTAACCAAAGAGACACAGAATCTATACTCAGAAAACTATAAAGTACTCATGAAAGAAATTGAGGAAGACACAAAGAAATGGAAAAATGTTCCATGCTCCTGGATTGGAAGAATAAATATTGTGAAAATGTCTATGCTACCTAAAGCAATCTACACATTTAATGCAATTCCTATCAAAGTACCATCCATCTTTTTCAAAGAAATGGAACAAATAATGCTAAAATTTATATGGAACCAGAAAAGACCTCGAATAGCCAAAGGGATATTGAAAAAGAAAGCCAACGTTGGTGGCATCACAATTCCGGACTTCAAGCTCTATTACAAAGCTGTCATCATCAAGACAGCATGGTACTGGCACAAAAACAGACACATAGATCAATGGAACAGAATAGAGAGCCCAGAAATAGACCCTCAAATCTATGGTCAACTAATCTTCGACAAAGCAGGAAAGAATGTCCAATGGAAAAAAGACAGCCTTTTCAATAAATGGTGCTGGGAAAATTGGACAGCCACATGCAGAAAAATGAAATTGGACCATTTCCTTACACCACACACAAAAATAGACTCAAAATGGATGAAGGACCTCAATGTACGAAAGGAATCCATCAAAATCCTTGAGGAGAACACGGGCAGCAACCTCTTCGACCTCTGCCGCAGCAACATCTTCCTAGGAACAACGCAAAAGGCAAGGGAAGCAAGGGAAAAAAAATGAACTACTGGGATTTCATCAAGATCAAAAGCTTTTGCACAGCAAAGGAAACAGTTAACAAAATCAAAAGACAACTGACAGAATGGGAGAAGATATTTGCAAACGACATATCAGATAAAGGACTAGTGTCCAGAATCTATAAAGAACTTAACAAACTCAACACCCAAAGAACAAATAATCCAATCAAGAAATGGGCAGAGGACATGAACAGACATTTCTGCAAAGAAGACATCCAGATGGCGAACAGACACATGGAAAAGTGCTCCATATCACTCGGCATCAGGGAAATACAAATCAAAACCACAATGAGATATCACCTCACACCAGTCAGAATGGCTAAAATCAACAAGTCAGGAAATGACAGATGCTGGCGAGGATGCGGAGAAAGGGGAACCCTCCTACACTGTTGGTGGGAATGCAAGCTGGTGCAGCCACTCTGGAAAACAGCATGGAGGTTCCTCAAAATGTTGAAAATAGAACTGCCCTATGACCCAGCAATTGCACTATTGGGTATTTACCCTAAAGATACAAATGTAGTGATCCAAAGGGGCACATGCACCCGAATGTTTATAGCAGCAATGTCCACAATAGCCAAACTATGGAAAGAACCTAGATGTCCATCAACAGATGAATGGATCAAGAAGATGTGGTATATATACACAATGGAATACTATGCAGCCATCAAAAGAAATGAAATCTTGCCATTTGCAACAACATGGATGGAACTAGAGCGTATCATGCTTAGCGAAATAAGTCAAGCAGAGAAAGACAACTATCATATGATCTCCCTGATATGAGGAAGTGGTGATGCAACATGGAGGCTTAAGTGGGTAGAAGAAGAATAAATGAAACAAGATGGGATTGGGAGGGAGACAAACCATAAGTGACTCTTAATCTCACAAAACAAACTGAGGGTTGCCGGGGGGAGGGGGTTTGGGAGAAGGGGTTGGGATTATGGACATTGGGGAGGGCATGTGATTTGGTGAGTGCTGTGAAGTGTGTAAACCTGGTGATTCACAGACCTGTACCCCTGGGGATAAAAATATATGTTTATAAAATTTTGGGAGGTAGTTTCTTCTAACAGACAAAAATACATCCAAAATCAAGTGTGTGGCTCTGTTCTAGTCACCAATCTAATAGATTTTTTTTTCTTTCCTTTTTTGTCCCCTATCTTCTCCCCCTGGTTTTGGGTCTCTTCTGGCTTGGGTAGTGGATATTTTTCTGGGATCATTGCTACCCTTTTAGTATTTTGTTCTCTCATTCATCTACTTTTATCTGGATAAAATGACAAGGTAGAAAAACTCATCACAAAAAAAAAAAAAAAAAGAAGAAGAAGAAGAAAGGAAAAAAAAAAAAAAAGAACAAGAGGCAGTATCAATAGGTAGGGACCTAATCAATATGGACATTAGTAATATGCCAGAACTAGAGTTCAGAATGACAAATATCGGGGCGCCTAGGTGGCTCAGAGGGTTAAAGCCTCTGCTTTCAGCTTGGGTCATGATCCCAGGGTCCTGGGATCGAGCCCTGCATAGGGCTCTCTGCTCAGCAGGGAGCCTGCTTCCCTTCCTTTCTCTCTGCCTGCCTCTCTGCCTACTTGTGATCTCTGTCAAATAAATAAATGAAATCTTAAAAAAAAACAAAAACAAATTCAGAATGACGATTATCAAGGTTCTAGCTGGGCTTGAAAAAAGCATGGAAGATATTAGAGAATCCCTTTCTGGAGAAATAAAATCCTTTTCTGGGGAACTAAAAGAACTAAAATCTAACCTTGTTGAAATTTTTATTTTCTATTTATTTATTTATTTATTTTAGGATTTTATTTATTTTCTTGTCAGAGAGAGAGAGAGAGAGAGACAGCGCAAGCAAGCACAGGCAGACAGAGCAGGAGGCAGAGGCAGAGGGAGAAGCAGGCTTCCTGCCAAGCTAAGAGCCCGATGTGGGACTCGATTCCAGGACACTGGGATCATGACCTGAGCCAAAAGCAGCTGCTTAACCAACTGAGCCACCCAGGTGTCCCTTGTTGAAATTTTTTAAATAAGCTATTAATGAGGTACAATTAAAAAATGGAGGCTCTTATATTAGGATAAATGAGGCAGAAGAGAGAATTAATGATATAGAAGACCAAATGATGGAGAATAAAGAAGCTGAGAAAAAGAGAGACAACTACTGGACCATGAGGGGAGAATTCAAGAGATAAGTGATACCATAAGAAGAAACAATATTACAATAATTGGGATCCCAGAAGAAGAAGAAAGAGAGAGGGGGCAGAAGATATATTGGAGCAATTTATAGGAGAGAATTTCCTTAATTTGGCAAAGGGAACAAGCATCAAAGTCCAGGAGGCACAGAGAATCCTCCTCAAAAATCAGTAAAAATAGGTCCACACCCCATCATCTAATAATAAAACTTACAAGTATCAGTGACTCAGAGAAAATCCTGAAAGCAGCTTGGAACAAGAGGTTTATAACATACAAGAGGTCTGTAACATATACTTCTATCCACAGAGACCTGGCTGGCCATAGACTGGCATGATATATTCAAAGCGCCAAATGAGAAAAATATGCAGCCAAGAATACTATATCCAGCTAGGCTTTCATTGAAAATAGAAGGAGGGATAAAAACCTTCCAGGACAAACAAAAATTAAAAGAATTTCCAAACACCAAACCAGCCCTACAGGAAATGTCGGAAGTGGTCCTCTAAGCAAAGAGAGAGCCTCAAAGTAACAGACCTGAAAGGAACAGAGACAATATATGGTAACGGTCACCTTACAGGCAATAAAATGGCAGCAAATTCATATCTTTCAATAGTTACCCTGAATGTAAATGGGCTAAAAAGCCCCAATCAGAAAACATGCAGTATCAGAATGGATTTAAAAAACAAACAAACAAAAACAAGACCCATTGATATGCTGTCTGCAAGAAACTCATTTTAGACCCAAAGATACCTTCAAATTTAACATGGGGGGGTGGAAAACAATTTCCCATGCTAATGGACATCAAAAGAAAGCTGGGATGGCAATCCTTATATCAGATAAATTAGATTTTAAGCCAAAGACCATTGTAAGAGATGAGGAAGGACACCACATCATACTTAAAGGGTCTGTCCAACAAGAAGATCTAACAATTTTAAATATCTATGCCCATAACATGGGAGCAGCCAATATATAAACCAATCTATAGCAAAATGAAAGAAACACATCAACTACTAATATAATAATAGTAGGGGACTTTAGCAGACCCCCCCCCCAAAATGGACAGATCATGTAAGCAAAAAATCAATAAGGGAATAAAGGCTTTAAATGACTGGACCAGATGGACATCACAGATATATTTAGAACATTCCATCCCAAAGCAACAAAATACACATTCTTCTCTAGTGCACATAGAACATTTTCCAGAATAGATTACATCCTCATTCACAAATTAGATCTCAACTGGTAACAAAGATTGGGATCATTCCGTACATATTTTTAGACCACAGTGGTCTGAAGTTAGAACTCAATCACAAGAGGAAAGTTGGAAAGAACTTAAATACATGGAGACTAAAGAGCATCCTGTTAAAGAATGGATGGGTCAGCCAGGAAATTAAAGAACTAAAAAAATTCATGGAAACAAATGCAAATGAAAGCACAACTGTTCAAAATCTTTGGGACACAGCAAAGACAGTCCTGAGAGAAAAGCATATAGCAATACAAGACTTTCAAAAGAAACAAGACAGGTCTCAAGTACACAACCTAACCCTACACCTAAAGGAGCTGGAAAAAGAACAGCAAAAAAAGCCTAAACCTAGCAGGAGAAGAGAAATAATTAAGATGAGAGCAGAAATCAATGAAATAGAAACTAAAAGAACAGTAGAAAAAAAAACAATGAAACTAGGAGCTGGTTCTTAGAAAGAATTAATAAAGACTTATCAAAAAGAAAAGAGAAAAGAACCAAATTAATAAAAATCATGAATCAAAGAGGAGAGATCACAAACAACACCACCAAAGAAATATAAACAATGATAATAGCATATTATGAGCAACCATACACTAGCAAATTTGACAATCCTGAAGAAATGGATGCATTCTAGAGATATATAAACTACCAAAACTGAACCAGGACAAAATAGAAAACCTGAACAGACCAATAACCAGTAAGGAGATTGAAGCAGTTGGCACTGGGTGTGGTGCAAAAACAATGAATACTGTTACACTGAAAATAAATTTTAAAAAATTTAAAAATAAATAAATAAATATACAGTCACCAAAAAAAAAAAAAAAAAAAAAAAAAAAAAATCTCCCAACAAATAAGAGCCCAGGGCCAAATGGCTTCCCAGGGAAAATCTACCAAACAGTTAAAGAATTAATACCTATTCTCCTGAAACCATTCGAAAAATTAGAAATGGAAAGGAAACTTCCAAACTCATTTCATGAGGCCAGCATTACCTGAACCCCAAAACCAGACAAAGACCCCATCAAAAAGGAGAATTACGATGAACATGGATACAAAAATTCTCGCCAAAATGCTAGCCAATAATATCCAACAGTCCATGAAAAGGATTATTCACCACGACCAAGTGGCATTTATCCCTGGGCTGCAAGGTTGGTTCAACATCTGCAAATCAATCAATGTGATAAAATACATTAATAAAAGAAAGAACAAGAACCATATGATATTCTCAATAGATGTTGAAAAAGCATTTGACAAAATACAGCATCCTTCCTTGATCAAAACTCTTCAAAGTGTAGGAATAGAGGATACATACCTCAATATCATCAAAGCCATCAAACCCCACAGCAAATATTATTCTCAATGGGAAAAAACAGAGCTTTCCCCCTAAGGTCAGGAAATGGCAGGGATGTCCACTATCACCAATGCTTTTCAACATAATACTAGAAGTCCTAGTCTCAGCAATCAGACAACAAAAAGAAATAAAAGGCATCTGAATCAGCAAAGAAGTCAAACTCTCTCTCTTTGCAGATGATATGATACTTTATGTGGAAAACCCAAAAGACTCCACTCCAAAACTGCTAGAACTCAGACAGGAATTCAGTAAAGTGTCAGGATATAAAATCAATGCACAGAAATCAGTTGCATATCTATACACCAGCAACAAGACAGAAGAAAGAGAAATTAAGGAGTTGATCCCATTTACAATTGCACCCAAAAACCAGAAGATACCTAGGAATAAACCTAACCAAAGAGGCAAAGAATTTATACTCAGAAAACTATAAGGTACCCATGAAAGAAATTGAGGAAGACACTAAGAAATGGAAAAATGTTCCATGCTCATGGATTGGAAGAACAAATATTGTGAAAATGTCTATGCTACCTAAAGCAATGTACACATTTAATGCAATCCCTATCAAAATACCATCAGTTGTTTTCAGAGAAATGGAACAAATAATCCCAAAATTTATGTGGAACCAGAAAAGACCCCAAATAGCCAGAAGGATGTTGAAAAAGAAAACCAAAGTTGGCAGCATCACAACTCTAGACTTTAAGCTCTATCACAAAGCTGTCATCATCAAGACAGTATGGTACTGGCACAAAAACAGACACATAGATCAATGGAACAGAATAGAACACAGGAATGGACCCTCAACTCTGTGGTCAACTAATTTTCAACAAAGTAGGAAAGACTGTCCAGTGGAAAAAAGACAGTCTCTTCAACAAATGGTGTTGGGAAAATTGGACAGCCACATGCAGAAGAATGAAACTGGACCATTTCTTTACACCATACACACAAATAGACCCAAAAATGGATAACAGATCTCAATGTGAGACAGGAATCCATCAAAATCCTTGAGAACACAAGCAGCAACCTATTTGACCTCAGCCGCAGCAACTTTTTCCTAGAAATATCACCAAAAGTGAGGGAAGCAAGGGCAAAAATGAACAATTGGGACTTCATCAAGAGCTTTTGCACAGCAAAGTAAACAGTCAAAAAAACCAAAAGACAACTGACAGAATGGGAGAAGGTATTCACAAATAACATCAGATAAAGGAATAGTATCCAAAATATATAAAGAGCTTAGCAAACTCAACACCGAAAGGACAAATAATCCAATCAAGAAATGGGCAGAAGATAGGAACAGACATTTCTGCAAAGGAGACATCCAAATGGCCAACAGACACATGAAAAAAGTGTTCAATATCACTGGGCATCAGGGAAATACAAATCAAAACCACATTAAGATACCACCTCACACCAGTCAGAATAACTAAAATTAACCAGTCAGGAAATGACAGATGGCGAGGATGCGGAGAGAGGGGGACCCTCCTATACTGTTGGTTGGAATGCAAGCTGATGCAGTATGGAGGTTTCTCAAAAAATTGAAAATAGAGCTACCCTACGACCCCGCAATCACACTACTGGGTATTTACCCTAAAGATACAAATGTAGTGATCTGAAGGGGCACATGCACCTGACTGTTTATAGCAGCAATGTACAGAATAGCCAACTATGGAAAGAACCATCTATCAACATATGAATGGATAAAGAAGATGTTGTGTATATATATGCAATGGAATACTATGTAGCCATCAAAAGAAATGAAATCTTGGGGTGCCTGGGTGGTTCAGTGGGTTAAACCCTCTGCCTTCAGCTCAGGTCATGATCCCAGGGTCCTGGGATCGAGCCCCGCATGGGGCTTTCTGCTCAAGAGGGAGCCTGTTTCCCTTCCTCTCTCTGCCTACTGGTGATCTGTCTGTCAAATAAATAAAATCTTAAAAAAAAAAAAAAAGAAAGAAAGAAAGAAATGAAATCTTGCCATTTGCAACAACATGGATGGAACTAGAGGGTATTATGCTGAGTGAAATAAGTCAATCAGAGAAAGACAATTATCATATAATCTCTCTAAGGAATTTGAGAGGCAGTGCAGGGGGTCATGGGGTGTAGGGAGGGAAAAAAATGAAACAAGATGGGATCAGGAGGGAGATAAACCATAAGAGACTCTTAATCTCATTAAACAAATTGAGGGTTGGGAGGGGGTAGGGATAGGGTGGTTGGGGTATGGACATTGGGGAGGGTATGTGCTATGGTGTGTGCTGTGAAATGTGTAGATGATTCACAGACCTGTACCCTTGGGGAAAATAATACATTATATGTTTAAAAAAAAAAAGAAAGAAACATACAGGCCATTTGAGAACTCACATCATTTGATGCACTGAAATTCCTGACCTTGCAGGACTTCTACCTTCATCCTATAACCTCTGGAACTCCTGCCTACGGGTTCATTCCCACCATCTCCATTCTATGCTCCACATCCAAGCATCGAAGGCCAAAGCATGACAACCAGGAGCCCTGGTCTGAGGCTGACTGATTCAGTGTGGAACAGGCCTGGAAGCTTTCTCTTCTTTCATTTTGTACTCCATGTTTTCTTGTGACCTAGTCCTTGTCTGATGAAGGCACAGCTCTTCAGCCACAGCTCTGCCATAATCCCTTGTAAATCAAGCTTCTGATTCACCTTGGTGTTTTCCTCCTGATATATTTAGTGGCAGATTGCTTGCCTGTTGATCCCCTACCAACCAACTACTGCTCCTGATTCAGCGAGGGTAGACTCTCAGTCCTCATCTGGACCTGCACCTCTTTGTGAGGATGAGTAAAGGGGGAGCACAGCCTTGAACAAAGTTAGTCCTCAGAGGACAATTTGGATGATCCTTGTAGCTTATTAATTCTGCCTGTAAGTTAACTAATTACCAATCTCATTTGAGTGAATTGGCAGACACACTACCATAATCTGTTCATCTCTCCACTAACTACCTGTGTGTGTCTGTCTTAGAATCCCAGTCTTCACCTTGCCTAATCTGACCCACCTTCCCAAACCCCTAATCCTGATCCTGACAGGTCTGGGGGCTTCCCACAAGAGCCCATTTCACCACAGGTTAAAGTACATAACGCAAGTACGGGTTGTGCGGCTTTATGTTCCAGGATTCTGACCACGGGGATCTGGTTGCAGGCTCAGCCAAAGCAGGGTACATTTTAAAAATAAGCAGACTTTGTCATTGGATCCTTTTGGTCATCCTCTTAGCATCTCTATCTTACCTCTAAGGGCCTCGCCCCAAAGAGCTGGAGCCCAGAGCACCCCCATGCCCGGATCCCCGGTCCTGCCCAATTCAAGTTGCCCACCCTTGTTACCACCTCTCACACCTCCACCCCAGCCCCCAATTCCTCCAGTGCACGGGATCCCTGCCCCGTTGCAGGAGGGCATTGGTCTGCCTTTGGAGCCTCTCCACCTTCTCAAGAGTCTGCTGTGTGCTATTGTTGGGCTAGTCATGACAGACACAGCGTTAACGTGACAGTATCTGCAGGAGCTCCCAGCAAACAGTGGGTGTGTTCCACTCAGCAGGGCTGCTTCGACTTCCCGTGTGCTGCATCTGGCCAGTTTTGTAGGAGATAAAGTAGCCTCAACCTGGTGGCCAGCCTTCTCTGAAGACAGCTGGTTCCATTGGCCATCTTTGCACAGCTTTTTGCCTCCTAAAGGCACAGATTTTCTAAGAGTTCAAAGTTCTTTCCCTGCTGTTGAGTGACAGATGGCCCAGGCCAGAAGGTCTTGTATAGGATTAAGTTGTTCATTGGTTAGTTGCTTGTAAGGATGAGCCCGCTTATGGAGCAAACCAAAAATGCCATTCAACTAGCCTGGAGAACAGAACACCATTCTAGAGATGTCTTACTTCAGAAATAAGAAAAAACCTAAAAAACGAAAAAAAACCAAAGCTGGACTAGTCTTGAAACAATCTTTCTTTTTTTTTTTTTTAATATTTTATTTATTTATTTGTCAGAGAGAGCACAAGCAGGGGGAGCAGCAGGCAGAGCAGACAGAAGCAGGCTTCCTGCTGAGCAAGGAGCCCAATTCAGGACTCTGGGATCATGATCTGAGCCGAAGGCAGTCACCTAACCGACCAAACCACCCAGGCGTCCCTCTTTTTTTTTTTTTTTTTTTTTTTTAAGATTTTATTTGAGAGAGAGAGAGAGAACAAGCACTGGGGAGGGCCAGAGGGAGAGGGAGACAGAAGTAGACTCCCCGGTGAGCAGAGAGCTCAACCATTGGACCCAGATCACAACTTGAGTGGAAGGCAGACGCTTAACCACTGAGCCACCCAGGTGCCCAGAAACAGTGTGTCCTTTTCCTTACCAAGTGGCAAGTACTCTCATGCAAGCACTTGAGAGGTATATGCATTTGTGGATTGTAACAGGGACAAGGTTTGGACCCAGCGCTTCTCAACTGTAAAAAGGCTTCTGTGAGGCGCCTGGGGACATTTGAACACTGTCTTGATAATTGTCCTTATCTTTTAGATACACATAATGACATTATTTATGGATAGAATAGGATGTATGCAATTCATTCAAAAATAATCCAGTGTGGGAGGGGGTGGTATAGCTGAGAATGATGGGGATATATCGGAGACCAGATTAGCATATGATGAGGGGCACCAGTTAAATGTCTGACTTGGCTCACGTCATGATCTCAGGGTTCAGGGACTGAGCCCCACATGAAGCTCCTTGCTCAGTGGCGAGTCTGCTTCTTCCTGTTCCTCCCCTTGCTTGTGCTCTCTCTAATAAATAAAATCCTTTAAAAAAAAGATTTGCCATATGTTGATAATTATTGAAGCTGGGTTATAAATATATGAAAATTCGTTATCCTCTTTTTTTGTGCCTTATTTTTGTGTTTGCTTGAAAATTTTTATTATGAAAAAAGTGAAGTAGAAGACCAGTGCTTCTTCAACTTCCACGTGTGTACCTCAGAACGCAAAGGAAAGCAACAGTACTCGTGCCCCAGGAGAATGTGGAGGATATGGTGCAAAGGACCTCCAATACAATAAAGATATTTGAGTTTACTGTTTTACTTCAAACATTCAGATGGATTTTATAGTTGGCTAAATTGACATTTATTTTAAATGAGAAAGTTGTAAATTACTTGGACGGGAGAGAAAACAAATGTTGCAGCAAGCTGACAAAAGAGTTCCTCTCAGCCAGAGAGATCGGTCTTATCCTGGCATGCCCCTGCCTGGC
The DNA here is from genome assembly GCF_011764305.1 of Mustela putorius furo. Lineage (NCBI taxonomy): Eukaryota > Metazoa > Chordata > Mammalia > Carnivora > Mustelidae > Mustela > Mustela putorius. The sequence goes on along the minus strand of NW_025421321.1, from coordinate 18,613,525 downwards.
ACAGTATGGTTAAAAAGACAAGGCTCTTCTAGGGTAGCTGCATGGCCCCACAGGGGCAGAGACATAGGAAAACCACTCTCCAGGAAAACTGGGCAGTAGGTTTGGGGCTTGGGAGCTTTTGAATTAAAGAGGAAAAAGAGAAGCACCTGGGTGGCTCAATCGGGTAAGCATCCAACTCTTGATTTGGGCTCGGGTCATAACCTCAGGGTTGTGAGATCGAGCCCCATGTCGGGCTCTGAGCAGGGTGTGGAGCCATCCCCACCAGTGCACTCTCTTAAATAAATAAAGCTTTAAAAATAAAGAGGATCAAGGAAGAAGAGAGGAAACCCTGAATCACAGAAGGACAAGCAAAAGTGAGGAGATGTTCCACAGTCTTGAAAACGGGCCAATATGCATTTAAAGATCAGGAATTCTAATATTCAGCATTAAGTGGTTGTCTGTGCAACCCCTCCTTTGCTCCAAACTATTAAAAAAGACTGCTCTGGCCATTGCCTTGAGTCATGATAATATTTGGGAGAATGAAGGGGTTGGAAAGAAAATATCTAGCTCGGTCCCATGGTATATAAAATAGGGGACGGCTGTGGGAGGTAAAATGCAAAGTGGAGATTAAGAAAGGTCAGTAGAAATTTGGAGATGGGTATTTCTAGCAACGAGAGCATTCCTTTACAACATATGGTGGATTCGGCATCTCTGGAAGTCTTTGCAAGGATGTTGATTTCCCATCAGGTATTTCCGAAGAAGTGAGCCCAATTCTACTTCAGCACTAACAACTTTACCAAAATAAGATGATCTCAGAAAAACTGAGTGACTGAAGGACATCCAGACAGACAGCACTGGGGTTACATTTACCACCTGGCAAGGGGAGGGGATCTGCACCCTGCCATTGGTTAATGGGCAAGATGCTGATGCAGGAGTTATTCATTTCAGAAATTCAGGAAAAACTGAGGATGTTCAACATGCAAGTAATTTTCCTTGATGCTGTAATATGTTTTAAAGGCCAGACTCACAGAAATAGATTATTACAGATGAGATGCAATTTAGTCTTTGCTGGGGAAATGCTTAGAGTATCACTAAGGAAGTCATCCTGTCCCATACTTTCAGACTACTCTTGAGGTCTGTCTTAGAAAATGCATTTTTAGGGGCACCTCGTTGGCTCAGTGGGTTAAGCCTCTGCCTTTAGCTCAGGTCATGATCTTAGGGTCCTGGGATCAAGCCCCGCATTGGGCTCTCTGCTCAGCAGGGAGCCTGTTTCCTCTACTCTCTCTGCCTACTTGTGATCTCTGTCTGTCAAAAAAAAAAAAAGTGCATTTAAAAAAAAATAAAAAGAGTATTTATTTATTTGACAGAGAGAGATCACAAGTAGCAGAGAGGCAGGCAGAGAGAGGGGGAAGCAGTTTCCTGCTGAGCAGAGAGCCCAATATGGGGCTCCATCCCAGGACCCTGAGACCATGAACTGAGCCAAAGGCAAATGCTTTACCTACTGAGCCACAGAAAAATGCATTTTGGGGACCCCTGTGTGGTTCATTTGGGTAAGGGTCTGTCTTGGGCTCAGGTCATGAATCCGTGGGTCCTGGGATTGAGCCCCATATCGAGCTCCTTGCTCTGAGAGGAGTCTGCTTCTCCCTCACACCTCTGCTGCTCACCCTACTTGTGCTCTTTCTCAAATAAATAAAATCTTCAAAAAGGAAAAAAGAAAGAAAATGGTGTTTTCTTACCGATAGATCAAATGATCTATTATTATTCATTTCCATCACTGTTACAACAAATTACCACAAACTTAATGACTTCACACTAATTTATTATCTGGTGATTCATAAGTTTAAAAGAGGTCTCCCGGGCACCTGGGTGGCTCAGTGGGTTAAAGCCTCTGCATTCGGCTCAAATCATGATCTCAGGGTCCTGGGATCAAGCCCCACATTGGGGGGGGGGTTCTCTCTGCTCAGCAGGGAGCCTGTTTCCTCCCTCTCTCTCTGCCTGCCTCTTTGCCTACTTGTGATCTCTGTCAAATAAATAAAATTAAAAAAAAAAAAAGTGGTCTCCCTGGGCTAAAATCAAAGTATCCACAGACAGAGCTGTTTACCTGCTGGCAGCTCTGGAGAGAGTCCCTTACCTTGCCCTTTCCACCTTGGACAGACTGCTGCATTCCTTGGCTCACTGGCCCCCATTCTTCTGCAAAGCCAACAACCAGCAAGCCCTTCTCCCATCTCACCATTCTGACGCAGATTCTTCTGTCTTCCTCTTCCGTATAAAGACCTGGTAATTACATTCGGCCCACCTGGATAACCCAGGATAATCATAGTTTGATGTCAGCTGATTAGCAAACTTAATTACTTTTTCTCATCTGATGGTAACAACAGGTTCCAGGGATCAGAACAGAGACGTCTTTGGGAAGGCATTTTTTGCCTCATACACCTGTGTTTCATGACAGACCCAAAGAGTTCCTGATCCTTGGTTGGACTCTTTCATGTCTCTAGGAACAACTAACTGATCCATGAATTTTCTCCACAAGGAAAGACTGCTAACATTATTTTTTTAACTACTGTTTTCATAATTTCCACGGATACACATACTCTACAAATCTCATAACTCAATCCCAACAAGCAACCATGTTCATCCAGCTCTGAAAATTCATTGTTAGTGTAGCAAATTTCACATAGTGTAAAAATAAGTCAATTTTGTTTTTTCGGTTATTGTTTGTGGTGATGCAACTGTGAACATACCTACAAAAGAAGTCCAGCTTGCGAACCATTATTTTTGTTGTGTGTGTTAATAACCCTCAGCACTGTTCAGGGTTTTGTTGTAAGAAATAAAATCCATTCTAATGGCTGAAACAAAAAGTATGTATTACAGGGTATTAAATGACTTTAAAATAATTGGGAAACTGAAGAAACAGAAATTCCAGGAAGAAGTTTGAGGATCACGTCTCAGAATTGAGCCATCAGATGAGCTATTTCTTCTTCCTTTCTGTCCCTAAGAAGAAGAATCAAGAAAAGGAAGAGAAAAAGCAAGGATACTGGTATAATGATAATAGTGGAAATTATAAAGTCAAAAGTTATATTTGATCTCAAGGGGTAAGAGCAAGAAAGATAGGAACACTTTATCTAATACCTTTATTTATCTATTTATATATTCTTTTTTTTTTTTTTTTACCTACTTGCCTACCTACTTACCTACCTATCTACTTACCTGTTTACAAAAGTGGTGATCTTATGTTTACTTCTTTATACTCAGAGCAAAGTTCAAACAATACATAACCACATAAAGTAGCTTCTTGTCAATTAAACTCACACTCAAGAGATAACCTCTCAATTTTTTTTTAGGAATCCTTTAGACTTCTTTGAATGTATTTATGCACACATATATAAACATAGTGGTTTAATTTACATTAAAAAAATAAGTGCTACACATTCTGTTCTATAATCTCCTTTTTGCACTTAATAATACACCACGGATGTTTTTCCAAGACAATACATATCTTTGATCCCAATTGAAAATCTCATAGTATTTTATTGTAATCAATATAATTGATCTTAACATTCCCAGTTGATGGCCATTAGAGTTATTTCCAAATTTCCTCAATTGTAAACTATGTCGTAATGAACTTTTAAAAATACTTATACATCTTTGTACACTTATCCTATTATTTTTTTGGAATAAATTCCTTAAAATTCAATTTCCAGATTAAATAGGAACATTGAGTTGTAATGAGAGCTCTCCATAAAGGTTATGCCAATGTTTGTACCTATTAACACCAAGCCAATCTCGAGTTACATCAGCCTTGTAAATTTTTACCAGTTTTATTACTATTCTGAAGATTGATCTATGGCAGTTTCGTGACATTTTGCTGGTTTTGGTTTCAGGGCTTTATAACTTTGTAAAATAATTAAGACAGTTTCCTTCTCTCCTTTCCCTATTGTTTGAAACAGCTGAAATAAGAAATTATCTGCTTCTTGAAAGACTGGTAAAATTCATCTGGTAAACCATCAGACTGGTACTCTTTTGAAGAATGGAGGTGGGGAGGTGTTCAATAAACTTTTCTATTAATTTCTGGTAAATTGGTCTTTTTGGATTATCAATTTTCCTGTTAAATTTTCTTCATTTTATCTAAATATTCAGATTTTTTTTTCTTTAAGTAGGCTCCATGCCCAATGTGGGGCTTGAACTCACTACCCCAAGAACAAGAGTCATATGCTCTATTGACTGAATTAGCCAGGTACCCCTCTAAATGTCCAGATTAACTGGTATAAAACTGCATGTATTCTTATAAAAAATTTTTTTGTGCCTCTAGTTGTCTCCCTTTTATACTTCTAGTGTTTTATATTTGTAGTTTCACTTATTTCTATAATCAGACTTGCAAGAAGTTTCTGTTTTATTGACCTTCAAAGTAATCTCTTGTTTTTATATATTAAACCTATTTTTAATTTTTTCTAATAAATTAGATTCTGCTTTTATTTTTTTTATTAATTCTTGCTTTTGCCTTCATATTATTTTGTTGTTCTTTCTACTTTCTATATTTCAACATTTCATGTTTATTAATAAAGGCATTTAATCTTATGACTTTCCCCTGAATACATCTTTTACTGTGTATTTTCACATATTAATGTATCAATTATCTATAATTTCAGTTTTGATTTCCTCTTTGATTTCAATTTGCTTGAATAATTCTGAATAGTTTAATTTGATGTGAAGAAAGTTTTTTCTTAATAATTCTCGTTTTATTTCATTGTGGTCAGAAAATGACTGTATAATTCTTACCTTTCAAATACCTACTTAATAAGGAAAAAGATTTTTGTTGCATATGAAGTCCTACATGTATCTATTAATTCAAGCTTTCTAACTATATTTTAGCCAAACTTTATCTCAATTTTGTTCTTTCTATTGTATAAATCCAGAGTGATATTTATTAAAATTTTCATTATAGCTGTGATTTTGTCAAATTATATATTTCCACCAATTTTTACTTTATTTTGTCCACAAATACTTGCAACTATTGCAATTATAACTGTATGTGTAACTATGCATTTGTAAATAAAAAATATTCCCCTTTATCTTACCTTTTTGCCTCAAACTCTATCTTATCTGATACTAATTTTGCCACTTTTTTCTTTCTTGTTTCATATGTTCATCCAGCTCTTTATTTTTATTTATTTTTAAGATTTTATTTATTTATTTGACGGAGAGAGACACAGCAAGAGAGTGAACACACGCAGGGGAGCAGCAGGAGAGGGAGAAGCAGGCTCTCCCCATCTCAAGCAGAGAGCCCAAAGTGGAGCTCGATCCCAGAACCCTGGTATCATGACCTGAGCAGAAGGCAGACGCTTAACAACTGAGCCACCCAAGCACCCCCAGCTCTTTATTTTTAGTTTGTGTGGTGTTTGTTTTTCAATATGGAGCTTGAACTCATGATCCTGAAATAAAGACCTGAGCTGAAACCAAGAGTTGGATGCTCAACTGACTGAGCCACACAGAAACCCCAGTGTTTTTGTTTTTAAGGATGTTTTATTGGGATACCTGGTTGGTTCAGTCAGTACAACATATGACTCTCAAACTCAGGGTTGTGAATTCAAGCCCCACACTGGGCATGGAGCTTATATTAAAAAAAATAATAAAATAAAATTCAGGGGTGCCTGGGTGGCTCAGTGGGTTAAAGCCTCTGCCTTCAGCTCAGGTCATGATCTCAGCGTTCTGGGATCGAGCCCCGCATTGGGCTCTCTGCTCATCGGGGAGCCTGCTTCCTCCTCTCTCTCTGCCTCTCTCTCTGCCTGCCTCTCTGCCTGCTTGTGATCTCTGTTTGTCAAATAAATAAATAAAATCTTTAAAAAAAAATCAAATTAAGGATGTCTCATTAACATACATAATTTTGCCCTTTTTAAAAAAATCATTTGAAAGTCTCCAATAAGGAATTTAATATGTTCACATTTACTGTGGTCACTGTTTCCATTACATTATATAGATCTCCCTGTATGCAGAGCTCTTCTAATTGGCGGAGTAATAAGGAATGCAGATGATTTTAGCTCATAGAATGCTGGCCTTCTGAGTTCATCTAATCCAATCTGATGAGGTTATAGACCAGTACAAGGTACACCATTTAGGAGCAAGGCTCAAACCAGTAGCTAAATTTGAACACAAGACTGTAATATCTAATATAATTACATGAAGGGTTTGTTAGAATCAGTTTAAATCAGCTGCAGTCAGCCCTGACTTTTCCTCTTTTGGGCAATCCACAGCATTGTTTAGAGTTTCATTGTATTTAATGTCATTGCTCATCTAAAAACATGTAATATTTTCCAAAGAGTGCTACAATTATCACTGAAACCTTAATACAATTTTAGGTGGCACACAGATCAACATTTTTGTATTTTAATAGATGTGTATTTATTTTATTCTTTTAATTATTTATTTAACATCTAAATTAGTCTCCTCATTGACCTAATTAAAGGGAAATGGAAACCTGCCCATGATTTTGACTAGATATATTGACTAGTTAGTTATTTGGGTCTCGGTGTACTGAACTTCAAAATAAGTGTTGTACTAGATAACGTGGAACGTATCTGATGATTTTTTTAAAAAATATTTTTACTTGTTCATTTGACAGAGAAAGAGAGCACGAGAAGGGGAGAGAGGAAGAAAAGAAAGCAGACTCTCCGCTGAGCAGGGAGCAGGATGCGGGGCTCGATTCCAGGAACCTGGGATTATGACCCGAGCCGAAGGCAGATGCCCAACCATCTGAGCCATTCAGGCGCCCCAGATGTCTGACAATCTAAACATATATAATTCTCCTGTTGGAATCCCCCCAGAAGTGAATACCATTAGCTAATCAATTAATTAAACAATTAACTCATTCATGGGAAGATATGTGTGCACTTACTACGTGCCAAGCACTGTTAGAGAAAACACGGTACCCGATGTCCTTAAGAAGCTCTCTCAAAGTATCTGCTGTAGCTTTTATTCCAATGACTTCTTCCTTCTAAAACTGGGAGACTGTGTATCCCACTCCCCTTCACCCATCTGGCCCATCGGTCCACCTCTGCCCCTCTGGCACAGGAATAAAAGGTACAGCATAGGGAGTATAGTCAACAGTATTGTAATAGCGTTGTATGGTGACAGAAGTTAGCTATTTTTGTGGGGAGCATGGCACAACGTATAGAGATGTTGAATCACTATTTTGTACACCTGAAACGAATGCAGCATTGTGCATCGACTGTCCTCAAACGAAACCAAAAACAGAACACAAAAAGTTAAATAATAAACTATACTGCATCCCCTCAAACCAACCCAAAAACTGTGTACTTAGTCATTTATTATCTGGCTAAAGAAATAATTAAAAGGATTTTTCTTACTGAGGAAATCATTATACTACATAACTGTTGGGGTACAAAAAAAAATGTTAAACTATTAGATCTTTCAAATCAATAAAAAATTAGCTTTATGAGAAAAATTCTAATTTTTTTCTCAAAACAAACCAAAAGCATCTGAAGGAAATGATAGAAATCCAGTGTGGAAACAATACAACTGGGCCACACCTGGGTCTGTCCACACCTGTGCTAAGTTTTCTAACAGACTCAAGTGAAAGAGGACGGACAATCTTGCAGAACTTTCTGACTAGTTGGAAAAATAAGAGGTACTTGTAGCCACACCCCCACCCAAGAGCTCATCAGCAACCTTGTGCAAACTGGGAAAAGCAACCCCTCCCAGCAGACAAATTACAACATGGAGCCTCATCAAGTCAACACATTTGATAAAGGACCTTTCTGAAGATTGCCTGAATGAGGGTGCATCTTGACGAATAAAGCACAGGCTGTGCCTGAACGAGGGTGCATCTTGACAAATGGAGCACAGGCTGATTTCGGCTCCACTCACTCCCCTGTTATGATAGGACTTTGCACAGAGCACAGACTACATGCCTGTGTGACAGCCCAGCTTACAGGGAACAATCGACTAACTGGTCCCAACTTACTGAGGAGATAATCATGTAGGTCTTAAACTGTAACCTTGTGAAAAGGAGATTGTAAACATATCTACCTTGACCAATCTTGTCAAACTGAATAATGTCCTTGATCTAAGTAGGAAGTGTCCTCAAATTGCCTTTAGGAGCACAGCTTTAGAAAAAAGTGGTAGTATTCGTATTAGGCCTTTTGTCCACAGATTATTGCCACGCCAGCAACAGAAAGCCCTGACAGCGTGAGGGTTAAATGTTTTAGAATTCTCTTCCACCAAAGGCTGGATCTTGTTGCCTAGTGACTGCTACATTGCCTGCTGCTGTCACTCACCTTGTCTCCAGAGAGTTCTCCCCCCTTCTCATAAGGAAGGTTATGATTGGACAAAGGTGACATCATAGCACATAGAGGAACGGCATCCCTTTGTCAAGACAGCACCAATAAGATGACTCCAGAGTTGGTAGCAAAGTGTTGTGGTTCCTTTGTTTTGTTTCTTTAATATAGAGCTAACACATTTAGGGAAACATTGTCTTCATTTCTTACAGAGCCCCTTTTGCAAGGGTTAGTCGTGGATTTTTTTGCCCATAAAAATATTCCTTGGTAATATGGATTATCCCCAAGTCCATTTAATCAACGGCCAGCCCAGCCAAAGCCTTTTCCCTCCTAGCACTTGGTGAGCACTTGAGAAGCTGAATAGATTACAGACAGAAAAAGACTATCCCACAGCTCATTATCACACTGTGGGTTGCAGAGTGGAATTTCACACAGGGCAGGTTCTTCTGGGTGCTTATCTAAGAATTACCTAGAGTGGTTCCAAAGCATCGGTTTTAAGGACAGTCCTCAAAGATTTCAGGGCACCTACATAAGGCATCAAAAGAGTTAAAAAAAAATTTTTTTTGATTAAAGTTGAATGCACATCTGCTTTTAAAATCGAGCAGTTAGAGAGATCTCACGCATTGTAGATAATAAATATAAGTTCTTTGATTACTTTTGAAATTCACATCTCACACATTTGCACGGTTTTGAAAATCAAGCCTGATAGTCTTTATTTTATTTTTTTGCACTGACTTGAGCTACTTGTGCTCTCTTGACTATCTTAGCCACTGACAACATTAGCTATGGGTTTGAAGTGTCAGTTGCAGATTCATTATGCCAGGCTGCTATATTAAATCATCTGTTAAATGCGTTCTTTTCCTGGTAAATATTCAGTATACAGCATAGTCACAGCTGGTATAATTGGATAATTGCTTTCAATTAATGCTCTATTTTGAAAGCTACAACTCCATATAAAGCTTATAGTTGAGCTGTAACAAAGGCAATCCCCCCGGGGAAACAGGAGAGAGCGAATTCCTTCCTACTGGAAAGCAATTAGAGAGAGAGAGAGTACTAATAAATTATATATGGCCCTGCTTTTACCTCCACTGATAAGGAACCTGTAGTATGTCAGCTGAAATGTGTAAGTACACCACTGCCTCTCCCAAGAGCTGGCGGCAAATTTATATTGTAATTTCTCATTCAAATAACCAACATTGTTCTTAAAGTGAATTAAAGCTGACCAAACATTTCCTGGGGAAAATTCATCTAAAAAAAAGGAAAGATAGTATTGACACAGAAATAAGTTACAAGGAAACATTCTCAGAATAATCATCAAACACACTTAGGAAAAATCAATTTCATAAATAATTTCGTTTAAGAATTGAGATTGGTGTGCAAACGAAAGCAGAAAGTGGGTGTGAGTTCTTTTAAGTGAAATCTTGATACACGTGAAGGAAAGTTCTGCTGCTGGCTTGGTTCTTGCTCATTTGAAAAGAAAGCAAACATCTGTCTTCTTCAAGTGTTTGCTTCATAGCAGTAAATTACGATGATATAGAACTACTATAATTTGATCAAGATTCAGTTTTATATTTTCTTTTTTCTTTTAAGATTTTATTTATTTATTCAAGAGAGAGAGCTCGAGTGAGAGAGAGGGTGAGTGGAGGTGGGGGAAGCAGAGAAAGAAACAGACTCCCCACTGAGCGGGGAGCCCAACACGTGGGGCTCCATCCTAGGACCCCTGGGATCATGACCTGAGCCAAGGCAGAGCTTACCTGACTGAGCCAGCTAGGTGCCCTCAGTGTTATCCTTTCTTTTACTCTACATATTAAGAGATTTAATACTATAAACAAGATCTTAAAGGGAATGCTTGAATTACTTAATGAAACCTGTCAAAGGGCTAATTATAAAATTATTCTTCTCTATTCCCTTAATGCCCTAAAAAACTTGGAAGGCTTAGATCCAATTACATTTTAAAAAGTAACAAATATTTATTTTAGTAGACTTTTCAATAATATATGCTGACCTTTACACTAATAAAAAGCAGTAAGGTTTTTATCCTCTGAAACACCTTGCTAGTGTATATATACCAGGTTAGAGAAAACGATCCCTTCTCTCTTAACTTCCTATCCACTTCTTGGGGTTGGAAGATTTTGGCTTGAAGGGTAACAGTATCTGGTTACAGGGGACAGTATTTTGTCTGAAGGTATTTGATTAAGAATGTGTATTTAAGATTTGCAGTGAACAATCTCCAAATCTCTAGGTGTAATGGTGATTCTTTGAATATGCACATATGATTCGATTACCCCCAGCCTTAGAAACTCATTTCCTACCTTGGCATTCACAGAGCTCTGTCTGGCAAGGCCCCTGCTCAGGTCATCTCCTCCAGCCTTTCCTTTGGGGACAATAATCCAGACACCTATCTATGCCTCTTGCTAAGGCTGCAAAAACATCCCAAGGCTGCAGCCTCTCCCTATTCCACAGCCGTCCCTGTTCCCAACCTGCACGGCCCTTCCCCAGGGTGTTGGTTTGTCTCCCTTCTGCGCATCACTCTAACTCTAACCTCTGCTCAAAGCTACCTAGTTGAGTGATCTTTCCCGTCCACCCTTTCTAAAATAGCAGCTGTCACCCTTCTCCCTCCCATTCCTCGCCTTGGTTCTTTTCATAGCACTTACCACTTCTGAAATTTAATTTCAAATTTTTGTCTTGACAGTCTCCTCCCACAAGAATGTAAGGTCCATGAGGGCAGAGACTTCCATCTGTTTTGTCTACTGCCAAACCACCGGGGCCTATCCCAGTGATGTGCATCTCACAAGTGCTCAGTGAAGATTTGTGGAATCAAAGAATAAAAGGTCAAGCATTCTTGTGCCTGGATATTCCTGTAAACCAGAGCCAGTAACACCTGGTGACGTAGGCAGACATTTAAGAATCAGACTTGGTTTTTTAACCATTTACTGGTGCATGTAAACACTGGCACTTTAAGCTCCTTAAAGTGGAGGATTTTTTAAAGTGTGGATTTTTTTCATCTACAAATTTACCTCATTAAGTTCAGAGAGTTCATGTGAAGAGTAAATGAGGTAACAAGCAAAATCTAAATGCTTGGCTTAGTGCTCACCATGCGGTTGAGCAGAAAACACTCAGTAAGTAGTTGTTAGAATATTCCAGATCAGACCCATCACAGATTGCTAAATCAGCTTCAGGTAGGTCTACATTTAATTTTATAAAAAGAACCATTGAACTTCTAGCAGCTGGTCCCCACACCTCCCCAAACCTCCCCAAAAACTCTTTAAGATATCTCTCTCCCCAGTGTGTCTCAGAGTCTATGTGGCAGCCATTGGTCTGACTTCAAGATTTTCATTAATTTGCTTGTTTTTGTTTTCCAAAGATTTATTTGTTTATTTTTAGAGAGAGAGAGCACAAGTGGGAGGGGCAAAGGGAGAGAGAATCCCAAACAGACTACACACTCAGTGTGGAGCCTGAAGCGGAGCTTTATCCTAGGACCCTGAAATCACAACCTGAGCCAACACCAAAGTTTTTTATTCAGCTCTGAGCTCTGACAGTAACAGAGCTGTCAAATGTATTTCACCTTCTCATCTGTTGCTAACACATTTTTATTATCTTCCTGATTCTGTAGTTCAAAACAGGACACATTATTTTTGTTTTGTAAAAAAGAAATTTGAATCCCAAGGAGCTTTACTCTTCTCTGTAGATGGACAGTTCTTGGCCCTCACCTCCCTCCATACTCATACACCCCAGCCCTGGGCGGTGGATTGATCTGCTTTCTGTCTCTATAGATTCCATTTGTCTATTCTAAAATTCCACATAAATGGAGTCCCATGGTGGGTATTCTTTTAAGACTGATTTTATTTACATTGTTACTAGCATCAGCAGTTTGTTTCTTTTTACTTTTGAATAGGGCTGTCTTCTCAGAATTCACCATAATGTATTTATTCCCCTGGAGATAGAAGTTATATTGTTTCCATTTTGGAGTCATCTTGAATATGGCTGCTGTGAACATTAAAGCACAAATCTTTCATTTATCCCAGGCAAATACCTGAGAGTGGAATTGCTGGGTGTTCTGGACTGATCTGTCTAGCCCCTCCCCCAAATTTAGATCTTGAAGGCATAACCCCCAGGATCTCAAAATGTGACTGTTCTGAGATAGGGCCTTTAAAGAGGAACTGAGGTCAAAATTAGGCCATTAAGAGTGGATCTTAACTCAATCTGACTGGTTGTCCTTATGAGAAGAAAGAACTTGGACAGAAAAGAGGCACAAAAGAGATGCTACGGGTGCACAATCACAAAGGAAAGGTCACGTGAAGGCAGAGCTAGACAGCCTTCTTGAAGCCAAGAAACAAAGTCTCAGGAGAAACCCAAACCTGCCAGACACCTTATCTTGGGCATCTAGCCTCTACAACTCTGAGAAAATAGATTCCTGGTTTTTAAGCCACCGGGTCAGTGGTATTTCATCATAGTAGCCCCAGCAAACTAATACATTGGGCTCTATGACAACTGCATGCTTAACTTCCTAAGAAACTGCCAAACCATTTTCCAAAGTAATTGTGCCATTTTCCATTCTCACCAGCAATATATGAGATTCATGATTGCTCCACATTAAAAAAAAAAATTGGTATTGACTTTTAATTGTCTTTTAACACTTAATTTCAGACTTACCCTTGGATGTGTAGAAGCTACTCATTGGGGTTTCAGTATACTCTTCCCTGATGACTAATGGTGTTGAGCATCTTTCCATGCTCTTATTAGCCATTCATATAACTTCTTTGGTCAATGGTCTGTCTCAATCTTACTGTTTCTGAACTGGGTTTGTGTCTCTTTGATATTGAGTTGTAGAAGCTCTTTATATGTTTCTATATACAACTGCTTATCAGAGATATGTGTTGTGAAGATTTTTTCCCCAATGTGTTGTTTGCCTTTTCATTTTCTTAATGGTGTCTTTTAAAGAGTAGGAGTTTTTAATTTTGATGAAGATCACTTTGTACTTTTTTTCTCTTATGGATTATGCTTTGTGTATTAAATCTTTGCTTACTCTGAGGTCAAAAAGATTTTCTTCAGTTCTTCTAAAAGTCTTCCAATGTTAATTTTAACATTTAGGTCTATAATTGATTTCCAGTATATTTTTATGTATTCTGAGAGGTTAAAGTCAAGGTCTGTCATTCCCCACATGTATATCCAGCGGTTCCAACACCATTTGTTAAAAAAAAAAAATTACCCTTAAATCCTTGAGTTAATGTGGGACATTTGGCAAAAATCAATTGCTCATGCATGTGTAGATTTTATTTCCAGACTATGCTGTTTCATCCATCTTTATATTTAAACCTATGTCAAATACCATACTGTTTAATTAGTATAGCTGTATAATAAATTTTGAAATCAGGTAGCACAAGACATTTAACCTTTTTTTTTTTTTTTGGCAATTATTTAAGCTATTCTAAGCCATTTGCATTTCCATATAAATTTTAAGCCTGCCAATTTCCTCAAAGAAGCCTTTTACATTTTGGTTGGGACTGAACTGAATGTATGGATCAATCAGGAGAGAAGTGACATCTTAAAAATATTTAAGTCTTTGAATCCTCATACACAGTGTACCTGTTCATTTATTTAGATCTTCTTATATTCTTCAGCAATGTTTTATAGTTTTCATTGCACAGGTCTGGCACATATTTTGCAACAACTGGATTTTTAAATTTGGTCCTCTGTATTTCATTTTTTGTATACTTCTGCAAATGGTATTCTTTTTTTAATTTCATGTTCCAAGTTTATTGTTAATATATTGAAGTACAAGTGATTTTGAAAATACTGACTTAGTACCCTGAAGTCTTGATAAATTTATTTATTAGTTCTAGTTGCCTTTTGTAGATTCTTTAGGGTTGTTTTTTTTTTTTTTATTGACACAGTCATGTTGTCTATAAATAAAAGTGATTTCTTCCTTTCCAAGGAGTATGTCCTTTTGTTATCCCCCTTCTTCTCCTTCTTCTAGTTTATTATTATTATTATTATTATTATTATTATTTTGGCCTTACTCATCTGGTTAGATAATACTAAATAGAAGTGGTGAGAGGGGATACCCTCGGTTTATTCATAATGGAGGTGGGGGGGAGAAGTCAACCCCTCACCATTCAGTATGGCATTAGCTGTAGGGTTTTCATAGACACCTTTTTTTTTTTTTTAAAGATTTATTTATTTATTTGTCAGAGAGAGAGAGAGAGAGAGATCACAAGTAGGCAGAGAGGCAGAGAGAGGAGCAGGCTCCCGCTGAGAAAGGAGCCCAATGCGGAACTCAATCCCAGGACCCTGGGAGCATGACCTGAGCCAAAGGCAGACGCTTAACGACTGAACCACCCGGGCGACCCCATAGATACCTTTTATCAGACAGAAGAATGTCAAGAACTGTGAAGGATGTGAACTTTTAAAAGTATTTTTAATAGGTTAGTCTGCTACAGCTTCATGGATGCTTGCAACAAACAAGAGAGTCCTGCGTCAGAGACAAAGGAATTGATTGCTTACAGCACATCAAGCAACATGAGCTTCACAGTCGCATGAGTTCTCATTATGTCTGGGAGCTCTGCAGAACAGCCCAGGTGGATGCTTCATGAGAAACCCAAATATTTTATAAAAGGTGTAGGCAAATATGTCTGACCCTTGCCAAAGCGAGCCATTTTCTTTATTATACCAGACAGCAACCAAACCAGTTCTCTGCTCTTGAAGGAGACACACTCCCTATTCATCCATGGCTGTTCACCATACAATCATCCTTAAAAATGTAGTCAAGAAGAAAAGACTGTCAGTGTGCCTGTTTGCAAGACATGAAAAAATGTGAGACACCCTACTTCACCTCCATTAGGATTTTACTGTTATTATAAAAAGAAAAAAAGGAAAAAAAAGAACAAATGTTGGAGAGGATTATGGAAAATTTGGAACATTTGTGTGTTGCTGGTGGGAATGCAAAATGTTCAGCCACTGTAAAAATAGTATGATGGTTATTTTAAATAAATAAATGAATAAATAAATAAATAAATATTAAAGCTATGATTATCATCTGATCCAACAATTCTACTTCTAAGTATATACCCAAAAGAATTGACCACAGAGATTTAAGAGATAGCTGTACACCAATGTTCATAACATTGTCATTCTCAAGAACCCAAAGATAGAAAAAACCCAAATGTTCATCAACAGGTGAATGAGTAAACAAAATACGGTATATAAATCATTGTATGGATATATACATATATACACAATGCATATTATTCAAGCTTAAAAAGAAATGGAATTCTGATACATGCTACCACATGGAAGAACCTAGAAAACATTACTCCAAGTTAAAATAAGTCAGATAAAAAAAGACAAGTACTGTATGATTCCACTTTTAGGAGGCACCTAGAGTAGGCAAATTTGTGGAGACCGATTTTTGACAGTTGACATTGACCAAGGTCACTGCGCTAAAGTAGTGATTGTCAGGCTTCTCCACTGCAAAGTTACCCACCTCCTCCCCCACTCCCAGTCCGGGCCATACTTGGACTTTGGAAGGAAGTATTGTGTGAAGCCCCCACTTAGGAAAAGGAAAAGTTAAGTTCCCCCTCCTTATAAGTGGAGTATCTGCACCATTTATTGGGAATCCTTCTGTATGGGACATTTGTCTCTTTTCCCTCATTTCTTAATTTATTCAATCATTATTTGTAACAATGTGTACTCATGGATATTTATTTTATATTTTGGGCTATAAACCAACACTATTTTGTGTATTTTGTTGCTTAAATGGTTCCAGTTTTGACCATTGGGAGCTCTTGCAGCTGGCAGTTAGCTGGGGAGGGGGGTTGTTTTGTTTTTCTTTCACTCTGTTTTAAATTAATAGACTTTACTTTTTTAGAGCAGTTTTAGGTTACAGAGAAATAGAGTAGAAAGTACAGAGAGTTCTGATATACTTGCTTCCAGCCCTATTTTTCCCTACCCCAAGTTTCTCCTACTATGAACCTCTTACATTAGTGTGGTGTATTTGTGACAATTGTCAATATCAATATGTTATTATTAACTGAAATGCATAGTTCACACTAGGGGGTCGCTCTTTATCTCGTACATTCTGTGGGTTTCAGCACATGTATAATGACATGGATCCACTGTTATGGTAACTTAAAATAATACCCTCAAGTTTCTTCTGTGTTACCTATCAAAATTTCCTTCCTTTTAAAGGCTGAATAATATTTCATTATATGTATAATACCACATTTTGTTTAGCCATTCATCTGTCAGTGGACACCTGAGGTGCTTCCTTTATGTTATTGTAATGGTGCTATGAAGATGGTATACATATATTTCTTTGAGACCTTGCTTTTACTTCTTTTGGGTATAGCCCTGCTTGTGCTCTCTGTCTCTGCCTCTCTCTCAAATGAAAAATAAAAAAGAATCTTAAAAAAAAACAACAACAACATTAAGATATCACTATACACCTACTAAAATGACTAAAATGCAAAATACTGACAACACCAAATGCTGACAAGAATGTGGAACAATAGGAACTCATTCATTTCTTCTGGGAATGCAAGACACTTGCCACTTTGGAAGAAAGGTCAGTGGCTTCCCACAAAATAATCATTTGTACTGTATGATCCAGCAATTAATTTCCATTTTATTTCCCCAAATGAGTTGAAAATATGTCCACAGAAAAACCTTTACACAATTTTTTTTTAAGATTTTATTTATTTATCGAAGCAAGAGAGAGAGCACACAAGCAGGGGTAGAGGGAGAAGCAGATTCCCCCACTGAGCTGGAAGCCCAACATGGGGCCCAATCCCAGGACCTGGAGATCATGACCTGAGCCAAAGGCAGATGCTTAACTGACTGAGCCACCAGGTGCCCCTTAATTTTATTTTCATTTCCCTCATGACATGATGTTGAACTGTCTTTGCATATATTTATTTGCCATCTGTTTATCTTCTTTAAGTGTCCAGATATTTTGAATTTATTTATTTATTTGATAGGCAGAGAAGAAGACAGAGAGAGAGGGAGAAGCAGGCTCCCCACTGAGTAGAAAGCCTGATGCAGGGCTCCATCCCAGGACCCTGAGATCATGACTTGAACCGAAGGCAGAGGTTTTAACCCACTGAGCCGTTCAGGTACCCCTATTTTGCTCATTTTTGAATTGTTTTCTTATTGTTAATTTTTAAGAGTATTTTATGTATTTTTGATACCAGTTCTTTATTATAGATGTTTTACAAATACTTTCTTCCAGGCTGTTGCTTGTCTTTCCATTTTTCTTCTTCTTCTTCTTCTTCTTCTCCTTCTCCTTCTCCTTCTCCTTCTTCTTCTTCAGATTTATTTATTTATTTGACACCAAGATATATATATAGAGAGAGAACACAACCAGGCGGAGTGGGAGAGGGAGAAGCTGGCTTCCTGCAGAACAGGGAGCCCAATGTGGGGCTTGATCCTAGGACCCTGGGATCATGACCTGAGCCGAAGGCAGACCCTCAATGGCTGAGCCACCCAGGCACTCCGTCTTTCCATTTTCTTAACAGTAACTTTCACAGAACCTAAGTTTTTAATTTTAGTTAAGTCCAACTTACCAATTTTTTCTTTCATTGCTTGTGCTTTTGCTGTTGCATCTTGTTGTAAGGTTTTAATTACTAATAACTATTAATTTAATTACAGATAGGTATAAGATTATTTAGATTTCTATTTCTTCTCGATTTAAGTTTGGTAATTTATGTCTTTTAAGAAATTTGTTAATTTCATCTAAATTGTTGAATTTATTGGCATAAAGTTCTTAATGTTTTGTTGTACTTTTAATATCTATAGAATCTGTCCTTATGTCTTCTTTCATCTCTGATTTTGCTAATTTGGGTCCTCATTTTTTCCCATTAATTAATCTGGCTAGAGTTATATCACTCTTACTGATCTTGTCAGAAAATGTTTCATACTCCCCCCCGCTCCCCCGCCATATACTGTCTAATTTTCTGGTTGTTTACAGAGGAGCTTAAGTCTGGTCCTGTCAATTATTGATGGAAGTCAAAGTATGAGGATGATTTCTTAAACTACCTATCTCCTCAATGGTTTCCCTAAGGTTCTTATAACAGAAGCCCAAATCTTTGACTCACATGGCTTTGGAAGACCTGGCACCAGCTGTTTTGTTGTGTGGCCACACTGTTGCCCTTTTAATCCACCCCAAATCTCCTGTTTTCTCTTATCCCAGGATCTCAGTGATTGCTTTTGTCCTTGCCCCAACAATAAGCTATGCTTTTAGTTCCAATACCTGTTTCTTTCAGATCGCAGCTTAAATCATATTCTTCATGGTAGCCTCTCTTAAAACCCCAGATAACATATTGTGTTTTCATAGCTCCCTATTCTTTTCTTTCATGACAATCATCACAATTCATAATTGCCTTTACATTTTGGGGGGAGAGGGATGTCTATTTTTACTTCTTAGTGCACACTGGATATCCAACAATTAAAACTCAATGCTTGGGATTAGGCATTGAAATACCTCATTGAAAAACTGCTCAGTTAACTGTTTCAAAAAATTGAAGTGGAAAGCAAACTTACAGACTCTTTTTATGAAGCCAGCATTACCCTCATCGCCAAACCAGGAAAAGACCCCACCAAAAAGGAGAATTTCAGACCAATATCCCTGATGAATATGGATGCTAAGATTCTCAACAAGATCCTAGCAAATAGGATCCAACAGCACATTAAAAAGGTTATCCACCGGGGCGCCTGGGTGGCTCAGTGGATTAAGCCGCTGCCTTCGACTCAGGTCATGATCTCAGGGTCCTGGGATCGAGTCCCGCATCGGGCTCTCTGCTCAGCAGGGAGCCTGCTTCCTTCTCTCTCTCTCTCTCTCTCTCTCTCTGCCTGCCTCTCAGTGTACTTGTGATTTCTCTCTGTCAAATAAATAAATAAATAAATCTTAAAAAAAAAAAAAGGTTATCCACCATGACCAAGTGGGATTCATCCCTGGGTTTCAAGGATGATTCAACATTCGCAAATCAATCAATGTAATAGAACAAATCAGTAAGAGAGAAGAATCATACGGTCATCTCAATTGATGCATAAAAAGCATTTGACAAAATCCAGCATCTGTTCCTGATTAAAACGCTTCAAGTATAGGGATAGAGGGAACATTCCTCAACTTCATCAAATCTATCTATGAAAAACCCACAGCAAATATCATCCTCAATGGGAAAAACCTCACAGCCTTCCTGTTGAGATCAGGAACAAGACAAGGATGCCCACTCTCACCACTCTTGTTCAACATAGTATTAGAAGTCCTAGCAACAGCAATCAGACAACAAAGAGAAATAAAAGGTATTCAAATTGTCAATGAAGAAGTCAAACTCTCTCTTTGCAGATGACATGATACTTTATATGGAAAACCTGAAAGTCTCCACCCCTAAACTGCTAGCACTCATACCCCAATTCAGTAATGTGGCAGGATACTAAGTCAATGCACAGAAGAAAAAAAAAAGAAAGAAAGAAAAAGAAAGAAAGAAAGAAAGAAAGAAAGAAAGAAAGAGTGCTCAGTTTACCAAGGATGTGGAATTTTTTCCCAACTCCTTTCCTGATATACAAGATTATCATATAAATTTAATTATAATGCAGATTACTTTATGCTGGCTGCAGTTTCTACTTAAGAATTCTCAACAACTGGGGCATCTGTATGCCTTAGTTAGCTAACTGTTGGACGCTTGGTTTGGGCTCAGGCTGTGGGATGGAGTCTTGGACTACACTGTTCTCAGCATGGATTCTCTCCCTCTGCCCAGCACCCCCTCACCCTGCACTCTCTCAAATAAATAAGTAAATAAAAACTTACAAAAATTTTTTCAACCACTAGGGGCACCTGGGTGGCTCAATTGGAAGGCAGCTATGCTCACCCCTATACCACCAATGCCTGGGTGGCTCAGTTGGTTGAGCCAATCAACTTTTGGTTTTGGCTCAGGCCCATGGTCTTGGGGTCCTGGGATCAAGCCCTGCCTGGAGCACCATGCCTCTGTGCCCCTTCTACAGTAAATAAAATCTTAAAAAAAAAAAATCCATAACCATTAGATAATTGTGTTTCAGGTTCTGAAATCTCCCATACATTACTATTCTTTGCAGGGTCTCCTTTCTGTCCAATTCCTGGTTTCTGCTTTTATTACACTGTCCCCACAAGATATTTATAAGTATTTACTTGAACCAAAATCTCAAGGTTGAGGAAAGTTCTATAAGGAAGTAAATCCACTTCTACAAAAATTTTGTATAAGAATCACTTTAGTTAAAAAAGGATTGTTTTTATCCACTACATTCTGAGGTAAATAAGGCTTCACGACTTGCCTTGAGTTCACTGAAAAATTCCTCCTCCAAGAATATATTTGTAAACAAACTTTTGGAACACAAACTATCAAACACATGTGTAGCACATGGCTATTTCAATTTTTAGTTGACAGCTTTTAACAGTTCTCTATAATTTCATGATACATAATAACAGTTACTAAGATTAATAATTGTTTTCATTCTTAAAGATTTTCAACAGTTTCACATCTAAATTTTTGCACAGTTTTTGAGATCTTTAGAACATAAGCAGGGGGAGTGGAAGAAGGAGAAGCAGGCTTCCCATGGAGGAGGAGGCCCCCCCACTTCTGGGTCTTGATCCCAAGACCCTGGGATCATGACCTGAGCCGAAGGCAGACACTTAACAACTGAGCCACCCAGGTGCCCCGAGAATAACATTTTTTTAAAAATTATTTTTTATTTATTTTCAGCATAACAAAATTCGTTATTTTTGCACCACACCCAGTGCTCCATGAAATCTGTGCCCTCTATAATACCCACCACCTGGTACCCCAACCTCCCATCCCCTGCCCCTTCAAAACCCTCAGATTGTTTTTCAGAGTCCATAGTCTCTCATGGTTCACCTCCCCTTCCAATTTACCCCAACTCCCTTCTCCTAACTCCCCATGTCCTCCATGCTATTTGTTATGCTCCACAAATAAATGAAACCATATGTAATTGACTCTCTCTGCTTGACTTATTTTACTCAGCATAATCTCTTCCAGTCCCATCCATGTTGCTACAAAAGTTGGGTATTTGTCCTTTCTGATGGAGGCATAATACTTCATAGTGTATATGGACCACATCTTCCTTATCCATTTGTCCGTTGAAGGGCATCTTGGTTCTTTCCACAGTTTGGCGACCGTGGCCATTGCTGCTATAAACATTGGGGTACAGATGGCCCTTCTTTTCACTACATCTGTATCTTTGGGGTAAATACCCAGTAGTGCAATTGCAGGGTCACAGGGAAGTTCTATT
Source organism: Mustela putorius furo (assembly GCF_011764305.1). NCBI lineage: Eukaryota > Metazoa > Chordata > Mammalia > Carnivora > Mustelidae > Mustela > Mustela putorius. The sequence continues at coordinate 18,591,977 of NW_025421321.1, read as the reverse complement.
TTTATGAATGAAAAGGGAGCGATCACAACTAACACCAAGGAAGTAGAAACAATCAGCAGAAGTTATTATCAATAGTTATATGCCAATAAGCTAAGCAACCTAGATGAAATGGATGCATTCCTGGAAAACTATAAACTCCCAAAATTGAACCAGGAAGAAATTGACAACCTGAATAGACCGGTATCTAGTAACGAGATTGAAGATCAAAAACCTCCCAAAAAACAAGAGCCCAGGACCTGATGGATTCCCTGGGGAATTCTATCAAACTTTCAAAGAAGAAATAACACCTATTCTCCTGAAGCTGTTTCAAAAAATTGAAGCAGAAGGAAAACTTCCAGATTCTCTCTATGAAGCCAGCATTACCCTGATCCCCAAACCAGGCAAAGACCCTACCAAAAACGAGAATAATTCTTAAGGAATAAATACATGAGTCCCGAATGCCTATGTTTGGTAAATAATTTTGTATATCAAAAAGATGCTTTGGAAGGAGGGTTTAGAGAGTGAGGTAGTTTTGAATCAATACAGCTGTTTCATTTGACTCATTTTAAATAAACAACTCCATGTAGCTAATACCACTTAAATTTCCAGCACAGAATTTCAAAGGGAAATAGGGGGTGGGTGGATTAACATTAAGATGTTGGTTGTCCATTATTTCATTTTATAATGGATGCCCCAATTTTTAAACACACAGTAGTACTGGATATTGTTGAAGTAACAACACTACTATATTTAGAAATAATCTTAATTTCATTATCTGCACAATTTTTCTTATATTTCAAAATATCTCTTATGTATATGAAAAAATATATATGAAAAGTTCATCTTCAGGAAGAGAATAATTAACACTATTTTAGCTTTCAAAATTACTAAAATGGCCTGTAAAAAACAGGAGAAACAACACTTTAAAAAAAGACAAATATTCTGGAATTAAAACTTTAGTTTTCAATTGTGTGACTTCAACTTTGTACCACCAAAATGGAAATGGCATGTGTATGTATAAGTAGGAGCCACTTATATCTACACTACCCACCCCAAAAGAACAGAGAAAGTACAACAATGTTATAAAACAAGGTTTATTCTGCAATACTTTATCATAATGAATTGCATCTCTTTGGTAAAAATAAACTTTATAAACATTTTAATAATCAGAGATTAGATACAAAAACTAAATATCTGTTAGGTTGCTTTTAATATGAGTGAAGACTGGCAACTGAGAAGTGGTTCACTTGTGACTGGTCATCTACTGGCAGTTATAACTCAAACTCAGGGCAATTTTTATGCTACATTAGAAAAGAGGAGAAGGAAACCAGTTTAACAACTCAAATTTCTTGAATCAGAAAGCATTACACTTCATTTAAAAATAAATAATAGTTACAGTGAATTGGCAATTATACATTTTTATACACTATATGATGGCAACATAATACTTGAAGCACTTAGTTTAATAAGAAATGTACAACAATTTTAAAAACAAGTTTTGACAATGGCACTGGCAGTTAGATGCAAAAAAATGTGCTTTAAGAAAAAATGGCAGGTATAACATTAAAATACTCTACTTTGTCTTTCAATAAATATTTTGAGTACATCATTAACATAGTGAAGTAAACTTTGTTTAAATCAAAGCTTACACATTTCAAACTAACAACAACAACAACAACAAAAAACCTGTAAAGTATATGTAAACCAGAAAGCCTTTAATTAAATGCTATGGTCTTCAAAAATGGTTGTTAAGTTACTGTAGTATTTAAGACAGAAGTCTTTATAGCTTTGTGAAGTATTCACATCTGTTGGTTAAATTGCTAGGAAAGGCCTCCTGGTTTATGAAGACACACACATTCCCTCAACGCTTTCTCTACCTTTGAATTCGTGCTTACATATATTTAACTAACCACCTAGTATGAACCCTTTACATAATGCCTCAGAAAGTAGCAAAAGAAAAAATATATATATTCTAAACCTTACTATATACAGGGGTATCTACATTAAGAGAAGTCATGCTGGCTCTAGGGAGGAAAGGAAAGGCTCAAAGGTGGAAAAAAGGAGGCAATCCACCAATAATTAGCTTTTCCATGAATACAAGTAATGTTTTCTTTCTCTGAATTTGATAGGTAAAATAAAATATCAATTTAGTAATAATATTGCACAAACAAATTTCAAAAATCTATATTCAAGGAACACTGATTCTATTTGGGATGTGAAAAATAAAGATTAATTGTGCTGACTCAAAACTTTCACTAGATATCTATTATAAACTGGAATTGGCTATAACAATTTGTATTGATGTAAGGCAAATTACGTTAGCTTAAATCACAGTCTTAAAATATGCTAGAACATATATAACCTCTCTGGGACTGCCAAACTGTTTCTATTACAGTATAATTTCTTGTTAATATATTATTAGAAATACAATTTCCAGTCCATAGGACTTGAAATGACTTTCCTTAATTGGGTGGTTATTAGCCATGTTTTTATCTCAACACACCTGAGGAATGGGATCATATCTATGGAAGTAATAATGGGGGAATCATAATTAAAAAGCTACTTCCCCTTGAAAATAACTGCTTTGATAAATCAGTAAATGGAAAGTGATGCACTGAATTCTGTATAAGAATTGTGTAGAATATTATGTTATTTATATTAAATGAAAATAATTTTGAAGATCCCTCTTAAAGAGGGAACAACTCTCCCCCTCCTTATCTTAGAACATTTTCCTCTGCTTACGAAGAATAATTACCTAATGGACAGGAACCAGAGAGAACATCTGTGGTACAGAATTTCAGTTGAACAAAATACATTGGAACCAGATCACTGAAATACACTTTTACTAATGTCTATCAAAAGGGCCACTGTAAACAGCTTTAAGATATTATTATTAAAGTGATTTTTATAATCTGTGTGCTGTTTATACTGTGGTATAAGCATTTTTGTGTGTGTGTGTTACAGTCACTGTCTACAGCAAAAGGTACCAACTTGGATTAGCCATTTTCTGTAGTAGATGTGACATGTATGAAGAAGGAAAAAAAAAACCCAAATACCTCATCCTGCATACTTAAGAACTATTTTTCACTATCAACAAATTTAAAAATTACTGTATTTCAACAGCACCGATACTATTAACATGCCTATTCAAGTTCATTTACAATGAACATGGAAACAGGACAGGTAATATTAATGTTGTTATCCCTGGCTTAAATTTTTGCCAATAGAAAAAGATGTTTTCCATTATGCTTCTCATTCAACAGTTTTGCCCAAATAAAATTTACAAGTTAAAATAAAAGTATCTCTTAAAAAAAAATCCAAGAAAACGTTTTAGTCATAGAAACAGCTCAGAACCAACCCAAATCATGAGCCTATGTATCTATGTGTGTATGTATGTATGGATATACGAAATTATCAGGAAAATGAAAACAAGTTCATTGTTATAAAACAGAATGTACCATGAGACAAGACTAAACTTTTGGAAAGTTGCTTCCACCACTGTAAAAATATATACATAATGAGTAAGTTTAGTTTTATTAGTATCCTGTGTTCTTTCTAAATAATAAAGTCAAACCATAAAAATGATATGGAAAAATGTCTCACAGAAGCAGATTTGTTCAAATACTTAAAAGCCTTAGTCAGTGCACCTTTGGAACAGCAATATAAAATCTTTTAGCATGGAATAAATGGCACATATATTATAACTGCCTCCCCCAAAGGGTATACTGTATAAGATTTAATTGTATATGAATTTTGAAACTCATGAAGGTACTTTGTCTCTATAGTTTTGTTAAATCCTTTTAAATTTAACTAGGAATACATATAGACTTAATTCATATCATACAAACCTTGGAAGTTTTTCCTAAATGATCTATCTTTATTTAAAAGGACATAAGTAGTAACTATTCAAAATATTTCTATTAGATTACACTCCATTCCTACTACAAAATTCCCAGAATGCAGTCCATTTAACAACATATGAAAGATTCTCTTATTGCAAAAAGTGTGTCAAAATGGGTGTTAACCCCGTAACACACTTTATGGCTATATCCTCTCATTGGATTGTTTCTACTCAACAAAGACAGCTAGTGGCTAAAATTCAAACAATGGTTGCAAAGCACTTTGGGAACAAACAAAAGGCCCCAGTAAATGTTATGCAACATCTGGGAAGAAAAAAAAAATCAAAGATAATATTGTAATAGGAATTGGAGTATTCTTAGACGAAATTTTACCACAAAACTGACTTTTCTAAATTTTAAGAACTCTTTGCTGTACTCCTGCCTATGTAACCAAAAGGAGCTTTTGAGACATCTAGGACCTTTTCCAATTTATATTCAAGTTTTTCCATGCTTCAACAAAAAATAATTAAAAACAAAAATTAAGACAAAATAAAAAATCAAAATCTCATTCTACTGGGTTGCATGTGTCCAGAGAGAAGTATGTGAGAAAGACATCAGCAACATTTTTGGCTGGATCAGCAACTATAGCTAATTACAAATGATTGGAAAGGAAAATGAGAAAAAGTTACAGAGTTGCCAATTCTTACACTTTAGCATATTAACAGAATAAAAGATACTTCCTACAAGTTTTAAGACACAGGCTGTGGATTTTCCTATAAAAAATTTCCAAATTTTAAAGACACTTATCACAAAAATTAGCTTTTAGGACTTGGCATCGTATCTATGGTTGGAAATGGTCCTAACAGCAATTATTTAATAAAGATTAAAACAAATGTTTCAAAATAAACAGGTAATTAGCACCCCTCCCCCACCCCAAACCAAAAGAAGTCCATTATGGCTTTGATATCCCTTGTAAAGAATTAAGTAGAAGAGTATTGCCACACTTGAAAATAATTTCACACTAATAAGTATTTCTATTTTTTCCGCTGCTTTTGATTTTGTGTCTTTGCAGTACTTATTAGGGAACCCAGACACGTACGGATTCCAGCAAGGTGGAGCAGAGATCCAGCTGCCTCTTTGAGCTCCTCATCAATTTCTTGACATAACTGTTTGCGCATCTTTTTGCCTGGCTGTCCTTTTTCAGAGGTATCTGCACAAGCCTGTGATGCATAGCCACTGTCTCCAAGAGGATCATCTTCATAATCAACATCTGTATCTTCTTCACTGCGAAATCCTTCACTGCCATCACTTCCCACATGGCTACTCTTTGGGATAAAATCATATGCCTCATCCACAGAGGACAGAGAAGACACGCTAGACCTGGATGCACAGCGCTGTGCTGCCATGCTACTTGCACTGTAATTGTGGTCTTCTTTTGGATCAATGCTCGTGGCCAAAGAATCACTCTCTTGCAATCGCACAGTACTGGGATGATTAAATGCATTGCTGTAACTCCTCTTTTTTTGCATTGCTGTTTTAAGAGGAAGAGGCTTCTCACCTGTGGAAAAAAACACTTCCATCAGTAGGTCAAATGCATCTGATTGCCAAGAACAGACCATTTAAACGAGTAGTGAGTTTTGGTTAGTAAAGTTCTGTAGGTTTTTGTTCACTTGTTTCTTTTTTTACTTAGACATTATATGCCATCCTTTGGTATTAACTTAAAACATTTTAAAATCACTTAATGATATGACTTGACCTTTCCAGGAAAATTATAATTATTTTGAGCTGTTTGTAGAGAATGCCTCAATAAGAATGTACCACTGTTGAGCTAACCATTTTCTTATTGATATTTAGGTTTTCCCTATTTTTCACTATGAATAATATTGCAATGTGAATCCTTCTAGATGCCTCTTCTTAAACATATGCGAATATTCTTCTAGAATAGCAAGAAACAGATTTATTAAGTAAAAGGATATATACATTTTAAATTGTAATTGGTATTTTTTTTTTTTTTAACAGAAGTATAGTTGACATACAATCTTACATTTGTTTTAGGAGTACAATATAGGGATTTGACAATTCTAAACATTATGTAAGTAAAGTCAACATATAAAGTTTTACAATATTATTGACTCTATTCCCTATACTGTACTTTTCATCCCCCTGTGATTTATAACTGGAATTTTGTAACCTCTTAACTGCCTTCACTTATTTCACTTATCCCTCCACCTTCCTTGCCCCTGGCAAGCACCAGTTTGTTCTCTTGTAAGTCTGTTTCTGTTCTTTCTTTCCTTCTTCCTTTCCTTCTTTCTTGATTTTGCTTATTTGACAGAGCACGCACACACACACAAGTGTACAAACACGAGTGGCAGGTTCCCTGCTGTGCAAAGAGCGTGACATGGGGCTTGATCCCAGGACTCTGGGATCATGCCCTGAGCCAAAGGCAGATGCTTAACTGACTGAGTCACCCAGGTGCCTGATTTTTTTGTTCTTAGGATTTTTATTAATTTGAGAGACAGAGAGGAGTGAGGGGAAGGGTGGAGGGGGAGGGAAAGGGACAAGCACACTCCACATGAGCATGGAGCCTACTCAGGGCTCAATCTAGGACCCCAAGATCATGACATGAGCTGAAACCAAGAGTCAGGCACGTAATGGACTGAGCCACCCAGGCATCTGCTTTTGTTTTCTGTTTGTTCATTTGTTTTGTTTTTTAGATTCCATATATGAGTGAAATCATATGTAGTTTGTCTTTCCCTGGCTTTCTTTCACTTGGCATAAAACTCTCTAGGTCCATTTATGTTGTCAAGAATGGCAAAATTTCATTCCTTTTTTATGGTGGAGTAATATTCCATTTTATCCATTCATCTACTGATGATGGACAGAAGATGTTTGCTTCCATACCTTGGCTATGCAAATAATGCTGCAATAAACACAGGGGTGCAGGTATCCTTTCAAATTAAGTGTTTGTTTTTTCAGGTAAATACCCAGATGTGGAATTACAGGATGGTATGGTACTTCTATTTTCAGTTTTTTGAGGAATCTCCATACTGTTTTTCATAGTGGCTGCACCTATTTGCCTTCCCACCAATAGCAGGTTCCCTTTTTCTCTACATTCTCATCAACACTTGTTAATTTCTTACCTTTTTGATACTAGACATTCTAATTAGTAGGAGATTTCACTGTGGTTTGATTTGTATTTGTGGCTGGTATTTTCAAATTGTGCTCCAAAATGGTTGTACTAACTTACATCCTACAGTGTTCAACAATATTCAGTTCTCACAATTAAAACCTAATATTATCATTTTAATTTTTCATAATCTCATGGGCAAAAAAAGTAGTATCTCAGTATTGTTTCATTTGGCATTTCCCTGTCTTCTAGAGAAGCTGCATATCTTTTCAAATGTGTGTTTCCACTTTATTTCCTTCCCTGAGATCTGCCTAATTGATATATTGGCTTTTCTGAATATCTTTCTTATTTCTTACTTGTAGAGTCCTTTTACTCAATATTAACCTTTTGTTTATTATATACATATTAAAAAAAATGTTCTCTCAAGTGTTTTCCTTTTGTGACTTTTCTTACAAATACCTTTTGTTGTGAGAACTACAGAATTTTGATGTTTAAATTTACCTATGTTTTCTTTTATGGATTTTGCACTTAGTATCAAAAGGGTTTTTATTCCAAAGTTATAAATTTCTTATATTTTTCTTATATTTATATATATTTATATTTCTTATATTTATATATAAATTTCTTATATTTTGTTATTTATGACTTTCATTTTTACTTTTAAATTCTCAACTTTAATTTCCACACATGCTTTTTATTTCCTTGTTTCCTGGTCCATGTAAAAATATCACAGTATTAACTTCAATCTCATAACTGCTCACATATATTAATGGAAATACAATAAAATGGAAACTAAGTAATTCAAATGAAAACACAATTTAGTTAGAAAAAACAATTCTGCCTATAATATTTAAATATTTTATATTCTAAATTACATTTGAAAAAGCACTCACAAAAATGTATTTTAGGAAGAATGGCATGATTGCTTACATTCTAAAATTCCTTGTTCTATAGAAGTATTTAAAAGCATCATTGCAGTGGCAGCATCAATATCAGATTCTGAAAAAGGAAGAGAGTAACAATATTAATGTTCTTTATAAAAGAGAAGCTATTATAAGTATTTGTAAAGGTAACCAGTGTTAAGATTTGGTATATATTCTTTTACTTAAATACATACACACACACACAAAACAAAATGAGACATATTATTCTGCAATCTGTTTTTGTTCACTTAAAATTATGAACAGTTTATGGGGCGCCTGGGTGGCTCAGTGCGTTAAGCCTCTGCCTTTGGCTCAGGTCATGATCTCAGGGTCCTGGGATCGAACCCCGCATTGGGCTCTCTGCTCTACAGGGAGACTACTTCCCCCACCCCCGCCACTGCCTGCCTCTCTGCCTACTTGTGATCTCTCTCTCTCTGTGAAAAAATAAATAAAAATCTTTAATAAAAAAATTATGAACAGTTTTATGGATAGTATTGAGTAAAGGAGAATTGAGAAGTACAAGATAAAATTTCTTACGATTTTCTTAGTAACATTTTTTCTCTAGCTTGCTTTAGTGTAAGCAAACAGTATGTTATTCATAAAACATACAAAATATGTGTTCACAACTGTGTATGTCATCACTAAGGCTTCCAGTCAACAGTAGACTATTAATAGTTAAGTTTTGGGGGAATCAAGTTATACATGGATTTTCAACTGTATAGGGGAAGGAGGCAGGGGGTCAGCACTCCTAACCCCTGCATTGTTCAGGGGTCAACTGTACTTGACTAAAATGTACATTAAGGCACTATTACTTTTTAGAATTTTTACCTTTTAAGAAAAAGATTATTTGAGAGAGAATGAGACAGAAAAAGAGAGGAAAAGAGGGAGAGTACAAGCAGGTGGAGGGCCAGAGGGAGAGAATATTGAAGCAGACTCCCACTGGCAGGGCTCAATCCCACGGCCCATGAGACCAGGACCTGAGCCGAAACCAAAGGTCAGACATCCAACCAACTGAGCCACTGAGGTTCCCCTACACTTTATAGCATGTAAAAAATATCTTTATCTGTGTGTATCTGCAGTTATGAAGTACTGCATTAATTACATACTAATTATAGGAGTTAGAAATATGTATACTTGGTCAGTCTCGATCATGTGAGTTTACAAATGCTAAATAAATAATTACTGCTGGTACAAAAGTATTAGTCATGTTTTTAATCATAATTATCTATGAGCCCACAAGTACTAGAGACTTTGTAAGAGGTCAAACATAATTATGGATATTCCATAAGAAAAATGAACTTTAAAAGGCTGGTAAAATCAGCAGGTTCTACTCCAGATAAAGTTATTATGCTCTCATATCACTTTTCTGATAGAAGTTCCTCTCCATCTTGGTGATCTATTATTCTGAATAACTGTAATTAAATCAAAGTAATATGGTATAACCGAATGTGAAGGAAAAGTTAGAAAATACTGAGAAATCTTAGATCATAAAGATGTTTAAAATAAGATTCAGATTATGAAACCTCCCATTTCTATCTCAAAGCTAGAAAATTTTTATTATCCTAATGTTTTCCATTTTATTTGTAATACCTAATTATAAAGTTATTTTAGACAGTAAAGCCATAAAAATATTGACTTCTCCTCTCCCCAACTTGACCATAAACTCTGTGAAGACAGAAAAAGTTACTGTTACTGACTTTACCGAATAGACTTAAGTAAATCAGAAGATGGTTGTTATGAAGAAGTACATAATATCACTACTCTTTCCCCTTCAATAAACTGTGACCTCATGAAGCAAGAATCTCTATGAATGCCTTCCCAATTAAGGTAGGAACCTGTCTTATCTATGTTCCACAATCCTTGGAACAACAGTGGGTCCTTGAAAAATGTGTAAATAATAAAGTATATGACCTCTTTGCCCTCCTTTCCTTAGATTAAACTAATTAGCACCAAATTACTGATGTTGGGTATCAATGGGCTTGACATGTTCTGAGTATTACTAACTCATCTAATCCTCACAACTTTATGATGTGGGTACTATTAGTATTTCCATCTGAAAAATGAAAAAAACAGACATCGACAGGTCTTTAGGGGAGGTGGGGCTTGAACCTCTCTATAGCCTACTTCTAGAACCTAGGCCTTCAATTTGTACTCTATCAATTATCAATCATTAATACTTGTATCCATGTATCCATGATTAGAGTAGGAAATTCTGTGAGATTTACAGAATATACTGGAAATTCTGTATTCTGTTATTCATTCAATAAAATGAATATACTATTATGAGCTAGACATCATTCCAGGCTGTGGGAATACAGCAAAAAACTAAACAGGAAAACCCCTAACCTCTCAGAATACAAAGGAATAATTAAAACACAGTATGTTACAAGATGACAAATATAAGGGAGAGAAACTAAGTGGAAAGGGGGATAGAGAGTGTTAGGAAGGGTGACTGCACTTTAAATACAGAGGTTAGAGAAGGCTTCAAGAAGCAAGTGTTGAGCACAGATTCAGGGAGATGAGAAAAAGAAGTCATGTAGCTATCTGAAGGAAAAGTATTTCAAGGCAGGAAGAACAGTAAGTAAAAAGATTATGAATCACTGTTTCTCATGTCATGGCCATGAAAAGATCTCTTTCAGAGATCTTTTCTTTTAGAATGATACCGGACTATAATTTGATAGAGTTCAGTATTCCAACACGTCTTTGAAGAAGAAAAGGTGCAGACTCCAGCCCATATTGTAGCTCTGTGTGAACTGGAAGAAAGCAAGTCTGCCTCCAGGTGAATGCTTCCCTGTGTGAAGGCACACAGCTTGAAGACTGGAGCGTGGGCTGAATTTCAGACCCCACTCATTGCCTCAGCCAAGTGGCCTTGCACAGGGGACATCTTGCATGGCGTTATATAAAAGCCCTGACAGAGAGTTTCCTGTTCCAGGAAATAATTTGTCTTTTAATAAAAAAAAAAAGGGCTACCTTGTCACCAATTTCATTAAGGGGGAAAAAAAAAGGAAGTGATGCTGAGGGAGAATCTAACTCAGAAAAGCATTATAATGAGGAAACAATTTCAGAAAATTTATAATCTTACAAATGAAGTACCTATAAAATCTTAACAAATAAAGATTAGTGTATCTCTAGCTTAACTTCCTATAGAAACTTCCATTAGAATTCAAGGAGTCATGTTTCTTAAAAATAATATCTAAAACTAAAGAAAATTGGTGAGCCTTATCTGGACAACATTAAAAAGCTGCATGAACACCACTTCTCTTCTTAGTTTCCAAATATTTAATGATAACACAATTAGATACTATTTTTGTAATAGTAGGAGGACTGGAAAAGTGTACCTTAAATGCGTTTATTTCTTGTAATAGATTTATTATAACCAAATTAATTTGAACTCTCCCACATGAAATTAACTTTATGAAACCAAAAACTTCCCTGCAAAACGATTTTATCTATGTGTAATTTGTTTGGTTTCAAGCATTTTAAGGATGCTTCCCATAATGACTTGCCAATTAACTCTAGAAAAATGTCTTCACTCCAAAAATGACCCCAAACACTTGGTAATCAAGCATACCTGATTACCAATTATTTGTCCAAGGTACAATCTTGAACTTTTTAGAACAAGAAAACCAAAAACTCTCTGTATAGATTTTACAATTTTTATTTAGAGTACTCAATCTGTTTTGGTATTAAACTGAATACTTAGTTGTTTATTGTCACAATTGAAAATGCTTCATGCTATTTTTTTCACTGATAATACTTTAAGCTATTTAAAATGTAGCTCTGTTTTTAAAGACATACTATTACCTAGCATATCCAGTTCATAATGAATAAAAATTTGGTTCTTTTATAAGTCTTTTATAAACATTTTCTCTGATGCTATTTAGATTAAATAAATAATTCATTTCTAGTTGAAAGTCATTTGTCATTAAGATTCATGAGAGCCATCCAAATAGTGATTAAAAAAGCCAACTTAGTTCAAAGTCATATTATTTTTCTTTTTTCCTTCATAGTTCTGACTGGAGTTGAAGACATGCTACTGATTTAATATCTGATTCCAACAAATTTCTGTCCTAAGTGTTAATTTGTATGTCCTGGTTTATAGTTTCTTAGCCTTGATGCTGGGAAATTACTAATAATAACTGAGAAAAAAATTCTAAGACACTAGGTTCACCTATGTGAAACTAAGGGTTATTACACAAACTGACAGGTCTCTGTCACCTGATTCTCAATCCATTTGCTTAAGGAATGATATGAGAACCATAGAGGCAGAATTTAAATGATTATAAGCTCAGTAATAACTATAAGGACTTCCTAGCTCTATCAAAGCTAACATATACATTTATAGAGCATTCAAACAGAGAAGCTGTCTCTTGTGATTCTTTAATAGAGGAAAGCAATTTTGATAAACTGCCAATACTGTAAGCTCCTTGGACCACTGGTTTAGTTTCATTTCTATTAAGATAATAATTATGTTGGGGTGCCTGGGTGTCTCAGTGGGTTAAGTATCTGCCTTTGGCTCAGGTCATGGTCTCAGGGTCCTGGGATCAAGCATGCTTCCCCCTCTCTCTGCCTGCCTCTCTGCCTACTTGTCTTCTCTCTCTATCAAATAAATAAATAAAAATAAAAATAGATTAAAATTATGCTAATTTAGAATCTTAAAATTTGAATCTAGATTTGTACTTAGCCCCTAACATCATCATTAACCATCTAAAGTTTATATTTATATATATAAATATGTATATTTTTATATATGTAAATATGTATATATTTATATATGTAGATATATATTTATATTTGCAGTATACTATGACTTCAGTAAAGTTCCATTTTTGTCATCTTTGCTAACTGATGTAGCCTTGTGCCTAGCCCACAGGTATGCTCCATAAATATTTCTAAATATTTCTTAAGCAGAGGAATTTATTCTAAATCCACAACAAACCAAAATATTGACAAAAAAGATTTTGTTTTGCTATCTCAGTAAGAGATCCCTGTGCCTCCCGCCCTCTGTTATAAACTACTGTAACATATACATTGGCATATAAAATTTGTCATTGTAAGGTGAGCAAGAAAGACAACTAGACTTTAAACAAACTGCTATACCTACTTTGGGTGATAGTAACTATTTCTGGAGTTTCTACACCTAAACAAGTTCTCCTGTTGCTCTTATGTGTTTAAACGTAGCTTTATTATAATGATTAGTAAAGACGAATCTGTGAAGTGAGAGATAAATCTAATACTGGATTCTAATACTGGAACTCAATGACACCTAAGTGACCTTTATAAAACACAAAACTGACAATGTTGCCTCCTTCTTTAATGTGCTTCAGTAGCTCCCCCAGTGCCTCATACCTAGTAGGAGTACAGGTTCTGGTATCAGAGTTTCTGCATTCCTTGTATGCCTTTTACTAGTGATGTGGCCTTGAGAAAGTTACTTAATCACTCCAATCTTCTCCAAACTTTATTTGTAAAAGTAGGTAACAATACCTCAAAGAATTATAAGGACTAAATGAGATAATGCATTCAAAGTACCATAGTAAGGAACTCAATGCTAACTAATGTTGTAATTATATAGAAGGAGTTCAACACATAATGCTAAGTAAGTTCTCCGTGACTTGACTAATGCTCGCTTAAACTTCTTCATTTGGCTTGCACATGCTAAATGATCACATCTACAGTCAGTGGGCCAACGCTGCCAAATTGTCTTTTATAATCCTAGGGTTCAACCACACTCACTGGCCTGCAGTTCCCAGCAGATACCCTCCAACAAGGTCAAGTATTTCCCCAACTTCTGAGGTCCAGCTCAAGCACCACTTTCTTTTCTAAGGGGCCTTTCCTGATCTACCTCTAAGCTTACTTTGCCAACTTACTTCCTTTTTTTTTTTTTTTTTTAAGATTTTTATTTATTTATTTGATAGACAGAGATCACAAGTAGGCAGAGAGAGAGGAAGGGAAGCAGGCTCCCTGCTCAGCAGAGAGAGCCCAACTCGGGGCTCGATCCCAGGACTCTGGGATCATGACCTGAACCAAAGGCACAGGTTTTAACCCACTGAGCCACCCAGGCGCCCCACCAACTTACTTTCTTTTTCCCCAAAGTACTCTGCATAACCTTGCCAACCTTTTTCAACTAAACTGTATGGTTTTTGAGAATAGGGCCTGGGTCACTTTTATCTCTGCATATCCCAAAGTATTCACACATTGTTTCGGCACTATGTGGGAAGTCAACAATTACTTGTAGAATAAACAGTTGAATGTTTAGTCCATTTAGCATTGTTTTTTCCCCAAACTTTTCTCTAGAAATAGCACTGAGAGAAGAAAAAGCAAATTTCCTCTTAAGTCTAGGCCCTAAAGCAACCTGATTTAAATATATAATTTTCTTAAGTTTTTGTGTGGTTTTGTATTTTCTGCTAAAACTCATGAGAACTGTATATTCTATTCCACAACAGGCCTGCATTTGTTTTAACCTGGAACTCCAAGCCCCCATGTCCCCAAGCTTAAGACTCACCAGTATAGAGATGGAGGGAAGTAAGCTATTAGCAGCACTGGAGAGGTGACGCACCATATGTCTAAGTCATTAGATGAAGGAGAGGGCTACTATGCTCTAGTTATAAAAAACTGAGGCTAAAACTAGCAGGAGAGGGGTGCCTGGGTGGCTCAGTCAGTTAAGCAGCTGCCTTTAACTCAGATCTTGATCCTGATCCTGGAGTCTCAGGATAGAGCCCCATTTCAGGGTCCCTGCTTGGTGGGGAGTCTGCTTGTCCCTCTCCCTCTACCCTACCCCCCCAGCTCGCTCTCTCTCTCCCAAATAAATAAATAAAATCTTTTTTAAAAAATTAAAAAAATAAAACTAGCAGAAGAAAAAACTGTAGAAGTGTCTGCTCACCAAAAGCAGCAGCAGAATCACGACAGAATGAAGTAAGAGCAAGAAGATTCTAAATAAACCCAGAATTCACAAAGAAAATGTTCTCAAAATCTGTATATGAATGTAGCCTGAAAGACTAAAGGTCAGAACTTATTGAGATAATAAAAATATGTAGTTTTTGCATGCCTAAATGTAGAGAAACCACATCTACCCATGCAGGAAGGAGAAAATGGATATTTGCATTATGTCAAGCCAGAACATAATCTGAACATACGCTCAATACACTTAACTTCTTTGCAGAATTCTCTTCAGCTTTTTCACACCACTTCTCTCCCTCATTTTTACAGACCATCATCACACAGCTTCCTAGGCTTGGTTTAGTGTAGTTCCAAAGAGCCAAAATGCATCTGATATGCAGAAAAGACCTCTGGTCTGAGGATTTCTGTTTTTAAAGGTTACAGAAATGTTTCTAGGCCCAAAAGCAACAATGCTAGAAAACCTTATGTTACTACATCACTAACTTAAAATATTAATTATGAGTAGGGGGAAAAAACCACTAATTCAGAATTTTTATATACTTCAGAAAAGTCACCTATGAAATTCTGAAAGTTAACTTCCTCCTTCCTTAAAGTTCTTTACACTTAACCTATAAAAGAAATACTCTAAACTACATTCTGATCCAAACTTCTTCTGTAAAGGGTCAGTAAGTATTTTAGGTTTTGTCAGAGAAGAGGCAAAAACAAGGATACCATACAGAGATCTCTGTTGCAACTACTTAACTCTGTTCTTATAGTAAATTTTCACATCCCTTGAGATATTATTTTTCAACTATTTATAAATATAAACTCACAGACCACATAAAAACACATGGCGGGCCAGATATGGCCCACGGCATATTTTGCCAATCTCTATTCTAGACTAAGACAGGCTTGAAAAGACAGCTCTATATGACAGTATTACTATTTTCAAGGAGAAATACACAAAAGGAAATTAAAAAACGGAATATACAACAGTATACACAGTTTGAGCCTAGCATTTGGAAAAAAATGTGTGTGTGTGTGTGTGTGCATGCAGACAGACACATCTACTCATGTATAAGGTGTAAGAAGAATCAAAGAAACTAAAACAAAATGTGGACGATAATAAAGAGTAATAAGTTTGTTTCTTTTTTGTGGGAGTTATTTAAATTCAAGTTAGTTAACATATGGTCTATCATTAATTTGGGGGTAGAATTTAGTGATTCATCACTTAACATTTAACACTCAGTGCTCATAGCATCAAGTGCCCTCCTTAATACCCATCAACTCCACTCCCTAACCGTCCACCTACCCTGTTTGTTTTCTAGATCTAAGAGTATCTTAAGGTTTGTCCCTCTGTTTTTATCCTTTTTATTTTTCCTTCCCTTCTCTTATGTTCATCAGTTTTGTTTCTTAAAATTTAAATTCTTTTCTATAAATGTTTTTATTTTCCAAATCTTCTACAATGAACATGTAATACTTTTGTAATTAGAAAAGTATTAAATAAACCCCAAATCCTGATTTTTGACCTGAGCTGTTATAATTTAAAATAAAGTTTTTATACACATACCTTTGAGGGTTCGCACCTGGTTCTGCTTGAGTACAGAGTTTAAGAAGTGAGGTGATAAAGAGCCACTGAAAAATAAAGATAAATATGCTTATACAAATCTTTGTTTCACTTTTTATAGAACTTAGTCACAAATATGACCAATTTATACAATAAAAAACACAAACTATTTTTATCTTGTTTGCTTTGCTAATACTATTCAGTTTAGGAAGAGTCTGCCAAAGCAGAAAGAGCATTAGATCCAAGATTAAATCACAACTATTTGGACATTCTTAGGCAAAATAATTAATTTCTTAGTTTCTTCATCTGTAAAATAGGAATAATTAAACCTCCCACATAAGGGCTGCTGTAATGAATAATAATAATGCATTTAAAATGCCTGCAACAATAGACGATACATAATAGTTACTATTTGATTTTGTATTGGATGTTTTTAAGTTTGATATGATATCATATAGGTGTTACCACAGAAATGAAAGCACCTATCAAAACAAATGTATGAAGAGAATGTATGGTAATAAGGCAAAACAGATAAAGTTCCTGATTTTATTAAGAAATATCAGTATCAGATTAAACTTGCTATAGTCATAAGAGATCATCAGGACTTCAGGCTTTTTTTAAGTTTTAAGCAATTTCTACACCCAGAATGGGGCTTGAACTCAAAACCCTAAGATGAAGAGTCATATGCTCTTCTGACTGAGCTAGCCAGGTGTCCCATTTTGGCTTTTTTAATTTTTTTTCATTCCAAAAATTAAATCATTTTTGGGACACACTACTTCTGTTCTTTGAAATCTGTGAAAGCATAAAAAATCTGTTTTGCTAACTAAATTATAAGTCTATTTTGCATTAATAGTTTTACATATACTACATTTCATTCTTTTTCTCAACCTACCAATTATGACATGAAAGTGCTACACAAAGGTGTGTTAGATGGAACTATCATTTTGCCAAACAATGAAAAAGAGAAAATGTTTCCAGAAATATTAAGGTAATGTCTTAAAGTCAAAAATTATCTTTATGCTGTCATTTATCTATCTGTTTTTAAGCCACAAAATCATTTTTATTTAACATATGATAAAGCTAAAAGATATAAGATATAATCATGAAAATGCAACCTATGAAAGGCATATTTGAAGTGCATATTTGATGGTATACAAGAGTGTCAATTCCCTCATTTAATCTTTAAAAAAAATATAGCTAAATAAAACACATAAATGACAATAAGCAGAACTTACCATTAGTTTCTAAATTTTAATTGTTTTTTTAAACTACGACATCTCACAAGCACCAACATTAACTGATAAAGAAGATACCAAGTTTCAAACAATGAAGATACAAACTCTGATAAGTTTTCTAGGTTTCATTTCATAAAGATAAACCACTCAATCATTCTTGTGACAATAATCCTTCTAATCTACCAGTAAACAAGCTTAAGATCTCACTGAGTAGATATATATTACTAATTTCAACTTTAGCCTAATTTATTGTATTTCAGCTTATAGCCACTCCACTTAAAGTTATTTAATAGTAACTTTATTATTATTATTAACTAAGTTACTTAATAATTGTTTAAGAAATTAAACACTGTATGGAAATATTGATAATTATTGCAGTTGAAGAGTTCATTATAGTTTTCTCCCTCCTTTTATGTATGTTTGAAATTCTCCATCTAGTATTCTATTAAAAAGCTTTTTAACCATTATAAGACCACCCTCAAAAGTATCTCAACAAAATCTGGCATTTTCAAATGAATTTACATAAGAGGATTAAAAAAAAGATTCTCAAGGCTTTTTAGGAAATGGAAAGAAAACCAGATTTGAAGTATCATTTTCAGCTTTCACTTAAAATGGGAAAGCTGTAAGATCAATAGGAGTCACTGAGTTTAAAAACAAGAGCTAAGGAAATACAACATTTACCAGCAGAAACAAAACAAATAAAAAAGTCAAAGCATTATTTTACTTGTCAGACATTTAAAAATTTGAGACTGTGAACATAATTTTCAAATATTAAATGTGCTGTGAAAGAAAACCAACTTAAAAAAGAAAAAGGAGGGTGCCTGGGTGGCTCAGTGGCTTAAGCCTCTGCCTTCAGCTCAGGTCATGATCTCAGAGTCCTGGGATCGAGGCCCGCATTGGGCTCTCTGCTCAGCAGGGAGCCTGCTTCCCCTCTCTGTCTCTGTCTCCCTACTTGTGACCTCTGTCAAATAAATAAATAAAATCTTTAAAAAAAAATGAAAAAGGAATAAACATATACATAAAAATGTTATAACGACAAACTTAATTATCTTATTTTAAAAAGTTCAAATATACTTTTAATTTTCCATTTCATTAGTCCGCATTAGTATTGTAGGCAATTAAAATAATTTAAACCTTTTGTACCTGAAATCATTATTATAACTTTCTTTAGGGTTTACTTATAATATACTCAGGAGTGACTATATTTTCCAAAATTTATGTTCTCACCTATCAAATATCCTATTTCCTAATAACACAAGTTAAGACTATAAATTAAAATGCCTTAGGCTAATTTCTTACCCATAAATTATTCTCAATGCAATAAACCCCTCCTCCCCCCAAACCATACAACTTTGTTAGGTTTTTTTCATGTCATACAATGAAATCTTATAAGTCACCACTGACACTTATATGGAAGATCCTGTACCTTTGTGGAGATGCAGGAGGGGTATAAAATGTCAATGCTGAGGAAAAAGGTTGCTTCTTCAGTGCCTGCATAAGGTTGGGTTTATATTCTGGATCAACACACCATAAGGAACCTTTCCCATTAACCTAAAATAAAATACATAAGAATTATTAACCTGCAACTTTAAGACATACACAACCAGTGCTTGAATGTTTTTACTAAATGTATGTGGGGGAAAAGAACCCTATAGTACCCTTTTGAGTACAATGCAAAGGTTGAATTAAGACTGCTGTAGGGGCGCCTGGGTGGCTCAGTGGGTTAAAGCCTCTGCCTTCAGCTCAGGTCATGATCTCAGGGTCCTGGGATCAAGCCCTGCTTGGGGCTCCCTGCTCAGCAGGGAGCCTGCCCCCGCCCCCACCGTCTACTTGTGATCTCTGTCAAATAACTAAGTAAAAATCTTTTTTAAAAAAGGGGGTGGGTGGGTGCCTGGGTGGTTCAGTCAGTTAAGCAGTTGCCTTCAGCTCAGATCATGATCCTGGGATCCTGGGATTGTGGGCTCGAGCCCCATATCGGGCTCCCTGTTCAGTGCACAGCCTGCTTCTCCCTCTCTCTCTGCCTGCTGCTCTGCCTACCCGTGCTCTCTGTGTCAAATAAATAAATAAAATCTTAAAAAAAAAAAAAAAAAAGACAGACGGCTGTAAATACATTGTAGTTCAAAGGCCCTGGAAGCAGCTACCTGGGTTCTTATCTCCAGCTCTGTTATGTACCTGTTGTGTGATCTTAAAAGTTAATCAACCTCTATTTCTCCAGGCTATTACTCCTTCTACTGGGAAGTAGGGATGAGAACACTACCTATCTCACAGGGCTGTCCTGCGGATTAAATTATGCCTAAAGCACTCTGCATGGTGCCTGGCACATAGGGCCACAGAACATGCCAACCACTTCATAGTCTGTAAGAATGGTACAACCCCAAGATGTACAGTGAACAGCATGGAGAGCTGTACAATGTGGTCTTCCACATAGTAAGATGTAACAAATATAAGCTATTACCTTACTGTTATAGAAAAAACAGAAAGAAAAGGAAAAATTAAGCTTTCTGTGCAGCATCATTTCCCCCAAAGTGATAAGCAGTATGAGATCAAGTGATATAGCAAAAAACAATTTTTTTAAATGGCATTAACAGTACTACTTAAGTTCTCATTTAAGGTAAGTTTAATTTTCAAAAGCAAATGATTTCAAGGGTTCCTGGGTGGCTCAGTAAGTTCAACAACCAACTCTTGATTTCAGCTTGGGTGTGGAACTCAGGGTTGTGGGACCAAGTCCAGCATCCAGCTCTGCACTAGGTGCAAGTCTGCTAGAGATTCTCTCCCTTTCCCCTCTGCCCCTCCCTGTGCTCAGTCGCTCGTGCACTCACTCTCTAAATGAATAAATAAACTCTTAAAAAAAAAGGCAGGGGCGCCTGGGTGGCTCAGTGGGTTAGGCCGCTGCCTTCGGCTCGGGTCATGATCTCAGGGTCCTGGGATCGAGTCCCGCATTGGGCTCTCTGCTCAGCAGAGAGCCTGCTTCCTCCTCTCTCTCTCTGCCTGCCTCTCTGCCTACTTGTGATCTCTCTCTGTCAAATAAATAATAAAAAAAAAAAAAAAAAAAAAAAAAAAAAAAAAAAAAAAAAAAAAAAAGGCAAATGGTTTCATGAAAAGCATAGCAAACGTCTCAAAGAGGGGTAAATCAACAACTGAGGTATGGAAAAGACTCCTGTAAAAGTTAACAAAGAGGAAGGAAGAATCTGTGTAAGATGATTAAGTTACAACATTTGAGGGACTTTTAAATAATGTGGCAATGAGCACACAAACCCGGATTCCACTGAAATAATCAAGAGAATCTAAAAATTATGGAATTTTTATGATTACTAGAAACTAGAGAAACTGTTAACTAAAGAGTGCCTGCTTGGGGTGTCTGGGTGGCTCAGGTGGTTGAGCATCTGCCTTCGGCTCGGGTCCTGATCCTGTGGTCCTGGGATCCAGGCCCATGTCTGACTCCCTGCCCGGTGGGGAGCCCGCTTCTCCCTCTCCTCCCAGCTCCTGGTCTCTCTTGCTATCTCTGTCTCTCCCCCTCTCTCAACTAAATAAATAAAATCTTAAATTAAAAAAAAAATGCCTGCTAAATTTCAAATGGAAGGGGCCTGAAAGGCTCACTTGTGTGATCCACAGTTTCCTCACTATTGAAGGAACAGCAAGTGGACAAGATACATGGAAAACCTCACTAGTATTATGTAACACGCAGGGGAGAAGGCCAGGCTATGAGCTACTAACTCCCTCAAATAGGTTTGAAAAATGCTGCACATTTTACTTCCCCTTCTTCTTAGAAGGTCACACCATATACCAGCAGGTTAAGGGATCTAAATAGTCTTGCTATCATTATACCTGTTTTATATGGTTTCCTAAAGTTATCTGATCAGAACCTCCTTATCCCAGGTAGTATTTGAGGAAGCTAGTGTTCTGTGGAACACTTATGAGAAAAACTGATGTAATTAATCAATTCTGGTAGAATATACTTTCCCAATATTAATGGAAAAAGCTACAAACATTGATTAGGTCATAAAGAAAAATAAATTCCCTCTTAAAGTTCACAATTTTAAGAGTCCAGCACAAAAAAAAAAAAAAAAAAAAAAAATCCCCCAAACAAAATTCTGTGACCACTTGGAAATTTATAATTCTCTCAGATTAAAAAGATACCCAAACTACAATTATAGATTATCTGGTAAATAAAGGGTATAAACAGTTATATGAAAACTAAGAGAATGTAGCCAAAGGCAAATTTATATCCACTTTCATTCATTTTTCAAAAGACTTATTTATTTATGAGAGAGAGAGATTGAGAGAGAGAGAGAGTGAGAGTGCACATGTGCACACGAGGGGAAGAGGGAGAGAGAATCTCAAGCAGACTCCCCACTGGGTGTGGGGCTCTCCTGGCAGCTCCATCTTATGACCCTGAGACTTTGACCTCAGCTGAAACCAAGAGTCAAGACACTTACCAACTGAGCCACCCAGGTGTCTATTTTTATTCTTTTTTTTTTTTTTAAGATTTTATTTATTTATTTGACAGAGACAAATCACAAGTAGTCGGAGAGGCAGGCAGAGAGAGAGAGAGAGGGAAGCTGGCTCCCCGCTGAGCAGAGAGCCCGATGCGGGACTCGATCCCAGGACCCTGAGATCATGACCTGAGCCGAAGGCAGCGGCTTAACCCACTAAGCCACCCAGGCGCCCCTGTCTATTTTCATTCTTAAACAACTGAAATATCTGAAATATTTAGATACTTTTAGCATATCTGGAAAAGGGGAGAGAGAAAATTAGGTGGGGAGAGAAAATTATATAATTTATATAATGTAAATATATCATATGAAATATGATAAATTGTTAAACTGGAAATCAGGTGGGGTGCCTGGGTGTCTCAGTGGGTTAAAGCTTCTCAGGCCTTGATGGGTTCTGGGATCGAGCCCTGCATCGGGCTCTCTGCTCAGCAGGGAGCCCGTTTCCCCCTCTCTCTCTCTGCCTGCCTCTCTGCCTACTTGTGATCTCTCTCTGTCAAATAAATAAATAAAATCTTAATAAAATAAAAAAATAAACTGGAAACCAGGAAAAGAATGGAACTGATAAATCAAGAGAGTATTCTAAAAAAAAAACCATCAATATTCTACACACCCTAGTTGAGGTAGTCAAAGGAAATGACTGAAGAACTTTAGGAGCTGTGATACCTATCACCTGCTAACTCTTTCTTCCTTCAGGATAAACCTTTTCTACTTCCTTAGCTGAACATCCCTAACTGCACATCCTGAAAATAACCTGGACTATAAGTATATCCTAGCACATGTACCATATCCATACACAGCCTACATACAGAACTCCACAGCCATGCAAGGGAATCCAAACTCAATCTCTTCTCACTTCTCCAGAGCTAAACACTACTTGTACAGTGGTTAAGAGTATGAACCTAAAAGCAATTTTGCCTCCTTGGGAATCCTGGCTGTCACTTAAGAGCTGTGTAATCTTCAGAAAAATGTGTTTGTTTCCTATGTATTAATATACTCAAAATAGAACTATATTAAAAATAGTATCGGGGTGCCTGGGTGGCTCAGTGGGTTAAGCCGCTGCCTTCGGCTCAGGTCATGATCTCAGAGTCCTGGGATCGAGTCCCGCATCGGGTTCTCTGCTCAGCAGAGAGCCTGCTTCCCTCTCTCTCTCTCTGCCTGCCTCTCCATCTACTTGTGATTTCTCTCTGTCAAAATAAATAAATAAAATCTTAAAAAAAATAAAATAAAAAATAAAAAAAATAAAAATAGTACCTACTTCACTTTAAGAATTATTGTATTATAAGAGTTAATTCACATAAAGTGCTTAGAGCACTGACAGACAATAAACACTGGCTGCTGCTGTTGATATATGTCATTTTCTTTGTAGTTCAAAAACAATTCCTTGTTTCCTCCAGCCTAATAGCATGCAAATTTGTTTTTCTGTTTCTATTCCACCAGATATTGGCATTACATTTTAACAAATATTTCTGAAGATTTTTTTTCTTTTTCTCTACAAATACTAAAAACCAACTATAAGGTATAACTTTCCTCCTCTCCTACCATGTGATGTACAAAACTTCCTCAGAACTCATAAGATTAGTGAGATCCAAACTGTTAATTTTTGTTTTATATTATACTTTTTCTACTTCAAAAATCCTTTCTTAAAATTTTAATTACACTTCACAATTCATTAAGAATTACTTGGACAACAATAAAATTTATGTGTGTTCTATTTCCCTGGTTCCTTTTTGTTCATATAAAATTCTATACGATGTAAGCTATTACGATTGCTTAAGATTTAACGTGATGAATTTATGTGCTTCCATTTCCCAAACTCTTTTTCAAGGCAATATTATTCTATTATTGAGGCTCTTTTATCTTCTGAACATCATATCATAGTTATTACAGCACATTAGCATAATATAAGGATATTTCCACTGGTATAAAAACAGGTCCTAATCATTGCTTATGTGATACTGGACAAATCCTGTAATCTGTAAGAGTCAGCGTTCTTATTCATATTTTATTCATAAAATTAAAAAAGAAACCAGTCCACTTCACTAAGGTGTTTATTTTTCAATTAATTTATTTTTTATTTATATTATATATTATTTATTATATAATATAAATAATATAAAATAAATAAAATAAAACAAAAATAAAATAATATAAATAATATATTATATAATATATAAATAATACATATTATATATTTATATTTTTAAATATTTATATATATATTTATTTTTGTTTTATTTATTTGTCAGAGAGAGAGAGAGAGAGAGAGAGAGCGAGCACAGGCAGACAGAGTGGCAGGCAGAGTCAGAGGGAGAAGCAGGCTCCCTGCCGAGCAAGGAGCCCGATGTGGGAGTCCATCCCATGACGCTGGGATCATGACCTGAACTGAAGGCAGCTGCTTAACCAACTGAGCCATCCAGACATCCCACTTCACTAAGTTTTTTTTTTAAAGATTTTATTTATTTATTTGACAGAGAGAAATCACAAGTAGACGGAGAGGCAGGCAGAGAGAGAGAGAGAGGAGGAAGCAGGCTCCCTGCTGAGCAGAGAGCCCGATGCGGGACTCGATCCCAGGACCCTGAGATCATGACCTGAGCCGAAGGCAGCGGCTTAACCCACTGAGCCACCCAGGCACCCCCACTAAGTTTTGATTAGATTCAAATAAGGTAATTCTGGACACCTGGGTGGCTCAGTCAGTTAAGTGCATGCCTTTGGTTCAGGTCATAGTCCCAGGGATTCCAGGACCCTAGGATCAGGGGATAGAGCCAAGCATTAGGCTTCTTGCTCAGCAGGGAACCTGTTTCTTTCTCTCCTCCCTGCCACTGCACACTCTCTCTGTCAAATAAATAAATAAAATCTTTAAACAAGAACAACAAAAAGGTAATTTATGTGTAAGTGATATAGAGCTGCAAAATAAATGGATACTTACCTATTTCTGGGGGTTATTCTGAAATTGGCATAAGGTTAGAGTTTATATGTTTGTTTACTTTTTTAAGATTTTTATTTATTTGACAGAGAGAAAGAGTGAACAAGAGATAGAACAAGAGCACGGAGAGAGAGCAGCAGGCTCCTGGATGAACAGGCAGCCTGACATGTGGATCAATCCTAGGACCCTGGGATCATGACCTGAGCCGAAGGCAGACACTTAACTGGACTGAGCCACCAATGTGCTCCAAGTTTATATGGTTCAGTAACAGCATATTCCTACTCCTTTACCTCTAAGATGGAGCTTTGAAAAAATGAAAAATATGAACAAAATCAATTAATTCTAAGTAAGAGATAAAAGGTAATAAAGAACAAGAAATAAACTAAATTTAGAAAGGAAAACCGCTCTTGTTTTAGAAAAAGTATGCTATCAGTGTAAGCAGTTTTTAACATCCTAGCAACCTAAATATATCATAAAAGAAAAGCCATAGCTGTCATATTATGCTGTAATATAAAAAGAAACATACCATACTATTAGGTGAAACTTTTTTCTGGCCTTCAGCAGCAAAATATCTATCATATGAACTATATACTAAGTAAGTATTTGAAATTTTGATTTGATTTTTAAAGGAAGTTAAATTTTACAAATGTATTTTTGGATGAAATTACTTAAATTAGGTATGTTTTCTGTCAGTTGGCTTACAAATGTATTTTTGGATGAAATTACTTAAATTAGGTATGTTTTCTGTCAGTTGGCTTAGGGAAATAAAACTTTAAAACATTACCAGCCACAACATCCTTTGCCCAACCCACTTCAGTTTCATATAGAAAAGATAGGTATATTATTTTTCATATAATGACTAAGATAATTATTTTAACAATTCTAGCCATGTTCTATCTTAGTATTCCTGAATGACACTCCTAGAAACTGGTTCAAGAGTGTACTTTTTAAATTCTATCGTGAGAATTACAAATTGTTTTGATCATAGTAGAATTGCTATTTCCTTGAAATAGTAAATTGGAAGAACTACCGAAAACCTGCTGTTCAGGGCAGTTAAGTATCTTGAGTAAGGTCTCCAAATAACAGTCTGGTTATGTTACCATGGCAGCATTTCCTTCCACTTGGGTCTGTTCACAAACTATCAGTAACAAGAGATAAAATTATGTATTTGCTAACACTATGTTTTAGAGTCTTCAGCAAAGAGGAATTTATTTTAAACTCTCACTTAAAAACCTTGCCCCTTTATTATTGTGCTTAGATGACAGAACACAAATAATGAAGAGTTTTAGACATTAGGTATTGTTTTAAACTAAATGTGCCTAAAACAAAATAAATCTGTGCAATGAAAACAGGAAATGTGCATTCTCTCATTCACTATTTTGCATTTGGAATTACAAGGCTTCTGAACTTACTTGGTAGAGAACCACTGAAGGTTTTTAAGAAACAAGGAATATACTAAGAAATGAACTTTAAAAAGATCTTAAGATTGGTTGTAAAGAACAGTTTAGGAGAAAAGGCAAATAATATTCACTATTCCCGAAATGTTTTTATGTATTTGCCTTGTATATTTTAACAGTTTCTCCCCAACTATCTTTTCTGTGGTTTTTAGAATGACTGAATTAAAAAGAATTAGCTGATTAAAAAGGGCATTCATAAGTTCAGTTTGAGCTTAAAGCATGAACTTTTATAGTGGTTGGCATGACTTCTTTTCCTGGAATTCAGCTATTGAAGCGAGTCATCACTATGCAAATGTACAGACTAAAACTGCACTAACCCAAGCAAAATTTCTAATTTTATGTTTCCCAGCTCAAGTCTCACAGTTATAGTGTCTTGGTTTGGCTTTATAAAAATTAAGAGAAGTAGATATAAGACCTGGATGTTTAAATATTTAAAACATGAAACCCAAAGCAAAACAAACAAAAAAAGACAATGTCTAACTACTATAATTTTAAAATACTGAGATAGATAAATACCAAGCCAAGATTTTTAGATATGTCTATTCAGAGTAATAACTATGATATGGATGATAGGGGAGAAAATCTAATCAGCAGCTATCCAACTGGCTGCGTATCATTACCACTTTGTAGTTTGACCCAGACCTTGCCATCTTGCCATTTTTTTAAGATTATCACCTATAGATAAGAGATATTCATCATAAAAGGCTGGCAAGGTTGCCAAATTCAATTCCAACATTTATTCAAAGTATAACTTACTTGCCTTCTGCAGATTACAAGAGAAGTACTATTATTCTGAAACACTGATTCTAGAAGTATTTCATAAACTAAAAAAAAACAACAAAAAAACTCACAACAAACCCACAAGCAACCCCAGTTCTACCTGAATGTATCATTTTCTGTCCAAACTTCAGACATTTAAGCAGAGTGGCTATTGATTCTGCCAGTTTCTTTCCTCCTACCCTGACCTGTTGTAATTGCTGACTAATTTTTATCCCAATATATTACAATTTCTATATTTATCCTCATATTTTTTATTATCTCCTAAGATAATTTCTTTCTCTTTATCATACTCTCCCTGTACTCTGGACTGTATGCTTTCTTGTTCGCTAACTCTCACTTCTTTAATTTCTTTCTTTCTCTGAGCATTTAAATTTTTTTTTTTTTAAGGATTTTATTTATTTATTTGTCAGAGAGAGAGCAAGCGAGAGCGAGCGAGAGCGAGCACAGGCAGACAGAATGGCAGGCAGAGTCAGAGGGAGAAGCAGGCTCCCTGCGGAGCAAGGAGCCCGATGTGGGACTCGATCCCAGGACGCTGGGATCATGACCTGAGCTGAAGGCAGCTGCTTAACCAACTGAGCCACCCAGGCGTCCCTCTCTGAGCATTTAAAAATGCTCAGGTTAATCATGTAAATAATGCACACATTTAAAAATTAAGGATAAAAACAAATCCCTTTTGATCACTACCACAAATTAAACTACACTGGACATATTATTTGCAATTTTTATTACAAACAATACCACAGTGGATATATACCTCCTTGTATGCAACTATGAATATTACTCTAGGGGAGAAATCAGAATCTAATCCACTAGATCAAAAGATATGCACATTACTAATTTTAATAATTGTAGCCAAGGTACCCCGAAAAATGGTCATACTAATTTACACTCTTATTAGTGGTATGAAAATGCTGGTATAATTTCTCCCATTCTTATCTAAATTGATATTATCAAGCACTTAAAATTTTTGCATTCTCATGGGGTACAACTATTTTTGTGGGTTCTTTTAATTTGTATGTCCTTGATTACTAGTGAGGATGAACATCTCTGCATGCTCATTGGCCATTTGTATTTCCTCCTCTAACTGCCTGTTCATATTCTTATCCATTTTTTAATTAATTTTCTTTCTCTTATTGAATTAGATGAATTCTTTATACACAGTGTGTACTGCTCATTGTAAACATCTCCAATCAACTTCACATTTAATGACGGAATGCTAATAGTTTGAAACTGGCCATGATGGAAATATTTATACTGTGAAAATCTATAAAAGCTATATCCTCACCCCTTACTCAATCCCTACCCCACATATACCAGCACACCATATTTTGAATCCTAATCTGTTGGCAGCTAGTTGTCTCAATCACTTCTTAACCAATCATTTCAAGAGTTCTGCAACATTTAATGCTGTTGCTCATTCACCCTTAAACTTACCCTCCTACAACTGAATTTTTCAGTTGTTTCAGTTGTTTAGTTCAGTTTCAGATTTTTCAGCTGAAAAATCAGTGCTGATGACTTCCAAATTTAGGACTTTAATCTAATATTACCACTATTCCTGTACCATATTTCTAAGTACCTAGTAGACAGTTCTAGTTCTAGGTCCCAACATAAGCATAAACACAACAGGTCTAAAACTAGAAAATAAAGAAGTGATATAATTCAAAATAAGATCTAATAATACATGTTGGAGAGAACATGTCCAACATTCCTAAAACTTTTAGTCATCTGAAAGGCTGGGGGAATCTGCTTCCAAGACGGCTTATTCACATGACTGTTGGCAGAAGGCCATATTTCCTTGACACATAAGCCTCTCCATAAGGCTGCTTAAATGTCCTTATGATATGGCATCTGGCTTCCCCTACAGCTAGTTATCCAAGAGCCCAAGATGGAAGCTATAGTGCTTTTTATGACCTAGCCTCAAAAGGCAAGATGCATCATTTCCACAATATCCTCGTGGTTAAATAGGTCCACCCTATTCATTACTGAAGGGAATTCTACAAGGGCAGGAATAGCGGAAGGTAGGGCTCATCTGGAGGCCTCTTAGACGCTATGACAGAGATTGATCCTTTGACATTACTGAGGCTTTTTTAATGGCCTAACACTTAGTTGGTCTTCATAAATATCCCATGTGCAGTAGACAATGTGTTAGATAGCAATATGTTATGAAAGATAACTAATGCAACCTCCTTTAAGTTAGCTGTAAGATGATGATGGATGATGATATATCCTAATGTCTTGCTACTCATGGACTAATGGCACCAGGATCAATGGGGCACCTGTTAGAAAAGAAAGCCTCATCTCCACTCTGGATTTCCTGAGTCAGAATCTGCATTTTAACAAAAGCCCCAGATATCAGTGTATACACTTAAACTTGAACAGCACTACCTTAGAAAAATCCTTCAGTCACTTAAAAACATAACTACTTGCTCATAATTTTTATTCAAAACAAGAATAGGAGAGTTCTGCTACCACTTGGGGGACAGAAAGCATTAGAGAACATTGTTCCCAGCCTAACAAGAAAAAAACAAAATAATCCATAAAATCGTAGTATTTTATGAGCTCATCTGAGAGCTAAGGCCACAGACAACAGAAAGAACTAAATTCTAAAGTGTGACAGGCCTCTGTTAGGAGAGATGGAATACACGAACTGTTTTACCTTTGGGAGAGCACAGAAATAGTGGCTGTCATAAAGTAAGGTTAAAAACAAAAACAAAAACCATGGGGCACCTGAGTGGCTCAGTTGTTAAGCATCTGCCTTCAGCTCAGGTCATGATCCCAGGATCCTGGGATCAAGCCCCACATTGGGCTTCGGGCTCTCTGCTTGGCAGGAAGCCTGCTTCTCCCTCTCCCATTCACCCCACTTGTGTTCTCTCTGCCAAATAAATAAATAAAATTCCAAAAAAAAAAAAAAAAAGACTTAAATTTTAACTTTTTTTTTTTTCATTTTAACAAATTCTTAAAAGCAGGGCACCTGGGTGGCTCAGTCAGGTAAGTGTCTGTCTTCAGCTCAAGTCATGGTCCCAGGGTTCCAGGATCAACCCCGGAGCTGGCTCCCTGCTCAGCAGAGAGCCTGCTTCTCCCTCTCCTCCCTCCTCCTCCTGTTAGTGCTCTCTCTCACTATCTCTGCCATGATCTCTCTCTCAAGAATAAATAAATAAATAAAATGTTCAAACAACAACAAATTTTTAAAACCCAAGTGTGAGCTAGCAAGATAATTTAGCATCCTTGCCATTCCCATATAAAAAGGTCTGCATCTATTAGCCAGCATTTTTCTATAGGCCTCCATCCAGTGCTCCATAGGAAGACTTTAGACAGGACAAGAGACCTAACAGTGACACTCACGGAGATGGTGATGGATGTGCAGAATATACTAAGATTTAAGGCTGAACAAGGCTATCAGGCAAACTTCATCCATATTCTGGGCTTTACATGCCCATAAGATGAGATCAGATGTCACTGTGGGAAAGGAACACAATCTGCCTTACATACTGGACAAAGCTCCGCTATGAAGCAAAAGCTGTCTGCCACTCAGAGACAGGCAAAACACCCTCCTCACCCCAGTTCCAGATAAGGGATGGTTATTGCTGGAGAAAAATACAACACTCGACTATCCTCACACTTTAGTGACACTAGGCAATGGCCATGTGTCATTAGGTAAGGGGCAGGAAATCCGCTCATGCCCAGATGATACAAAGCAGAGATCTGCTGCCCTGAGAAAGGGAATGGTAACTTACTTGTACCAGGACCTCTCATTGATACTAGGCAGAGTTTATTTACCTTGAAATGAATGAGCAGGAAACTGGTCCGAGCTCTGGAGCAGTGCTGTCCAATAAGACTTTCTACAATAACAGGAATATCATGTATCTATACTGTCCAATATGTCAACCACTAGCCACATGAAGAAGCCACCACTAGACTTCACTCTGAGTAGATGGGAGAGGCTGTCTGCTCCAAGGGAAGGAAAGGAAAGTCCTGCTTTTGAGACACAGGCATACAAAGCCTGCTTAATACTAAAACTAGAGCAAAAAAGTCAAGAAACTCATGTTCCTACCCCAAGAGCCTCATACCAAGTAACAGCAATTGCTGTGGGAGGGGCAAGAGCACAGAGCAAAATATGTAATTCCCTTCTTGCCCCCAAATGTATCACAAGCTGAAAGATCAAGGTAGAGCAGAAATGCTAAGAAAAATCATCTGACACTCCAGGACTCACATTAAGCCCAAGTATTAGCAGTCCATCTCTGCATGAATTTGAAGCCTTTGGTACTCAGAAGATAACTACGACAACCACAAAAGCTAAATCCAGCCCAGTTATTACCTAAATTGACCTATACCTGTTTCACGCTAACAACCTGACAAAAGTAGAGGCATGTTTATTTCTGGACAGAAATATTATCTACCGAAGTCTCTACCATTCTTTTACAATGTTTGACATTTAGTCCAAAATTATGAAACACACAGAGAACAGGATAAAACAGTCAACAAAATCAGACCCAGAGATGGAGGAGATATTAAAATTATTAGACAGAAACCCTACTTACAATTAATATATTTATGGGTCTGGTGGGAAATTTTAGCAGAAAGATGGAGACTACTTTTAAAAAGGCAAATGAAGGGCGACCTCTTGAGTTCCCTCCTTCCCTCTTTGGGACCTTTGTATTATCACTTTATTATCACTCAATAAACCCTGCTTTGCTGCCAAACAAAAAAAAAGGCAAATGAACAAGCTACAGATGATAAATATGCAGAAGTCCTTTATCAGGTTTATCAACAGAATAAACATATGAGAGGGAAGACTAAACCAAAAAAGATTGAAAGAAATGATCCAAACTGAAACAAAAAGACAAAAGACTAGAAACTAGGGCAGAGCAACTAAGAGGTGAGACAATAGCAAAGGTCTAACATATTTTTACTTGGAGTCCCAGAAGTGGGAAGTGAGCCACAGAAATATCTGAATAGCTAATGAGCAAAACTTTTCTAAATTAAATAAATGACAAGAAATCACAGATCCAAGAACCTCCAAAAAACCAAAGCAGGATAAAAATAAACACACACCTTGGTGCACCACAGCCAACCTGCTGAAATAATGACATAAAGAGAAAAGTCTTGGAAGTCAGACAGAAAAAGAAAAAGAAGAAACATCACAGAGGAACAAATATAAGAATGGCTGCAGACTTCTTATCAGACACTGTATACGCCAGAACACAAGACAGTACCATCTTTAAAATACTTCAAGAAAAAAAAAATTTCTTAACATCCACAAAAAGATTCTTATAAATTCATTGCTAGATTTCAACTATAAGAAATATTACATATACTTATCCATGAAAAAGGAATTGATCCTGATAACATAACATCAGGATTAGTCAACTTTTTTTGTGTAAAGCCATATAATAAGTGGTATAATAGTATAATGATGAGGGGTGCCTGGGTGGCTCAGTGTGTTAAAGCCTCTGCCTTCGGCTCAGGTCATGATCCCGGGGTCCTGGGATCGAGCCCTGCATCGGGCTCTCTGCTTGGCAGGGAGCCTGCTTTCCCTTCCTCTCTCTCTGCCTGCCTCTCTGCCTACTTGTGATCTCTGTCAAAAAAACAAAACAAAACAAAACAACTATAAAAAATAGTATAATGATATTTTTTGAAGATAAATGTGATAAATTAAAGATAAATACTGAAAAGTATAGAGCAACCACCACCATCACCAGCAGCCGCCCAAAAGGGAATAGCTGATAAGCCAATTGTAGAGATAAGAGTGAATCACAAAAAAAATACTCAATCCTTAAAAAGACGGGAAAAGTGGAAGAAAAGAATAGAACAAACAAAAAATAGCACAATGACAGATTTATAGCCAACCATATCCATTACATTAATGTAAATGGTCTACATTCCAATTATAAGTCTGAGACTGTCATACTGAATAAATAACATACTGAGAGTGGCAGAACACTATAGAAACTAAGCATAGAAAATTAGAACATTAGAAAACTAATTTATGTCCTATAGTAGACTGAAATTGTTAGATTTATATCAATATTTAAGAAATTTAAAAACATCTCAATGAAAGCAAGTGATGAATATAATTAGGCTCAAACTGAAGTAATTATGAGTTGACAATTTTTTGTCTTCCTTTAGTTTCCCCATATTTTAAGGTCTCGAGGTTAATTCTCCCCTACCCTCCCTAAATACAGCAATGTTCATAAACACTGACCTTGCCATGGCTTCTTTCCACTTTCTGAAAACATTTATTCAGGGACAGATTATGTCGGACAGAATTCTTCCAGCCTGTTGGTGCAGTAGCAAAATATGGGAAGCGGTCCAAAATCCAGCTATAAATTTCTTTGACAGGCAAACATTTATTTGGAGAGTGTTCAATAGCCATGTAAATGAGAAGACTAAAGGAGTATGGGGGCTTTGCAGTTGCTGATTTTTTTTCTGGGTTCTGATAGCAAGATGGTCCTAAGGATGGCACATCATCTCCCTCTATGTCATACAATGGACTAACGATTGGAAGACCCTCACTTCCAAAGCTGAAGTTTGTTAGAAGATTAGTACTTTCATGAAGCCAGTTCAAGTTTGTGAGTTCATCATCTGCTGACTCACTGTCCACTACAGTGGCCTTTGGCCTGGCAGCATCAACAGCTTCAGGCAAGCTTCCCATTTTGTAAATCTGGCTTAATCCTGCAACCTTTTCAGCTCCTGGAGTTTCAGCTCTCTTTTCTGGAGTCATTCCAATTACTGGACCCATTTACTCTTACAGTTCTGCAATAAAGAAAACAATTGTCAATCAATATAATACTTAAGACTCTTAAGCTCATGGAAAATGAAAATACATATTTAAATATCACAAATCAGAAATTTTGCAATTAGCCCACATAATATTGAAGCACAATATTTGTACAACAAAGACATTAAAGGTTACAATCCAAGGAAGAGAACTTATTTCATATTATTTGAAATGGCTGTAAATAAAATACAGCATTGTAACACCATATGTGAGTGATATTAATACAAGTAAATAATCTATTTTGAATACTTATTAAAGTCCCCAGCCTACAGTAACAGCCTCGTAATGGTTATTGTTATTAAAAATGAGCAGACTTTCTGGGACGCCTGGGTGGCTCAGTGGGTTAAGCAGCTGCCTTTGGCTCAGGTCATGATCCCAGTGTCCTGGGATAGAGTCCCACATCGGGCTCCTTGCTTGGAAGGGAGCCTGCTTCTCCCTCTGCCTCTGCCTGCTGCTCTGTCTGCCTGTGCTTGCATTCTCTCTATCTCTAACAAATAAATAAATAAAATATTAAAAAAAAATGAGCAGACTTTCTTTGAATTATAAGACTAGATAATCCATGCATTTTAAGGATATATGACTTTACTCGATATAGAAAATAACCAAATTTAAATTGAATACATTGAAATTCAAATAAATATTTATTTAATAAATTTAAATTCAGTATTAAGCCAAATTTAAAATATTGCTTAAACAATAATTCCAAACAAACCCTTTCCTCAAATCGAAATATTACTACAAAGAGATAAATAACTTCTAATATTTTTATAGATTATACTAAAAAGATAACATTTCTTACTAAATCCACTATCAACAAAATTATTATTTACTATAAATTTATTACATTCAATATTTTAACTGAATTCTATATCATCTCATCAAATATTGACAATGAAATGCTGGCATTCTCTAAGTAAAATTTGAATTATCACTGTAATTTTCCAGGAGAAGGGGAAAAAAGCTATTTCTAAACTATCCTTTTTCATTTCTATTTTCTTAAATGTCTTTTGTTTTGCCTTTGAAACATACTTCAAGGCAAAAAACATATCATGGGAAAATAAGTGACCAAAAAGAAAAGTGATACAAGTAATGTACTATTAAATTCATTTTTAGTGGTTCATAAAAGTACCTCATTTATGAATTCAGTGAAAAACTTTCTATCTTCCATTATCCTATTCAATCTACTTATGCTTATATAACTGAAATAAGAGAAATACCCCCACAGTTTTATTTCACTTAGAACAAAGCTGGCAGGTTACTCCAAAAACTATGAAACCAGTCAATTTTACATGTGTAACAGTCTATCTGGATTCTGGTAGCTATTAATAGATGTAGTCTCAAAGCTCTTATTACCAACAGCATCAGCTAATATTTTTGGGGCCAGGTATTATGCTGAACATTACAAATTATATCTCAATTAACCATCAATTAAACCCTATAAAGTAGGCATTATTATTAACCCAATTTTATAAATGAGGAAAATAACTCAGAGGTTAGCATCGTGTTTTAGCTTACCTGGTTAATAATGGGAAACAACAGAATTTAAACCTGGGCAGACTGACTTCGGAACCACAACTACTACATTATCCGGGTAAGAATGCAAACTCATCATTGTTGAATACCAATGACCCAGTCCCATCTATTTTAAATCTTACTACTATTCTCTCCACATCCAGTTCCTATTTTTCTTACTTAGACCTGTATTTATAACTTAACATACCAAGATACTTTAAGAAGGAAAAGATCAAACTGTAAAAATTTGGTTTGTATTTCAGGTATGGAAGCCACATATTCATAAACATGCACACGTGTGCATGCATATGTGCAAGTAATATATGTCCGAGATGACTTTCTATCCTATGTAGAGGACCAAATTATTCACTTTACCACCAAAGTCTCTCTACCCATAGAGAATTTCAAAAAAAATGTGTCAATGAGAATTCACTTGAATTCTTAAGTAGCTGATATTTTTAGCAATACTAATTCAGACAGACATTGTTGACAGATATGAGAATAACATATATTCTCCTCAGAAACTAATTCAGATGGTTGCAAATATATATTATTCCTCTGAATTAAAAGTTTAGAATAAAATCCATTACTTTAAGATGTAAAGCAGTATTACGGCAGCATAGATGCCAAAGATTACACAAAGTGTACAGCCAAGCACAGTTAAAAAAAAAAAAAAACAAGTACTGACACTGAAAGGGTGACATTCTCTTAGGAAGGTTTGAACTGTGACTGTATTTTCAAGGAGAGAAAAAGAGCTGTTTCTAAACTATCCTTTTAGTATACTTTAGGACATCATCCACTTAGAATACAAAGTCCACCACAATAAACAGGCAAATCATCTTTTCTCACAAATGAAATAAGTATGTAAAAAGCAAACATACATTAGAAAATACCCAACTTCACTGATAATCAAAGAAACTCAAAGCAAAACACAAATGTGGTATTAAATATGACAATGTATTTGTCACAATGCAGTAAGCACAAATATTAGTAATAAAAATATTATCTACTTTTGCCCAAATTAACAATGGTTTAAAAAATATTATATTTAATACAAAATTTTGGGCAAGGAGCTAGTGCCATTTTGGAATACTAACTGGCAATATGTACCAAGAATCATTAAAAATGTCATATTCTTTGACTCAATAATTCACAGATCAATGGAACAGAATTGAGAACCCAGAAATAAACCCATACATATATGGTCAATTAAGGTACAATGAAGGAGACAAGAATATAAAATGGGGAAAAGAGAGCCTCTTTGATAAATGGTGCTGGGAAAACTGGACAGCTACATTCCTAAGAATGAAACTGGACCACTTAAACAATATACAAAAATAAACTAAAAATAAATTAAAGACCTGGGGCTTGGGTGGCTCAGTTGTTAACGTCTGCCTTCAGCTCAGGTCATGATCCCAGGGTCCTGGGATTGAGCCCCACATCGGGCTCCCTGATCACTGGGAAGCCTGCTTCTTCCTTTCTCATTCCCCTTGCTTGTGTTCCCTCTCTCACGGTCTCTCAAATAAATAAATAAAATCTTTAAAAATAATAATAATACATTAAAAAATAGATAAAAGATCTAAATATAAGACCTGAAACCAGGAGCACCTGGGTGCCTCAGTGGGTTAAGGCCTCTGCCTTCGGCTCAGGTAGTGATCTCTGGGTCCCGCAATCAAGCACCGCATGGGGCTCCCTGCTCGGTAGGGAGAATACTGTCCCCCCAACCCCCGCCTGCCTCTCTGCCTGCTTGTGATCTTTGTCTGTCAAATAAATACATAAAATCTTTTAAAAATATTTAAAAAAGAAAAGACCTGAAACCAGAAAACTCCTAAAAGAAAACAGTCACTAATCTCTTAGACATCAACTATAGCAATATTTTTCTGGATCTGTCTTCTCAGGCAAAGGGAACAAAAGCAAAAATAAACAATAGGGCTATATCAAACTAGAAAGTTTTTGCTGAGCAAAGGAAACCATAAACGAGACAAAAGGTTTTTTCCACTAAATGGGACAAGAGTTTTGTAAATGATATATATGTTAAGGGTTTAAATATCCAAAATATATAAAGAACACCACCAAACCCCCCCTAAATAATCCAATTAAAAATGAGCAGAGGACCTAAATAGACATTTTCCCAAAGACACACCAGATGGACAACAGACACATGAAAAGATGCCCAACATCACTAACCATGTGGGAAATGCAAAAGCAGAACCAGAATGAGATGTCACCTTATACCAGGCAGAATGGCTACTATGAGAATTATAAGAAATAACAACTATTGGTGAGGCCACGGAAAAAAGGGAACTCCCACAAACCACTAGGTGAGATAGAAATTGGTACAGCCACTGTGGAAAACAGTATGGAGGTCCCTTGAAAAATTAAAAATAGGTACCACAGGATCTTGTAATTCCACTTATGAGTATTTATCCAAAGAAAACAAAAACACTAATTCAGAAAGATAGGAGCACCCCTATGTTTACAGCAGCCAAGGTACAGACGCAACTTAAGTGTCCACTGTTAAATGAATGGATAAATAAGATATGGTATATATAAGCAATGCAATATTAGTCATAAAAAGGAATGAAATCTTGTCACTTGTGAAAACATGGATGGACTTAGAGAATATTATGCTAAGTGAAATAAGTTAGACAGAAAGACAAAAACCATATGATTTCACTTACCTATGGAATCTAAAAAACAAAACAAAACCAATAATATCAATAAAGAAATAAACTCATAGGGGCACCTGGGTGGCTCAGTCATTTGTTAAGTGTCTGCCTTCAGCTCGGGTCATGATCCCGGGGTCTTGGGATGAAGCCCCACATCGGGCTCCCTGTTCAGCAGGAAGCCTGCTTCTCCCTCTTCCATTCCCCCTACTCATATTCCTGCTTTCGCTATCTCTCTCTGTCAAATAAATGAATAAAATCTTAAAAAAAAAAAAAAAAGGAAATAGACTTATAAATATGAAAGACAGGTGGTTACTAAAAGGAAGAGTATGGAGGGATGGGTGAAATGGGTTGAAAGGGAATAAGAAATACAAACTTCCAGCTGTAAATTAAGTAAGTCACGGGGATGAAAAGTTTAGGACAGGGAAAATAGTCAATAATATTGTAATGTACTGGGGTGCCTGGGTGGTTCAGGCAGTTAAGCGTCTGTTGATTTCAGCTCAGGTCAAGATCTTGGGGGGAGTCCGCACTCAGTGGGGAGTCTACTTGAGGATGTTCCCCCTCTTCCTCCACCCTCCTCATCTAAAATAAATATATACATCTTCAAAGGAATAACAGTAATATTGTAATGCACTTATTGTGATGAGGATTTTGTAATGTATACAGCTGTTGAATCACTATGTTGTACACCCAAAACTAGTTTAATATGCTATGTCAACTATACTTCAAATTTAAAAAGTCATATTCTTTGACCCAATAATTTCATTTATGAATCACTTTGTGAAATAATACTACACAGGAAAAATAGATTGTCTCTGTCTCCCTCGTCTTTTATACACACACACACACTCATCCAAGAATTATTAAAGACAGTAGAAAAGTATAAATATCTTATACATTATAGAGAAATAGCTAATTTAACTGAAGTACATCAATTCAATCTAATATTTAGTCACTAAAAATAACTTTCTTGGGGCTCCTGGGTGACTCAGTGGGTTAAAACCTCTGCCTTCGGCTAGGGTCATGATCCCATGATCCTGGGACTGAGCCCTGCTTGGGGCTCTCTGCTCAGCAGGGAGCCTTCTTCCCTTCCTCTCTCTCTGGCTGCCTCTCTGCCTACCTGTGATCTCTGTCCGTCAAATAAATAAATGAAACTAAAAAAATAATGATAACTTTCTTGAAGACTGTGAAGTAAACAAAAAAGATTATAAATTAGTGAAAAAGTAAAAATATATAAAACACTAAAAGTAGTTTTTATTAACTTGATAATTTTTTCTTTGATCTCTTTACCACTTTTTCTTTAATGTGTTTATTATTTTTAGAATAAAAAATTAAAATGCATTCAAGGGGAAGAGCTGTGCTGGATTATTTTTTAGTGTTTCCACTTAACAAAGAATCAAATCACAAAAAGATCAAGGACTTATCAAAGATTATAAGTTAAAAACAGAAGCCACCTCAGAAAAAAACACACACACAGAAAAAAAACAAAAGGAAAAAAAAACCCGAACAAAAGTCACCTCTTAAATTCAGTACAGTCTATTTTGCTACCAAGCTTTTCTGTAACACAAATTAGCTCACTGGTAAATAGGGGAAAGATTTTAGTACAATGTGATAATCACATTGGTTTGTAAGTGATTTTTACCAGCTTATGTTTTTGCAATACTAAGTAATAACAGCTGAACCTAAAATAGGCTAACGTAGTGGAAAGCTGCAAGCTGCTGAAAATACAGTATTGTACACAATTCTCATTCAACCCATGTTCTTCCTCTTGGCACAGCTTGGCCACATGCATTTTCTTGGAAGTGTTAATGAGCTCTTCTCTCCACAAATTTTTATGCATTTTATCCTGCCCTCCATAACCTTGCAGCTTCAACCCTTCCTTGCATACCCTTCCATCAGGCTATTTTCACTTAAAAAAAAAAAAATTCCTAAATTGTATTTCTTTATTTGTAATAAATTTAATATATCTTTTAAAATATTCTAGTATTCTTAAAATTTATTTTTGTTAGTGTTCTGGTTACAAAGCTTCATACTTTTAGGCGAGCTGACCTATCAGCTAGCACAATATTTTAATGTTTTCAAAAATATATAATATGTAATATTACATAAGAAAGACCTGTATATTTCACACCAAAATTTTTTTTAAAAAGCTTTTACTTTTGTTTGGAAAATTCTAGTTTTATACCAAAACAAAATCTAGTTTTATAAGAAACTGCTTCTTAAAATGAACTGAAACCACTCAATAACAGGTCATTAATAATGTGCATGGAAGTTTGCTTCAAAGCAGAACAAGTAAAGAAATAAAAGGAAATCTGAGCTAGTGATGTAACATTTCCTTTTATTAATCTTTTAAGAACAATACCTCAACAAATCACACGTAATTGTTACACATAATAAATGTCACTCAAAATAAGCATTAGGGTCAAGAGACTATGATGTGGGGTTTGAAAACTGTACTCTAATTTCCTAGGAGCATAACTAGCATAACCCAAGTAATGAATACATCCACTAATAAACCAATTCCTAAAACCAAGATAATGCTACAAAAAAAGTAGGTAAATGTACAAGACAATTTTGCAAAGTACACATTGGTGTTAAGACTCCCAAGTCTTCTACATTTCAGAAAAAATTGAATTTCTTGAGACAAGAATAATTTAACAGTGGAGAGTTCAAACAAGCCCAGTATAATCACTCTGTAACTCCTGCCTAGAGCTTCACTGTGTATAAGGCCAGAGCAGTATCTTGAGAAGAGGGCTCAGGATTAAAATGTAACATTTTTTCACATCTGTGCAGCCCATTCATCTCTCAAAAACATTTAATAGAGATCTGCATATTTCCATACTATGTTCAATATTACAATGATAGTCTACTCTAGGACACGAGAAACAAAATTCCATATTGGAATTCTTGGATCATTTCCCAAAAGGTTAGAGAAGAGCATTTTTGCTTAGGTCAGTATTAATAATGTTCTGAGAGGAAATGCTTGACAGAGCTCAGAGAAGGGAAACTAAGGTATAGAATTTACAATATTACCCGGATATTAGAGGTATTGTAAGAGCTATTATTGATAGCTGTTTGGCCCCAAATAACTAAGAAACCTTCTAAACATAAAATGTTGGTTACTGACACACAGAGTTTATTTATTTATTTATCCATATTTTTAATTGACTGTATCAAAGACTAGGCAAAAAAAAGATTTTTTCTTTATACTTCTATCATGTTAGGACCCCTAACCATTATTTTAGCTCCCTCTCCTTCTTTTTTTTTGAAGTTTATTTATTTATTTGACAGAGAGAGACACAGCAAGAGAGGAAACACAAGCAGGGGGAGTCAGAGAGGGAGAAGCAGGCCTCCCGCGGAGTAAGGAGCCTGATGTGGGGGCTCGATCCCAGAACCCTGGGATCATGACCTGAGCTGAAGGCAGACGCTTAAGGACTGAGCCACCCAGGTGCCCCACCCGCTTTGTTTTTTAAACATCATAAAAAGGGCGCCTGGGTGGCTCAGTGGGTTAAGCCGCTGCCTTTGGCTCAGGTCGTGATCTCAGGGTCCTGGGATCGAGTCCAGCGTTGGGCTCTCTGCTCAGCAGGGAGCCTGCTTCTTCCTCTCTCTCTGCCTGCCTCTCTGCCTACTTGTGATGTCTCTCTGTCAAATAAATAAAATAAAAAATCTTTAAAAAAAAATAAACATCATATAAAATAGAATTGTACTGAAACTTACTTTTCCCCCCACCAAATTCATTAACATTATTGCAGCAATAATTCACTTCTAAAGATGACAACTATTCTTTCTACTTTATGAATATACCAAAATTTATTATACTCTTGTGGACAATTATTTATTTATGTTTGAGGCTATTACAAGTAGCATTGTTATGGATATCCTTGTTCCTACCTCTTGGAATACAACTGCCAAGAACTTTAGTGGGGTACACAACTAAAAGCAGGATATATTGGGTAGAATTATTGGGTCACAGAGCATTCTTCTCTTCCACTTTAACTGGTCATGACAAATTGTTACCAGGAATATATGTGTATTCTATTTACTCCATGTACTCCTCAAAAACATTTTTTTGCCAACCTGATGACTATGAAATTTCATCTCCTTGTGTTTTACTTGGCATTTCCCAGATTAGTAATGGGGTTGAACATGTAGGTATTCCCCGCTTTTTGAAGTTATTATACTACTTTGCTTCTACAAAAGACCTACATTAGTACCTGTTGAAGATGATTTTCACTTTTAGGAAAAGGCACAAAGTGAAAATAGGATTTAGGGTCTGTTCTGAAGCATGTGTGAACCCTGAGCAGGGAATGGCACTGCCAAGCTCCTTCCCCAAAG
The DNA here is from genome assembly GCF_011764305.1 of Mustela putorius furo. NCBI lineage: Eukaryota > Metazoa > Chordata > Mammalia > Carnivora > Mustelidae > Mustela > Mustela putorius. The sequence continues at coordinate 18,549,487 of NW_025421321.1, read as the reverse complement.
GGGCTATACTCAGCCCCTTAGCGTCAAGTTGCCATAGCTTTGAATGGTACCTGTGGAATTCTGGGCTTTATTTTGACTTATTTTGTGTATCCCTTGGTAAGATGTGTCCTAAGGTACCAGAAAAGCCTATGGGAGGTTCCTTTTTTTGGCTTTGGGAATGTTCATATATATTTCCATATAAATTAATGGTAATTTCTTCTTCACTTTATACCACTTGAGCTTCCTAAGGTTTTGTAGGAAGATTCTACTTTTGGATAGCAGGAGAAACCTGTACATAAGAATTATCTTCTGGGACACCTGGGTGGCTCAGTTGGTTAAGCACCTGACCTCAGGTCAGGTCATGATCCCAGAGTTGTGGGATGGAGTCCCATATGGGGCTCCTTGCTCAGTGGGGAGCTTGCTTCTCCCTCTATTGCTCTCCCTGCTTGTGCTCTCTGGCTCTCTGACAAACAAATAAACAACAAATAAACAAATGAATAAGTGAATAAATAAATATTTTTTAAAAATCTTCTATTAATTGTCTATTTAAGTCACTTGTATTGTTTGTATACTAATCTTTACATGTAATGCAAATCTTTTCCTAGTAGGTGCTTTGTCTTTTTAGTCTATTAGTTGTCTATGAATGAAAAAGTTAACTTTAATATGGTGGAATTTATTAACCCTTTGCTTTATAGTTACTGTAGTTTATTTCTCATTTAAGAATTCCTTCCCAGGGTGCCTGGGTAGCTCAACTGGTTAAGCATCCAACTCGATTTCAGCTCAGGTCATGATCTCAGGGTCCTGGGATCGAGTCCTACATGGGCCTCCCCAATAGCTGGTAGTCTGCTTGGAGATTCTCTCTCTCCCTGTCTCTCTGTCCCTATGCCAGGTCCCGCTCTCTGTCTCTTTGTCTAAAATAAAATAAATCTTAAAAAAACTTGTATCCTTTCTGTTGCGGGAACCAATCTTGAGCATTGGCATCCTTGAACATTCTTGCTATATATGCCAAGAATGAAAAGCCTTCACTTGGGCTTTTTTTTCAGGGTTTTGTTTGCTACAAGCAAACTTGAGGGATGACCTAACATCTCCTCCCAAAGAGCAGGTCAAGCTCTGTTAACATTTTTTCTTTCATTCATGAGTTATTTTTTTTTTTTTTTTAAGGTTTTATTTATTGGGACGCCTGGGTGGCTCAGTGGGTTGGGCCGCTGCTTTCGGCTCAGGTCATGATCTCAGGGTACTGGGATCGAGTCCCACATCAGGCTCTCTGCTCAGCGGGGAGCCTGCTTCCTCCTCTCTTTCTCTGCCTGCCTCTCTGCCTACTTGTAATCTCTCTCTGTCAAATAAATAAATAAAATCTTTAAAAAAAAAAGATTTTATTTATTTACTTGAGAGAGAGACAGTGAGAGAGAGCATGAACGAGGAGAAGGTCAGAGAGAGAAGCAGACTCCCCATGGAGCTGGGAGCCCGATGCGGGACTCGATCCCGGGACTCCAGGATCATGACCTGAGCCGAAGGAAGTCGTCCAACCAACTGAGCAACTGAGCCACCCAGGCGTCCCATTCATGAGTTATTTAGAAGAATGCTTCTTAATTGCCATGTGATCTTTTTTCCTAACTGATTTCTAATTTAAATGGTCCATAGGATACTAATCCTTTGAAATGTATTAAAACTTGTTTGGTCCTAGTGTGTCGTTGATTTTCATGATTCAGTTGATGGATGAATACATCCATCCAGTGATTGGATGAAATAGATGTCTACTGAATTAAGCTTGTTAACTACATAGTTTAAATTTTCTATATTTGTACCAATTTGGGGGTCTGTTTTATTAAATACTGAGGAAGATATATTACAATCTCCTACTATGCTGGTGAAATTAGATTTTCCTGGTAGTTCTGTTAATTTTTGCTTTTTTTTGTGGTTACAGTTATTAGTTGTATACAAATTTAAAGCTTCTAGTATTCCTGGCAAAAATGAAGCATTTACCATTTTGTATCAATTCTTTTTTCTGTAGTAATTCTACTAGTTTTTTTTTTTAAATATTTTATTTATTTGTCAGAGAGAGAGCACAGGCAGGCAGAAGCAGAAGCAGGCTCCCTGTCAAGAAAGGAGCCCTATGTGGGACTTGATCCCAGGACACTAGGATCATGACCTGAGCTGAAGGCAGCCACTTAACTGACTGAGCCACTCAGGCATCCCTAATTCTACTAGTTTTAACATCTATTTCAAATGATATGCCAGCTTTCTTTCCACCAATATTTGCCTTATATATTTTTTTCCATCATTTTACTTTAAACATTTTTTCCTCTTGTTTCCTTCCAGTCTCTGCTTTAAACCCCATTTTAAATATAAGGTATAGATATGTTTATTTCTAACACTTTATTTGATATTTTACTCCATATTTCTTTCTCTTTTTTGGCCTTCTTTAGAATTCTTTTTCCGCTGCTTTCATTTTTTATCATTTATTAGTTTGGAACTTAGATATTTATTTCTATTACTAAAGTGTTACCTTAAAATTTTTATCATGCATTCTTATCAAAATCTAAAGTTATCTTTAATCTGAGTAATAAAAAGATCTTTTGAGGGACACCTTGGTGGCTCAGTGGGTTAAAGCCTCTGCCTTTGGCTCAGGTTATGATCCCAGGGTCCTGGGATCGAGCCACACATTGGGCTCTCTGCTTAGCAGGGAGCCTGCTTCCTCCTCTCTCTGCCTGCTTCTCTGCCTACTTGTGTTCTCTCTCTAATAAACAAATAAAATCTTAAAGAAAAAAGACCTTTTGAATACTAGCTCCAATCACCTCCTCCTGGTTTATAAAATAATGGGTATTTAGTAAACAACTATAATAATTGTTAATTTAGTTCTAGCTTTTACTATTTATGGTTAATAATAGTATTACTTATAGTTAATTTTAATTTACCCATATACTTACCACTCTGATTATTCCTTCTTGAATCTCATACTAGCTATGACCATTTTCTTTCTACATAAAACATGGACTGCTTTTGAACTTCCAGATTTTATTTACTTGAGCACATCTTTATTTAATCCTTTGTTTAGGAAAGACATTTCTGCTAGCTATAGAATTCTAGGTTTAACTAGAATAGGTCATAGTTGTTAAATTTCTTTCTACTGAGTATATAATTTCATGGTCGTCTACTTCCATTATTGTTACTGAGACCGGATATTTTTCTAAAGGTGTTCTGTTTTCTCTTACAATTTTCCCCTTTATTAGCCTCTTTTATATTTTCCATTTTTTTCTTTGTGTTGCATTCTGGATTTCTTCAGAGGACTATCTTTCATTGTATCAATTTTTCTTCAGTGAGGTCTATTTACTTTTATCTATCTTTTGAATTTTAATTTTAATTTACTATATATTTTTATTTCTAAAACCTCTGATTCTTTATTTCTTTTTCCTTATTTTAAGTTGTCACTGAACATATTAAATGTATAATTTTTATATTTTACATCTAATAATTCCAAGATGTGAACTATTGGCAAGTCTGATTCTGCTGATTCTCTTATATTATGCCTTGTTTCCCTAGACTGTTTGTAATTTTTATTACAAATTACTCATTTTCTTTTCTTTTTTTTAAGATTTTATTTATTTCAGAGAAGGAGCACACAAGCACAAGCGGGGAGAGGAGCAGAAGGAAAAGCAGACTTCCTGCAGAATAGGGAGCCTAATGTGAGGCTCAATCCTAGGACTCTGGGATCATGACCTGAGCTGAAGGCAGATGCTTAACCAACTGAGCCACCCAGGCGCCCCTAAGCTACTCATTTCATTAGAACTTTACTAAAAGCAACTCTTTGATGGTGACGATTTGTGTTGCTTCTGTCAAGTCCCCAGGAGTAGTAACAATGAAGAATCATTTTGAATTCTTAGGGTGAATTCAAGTAAACCTGTGTGAAAGGCTAGTTTGTGGTTAAAAAAATTTTTCAATAGTGATTTTATTCTTCCTGTTAGCAGCAATATTCTTATAACTTTCTTTGTCTTCTCTAAGGACATGAAGAGAAAGAGTATCTAGATTACACATCTAGAAGTTATAGCCCTTTGGGGCTCCACAGTAATGGGGAAGACTATTTCCTGCTAGGTATTTTACCTTGGCTGGGTCTGGGCTTTGCTTCCTGTTCCTGAGCCCCACAAGGCTAAGAAAACAGAAACTCCCTTGATTTGGTAAATACCCTCAAGGCAAGAGCCAGCTTCAGTACTCAGCTTACTGCACTAGGTTCTCTCTGGGTTTGCAATTAGTCTTCGGTCTAAATATTCTTTACTTTTGTGCCAAAGCACTGATGCATTATTTTATTGTTTAAGTTTCTCCTGCTTCAACACACTTGAGAGATTTGACTCACTCCTCTATCAGTGAGAGTTGCTCATTGTGATAGTGATTCCCAAATGGAAGTAGGTACTGGACACTTCCCTGGAGGTGGAAGGTACTTATCAAAAATTGTGCACATTTTTCTAAATAGAGGTGGTTCTTCTCACCCCTTTAAAAAAAAAAAAATCGGGACTCCTGGGTGGCTCAGTTGGTTAGGCGGCTGCCTTAGGCTCAGGTCATGATCCCGGCATCCTTGCTTGGCGGGGAGCCTGCTTCGCGGGGAGCCTGCTTCTCCCTCTGCCTCTGCCTGCCACTCTGTCTGCCTGCGCTCACTCTCGCTCCTCTCTCTCTGACAAATAAATAAATGAAATCTTTTTAAAAAAAAAAAATCATATTCATTAAAGACATAAAGACATTTTAGCCCCTTTAACTATGATTCAGGCTTATCATTATAAACAGACTTGTAACGTCTATTTATACGGACTCCTTAAGCATATAGGACTATTTGCCACTTTATAAGTGTTTCTCAAGTAAGGATGTCCCATAGATATACTCTGGGGGCCAAGAGTTTTGCAAACTTTCATTCTGTGCTTTTATTTCAGCAACAGCATAAAAATGTATTTTACTATTTTCAAAGAGAATAATGAAAGACTTATTAAAATCTTCAGGAACTAAAGTCAGTGATCCTTAAAATGGCACCTACAATTTTTTTTTCTTTAAAAGGGATCCATGTATCATGATCTCACGGTCCTGGGAAGGAGCCCCATGCTGGGCTCTTCACTCGGCAGTGAGTCTGCCTCGCCCTCTCCATCTGTGATCTCTCTCTCTCAAATAAATAAATGTTTAAAAAAAATAAATAGATAAAAGAGATCCATGTATCATTCAAGTTGAGAAATATCTCCACGCTAAAAGACTTCACCTTGCCATGCTTGAGTTACTAGATTAATCTTCTTAGTTCATTATATCCTAGTTTTCATTTGTACTGCACTCACTGTACCTGATTACACAGGTGTGTCGTCCCTTATCTAAAATCCTTGAGGGCAGATATATTTGAGAATTCAGAATATTTTAGAGTTTGGAAAGGAACTACAATGCAAATATGATATGTTGTACAATATGTTGGTGAGGTTTGAGGCAGTATTCTCTAATAAACGTGTTAATATTTCTGTAGCAAAATGTAGTTTCACACTAAGAAGAGAGTAAACAAAGACCATTAATAATAATCTTACATCAGCTCAGATCCTGTTTTGCTACTAAATATGCTAAGAAAAAACTGGTTTTCAGAGCATTTTAGATTTCTAAATCATTAACATCATATTATACTACCATTACCTGCTATAACTAGAAAGCCAAAAAATTTTTATTAAATTTTATATTTGGGGGCGCCTGGGTGGCTCAGTCGTTAAGTGTCTGCCTTCAGCTCAGCTTACAATCCCAGGGTCCTGGGATCGAGTCCGCATCAGGCTCCCTGCTCAGCGGGAAGCCTGCTTCTCCCTCTCCTACTCTCCCTGTTTGTGTTTCCTCTCTTGCTGTGTCTCTCCCTGTCAAATAAATAAAATCTTAAAAAAAAAAAAAAAAGAATTTTATAAAAGATCACAATAAGATCAATAGGTATAAAGAAATCACCGTTATACTTAGTTCTAAGTATTTTTACTTAGTATAATATTTAGTATAATACTAAGTATTTATACTTATATTCTAATTCTTTATACTTACTGATCTTACTGTGATTTTATATGAAAGTATATGATGAAGTATAGTATTGTGCTGATATATAGTCATACTGGTATTGATATATAGTATAGTATTGATCTATACTTAGGGTCCATAAGTTTAATGCATAAACTTTATAATTTTCCCCCAACTATTTAGGAGTCCCTTTTGTCCATTTGTGGTTTAATAGTTGAAGGTACAGAATAAGTAACTTCCTGAACAAAGGAAATAGATATTATGAATTCTAAAAATGTCAGAAGTACCTAAATGTATACAGAAATTTAAAATACATCCCAAAGCTAATGTATTAGCTATACTGGATTATGATTATAGTATCTATACATCTGTATATATGTACAGATACATCTATACATCTCTTTATAGATACAGATTTATAGATATAGATTTATGTATAGATACATCTATACAACTCTTTACATCTGTTAATAGAAGTATAACATATATAAGATTTAGAATAACCTTTCTTGGCCCTATTCAAAGAAGCTCCCCCCCCGCCCTCCCAAAAACCCACCCCACCAAAAAAACCCTTTTACTCCTACTACATTCATGGCTCTATTGCCGTAATTGTATACTATTTTACCATAGAATCTAACAACTATGTGTGTATGTATGTATGCACACTGTGAAATGAAAGGCTTCGTCCTTGAGAAAGGAATTAATACATGTAATACTAGGAGATACTTGACAGAAACTTGAGGGGACAGTGTATCTGAAGTTAAAATTGTGAAGGATAAGCAATTTCATATTACAAAAAAATAGTAAAATCTAAATCACTATTCTTGATACTATAATCACATCTGGTGGCAGTAAAGCAGAAAGTTAAGAGCATGAGCTGTGAAGAGATATTGCCTAGGTTCAAATCCCAGCTCTGCCACTCAACAGATTATAAAACCTAATTTAGAATTTATCAGTACTGACTTTCAAAAGACTTAATCCATATTAACATGAGAATATAAAGCACTTAGAAAAATGGTAGAGAGTAATGGTACAATGAATACTAGCTAGAGATATGGTAATTATTGTTAGTTGTTAATTTTTTAAATCATTTTTAGTTTCCTTCTTAAGGTAGATTTATAAATGATGTATCTTTCGAATACAAAAATTAGGGTACAAAATCAGTAATAATACTTCATGTTTTGAAGTTTGGAAATTTCAAAAAATCCTAACATTAAGGATAGGTCTCCTTTATGACCAATGACTGGCAAGGCAGCCACCTGAAATTTGGACTTCTCAGAAGAACGCTGCAATAAAAATTTCATCATTTTCTTTATGACGCGACTTTCACTTCCTTATTCTATTTGTTTCTATGTACTTTATATACCAGTATTTTACCAATCACACTACATGACAGAACTCTTCAAATTTTCTAGTTTAAATAACTAAAAGAAATCAAATCATATAAACTTTTAGAACTTTTTAAATTTTGTTATTAAGGGCCTCTGAAAACTCTTTTTTAAGTTCCTTTATTCATAGCTCTGCCTGATGTTAACATTCTCATACAGACACAAAAGTAATTTATAAAAAAATAAAGAAAATACATTACCTCTCAAGTAAAAAAAAAAAATGTTGAGTTTTCACTAGTAATGACATTCTCAGTAACAAAAAGAAAAAATATAGTGGCAAATATGAAGCTATAACCAAACAGAACAGGAATATAAATATCTACATATTATATAGTACATTCATTTATATCCAACGAATTCAGAATCTACTATCCTGTTACAGAATTCCTATCAAGTTAGAATATTCAAGATAATAATCTCTTCTTTCAAGGTATTACTCATAGTTTTCTGATTTAAACATAATATCTATAGTACTTTAAAAATATGGGTTCAGGGTGCCTGAGTGGCTCAGTGGGTTAAGCCTCTGCCTTCAGCTCAGATCACGGTCTCAAGGTCTGGGATCGAGCCCCACATCAAGCTCTCCGCTCAGAGGGAAGCCTGCTTCCCCCTCTCTCTCTGCCTAACTCTCTGCCTACATGTGAGCTCTCTCAATCTCTGTTAAATAAATAAATAAAATCTTTAAAAAAAAATATGGGTTCATAAAAAATGCATTAATGAATATAAAATTTACTTAAACACCCCCAAATCAGGCTCTGTCCAGCAAGTCTCATGTATATGAGACTTTTTTAGTGTATATTTTAGTAATATAGCTCCACAGCAAATAAGGAATAATTGCAATTAACTCAGTTCTATTAATGATGCGTTTAATATTTCTAAGAAGTGCTTTTCAATATATTGAATCTCCTGATGTTACATTTTTCAATTTTAATTAAGTTTTTACTTTACCTATATTATAGCTCTTTAAGCCCTAACTCTAAGATACTATTTGTGAAATAATTTTTTAATCGTTAAAAATTTATTTTTAATTCCTTACCTAGGAATTCTCATTAAGAAATTTTTTTAAAAGCACCAAAAAATACTCAGATCAAAATAAAATATGGCAATCAATTCTTGATATCCCAAAGCAAATTCATTTCAATTTTTTCCTGGCATTCCCTTGCCAGCTAATCACTGAATATTTCTTTTCATACTATATTTCCTAGATTAAAGCAACAGCATATAAGATTATGATAAGCTCAACATAAACTATTTTAGCAGTTTACAAATACTAATTATTTTCTAAATCTAGAGAGTTCCTCATTTTAAAAATAAATAAATAAATAAAAAGAGGAATACTCCAAAAGGGTAATAAGGAAAATCAATTTTGCTGTTAAAAGCTTTTATTACACTAGAGTGAAAAGGAACCATGCCATCTGTTATGTTTTACTAGAACTGGGAAGCAGATGAAACCAACACTTGAGCAATTGTACGGAGAAACCCTGAAGAAGACTGCTGTCAGTCCTATGGTTAAAGCAAGGGATGGTTAACCTTCAACAACATGGCAGCATCTAACCCACAGATAAAGCTATTTCTCACCATTTCACTCTTCTAGTCTAGCTTTCTACTTAGTATCAGTCTCATTATAAATACTTTCAACACGTAAATTCATGAAGCATGTGGCAAATGAGTATTATTTTTTGGTTATATTTAACTAAATGCATTTATAATTTCTATCTTTTTACACGGCTTTAAGACATTTGGAAACTTTTATTTTAATTGACTTTCCTTCTTCCTTAATGTCATGAGTAAATCAAACAATCCTGCAAATATAAAAGAGCAACCAAAGGGTAGGCCCCATCTTAGATTTATGGCTTACTCATCCAATCACTTTAAAGTAACCAATATAAAAAACTATTTGACTTGGGCTAAGACAACCCTAGCAAAGGGAAATAGTCTTTCACTTAGTTCAGATCACTAAACAATGTTTGACATAGAAAAAAACAAATCTACATGGCATAATACAAAATTCCAAAATGTTTGTGATTTTAATAGCACAGCCTGGCAATTGTCTCAATTCTTTACCATAATTTAAAGCTTTCTCTGATGAAGATAAATATATAAAAGAAATTTCCACTCAATTTTCCTCTCATTCCCTCACCTCCATTATCCTTGGGAGTGAACTATTTTCATTGATTAATTATAATAAAATACCTTTTCTCAACCCTGGAAGCCACAGCACTATATTCCCAGAATTTATTCAACAGTATAAGAAACTTATCATAAGGTCAATATAAAATTATTTTAGCAGTTTACAGATACTAATTATTTTTTAAAATCCTAAGAGTTCTTCATTTTTTAAAAAAGAAAACAATTTTATTCCTATTAATTTACCACACCGAGAGAAAAACAATGTGTAACATTTATTGAGCACATACTATTTGCAAGGCACTATGTAACAAACCTAACACATACTGGAACTTTTATGATATTCCATTAACTCAAAATATCTGATAAAGTTGGTAACCCTCAGGTAAGAAAAAATTTAGACACGTAAAAGGAAGGAACTCAATCTTTTCTACTGAATAACAATAAAACTTTCATTTTGATTAAGATTCTCTATTATAAATACTGTCCATCCCATAAAATCCAATACTGAGATTAGAGGGTAGAGTCAAATACCAAATGTACTGCAAAAAGACGTGTGTTTGATTATAATGCTACATGATGTCATGTATCCAGGACAACTGAAGCATTATGGTCTCTTAGGGATAAAACTGCCTCTTGGTCATAGATTTAGGTGACACAGCATGTGATCCATTGTCTCTACACAAAAAATGTGTGCAGCTGCATTTTCCAGTCAAGAAAGGGCGGGAAAGTGGGCAGGGGGGCAGAATACAAAAGGGTCAAAGATTTATCTCATAGGGAAACTGTTTTTCAAATAGAGGTAAAAAAAGAAATAAAACTGAGTGAAGGAAAATACCTTTCTCCAACTCATGCTGAAAGCACCAAACAGTAAAATCCGGGGAAAAATTCTGTTGTAACCTTCCATTGAATCCCTTTTTCTCCACCCTAACTTGCCCAGGTACTTAGTATAAACCATGATTTAAATGCCATTTCTATCTAAATAGTCTTGTGTTACCTGTACATTGTATAAAGACTTCCCCTACACATTGTTGCAGCATTTGTCTTTAAAAAAAAAGTCTCATTTTTTCATCAGTTTCCTGGGGAAGTTAAAATGAAGCAGAAGCTTTATAAGTAGAAAAAATGAAACACATTTGCTTCTAACCAGTCAACAAACCTGGTATTTTCTTTATAAAGACCAAATACTTTCCCTCAAAATGAATGCTAGCAAATAACCCCACCTTTCACACACAGAAATACTTATTTAAAAGAATAGTATCACAAAAGATCTAAATGCAGTGAAAACTGTTTTCTCTGATAAGGAAAATTACTAGTTCTAATAAATGTTTTAAAAAAGTTGATGACAAAATAACTTGAAAACTTCTATTACCATCTAAAACATAGCATTAATTTACTTTACCTGTTATTAAATATGATAGGGAAAAAAAGCACTATTAGCTCTTAGAGTAAATCTAGCTTAGAAAAACCATCTTTCTCAACCTTTAGGACTGCAATCAATGCTGTATACAAAGGAAAATATGTTAAAGGGTGGAAAACTCTGACAACACAGAAATAAAAAAAAATAATAATAATTGCTAATGGAAGGAACTAACCATGCCATCTAGTATTAGAAGTAGTATCACCATGCCACAAACCATATAGTGACCAGTTAACCAACCAGCCCTTTGGTTTTTTGACAGTCCTATGCCAAACTGGAAAAATGCTGAAAGGAGCAAAGTTACAGAAACCTGAAAGTCAACAGATCTTATGTCCTAAACTACAGAGGTAAATTTAGTTGGCATTTGAATACAAATAGTAAGTATTCCTTGTCATCAAAATTTACTTATATAGAAATTATTTTTAATCCTTTGAAATAAGCCATAATCCGTCAGCCATGCAGTAAATCCCCTACAGCCAATTAAATTTTTCCACTAAAAAAAGCATCTTTTAAAAGAACATTCAAGATTGGAAATTACATTTAATAAAGGCAGAAAATGGTATCTTACCTTACTAATAGCTTTCTATATTAACTTTGGAAAGCAAAAGTAAAACTTAGGACTCTAAACCAGTTGATATATATCACAAACACAAAATATGATTAATTAAAAGTACGGTTAAAAGTAAGTACATTTAAAATAGACTCAACTAACTGAGTAATTACTGAAGTAAAATACATTTATGCTAAAAATTATTAAAGATACTTATGTTATTAAACAGACTATCTCCAGGGCATTGTAGAAAGTAAAACTTAACCTAATAACTAAGTTTCTAAATAAACATACTCAGAATATAACCTAAATCCTAAACAGCCAAATCAACTGTAGCTATATGTAGCTAGGAGGTCTAGTTGTCACTACCAGTAGATAGGATCAGCCACCCAAATGGATGTTGAGTTCCATTTGATAATACAGAGAATATTGATAGGAAAATGGCTGCTTTTCTTCTTGGAGGTAGATATTGCTCATCTAGACCCCTGTAATAGTAGTCTACATGAATGGTACCCATTATAATTGCTGCACAAACATATACAGGGGCTCTGACAAGAGCTTTTTAATTAGTCTCCCTGCATCTATGTCTGATCTTCCCTTAATTTGTTCTCTACAATATAATCTCATAAAATGCAAATCTGACAAGGTCCCTTTCTTTCTTAATCTAGCAAGGGGACCTTGAGGTCCAAATGTATAGTCCTTTACATGGTACATGAGACCTGGCATGACTTAGCCCCTAACTTCTTTAGGTCACATCTTTTGCCACTCTCTTCCTGATTCTCCCCACTTTAGATGTCTGAATAGGCCATGCTTTCTCCTCCTCCAGGGCCTTTACAAATGTTGCATCTTTTGCCTGACACACTCTTGATTTCACCTAACCCTGGCTGTTATTTATCACTCACATCGCAGTTGTAAAATCTTAAAGGAAATCTTCTCTACACCCCGGACTAGACAGGGCCCTAAGTTCTGTCCTTCCATAATATCCTAGACTTTTTTTTTTTAAGATTTTATTTATTTATTTGACAGAGAGAGAGATCACAAGCAGGCAGAGAGAGAGGGGGAAGCAGGCTCCCTGTTGAGCAGAGATCCTGATGTGGAGCTTGATCCCAGGACCCTGGGATCATGACCTGAGCCGAAGGCAGAGGCTTAACCCACTGAGCCACCCAGGCACCCAATATCCTTTTTAATAACATTTAGCATACCTGAGATGGCTTAAGACCTATCTTTCCTAACTGACTGAAAGCTACACAATGACAGAGCTGGTTTTCTGTTTTGTTTACAGCTCAAATAATTTTTGTCGGTCAGATCTTGGTTCTAGCTCTGCTGCTACATAACTTGGACATCTATAAAATGAGATGGTTGGATTTTCATTCTATACTAAATCTAAATGCCATCAAAAACTGAAATTAAAATATCACCAGCTTTCCTATAGATACATGGTAAAACCTATATATTCTACCCATATGTATATTTCTTATGTGTGTGTGTATAAATCATGTACACATGGATTTATGTAAATGAGAGCTAGTAGTTTCTTATATAAAAAAATTCACTAAATGCTTACTGATACCAGGAATTGTTTTTAGTGACTTACCAGTATTAACTCTTTTAATCTTCACAACTCTGCCAGGCAGTTGCTATTATTAGTGTCCATTTTATATTTGGAAACAGATACAGAAAGATTAAATGGCATGCTCATTACCACAAACTCTAAAGTAGCACAAAGGAGATACAAGCTGAGGGAGTATGGCTCTAGAGCTCACACTCCTTACCACTACACTAGTTGCTACCCTGCTTAGATTGCTCCACAAATACAAAAGACTGAAAAAAAAAAAAAAGTACATGCAAACATAAATATATCTGACTAAAAATCTATAGCATCAAGCTAATGCTCCTCTACTTGAAGTTAGTCCAAACCTGACTAATTTTGTCCAAAATTTTCTTGTGCATTTCTCTATTTATATTCTTGTCCCAGCTTTTCTAACATCTGGATTGTCTACCTTCCCTACCACCATTCAGCCAAAACTCTAAGGAGGACTCCTCCATGCAATTACCACCTGAACATCTTTTAGAAATGTTTCTCTCTCCTACTATGTTCCAATTGCATTTATATTGTCCTCCTTTTTTTTTTAAACTGTGGTTATTTGTGTCAATAGCTCAAAACAAACAACGGAAATGAAACCACTTTATAAACACTAAAGTTCTATACCTTAAAAAAAGACTTACTCCAGAATGAAAAATAAAAACAAAAAGAAAACAATGGACATAACAACCCTAAGCAGAGTACTTAAGCATGGAGTATTTGGAAAATAGTATCAGAAAACTTTTTAAGCATTAATTATTTTAATTCCATTTGAAAATCTGCTATTTGGAAGTAGTAATTAAAGGAAGAATACAGTAAAACCATTTGTATGAAGCACTATAATGGAAAAAGTTTACAAAAACGAAGAGAAGGGGCGCCTGGGTGGTTCAGTGGGTTAAAGCCTCTGCCTTTGGTTAGGTCATAATCTCAGGGTCCTGGGATCGGGCCCCGCATCAGGCTCTCAGCTCAGCAAGGAGCCTGCTTCCCCCACTCTCTCTGCCTGCCTCCCTGCCTAACTGTGATCTCTGTCAAATAAATAAAATAAAATCTTTAAAAACAAAATAAAACAAAAAACAAAGAGAAAACGAATTTATTAAAGGTAATGATACACCATTAGTAAACCTCTTTTATAACTAAAAAATTGACCCTCCCCACTCCTTGGGGAAAGCTGGTTCCTACACTACTCCTGAATCTGTGTCTAGAAGGGTATATATCATATGGCAATTATTTACTTACATGCAGCATTTGCTATTTGTAAATAAGTACCTTTTTTTAAAAAAGATTTTATTTATTTATTTGACAGAGAGAGAGAGAGAGAGAGATCACAAGGCAGAGAGAGGGGGGGGAAGCAGGCTCCCCACTGAGCAGAGAGCCTGATATGGGGCTCAATCCCAGGACCCTGAGATCACGACCGGAGCCGAAGGCAGAGGCTTAACCCACTGAGCCATCCAGCCGCCCCTGTAAATAAGTATCTTTACCTTGAACAAATAATTTAAATCTTTGTTTTTCTAAACATCAAGAAACTACTCCACTAAGTCTTCCAATTATTTCATATTTCTGAATTTAATTACTATCTTATATAAAGTAAAATCAACAAGTTCTCAAAACTAACCAATTCTTTCTCCATAATTTAAGAATAGCCGTAGGTGCAAATAATGTAGGTTAGCTTTTAAATATTGGAAAGAGCTAAAGCATTAAGTGTCAAAGCACTAACATTTGTGTATTTGCAACTGAAAGATAATCCCATGACCCTTTCAAAATTTCCCAAAGGATTTTTAATAGACTTTTAAATGCTTGCTCAACTAAGAAGAAATAATCAGGGCCAAATAACAGGTTCAGAGTGCTATGACATATAAAATCAATGGACAGCATTAAGTGGCAATAATTTTAGAAGAAATTAGTTTTTTTGCCAAGATTTTAGGGGGGGAAGAGATATAACCACTCTCCAAATTAAAATTATCAGGAAGAGAATTATGGAAAATGGCAGCTGTGGTGGCAGCAAATTTTTGATTCCCTGTGAATCTTTACATAAAACAGAGCAATTAGGGAGCAAACCCAAAACCCATGGGTAACTTTTACAACAAAACTATTTGACAGTCTCACCACAAACCTCATAATACAAAGGACTGAAACAAACCACAAAGAGCCAACCATTTTTCCCCTCACTCCTCCCCCAACCTGTTTTCTATTGGTGTCTAAGTGAGAGAAAGCAGGGGGGAAACAATGAGATGTATGAAGAATTTGAGAACAGACGTACAAAACAGCCAAAAGGTATTCAGTGGAAAGCGGTGAGAGACAATTTGTGAGAAGCTAAAATCACTCCTGTACTAAGTGCAAGCAGTTCACAATAAGGCATACAGGCCTGGAGCAGTCTGGTCCTCTTAGGTCACTTGAATCTGGGACTTGGGGCTGTCTTCCAGGATAGAGTCTACACTTAAGAGTAAGTGCTGGGAATGAAAATAAAATTGAGCAGGTTATGGACAAACAAGATACAGGAAAGAGAAGGTCCAAATAGAAGTGTCAGAGTAGAACAGAGCCAGGAAATTTCAGAAAGCCATCTACCGTTTTTTTAATGGTGCACAAAAACAACAAAAGAGAAATCTGTGCAGTCAGAAGAGCTATCTGAACTAAGTCTCCTCCTACAAGTTCAAGAAAACTATTTCTATATAAAAAACAAGTCCAAGTATTGGGGCTGAATATCATACAAAGTTACAGTAAGAAAAAAGAAACAGGAAGAGAGTCAAACTCATAGAAGCAAGAGAGAGGGGGAAATGGGAGTTGTTCAATAGGTATAAAAGTTTCCATTATGCCAGATGAGTAAATTCTAGAGATCTGCTGTACAATACAGTGCCTACAGTTAACAATATTATACTGTACATTTAAACATTTTTTTAACAGGGTAGGTCTCATGTTAAATGTAATCAACACACACACACAGAGTAATAATTTTTTTTAAAAGGGGGTGGTGGGATACAATAACATCCTACAGATAACTGAAGCATGCCATTAAGGGATATGCATAGGAGAAATAAAAATGAGCTTCTATTTCAAAAAGAACTTAAAAGAATTATACAAGACCTGAAAGAAAAACATTTATCAAAATAAAAAACTAAGAAATAAATTGACAAGAGTTCAGGAAATAATCTGGATTTATAAAAAAGAGAAAATCAGGGACGCCTGGGTGGCTCAGTTGGTTGAGCGGCTGCCTTCGGCTCAGGTCATGGATCCCAGTGTCCTGGGATCGAGTCCCGCATTGCGCTCCTTGCTTGGCGGGGAGCCTGCTTCTCCTTCTGCCTCTGCCTGCCACTCTGTCTGCCTGTGCTTGCTCTCGCTTCTCTTTCTATGACAAATAAATAAATAAAATCTTAAAAAAAAAAAAAAGAGAAAATCATTTCAGAAATGAAATGATTCTTCTACTTAAAATGATTTTTCTACTTAAAAAGTAGAAGAAAAAATAAACATACAAGATAAAGCCTTAAAAACAGAAGGTGCAAAGAAAAGAGTCAAAAAGAAATGAAGAGGAAGGAAGTGTGCAAGCTTAATTCTAGTGTCTGGGGATATATACTTGGTAATAAAACAAAAAAGAAAATTAAGAGACTTTCAAAAAAAGTCAGGAATAGCAGTTATTTCTTGAGGGAAGGAAGTTATGTTTGGGAAAGAGGCAGATATGGAAGGGCTTCTAAGGTAGCTGGCAAAATTCCATCCCTTAACCTGGAAGATGGTTGCATGGGTGTTGGTCTTATAATTCACCAAGCTACACATTTGTTTTCTACATCTACATTTTATTTTACAGTAAAAAGGGTAAAAAAGGAATTTAGGAAAATCAAAAACTACAGATAAATTAATTTAAAACTACTAGGTATCAAAGGAAAACAGGTGCAAAAAAACCTTTTGGAATAATCTTCAAACCAACTTCATAAAATGACGTGGCAAACCAAGGGACAAATTTTCTCACAATGTTTTGTCCTTATGTTTGGCAAACAGGATGGTGAATTAAAAGTCTACTATCTCAATACAGAGTACCTACCTGTTCTGTTTCTCACATGTAACACATACTTTAAAAAGTATCTGACACTGACTAATTCTTAGAATTAACTGCATACATAAAAAATACATAAAAGGGTCTTTTTTAAGAGATACTCTAAAACTGCCTGGAGAACTCATCTTTGCAACAAATATGATGGTCTTCCAAATAAATAAAATTAAATTCAACAAACATTTATCCAGGATATATTATGTATGAGGTATTTACACTTCACTTGAAGAAATAAATAACACCTATAATAGAAAGCTATATATAGTGTGTGTTTTGAGAAAAGGTACAAAGTACTGCAGGTACAGAAGAAAGGGCTTTTCACCTGTCCTATTGCATTAATATTCTAACCAGACCCTTCTCATATTCCTCCAATCTATCCTTTCCAGTGATGGCAGAATGATCTTTCAAACACCAAAAGCCCCTTTTAAAAACTCTTCACAATGTACAGTACACAGGCAATTTAAATGCCTTACAAGGACAAGGTAGGCAACAAATGAATGAAGCTGATCTGGTGTTAAGACAATAGAGAATGATGGAAACCGTCAAAAAGAAGGCAACTCATTATAAGGGTTAGCCAGTTACCACCATGTAGGAACAGGAAACCATTGTTGCTACAATGTTCAATTTTTCCAGAGATGACAGAACTCTAGTCATTGCATGTGAAATGTACCAATATTTAAATGTTGGCAAATAATGCAAAATTTGAAGGAAAAAAAACAAACAAGTAACAAAAGTAACCCAAACAAAAAACAGCTGTAGGCAAAATTTGTGAACACTGCCTTCAGAAATGGGTCTGACATTAATATCCCAATAGCTGGCCCAAGTGTCCTCAAAATTGCAAAAATGACTGTCTTTCTAATTCAAAGGAATAGTGAACAATTACAAAGTTTCTCTTAAAAGGTTAGCACCTGCTACCACTGGTCGGTAGCAATGGCTAACAGATAACAAAACACAAGGAAAAGTAAAAGAGGAACATTTACCTGATAGCCACCTCAAAATTGCTTAACCAGTTTTTGGTTTTGATTGTTTTCATCAACGGTTATATTCATGGGCACCATTTTATACCGCACACATGTTATATGGTCAAATTTTCTTTTCTTTTCAAGATTTTATTTCTTTCTTTCTGAGAAAGAGCAAGAGAAAGCATGAGCTGGAGGAGGAGCAGGAGAGAGAGAAGTGGACACTGCACTGAGTAGGGAGCCTAATATGGGATTTGATTCCAGGTTCCTGGGATCACAACCTCAGCCAAAAGCAGAAGTTTAATGAACTCAGCCACTCAGGCACCACAGGTTAAATTGTCTTTTGCTAAAACTGCTTCTGGATTATATGATACAATCAAATATATACATGTATTTGTTCTTTAACAAAAGAACACCATGAGATTCTAGAAAATCATGGGGCTAGTAAAATCTAAAATTTTTGGTACAGTAACCTATAAGCTCCTAGAAAAATCTGGCTCCTGTATGCCAGTATTTCACACCACTTCAAGTTCCTGAATATACTACGCTCTTTTATTCCTTCAGGCTTTTAGATGTATTTAAGGCTCTCTACCCCATTTGTTACAACTGCTTAAAGTCATCTTCCAGCTCTCCTTGAATTATTTGCTTTTCCACCGTGCTTCCTTAGCATCCCATACAGAACCCTATTATGGAACTTATTTGCTGTTTATGACATACCTAGGAAACCATGACAGATACATATAACTGATACAAAATGAAACTATACTTTTACACTTACCATATACAATACGTTTAAATTTTCTATTTGATTTTTTTTTTTTTTAAAGAAATGCTGATTACATTGGTTCTATCAACCACTTAGGAAATACTGCACTAGACTATAAATCCTTGCAGGTAGAACTCAATATATTCATTTTTATGCTCTCATACAGACCATTTAGTAAGCAAATGTTTAAATAAATGAATAAATATAGCAGCATCCTGTACCAGAAAAGTCAAAGAGCAAGGCTTTGAGATCAAACAGACCCATCAGCCAATAAGCTTATACAATCTGAGAAGTGACTTAACCTCCTTGAGTCCCAAGGAGTTAACACCAGTTACTTAACTCATTATAACAATAAAGTAGTAGCACTCCTAGATGAGGCATTCTATAAATTAGGCATCAAATGAGTGAAAATGTCCTGGAAATTAGTATTAGCTTCCTCTCCCTACCCTGTATTTTTACCTACTCCTTCCTGGAGACAGCAAAGACCTCAAAGAGTGATCAAGATTATCATCAATTTTATCATATTGTTAGTATGTACTCTTGGAGTAATGTGATGAGAATGGCACTTCACCTCTGTTGTTTTCCTCCCTAAAACTCATGACCCTAGCCCAATCACGAAGAAAACAGTGGACAAATCTCAATTGAGGGGCATTCTCTAATATTTCTGACTAGTACTCCCCAAAACTGTCAGTCATAAAAACAAGAAAAGCCTGAGAATTTGGAATTCTGGAACAGAATAAGCATACTAGGAAAAACCTAGTGAAATCTGAATAAAGTATATGGTTTAGTTATTAGAAATGCACCAATTTTGTTTCCTTAGTTATAACAAATGTGTCATGGTAATATAAGTAATATAAGTAATCTTATATTCAGTAATATAAGAAGTTAACAACGAAAATGAGATGGAAACTGAGTAAGGTATACTCATGTGTACTGTCCTGCAACTTTTCTGTAAATGTAAAACTAATCTAAAAAAGTTTTATTTAAATAAAAACAGAGTAAGGAAAATAAGGAATGAATCAAAATCCCTTGGAAGTAAATGATGATAAACATTCTTTTAGTCTCTTTATGTTTGGTGGTAAGACAAAGATAGCATTCTCCTGTAGTGGAAATAAAGTTATTAATAAAACACCCTGTAGGCATCGTATAAGTCTATAGTATTAATTACGAAGTGACAATATGGCCAAAGCAAAAGCCCTCTGAATTTTAGTTTCCCAAAGTATCATTCTTGGTCCTCAACATTTCATTTCACTCTGTGACAAAAATTCATAACATTAGCTGTCATTCTGTATTGCATGGACTATCCCACATCTCTAATCTTTAGTCACTTTAAGGTCATTTTCCCCTTGTTATCTCCCACTCACCTTACACTCAACTAACTAAACTCCTCATCTTCTTGATAAAGCTCTTCTTCCAAACTTCCCTCTCAAAGTTATGCCTCTCCACCCCACAGTTCATTATCAGTAGTACACACTACTATCAAATGAATCTTCCTCAAATAAGGATTTTATCATAAACGCAGGCTCAAACACTTTCTTTCAACTAAACCATATTTAAATTCAGAAGTGATACTTTCAAGGCCATCCATAATTGCTTATGCTTTTTTGTACCTTCACTTGTAAAGATCCTTGCATACATCTCTCTACGTCCTATCATAAGCCTTTCCTTTATTCAGAAAATAATTCAATACTCACTAAGCATATCACATATACACAAGAAAACAAGATTCTTCTGGGTGGTCAAAGACTTTATAATCTCCTTGGGGGTGATAAAACCTAAAAAAAAAAAAAAAAGACTAACAAAGAACACAGGAATATTTCTCATTCAAAGCTGTAACTTCAGTTCCTATAACAGTGCCTGCCACATGAAAGGGCTCAAAAAGTATTCATTAAGTGAAAACAAGGCAGTATAGAATGCTATAGCCAAAAGAATTATATGCAATTTGAGAAGGTAAAGAATTTTCAGTTGGAGAAGTGAAAGCAGGTCTGTATTTCTGTGATTCTAAGGCTCTAAGGACAGCCAAGACTCAAGATCAAGTATTTCTTGCGTGGTTAAGAGGATGTGTGCAGGTACATTTCCAACAGAAAAATGTTACACCAGCAAAGGTAAGAAGAAGTAAAATTCTTTTACAACACTTAAGTAGTAATTAAAGAACAGTTCCTGAAGGTTACTGAAAAATAAGATAGAAGAAGACAAGGACCAAAGTTGGGAAAGTCCTGAGAAGAAATTTGGTATTCATGTTTGACATTCATGTTACACCAGCAAAGGTAAGAAGAAGTAAAATTCTTTTACAACACTCAAGTAGTAATTAAAGAACAGTTCCTGAAGGTTACTTAAAAATAAGATAGAAGAAGACAAGGACCAAAGTTGGGAAAGTCCTGAGAAGAAATTTGGTATTCATGTTTGACATAACATAGGTTAGACTTTAGAAAGCAAGAGCCTTATTTCTTGAAGAAGCCTCCCCAATCAAAACCCTGTAGGTTCCTTCTCCTTTTAAGCTTTATAGTACTTGCCTACATTATAAAATTTAACTCCTAACTGTATTCTCTCACAATATAAATTCTTATTTTCATTGGTGTTAGTCTGTTCTCTTCAACTGAAGAATAGGGATCATATCATAGACCTCTGTTTTTTCCCTAACAAATGAGAAAAGCACTGGGCCTCTGAAGCTTTATTTCAGGAGGACTTTTTGCATTTGTGCAAAACCCAGTTACCAAAATGACAACAATCTAAAAGCAACACACAACATACATACTATGAGTAGCTAAGCTACCATACGAACAGGAGTTAAGTCCTGTTTGGACAGCACTTTTTAAAAGTTTCATTCGATAGTTGAAGCCCATAATAATGTGTCAGACAGCATATGTTTTCAGTGCTTCCTGCTTTATATAAGTATTTCATCACCTCATTTACTTTTCTTTCTCAACTAAGCATTCCTCTCAATGGTCAACACATATACTAATTTCTCAATAACATTATCTTCTCTGCACTGAAGCCTCTCTAAACTTTTTATTTATTAACTTCATTGATTGAGAACCATTGTTATGGCATAAATTTTAATAAAGGGTGCTGCTGTAACTTCTGTACATAATTCTTTTACACATTCTAAATGTTTCCTGTGGCTTAGCACCCTTCAAGTAAAACTGATTCAAATAACATATGTTACAGAAGTAATTCAAATCCACCAAAGCTTTTACAAAATGAAACATGATGCGTTAGTGTCCAGGGATTACACCTAAATCCTAAAATTCTCCAACTCTCCAAAAGTTTGGATTTTTTTCATCTTCAACCCTTTGACCTTCTATTTTAAAATTAAATGTCATTCCTTAAAATAAAATCTGTTCATGTTAACATTCATATTAACTATTAAAACTTTCCCCAAAAAAGCTTAAAGTGCGCACACATAAATCAAATGGTATTTACCTCATCCCTAAACAAGTATTTTCACTAATAATATATTTTTCCAGGTCAGAATTTTTATGTAAGGAGAAAAAAATAAGACTTTTATAAAACTCAAAAAGAAATATTCCACAACATGATTATTTCTTATTGCACAGAACCTCTCACTAACGCTTTTGAAATACAAACGACTTTTTTTTTTCCCCAGAGTTGGGGAACTCCATAATGTTCTACTCTATTGCCCCACCACCTCTTAACGGTACCTAATACTGCTGAGCTTTTAGAGCTGAATCATCAAAACAGCACAAGAAGGCAAAAAACCACGTCAATATATACCCTTAGAAGGACTGCAAGGTAACAGGTAAGTCTTACAATTCGGACGGAACAGAGATAGACATGAACAGTTCAGCTTTTTCCACTTCCTCATCTCCGAAAACACCAAAATAAACGTGGATTTGAGGCTACAGCACGATTGCAAAGCCGCGGGTACCAGTGAAGCCTCACATCTAGTGGCGCTAGGGCACTCTATTACACTCAGCCAGCCACGTGGCTGTCACAATCAGAAGGAAGACAGGAGAAACAGCACAAACTAACCTGGAAACAAATAACCTTCCTCCTCCCTCCACCGCGGAGTTGGGGTAGAAAAAAGACCATGCCGTTTCTTTGCATGATAAGACTTTTTTTCCTGTAAGGTGAAAACGAAGTACAGGGGCTGCTTTAAAGAGACTTCAAATCAAAAATCAGGTCCAAGAAGATCCCGAGTGTGCACCCCACTGAATTCGCTAAGCTCACTCCCGCGAGCTAAGATGTGAACAGAGGCATTTTGCGAAGGGGTAAAAGAGGTGGAGTTGAGTAACAGTAGAGGATGGAGGGTTATGCACTGGGGCCCGCTTTCTCCTGACTCCCCCCGGTCCTCCCGGGTTTCAGACTCGCTGCTGCGCTGCTGCTGCGGCTGCGGTGGGGCGAACCCAGCACGCGGAGGGCCTCGCCTACGACCTCTCACCCTCCCAGACACAAGACAGAAGGGCAGAAGTAACCACGGGCCCAAGAGAGTTGGCGAACAGGAAGTGTCCATATTGCAGCGCAGAAAAACCCTAACTCGCACCCCACCAAGACAGCTACCCGGCGAGGCCCCCAGGGCGCCCGCTGGAGGAGGGGCCAGAGGGTGCCGGGGTCGGCCACCCCCACATCCGGGACCCGCCCCTGTACCCCCAACGCCCGGCAGCTCCGGGGCTTAACAAGTTCACTCCAGGCAGCGGCTGGCGCCTCCCCGGGCACTACTTGGCCCGGCCCAGCCAGGCCGTCTGGGGCCGGACCAGGACTTCACGCCCGGCACGTCTCGCTCCACTTGGAGGCGGGGGAGGGGGTGCTGCACACACTCCCGAGGGGCTTGAGGCACTTCCTCTAACAGCAGATTCGCCCCCAGTGGAGCCCTAAGCGTCCTCAGGGCCACCCCCGAGCCTTGCCGGAGAGCCGGCACCCCTAGCCACGGATCCCGCCGCGCGGCACCCGCTCCGGGGCAGTCATTACCTCTCACGAAAAACTCCTAACTCCTCACGGGGCCGCGCTCCCCTTAGTTTGACACCCCCGGGAACCCACGCAGGACCCAAGCCAAGCGCAGGGGAGACCCCCATGCCGGCGCCAATTCCTCACAGGACAAAAATGTCCGGGGGCGTCACGGGACAGCCGCCTCCGCGCCCCACGCCGGGCGCCGACCGCACGCGCTGCCTCCGCGCCCGGGAACTGCGCGGCGGGCCGGGGCTAGGAGCGCGGCCGCCCGGCGGCGCCCGCCCAGAAGGGCGCCACTCCGCACGGGACTCACCGTCTGCTCGACCGCCGCAGCGGGGAGGCGAGGGACGGGCAGGGGAAGACACAATATGGCAGAGCAGCGCAGCTGCTCCCGACGGCTCCCAGCAGCCGCCTCCGGGAAGACGCGGCAAAGAGCAGGCAGCGGCAGCTGCGGTGGCGGCCGCGGCAGCACCACATCCCCCTCCCGCTCGCTTCCTCCCCCTCCCTGCACCCTCCCCCGATGCCATGGCAACGCGGCGCCAAGGAGATTAGCCCCGCCCCTCCCTCTGGTCCCCGCCTCTTGCGACCACTCCGGAGGGGGCTCGGCCCGCCCCTCGGTGTCCCCTCCCACCTCCTACCTAAGGGCCGGCCCGGGTCCTCGCCGGCTGCTCTGAACTGCTGATGGGAAGGAAGGGTGATGCAGTGTCCGGAAGGGCGGGGTTCGCACGGAAGGCAGGGAGGAGACGTTGTGGGCCAGTGCTGCTTTCGGGCTGAGGAGGGGCTGGGAAGGCGGGAAAAATGGAAAGGCCTCGCCTGTCCGGAAGGACCTATAGGAGGGCGGCAGGGCGCGGCACGGCCCCTGAGTGGCCGAAATGGTGCGGAGGCGGGGCTAGGGTGGCCTCCCCGGTCGGTCGGCCGGGGAAGCCTGGTGCTGGGACTGCCCTGTAGACCTGCTACAGCAGGAGCTTCTGGGGGCTTCCCCAAGAGCTTTCTGCCATTGGCCAGACTTTGAAAGCGCTGTAGGAACGGTAAAACCTTAATATGAGCTAAAAGTCGTTATTACACTCGCTTTACTGAAATTTTAAGTGAAAACTGAGCTCAGCGTGTTTGTGGTGGAAAAAAATAAGGGTTGGAATCAGATCCAAAATTTAGTAAGCATTGCATTTATTGAGCCCTCACCAAGTGCTAGGGACTGAGCTAAATTTTTGACATGCGTTGTAATAATCATAATGCTAAGATAGCATTGCCGGATAAAACACAGGAGTGTCCCATTAAATCAGAATTTCAGATAAATACAGAATCATATTTTTTAAACAAGAGAATGTTCCATTTGGTGGTTTGTGTGGTTTTTTTTTTTTTTTTTTTTTTTGCTAAATCTGCAAACCCTATCCTAACTCTTACAAATTCCCACTTTACAGATAAGGAAGCCGAGGCTTAGAAAAATAACCTGACAAATATAAGGTAAGTGGCAGAACTAAGGCTCCATCTTACTAAGATTATGATTCTGATTACTAGATTTCTGAATATCTATATCCACATCTTCAAAAACAAGAGTAGTCATACCTATCTCACAAATGTGCTGAATGGATTGAAAGAAAAGGTGAAGAGACCTGCATAGTGACTGATGCATGGGAGGTTCACATTCTTCCTGAACAGTGAATGTTAACTGAATATTCACTATGTGCCAGGCTGTGAGTATAAAGTGAGCTGATTATGAAACAAGCTTCCTACTAATAATAAAACAAGTCAAACTGTGGGGATGACAGAGACACAGAAGAATTATAGGCATCAGAATGTATAAAATCAAAATGGAATAAAAAATGGAAGTGTTCAGTCCTCATTCCACAGAGGAGAATGCTGTGTCTGTACGATTTGACCAAAATCACCTGCCAGTTCCATTTGGTTCTCATTGCACTGTCCTGAAAGGCCTCATAACTGTATTTAGAGTAAGAGGCCAAAAGGTAAATATACAGTCAGCTTCAGTTAAAGCAAGAGTTGCTTCATTTTTTCCCTTTAGAGCAATCACTGTTGCCTCCTCATGTAGACAAACTGAAGGTTTGTCTCCCAGAGGGAGAAGGTAGTAGAAAGGGAGCAGAGGAACGAAGGGAAGATTGAGAGGAGGTAGCTTCTGGTGAGCTATGCCCTTCTCATACCTTAGTCCTTTGTTTTATCTCTGCTGCCCATGGTGATCCCTAATATAATATAGGTCTTCATCTCCTTACAGATTATTGTAATAGCATCTTATTTGATATATTGAACTTTAGTTTCTATTTTTCCTTCTAATCAATTATTTATTTATTTATTTATTTGACAGACAGAGATCACAAGTAGGCAGAGAGGCAGGCAGGGAGAGAGGAAGGGAAGCAGGCTCCCTGCCAAGCAGAGAGCCCGATGCAGGGCTCCATCCCAGGACCCCGGGATCATGACCCAAGCTGAAAGCAGAGGTTTTAACCCACCTAGCCACCCAGTTGCCCCTCTAATCAATTTTAAACTCAGGTGACCAAACAGTCTTCCTCAACTCTAGAAGAATCACAGAATTTGAGATCTGGAATTAATATATACTTTAAAGATGTCTTCTAGGAGCCCAGTTTATCATGGATGCAAAAACAAATCCAGAACAGTTAAGTAACTTGTTCAAGGTCAAATAATAAATGTACTGCATGGGCCTCCACTAAGAGCTCTCTGCTGGTCCTCTCTACTAATTCAATAGAGAGGCTGGGAACATTTAAATAATCTCTGTGGGTAAAGCTCAGGTCCCTTAGGAAATCTGTCACACTTTAAGTTTAGAGTCCAGGGACACTTGTATACTTAAAGTCTATTTTAGAGGACTTTGGACACCTATCAGGGAAAAGCTCTGATTAAAACTAATGATGATTCAGAGTGAGTAGCTTTTCCCAGGAGTTTACAAGAGTGAAAAGGCTATGAAGGCATAGTTTAACTCTTTTGGAAAAAGAGGATCCTGGCATTTAAGATATCTTTCAAAGTTTGTATTCTTCGTTCTCCAAAATACTTTAAAGGAACATATTCAGTAATAAACCTCCCTGGAAGACAAATGCATTAGAAAATATATTGTTTGAAATGCCCTCATATTTAGGCTAAAATATGATATAAACTTGAATATATGTGTTTATACTTTAAATATATTTATCATTGTATTACATATATTTAACAAAGACTCTTTAATCATGACTTGGTGATTCTAAAAATAACCAGTTTACTGATAACAATTGTAGGCTTCAATCCCCTTGAAGTCAATGACCATATCTTTTTCATTCTTATAGTCTAATTTCTTGGAACAGTTTTTGGGACAGAGGTGATATATAATATATTATGTGTATAATATATAACAGTGATATTTGTTGATAAAAGTAGTAACTTTTCTCAAATTACGAGCTGCCAGAACTAGGATACAACAGTTCTAAGTACTGGTCTGCCACTTGGGCTAAAAAGATGGAATTGTTAATGAAGGTCTTCTTTTTTTTTTTCCTTTGAGGATTTTTTCAGTGTACTTCCTAAGTGCAACTGCCTGTATTTGATAGTACCTACATTTCTCTTTTTTAAAATCTTATTTATTTATAAAGATTTAGTTTATTTATTTGAGAGAGAGTGAGCGAGAGAGAGCACAAGCCAGGAGAAGAGACAGAGGGAAAGGGAGAAGCAGACTTCCTGCTAAGCAGGGAGCCTGACTCAGGGCTCAACCCCAGGACTTTGGGATTGTAAACCTGAGCTGAAGGCAGACACTTAACCAACTGAACCACCCAGGTACCCAAGAACCTACATTTCTATAGATCCTGTTATTGGCAGTAATTTGGACCAAATTACTTAGGACTTAGTGTCTCACTAGTTTCTTACTAAGGACACTTACTAGGACTAGTGTCTTACTAAGGACACTGGAAAAACTTAGCAAAATATAAAAATATCAGCTTGAATGTGTTAGATAGAAATTATAGTCCATGACCTGAGGGTTGATGGAGGCCCAGTGAATCCACTTATATATTCCATAGAAGGTTGCTGAGAGTATGAACAGGAATGGGGGATAGTGATTAGAGTTTAAGATATGCAAAGGGGGAAGGAGCATGATTGGGTTGAAGCCCCCTTTCTTTGGACAAGGAATCCAAGTGGTTATATCCTAGAAGTAAAGGGGAGACATCTCCATTTCAAATCATCTCACCCCTGAGATTGGATTAGATTAATTCCTTTAAGCTAATGCCCTGAAGCCCTTGGCAGAAGCAAACTGAAATTTTCTCTGGAGTAAAGTAATACCATTTTAGGCCTCAGATCCTTTGTACAATTTTACAAAAACTATATCTAGTACACAGTGAAAAATAATCAGTCATACAAAGAAACAAACAAAAAACAATAGAAACAACAACAAAAACTGAACAAAAGGGATTCAGATAGTGAAATTATCAGACACAGATTTTAAAATAACAATGCTTTCTATGTATAAGTAAATAAAACATAAGAATAAAAATTTAGACAGATAACTAGAAACCTGAAAAAAAAGAATCAGATGAAAATTTTAGAACGAAAAAATTCACTAGCTGAAGATAAGAACTCAGTGCTGGGTATAACAGCATATTAGACACAGATAAAGATAGAGTTTGTGAACTAGAAGATAGTTGAGAAGAAACTATGCAGAATGAGGTGTAAGAAAAAGGATAGAAAATACACAACACAGGGAAAGCACATAGAAGATATAGTTATAAAGCTTAATATGCATGTAGTTGGAATTCTGGAAGGAAAGGAAAAATAGTATTGGGCAGAAATAATATTTGAGTTAATGAATCACCAGCAGGATATAGTTGGCATGTAGATACATCATGAAAAAAAAAAATGCTAAAATCCAAAGACAAAGAGAAAAATCTAAAGAGGAACTAAGGAAAATAAGAGCTTATCTTTAAAGAAATAATAGATTTAGAACTGACTTTTTAATAGAATAGTTAGTCTGAAGCTGGAAAATGATGGCACAAAAACTTTACAAAACTGAAAGCAAATGTAAAAAAATCAACAATTTTAGCATGAGATGTTAACATATTCTGCTATTGATAAAATAGACAAAATATTCAGTGAGAACATAGGTTTGAACAACAATTAGCAAAGTCGATTATAAAGACATATTGACTACTTTTCTATAGTCCTTTACATATGAATAAATTTATCAGTTTATATTATTTCTGTTTTGGCTCATGAAGCTGGAAGGGACAGCTGAGGATCTGGAGCCTTCAGGGTGGTTAGAACCTATCCTTAAGTTACAGATTTATTTACCACTGGGTAGCTTTACCTCTGCGTTAAGTTCTTACTATGTACCAGGCCCTGTACACAGCACAGGGATAAAAGTTGTAGTTATAACTACAGAGAAGGAAATCAGAAAATATAATGTGGCATTATGAGTGCAATGACAAAGCTTTACATAAGGAGCAGTGGGAACCAAGTCCTAATTCAGCCATAGGAGATAATGTCTGAGCAAACTTTGCAGAAAGAAAAGAATATGGAGGAGAAGTGGCAATGTGGGGGATGGGGAGTGGAACTACACCTAGCAAAGCCTCAGCTATGTGAGAGCCTAACTGTTCAAGTCAGAGAACTGTCAGTCATTTAGAATATCTGGAGTGTAAAAGGTTGCTCGAGTTAGGGGTTATCTGGTTGCAAGAAACAGAAATTCGCACCAGCTGGCTAAAGTAAAGGAGGAACGAATATAAAAATAGGCATGGATTTTGTGAGACAAAACTGTGGAAAGCAAAGCCAACATCACAAGAACCCTCCTTCCCCCTTTCTCTCTCTCTCAACTTCCAGTCTCTAATCTGAGCTTTTCTTTGTATGTTTGCTTCATTTCCTCTGCAGATGGGCTCCTCTGCTAACTTGTGTGCTTGCATGCTACTATGGCAGTCCCAAATAGCGGCCCCTGCTCTCCACTTCTGGCCTCCACCCAGTTTGCCCAATTTTCCTGCTAAGCAACCCACATTTATTACTTAACTCCATTTCCCAGTGCCAGTTCCAAATTCCCAGGAGCTGTACAATCTGACTAGTCCAGTTTCAACATGCATGTAGATCAGGGGTCAGCAAACTTATGGCCTTGAGGGGTGGGAGGGGAGTTGGCAAATCTGGCCTGCCTTCTGCTTTTGTAAATAAAGTTTTAATGGAACACAGCCACACACATTCATTTACGTGTTGCCTTTGGCTGGTTTGACGTCACAAGAAAGAGTTGAGTAGTTGCAACAGAGAACCTATGGACCACAAAGCTGAAAATATTTACTATCTAGACCTTTGCAGAAGAAAATTGCTGACCCCTGGGTTGGATAGTTGGATGTGGAGACATAGGGCTGTATAGAGGCTCAAGGGGAGACAGAGCTGGGAATCAAAGCTTTGAGAAGTGGATAAACCTTTCCCCCTCTTTGCAGAAAAAGGATAATGTGGGGAAAAGGCAGCTGAGGAAGTATTTTGAGAAAGGAAATGTTTGAAGGCTCTAACACAGGAAAGAAAATAATCAGTCTCAAGTATGTGCTAAATTTTTCACACAAAGGGTGGAAGAGTGCAAGACAGTTACTCCTTAATCTGGAGAAGTTCATTAAGTTGCTAAATTTAGAAGAAAGTGTCACCATAACTACCTTTAAATAACTCACTTGTGGCAAATTTCGCAGACCCTCCAATAGTTAGCTCTTGCTGAGAGGAACTGGCTGAGGCGCAATGTTCACAGTGTGTAGAAAGATTTTTAAATGCATGTCCTAAAGGTTCAGTATCTACTTTTCAAAAGATGAAGAAAAGAGAGGCATTGAGAGGATGAGATAGACAGTTGGAAAGACAAAGGAAGACAAAGACTTGGCGAGTAAGAGGAGATGAAATCTAAAATTTACAATTTTGGTAACCTGAGCTAAAATTGTTCTAAGGAAAATTCCAAAAAAAGACTTTTCATTTGCGTAGAAAAACCATTAGAGTTTTTAAAGCTCTAGAGATCATTCTAGTGCTTGTTATATTCAAAGTGTAATCTGAGCACGCTCAGCAGCTTTGGCATCACCAGGAGTTTATTAGAAGTGCAGAATCCCAGGCCTTAACCCAGACTCACTAAATAAGAATCGGCATTTTTAGAACTCCCCATGGGTGATTCATATACACATTAAAGTATAAGGAGCACTTAATTAGAATGGCAGTTTTCATATTATTCAAAGTAGACTGATAGGGTTTTGTTTTCTTTGAAACCTTACATGGAATCCAACTCTATGAAACAGATCAGAGTGGACATACTGTGGTTGAAAAATGGGCTGATACTGAAAGGCTGGGAAAGCCCAGGCATTTTCATCCAGTGTTCCTCCAGGAACACAATCTGAAAACCGCTGATATGGGGTGCCTGGGTGTCTCAGTGGGTTAAAGCCTCTGCCCCCCCACCCCGTCTCTCTGCCTACTTATGATCTCTGTCAAACAAATAAATAAAATATTTTAAAAAAAAAAAAGAAAGGAAAAGAAAAGAAAAACCACTGATCTAATGGATCTAGAGGAACTATCAGAATCTTTAGGGCCAAGTTCTGCCAAATTCTCAGGCACTCACACTCTCTCTCTTTTTAAATATCTATTTATATTCTTGAGAGAGAGAGAGAGTATTTGGGCTTGGTGGGGCAGAATGAAGGGTGGGGGGGCAGAAGGTAAAAGAGAATCTTGAGAATCTCAGGCAGACTCCTCACTGAGTACAGAGTTCTTGCCAGGCTCCGTCTCATGACTCTGAGATCATGGCCTGAGCTGGAGCCAAGTATCAAAAGCTTAAACCTACTGAGCCACCCAGCTGCCCCTCCTACGCTGTCTTACTTCTACCTCATTGAGAACTTCTACAATGAATACCTCATAGTGATAGGATATGTACCTTGAGAGAGTTGAATTTTTTTTAAGATTTTACTTATTTATTAGAGAGGGAAAGAGAACACAAACAGGAGAAGCAGCAGTGGGAGAGAGAAGCAGGCTCCCCACTGAGCAAGGAGCCCCATGCAGGACTCATCCCAGGACCCTGGGATCATGACCTGAGCCAAAGGAAGACACCCAAGCAACTGAGCCACCCAAGAGTCCCAAGAGTTGAAATTTTTAAAGACCTGGAAATCACCAGTCTAGCTTCCTTTCTCAAAGATGGGGAAACTAAGGCTTAGAATGTGACCAGTGAAACTCAATTAAAAATAGGCATGTTTAAAATTATACTAATCAATCACAGAAGAGGCTGCTATAGATTGAATATTACCCCCCCCACCCCCGCCAAAGTCATATGTGATTAGGTCTTGAGAGGGGAGATGGAATGGGATGAGTGCCTTCATGAGAGAGGCCCCACAGAACTCCCGTGCCCCTTCCATCATGGGAGGTTATGGTGAGAAGATGACCGGCCATGAACTAGGAATTGGGTTCTCACCAGACACCAAATGGTGGGACTTCCCAGGCTCTAGAATTGTGAGTAGATGTATGCTGTTTATAAGCCACCCAATCTTTGGTATTGTGTTATAGCAGCCCAAATAGACTTAAGACAGAGGGAAACCTAAAGCTTCAATAATTCTTAGGGACAAAAAGTGCTGAAATTCTGTATGCCTTCCCGGGTCCCTCCCTCCTTAGCAGTCAAGTAGAGAGACAATTTGCACAGTTCTTAAAAGCTATAGGCTTAGACTCGGGTGAGAATCCTGGCCCCACTACTTACTAGCCCAGGCAAAATATTTCAACATTTTCTGAACCTCTTTGTGTCTAAAATGAAGATAGCAATTCCAGCCTCAGAGGGGTGCTATGAGGCCAATGTATGTGAAACAATGGAGCACATGACCTGGTGAATAATAAGTGCTCGGTAAATGCTAGCGGCCCTTGTTATTTTTTAAATGAACAACAACTAGAAAGTCAACCTACTGCAACTTTAGGAATTGCCCAAAAGAATTGCATAAGAGATGCTATAGAGGTCGGTTTCCTTTTCTACCGCTAGAAGAGTAAAACAAATTTTGTCTAGAACAATTGGCTATCTAGTAAATAGAGTTTATTCAAAATTAAATATACAGTTGTGAAACTGACTTTTGACCAATGAGGTAATTGTTTAGAGAAGGCAGTATTAAAGAGGTTCCAAATTATATTGTAGCAAATACAAATTTTTGTTCCCCAGTAATAGTGCATTTAGAGTTAGGCATTTTTAGTGACTGTGGTCAATTGCTTCACTCTGTCTCTTTGATTGTGCAAGTCTCAAACCTTGAAGTCACCTTTGGCTCCTCTCTTTCTCTTTAAAATATGTCTAGAATCTCACCCCCATCTCCCTACCTCTACTGTCACCATCCTGCTCAAAGCCACAGTCCTCTCTCAGCTGAATGACTTTAATACTTCCTAATTCTTGGCTTCTCCTCTTGCGCCTGGGCAATATTTCCTTACCATAGCAGCCGGAGGGATCGTCTTAAAATCTGTGAGTTAACGTAACGCCTCATCTCATAACTACTCCGTGGCTTCCTCATTTCATTCAGAATACTGCCAAAGCCCTTATTATAGTCCACCACGTCTTACATGCTCTAACCCTACCACTGCCACCATTGGCCTCCCTGCTCTTTCTTGATGGTGTCAGGCACACCCAGCCCTGCGACCTTTGCTTTCTGCCTGGAATGTTCTTCTTCCTGATACTTGCTTAGCTAACTCTCTCACTTCCTTTAAGTCTGCACTTAAATTTTACTTTCACAATGAGGCTTGCCTTGGCCTCCTTAGTTAATACTGCAAATTATCCCCAACCAAGTCCCAAGAATCCTAATCCCCTTTCCCTATTGTACCTTTTCTTTCCCATAGCAATCATCATCTTCCCACACACTGGATAGTTTATTTATTATGTTTTTGTTAAGTCTGGCTCCCTGACTAAAATGTAAGCTTCCCAGGGACAAGTCTTTCTTCTGTCCTCTGATATGGTCTAATTATCTTGAACACTGCTTGGCATACAGTAGACAATTAAAAAAATATTTGTTGAATTAACTTATTAGTTTTGTGGTTAGTTTGTGTGCGTTTGTTGCACTGTCTTATTCAGACAAAGATTAAACAAATGGATAATAATTTAACAAAACCAATTGTTACATCGTGGGGGTTTTTCATTTTCTTTTGACTTCTCTTTGTTTTCTCTTTCTTCTTCGTGCCATGCTGAAACCCCCAAATGTCCTGAATATGACTCTACTTTAAGCTGATGTGCACATTTTCTCACCTAAGAATTAGTGCTGCCTGTGTTGCCCTACCCACTCTCCTTCTAGTACTCAGCCATACCCAATCTGTTCATAGAGCACAACTTTTATGTCTAAATAGCCATTATTTCTGGGACTGCCTGGTCTTACGTATTGGCTAAGAGGCAGTCATTTTCAAGCCAATAGTTCAGGTTAGGACTAAGGCAATAAAGAAGAGAGAGAATAGTAGTGGTGCACAGAGGAAGATTTGAAAGTCGGATCATCTAGGGGAAAATGATGAATCTTTGTTACTCCCTCCATGGGACAAGAGAAGAAGGACAAATTGGAGGAGGGCATTAATAAAGTTGTGTGCTATTCACTGTGGTTTGTGAAATCCTCCCCTGGCTCCCTTACAAAATCTTCAGCAGAATCTGCATCACCTATAAATATTTGATGGATGGATTTTCTTTTGAGGGGATCTGAATATGATTTGGTTCCTACTTCAAGGTTGACATCAGGTGAAAGTGGAGGCTTTCCATGGCAGAGCTATGTAAGGCACATTTTACATGTGGAGACTGCAGACTTCTGGGGCTGCCTGTCTGCCATGGGTTAGGGTGATGGGCCATGCCAAGGAAAGCTGACTTCCTGTCCCTTCCAGGGCACAGCATATAGGCCCCGCAGCTGTAGAGAGGTGAAGCTGGCAGCTAGGGGATGGTGAGTGTACATAGACATGGGCTGGGGCCCTGAGTGCCAATGAGCAGCTCCCCTCATCTTGAAGGTATCCCTGTGCAGGACATTAAGTAACATATTTAAAAACAGCAAGGTGAGTTGAGATAGAGGAGAAGAAGAAAGAAAAACATTTTGTATTTTAGTACCTTTAGCACTGCAGCACATTGGCACTTTCTCTGCTTTTTTGAACAAGGTGCCATATTTTCGTATTCCACTGGGCTGTACAAATAATGTGGTCGGTCCAGTCTGTAGGCATTCTACTTCTTTTTCCTTTCCAAGTCACAGACTATAACATCTGAGTGGTGATGTGTCTTCCATTAGTGAAAATAAGCCAATTTTTACAACATATAGTATTATTAATCTTCAATTACCTTTGATGGGTTTAGCAAAGAGGAAGCAATTTTTTCCTATACCCATAAGAATCATTCTATCATTAAATTCTCTTTATTATATGATTTAAAATGAATAAGCAGGGACGAAAATTTAGTACTTGTCAGTAAAATTCCATTTTAAATTGCAGTAATTTCTTTTCTGAATGTCCTTGATATCCAGCAATCATGATATAAAATGTTGCTTATGTATAGATATTATAATACATAGGAGAATTTATTTTCAGTTCTGTGGCAGTCAAGTCTTCTAAGAATAAAATAAGCATTAAAAATAATTGAAACTTTGAAATATGCATTTCTTACTGATATGATTGCTGTCTCTTCTCGTGTCAGGGAAGTGGTACTGCTTGGTAGAAAGAACCCAGAATTCTGAATTACAAGAAGAAAATGGGCAAATTATTTATTCTTTTTAGCTCCCAATTTTATCTTTGTTAATAAATAAAAGACTTGTGTTGACACTCATTGTTGCTCTGCACTGGGCTTTTGCTCTAAGTAGCAAATTTCTCAATTTTCTTCCAACCCTGGAGTTTAATGATATTTGAATCATGCTTTAAACACATACACACATACTCTCTTTTTTTCTAACGAATACTACTATTATTAAACTATTTTTAATAACTATGGGTCTTAGAACATGTTTGCATGAATATAATAGAAACCTATTGAATTTGCTCAAGTAAAAATTCTTTTTTCCTTTTTTAAAAGATTTTATTTATTTGAGAGAGAGAGCATGGGGTTGCAGAGTGAGAAGGAGAAGCAGACTCCCCACTAAGCAGGGAGCTCAATATGATGCTTGATCCCAGGACTCCAGGATCATGACTTGAGCCAAAAGCAGATGCTTAACCCACTGAGCCACCCCGGCACCACTAATATATTATTTTAAAAGTAGTTACATTATAAAAATACTTTCATAGTCCATAAAGGAACAGAGAATGATTAAGTTACAGGAAAGATGGGAATCAATACATTTCAGGACTCTCAGTATCAAGGTTTTAGAGATCTTTGCTCTAGTGCTCCATCATTAATGTGCCTAGCTAGCAAAATATGGAGATAGAAAACCTAATTTTCTGAAATGGCTTGTTTCTCCTTGGTCATATGTCTACCTTTGATCCAATCAGCTGTGGCTCAGGAGAATGCAAATGGGATAGAAACAGGGCAGCCAGACTATTCAGCCAGGATTTGTTCAAAGGTCACATACTGTTCAGGTAATAGCTGGATACAATACATAAGGCAGCTAATGATGGTGTCACTTTGAAGAAGCCTGAACTACCACTGGATTTATTTTCTCATAAACAGATACTGCATTTCATATTCTTTTGGAAAATATCTTCAGATCTTTAAGAGAAAAAAAAATACCAACTTTAATTCAGTTAATCTGGCAATTAAAATCTCTCCTTTTATTTACTTCAGTGTCTTTGTTCCCACTTGACGGAGAAATGTATTGAACCTCACTCATTGCTGCTCTACACTGGGCTTCTGCTCTGGCCAGGTCCATAGAATCCTTTCCAAAAACAATTAAGAAGCTCAAATCCTGCACGTTCAGTAACAAACATGATAGAACAAATGCGTTCTTCTTGTATTTACCACATTATTTTAAACATAAACTGTGTATCAAAGATGCAGGTCATTGATTCCATCCATCCTCCCCTCCGAAAGATTCTTACTTGCCTCCATCACAACAGAGCCCCCTCTGGCCTATTTGTACTATGTAACATCACTCCTTCCCCGGACTTAGGCAAGTAAGCCATATGTAGACAGTTGGCTGGCACAAGAGGATGCACCCCATTGCACAGCTAAATCAATCATATTTTCCTTTTTGAACATTTGAAAGAGGAGAAAGAGACCTAGGGAGTGGGTAGCTACATCACTTTTATAGGGGAGCTGGAGAGAGTGACTGCCCTGTTCTTACTCTTGCCTTTCCCTTGAATTCTGTAAGATTATTACTTCTTATAGCATAGATCAAGAGTATAATAAACACATGGGCTAATTTGAGTAGGTTACTTGAAATAAAACTTGGTCTAAAGCAAATAGAAAAAAATATAAATACCAATATTGTTTTCCTTTAAAAAAAAAACAACAACCTATTATTTCCTAAATTTAGTAGTTCTCTAACTTGAGCATGCATCAGAATTAGCTGGGGGCTTGTAAAGTGCAGATTGCTGGGACTCATTCCAGACTTTCTGATTCAGTTTGTCCAGGATGGGACAGAGAGCATTATATTTCACATTTTTTTAAAGATTTTATTTATTTACTTGATAGAGAGAGATCACAAGTAGGCGGAGGGACAGACAGAGAGGAGGCAGGCTCCCCGCTCAGCAGAGAGCCCAATGCGGGGCTCAATCCTAGGACCCCGGGACCACGACCCCAGCCGAAGGCAGAGGCCCTAACCCACCAAGCCACCCAGGCACCCCATATTTCACTTTTCTAACAAGCTCCCTGGTGATGCTGATCTTTCTGGTCCAAGGATCACTCCTTGAGAAACAATGCTCTAGAAATAATTATCTAAAATGACCATATAAAAAAAATAAAATGATCATACCAACATGACTTTTTTTTAAAACCCTGAATTAAGATTCTTCAAAAGAGTACAGTATATAAGAGATTTCATGCCCTGGTAGAAGCCAAATAACCTATATGCAGATACTAGCTCAGCCACTTACAAAGCCGCTTGGACAAGATACTTAACATTTCTGTGCCTCTTCATCTGTTGAGTAGAGAATGTAATAGACAATGCTAACAAGCAGCCTGGCACTGTATAATTGCAGGCATTCATATAGAATCCAACATATGAATGGCATCCCCTAGAAATGTGTGAAGGGACCGTCAGGAATACCTACCTGAGGGAGCTGTAACAGTTAAGATCATTACAAGGATTAAATAAAGTATAATGCATATGAAAGGTTTAGAATAATACCTGGCACATGGTAAGGGCTCATTAGATGCTAACTACTAGAATCTGGTCCATATATTAGCTATGCAAAGAAAATCTTGAAAACATAGTCATGGTGACTGTATTCTTAGTTGAGAATTAAAGGAATGCAGGGTGCCTCAGTGGCTCAGTGGGTTAAGCATCTGCCTTTGGCTGAAGTCATGATCCCAGAGTCCTGGGATCAAGCCCCATATCAGGCTCCCTGCTCAGCGGGAAGCCCGCTTCTTCCTTTCCCACTCCCCCTGCTTGTGTTCCCTCTCTAGCTGTGTCTGTCTCTGTTAAATAAATAAATAAAATCTTTAAAAATAAGCAAATAAAATAAATAAAATCTTTAAAAAATAGATAAAATCTTAAAAAAAAAAAAAAAAACCCGAAAGGAATGCAGTTACCACTGTGCAGGCATACTAGATTAAAAATGTTTTTTCTAAGAGATATATTCTTTGGAGAGCAAGGAAGCCAAAAAAGAAAATATGACCTTAATTCTCCCAGGACACAAAACTACCCTTTACACATATCCAGTATAAAATTCAGCAAATAACCACTGCTGTCCCCAAATAGTTTTTTAATATCCTGAACTATTAATACTCTGGCTATCAAGAAGTAGTTAGTGCTCTGTATAGTTTGGAGCCTAATGATTTTTTAAACTAAGTCAAATTTCCTTCTCTAACATACAGTGTCCTGATTTAAAATATTACTGTAGGGATAGGTGGTAGATTGCACAATTTTATTTGACAAGATAAGAAAGTGCTTTAAGCACAGAAATAGTTAAAAAACCAAAGTGATAAATGGAACTATAGGAATAGTACAAGCCAAGAGAGCTTGATGCCATAAGAAAAGTCCTTTGAGACATGTATGTGAATGTTCATAGCAATATGACATAAGAGCCCAAACCCAGAAACAATCCAACTGTCCATCAACTAGTAAACGAAGAAATAAAATATGTTAGTTATGTATTACTATGTCCAAATCACCACCGCCCCCCCCCAAGATGTAATGACTAAAAAAAGTGTTTATTTTCTCACCGTTCCTGTGGGTTTGGAATCTGGACCTTGCTTAGTTGGGTAACTCTAGTCTCTTTCAAGATTGAAGTGAAGGTGCTATTCAGGGTTGCATCTCATCTGAAGTCCATGCTCACTCATATGGTGTTCATAGGCCTCAGGTTCTCGTTAGTTCTGACCATAAACATCAGTTCCTTTGCCATGAGGGATCTTTCCATAAGGCTGCTTACATCATGGCTGCTCAGAGCAAGCGATTCATGAGAGAGAGAGAGAAAGAGAAAGCCCTAAGAGGAAAGCTATAGTCTCTTTATAACCTAATCTTAGGAATGACATCTCACCAAATTCAGTTCATTAGGAGCAAGTTGCTAGGTCCAGCCCACTCTCAATGGGAAGAAACCACACAAGGGCATGAATACCAGAAAGCAGGAGTTATCTAAGACCATCTTAGAATTTGCCCACTTCTATATAAAATCCATACAACAGTACTATTCGGCAAAAAAATAGGAACAAACTACCAAGATATGCTGCAAATGTGTGAACCGCAAAAATGTTAGGCTGAATGAAAGAAGTCAGACTTAAAAGATTGAATACAGTACTGTATAATTCTATTACTTGACATTCTGAAAAGGCCAAACTATCAAAACAGAAAGAAAACCAGTTGTTACCTAGGGCTGGGGGTTTGAGTGGGGAAAGCAGAATTTGGGGGGGAATGACGGACATGTTCCAAACTGGATTATAGTGATAGCTGCACCTCTCTGTGTATTTACCAGAAATCATTAAACTGTACACTTACAAGAAAAATGGCATGGGATACAAAACAACCGGCGGCCAGTTCTTTTTAAAAACTCTGAGTTTCGTGAAAGGCAGAAGAATTATGTCAGAATAAAAGAAAGAAAAGATACGACACCAACTGCAATTCATGATCCTAGATTGGATCCTGATTGTTGGGGGGAGGGGATGGTGGCATGCCATATGGATATTACTGAAAAATCGGAGAAGTTACATATGGACTATTGATTAGATAATACTACTGTACAAGGTTAAATTTGCCAAATAATTGTCCTGTAGGTATGTAGGAGAATGCCCTTATTCTTCATAAATACGTGTTCTTTCGTGGTAAAGTTCCATGTTTTCTGCAACAACCTCTTGACTAGTTCAGGAAAAAAATTTATATGTGTCCAGAGAATGTGGAGGAGAGATAGAGTAAATGTATTTCATTATTAACAGCTGGTTGGTTAACAGCTGGTGAATCTGGTTGAAGGGTATATAGGAATTCTGTGTAGTATTCTTGTAACTCTTTTGTAAGTTTAAGATAATTTCAAAATAAAAAGTTTAAAAAAGTAAAACAAATCTTTGAATGAATTCTCCCTCTTAGCTTCCATATAGGATCAAGCACAGCTATCAGCACAAAGAGAAAAACCAACCACAGAAAAAAGAAAACAAGTACTTTTGACTACTGCTTGTCAGGTACTGTTTTTCTTTGTTCGAACTAATTCCTATAACACCCTTAGAGCACTAATTCTTCATCCCATTACATTATACAGCCCATTACAACAACGTAGGGAGTTTAAAAATTCCCTATGCCCTTGCAGCAGCCATACAGACAAATTTAGAAGCTCTGGGAGTAGGACCCAGTCAGCAGTGTTTCTAAAGTTCTCCAGGTGATTCCGCTGTGCAGCCGAGGTTGGAACCACCACGTTGGACCTAAAGCTTTATTATGTGTCTTTTCCAATTGTCAAAGTTGAGGCTCAGGGAGATTCGATAACTTGCCCATGGTGATACAGCTTGTGAAAGTGCAGGGGTTAGAGCTGGACATGGACGCACAGAAAGCAGAGTGTGTGGGGGTGTCTATGTGACCCCATTTTCAGGCTCTCTCCACCACACTTCCTGGACATCTGGAGTCTTCCCTGGGCTTTCCCAAGCCTGCCCTGCAGGCCAGGAGCCGAGCTGGATGCTGCAAAATATGATCAGAGTTGCTTTGGATTTTAAGGAAAATGAACATGAATATATAAAAGATAATGAATATTTGTAGAAAAACTGTAGAAGCACATAGCTTTTTTGTGAGCTGATGAAATCTAGTGATGGAAGTAGGTTCAATCAAGAAAGTCTTCTTTGATAAGTTGTCAGAAAAAAGAAATTGACATCTCTAAACATTCTTTCTCATGAAAACCTTTATCTCCTTTCAACACTTTTTTCTAGAGTATTTTCCTCCTTGGCTTCTCCTGAAATTTCCTTCGGCTAGACAAAACAGACCTAATTTTTTTAAAATTGTAAAACAAGGAATTTTGAAAAGACTTCCCTCCAAATTTAGAATAATTAAATATGTTTCCTTGAAGCCATCTTTACCAATAACTTGCAAATCATTAGAAAGAATTATGTCTCATTTTAGTTTAGTCCTGTCTATTAATTTTTCATATTGCTGAACAGATAACATTCATGTTATAAACCTTAATTGTTGCTGCTCCTAGGTTTTCCAAACATTTAGAAATAAACCTCTTCAAGTGCTATCTAAGCTGAAGAAGGAGAAATTTGACCCACAGTTTATCACCTAGCTCATTAGCATACTAATATGACTATAATTTGCATTTGACTAGGGGGTTGTGCTTTCACCCTGTAATCTTGTTGGTGGAATATCACAGTTTTGGGTTGATTTTTAAGACAAATTGTATATCTACACTGGGGAAATAAGGTGGTGTTAATACAAGAAGCTTGGAAGTGAATTAATTGCTTTGAAACAATCCCATGTTGGTTTAGCCCCTTAGGTGGTGTTATTTGCACAGCTCTCGCAAATGCTAATGATCAATTCACATTGGCATTTAAACAAAATCAACCCTAAGACATTTCTCACACTCCCTAATGAATGATTCCTTTTTTCTTAGTCTCCGAGTTACCTAGGTCCTGCGGTGATCTAGAGTAGCTCCATTTTGATAAGAGAAAGTATGACGGGGAGACTTTCTAATAGCTCTTTCAGATAACTAGTTCAGATAACTAGCTCCTAGTTAAGAATGACCCAGCTTAAAAAAAAAAAAAAAAGGAATGACCCAGCTCTTTCCTAGCCATGGATGCAAAACTTTTACCTTGCTGTGGATACCCATGGGAAGGAAAATAATATGGGCCTGTACTGATGGCAGTCTTGCTGGTAATTGAGATTTTTATTATTAAAAAAAGTAATTAAATATTTTTTAAAGTAAAGTTTATTTATTGATAAAGTAAATTTTATTTATTTATTTGACAGAGAAATCACAAGTAGGCAGAGAGGCAGGCAGAGAGAGGAGGAAGCAGGCTCCCTGCTGAGCAGAGAGCCCAAGGCAGCTCATCCCAGGACCCTGGGATCATGACCTGAGCTGAAGCAGAGGCTTTAACCCAGTGAGCCACCCAGGCACCCCAGTAATTAAATATTTTAAGTAAGGGCGCCTGGGTGGCTCAGTGGGTTAAGCCTCTACCCTCTGCTCAGGTCATGATCTCAGGGTCCTGGGATGAGCCCTGCATCAGCCTCTCTGTGCCTCCCCCCTCCCTCTCTCTGCCTGCCTCTCTGCCTACTTGTGATTTCTCTGTCAAATAAATAAATAAAATCTTTAAATATGTGTGTGTGTGTGTGTGTGTGTGTGTGTGTGTGTGTATGTAAAGTAATAACATGTTATTCTAAAATATTCTGAAAATATGTTAGAAGTCTGCAGTAAAATGCACACTTGATGCATAGAGAGGCAGGATATTTCTGTTACAGTAACACCATTGTTTTCTGAATGTGCTATAGACTGAATGTTTTATTTTCCCTCCAAATTCATATGCTGAAACCTGATCCCCAAGGGATGGTATTTCAGAGGTGGAGCCTGTGGGAGGGGATTGGGTCATGAGGGCTCATGGGATAAATGACTTTATAGAAGAAACCTGAGAGGCGCTGGGTGGCACAGTCAGTTAAGCATCTGACTCTTGGTTTCAGCTCAGGTTGTGGTCTTGAGGTTGTGGGATCAAGCCCTGTGTCAGGCTCTGTTCTGGGCACAGAGTCTGCTTGTCCCTCCCTCTCTGCTCCTCCCTGCCACATGCTCCCTCTTTCTCTCCAATCAATCAATCAAATCTTTTTAAAAATTAAAAACCAGAGTACATTACAGAGACATGCTATATTGCAAAGACCTAGAACAGTAACTGGCATATATTAAAAATCTCAGTAAATATATACTGAGTGAATGGATGGATGGATAGGTGAATAAATGAGACCTTAGCAATACAAACCAGCAGGGAGGAAAAGAAAGCTAGGATTGGTACAGGCAGGCTAGCACCTCAGGCA
Source organism: Mustela putorius furo (assembly GCF_011764305.1). Classification (NCBI taxonomy): domain Eukaryota; kingdom Metazoa; phylum Chordata; class Mammalia; order Carnivora; family Mustelidae; genus Mustela; species Mustela putorius. The sequence goes on along the minus strand of NW_025421321.1, from coordinate 18,506,321 downwards.
GATAATCCCATCTGGTACAAGGTACAGTGACCATATTCCTGTTTCTAAAGAGTAGAACAACTTGGGTATAATCGCGTTCATTTTGGCAGGTGGGGTTGCGCAGAGGCAGAAATGTTATTAACCTGATCACTATTCTCCACCTTCAGCTAATGTATTCCTTCCTTCTCTGTCCCACCTATATGTGTTGCTAAGATTCCATCATTCGTAGCACCTAAGCCTGCCCATAACCATCTATAGGACAAGCAGAAATATCTATCATCTATCTATCTATCTATCTATCTATTATCTATCACACCCATGATCTAAAAAGCTGCCCTAAATAACCTGGGTTGTGTCTAGACATGGAATAGGTAAAAGCTAGTAATATGCACCAGTATCATCTTAGTTCAGACTGCTATAACAAGCACCACAAACCAGATGGCTTATAATCAAAAGAAATTTATTTCTCACAGTTCCGGAGACAGGAACTCCAAGATCAGGGTTTCAGTATGGTTAGGTTCTGGGAAGAGCCCACTGCTGGGATGCAGACTGTTGACTTCTCATTGTATCCTCACATCACAAAAAGAGGGTGGAAGATCTCTCTGGAGTCCCTCTTATAGGAGCATTAAACCCATTCATAAGGGCTCTACCCTCATGATCTAATTATCTCCCAAGGGCCCCACCTCCTAATACCATCACACTTAGGGGGTAAGATTTCAATCTATGAATTTTGGGGGGACACAAACATTCAGTTCATCACAAGTATCAAACCCTAGAAACACCATCTCAAACATTTCAGAAAGCTAGGGCTGAGGTACCATATGCCAATTACATAGATTCAGTAATACATTCATTTGCTTTATGTGAATCCATATTTGTATTTATACCAAAGTTCTTATACACCCAAGCAGAATTATATACCATTTGGTAATATTCTGCTTATTAAACTGGCTAACAAGGTAATTCTTTGGACCTAGGTGATTTGAGGAAGATACAACAAGAATTTGCACAGAAAATAGCAGTAATCTTCTAAATACAGCCAAGTCAATTGTATCTGTTGTGCACTAACAGAAAGACTCCTGGGCTGTAGTAGATAGCCCACTATGTAATCATCCTGGCTGAATAGCCTCAGATACTTTGTTTTGAAGGGAGTGCAGAAATCCTGCAGGCTTAATTGCCAATAAATCAGCATGACCTCCACTCCCTGGCAGTCCTTTTTTACAATGATCTTTTCAACCAGAAAATGAAGAGATGGATTTTACAGTGTGCGCATACTGCCTAGGGTGAGATAACAGAATTACACTTGCCGTGTTCTCCATTACAGCCCATGCTAGATAATGAAGGACTCTATTAATGACATGTTCTGTTTGCTTTTAGGTTATTTTTGTCTTGTATTATAGTTATTTCTTTTTGTTATTATGGAGAGCTGTCTTTCCTTTCAAAAAAAAAAAAAAGCCTTCTATCATTTGTTAATTCAATATTTTATCATCACCAGAGATTTTAGTCCCTAGTTAATTCACAAAAATTTGCATTAAAATATTCTGGCTTACTCAAAAAGCTATTCACAAACTGATTGAATTGGATGTTACTCTTAGCTGATTTTCAGATTTGTCTTAGAAAGTAACTCCTTTGAATTAATATTTCTTTCATGACTATAACTAATACAGAAATTTTAACACCCATCCATACACAGATATAACATAGCCTGCTGTTTGTACTTCTGAACTGTTTGAATGTTCAAATTTAATTTGAATAAGCAATATTTTGTGGTGTGTGTGTGTGTGTATATATATATATATATATAGTTAGATTTTACTCTATGAACACTTAAGAAAATCACAGAATTTAAAACTGCTAAATCATAGATTCCACATCCCACTTAATTCTGAAGTACCACTGCTATCTCTTCTGAATTTAGGGTGATGCTTCTTTTACCTGAAAGCAGGGAACTGGTTCAGATGATTTCTTGGAGCTCTGTCTAGCTTTAAGATCTCTGATGCAACCAGCCTGGTCAGGAGGCCATCTTCCTGTGTGTGGGCTGTGTGCTGGACAATACTGTTGTGCTGACAATATACATTAAAAAAAAAAAAGTTTTAGGATTGGGAAGATTCTGAGATAATGGCAGCCAGGACCTCCTATTTTAATCTCACCAAATCCCTGCATAACAAAACACAGAGCCACTAGATAGCAAGACCAATAACATTTACAATGAAATTAGGTGACAGAGTATCTTCGAAAACCCACAATACAAGCAAATGAAAATGAGCCTCAAAAATCCGCAAGTCCTACCACTTGTGTGGTAAAAAGCAGAGGAAAGCAATAGAGCCTCTAAATGAACTTGAAAACAGAGCACAAAAAATGGCCAACAGCTATCTACTGGAAAGTGTAGAAGACCGATTTGAGAATAGCAGCTGAAATTGGGAGGTAGTTCAAATGACAGCTGAATGCAAGAAGTCTCCAGTCAGGATGGAAGGCACTAGAACAGTTTGGTCCCAATGAATTCATGCAGCTGCCCATTCTGTTCCCTTCCATAATAGATCTTGACCTAGACTCCTGAGAGCAGAATCAAATTGATCAGGATAACAACAATAGAAACAAAGGAAAGAGAAGAGCCATAGCCAGGAAATCTCAGAAAGTAAAGAGTTATTTTTTAAACACTTTATAGAAATAAAAGAGGGAGCTCTGTGAAGTTAGCCAAGCTACCCTGAACCATGCCACCTTCTAAACATTCAGAAAACCTTTTTTCACATAAAAATGGGCAACATATCACTTACTATAAGAAAAGAAAGAGAATAAAGAGCACAATGGCATCAGACAGTGAAAGCACATCAGAAAGGTGTTCATGGCATATGTCAAGATTATAACCTTTAATTTCAAAATAATCTAGAAGGTGTTAAGAAAAATAATCTAAAAGATATCAAGAGATAAAAAAAAAACCATAAATCAAATCTTATTATAAATTCAGAAATGGGATGCTAGAACTCAGAGAATTAAAAATAAAAGAAAAATCACTTCAGAAATGGAGCCTTAAATAAAAAGAACACTAGAGAACATGAAAACAATATCTTTTCTTTTTTTTCTTACGTAAGCCTATGCCCATTGTAGGCATTGAACTCATGATCCTGAGGTCAAGAGTCACATGCTCTACCAACTGAGCCAGTCAGGTGCCCTGACAAATAGTATGCTAAGCAAGAGCTGAAAAGAATAAGAATTCTCAAAATGAAAAAGAAGTTAACAAAGATAGACACAATTCAAGAGAAAGTGACAAATTTAAAGCAAAGAATATCTAACATATAGATAATAGGAAGTCCTCAAGAAAGAGAAATCAAGTTGAGGGAACAAAACAAACACTAAAAAACATTAATTCAAGAAAACTTTCCTAAAACAAAAAGAAAAAAAATTTAAATTGCATAGGGAATGAGTGCATTATGTATCTGAAAATCTTCACTCAGAACAACCAACATCAAGACATAATTTAGTAAAATTATTAGGTGTTTTTTTTTTTTTTAAGATTTCACTTATTTATTTGAGAGGGAGGAAGAGAGAGAGAGAGATGCAGTGGGGGGAGGGGCAGAGGAAGAGGGGGAGAAAGAATCCCAAGCAGACTCCCTGCTGAGTGTGGAGCCTGACTTAGAGCTCCATCTCATGACCCCAAAGTGATCACCTGAGCCAAAACCAAAAGTCAGACAATTAACTGAGCGACCCAGGCATCCCAAATTATTGGACTTTAAAGAAAAAGGGATAAAAAGTTTTTAGACATCTAGGCAAAAGGAATGTGTGATTTATATGACAAACACAATTATATTATCATCAGTCTTGTCAACACTTTAATGCCAGACATAAATGGGGTAACATATTTAATCACTAAAAGAAACCAAATGTGAACCAAGGGTATATTTAGCAAAACTGACCATCAGGTGTCAAAAGCACAAACAAATGTTTATCAACATGCAGGAATTTAGGGAATAGTACCCTCATTTTTCTCTTTGAGGAATCTACTAGAGATCAGGCTTTAGAGAACCAAAATAACTAGAGAGACATCGACATAAGACCTGCTCATGAGCATTAAACAAATAATTACATGTAGGACTCAGACTAAATAAGGGCTAAAAGGGAGAGTATGGTATGTAAAGGCTGTCTGACAATGGAGTTACCATACAACTATCAAAACTGAGAGAAGAAAAAAAACAAACTGAGAAGAGAATCGGAGAGGAATACAGAAAACCTTCTATCTTTCCTCAGTAATTATATTTTTCTGTGCCTATGATGTATATAACATGGGATCATGTAAATGGAAATTCTGGGATATTCAAATTGTCTATCACCCTCTGCCCTTGAAAACCCAGATTTTCCTGTGTGGAAGACTAAATGCAGGCAGGCTTAAACACAAAACCTGTAATCCTGAATTTGACTTGGAAATATCAATATTAATTCAGATGTATTTTATGTTTAAAATGCGTATTTTGGGGCGCCTGGGTGGCTCAGCGGGTTAAACCTCTGCCTTCGCTCGGGTCATGATCTCAGGGTCCTGGGATCAAGCCCTGCATCAGGCTCTCTGCTCAGCAGGGAGCCTGCTTCTCTCCCTCTCTCTGCCTACTTGTGATCTCTCTGTGTCAAATAAAAAAAAAAAAAAAAATCTTTAAAATGTGTATTTCTCTGTATCTGTGTATTGTTTAATATGAAAACTTTTTTACAAGGAAGGTTTCTTCTTCTTTTTTTTTTTCTTATTCTAAAGATTTTATTTATTTATTTGAGAGAGAGAGTGAAAGGGAGCACAATTGGCAGGGAGGGACAGAACCAGACTCCCCACTGATCAGGGAGCCAAATTCAGGGCTTGATCCCAGGACCCTGGGATCATGACCTGAGCTGAACACAGATGCTTAACCGACTGAGGCACCCAGGTGCCCCAGGGAGGTTTTCATTTTAAACTTTCTTATCTCTGTCCATTGAAGAACCCTAGAAACAATGACCAATCCTGTGGCCATGAGCATCCTTAGCAGCCAGCTTGTGGTCTTGAAATACCATGATGCCATTTCACTCTAAAAGAAATCTGAGGGACGCTTGGGTGGCTCAGTTAAACGACTGCCTTTAGCTCAGGTCATGATCCCAGGGGATCCCAGGCTCCCTGATTCTCCCTCTCCTTCTACTGCTCTGCCCGTTTGTGCTCTTAGCTCTCTCTGTCAAATAAATAAAATCTTAAAAAAGGAATAAAAGAAATCTGAACTTCTTGAGGAAATGGCTGATTTCAGGTTTGGGGCAGTGTATTGGTTTGCTAGAGCTTCTGTAGCAAAATAGCATAAATGGAAGAAATTTATTGTCTCACAGTTCTGCAGGCTAGAAATCCAAAATCAAGGTATTGACAGGGTTGGCTCCCTGAGGGTCATGAGGGAAGGCTCTATTTCATGCCTTGTTTCTTAGCTTATAGGTGGCCATCTTTGCCTTATGCTTCTTCACAATGTCTTCTTTCTATATGTATTTTTGTAGTCCCTTTTCTTTATAAGGACATCAGTTAGATTAGGGACCACTGTAACTACCTCAGTTTGGTTAATTACCTCTGCAAAGACCCTATCTCCAAATAAGGTCACATTCTGAGATACTGGGGGTTAAGACTTCAACATATGCGTTGGGACTATAATTCAAATAATACAAGTAGTAACTATATAAAATGAACTTTAAATACCTTGTTATACTAAATAGTGAGGAAGTTCATTAAGATTATCAGGATCATCGGGCTCTCTGCTCAGCAGGGAGCCTGCTTCCTCCTCTCTCTCTCTCTGCCTGCCTCTCTGCCTGCTTGTGATCTCTCTCTGTCAAATAAATAAATAAAATCTTAAAAAGAAAAGAAAAGATTATCAGGATCAGGCACCTGGATGGTTCATTCAGTTAAGCGTCTGCCTTTGGCTCAGGTCATGAGTCCAGGGTCCTGAGATTGAACCCCGAGTTGGGCTCCCTGCTCAGTGAGGAGTCTGCTTCTGCCTCTCTTTCTCTCTCTCTGCCCCCCCCCACTCAGGTGCTCTCTCTCTCTCTCAAATAAATAAATTAAATCTTTAAAAAATTAATTAAATCTAAAAAAAAAAAAAAAATCAGGGTCATGTCCAAAGCCAAGGAGCCAACCTAAAGAGTGTCCCAATAGCCAAAGAAAAAGTGGGGGAAATTATAATTTGAGCTTCAAAGCTGATTTTATACATATATATAATTTATATTTCATATATTATTATGCATATTATTGCATATTATTAATATGCTATATATTTTTATATGTAATAAATTGGTTTCCTTTTGAGGATGACAGGGAAATAATTCATTATAAGAACTGAATATAAAAGAATTAACTAGTTGGGACGCCTGGGTGGCTCAGTTGGTTAAGCAGCTGCCTTCGGCTCAGGTCATGATCCCAGCGTCCTGGGATCGAGTCCCACATCGGGCTCCTTGCTCAGCAGGGAGCCTGCTTCTCCCTCTGCCTCTGCCTGCCATTCTGTCTGCCTGTGCTCGCTCTCTCCCCCTCTCTCTCTTTGATAAATAAATAAAAATCTTTAAAAAAAAAAAAGAATTAACTAGTTATTTATTTCCTATATGAACAATGCCATTGTGTTACTAAATAGTAAACAAGGGAAAGCATCTTTTTATAGAAGTATTCCAACTAATAATTGAAAAAGAAATGATGGGGGTGCCAGGCTGGGTCAGTTGGTAGAGCATGCGACTTGCTCTCAGAATCATGAGGTTAAGCCCCACATTGGGTGTGGAGCCTTCTTAAAAAAAAAAAAAAGAGAGAGAAAGAAAGAAAAAAGAAGCATTCCTGGATGGCTGTCGGTTAAGGGTCCGACTCTTGTTTTTCGTTCAGGTTATGATCTTGGGTTGATGGGATTGAGCCTCCATTGGGCTCCATACTTAGCTCAGAGTCTGCTAGAGATTCTCTCCCTCTCCTTCTCCCTCTCCTTCTACTCCTACTGTCTCTCTCTTTCTCTCTCAAAATAAATAAATAAGTAATTTTTTTTAAAGTAAAGAAATGATAGGATTAGAGTTGCACCATTTTCCAATTCTTAGCAAATTAATGGATAGGCACTGAGCATTAGGAAGCAGCTGACATCGCAAAAAGGGAGGCAACCCAACATGTGGCTCCAGCAAAAGAAAACCATCTTTCCATTCACGTTACTCTAACAAAATGGCACAGACTGGGTGGCTTAGAACAGCGAAAATGTATTGCTCACCGGTATGGAGGCTCGAGGTCTGAGATCAGGGTGTCAGCATAGTTGGGTGAGGGTCCTCGTCTGGGTCGCAGACTTATCCTTGTATCTTCATATGGTGGAGGGGTCGGGGGAGTTCTGTGGGATCTCTTTTATAAGAACATGAACCCCATTCATGAGGACTCCTCTCTCATGACCTAATAATCTCCCAGAGGCCTCACCTATTAAAACCATCACCTTTGAGGGTTAGGATTTCAAAACATGAATTTAGAGGGGACACAAACATTCAGTCCATACCATATAGTCTTCCCTAAGGATCCAAACATGAACCCGAGCATACCTCTGGGTACAGCTGACAATGTGCAGGAAATGAAGAGGATGAAGAAACTTGTTGAACTGCCCTATGGGTGCATAGTCAACAACATTTGGATTATAATTAAATAAATAAAACTAAATAAAATAAAAATAAAGTTTTATATCCCCCCACCCCCGCAAAATTAGAGTGTAGGAGAGTATATGGATTAAGTGGTCTAGGTTCTTCAACAGATAAGATGTGAAGAAAAGAATTGGAGGAGAAACCTATGCATTAAGAGACTTGCAATAGATCACTAAACAGTATCCCTGGGTTGCACACTTGGATATCTTATTATACTTGGGTAATATAAACATAAAGCAACGATTGCTTTAATCTTCAGAATAGCAGTTACTTTTGTCAACATAGGAGTTATCACTGGAATGGGTATGTGGAGGGGCTTCTGGGTAGGGGGTTGGGGTAGAGTAATATTTCCTGGCCTGGGTAGAGTTTATAAAGATGTTTGCCTTATAATGACTCATTAAGCTATATGCTTCGTGTGTTTTTCCTGTACCTGTTATGTTTCTCAGTAAAAAAGTTTGTCTTCTTTTTGGTTTGGTTTTGTTTTGGTTTAAGAGCTGAGCAAAACAAAGAGCTTTAGAAGAGCTCCATGCCATATGCTGCTTTCATTCCAGGATACTTGTCAGTGTCTTCCAGCAGTGCTACTGTGACCCCATTTCCCATTAAATTCAGCAAAGCCTGTTCTTGGGATAATAGGCAAACTCATTTCTGTCTACAACCTGGCTTACAGGCTGGGTAGGAAGAAAAGCAAGTGAGAGATCAGCAAAGTAGAAAAGAAAAACGTTTTGCCATCCAAGCATTTTCCTGCAAAAAAAAAAAATAAAAAAATATATATACACACACACATATATATAAAATAATATAAAATATTATATTTTATATATAAACATATATAAATATAAAATATAATATTTTATATTATTTTTATATAAACATATATAAATATAAATATAAAACTGGGAAAGCCCAGGTATAGAAATGGCAGCATTTAGTATAATAGTATCGTAACAGCTCTCTGAGAAACTACAGAATCCCTCACTGTCTGTTGAGGTTTATAGCTTCACTTCTTTCAAATTAGACAAAGTGGCTTCCTTCCATTTGATCCATTGATCTTTTTTAAAGCTGCAGTCTACCTGGAGATCAGTTTGCACCCCAAATCAATCTTTAAGTTATCAGCAAGATCTCTCTGAAAGCTAACTTTCCTGAAGTACTCATTAAAACAAAGAACTAGAGTCCACTGTGTGAGCAGTAACACATTCCCTGCAATGAGCGAAGAGGGCTATGAGCTCTGGATCAGACAACCTGCAAGTATTTATTGAGCACGGATTTTTCTATAAAGTCTTAATTTCAAATATGGGGTTGGAGCCCCAAATATATGGTCACCATACCTATTTTATAAAATCATTCTTTCCCTTTCTTCTTTCAGTGTTAATGAAAACACTGCTGCCCTTGTAGGTAGATCTGACAGATGACTTAACTTTTTCTTAAATTTTTAAATTTTTAGAATGGGTCCAGGAGGTTCCAAGGATATGCCCAGAACCCCCAAGGTGCCATTTAGAAAAGAAGGTTAAGCAGGCAGTTATTTAAATCCCGTCAGTTATTTAAGGGCCAGCTCAGCATCATCTCTCTGTTCTTCAAGCCCCTTGAAAGCTTTTTAAACTGAACTGCAGAACCTAGTCTTTATTATTGCTGGTACTGTACATTGCTCTTCAACTGCTTTATGCTTATTAACTATGTGTCCTTATATGGTTACAAAGCTTCCTGAAGGCAGCAGTGATGTTTTAGGCTTTCTTGCACTCTGCATTGCATATAGAAAACACTCAGTACTGGGGTGCCTGGGTGGCTCAGTTGATTAAGTGTCTTTCTTAAGCTCGGGTCTTGATCCCAGGTTCCTGGGATTGAGCCTTGTGTTAGATTCTCTTGCCCCTCCCCCTGCTTGTACTTTCTCTCTCTCTCTCTCTCTCTCTCTCAAGTAAGTAAATAAAAATTTTTAAAGAAGAAGTTAAAAAACAAACTCTCAGTACTCACTGATTTCATTGACTGATCCTTTAATACTTCCATGTATTCAGTCACAGTATTTACCAAAGACTGACTATATGCTGCAGTTATATAGCTATGAGCAAGCATATGCTCTTGTGAAACTTCCATTTTAATAGTTGGAATAAGGGAAAAATCCCAGGATTCGTCTTTTCCCCCCAAACTATGTACTCTAAAATGACTAACTTTCCCATAGTAGTAGTCGCTAAACCACCCTTCGTCCAAAAAGAATTCCCAGCCCATTCTGCTGCTTAATAGCAGGCAAATTAAAAGAAAAACCAAAACAGGTTCAGCAGGTATGAATTCTTTCTGATCGCTCTGCCTTTCAGGGAGGTACATTCTTCAAAAGTCAAGGAGAACCTTTCAAAATCCTGGGGTGGAAGGGGATTCACACAGTTTCCCTTTGACTACTGCACTTCTCCCCGGTACTTCCCCCAGACATATACTGATGGTTATATATCTGTACATTTATATATATGCATCTCTCTCTCTCTCTGGGGAGATTGTTATTTTTAAATCAGTAATCACCTTAGTACCCTTTGCCCTCTAGAGAGATTTTTTCAAAGGCAGGAGGGTGCCAAAGCTGTAAACCTCTGCCTTTGTGATTCTCTTTTTGATGCTGGAGCTCTCTCACCACCTGCTCCTTTGGTCTAAGCAATTCCCAAGCTTCCACAAGCCTGGGAATTTGGCTACTTCTTAACCACAGTTTTTCATTTCATCAATTGTGTCAAAGTGGCAAATTTTATAGTCCTGGGACCATACTGATTTCTCAAAGTAAGTGTTTCCCTGATTTCATTTGTTTTGACAAAATAATCTTTTGATAGGAAAACTAAATACATTTCCTCCAAACTGCCCCAGATTTATTATACATATAGTATAAAAATGATAAAACTGTGTTCTTAAAAAAATTATAGTGCAGATTGATACACTTGGTCCTGTTGGGCTCCCTGCTCAGCAAGGAGCCTGCCTCTTCCTCTCCCTCTGCTGCTCCCCCTGCCTATGCTGTCTCAATCTCGATCTCTCTCAAATAAATAAATAAAATATTTTTTAAAAATCACCCAGGGTTGCTAACAGGCCAAAAATATGCAGTAAGTACAATAATACTTATTGAATGAATGAATTAAATTCACTTATTTTATCCACCATTCCCAGATACTTCATATCTAAAGAATGGATTATCTGTGAAGATAAGGAAACATGCTACTAACATAAATAATAGGATTATAACAAATCATGAATCATTGAAAAACAATATTGCTATGGTCAAAATTTAGTGCTTTAAGCAAAGGCTTGTAAATAATTGTTCACCCATTTTTTTGTACATCATTTGAGTAATCCAATTATACACAGATGGGAAGATAAAAGTTTCCCAGAAAGGAATAAGGATCTTTTTCTAGTGGAAATACACAAACATTCTAAGTACAAATCCAAAGTTTGTTCTAGGTGATCCATTCTTAATACCCAAAGAATTGCTATCAGAGGTAGTATGTAGTATGCTGTGAGGTGGGGCTGAGTGTCTTTGAGGTGAATTCACGGGTTTTCGTGTGGGGTGATTGTTTTTATTTGTCCAAGTAGAAAGGGCACGTGGGAAGCAGATGGCTGTTAATCTGGCACGGAATGGCTCCAGATGATTGTACTGTTCCCAAGTTGAGCTCTGAGGAAGCTCAAACTAAGTTGGCTGTGGTCAGACAATTGGTGAAACTTGTGGGGAACTGTGGAAAGTGTTTCCTACGTGTCCTCTGACCTGAACTTTATCCTGTAGGATCCCCTTCTCTAGATTTGTTTACCTCACAGGAGACTTTTGAAATGATACAGTCCTCCAGGATTAAAGGATTCTAGTCAAATAAAGTTCATGTCTCTTTTCCGTACCAGAAATTACAGAGAAAATACTGAAATTCCTTAGGTTTCCTCTTTATACATACAAATAGAAAAACAGTAATGCACTGGCCCTGTAGAGCCTTTATGTTAAGGTAAACAGCTGGTCTTACCAAAGCAGTTTCTCTAAGAGTAAATCATTTGGGTGGGGCAGCTGGGGACTAGGGCATAAGTTAGACAACCAGTTGAGTATTTCTATCTCTTGAAGAACTGATAACTTACAACCCTCAAAGGAAGCATAGGGCAATTAATTTTGGCTAATATGTTGCTACTAACCTATGAATTCAAGCTAGAATTTTCTCATATAACATATATGAAACAGCCAGCTTGCCTATTTCCACAATCCACAGAGCTATAGTATTCTTTCTAACTTGTCTAATAAATGAATGGAGCTCAAAGTTTGAGGACAGGAAGAATTTGAAACCTGACCAAGTTTTCAGATGGGATATATACTACTTATTGACTACTGAGATAATTGGAGATCAGTAAAAAACCAATGTGAATCAAAAGTAAGTTAAATAAAAAAATAAATAAATTTTTAAAAAAGTGAGTAAGTTAAGAAATAAGTCCATATGTTTATGTAAACAATAGATCTCTATGTACCTGTTCTTCTTGACCTACATTGAGTCACATCTTCATTCATTTATTTAACAAATATTTACGAAGCTCCTACTATGTGACAGGCTCTGATAGGCACTGGGAACATGATAGTGATTGAAACAGATAAAAATTATGAGGCCTACACCCCAGTGTATTTTTTTACATTCTGCTTTAGTCATTTAAAGGCTAGTCAAAGGGAATGTCTCTCCTCTGACCTATTCCTCCTGCTCTCATGGAAGGGAGCCCTGGCTTCAGGAGCTAGAGGCCTAATCCCTAAGAGCTATTAGGAGTGGAAGGAAGTGCCTTAGGATTTCCTTCCCTGCCCCCGTGACTCTAAGTCTTCATTCACTTTGCTATGCCCTAAGCCTCCCAGTTTCCAAAATCTAGGGCAACGAACCACAAGCCTGTGTTTCTGCAGGATAGTGGTAACTAGCATTGGTTGACTACTTACCATGAGCTAGACTCACACTAAGTAGTTTACACACATTATCATGCTCAAACCTCCCAACCTGATGAGATAGGCACGGATACTACCACACAATAAGCTCTGAGTGGACATTTCTTGGGGGCAGGAAAACAGCAGAGTTTTGGTTCTTGGGTCTAGGTTCAAAAGAGAGAAAGCATTTTTATATTGGTTATGTATTACTGTATATACTCCCAAGGTTACCCCAGATTTAGCAGTGGAAAACAACAAACTGTTACTATCTCATAGTTTCTGAAGGTCAGGAACTTGGGAGCAGCTTTGCCGTATGGCTCTGCTCAGGGTCTCATAAGGTTGTCTAGTGTCAGTGAGGGATGCAGTCACCTGAAGGCTTGACCAGACTATTGGATCTGTTTCCAAGATGGCTGACACATGCAGCTCTTGACACAAGCCTCAGTTCCTCACTGGCTGTTAGCAGAAGACCTCAGTTCCTTGTATCACCTATCTCCTCACATGGCTGCCTCAAGCCATGGTAGCTGGAATCCTCCAGAAAGACTAATCCAAGAGAGAGCATGGCAGAAGCCACAGTGTCTTTTTGTAACCTAGCCTCAGAAGTAAGATTCTGTCACTTCTGCCATGTTCTATCCATCACATAGACCAACTCTGATATAATGTAGGAGAGAACTCCACCAGGGCATGCCTTCCTGGAGGTGTGGATTATTGGAAAACCATCTCATGTTCCATTTGGGGATTATTAAAACCAATTGGGGATTATTGTATCAGTTTTTATTTTAGTAGAAATTAGGTTGGTACCACTGTCAGACTGGCATGCTGTGGTTTTTTGATTTTCATTTTATAGATGTTAGGAACTTAGACATTTGCTCAAGGTAATACTACTATTAGTAGGAGAGAAGGATTCTGATGCCAGATGGCAGAGGTCAGTCTCCCAACCAGAACTCTATAAGGTCCTACCCTCCAAAGGCAGACCATACTCTCATAATGCCTTCTAACCACCAGTCCAAAGCCAAGAAATAGGGGAGGGGGAGCCAAGTCCAAAAATGGGGTATAGCCTGAGTCCTACTCAAGATTCCCATGAGGATGTATATGGTAGAGCATCCTAGAAAACAGGAAGGTAAATATATGGTTAGATTATAAGAACACTCAGGACCAGAGATAGAGTGAGACAGTTAAAGAAAGAGATCTCCTGCTTCCAATGGGTGATTGAGGTCATCATTTCCTAACATGTGTGAAAGTGACATGAGAAATCTGGTATTGGTACAAAGTACTGCAAGGGTGCTTTTCCTTAATGCCAAATAATTAACCCAATAAAAGGAAAAGATACAGACACTTGCCTTGGTAAGGTAAAAGAAACACAAATTACAGTCATTAATGTGAACCATTTGCCATTTGTGTCTGGCTAATATAACTACATCCAGGAATAAATGCAAGGAAAGCATGGATTCTGAAGTACAGGTAGGAGACTCTGAAAAGTTCTTTTATTGGATATTTCTCTTGGGACTGGCTCTGCCCTACATTCTCCTTCCAAAAATTAAATAGAAAGTACCTATTCCTCTTGAAAAATGATCTTTGCCCTAGAGATCCCATGGATAATGACCCAAAAGGGTACAGTCAGTCATACAAGAAATCTGTTAGAGGGGTGTCTGGGTAGCTCAGTTAGTTAAGTGCCTGCCTTCAGCTCAGGTCATGATCTCTGGGTCCTGGGATTGAGTCCTGAGTTGGGCTTGCTCAGTGGGGAGTCTGCTTCTCCCCCCTCCAGCTCCCCCTGCTCATTCCCTCTATCTCTGTCAAATAAATCAACAGGGAGTCTGTTCCTCCTTCTGTCTTTCATCCCACTTGTGCTCGCTCTCTCTCAAACAAATAAATGATCTTTTAAAAAGTAAATTCTGTTAGACATGATGCCAAATTAAGAAGCTTATGTGTGTCTTCCTCCTCTGCAAAACCTTCCTCGATGTTGCTGTGGTGGTCCAGATACTGCCTCTACCTCTTTTGCCCAAATGGGAGTTTGGATTAAGTGTGAAGAAGGAAAAGTTAGTCATTGGAAACCATGGAGGACTAGGAAGGTTGTACTGCCCTAGGGGTTGTTGTGGAACTCTTCCCAGTTATCCTCAGTGACCTGACTCCTTACCCTCTTTTCTTTTTTCTACAGGTTTAAAAAATTCAGCTTTTTTCTTTTTCTTTCTGACCTGTTAATACCTACTATACTTCTTGGTTCTCATTTTCCTCCAAGAGTGGTTGTAGAGTAGTATGTATCCCTTCCTTGCTGGGCACCAAAATAAGTACATAGGCCCTTTCAATCCTAAGGACTTTTTGAGGGGGGCATCATGGGGAAAAAGAGGGTCTAAAAAAATAACAACATGAAGAAGTTATGAAGTCTCCAAAAACCTTACACAGCATTTAACTTTATCCTTATCTGGTACCCAGAAGTGTAGATGGCTCTTTTTCTGCCTCTGAGGGTGGAGCTCTCATCAGAGCTCCTCCTTTATACCTCTTCCCTCCCTTATCTTGTTCCCACAGACCCCTTCCTCCTTCCCTGGTGGCCTCACTTTCAAGATATGTACAGTTTGTGTGTTGACACGAAGATATTCAAATACTCCCATATCCACAGAATCATTTACTGTCAGAGTCCCTCTGAGACCTCTCTCTCAATGCCTCTCTCATGCTACCTCAGACCTTTTATGATCTTAGCAGAGCATAAAAAACTGCAGTTGAGGGGAAGGGGACATTGGGAGTGGCAAAACTACAGACTTTGGGAAGACACGAAAGATAACATCATTCTTACTTTGCCATTTTGCTGAGGGCCCTTCATAACTGGTCTGAGTGCTTCTGGCCATGATCTCTGGGTGAAGCATTTCATAGACTGCTCTAAATGGGTGTTCTCTGAAACTGTGATTGTGAGTCTGGACACTGCAGATACTGAAGTGTGAATCAGAGGAATCCAGTCTGGCATAACCAGGAAGCTACTATAGGACAGACCAGTTACCTGCCACGATGAGGTAATATCACACACAAGGATAAAACTTGATAGCCTTGGTTTACTAAATGGGCATTAAAAAAAAAAATAGTCATTTTGGGGGGTGCCTGGATAGCTCAGTCAGTTAAATGTCTGCCTTGGGTTCAAGTCCTGATCCTGGGGTCCTGGGATCCAGCCCTAGGTTCGGCTGCCTGCTCAGCTGGGAGTCTGCTTCTCCCTCTTTCTCTGCCCCTCCCCCTGGTTACGTTCTCTCACTCTCTCTGTCTCAAATAAATAAATAAAATTTAAAAAAAATACTAGTCATTTTTTTATAGTGGAAGGGTGAGTACATTCAAAGTCAACTTATAAAAATGTCTCCAATTCTTGGTGTGCTTAAAGCATTCAACAAAAAGAGATTCAACAAAGGGTAGAAACTGGAAGCTGAATATTGATAGTATCTCAAAGGACTCAGAAATAGTTGGGTAACTCAGGTATAGCTTATTAATAGTTCAGGCTTTAGTGATATGAAATACGCTTTATGGGACACGTCTCTTGAAGGTCACTCGTACAGCTTAATTTCTCATTTATATTTAAACGACGTGGTCCTAGTGCTGAGTGCCTCTCGGCATCATCAGTGATAACTGAGCCTGGTCTCCTTAGTACCCTTGATTTCTTGCCCCTCTCCATAGGGGCAGTTATATTCTACACCCAGTCCCAGGAGAGGAAATAAATGCAGGTTCGGGGACCAAAAGTATTCATGATAATAGATAAACTACTTGGAGGCATTTTACAGAAGTAATTTTGTATCCTGAAAGCTATTTAATTTGGGGCATATTTTTATGAGATAAGATTTCTGTATGGTATGTATGCTTAAGTTAAAAATTTATCTTAAACTTGAAAGATTAAAAAAACCCTACATTGGAGAAGGCAGCTGATGACATAATAGTTTGGAGAAGTTAAAAAAAAAAAAGAAAAACAGGTCAAAAAAGAAAACACAGGGGTGCCTGTTTGGCTTATTTGGTAGAACGTGCAACTCTTGATCCTGGGGTTGTGTGTTCAAGCCCCATTTTGGGTGTGGAGAATACTTAAAAATAAGATCTTAAAAAGAAAAGAAAAAAAGACAAGAAAACCCACTGGAGAATTTTGAGAAACTCCAGATGGATTTGAACTTGTTGATGGAAGTAGGGAGCAATATGACAGATTAGGTCTGCCTCGAGTATACATAATTTTCAAAAGGAACTTAGGAATTCTCAGATAAGCTAAATTGCTGAAAGAAGGAAGGACCTCTAGAATTTATGATTCTCTGTGCATGAGTTCTGAAGAACGATTTATAAGTGTGGAACAGTCCTATGGGTAAAATGGGGGCAATGAACTTGTTGCCCTGTGCAAGATAGCTGGACTTCTGTTCTTATCCAGCCACATGGAAATGGTTATGGTTCCCTGAATACTCCCTGTTATGGATTTCGCCCCCTGTATCCCCATCCCATTGTTATCGACCCTGTTGGTTTCTCATAGCATTGTATGAGCGTTGTATCCTTCTGTGGTAGTTGACACAGTTTAAAATTAATTTATTTGTTTGAAAATTTGATTGTCTCACTTCATCATACTACAAATTTCAAAAACAGGGAGAATTGTGTCTCCAATGCCTTCCAAGTACAAGGTATCTATCTAGTAGTAATGAGTAAATATTTTTGAACAAATGAGCCTTGGCATATTTTTTATTTTTTGTTTTTGTTTTTGTTTTTTTTTGTCTGCTTTGAATGTCTTTCCAGTTTCTTTTTGGCTGATGATCTGATATTTATGTTTTCCAAAACCTAGCTTATATTACTACTCTAAAATACTGCTCCTTTAGAGGTAATTATGGCCTCATTTCTCTGTACATCTTCTAGGCATCTGGATTGCTATACTCACAATATTGTCCTGCAATTGTTTGTTTACATGGCTCTCTTAACTATGAGCTCCTTAAGTCCGGTGACTGGGTCTTCTTCTTCTTTTTATTCCCAGTACCCAGTGGCATTAGTAGATGTTCATAGATATTTGGAAATTGAAGTAATAAGTGAAGCTTACGTTTTCTGACCACTTTAACAAAGGAGAAGTCCTTTTAAGGACATGGCGAGCTGTATGTCCATAGCTCAGTGAAGGTGCAGGACACTAACGATGCTCCCAGGTAACATAGGTGTTGTTTCCCCTTACTTTAGAAACTTGCTACTTTTCTCCCTCACTCTTGTGGCCCAAATGGAGTTTCGCAGGCCACTGTCCATGATATAAGTCAAGAGAGTCCATACATCTCTCTCTCGGGCAGGGGGCAGGGAAGAGTGCCTGAGTGGCTCAGTCAGTTAAGCATCTGACTCTTGATTTCTGCTCAGGTCATGATCTCAGGGTCCTGGGATCCAGCCTCCTGTTGGCACTCCACTCAATGTGGAGTCTGCTTGGGATTCTCTCTCTCCCTCTCCTTTGTCCACCCACCCCCACTCTCACACTCTATCTTTCTCTAGAATGAATTTTAAAAATCCTTAAAGGAAAAAAAAAAAAAAAGAATCTCTGTAGGTTTTTTTCCTTCAATAGCTGAGTAATGGATAGCAGTTCTTTCCTCTCTGTTAGTATTAATGTCAAGGTATGAGCACAAGTTATTCCCCACTACTTGGAGAATATAGCCATCTCTTGAGAGTCCTGAGAGGATCAGGTGTCTACATCTAGTAAGATTCAGCCATCCCTGCACTCTCAGGGGTTTGGTTTTATAAGCAAGTACATTCCCTTTTGGATTAAACCTGTGAAGTTGTAAGGCTTACTAGCAGGCAGAGGTTCACCTCTCTACTACTGTTGGTCTTCTTTTCCCATTCTTCTCCCAACCACTACTCTAAAAACTTCTTGAACAAATAATAATACCTGTGAGATAATAGTGTGTGTGTGTATATATATATATATATATATATATGCCCCAATTCCCAGCACAGAGTTCCTAAAAGCCTTGTAATTTAAAACTAAATGATAAGAGTAGTAAGAGCACCCTTTGTTCTAATATTTGGTCTTTGACCCCCATTCTTGACAAAGAATTCCTAAATTCCTAAATTCCCTTGGAATTTCCTTGGTGACACCAGTAACTCTTGGTGGGCTCCTGGATCCAGGCTGGCCACTAGAAATACCAAGCAATGATTAGAAGCTTGGAATCTTTAGCCGCACCTCCCATTCTCCAGAGAAGGGAGAGGGCCTGGAAAGAAGTTAATAATTGATCATGCCTCCGTGATGAAGTCTCTGTAAAAATCCCAAAAGTATGGGATTCTGAAAGCTTCCAGGTCAGTGAACACATCCATGTATGGGGAGGGTGACATACCCTGATTCCACAGGGACAGCAGCTCCTGCTCTGAGGATCCTCCTAGACCTTGCCCTATGTATCTTGTCATCTGGCTCTTCATCTGTATCTTTTATTACATCTTTTAGTAATCAGGTAAACCTAAGTAAGTGTTTTCCAAGTTCTGTGAACTGCTCTAGCAAATAATTGAATCCAGTGGGAAGAGGCCATGGGATTCTCCATTTGTAGCCAAGTCAGACAGAAGTTGTGGGCAACCTAGGGACCCACTTGTGTTTGGCATCTGAAGGGGGGACAGTCTTGTGGGACTGATCCCTCTACATGTGGGATTGGAGGCTATCTCCGGTAGGTAGTATCAGAATGCAATTAAACTGTAGGTCACTCAGCTGATGTCACACAATTGCTTGGTGAGGGAAAACACACCCTGCACATCTGGCATCAGAAGTGCTCTGAGTATGGGGGAGTGCCTGGCTTTCTCAGTTGGTAGAGTGTGTGACTCTTGATCTCAAGGTTGTAGGTTTGAGCCCCACATTGGGTGTAGAGATTACTTTAAAATAAAATTGTAAAAAAAAGAGAAGTGTTTTGAGTGTGGTAGTGTTGTGAGAGTAAAGAAGAAACACAGGAAGAAAGACTGGGTTGTTTTTTAAAAAACGACATCCATTGGAAGACTTCTGGTTTTCAGAGGACCAAATAAAGATGGTTCTGCCTCCCACCTCCCTCCCTTTTCTCATAAGAGTTGCCTTTAAACAGTAAGAAAAGAAAGAAAGAAAGAAAGAAAGAAACACAGAGTTTATCTTTAATAAAACTGAGAGACAGTTGTGACTCTGAACCAAAGAGGAAGATGGTCAAAGTAAAGTCCCAGTGCCAGACCATCTTGATCAGAAGGAGCTGATTCATTTGACCCAACTGCAGTAAGGCTCAAGTATTGGTGGTACCATGTTCCTGGAAGACAGAGGCAAGGGAGTGGAATGGGGACTGTTTAAGAGTATGTAAAGAATAGGGGCGCCTGGGTGGCTCAGTGGATTAAGCCGCTGCCTTCGGCTCAGGTCATGATCTCTGGGTCCTGGGATCGAGTCCCGCATCGGGCTCTCTGCTCAGCAGGGGGCCTGCTTCCCTCTCTCTCTCTCTCTCTCTCTCTGCCTGCCTCTCTCTCCATCTACTTGTGATCTCTCTCTGTCAAATAAATAAATAAAATCTTTAAAAAAAAATTAAAAAAAAAAAAAGAGTATGTAAGGAATAGCTAGACCCGTAGGTTCCCATGCATTCTACAAGGGGCTAACTTTCCCCACGCTCAGAGATGAGAGTCGAGTCTCTGGAGAAGTCAAACTAGAAAGTTTCAGGAAATCAGTTACAGAGGAGAGCTGGCAGTAAGGTGTAAGAGTCTGAAAAGAGGGAAATGAGGACTTCAGTGTCGAGTTCTAATGGCACTTCCCCTCCTCCTCCCATGGGAGAGACTCAGCTCAGACCTACCTATACTAAAATTTAGGGACACCAAACGAAAAAGTTGGCTATCCACCTCCTTGTATTACATTTCACTAGAATATAAACCCATCTTCACAGCTTTTAAGTATCTCATTTTAAGTTATAAATGGGTAGACTAAGATCAGTGGAGATTCAAGGAAAACCTCCAATATGGAAGTTAGAAACTAGAACAGTAACAACAGCAACAACTCAGAGAGGAAAAAACCTTTCAGAGAGAAAAAAATCATTCCACAGGATTGGGTAAAAAGACTAACACCAAATTTCTCAACAACACAGCTAGAAGCTAAGGGAGTAATCTATTAAAAATCTGAGTAAAACTTACGGGGTGCCTGGCTCTGGCTGGTTCAGTAGCCTTGATCTTGAGGTTGTGAGTTAAGGCCCCATGTTGGGTATAGAGATTACTTTAAAAAAAAAAAAATTAAAAAAAAAAAAGAAAGAAAAAGCCCAGGTAAAATTTATTTTCAGCCTGGAGTTTTATACCCATGCACCCAAACAAACCATTGATTATGTGTAAGGATAGGATATACACATTTTCATACAGGCAAAATCTCAAAAAGATATTCCATTCACATATCCTTTCTCAAGAAATCACTAGATGATATGTTCCACCAAATGAAGAAATAAGCCAAGAAAAAGCACAGTGGGTTCAGGGAAGAAGGGATCCAAGACTGGAGTAAGAAGTCACCATGTAAGTTAAGTGGGATGGAGGGCTCCAGGAAGGATGTTGTCAGTGGGGAACAAAACAGAGCTACTAGATTATCTAACAGGTTCGGTCATATGAGAATTTTTAGTGAGAAGCATTTTCTAGAACTGTCGGTGGGTATGGAAACACAATTTGTTCAATGAAATGAAATCTGAGGAAAGGACAAAATAAAGGCAGTTATCAACTTCAGGACAAGCTAAAAGACAGAAAGAAAAGAAAACTAAAAGAAAGACAAGCTAAAAGAAAGAAAATGCAATCATTGTTCTTGACTCATTGGCAAACAGTACTTACAGTCCTATTAACTAACACTGAATATGGATTCAGCCAAAAAATATGATACAACTATGTTGGGGGGTAAGGGAAGGGGCAGAGGAAGAGTGCTAATTGCCTTGCCTGCAATGAAAGAAAATCAATAGATAATATCTAACTTGATGACTGAGAGGATCACATGCTGAGAATCTTGGAGGCAAATAGAAACAACTATAAAAGCTGGAAATGATTGTGTCTGTAAAATAGCGTGGTGAGGGTGGAATGGAGCTGTGTGAAAATATTGTTGGTTTTTTGTTATAGGCTTTGGGGCACTATGTGACCTTTTAAATTATGTGCATATATTGCTTTGATAAGTAAAAATTAGTTTAAAAATGTCAAGGGACACCAAATTATTACACAGCTCAGTTGCCCGCGTGTGGCATTATGGCTCTGCTTTTATGCTTGAAGGATTGAAGATGTGATCAGAGAGTGGGTCAGAGAATGGGTCATGAAGGGCCTCGTGTGCCAACCCAAAGAGCTTGAATTTTATTGTACAGGGAATGGAGAGGCTTCAGGGATCTTAAACAATGGAATAATAGGATCAGACATGCTCTCTGAGCATTAGCTTCCTAGACCAGGTTGGCTTGGGAAGGACTATAATGGCACTTTTTCCCTCACCAACATTTTATTATGAACAATTTAAAATGTTTTAGTTATTAGCTTTAAATTTCTATTTATTTATTTTACTATTTTTATTATACATTATTAAATAATTATAAATTATTTAATTTATGATGAAAAATTTTCAGAAAAATTGGCTTATGCCGCAAACATTCATATGACTACCTAGATTCTATGATTAACGTTTTACCGTATTTGCCTTCTCACATAATGTCCCATCTGTCTATTCCTCTGTCCACCCATCAATCCAGCTGATACTTTTGATACATTGAGAGACATCAATATATTTCATCTCTTAACACTTCAGCATGTATATCATTTATGAGAGTTCTTTTTACAGAAGAGGAAAGTATAGACTGTGGAATCAGACCTATTTCAATCTCAGATAATAATTTTGCTGTTAGATTATTCAATGTAACAGTTTGTTTGGGGGTCTTCATTTTAAAGAAAGAGTAGAATTATAATTGCTTATTCCTTGACTTTCACGAGCACAAAATTGTATCTACATTGGTATAACCTACTTTTTAAAATGTTCTTCAGTAACGTAAACATTTATTTTTCTAGTTAAATAATTACCCCCATGGCAATTATCAATTTCCAATACTAGTTCTAGACTATTAGCCTTGTATGTCAACCTCAGAGATCCTAGAATCTTGATCATTTTCTCTGCCAAAGAGGAGAAGGAGTGCAATCCTCTTAGTGAGAGTTACCACCACTGTCCAACATACTGTCAGAGAGAATCTGCCTCAGTTTCCTGTGAAATAAGCCTTTGATCTTGGAAGATGATAGTGTTTACTCAGAACAGGAAATGAGCTCTTAGATGCCTTTGGGAACACTAATTGCAAGGAGTTAATAATTTATCTTTAACAGTTTTCAACAAATACTCATTGAGGGAAATCTTATCAAAATATTACGAACTCTTGAGTCTGGTTCATTCTGTCGACCACATGTTTAATAAATGAATTCAGCTTTAATAACTTCAGGAAATGGAAGCTTATCTATTCAGCCACTATCTCTTGATTCTAGAATGCAGAGATACAGGGATCTTGTCCTCAAGGTATACTCTGTCTAGTGGGAAATAATACAGGGAAAAAAACTAAAACAAACAAACAAACAAACCCAAACAGTAGAGAGTGATAAATAGCATTAACAGATACTTCAAATGTAATAGAGTCAAGGCACATAAGTGGGACCAGTTTTGTGGAGAGGAGGTTGCTGTCATGGATCAAGGAAGCCTTTCGGAGAATGGCATACTTGTGTTGTAAAGGAAAGGCCTTGAAAAACCTCACCTAACATAACTTGAGTTTTCAAACTGTTTTATATAATGGAAATGTCGTCTTATAACTTTTTATTCAACATCTACTGGGGACTGCTCTGTGCCAGGCACTGGCCATGGTTCTGCGAATATAGCTGTGAGCTGGGGAGATCTTTGCTCAAGTCTAGAGGTGAGACAGACACTGAGGAAGTTAAGTGTAACTGGGAAGAACATTGTGATGGACAAAGAGAAGGGTCTGTAGCAGAGGGGACCAGCTCTAGCCCAGGGGGGAGGCATGAGCACACAGCTTAGCACTTAGATGTTTGCCTGGTCAGTGCGAGTTCTATGTTCCCTTTGAAAGCGCAGTCATCCTCACAGTTATTCTGCATCCTCTATAGGGCCTCCACCATGGACCAGGGCTGTAGTTAGCAGCTCAGAAGCCACAGCCTGTATGGGTCTTTATGCTCAGGAAGGCACTTTTGGATCTTCACCATTCTGAAAATAATCTGTAATTTCATGGAGTGCCATAGAGTGTTCTGATTACATTCCTCCAAAGAGTTTTTACTGAGTGTTTATTAAAGTCTTGCCTGGTTAAGGACGTGAGACTGTAGGTCCTGAAATCACTTAATTTCACATTGCAGAAGTCCTGTGCTTGAAACTCTAACTCTAGCCAGCAATCTTACAAATGCCCATCATTGGTCACTGTCGGACAGATATTCACCGTGATTTTTATGGAAGGTGGGTAAGAGGTGCCATCACAGCTATCAAGGATGTATATTATAGAAGCTCTTCCACTAATTCCCACCTTACAAAATTAGACAGATATAACCAAAGTCCATGCCAGAACAAAAGCCGGTTAACTCTGACACCAAAAGATGGTATCAGTAGGAGTGAATGTACTATGAGCCTTCCTGTTACATTTGTATACTTAATAAGTGCTTGCAAAATTCATTGAAAACAAAGTCAGTTTTCCAAAATCCCAGAAACAAAGATGTAGCATCAGAGCTGGGAGGGAACTCAATGGTCATCTAGTCTAGATTTTGCCAACCAGTAGATTTTAAAGCTCTATCTGGTAACTGTAACCAAGACATTAACCAAGATGAACCTCTTAGACTCTTGTCAATGTCTCTGATTTTCCTGGAACCCTCACCAAGGAGTATAGCTGTGTTGATAGCCCCACGGCCATATTCCAACTTTACTTCTCTTCACATTCATTCAGTGGTTCCAGTGTCAGCACCCATCCCAAACCTGCTCTTCCTACAAGCTTTCCATCCTAGTCAGTGGCAGCTTGATGCTTCTACTAGCTCAGGCCAACAATTTGGTTGTCATTTATAACTATTTTACTTTCTTCTGCACTTGCTCTCCAGTCTCTCCAACAATCTTGTTGATTCCATCTTCAACATATATCTAGAACATGACTTCACTTGCTGCTATCCCAATCCAAGCCATCATGAGTTTCTCCTGAATTGTTGCGGTAGTCCCCTACTTGGAGACAGCATTTCTACCTTTGCCCCTTCCAGTCTTCTCAACAGAGCAGACAAAATGATTACTTTAAAACCTTAGGTCATCTCATTCCTCTAATCAAAGTCCTCTAGTGGCTTCCATCTCACATAGTGTACATGCCAATGGCCTTACTATGGCCTCAAATGACCTGCATGATGGGAGCTCTTCCCCTTCCTCCTCCTGCTCCCACCACTTTGTCCTCCTAATGCATGTGGCACTTTCCCACCTCAAGAACTTGACACTTGCTCTTCCCTTGGCCTCCACTTCTTCCTGCAGGGATCCTTTCCTCTCTGTCTTCGTCCTCTGCTCACAGGCTTCTGCATCATTGAAGCCTTCCCTAGCACCATATTAGTGACATCCTTTCCCTCATCCCAAACCTTTCATTTTCCCCTACTCTGTTGTTCTCCAGAGCATTTACCACAGTCCAATAGACTATGCTTTGCTTGTCTACGTATTTATTGATTATTTCTACCTGAACTTCATGACACAGAGACTTTATCTTGTTCACTTCCATATTTCTAGCACATAGAACTTTACCTGTCACCTAATACTTAATAAGCATTTGTTGGATACATAATACATAAATTGTAACTTTATTGCTACAAATATTATTACTAATATTGTTATGATAATTCAGATTTTTCCTTTGTTAGCAGGCTAACTTCTGTTCACCCTTCAAGACTCTACTTAGGAATTCCAAATTCTAAAAAGTTTTCTCTTTGTTTTCAAGATGGTGTTAGAAGTCTCTTCTCTGAGCTCCCATAGCAACCTGAGCATGTCTCCATCAGAGCTCTGATCACATGACAATGTCTGTGTACCTAGGGAACTTCCCTACCACTGGCCTGGGAGTGGGATGTAGTATCTTTAATCAGAACTTCCTAGGACTTCACACAGTGTTTGGCTCAGGTTAAGCCTATAGCTGTTTGAAGGAAGGAAGGAAAAAGGGGTCAATTAAAAAAGAAAAGAAGGGGGACTCCTGGGTGGCTCAGTTGGTTAAGCCACCGCCTTCAGCTCAGGTCATGATCCCAGGGTCCTGGGACCGAGTCCCGCGTTGGGCTCCTTGCTTGGCAGGGGGCATGCTTCTCTCTCTGTCTCTGCCTGCCACTCTGCCTGCTTGTGCGTGCTCTCTCTCTCTCTCTCTCTGATAAATAAAATCTTTAAAAAAAAATAGACGTGGAAAATTCACAAATTTTCTTAGAAATCAGTAGTAAGTGTTTGGTAGATAAAATTTTTTAAAAATGGCCATGTTGAGAATAAGAGTAGAAATATGAAGTACCTAGGTGTAAGTTTTGTAGTATTTCTGTGTATACTCTTATGAAATCCAATAAACACAAAAACACTTTAGTGACCTTTTGAAAAAAAGAAGTGAATACAACTGGAGTATACTATGTTCTGGTGGGAAAATTGAGTACTATTAACATTTAAACAAATCATCCTTTAAAAATAAATAAATATCTTTAATTTAAAAAAAGGAAGGAATAAAAGGAAGAATGGATGGAAAATAGACTGTAATTTTCATTTCCAGTAAAAAAAGAAAGAACTCTGGGGCACCTGGTGGCTGTCAGTGAAGCATCTACCTTGGGTTCAGGTCATGACCTTGGGGTCCTGGGATCAAGCCCACTTTGGGCTCCTTGCTCAGAAGGGAGTCTACTTTTCCCTCTCCCTCTGCCCCTGCTCATGCTCACTTGTGCTCTCTCTCTCTGTCTCTCTCAAAAATAAATAAATAAACAAATAAATAAATAAATGAAATCTTTAAAAAAAAAAAGAACCTGTTACAAATTCAGTTAACACACTTGAGGGATAATGCAGACCTCCTTTTTGAAAAGTGTGCTGAAGTCCATAGAACAAAAGCCACACCATCTTAACAGTTCAGTGACATCAGTACATTCACAATTATTTTGTTTTTAGTATATTTACATTTTTGTGCAACCATTACCACCATCCATCTCCAGAATGCTTTCCTCCTGTACACCTGAATCTCTGTACCTGTTAGATGCTAACTCCCCAATTTCCCCTGCCCCCAACCCTTGGCAGCCACTATCCGACTTTCTAAGTCTGTGATTACTCTAGGTACCTCTTCTAAGTAGAATCACACAGTATTCTTTCTTTTATGACTGGTTTATTTCACTTAGCATAATGTCCTCAGAAGGTCCACGTTGCAGCATCTGTCAGAACTGAATTCCTTTTTAAGGTGGAATAAAGTTCTGTTGAATGTATGTACCACATTTGTTTATCCATTCATCTGTCCATGGGCACTTGTGTTGTTTCCACCTTTTGGCTATTGTGAATAACATTGCTAAGAGCATGGGTGTACAGAAGTTCTTGCTTTCACTTCTTTTGCGTATATACCCAGAAGTGGAATTGCTGAACCATGTGGTAATTCTATTTTTAAACTTGGGGGGAACTGCCATACGTTTTCATTAGCAGCTGTACCTGTTTACATTCCCACAATGGGCATAGGACTTATAATTTCTCTGTATCTTCACTAACACTTTTTACTTTACTTTCTTTCTCTTCTCTTTTCTTCTTGTCTTTCTGCCTTTTTAATAGAAGCCTGTGGTACTATGTACATATGTAAATACATTTAAGCTCCCAGTAGAGAGTCTTTAGCCTGCAAGGCAGCTGGTGTACTAAGGTGAACTTCTGGAATTTGTTCAGCTGCATAGACACTTATTCCTCTCTCCCTATCTGCTTTCTCCTAGCTGAGTCCCACCAGCCCTTTTGAGTGGCTTCATGGAACAAATTCTCATGATTCAGGGTGCCTGGGTGGCTCAGCAGTATTCAATATATACTTCGAGCCTTCCTCTCCTCTCTTCACAAAAGGCAATCGAGGAAGAACTATACACGGTTTACCTGCAGGAAAGAGCATAAAGGTAATAAAAGGGCTGAGTGAGTTATAAAGTAAGAGAGTGAGGGCAGATTCTATAGAGCCCTTGTGTGCCAGCAGCAAAGCTGAGTGAAGGAACATCTGGAAAGCCCTTTCCCCCAGCCATATCCCATATCAATCACCCCATCAGCATCACCCCTGGAGTCCAACTCTGTTCTTAGGAAGCTTAGGAAGTTTGGAACACCAAACATCATTTCTCCCTGCCCCCAACACTTGGGGCAATTCTAAATATTACAGACAATTCTAAAATATTTCCAAAAACTTATGTTCAGGGAGCTATGATCCAAACATTTTAATTTTACAATTTTTTAAAGGATTTTATTTATTTATTTGACAGACAGAGATCACAAGCTAGCAGAGAGGTGGGCAGAGAGAGAGGAAGGAAAGCAGGCTCCCTGCTGAGCAGAGAGCCCTATTTGGGCCTGATCCCAGGACCCTGGGATCATGACCTGAGCGGAAGGCTAAGGCCTTAACCCACTGAGCCACCCAGGCGCCCCTTAATTTCGCAGTTTTTAAAAGATTTTCTATATTTGACAGAGGGAGAGAGTGAGAGAGAGCACAAGCAGGGGAGCAGCAAGCAGAGGGAGAAGGAGAAGTAGGCTTCCCGCCGAGCAGGGAGACTAATGTTACTAAGCCTTACTTGATCCCAGGAATCCGGGATCATGACCAGAGCCTAAGGCAAATGCTTAACTGACTGAGCCACCCCAGGCCCCAAATTTCACAATTAACTCTTACTATACCTGTCTTCTCAGCTATGAAATGAAATTATTGGACAAGAAATCTCTAAGGACTTTACCAGCTCGAAATAATTTTGGTTCTAAACTTTCCAATGACTCATAAACAATTACTTTTATTTTAGAAATGTTTCATATGTATCAAAGTAATTCTGTCTTATTCCGGCCTCAATGGTGACCTTATTTATGTTGAATAACTCTGAAAACTCAGAATCAGGTGCTTGTTGATCTTTATTCTCTATCAGAATATTATAAACATGTGTGTCTACATTTGCAGAGAGCTGTAACTTCTCAGTCATTAGCCATCTTATCTGCCACCACCTCCAAATGTTTCTTTTCTAAAAGCACACAACAAAAATGCCACTGGATTAGATGTAATTATGAAATGCTACCTAGAAGCAAACATGATATCCAGTGTGTGCTCAGTAGAATTCAGAAGCTGTAATTGCTCATGTATCCCTCCCTTTTACTCACTCGCTATCAAATATGCTTTGCAAACAATCTAAAAAGAGACAAAATTCACCATGACTGAAAGGGATTGAGCCTGTTATTGTTATGGGCGAGATGTTTTCATAGGTTTCCCAGCCTGTTGAGAGCCATTTCAGGATGGTGAGTCAAGGAATGAAATCTGAAATTGCCCCTTTGTTTCTAACACACCTTTCAGTTGATGTCATCAGGCATTTCTTAGAGTGAGCCACTGCCCACCTCTTAGTCATATTCATTTTCATCAATTTTTTAAGATAAAAGATAAAAAATAACTTATTTTTTAAACTTTTTTTTTTTAAGATTTTATTTATTTATTTGGCAGAGAGAGAAATCATAAGTAGGCAGAGAGGCAGGCAGAGAGAGAAGAGGAAGCAAGCTCCTTGCTGGGCAGAGAGCCTGATGCGGGACTCCAACCCAGGACCCTGAAATCATGACCTGAGCCGAAGGCAGAGGCTTTAACCCACTGAGCCACCCAGGCGCCCCATAACTCTTATTATTAACTTATGATTCACTCATTCTGTATTCTGGATAAACTTAAAAAAAAAAAAAAAAAAAAGCTTAAGGAGCACCTGGCTTAGTCATTTAAGTACCTGACCTTTGGTTTTGGCTCAGGTCTTGATCTTATAGGTTGTGAATTTGAGCCCCGCCTTGGGTCGGGGTGGGGGGGTTTATTTATGTGCTTAGTGGGGAGTCTGATTGAACGATTCTCTCCCTCTCTCCCTTGCTTTACTCACTCTCTCGGGCTCGCTCTCTCAAATAAATAAATAAATCCTACCCCCCCCCAAAAAAAAAGTTAAACATGCTCTCCCTGAGTTGTTGTGCGTGCTCTGATTTATCCGTAATTGTTACCACATGCAAAAGAATCTCATGGATGATTCTTTGTTTTTAAACTCCTTTAACACTTACTTTGACAGCATACATATACAGTATAGTTACAAATCAAGTAACTTACTTTAATGATTCTTTTTTTTTTTTTTTTTTTACTTTAATGATTCTAAAATAGGGTTTGCAGTTTCTCTGTGTTAAAAGTCCATGCTATCGATTACATCATTTTGATTTCCTTTGCAGGAAACAAATAACCACCTATTTTAAACAGAAGAGCATTTAATTCAGAGAGTTAGGGAATTGGTAGGGAGGCTGATAGGAGTGGGATAAGCTGGGTTCTTTCTTTTCTTCTTTTTTTTCTTAAAGATTTTTTTGTTGTTGTTGTTAGAGAAAGTGCACAAGCAGGAAGAGGGGCAGAGGGAGAAGCAGTCTCCCCACTGAGCAAGGATCCAGATGTGGGACTTGATCCAAGAACCCTGGGATCATGATCCGAGCCAAAGGCAGATGCTAAACCAACTGAGCCACCCAGGCGTCCCAAGCAGGGTTCTTTCTAGTGACCCCCAGAACATCACCACTGAACTATCCTGCCAGAGGAGTGCCAGTGGGGTGTGGGAACTTTCTCTGGAAGGTTTAAGAATGCACCAGTCAGGGTGCCTGGGTGGCTCTGTGGTTGGGCGGCTGACTTGATTTCTCAGGACATGATCTTGATGCTCAGGACGTGATCTCAGGGTCCTGGGATCAAGTCCGTGTTGGGCTCTGTGCTCAGTGGGGAATCTGCTTCAGGATTCTCTCTCTCCCTCTGCCCTTGCCCCTGCCCTCTTTCTCTCTCTCAAAATAAATAAATAAATCTTAAACAAAACAAAACAAACAAACAAACAAACAAAAAAACACACCCCACTGACTGTGATCCAGGCAGGGGTCAGGAAGCTGCCCCTGCAACTGCTTTTTGACAGTTATGAAGCCAGTCTTTGGACACCAGGATGCTATTGTAGAAAAGCCCAGTAATTCCATGACCATGACTGTCCGTAGCAACACCTAAGAACTCAAGAAGGTGGTACTGACCCCTTCTGCTTTCCAAATCTTGCGTATTACACTGATTTAGTATGATCTCTTTCACATCCAGAGCCAGCTGCAAGGGAGTATGAGAAGTGTGAGGGTTTTTTTTTTTTAACACAGATAATCATTTTTTTTTAAGATTTTATTTATTTATTTGACAGACAGAGATCACAAGTAGGCAGAGAGGCAGGCAGAGAGAGAGAGAAAGAGAGAGGGAAGCAGGCTCCCTGCGGAGCAGAGAGCCCCTTGCGGGGCTCGATCCCAGGACCCTGAGATCATGACCTGAGCCGAAGGCAGCAGCTTAACCCACTGAGCCACCTAGGCGCCCCTAACACAGATAATCATTAATTGTTATTGTCATAAGTATTACAAAGGCAAAACCGCAAAATATAATAACAACACATAACAGGGTGGTCTGACTTCCTTTGCAAGGGTCAGAGACATTTTTTTCCCCTGTATTTTTGTAACAAATTACACCATCTCTTCCACACATTGTCTTTTTCACTTAATAGGATATCTGGACTATTACTGTGTATCAACACATAATGAGCTTTTATATTCTTCTTTGTTTTATGACTGCAAAGCATCCTACAGTATAAATGTATATAATTC
This sequence comes from Mustela putorius furo, assembly GCF_011764305.1. Taxonomy (NCBI): domain Eukaryota; kingdom Metazoa; phylum Chordata; class Mammalia; order Carnivora; family Mustelidae; genus Mustela; species Mustela putorius. The sequence continues at coordinate 18,475,101 of NW_025421321.1, read as the reverse complement.
ATCTTACCATTTCCCTCTCCATGGACGTTTGGGCAGTATCCAGTCCTTTACTATCACAAATAATGCTGTGGTGAATGGCCTTGTATTTATGTGATTTCCCAAGTGTGCAAGAGTATCCATAGGATGAATTCCTAAAAGTAGAACTTCTCAGTCAGTGGGCATATTGTTTGTAATTTTGTTGTTCTTGGTGTCATTTGTGATTTTTTTAAAGAAAATATATTTTCTTTTATCCATTAGTTCATTTTTTGAATAGCTAATACACACACAGGGTAAAAAGTTAAATAAAAAGGAACAAAAAGGTAGATAGTGGAAAGCAGATTTCCTTCATGATTCATCCAGAAATGTTCTATGTATATATAAGCACATAGACACTTATATCCATATATATCAATACACGACATATGAACATATAAATTAATATGCAGAATTTCTCTTCTTAGGGCTGATTTTTTTCCCCCCTGCATATGGTCTATGGGGATCAGGGAAGTTTTGCTAAAACATAGAGACCCCAGGCTTCAGTGTGGCATTGGGTTAGAAACAAGCCTTCTATACTGTCTCATCATTTCCTCTTTAGTGTTCATGCATGGGCTTTCCCAGTGCCCATGTGGTCATTCTGCAGGCAAGGATGGCTATGGATGCGAGCTCTCCACAGTCCATGGCCTCAGGTTTTCTAACAAGATCTTCTGTGCTTTATGCAGAGTAATAGTTCTGGAGTCTGTCTTCTCCATAACTGGACAGAGTCCCTCTACCCCTCTCATGGTTAAAATTTCTTTTTTGTGTGGCCCATATATTTTTTCTTGCTTTCCTCCCTTCATGTGATGGAGCGTGTTTTGCAACAGTTTTCTAGAAAAGGGTCGATGGAGGGTAAATTTTTTGAGATCTTGGGTGTCTGAAAACGTTTTTATTCTCCCTTCCCACTTGATTGATATAGTGACTGGATATAGGATTCTGCATAAGGAATAATATTCCTTCAGTTTTGAAGGCTTTGCCCCATTGACTTGCTGTTGAGAAATCTGAAGTTCTTCCTAGTGATGGAAGGATTTCTGCTTTGTTCCCAGTGAAATTTCAGGATGATTGTCTTTGCAGGAGTCTCATTTTCACCCATTCTCTTAGGCATCGAGTAGGCCCTTTCTTTCTGGAAACCCTGAGTATCTTCTTGAATTATTCATTGCTGCTTTTTTCTCCTCTATTATTTAGATGTTGGATCTCCTCTTTGGGTTCCACTTATGTTTCTCTCCTATTTTCCTTCTTGTGGTCTTTTGCTTTGTTTTCTGGGAAATTTCCCCAACTTCATCTTCCAAAATTTCTTTTGCATTTTTTTCATTGCCGTTGCATCATGTTTTCAATTTTAGAGAGCTCTTTTGGTTTTGTTCTTTGAATTTTTTCATACCATTCATTGTGCACACTCTTTTTATTTCCCTAAGGATATTGATAATGGTACTTTTAAAGTATGTCTTATTTTTCCTAAGAGGGATCTTTCTTCTAAGTTGCTTTTTTTCTATTTCTTTGCTTTGGTATTTATCTTCCATGTTAGAATCTTTATTTAGATGTATGGTAATTAGTTGTCTATTCATAATTTTAAGATAGGGACTAAGGGGCACCTGGCTGGTTCATTAGTAGAACACAGAACTCTTGATCTTAGGGTTGTAAGTTCAAACCCCATGTTTGATGTAGAGCTTACTTTAAAGAAATTTTTTTAATGGGGCATCTGGGTGGTTCAGTCAGTTAAGTGCCTTCCTTTGGCTCAGGTCATGTTCCTGGAGTCCCTGGATTGAGCTCACATTGGGCTCCCTGCTCGGTGGGGAGTCTGCTTCTCACTCTCCCTGTTCCTCTCCCCTGCTTGAGTTTTCTTTCTCTCTCTCAAATGAATAAACAAAACCTTAAAAATGATTTTTAAAAATAAATAAAATAAAATGAAGGTCTAATTTCCTGGGGTATTGGAATTGTCCATATGGTGTTAGGGGTGTGACTTATACAGATATGTATGTACATTTCAATACTGTGTATAAATTATACCCTCAAAAATACCTCTTAGAAAAAAACTGAAAACAATAGAAGCTCTGAGCAAGTGGGTAGGAATTACCAAGATATAGTTCTACCTTTGGGACACGTGGGTGGATCATTTGCTGGTACAGGACCCAGTCCTCAGTGGGGCCTAGCATTCCTGTCCTGATACTCTTTTACCTCTATAGAGTGTAAACGTAAACCCCTAGGCTTTGCTAGCAGAAAGGTGGGCAGTTACCCAGCAGTGTGGAATGGGGAAGGAGTTCTAAGGATCTAACTGCTTCTTAAACATATTTTACCAAGTCCTCTGTATTTCGGCATGATGTCCCCTCACTTCAACTGTAGTTTTACTAATGCAATGAGTTCTCGAACCTTTTGAAAATCCTGCAGTGTAAACTGATTTTTTCCTCTGTTCTTCACTGCCACTCTCTAGTTTCCAAAATATTATTATTGTTCTTTCCTCTTGCTTTCCCAGACCCAGAAGGCTTAGGTCTTTAATAAATAAATAAATAAATAAATCCATTATTGTAGTTTTTTGGTCAGGTTTCAAGAGGAAGCAAAGTTAGATGTGTGTATTAAATCAACTCTCTTAACTCAGGAGTCAGGAAATCAGAAATGTACTTTTTAACTTTCCCGCTTCTGCCATACAGGAAAGCCCACTCTAAGGAGTTTGGAGTAGATGCTAAAAGCAACTTCCCCGAAGCTCCCCTTTGACTGCTCAACATCCACACATACTCTTTTACTCTGACTTTAATTTCTGAACAATAATAGCAATCAAAATGTGCTTTCACTGAACAGAATGGAAAGATTCTTTGTGCAAAGGAAAACACACTCAGTATCTCTCTGAAGGGAAGATGAAAAAGTCCCCTTCCGTGGACCACTGTCTGGGTTATGTTCATTCATCCAGTTCCGGAGCCATCTCTCCTGGATATCCTTTAACCTAAAAACTAAATTATAAAATTAACCACTAACCATAAGCCTTATAGGACATAGTACGGGAGAGGGGTACTGGTTATTATCTCTAATTATGTGTGTATTAGGAAAATATGGATGCCCGCCGTAGTCCTACTTTCTGCATCTAGTCATGAGGCCACAGTTGGTATTTATCATTTCCTTCCTTTGTACCAGCAGTTCATCTGTTTGGAGTTCATTTTGTCTGTTAAATCAATTAGTGGCAGGGCTCGACATTTCAGACTGCCAACAAAAAATTTGTAAATGGATCCTCCCTTATCCTTTATTATTTTCAAAATGGAAATCTCCAGCCTCTGGCTTTGTAGGGATGGTGTTGATATTGTTGATTCCTGTGAGGAGAGAAAAGCAAGTGTGTCATGTGTTGTGCTTTTCTGTGTAGATGAGAACCTCAGGTGAAAAATCACAGCTTGACAGCTGAGCGCTTCTACAAAGTTAGGCAACAATGGGTTCATTTGCCAATGGAAGAAAGACGGACATGCCTTGGATTAAAGGCTGGAAAGTGGTAAGGTTGCCACTGTTTGTCATCCAAATTGTGAAGCTTGACCTTGTGTTCAGGAAAATCACCAGCCTCAATCCAGAGATGGCAGAATTCAGGTAGTCCTCAAGAAGCAGTTTGGGAAAGGTAATAAAATTTGTTTTGGTGTCCTCCTTCCTCCCTTATCAGGCTCAGCTTTCCCTGGCCTATATTGCATTTGTAACCAATCGCTGAAACATTAACTATTTATAATATGTCTTCTGATAAGAGATGGGTATAACCCCCTTCAAGAGATATTTGCATTTCAATAGAGTATTCATCAAAATGGACATTTCAAAATTAGAAAGCATAGGACTTTACTAATAGACTAGTAGATGATGGGATTAATCTATATCACACCCACTTTGATTTTCTTTCTTTCTTTCTTTCTTTTTTCTTTCAGAGATAGAACCTGGGAAGATGGGAGGGGCACAGGGAGAGAAAGATTTCTGTTGTTGTTGTTAAGGTTTATTCATTTTAGAGAGAGAGAGAAGGGACAGGAGCAGATGGAGAGAGAGAATCATAAGTAGACTCTGCTCAGTGCAGAGCCCACCTCTGGGCTCAATCTCATGGCTCAGAGATCACAATCTGAGCTGAAACCTACCAAGAGTCAGAAGCCCAACCAACTGCACCACCCAAGGGTCCCAGGTAGAGAGAATCTGAAGCGGCCCCATGCCCACCCAGTGTGGAGCCCAATGTGGGGTTCAACCTCACAACCCTGAGATAATGACCTGAGCCAAAATCCAGAGTCGGAGATTTAAACAACTGAGCCTATACCTACTTGATTTTGACAGAAATTTCCACTAGCTTATAAAAACCATTCCACTGACTGACTCGATCTGTAATACAGATTATAATTGGTGATGGGAAAAGGTTATTTCCACATCTCCTGACATCTGGACCACATTCACTCTATTGTTATTGAGCTGAAAGATGGCTTTATTAATTTATAGTTCTATTATTACTAAACCCAGAATATGTGGACAGTGGTTAACTTGGACATTTAAGACATAGCACTCTAGTCTGTCCATGATGAGGGATAGCTAGAAGAAAGGCAGGCAGGGACAAGGGGCCTCCCCACTCTAAGAGGAAACCACCCTGACAAGGATTTTACATCACCCTGAAGGAGCCCTCTACCCTTTTCCACATGATAGATAGGTGAAAAAACCTGATTGGATGACAGGTGCAGGGGGGCTAATCAGAATAAAACAGCACTCCCATAAGCCCATAAAACCCCCTAGACTTAAAAACTCCCTCTGGGCTCCTCTCCCTCTTTGGGAACTTTGTACTATCACTTTGCCATGGTTTAGTAAACCTTGTTTTGCTGCCCATCACTCTGTCTGGTCTATCCTTTCATTCTTTGAAATGGTGTGACCAAGAATCACCAGCACTTAGAGGGGAAGAAGTCCTATAACATCAACACAGTTTATCTCTCAGACCATCCAACCATCTTCCAAATTCATATCTGGTCACTAGGATAATTGGCCTAGGAACAAATGGTAATATTCCCTGGTCCCTTTTATCTAGCAAATTAAAAACCCTTTTTGTTGCCCTTTTCACATTGGGAAACTCTTCAGCAAGGTTGAGTTGAGAAACCAGTACATTTTAGTGGATTTTAGGTATTATCAGGGGAATAGGAATTACTGTTAATTTCAAGGTCCTTCCCGATGGACTAAGAAATGAAATTGACATGGGACAGATCAATAGGAGAAAATAAAATTTGGTAGTATATGTACAGGGAATCCACACACATGTGGATATTCCAAAGAAAATTAGCAAAATAAAGTATATATGTCATCCTGGAAACCGAGTAGGGATCTAGGACTTCAGAAGGAAGGAATGCAATTTATAGGGAGGTGAAAAAGAGTAAATATTTGGTCAATCAATGGTTGCTGAACCATCCAGAGACAATAGGACAGGAAAGGAGTTGGATCAAATAGCTTTGCTAGGTTCCTCCCTGTCTACCACACCTACTTCGTATCATAATGTAGTTATTTATGGTGGTAACTCTCTCCCTGGAGCAGGTCCTCTATCTCAATTCTTTCAGGCATTTGATGGAGGAGATAAAGAGCTTTAACTAAACCTGCTAGGTTTTTATTGCTTCTTAACTGAAAGTAGTGTTCATGCCAAAGGGGCCCACCTTGGGGCAGCTTGCCATCAGCCTCTACAAGTACAAAGTAGGCTGCATTAACGCTGGAAAAATGGGCAAATACTGAATAATGTTCCAGGGCCCTGAAAAGGGAATAGTATGGTATAGGATGACTTTACGTTTGCTTTAGGGGAAAAAGAAGGGCAAAACCTTTGGTGCTCCTTGGGAGAACATACAGACCTTGGCCAAATCAAAGTATGCCTCAGAGACAGAGCAGGGACTGGGCTCCGGTCCTCTCAATTCTGACCCTAAAATCCAGCATTCTTGGGCTGCCTCCATAAAGAAAATAAGCTCCAACTCGATACCTCTTGAGTAGCATACGTTGCAGGAATGCAGAGGGAGTGTGCTTACTGAAAGAAAGATGCTTATTACAGAGATGGCCAAGACTGGACCAAGCAAGTCTGTGCCAAGATGGGCCCCAGTGCTGACCTTTCGCCAACTCCCCCCCCTCATTATAATACCAAAAAGTACAACCAGGGGTGGAAATTTAACATGCTAATTAGACACACAATACATGAAGAAGCATGGACTTTCAATGTGTGTGTGCTCGTAAACCCCTGCCTCTACATGTTTAAACGGAGCTCCCACCTAAGTATCTTTAAAAAACCCTCCCTGACCTCTGCTCCGGGAGTCAGTCTGAGAATTCTTTCGTCTTTGCTGTCTCCCTTGTGCTGAGCAAAAGCTCTAGTAGAGTTTTGCCTGGAACTGCCACTGGGCTTGCTTGGAGAGCTCAAGGGCCCAGTTGGGTAACACCTTCAGCCCTTAGATTTGTATCCACTAATCCAGAATTTGTGCTCCTTGGACTTTTCGTTTGTGCTATCTATGAGCATAAGATTTATTAAACAATTGACTACAAGGAGGAGTTTTCAGAAGGAAATAACGAAAAGTATTTTAGAGAATGAACTCTTTTCACGGAAACAATTGATATGCTAATTGAAATGAATGCCACTTAGCTGTTAATTGTAACAGTCCTGCAAGGTCCTTCCCTTGAAATGTTTTATTAGCTTTAAATGTAAGTTATTCTAAGTGCTCACAATTAATTGTGTTAGATCTCTATGGCTATTTTATAATTCCTACCTACCCTCCCGGCCTCCCAACAAGCAGTTCAAAAACTGGGATTTTACCAGCTAAAATCCTAAGGAATGAGACCATGTGCCACAGAGCCCACATTGAAGAAAACCTTGATCCTTACTCAGGAAGAAAGGGGCTGGTGGCAGCAGTAAAAAGCTTTCAGTAGGAAGGAAGCAAATGACTTGGGTAAAGTATTTAGATGGTCTGTCAAATAACAAACTAGAGGAAATTGTGGGGTGGGTCAGGAAAAAGGTTAGCTGAAAAGACCTTCAAAGTAGATGTAAACAACCTAATAGGAGTGAGTGTGCATGTGGGTTTGGGTTCCTGGGAGTTGGATGTCCATTGAATGTGAGAAAATGGACTGTTTAAGAATTTTTTAAAAACTAGGGAGATCCGTGCTTTTGAAAGCTTCTGGCCATTTTGTAAATCTTTAAACCTTGCAAAGAAGGCTGTTCATAGAAGGCAGGAATCTGGAGCAGGTTTACTCTGAAACTGGCCATTAGACACAATAACATGAGTCCAGCTGCAGAATGGGAGGGGAACCCTGCTTTATTGTGTGGAGAGTCTACCAGTAAATACTGTCTGTTATAGTGATCTAAAAGAGTATTGCACTGCATTTTTTTTTTCCAAAAAGCATTTGCTTTGTTCACCTTGAAAGTCACTTTTTGGCAGAGGTTTATGCCTCAGAGACAGACAGGTTTTATGAAGAGGTGAAGTCAAAAGGCTGAGGGCCCAGTGCCAGCCGGAGGGGCACTAGGAGTCTTTCTCAGCTGGGCAGGCAGAATCTTGGGCTGATGAATTTTAAAAATTAAGGATTAAGCTCACAAAACACGTATAAATTTTTTTAAAATGTAGATAGCTCAATCTACGGAAATAAAGTTTTTAAATTAAAAAAAAAAAAAGAGGTGAAGTCAAAACAAAACCCATTGTAATTGCTAGAGGTAGGTGCATGCTTTGCTCATAGCAAATGTGCACCTTGGCATTCAGTACCAGGCCCATTGCCAAGGAGGTGGAGCAGAGGATAGACTGAGGGAAACCAGGGCACTTGCTTGTTAAAATGTTTACTCAAGAAATTAATTGAATAAATAAATCTAGGGAAAGGAGAGACAGAAAATGATTTCTTCTGTTTTTCCTGGAGTTACCACTCATTTCTGTTGTGGAAACAACTACTGATAATACTAAAAATTAACTTAATTACGTTCATTGCATTTTAAAAATAGTTAAAATGTGTAATTTTCCACTTGGGATGCTTGATTTTGTCCCTGACATGTTATCGTCACCAGCCTGCTTGCTTGTTGACGAATGTCTCTCCCCTTGTTCTACTGGAACCTCCTCAGGGGGTCAGTTTTCATCCTCACAACCCTCAAGATGCTTTGCTTTTCTCCCATTCTCCGTAAATCAGTCACAGATATCTTTGGATAGTGCTCTGATGTTGCCGGTCCTGGAGGCACTGTTTTAGTATTAGAAATTGCTGGAAGGTAGCCAATGTCCAAACTAGCAAAAATTAGCCAGCATTTGGAATGGCCTCTTAGACATTATTCTTGATACTCTTGAACTCTTGAACCACTTAGAGGGAATTATAATGAAAATGCAAAGGTAACCATGTTTTCAGGAGAGTGTGTCATGCTGTAGATGAGAAGAAGGCCTTCTTTGTTTATTATGCCACCACCATTGCTCGTGACATCTGCTAACAGATGCCAGAAACCTGGAAATCGGCAACCCCATGCTTTTGGAAAGCATTCTATTAACACCACTACCTCTAGAACATGAAGGAAATAATTGCATTTCAAAAACAGCCCATGGATAAATACAATCACGTACTCTTTTCACTGCTTGAATCATTTTCAACTTGGAAATGGAGATAATGAATGCTGGTAGCAGAGTTACACCCAGTGTTGTGAAACGGTGTAAATCAGATCAGGCACAAATCTGAAGGCTTTGAATGGCTTTCAGAACCTCCAGCTGATGATTCTGGGGGAAGCCAGGGCCATCTGGAATCCCAAAGACAACTTTATCAGGTAAATAGAATTGGTAGAGGAGTTAATTATGGCAGTAAATATTGCTCAGGGCACTGACTCCTAGGTGTCCTGCTGGATGGTACTTCAAGTCTCTCAGCCATGCCCAGCAAACATGGCTGTGTGGTTCTTTCATTAAGAATGATAGTAATTTGGTTTTCTCCCTATGTGGCTAGAGTGACTATTTAAACTACAATATTTGGGGGAGAGCTGATAAAGTCAGCAAACCCTTTCAGTATTTTCTTTTTAATTTCCCTTGGCTGCGAAGCTCCTTGCTCCTCAAAACCACCACCACCTAATTATTTTGGTAAGAGCTTCACACTGGCTTCAAGTTTCTTCCTGTCAGCCTTGCTGTTTCTTTGATGCATTATGAGTCATCTGGGAGCATTTTTCTCACGTCACTCCCTCAACAGCAAACTATAGACACATTGCCTGTTCCATGGGTTTTCAAAGTCTGTCCCTGAACCAGCAGTATCAATGTCCATGGAACTCTTAGAAATGCAAATTCTCTGTCTTTATCTTGGACTTACCAAAAAAGAAACTATGAAGTTGATGAAGATGGGCCCCAGCATTCTGTGGTTTAACAATCCCTTTAAGTGATTCTGATTCGTGCTAAGGGTTGAGAACCAGTGGCCTTTTGGATCAAGTGGAATCTTTTTCTATCATTCTCTTCCAGTTATCTATTGTAGCTTATCAGTTCATTTCTTCTGCTATTTAAGCACCTATTCTGCATTGGGGATTTACATTTGCTTTCTGACTAACATGAAACATAACTTGTCAAACTTAGTATTGCACAGTGGAGGAGATCAGAACAGGTTTCCCCAAAATGTGCCATTTTGGCAGATGGAGTTTTGAGCTAAAGGCAATCAAGACTCTGCAGGCTCAAGAGAAATTTTGTCCCTTCCTTAACTACCTAGAAGAATCTAAATTAGGTGTCTTTTCCAGAATCAGAGTTATTACCAGAACTAAATTTTATTGATTGACCCATCTGTATGGTAGGACAAACATCTAATTACTAAACATTGGCTATTTTTATTGCCCTATGAATAGCCCTCCTCCCCTTTGAAGCCCCAGGCCCCTATCCTATTTCTGGGGTCATTATGGCATGTGTACCCCATTTTACCATTCTGTTTTTGAACTCTTAGGTAAGTGGGGTTCCCACAGGTATGAAATTAAGTTAGTTTTTCTCCTGTTAATCTTTTTCATGTCAATTTTATTCTTAGACCAGCTAGAAGAATCTTTGAAAGCTAGAGAAAAATTTTCCTCCCCAACAACTAGGTTTTTTATTTGTTGACAATATCAAGGAATAAGACATTTCATGTATATGAAAGAAAATCCCATATGACAAGACATTATTCTTTTATATACTAAAATATTAAAAGTTAAAAAACTGGTAAAGACTTTTGCAAGAAGTGTTCCTGTATTATCTTTTTGCTGGGTAACAAATTATTCCCCACATTAGAGGCTTCAAACAACAAATATTTATTATCTTATAGTTTCTGTAAATCAGGAATCTGGGTGCAGCTTAGCTGAGTTCCTTGGTTTCAGGGTCTCTTACAAGGTCCCACTCAAGGTGTCAGCAGGGCTGGTGACTTCCATGTTCACTCACAGGATTCAGTTCCTTGTGGGGTTGTTGGCCTGAGGGCCTCAGTTCCTCACTGGATGTTGGCCAGAGGCCTCCCTCCGCTCTTGCTCCTTGCCGCAAGCAGCTCACAACATAGTAACAGGCTTCCCTCAGAGCACGCAACAAGGGAGAACAAGAGTGAGCAAGTAAGACAGAAGCCACAGACTTTCTGTAACCTGATCTTGGATGTGACATCCCATCATCTTTGCTGTATTCCATTAGTTAGAAGCAAGTTGAGAGATCCACCCAGCTCATTTTTAAAATACTTTGACTCATCCCTAAGTGCCTATACCAAATCCTATACTCTAAGTTTTGTTTTGTTTTGTTTTTTACTAGAACACATGATTTTGAATTCTCTGCCTTATTTTTTAAACCTCCAAAAGGGACTGTATTGTAGCAGGTCTGTGGATTAGCATTTGAGAAACAACAACCTAGAGCTATGGTCCTTGAAACTTCAGTGTCTATAAGAATTATCTGGGAACCTGTTAACAAGGTATATTCCCAGCCTTCAGACCCAAGAAAGTCTGGTTCAGAAGGACAGGAGGTTAAACTGATGGCTTCTTGAGCACCACTTCACATCTTTACATCCTCCTCCAGCCACTACCATGGAGACCATTTCTGTGGCTTCCATAGTTTCATGTAGGTGTGACTTTATGGCACCATGCACTGGGCCTGTGTATCTGTACCTCTCACTTTCTGTTCAAGAACTTCTCTGAAAACTGGGGTGAGGAATGCCCAAAGGAACCACTCATCATTTACCCACAACATTTTTTTTTAATTGGCTGACTGTTTGTTTGTTTGTTTTAAAGATTTTATTTATTTGACAGAGAGAATTCACAAGTAGGCAGAGAGATAGGCCGAGAGAGAAGGGGAAGCGGGCTCCCCCCTGAACAGAGAGCCCAATGTGGGGCTCAGTCCCAGGACTCTGAGATCATGACCTGAGCCAAAGGCAAAGACTTAACCCACTAAGCCACCCAGGCACCCCAACCCACAACATTTTACTTGATGTATTCTTGGGTATTCATCATAGCCAGTTTTTTATTTGGATAATGAATTTTTATAAACATTTTTCACAGATTTCATACATATATTTAGATTGTCAGAATTCAGATGGTACAGGACACCCACAATTGTGGAACCTTCTGATAATCCCAGAGACTTCTGCATCTTTGTATACCTGTAGATTATGTTTTCTTATCTTCTCTTCAAACATGACCCCTTAGCTATTAATTTCATCATTGGTTTTGTTTGTTTATAAGTCTTCCTAAATCTTGTGTGGAAAGAAGAAAATAGAAAATTACTTCAGATGCTTGCATATTTATTCAAACCAAGCACTGGAGTTGATATTACTGATGGACTTAACTTCAGTAAATAATAAAAGTAGGACTTAACCAAACAGATTTCTGAGAGGTAGAGTTTGAAGAAGGGAATTGGAGATCATTTGTATGCCAAATAATATTTGCTATATAAGAAGATTTGTTCAAAAATTTCCTTTGGTAATGATTTTCCCTAGTAAATGTTTGTTTCACAGATGTTAAGAATCATATTTCTTAATGAGGTTTGATATATCCCTCTAATAGAGACACCTAGTTCTCTACCCAATATTCCTCCAAACTCTGCTCTGATTAACATAATACTGATTTTGTCTAGGGTAGCTGTGTGCTCAGCTGAAAAATTTAAGGGTAGTCCAGTCCCTGCCAATGAGTTGTAAGTGAGAATTGCTAGGTGAAGCTTCTGGGAAAATTTAAAAGGAGGCAAAGAAAACTGGCAGTTACATTTTATCCTGTGACCTGTATCCTTTTTTTGCCTGCAACATGGTACAGTGTTGTGGGAGAAGTTTCTATCCGTCATCTTGTAACCATGAAACCAGTATGGGGAAGAAAGCTTATGGTGGAGATGACTAAGCAGCCTGACCTGAAAGCACTGTGGTGTCAGACTAACTTTAGAGCATCTGGACTTCCTGATCCATGAGAAAAATAAACCCCTTATTTTTTAAGCCACTACTATTTGATAGTTCTGACTGTTACATGTGGCCAAACCTATTTCCTAAGATAATCCCCTAAAACCTTTTATTTCACATTTTCTAAAGATTGTCTTACAGATTTTTTACAGTGATTATACTTCTTTCTATTTTTAAGAAGTACAAATTTATCTTCAGATATATCTTATATTAAATTAATTCAGTAAGAAAAGAAAATAATTTATTACAAGAATGACCTCATATTTTATCATTTTCAAGTGGAAGCAAACCTTAGAGATCACCTAGTTATTGAATATTTTATCATTTCCTGAAAAAATTATATTGTTTATGAGCTTATTTGCTTATTTATTACATGTCTCCCTTATTGAATAGAGCACCACAAAGAAAGGGACATTGTTGTGTTCTTCACTATATCATCATAAAACATAAAACAATGGCTGCCACACACTATGTGTATGATAAATGTTTGATCAGTGAATACATGTAGTTATCTAAGTTCATCTAATGAGGAAGTGGAATCTCGGAGACCATTGTTTGTCCAGCACCACAAATCTGTTCAAACATTTGTGACCTATAAAAATAGTTATTTCATATGGTTCAACCTAAAAGGGGCAGAATGGAGATAAGAATTGAAGTCTTCTTTTCTTTGCAAAATACTGACTACTGGTTGTGATACAGATTCCAAATTATTCTTTAAGAATAGTTTGTCATACATTATAGTTTGTACTCCTGTATATTTAAAATATGGCCTACTTATTAGAAGTATCATTATACTCAACTTGCCAGGAAAACAGAGGAAAGGAAATTAAAATTACTCAAGGAAGAGTTAAGTACTTAATATGTGTCATTACACTTCATTCTCACAGAAGTCCCATTTCACAGATGACAAAACTGAGCATCAGTTAAGCTAAGTGGGCTTGCCTGGAGTTTCGCGGCTACTAAGTGATGAAATGGATCTGAGGTTGGGCCTGTACTCTTCCTAGTGGACCAAATACTATTTTACTGATTACAATCTATAAAGCACTTGATAAACGTAAGTATTAAATTATTTCCATCTTCCATTTAATTGACTTCATCAACCTCAGAAGCATAGTGATATTTATATCTAATAAAGAACATTTCTATTACCTTTAAAATGGATCCACATTTTTAACTGTAGACGGCGTGCTTTTGGTTAGACAATTTTCAGTTAGAACACAAAACTCTATAAAGCAGGACATTTCCCCTTTTTTTTCCCCTCCAATTCTTGTTCATGCAATTTCTTGACCACGTGAAATTTTTACAATCTGTACACTTGGGTTAGTTTTCTAGTGGTTTAGAAAAAAAAGAAATGTGAATTCAGAAAAACAGCTGCTCCTAAATGGAATGATATCAGACAGTCTCAAAATAAGCTTGGTCCAAGATTGCTTATTCTCCTATGAATTGGTTGGTACTTCTTGAAACTTCCTCACTTTGCAATGATTATATTAAATCACCTCTCTATTTCTGTAAGATTAGGCTATCAGTGGTTTTAAACCTATTTGTAGAAATTACGCCTCTTCTCCAAATGGAATCTTATGTGGAACATTAATATGTAAATCAGGTAAGAAAAAAAACCAGGGAGGTCTGAAATGGGAGTCCAGAGGCACATCAGCTGGGATCCAGTTTGGGCCTGGAGAGGAGGCTGCCAAGCTCTGTGCAGACTCCTCATATCAGACCATCTCTAAGGTCCCTTGCAAGTTGAAAATTCTATGAACCAATAGCTCTGTTGGGTATCTGTTGGTTATCTTATTGCCATGAAAACCAGTTGTATTCAACAAGGGGAAAATAACAGTAACTGTCTTTCTCTGGGAACATCTGGTCTGGAAATTAGAGCATTTTAGTTCTAATCCCAACTCTGCCACTATTTAGGTCTGTTACCTTGGTTGCTGTCTGCCCATCTATGAAATGAGGATAAAACATTCCCTGCCTACTTTATTTTTAAATACATTATCTGGTGGGGTTAAAAATTCCCTTTGACAATAAAATTAGAACAATTGTAAAGTTTTGCCTTCAGGAATATATATGACAAAAGCCGTGGATGTTGACTTTTCATTTCAAAGTCACAAACGTTAACTACCTCCGTTACTACTTATAATAAAATTAAAAACTTGAAATAGAAATTCTATTAGTGCCTGGGTATAGGGGCAGGTATTCTTTTTCATTTTTGCATAGTTATAAAATTGTTTCCAGGAAAAAGTGGAACGATTCCTTTGTAAAAAAAAAAAAAAAAGCTGGTTTTTACAAGGTTGATAAGTTTTAGATTTAGATTTAGATAAGATTTAGATTTAGATTCAGATTAATACATGATGCTTATTAAAATACATAAAAATAAATTCTACCATTTAAACCTATCATAAATGACATTTGTTGAAGATCTTTTAAGACATTCAATATGCAACTGAGATATAGACAAAAAGAATAGTAGGTAGGTAGATAAATATAAGCTGAGTGAGGAGATCATTAGACAAAAATGGAAATTATACTCTACATGCTATTTTATTTTTTTTTAATTTTTTAAATGATTTCATTTATTTATTTGAGAGAGAGAGAGAGCATGAGAGGAGAGAGGTCAGTGGGAGAAACAGACTCCTGAGCAGGGAGACTGATGTGGGACTCGATCCCAGGACTCCAGGATCATGACCTGAGCTGAAGGCAGTCACTTAACCAACTGAGCCACCCAGGCGCCCACATGCTATTTTTTTTTTAAAGATTTTATTTATTTATCAGAGAGAGAGAGGGGGAGAGAGCAAGCACAGGCAGACAGAATGGCAGGCAGAGGGAGAAGCAGGCTCCCTGCTGAGCAAGGAGCCCGATGTGGGACTCGATCCCAGGACGATGGGATCATGACCTGAGCCGAAGGCAACCGCTTAACCAACTGAGCCACCCAGGCGCCCCCCCCATGCTATTTTAAAACAAAAAATAACTTTATACTTTCATGTAGTGAAGGTAAAGGAAATTGAAGTGAAACTGTACAAATTGCTGAACTTTAAATAAGTGTTTCTTCACTATGAAAGTTATTATTAGTTCCTAATTTTGTTTACAATTTATTTATTTATTTGTGAGAGAGAGAGAGAGAAAGAGAGTGAGAGATCATGGGGGCAGGAGAGGGGAATTGTGGGGAGAGCCTGAGGGAGAGGAAGAAAGAAACCCAAGCAGACTCCCCAATGAGCACGGAGCCCTATGCAGGGCTTGATCTTATGACCCTGAGATCATGACCTGAACCAAAATCAAGAGTCAGATGCTTAAGCAACTGAGCTACCCAGGCGCCCCCACTAATTCTTTTCAAAAATTTATGAAAAACTCTAGAATGTCAGAATCGTTACATAAAAGGTTTTTTAGACTGTATCTATGCACCCCAGCTGATGCAAGAGGAGAAAATCAGCATGTTCACTCTTCCACCATATTTTTGATTTTTGTGTTGTCATTTACTTTCTGTCTGGTAGTCATAGTTCCCACAGTTATTTAATCTTAGTTTTATATTTAAGTATATTAAAATTTCATCATTAATTCTTTTATAATGGCTTCCATTTTCCCTATTCATTTATTATTTTGATTTAATTTTTGTTGACTGAGTTTCATCATCTAATTTTCTTTCCAAGGTTGAGAAGTCCTGTCCCTTTTCTTTATATCTAAAGAACAGCTGCCTGGCATAATCATTTAGCATTATGTTTGGCTAACTATAAAGAATCTTTCCCCCAACACACATACACATGAGAGATTTTAACAAAGAAGTTTATTGCTTTTTCACATAATAGAAGTCTAGAGCAGGCATGATGTCTACATGAATTCATCACTCTTCTATAATTTCTTAAAAAATGATCCTTGTCCTCATGGTCCAAAAAGGTTACTTAAGTGTCAGCCATCATATCCATATTTCAGGCAGTAAGGTGAAGGAATAAATCAAGAAGGATGGAGCCCCCCACCCTTAAGGAGACTTCTTTGAAGTGGCACACAATGTTTCTACTTATATTTCATTAGAGAAACATCAGCTACATGGCTGTGGGATATGTAGTCTTTTAGCTGATTGTAATTGGCTCAGAATTTGGGTTCTTCGTGTTAAAAAGGAATAAAGTAAATGTAGAGAAATAAACAGCACCTGCCACACCTGGAAGTGGAGTTTGGGGTTACACTTTCATGTTCTCATAACTGTGTAGTCATATACCACTATCTTCAAGCATTTGGATATCACTGCAGAGATTTCTGAATTCAACCTAATTCTTTCTTCTTTTTAAGTAACCTGCCTTTTCTATTTGGATGCTCATATAATTGATCTTGATACTTGAACATTTGTGTCTGCAGGTGTATCTTGGGTTCATCTTTCTATAACTTTTTTTTTGCAAATATTGATGTATCTTTTTGATTTGCAGATTAAATCTTTATTTAGGAAACATGTCTTCCATATATCTTTAAATTTTTTTTTAAGATTTTATTTATTTATTAGACAGAGAGAGATCACAAGTAGGCAGAGAGGCAGGCAGAGAGAGAGAGAGGAGGAAGCAGACTCCCTGCTGAGCAGAGAGCCCGATATGGGACTCGATCCCATGACCCTGAGATCATGACCTGAGCGGAAGGCAGTGGCTTAACCCACTGAGCCACCCAGGTGCCCCACATATATCTTTAAATATAATTTCTATCACATCTCTATTTTCCAAGAGTTGAATCTTCTTCTATATGATTTTTATATTTTTGTTCTTTTATTCTTTCTCTCTACCTATTCCTCATGTCTTGACATGCTTTAATCATACTTTATCCCTAGTTTTCATTGTTTGTAATGTAGCATTCACTTGAGATGTTTTTATTTTCTTTTTACTTCTTTCTCTACCAATCTGCTTTTATCTTCTAATTTATTTTTTAAACCCCAGTAATATTCTTTGAGATATATTTTTAGAGCAATCAGTTATGTTTAATACATTTTGTTCTTATGATAATTTATGTATTTGTTTATTTGATTAGTTATTTTTATGGGTTTTTTTTTTAAGATGTATTTATTTGAGAGAGAGATAGCATGAGTGGGGGGAGGAAAGGCAGAGGGAGAGGGAGAGAAGCCTGATGTAGAGTTCTATCTCAAAAACCTGAGACCAGGACCTGAACTGAAATCAAGAGTCAGATACTTAGGGGCACCTGGGTGGCTCAGTGGGTTAAGCCTCTGCCTTCGGCTCAGGTCATGATCTCAGAGTCCTGGGATCGAGCCCCGCATCAGGCTCTCTGCTCAGTAGGGAGCCTGCTTCCTCTCTCTCTGCCTGCCTCTCTGCCTGCTTGTGATCTCTCTCTCTGTCAAATAAGTAAATAAAATATTTTAAAAAAAAAGAGTCAGATACTTAAACAACTAAGCCACCCGGGTGCCCTTAATTAGTTATTTTTAAACATAAAAAACCCCTGAAAATCCAACATGAAAACTAGCTCCTTGACAATAATCTGTATCTAACTATATGTTTTCCTCATTGCATCCCAATGCCTTCTGCATCCAAAGTAAGCATCATCTTGAATCCTGTGTTTATCATTCCTTTGATTTCTTTTTATATTGTGTTACTGTATCAATATGTATTACTTAAAACCATCAATAAAAAAAAAGGCAACCTACTGAATGGGAGGAAATGTTTGCAAATGATATCACTGATAAGGGGCTAATATACAGAATATGTTAAGAATTCACACAGATCAATATTTTTAAAACCGCATAATCTTATTAAAAATGGGCAGTGGAACTGAACAGACATTTCACCAAAAAGACATACAGAAGGCCAACAGACACATGAAAAGATGCTCAACATCTTTTCCCTAATCATCAAGGAACTGCAAATCCAAACCACATTGAGACATAATCTCACACCTGTCAGAAGGGCTAGTATCAAAAAGGCAAGAAATAACATGTGTTGGCAAGGTTGCAGAGAAAAGAGAATCCTTGTGCACTGCTGGTGGGAATGCAAACAGGTGCAGCCACTGCATAAATAGTATAGGTTTCCTAGAAAAATAAAAAGTAGAACTACTGTACAATCCAGCAGTTACACTTCTGGGTAATTCCACTTCTGGGTATTTATATGAAGAAAACAAAAACATTAATTTGAAAAGACATATGATCCTGCATGTTCAATGTAACATTATTCATAATAGTCAACATGTAGAAGCAACCTAAGTGTTTATCCATAGATGAATGGGTAAAGAAGATTTGGTACACACACACACACACACACACACACACACACACACAATGGAGTATTACTCAGCCATAAGGAAGAACAAAATCTTGCCATTTATAACAACATGAATGGACCTAGAGGGTATTAGGCTAAATGAAGTAAGTTGGGCAGAGAAAGACAGATACTCTGAGATTTCATTTACATTGTGTGATCTAAAAACCAAAACAAATGGGCAAACAAAGCAAAATGAAACAGACTCTTAGCTACGGAGGTTGCCAGAGGGGAGGATGGGTGGGATAGGGAAAAGGGATTAAAAGGGGCAAACTTGGGGCACCTGGGTGGCTCAGTCGTTAAGTGTCTTCCTTAGGCTCAGGTCATGATCAGGATCCTGGGATTGAGCCCCCACATTGTGCTGCCTGCTCAGCAGGAGACCTGCTTCTCCCTCTCCCACTCCCCTTGTTTGTGTTCCCTCTCTTGCTGTGTCTCTCTCTGTCAAATAAATAAATAAAATCTTAATAAAAAGGGGGGACAAATGTCCCATCATAAAGTAAGACATGCAGATGAAATGTACAGCACTGGGAGTATAGTTAATAATATTGTAACAACTTTGTGTGGTGACAGATGGTAGCTAGACTTACCTTGGTGATCACTTTGTAATATATATAAACATTGAATCACTGTGTTGTACACCTAAAACAATCATATTGTCTGTGGACTAGACTTCAGTTAAAAAACAAAAACAAAAACAAAACATACACCAAACGTGTTCCTTATAAGGATTATATATGTGATTATAAGTATTATATATACACACATATAATTACATTTATTCTTTATGTTGATTGTTTTTTACTTTATTAATACAATACCACCCTGAATATAATACTTTTTAATTTATATTATATTGCTGTTTTTTATCTATATCATAGTGTGTTCATATGTTTTGGCTACCATATAATACTTCGTGGCATGAATATATCACAATTTATTTATCTACTTTCCTGTTTATAGGCATTTTAATTATTTCTAGGTTATTGTTTTATGAAGAATATTTCTTTTTTTAAAGCATTTTTTTAAAGATTTTATTTATTTATTTGACAGAGAGAGATCACTAGTAGGCAGAGAGGCAGGCGGTGGGGAGAGGGAAGCAGGCTCCCTGCTGAGCAGAGAGCCCAGTGCGGGGCTTCATCTCAGGACCCTGGGATCATGACCTGAGCTGAAGGCAGAGGCTTAACCCACTGAGCCACCCAGGTGCCCCTATGAAGAATATTTTAATAAACATTCTCCCACATGTATTTTGTCATATACGTCCAAGAGTTTCTTGGGTTTACTGCCTAGGAGTGAAATTGTTGAGTTATGGAGTTTGTCCAAAATAGAATTCGTTATGTTATCCTCTAAAGCAGCCTCCTCTCTACCTCTCTATTTCTGTGTAGTAATATCCCAATCACCAGCCACTTTGGCTCCCCAGCCCTCCTTTGTTCCCTGTATCCAATTGATTGCCAAGCCTAGAAAGCTCTTGCCTTCCCATGATATTTCTCATCTCTCCTGTTCAAGCCTCATTAATTCTCCTTTACTCCCTATTCCTCATAGTCAATCTGTTCCAATCACATCATTTCCCTGTTCCCATCCTTCAGTGGCTCCCTATTGTCTATGAGATTAAGTGGACCCATAATCCAACAAAGTCTTCCACAATGAGACTCCAGTCTACCTTTCCAGCCTTAATGTTTCTCTTTCAGTAGCAGAGAATGTTTGAGTTGCAAGGGACCTTAGAGATGATCTGATCTGACCCACTGACCTACAGATGAGGAAACAGAGGCCCAGAGAGAAAAAAGGATTTTACCACGGTCACATATGTGATCCATTTGAACAATCTTATGGCTATTGCAGGCACTTCAGGATGAAGACAAAGAGCTTTGTGATCTTCTGTCTTGAGTTAAGGACAGTGGAGTGAAATAGTTGTAGATAGGGAGGAAGCATCATTTACCATGTCAAGAAAAATATTGAGGCTCTTGTGCTGAACCATAAAGAATGGACCCTTGTGTTACTAATTTGAACACAACAATTGTTGCACTATATTAAGATGTAATTATTGTTTGGGAATGAAAGGGTGAAGCTGTGCTCTTGAAGATAGTCCATCAGTAGTGTCTACACTCTATCCCCAGGTAAAGATAGCAAAAAAATTTTAGGCATAAGTACTTGGATTGTTGTTTCCTATTCCTCAAACGTCTAAAGCTCAAGAGTGACATTATACAGCCCATCACTCACTCATTGATTATATGTCCTATATCCTCTCTTTCCCCAGGATAATAATAATACCTACCTCATAAAGGTAATATGAGAACTGAATGAGATAATCTAGTTAAAGTAGTTAGCAAATAGAAAACACTCAGCAAATGCTATTGATTATTATTTCACAAGCAAGACTGACAGATACAGAGCAGGGTTGGTAGGGAGAGGAAAAAAGAGAAAGAGACTTTAAGTCCAACCCTACTACTCAGATCTCCCATCTAGGGCCCCTGCATCTCTTTGAAAGACATGCTTGCCAGGCACAATTACTAACACTGCCTTGTGGAATAGGACTGGTCTTGAGCACCTTGGGATTGAGCTAATGTTAGAATGATCAAAATTTAGACTATATGTAAATATATATGCACAATATGCTATATATGTCTTTTAAATACTTATCTATACACATGTATGTCTTTAAAATTTTTTTTGTTTCTGTGTTCCTTTTGGTCTCCATTAGTAATTAATAAAGCCTGTCCATTTTGTGTAAGGTGACCCAGGAGAAGATTTTTTTTGTTTATTCATGTTGAGTCAGAGTATTTAAGAGGCAGCAGCAGGCTAATGGAAGAGGGCTCCTTTCACCTTGAAAATAAAGGTGAAAGTGATGGAGAGAACCATCTTACTACTCTTCCAAGCTTTGCTGTCTCTCCTGGAGAATACCTTTCTAGGGGCTAAACCTGCAATTCCAGACAAGTTCTAACCAAAAGAAAAGGTTGGCCTTTTGGAACTGGAATGATTCATGATAAAAAGCAAGTTAGGGAAGGTTATGGAGGAAGATGAAAGCAAGGCTTGTCATCTTTTAACTGTCAGTCAGTTAAAATTAGTAAATATTTATTGTGAGTCTGCTGTGTGCTAATCTAATGATAGATATGATCCTTGCCCTCAGAGTCAAACATCCAAAGTGAAAAGGTCAATATGTACATGAGTGGAATGGGAAAACAAGTTAGAAAAACAACAAGGCCTGTCATAAAACAACATACCAAATGAGGGGAACAGAGAGTCAGCAGGTTCTGCAAATGTAACATGGAGAGAGAGTTTACTGAGCTAAGTGCACTTCCAGTATGAAGAGGGAAGGACTAGCCCTAGGTATTTTTTAAAATGTAAACATTGGATAGTGGAAAGGAAGAAGAAATGGCCAGAGTGGACATAAAGTATCAGGAGAATGTAAGGTGTTTAATAGAGGCAGTGAGAGGATCTTTCTGACTTGGATCAAGAGTTCCTTTAGGGTACTAGCCTGGAAGGAAGACTTTGAATGCCAGGGTGAGGAACTCAGCTTCACCCTGCAGAACATGAGATACTCTTTAAAATGTTTGAGGCGGTTAGTGAAATAATGAGTAACTTTTGATAGAAAACACTCCACAATGCTGGACATTAGGGAGACAGGTTAAGACACTTCAATAGAAAACCCTTAACATTTCAGCAGTACTTGAGTCTTGGGGAGACCTCTAAATGTGTCAAATGTGGGATGCCTGGGTGGCTCAGTCGGTTAAGCCACTGCCTTCGGCTCAGGTCATGATCCAAGTGTCCTGGGATCGAGTCCTGCATCAGGCCCTCCGCTCAGGGGGAGCCTGCTTCTCTCTCTGCCTCTGCCTACTTGCGAGCTTGTGCTCTCTCTCTCTCTATGAGAGATAAATAAGTAAATAAATAAATAAATTTTTAAATGTGTCAAATGTTTAGGAAATGCAGAATTTTTTTTTAATGGTAACTGCTGACTTGCTCCACAGAAAAAGGAGAGAAAAGAGCAAGTGGAATTTTATTTAACGCAGAAGACAGTTATTTTGCTAGCACTTACTTGCACTGCTGACATTTTGGGGTCAACTCTGGCAGAGGCCACTTCCCTGGAAAGAGTGGGACACAGTTCTCAGTTCACAGATTGAATGTAGGAAGACAGACAGCCTTCAAGGTTGGAGAAAACTAAAGCCCTCAAAGGGCTTCATGATGTTCCTTTCTCTTCTAAAGTAAATTTCTACTTCATTAAAAACAAAGTCCCACTTGGCTAAAATCCTCTCTTTATACTAATATGACCAGGAAATTTCATATATAAAGAACTGTTTCCTCTTTTTAGCTAGAAGTTTCTGTAGGCCCAACTTGTGTCAAGATTTTTTATTTTTATTGTCTTGTTTTGTTTTGTTTTTGAAATTGAACGCTTCATAGACAGTGGCCTCAGCTGATAAGGACACAGGCTGTTCACTCTCAGACATCAAAGTGTTTCCAGGATTGCTAACAGTGATGGCATATTTGAAATGTTCTTTACATGAAACCGACCTAAAGGAGCTAAACGTCTGCTCTTGATTATCAGAGTCAGGTAGTGGATGGATGTAATCCAGGTTCCTGGTCTAGGGATACTGAATTGAAAGCAAGGTGGCTCCATTGGACAAGACTGAGGTGGAGGTCACTGAAATGAGGGGCATAGAGAGGAGTTAGGAGCAGTACTTAGGTCTACTGGGACCTTAGTCCAGGGATCTGTCCACCAAGCTGCATATACACCTATTATGAGGTTTAGAGCCTTCTGCCACTCTCTTGCCCCCTCCATAGCCACCCGTGATTGCTTACCCAAGCAAGAAGCTTTGGGCTCACTCCCATACCAAACCTGCCTTGGCAAAGAGGGGTGGGGGGCAGATGTTGCTTCAGAATCAAACTTATGTCACAAGACTCTTGCTTGTTTGACCTGACATATCCTTGATCGGTTCTAACCTCTGCCAACTGTTATCCATTAACCTACTTCTCCTATTTTTCTGACATCTGATAACTAAGGTCCTATACTTGCACCAGCTTAAGACCAGCCAAAAATTTACTCCATTGCTATGCATCACTCTGAATTAAAATGATTATATACTTTTCATGTGGTCGCAGGTAGTTGTGTTAACAGACCAAGTAGTTTCAGGCAGAGCTCCCATCTAACCTGTGACATGACTTTCAACCAGCAACCAGGTTATGATGCCCCATGGGACTTGATTCCCTTTGGGGTAATAGTGCAGGCCTGGAGAGCTGGGATGTGGGAATGAGATCCAACCAGTGGAGGGGAAGTGTCAGTGGAGAACAGATGCAGCGGTAGATGCTAGGAGCAAGTTCAGTCTAGAAAGTGTGTCCTGAGAGGTTGGAGGTATTTCATGATTGGTGGGAACAGGAGGCATTCAGAAATTTAGACAAGTAACCAGGCAGCTCCGAAGAGTCTGGAGCTGGTTAGCAGAAGCCCAGCCCCAGGACTCAGCTCAGGGGTGTGTGTTGGTGATGGCGGAGGTAGCTTTGAAAGAGAAGGCAGAGCTTTGGTTCTCGAAGAACACATAGTCTTGTTCCCGACTGTTTCCCAACCAAAGTCTCAATTATTGGCTCCCTTTCAAAAGCTTCTTCAGTCCCTCACCTTAGGGGACATCTTCCTTCTCTCAGTGGGTTCCTGTATCATCTCTGTCCTCTGCTGTCAACCCAAATCTTGGGCTCTGGTTTTGCTCCCTGCTCACTCCTTGAACTGACCACTGAGTTTTTCTCTCATTTCCAATGCCCAAATCAAGTGCAAGCAAGGAAATGTTGCCAGAACTGTGCATGTTTAGGTCCATCGTGGTTCCAGATACCCTGACCCAATTCAGGGGCTGAGGCCCCTAACACACCAGAAAGGAGAGGTTGGACACAATGGAACTACATAGTTTACTGAGTCAGAGGTGAAGTTATAGGGGTAGGGAGCTAGTTATTAGAGCTGGGACAGGGTAGACTAGATTTGAGAAATAGCAAAATTATACATGTTGGAACTAGGGCAGCAAATCTCCAAGTACTTCTCAAATTTTTTCCTCCATAAGGTTAGTGCTTATCAAATATCAGTAAGCTTCAGAACCCAGTGCCTGCACACATTATGCCTTAGTAGGTCTGGGGAAGGGATTACAGTCTAGGACTCTGCAATTTTTCTTGTATATCTTTCGAAGAAATATTTGCTTTATGCATATTAAGCAAAAATGACATATGTATTTTCCCCTTTTCATTCACATGGTAGCATACCATGCACACTGTTTTGTACTTTTTTTTTCCATTTAACAATGTTTCTTTGAGGGTGTAACCATACCAGTATATAAAGTTTTCTCATTCTTATTACTGACCACATGGTATTCCGTTGTGGGAGTATATCATAATTCATTTAATGGTATACTGCTGATGGACACGCGGGTTGTTTCTGATTCCTCGCAAATGTGAACAGTGTAGCAACAAGTACCATGTGTACATGTCATTTCCCACATAGGTGATTATATCTGGATACATTCTTAGAAGTGGAATTATTGGGCCAAATGGTAAGAGATTTTGTGATTTGGGTAGATATTGCCAAATTGCCCTTCACAGAAGTTCTATTTATTTATACTCCTACGAGCATGAGTACCATTTGTTCACAAACTCTAGCCAGCAAACTGTACTGTCAAACTTTTTAACTTTGCCAATAGGATAGGTCAAAAAAGTATCTCATTGCTGTTATAATTTATAATTCTTTTACCATGAGAAGAAGATGAGCATACCTGATTATGTTTGAGAGTCATTTGTATTTGTGTGTGTGAAGCCCGTTTGTTTCCTTTGACTAGTTTTCTGCTGGATCTTTTGATCTTTATTTTACTGGTTTGCAGAAACTCTTTATCTATTAGAGAAATTAAGCCTCTGGTTGGGATCTGAGCTGCAGATATTTCCCCCAGTTTGTCTTTTATCTTTTGGCTTCCCTTTTGGTGGCTTCTGCAGAATAGCTTTTAATAAAAATGTAAATTATGAATTCATTAATGTTTTATGCAAGGGGCCCATAGGGACTTCTGGATTTTATGTTATTTAAAAGGCCTTCCCCATTCTGAGATTATGAAAAATTATCCCATATAATTTTATAGTATCTTTATGGATTTTAAAAAATATATTAAATCTTTAATCCCAATAGAATTTATTCTAGGAAAAGATGTAAAATTTGGTTGCAACTTATTTTTTTTTCTCGATAGCTATGCAGTTTCCCCAGTGTCTCTTACTAGATAATCTATTCCTTACTTTTATCATTGCCCATATTTGCATTGCTCCTTTTATCATATTCTAGATTCCATATAGATTTGGGTTTAACTCCAGACTTTCTCTTCTGTAATATGACTGTATCTGTCTCTTCATGCACCAATACCACACTGTTTTAATTATACTAGCTTTTTTTTTGTTTGTTTTTAAAGATTTTATTTACTTAAGTGTCAGAGAGAGAGAGGCAGGCAGAAAGAGAAGCAGGCTCCCCATTGAGTAAGGAGCCTGATGTGGGACTTGATCCCAGGACCCTGGGATCATGACCTGAGCCAAAGGCAGACACTTAACCGACTGAGCCATCCAGGCATCCTATACCAGCTTTAAAAGGTAGTTCTAATGCAGGTGATCCCTGGAGTGCACTTTGAAAAACACTGTCATAGGAGCTAATACAGAACTAGACCAATGTAGAGTAGGATTATAAGTTGATTTCAACAATAAGGAGAGGAAGGATACTAAAGAAGAGCATTTGGAAAAGATGAGGATTTCATAATTCAAGCTGTATCCATCTGTATCACTAATTTGAGTGACTCCTACACCTTGACAGCAGTGAGATATATACAGATAATGGGTCATATCTTTCTTTGTGAATAATATTGACTCCTACACAGACCAGAATCTATAGTTGAGGATTTGACTATGGCAGTGACTATGATATGTTACTGGCATGACTAATCAATTTTGACAATTTCAGGGAGAATATGGAAAAGAGAAAACAGGCTGCTCCTTTTAAAAAATTTTCCTATTTTTGGGGTGCCTGGGTGGCTCGGTGGGTTGGGGCCTCTGCCTTCAGCTCGGGTCATGGTCCCAGGGTCCTGGGATTGAGCCCCACATCGGGCTCTTTGCTCAGTGCAGAGCCTGCTCCCCCCCCCTCTCTGCTTGCCTCTCTGCCTACTTGTGATCTCTGTCTGTCAAATAAATAAAATCTTAAAAAAAAATTTCCTATTTTCCTATTAACAAATATAACTTCATATTGTCTCTTTTAATAGGAATTTTTTTCAGTTGTTAGTTTTGTTTATTTGTATGGCTTATGGCTCTTAGGTTAATATAAGTACCTTTATGTGATAATTATTATTTATTCAGTGTACATGTGTGGATTTATTGATTTATGGGCTACTATTACAAGGGACATATTGATCAGAAAGGGTACTTTTATATAATGATTGTGTGCATACATAAACCATTCATTCATTCATTCATTCATTCAACATGTATGAATTGAGCTCTGATTGTGTTGCCAAGAACTTTGATAAGTGCTGGGGATGCACTAGGTAGCAAAACCAGGAAAGAAAAAAAGAAGAAAAAAAGATGAATGCATATGAAAGAACTTGTATTAGTTTCTTAAGACTAATACAACAAAGTATCACAAACTGGGTGGCTTTAAAAAAAAAATTATTCTCTCATAGTTCTGAAGGCCAATAGTCCAAAACCAACCTTCCAGCAGAGACATGCTCCCTCAGAAGGCTCCAGGAAAATCCTTCCTTGCCTCTTCCTAGCTTCTAGTCATTGTCTGCCATCCTTGGCAATCCTTGGTTTATAGTTGCATCACTCGAGTCTCTGGCCTCATCTCCACAGGACTGACTTTTCTCTGTATGTGTCTATGTCTGTTCACAGCCATCTTTTAAGGACACCAGTGCCTGCTTTAACCCAGTATGATCTCATCTTTACTTGGTTCTGTCTGCAGACTATTTCCAACTAAGGTCACATTCAGAGTTATCAAGAGTTAGGACTTCAACATATCTTTTTGGAGGACACTTATCAAAATGTAAGGCAGAAATAATATCTCTCTTAATCATCAAGTTAACTGTTAAGTTACTTAACCATCAAGTTACCTTAACCATCAAGTTAGCTTTCTTTTTTAAAAGATTTTATTTATTTTTTTGTGAGAGAGAGAGAGAAAGAGTGTGTGCGTGCGCATGCACAAGCGAGCATGGAGGAGGAGGGGCAGAGGGAGAGAGAGAAGCAGACTCCTAGCTGAGCAGGGAGCCCAATGCGGGGCTCCATCCCAGGACCCTGAGATCATGACCTGAGCTGAAAGCAGACACTTAACGACTGAGCCACCCAGGCGCCCCTCAAGTTAGTTTTAAAACATAATTTAAAAACAGTTGTCTATTTAACTATTTAATTCAATAAAATGGGAGTGGAGACAATGGAAATAAGAGATGGCGCAGGGCAGGAGTTGTAGGATTTGGGACACCCAGGGGTGGGAAAAATCCTCTGGAAGAGGAACTGGAATGGGCCAAAAAAACATCTTTACAGTTCCATGGAGGGTCTGTAGTCTCCTGGTTAAGGCAAACTATTCCTACTTTTGTGGAGGAGACACTAACCTAGACTGCTTTTTCCCTTGGAAGAGGTAGTAGAAACCAACATATACCCTCCCTGACTGCCCTATTCCACTGAGACTGCAGAAAAATAAGGTACTCGGCTTCTCCCTCCCCACCCCCGCCCCCACCCCACCGCCCTCTGCTTCCTGCCCTTGGGAACCTTGGCCTCGGCCAACCTTCCTTAATGTGAGATCTGTTTCAGTCCAGGAACATGATTCTCAAAGCATATTTCTATGTCTTTGGTTTCCTACCAGGCTGTACCTTTTCCAGAGCCAATATTTTCATGAAGATGGCACTGTGACTGTGGTTAAGATTCCATTTTATTGTATCTATTAGCATTATTTTTTAAAAAGTATAGTAACAGATTCAGAATCAAGAACTCTAGGAGGAACCCGTATTTTCCTACTGGTGACATGAGGAGCCGTAACAGAAGTTCTGTCTGGCAATAGATGTAAAAACAATTTTAGTTGCTACATAGAGAGCTAGCCCTCAGTTAACAAGTAAATTTGTTTTCATTTGCCTTCAGCTGCACACAGCTGGCTTCTTCCCTCACCCCTACGGAGAGGCTCAGTGTCCCCCTCCTGTCTTCTCCCTTCAGCCTATAAAAACCCACGCTCAAAAAGCATTTGATAGAAGTTGTTGTGGCTGATATCGAAGAGATTACTGCCTATGTTCTCCTCTAGGATTCTGATGGATTCCTGTCTCACGTTGAGGTCTTTTATCCATTTTGAGTTTATCTTTGTGTAAGGTGTAAGAGAATGGTCGAGTTTCATTCTTCTACATATAGCTGTCCAGTTTTCCCAGCACCATTTATTGAAGAGACTTTTTTCCACTGTATATTTTTTCCTGTTTTGTCGAAGATTAATTGACCATAGAGTTGAGGGTCCATATCTGGGCTCTCTACTCTGTTCCACTGGTCTATGTGTCTGTTTTTATGCCAGTACCATGCTGTCTTGGTGATCACAGCTTTGTAATAAAGCTTGAAATCAGGTAACATGATGCCCCCAGCTTTATTTTTGTTTTTCAACATTTCCTTAGCGATTCGGGGTCTCTTCTGATTCCATACAAATTTTAGGATTATTTGCTCCAGCTCTGTGAAGAATACTGGTGGAATTTTGATCAGAATGGCATTAAAAGTATATATTGCTCTAGGCAGTATAGACATTTTAACAATGTTTATTCTTCCGATCCAAGAGCATGGAATGGTCTTCCATCTTTTTGTGTCTTCTTCAATTTCTTTCATGAGTGTTCTGTAGTTCCTTGAGTACAAATCCTTTACCTCTTTGGTTAGGTTTATTCCCAGGTATCTTATGGTTCTTGGTGCTATAGTAAATGGAATCGATTCTCTAATTTCCCTTTCTGTATTTTCATTGTTAGTGTATAAGAAAGCCACTGATTTCTGCACATTGACTTTGTATCCTGCCATGTTGCTGAATTGCTGTATGAGTTCTAGTAGTTTGGGGGTGGAGTCTTTTGGGTTTTCCATATAAAGAATGATGTCATCTGCAAAGAGAGAGAGTTTGACTTCTTCATTACCAATTTGGATACTTTTATTTCTCTTTGTTGTCTGATTGCTGTTGCTAGGACTTCTAATACTATGTTGAACAAGAGTGGTGAAAGTGGGCATCCTTGTCTTGTTCCTGATCTCAACGGGAAGGCTGCAAGCTTTTTCCCATTGAGGATGATCTCTTCGATATCAGCCACAGCAACTTCTTTCAAAATATGTCTCCAGAGGCAAAGGAAACAAAAGCGAAAATAAACTTGGGACTTCATCAAAACCAAGAGCTTCTGCACAGCAAAGGAAACAGTCAAAAAAATAAAGAGGCAACCCACGGAATGGGAGAAGATATTTGCAAATGACAGTACAGACAAAAGGTTGATATCCAGGATCTATAATGAACTCCTCAAACTCAACACACATGAAACAGGCAAACATATCAAAAAATGGGCAGAAGATATGAACAGACACTTCTCCAATCAAGACATACAAATGGCTATTAGACACATGAAAAAATGTTCATCATCATTAGCCCTCAGGGAGATTCAAATTAAAACCACATTGAGATATCACCTTACACCAGTTAGAATGGCCAAAATGAACAAAACAGGAAACAACATGTGTTGGAGAGGATGTGGAGAAAGGGGAACCCTCTTACACTGTTGGTGGGAATGCAAGTTGGTACAGCCTCTTTGGAGAACAGTGTGGAAATTCCTCAAGAAATTAAAAATAGAACTTCCCTATGACCCTGCCATTGCACTCCTGGGTATTTACCCCAAAGATACAGATGTCATGAAAAGAAGGGCCATCTGTACCTCAATGTTTATAGCAGCAATGGCCATGGTCACCAAACTATGGAAAGAACCAAGATGCCCTTCAACAGACGAATGGATAAGGAAGATGTGGTCCATATACACTATGGAGTATTATGCCTCCATCAGAAAGGATGAATACCCAACTTTTGTAGCAACATAGACGGGACTGGAAGAGATTATGCTGAGTGAAATAA
This sequence comes from Mustela putorius furo, assembly GCF_011764305.1. NCBI lineage: Eukaryota > Metazoa > Chordata > Mammalia > Carnivora > Mustelidae > Mustela > Mustela putorius. The sequence goes on along the minus strand of NW_025421321.1, from coordinate 18,444,483 downwards.
GTCAAGCAGAGAGAGTCAATTATCATATGGTTTCAGTTATTTGTGGAGCATAACAAATATCATGGAGGACAAGGGGTGTTAGAGAGGAGAAGGGAGTTGGGGGAAATTGGAAGGGGAGGTGAATCATGAGAGACTATGGACTCTGAAAAACAATCTGAGGGGTTTGAAGTGGCGGGGGTGTGGGAGGTTGGGGTACCAGGTGGTGGGTATTATAGAGGGCACGGATTGCATGGAGCACTGGGTGTGGTGAAAAAATAATGAATACTGTTTTTTTGAAAATAAATAAATTGAAAAAAAAAAGCATTTGATAATCTCACTTACACAGTTGTGTTAATGGCTGGTAAATGGCAAAAGGAAGTTTGGAGAATGTGGATGAAAGCACTCTTAAGTAGGAATCCAAGGCTTGACTTGTTTAGATTCTATTGTACCCTAGTGTTGAGGGGACATGCTCCTAGACTTTTGAGGGCAGGAATGCCTAGGTTTTTTAATCCAAGCTCCATCACTTATTAGCTGTATGATCAAAAACCTTAATTAATGTAGGTGCTCCTAAATGTTCTTTTCTTGAAAGTGGATATTGTAGTACTTACTTTACCAGATCATTTGTCAGATAACACAGTACTTGACAGACAGGGAGGGCCTGAGAGGATAATCATGGTAATTTGCCAATCGAAGAGGACTTCAGATGTTATACTCTTTAAGAGAGAATTCTTTTGCCTTTTTGCCCAACCAATTAGTGAACATTAGCTTCTTCTAACAAACATTAAGCAGCACTGTGGTTCTGATGAGCAGTGACAACTTTCCATAGAACTAGCTCTTAACAAGCTTGCCTGTAGGCAGATTTAGGAAGGCAGAGATGCCCTGGGAGAAAGACAGGATGTGTCCCCTCTGGAATAGTTTCCAACCCCCAGCCAGGGAACTCTTCGACCAGTTGCCACACCGCTGCTTCTCCAGGGCCCTCACCTGTTTCAAGAGCCTTAGGCTTACGTAAGAGGCAGAGAGAAACATGGAAACAGAAAAGAGACAAACTACCTGTACTGTAATTTTGTTTCTTCTCTCTTATCAGGCTCTCTCTTATCTCTGAAGATTCCATGTTTTCAATGATTAAGTTAGTTCCTTGGAAGTTGCTTGTCCCCATCGTCCATCCAGTCTCTCCCATGGGTCACTGGTATGCAATCATAACTATTTTTCAAGGTTATATGGGGTCATTAGACTGGAGTCCCCCAAGAAAGAAGACCATGTATCTCATACATTCATTCATTTGTTCGTTCATTTATATATCATTTATCACTGTAAGATTAATAATAATGGTCAATATTAAGTTCTTCCTATATGCCAGATAACTTGCTAAAATTTTCCCATATTATCTAATTTATTTTATCCCAAAAACTCTGTGGTGTAGGTACTATTTATATTTCATTTTCTTAAAAAATATGTATTTATTTATTTGAGGGAGAGGGAGAGAGAGAGAGAGAGAGCAGGAGGAGGAGGAGAGGGCGAGAGAATCCTTAAGCAGACTCCCCACTGAGCATGGAGCCCATTGCAGGGCTTGATCCCAGGATCCTGAGATGATTACCTGAGCTGAAACCAAGAGTTGGATACTCAACCGACTGAGCCACCCAGGCACCCCTGTATCTCATTTTTTTAAATGAGGAAATTGAGGTGCAGATACTACCTTCCTAGCCACATGACTAGCAAGTGAAAGAATCTGGTTTCTACCTTTTGCCCAAGTCGCTACTAAGGAGATACTGAGTAGTATAAAAGACATGCAAATGATAGTTCTTGTCCTCCAGGAACTTAAAACTTAGATGGGTACATAAGACAAAACAATTAAGCAGTCATGTATAACAGAATATAACTAAATATTTAAATAAATCTAACTGGACAAAGGAAGTTAGTGTGGGGTAGACCATTAAAATTCGAGATCTTAAGCTTGAAGAGATGAAATCAAGGTTTCTACAAAGGTACAGGTGGGGGGCGCCTGGGTGGCTCAGTGGGTTAAAGCCTCTGCCTTCAGCTCCGGTCATGATCCCAGGGTCCTGGGATCGAGCCCCGCATCGGGCTCTCTGCTCGGCAGGGGGCCTGCTTCCTCCTCTCTCTCAGCTTGCCTCTCTGTCTACTTGTGATCTCTATATGTCAAATAAATAAATAAAATTTAAAAAAAAAAAAAAGGTACAGGTGGTTGGGGAGGGGAGGAAGGAAGGCGGGAGGTGTATGACTGTGGCAGATAGAGAAAGGAGGCATGCCTACCACCAGACAGAGTGCTAGGAGATACGGCCCAGCGTGGCCGGAGTGTTTGGGAAAGAAGTATAGAGCCTTCTTTCAAACAGACTATGTAAAGTTGCTCAACCTTTTCTTAAGAAGAGTGTGGTACAATCAATACTGTGACTTAAGAGGATTAAAAAGTGTCAAGAAGGAGAATAGGAATCTAGAAAGCTAGTTAGGACATTTCTTGAGCAGTCTAGGAATGATATAAAATTCTGGACTAAACTAATGACAGTATAAATGGCCGGGGAGAAACAGTATAAATTTCAAAGGAAGAGCTGATTGAACTTTGTGATTGATTAGTTATGAGTGATAAGGAAGAAGATGGAATTTGAAAAATGTCTTGTAGGGTTTGAGCCAGGGAAATGGTAGTAATAAAACCAGAAAGTTACTGAAGGAAGATGTATCTAGTTGTAGACATTTTAAATGTAAGTATTGCAGATAGCTAGATGAATGTTCAGTTGGAGCAGGAGATGTGTGATTAGAGCATGGGAGAGGAATTAGGATTGTTCAAATAAAGTTGCTGTTACCTAAGGAATAAACATGCCCATACCTGCATGTGGATGGACTGGGGCTACTCATTTGCTTCCAAGACAATTCCCCATTAAGTATCTTGCATTTCTGCACATCTTGTGAATGAAGTACTGACTACCCATTTGTCCAAAATATCTTTTCAAGGATGTTTGTGTAACAAACAGCCATGGAAGACAGACATGATGCCTCCGTCTAAAAACGTATATAACGGTATACAATTGTATACAAAGTATAAAACAGTATAACACAGATGATGTCTCCCTATAGAGCAAAGAGCAGGCATGTTTACTGACCACTATAAAAGATTTGGTTTTCCTGCGTTCAGAGTTCCTCTACTGTAACACAGCCCACAGGCATCTATTTGGGCCCATCTGCATTGTTTCCAGGGCACTAGGGAGCAATGGAAGCCAATGTCAATGTGCTAAAGCTCATGCTACTTAATGTGCTGTGAGCGATACAGTCCTTTGTCTCTGGTGCAGAGTCTTGTACCAGCATCCATTAAACTGTGTCAAGATAATCTGTTAGCCTGTCAATTTGGTAAACTCTTAGATCTCTTTGCAGTTCTTTAAAGTTAGATGAGGAGGTCTTTTAGAAGGGACAACCAGCTCTGCTACTGAGGGAAGGCTCCCAGAAGTGATACTCTTCATTATGTCTCCTTGTATATCATCTTGTATCAATCTTACTGGCCCATAAAGATCCCTGCTATAGACTGAATGTTTTTGCTCCCCTCAACTTCATGTGTTGAAATCCTAACCCCCAACAATATTAGGAAGGTGATTAGGGGAGGTAATTAGGTCATGAATGGGATTAGTGTCCTTATAGAGGAGACCCCAGAGAGCTCCCTCCCCGCCTCCACCATGTGAGGACACAATGGTTCCATGTGGGGACACAGTGATTCCACTTCCACCAGGAAGTGGGCTCTCTCCAGAATTCATCCGTGTTGGCACCTTGATCTCAGAATTCCAGTCTTCAGAACTGTGAGAAGTAAACTTCTATTGTTTATAAAAGCTACTCAGTCTGTAGTAGTTTATTCTAGGGGCCCACACTAACTAAGACAATCCCTGTGGTTAAAACTTTTCCCACTGGGTTACCTTATAGGTATAGTTTAGCCCCCTGCTTTCAGACTAAGTGTTCCCCTATTGTCCAAACAGCATGGCCAGAGAGGTTACAATGTATCTTGAGCCCTTCATTTCAGGGTCAGGATAGAAAGAAGTGAGGACTGAGCAAGAATTGGTCAGAAGAAATTGAGCCTGGCTGTAGGAGGGTGCCCTATGCAATGTAGGTGGGGGAGGGGATGATTTAACTAACTTAGGCTTGATTCTAGGTGAATGTAGAGACCTTGAAATAAAAAGTGCAGACAGTACACAAGCCATGTAGACTGAACTACTGCAGTCCTTAGAAGGTAGGCACAGCTAGCTCCTGGCTGAGTTATTATTGTGTGGCATTATTAAAAGTGGAAAGTAGTGAATTCAGTTCAAGTCAGTTGGTTCAACACTTATTAAATGTTTACTATCTGCTAGGGACGCAGTGATCTACTGGGGAAATAACAGTATCTCAAGGATACACAAATAAGTATGATAGAGCATAATACATGCAATAATAAAGATACATGCCAGGTATATAGGAGAAGAGTCAGTCATTCATTGGTTTGGAGGGGAACAGAAGAAAGTAGCCAGAAAAGGACCACTGAGAAACAGACCCAGGTGTAGCATTTCAAAGGATAAACAAAATAAATATGAGTTTTCCTAGGAGTATGGAGTGTTTGGAGTATGGCTGACATGGGTCAGCCCAGAGTTTGGGGGAATAAGAAGGACACTGCAGGAATTAAGTAGTTAACAGAACCTGGTAAAGTGTTCCAGAATTCAGGGTCAGACTCTGAACCCAGGACAGAAATAATCTACTAAAAAGGAAACTGAGGGGGACCTGGCTGGTTCAGTTGGTGGAGCATGTGACTCTTGATCTTAGGGTCATGAGTTCAAGCCCCACGTTGGGGGTAGAGCCTACTTAAAATTAAAAAGTTTTTTTAAGAAAAGGAAACTGAAGCAGAACCTAAGCATGTGACAGGGCAGAGGCAAGGAATAAGGAGGCATCAGTGAGCCTGACAATGCCAAAGCTGACCATGGGTGTGTGGGTGACAGGCTTCCGATCCTGTGACTAATTTGAGACCTTCTTGGGTGGAGAAGCTCATTTTGAAAGTGTCTCTTTCTGTTCTGTGTGGGCTCAGGGATAGGGAGACCAGGCCTTCTGGGATGACTCTCCCAGTGACTTTTGCTAAGTGAGGCTGGGTCAATTCCTTCTTCATGAATTCTGCTCAGACTCTTGGCTCTCTGGATTATGAAAACAGCTTCCTAACTGGTTTCTCAGGGGTCTGATGCAACTCCTCTGATCCATCTTCCAGACAGCCCTAAGGGTGTTTTCCTAAATAGCAGATCTGATGATGTCACTTTCCTGCTGCAGATCCTGTAGTAGCTACCCATTGTCGGCCCCTGCTCTTTGACGAGGCCCTCACAGTGTGGCCCTGCTAGGGCAGATGTTCTGAGAAGATAATGAAGCTGAAAGGTTAAGGCTCCCCACATTCAGGTCGTGTGAAGCTCCTGTAAGTATGTTTATATGGCCATTTTATATTGAGTTTTGCAAAAAGGGTCCCCCAAGCTCCAGGTCCTGCAAAACCTAACTCTACTCCATGGGTCCTATCAATCTCCCTACCTCTTCTGATGGCAGTGTGCTCTCTCTCTCTCACTCCCAACAGCCCAAAGGTCTCTGGACACACAGTCTGGAACATTCCCCACCAAGCTGTCTCTGCTTCAGCCCACCCTGATGAGGCATCTCTCTCCTGAGGAAAGTCTCATCCCCCAGCCCCTTTATCCCCAGCCCACAACTTCCTCCTCCAGGCTTCCTTGCACCATGGGTTTACTGCTACATTCCTCCATACCTCATACCACCTGGCAGCTATCTGCCCCATGGAACCAAGACCTGTCCTCACCCAGCACAAAAGGAGCAGCTGAATGAAGAGGAGAGTCTCAGATCAGGCTTGATGAACAGACCTGAAATGAAATGCCACTATTGCTGCCTCTTATAAGTCCTATTTGTCACCACATATGGTGGACATACTAAGCATCATGTAATAAGTAAGGCATTTAAAATGCGTTATGTGGGGTACCTAGGTGGCTCAGTCAGTCAAGCATCCAGCTCTTGATTTTAGCTCAGGTCATGATCTTAGGGTTGTGAGATCAAGCCCCATGTTGGGCTCTGCACTGGGCATGGAGCCTGCTTGAGATTTTCTCTCTGTCTCCGCCCTTCTCAAGGATATATATATATATATATATGTATATATATATATATATATATATGTATATATATATATATATATATATATTTATAGATAAATGTATATTTATATACATTTTTACATTTATATGCATATTTTATATTCCTATATTACATGAGAATATAATAACGTATAATATGTGGGGCTATAAATATAAATTTATATTCTATGCAGAAATATATTCTGCATAGATATCTATAGAATATATAGAATATCTATAGATATCTATATAGAATATAGAATATAGAATATAGATATATTTTTATATATGTATCTATATATCTATATTTTTATATATGTATTTTGTATTTTTGTATTTTATATGTATATATAAAGAATATATGTATGTATAACACATTATCTGTTATTCTCACAGTAACTGAAGGTTGACCAAAGAGAAGCTATTAGGCCAACCCTGTGAAATTAACAATATTTAGCCATCTTTGGCGTATACAAACAGCAATTTCCTACAGTTCAGCCTAACAAACTTAAAGCCAGTCATCTGACGCCAGGGTCAGCATTCTTTCCTATAAAGAGGAAGAGCCATCCTGACTGGTTGAGATAAAGAGGATAGAACTGAGAGCCACAGTTGCGGTATAAACTCTGACAGCTCACTATTTGATGTGTACGGATGTGCATGTGACAATTTTATTTCTATGTTTTCTATAGTCCATATTTTAACCACAGTCAAAACAAAAGATTTATCTGCCTCCTCTTCAATTAAAAAAATCCAAAGGGAAGGACTCTATAATAGTTTTTGGAAGGAGGAAGGGAAAAAAAGGGAAAGAGAATGGATAGCATAGTTTTCTCTATTAAGATTTTTAATAACAGCTCCATGCTAGTCTTATAAATAGGAGAGCTCCCCTTTATTTATTATACAAGATCATATTTTAAGTAACAGCAGCTTTCACATGACACTCCTTGCATAATGATTTTAAGAAGAGGAAATTGTGTTTATGTTTTGAGATAGCACTTAATTGCTGGGAGCATAAGTAAAGAACCCAAGGCAGCATTACTATTGAAGCCTGAGAGAAAAATAGAAAGCTTCTAGTTCCATTACTGCAATGTAAGGCAAAGTCATAATTAATATAATTTATAAAGAAGTTGTTATCAAAGGGGGTATGTCACCAAGCCCCACCAGCTCAAATTGTTGATCTAATTTAGTTAATAAGTGCTTTGCCAAAACCACTCCCATTACAGGCAGAAAAAAATTTGATAAACCCACATGGGCCACACCACAGATCCTTTATCAACTGAGCAAAGGCATTTTATTTTGTACATTGCCTGAGACAGGATTTCGAATTGATTGTCTAGAGCAGAATGGGAGAGAACGAGAACCTAAAATGGAAATCTGCAATTACAGTTCAGAATATCTTTAGGGAAGCTGAACCATTTCAAAGTACGGGTCAGCCACCCCACATTACAATGAGAATGGAGAAAGACTACTGACCACTAGCACCCTTCACAGTTCACAGAATGACTTTCATTTTTCCCTAGTCCCTTTCTTATTTCTCTTCCATCCCACCCCTAATGGCCATCTAGATGGGGCACTACTCATTTCGTCCTCAGAGGCATACATCTAGTAAACCTTCCATAAATAGAACCATTCCCAGCTCTTTCTCCCACTTGGCCACAGGAATGTTCCCCTATCAATCAGCCCCCAAACATATTTGAATACAGCTCGGAGCAAGACCAAATTAGGCAGCAGCTGCACCTTTCTTCACACTAGTCTGGAGCTCAGGGACCACAGGTTCCTATGAGGAAGGTTTACTCTTTCTCCCTTCCTGCCATCCTTTATCCTTTATTCTTTCTCCTACTCCCAGCCCCAAGCAAAGTTCATCTGGAGCAGAACGGAAAATCTTGATTCATAACATCTAAACTAGGAAAACCAGAAACGAGGGGCACAAAAGATTTGATAGCTAGTGGGTGATCTATGAGTGAGGATGGCTAAATCCAAGATAGTTAATAATTTGCTCAAGGTCTTCAGGACATGCATCTTCCAGGAAGCCTGAGCGGTGAGAATTTGTGGTATAGTGGACTGAGTCCAGCACTGGAAGATGTGGATTCTAATCCCCTCTCTGTTGCTAAGTAACTAAGTGGCCTTCAACAAGCCACATTGTTTCTTGAAACTTCTATTTCCTCACCAGTAAGATGCCTGGGTCAGACAAGATCAATAATTCTCAATCTTTCTTCTCTCAGTGACTTAACACATTCCCACAACAGCTCTGTGATGATATCCCAAAATTTGAGGTTATTCCTATGAGATAGAGCTGTTTCTTAGCATTGTTTAAACCTATGCCATCTTTTAAAGACCGCAGCAATATAAAGAGAGATGATCTGAGACCCTTCCAGCTTTAACATTCTCCAATTCTAAACAAAAAAGTAGATTTTTAATTGGTGTGTTTCTATACCTGGGTGTGTCTTAGCCTGCCTCCTAGAAAGTATCAAAATATTTGCTGAATAAGATTGAATTAGGTAGCTTAAATGTCATTCCCTCATCAGGTTCAGGGAAGATCACCCTCTTTTCTTTCCCCTCTTCACAGCCTTTTGTCTCTCTTCTCCTCCCACAGCCCAAGAGTGCTTCGGCAGTGGGACAGGTGCAATCTGGCGTAGAACCTATACTCATCACTTTCATCCCTAGCCCGTGAAGTACATCAAAGCTCCAGGAGATCTGGGCTTTACTTAGTGAGAGAACCAAATGTCAGTTTTCCTTTCCCTTTTCAGCAAGTAGCAAACAAGAATGTCCTGCAGAGGGCCAAAGCCAGATAGACTTACATGGTGCACACTGGAGTCTTTTTGTTCCTGTCCTGCCTATATTTTGGAAGCTCCAGCGGGAATGTGGCCTGAATTTAAACACTCGGGGCCATGACCATTAACAGTGAGCACTTTTGTAGATTCATGCAGCTTCTCCTGCCTTTCCTCTGCCATGGCCTTGAATGATCTGTTGTTTGTGGACAATTCACTTGTTGTACTCCAGAGAGCACGCTGACCCTGGCTCTCCCATTGTCTCTTATATGGGCAAACAAAAGCAGTCTTCTTAGGCCAGAGCACCAAGCTGATAAAAGACTGATTAAGGCCTCTTTTGTGGTGAAATTTAATAGGTCTGGGTTGGGCATTATATTTGATTAACCCCAACCAGTCATTACATGGCATTATACATACAGTACAGCTAAGCCAACAGCTCTCGGCTGGGTGGAGCCTGTCTCTGAACTCCTGAATGATGCCACGGTACCAAAGCCAGAGCTGGTCATCAGCAAAACGGAAGTCAATAAACTTGTCTCTGGGGCCTACAATTTTCCCTTTCACACTGTCTTTCCTTCTCCACCCAACCTTTATGTTCCCTGTTTCCCAGGCATATTATTAGGTTCTTTCCGACAGGCCGGAAGATATCTGATAAACCCTTTTACACAGTGTTTTAATGGGTTACCTTTTCCAAGAGTAGCTGCAGTTCAAAAGAGGAGTTTGAACTGGGAGTTACAGAATTTGAAGGGACGAGGCTCTCATGGTGGCTCCGAGGATGCCTGATTCCTAAGTCCAGACTCTTTCTCCTTCCCATAATTGGGCCAGGTGGCTTCTCCCAACAGGGTCCCCAGGACCAACTCTGGCCTTAGCCTGGAGAAATGAAAGAACCTCTGGTTTGACCTGCAAGCCTCCCCTCCTGCCTCTCCCACCTTTTAAATTTCCTTTTATTTTTCCTGCCTTCTTTAGGATTACCTGATTTTTTTTTTTAAGGATTGCTTGATTTTTTAACCCATTGCTGTTTCTCCATTTACTTTTCAGTTAAGTGCACCTTCTTCAGGAAGACAACTCAACTGATTTTGGAAGGAAGATATTTTGGGGCTTATTACTACATAAAGAAGGTCAATGGATTAGGCTTAGCGTGGGTGCAAATAGGCAAATCTCTGGTAATCTGGTACATGGTTTACTCATCTATTCTTTTTCTGTTAAAACTATGAAATTCTGGGGCACCTGGGTGGTTCAGTCAGTTGGGCATCTGACTCTTAATTTCAGTTCAGGTCATGATCTCAGGGTCCAGGGATGGAGCCTTGCCTTGCCCTCTGGGGTTAGCAAGGAATCCTCTTGAGATTCTTTCCCTCTGCCCCTCCCACCACACACCCAAGCTCTCACACTGTAAAATAAATAATTTTTTTTAAAGATTTTTATTTATTTGACAGAGAGAGAGAGAGCATAAGCAGGGGGAACTGCAGGCAGAGGGAGAAATTGAGAAGCGGGCTCCCCACTGAGCGGGAGCCAAATGCAGGACTAAATCCCTGGACCCTGGGATCATGACCTGAGCTAAAGGCAGAGACTTAACAAATTGAGCCACCCAGGGCCTCCTAAAATAAATAATCTTTAAATAAGTAAAACTATGAACTAGTAGTGAAAATAACAGCATGAATATCAACTATTCTTTAATTTTGAACATTTACAAAACAAAAGAAAATAAATATAGAACAAAGTTCAAAGAAATACTCCCACCTGGACCAATCCTTTATTTAAGAAACTCAAAGTCTTGCCAGTCGTATCACTTATATCTCTTTGGATTACAAACGACAGATGATCCCACCAAACCGACTGAGGCAAAAAAAGAAAGCTTTGACTAGTGACTGAAAAATTCTGCTTTATGCTGCCACTGGAGATGCATCTGTGTGGGGGCTTAATATGTCACCAGGACTTGGTTTCTCTCTTTCTCTCGAGTCGGTACTCCTCCAGGGGTTGGCTTTAATTTAAAACATAATATCCTTTTATGGCAATTTAAAACATAATGTGGTTTATAGTCAAATGAGGGCTGAAGCAACTCCAGATCACACTTTCTTCAGATTTAAGTCCCACCTAAGAGAGCTAGATTTTGTTTCCCAGAAGTCCTAGCAAAAGCCTTGTTTTTTTCTCATTGGCTCTGATTGGGTCTTGTGACCACACCAGGAACTGACTAGGATACAATCACCAGTTTGACCTCTGACATTGAAAGGAGCTGGGGGAAGGCCTCCAAGTGAATGGGTCAAGAGTGGGGAAGGACAGGGGCACCTGGCTTGCTCACTTGGTGCAGCCGATGAATCTTGATCTCAGAGTTGTGAGTTCAAGCCCTAATGGGGTATAGAGATTACTTTTAAAAAAAAATCTTGGGGCACCTGGGTGGCTCAGTCGTTAAGTGTCTGCCTTCGGCTTAGGTCATGATCTCAGGATCCTGGGATCGAGCCCCGCATCCAGCTCCCTGCTTAGCAGGAAGCCTGCTTCTCCTCTCCCACTTCCCCTGCTTGTATTCACTCTCTCAATGTCTCTCTCTCCCTCTGTCAAATAAATAAATAAAATCTTTTTTAAAAATCTTCAATAATAATAATTTTTAAAAAAGAATGGGGAAGGATAGATACCTAAGACTACAAATAGGATTGGAATAAATGGATACCAAATAGCAGCATCCACTGAAATCACTACTCCATTTTATTTTTTAATTAACATGTAATGTATTATTTGTTTCAGGAGTACAGGTCTGTGATTCATCAGTCTTACACAAATCACAGCACTCACCATAGTACATACCTTCCCCAATGTTCATCACCCAACCACCCCATCCCTCCCACCTCCTTCCACTCCAGCAAACCCCAGGTTTCCCCTGAGACCAAGAGTCTCTTAAGGTTTGTCTCCCTCTCTGGTTTTATCTTGTTTAATTTTTCTCTCCCTTCTCCTATGATCCTCTGTCTTGTTTCCCAAATTCCTCATTATCAGTGAAATCATATGATAATTGTCCCTCTCTGATGGACTTATTTTGCTTAGCATAAAACCCTCTAGTTCCATCTAGGTCATTGCAAATGGCAAGATTTCATTTTTTTTGATGGCTGCATAATATTCCTCTGTGTGTGTGTATGTGTGCGTGTGTGTGTGTATGCACATATATATATATATATATATATATATACACCACATCTTCTTTATCCATTCATCTGTCAATGGATATTTAAGGTCTTTGCTTAGTTTGGTTATTGTGAACATTGCTGCCATAAACATTGGGATGCCCATGCCCCTTCAGATCACTACATTTGTATCTTTGGGGTAAATACCGATTAGTGCGATTGCTGGGTCTTAGGGTAGCTCTATTTTCAACTTCTTGAGGAACCTCCCTACTGTTTTCCAGAGTGGCTGCACCAGCTTGCATTCCCACCAACAGTATAGGAGGGTTCCCCTTCCTCCACATCCTCACCAACATCTGTCATTTCCTGACTTGTTAATTTTAGCTATTCTGACTAGTGTGAGATGGTGTCTCATTGTGGTTTTGATTTGTATTTCCCTGATGCCAAGGGATGTGGAGCACTTTTTCATGTGTCTGTTGGCCATCTGGATGTCTTCTTTGCAGAAATGTCTGTTCATGTTCTCTGCCCATTTCTTTTTTTTTTTTTAAGATTTTATTTATTTATTTGACAGACAGAGATTACAAGTAGGCAGAGAGGCAGGCAGAGAGAGAGAGAGAGAGGAGGAAGCAGGCTCCCTGCCCAGCAGAGAGCCCGACGCGGGACTCGATCCCAGGACCCTGAGATCATGACCTGAGCCGAAGGCAGAGGCTTAACCCACTGAGCCACCCAGGCACCCCTCTCTGCCCATTTCTTGATTGGATTATTTGTTCTTTGGGTGTTGAGTTTGCTAAGCTCTTTATAGATTTTGGATACTAGCCCTCTATCTGATAGGTCATTTGTAAATATCTTCTTCCATTCTGTCAGTTGTCTTTTGGTTTTGTTGACTGTTTCCTTTGCTGTGCAAAAGTTTTGATCTTGATGAAGTCCCAACAGTTCATTTTTGCCCTTGCTTTCCTTGCCTTTGGCGATGTGTCTAGGAAGAAATTGCTGTGGCTAAGGTCAAAGAGGTTGCTGCCTGTGTTCTCCTCAAAGATTTTGATGGATTCTTTTCTCACATTGAGGTCTTTCCTCCATTTTTAGTCTATTTTCGTGTGTGGTATGAGGAAATGTTCCAGTTTCATTCTTCTGCATGTGGATGTCCAATTTTCCCAGCACCATTTGTTGAAGAGACTGTCTTTTTTCCATTGGATATTCTTTCCTGCTTTGTCAAAGTTTTGTTGACCATAGTGTCGAGGGTCCATTTCTGGGCTCTCTGTTCTGTTCCATTGATCTATGTATATGTTTGTTTTTGTGCCAGTACCATAATGTCTTAATGATTACAGCTAATAGAGCTTGAAGTCCAGAATTGTGATACTCCCAGCTTTGCTTTGCTTTGTCAATGTTCCTCTGGCAATTTGGGGTCTTTTCTGGTTCCATAAAATTTTAAGATTATTTGTTCCATTTCTGTGAGAAAAGTTGATGGTATTTTGATAGAACTTGCATTAAACGTGTAGACTGCTCTAGGTAGCATAGACATTTTCACAATATTTTTTCTTCCATTCCATGAGAGTGGAATGTTTTTCCATTTCTTTGTGTCTTCTTCCATTTCCTTCATAAGTACTCTATGGTTTTCTGAGTGCAGATTCTTTGCCTCTTTGGTTAGATTTATTCCTAGGTATCTTATGGTTTTGGGTGCAGTTATAAATGGGATCAAGTCCTTAATTTCTCTTTCTTCTGTCTTGGTGGTGTTTACAGAAATGGAACTGATTTCTGTGCATTGATTTTTATCCTGCCACTTTACTGAATTTCAGTATGAGTTCTAGCAGTTTGGGGGTGGAGTCTTTTGGGTTTCCATATAAAGTAGCATATCATCTGCAAAGAGTAAGAGTTTGAATTCTTCTTTGCCAGCTTGGATGCCTTTTATGAAATCACTACTGCATTTTACTCTGCTTTCCTTTACTAGGGTTAAAAGAGAGCAGCACTCTTTATTTTTTCTTAGGGTCGAAAGATTCTTGGGGCACCTGGGTGTCTTAGCTGGTTAAGCATCTGCCTTCAGCCCTGGTCATGATCCCAGAGTCCTGGGATGGAGCTCCATGTGGGGCTCCCTATGGGGAGCTTGGATCTTCCTTTCCTCCTCACTTGTGCTGTTTGTTGCTATCTCTGTCTCTCTCTCTCAAATAAATAAAATCAAAAGAAAGAAGGAAAGATTGATTGATTCCCAGGTGTTAAGTATTTTCTGAATCTGGCATTGACTTCTGAGCTATACAGCTTTCATATGAAAAATCTTTGCAGAGGTGTCTTCTACTCAGGGCTGGGGAATGGGAAGTGGAATAAGGAAGGATCAATAGAGATGATGTTAGTTATAGATATAGTGGCTCTTGTTCAGGGATTTTTTTTTTTCACAGTTTTTGCTAATCTCAATTAAGATTCCTGGGTTCCAGTCCCAGCTCTCCCATTATTTTCCTTCTTGATCAATGGTTTTCAGACTTTTTTTTTTAACCTCTGGAGTCTTTTGCTTAATGAGCCCTTACTTGGAACCTAGTAAACATGTGACAAAGTGAGATTTTATTAATGTGCAAATGTTTCCAGAGTTTCTTCCTCTCCACTCCCAGTCTAATTGAAAGGGTACCTTTTCATACTTGTATTCCCCAACTCAACTCTGAAAAGTTCATTTTACCACAGTGGATCCTGGACTTCTGTGATTCAGGGCTAAAACTAGAGTGAGGAAAATAAATTTCTGATACAAAATTAAGGGAGCTCCTAAAACTCAGTAATCAAAGTAAATAATACTTTTAAAAATCAAAGTAAGTGCAAAAATATAAAAAAATTTTTGTATTTTTATATATAAATTTTAAATATAAATTTTTAAAAGACAGGATCCCATAGTGCCAAGCAAATTCATACAGGAGCCAGGGGCAAAAGGAAAAATGTGCGCCTCTGTATTCATTCCTATGTATTTATTTTAATGGTTGATTTTACACCAGAACACTAGAGTAATTGAAAAAAAAAATGGGAAAATTTAAAAAGTAGGTGTAGTAAAACTCCATTATTTTAATTTTAAATATTTTATTTATACCAAAACCAGAATTTATTATTATAATTTTATTTCTTTGTTTTAATGAAAGCAAATTCATCAATGAGGTTTTCATTAAAATCCATTAATGATTAAAAATTATATAAAAACATGTAAATAGGGTGCACATTTTTAATTTGTAAAGCTGTTAGTAAGTGAAACCTGTTTTTCTAAATTTGCTTAGCATCTCCAGACAATTTCTTATAAGCCTTTTAATAGCTTTAAAAACTAAATTAATTACATTTTAGTAACTTTACTTCATTAAATTATTATAGTAATTTGTAAACTCAAAATCCTATAACCCTAGAATTATTGTTTTAGGATATTTCCTGATAGGCCTTTTTGTATGTCTTTCTTTATATAACTGTAATTGTTATATGCAGATAAATTAGGTGCTTTTTTTTTCCCCACTAAAACACTTACCTATGTTGCTAAATGACCTTTATAATTACCACTTAAAATGACTGCAAAATATACCGTTGAGTAAATTTCATAGGTTATCTATTACCCCATTAGTAGACATTTGGATGCCTTCCAATTTTGCACTGCTATAAATAGTGCTATTACTGTTGCCATTTATTGTTTATGCATGTTGCTTTTTCCACATTTTTTTTTCTTTAAGATGGAATTTGTGAGCATTTGAAATATACAATTGAATAAACTGCTAATCAAAGATGGGGGACTGAGCTGACGCTGAGGTTCCCCTTCTTCAACCCAAACATGAGAAATGCTAGTCAATTGTGTAGCTGACTTTGAAAGTGAGAAAGGGGAATGTCTATAGGCCAGAAATAAAGGAGGAGCCCACAGCAGTGCAAAGGGTCTTTGAGGATGACAAGGCTGAGGACATGGGGTAAGAGTACACACGGGCTGTCTGGAGTTGGACTGCAGTCTGTGTGTGCAGAGTGGAGGGCAGAGAACATTGGTTCTCTGTAAGAAAAACCTTCACTCCAGTTCAGAAGTGAGTTGTCCCCTGTGGTAGAAGTAATTTTCAGGGAAGGGTAAAATCATGATTCCCAGAGATACAAAGATCATCTGGTATCAAGACCCTGGTGGGGAAAGATGGAAAAGCACGATGGATGGAGAGGATCAGAGTATTTGGTGGATCACCAAAAAAGATATATTTTAAAAAGGATCTGTACTTTTAAATATGTCAAATATGGATTATGTATTTTAGAAAGTCATACTTTTATTATGTGGCTATAAAAATGTATACTGTTCCTGGGGTCACCCTTCCCTTTAGAGCTGTGAAAGATTGACTCATTCTGCAATTTGTTTAAAGTTCAGTGCCTTCCTCAAATTTTCTGGAAAGGCCCCAAGGGCAAGTTTCTGGTCAGTTTTCATTCTCATCTCCCACTTCTGCAGAACTAATAGTTTCGGGATCATTTTGCCACTCCATACATGCTGCCTTTATGACTACATAGGCCCAGACTTCCAATTAGCCCTTCTCCTTGAGTCCTATCCCCCCCCCCACAACAGGTCACCACCAAGTCATACAAGGTTGTAGTGTGAATAGCAGATGTTACTGAAGGTTTGGAGTGGTGAGGGGTGTATATTGCTACAGTGCACAAAACTTATGGTAAAACAACTTATCATCCCTGTTTTTAAAAGTTCTTCACTGCTCTGGCACATAACTCTACCCCCTCCCTTCTCTACCCTCTGACACCCAAATTCCTATTAATTTTTTATGTCCTCAGAGTATGAGATACATTTTTACCACAAGAGGCTTCCCAGAGCAGTATCATTCTTAGACCCAGATAGAAGGGGCCCCAGGCCCCTCTGAACACTGTGCTTCAAAGGAGTCTTTGCTCCCTCCCCTCCCCCATATAGTATGAGGTACCCAGTTAGCTAAGGAGACACACCTGCCCCGCATTTGCCCTCCTTCCTACCTTCTGGATGAGACAGTAAATATTTTAAGCTTTATGGCCATATGTCCTCTACGTCAGCTGTGGGCCTTGTGTTTGGAACTTGGCTGTTAAGGCAGGAGGGTTGTCACAAAGTGTGCCAAAGGCTCCCTCCATGTGGGTTGGAATTGGGGTAGGAAGAAAGCCCAGGAGGTTGAGATGGTTCATGGGCCAGGAGCCAGGGTTGGGGTCCAGCTCTCTACAGAATACTGTGTTCTGATTCAGAATTCTGAGGAGTCCATGAAGTCCAAATTCAAATCTGACCTTCCAGGTTGTTAAAAAGGAATATTTGTCAAGTTAGGTGAGTATAACACAGTTTGTTTAACAGTTTGTTAATTTGATTTATGACTTTAGTCCTTACACATGTAGTGTAGGGTCTCCTTTGTCATTTTACCCACCCCCTGCCCCACACTAATGTCATGCAGTTTTCGTAAGCAAAATTTGATCCCACCTTGAAGAAAAATCCTGATTTTCTAAACATTTTTCTTCATTCTTTTCTTTTATTATATATATATATATATATATACACACACACACACACACACACTATATAATATATAGAATACACACACACACACACACACACATTCCCCAGTTCTGAACATTCAAGGTCAGACCAGAAGAGTAGATAGTATGATATAATGTTAAATCCTGAGTTCCGGCAAGAGCTTCTTATAACCCTCCAAGTTCAGGAACGGTTCTAGTGACCAGATAGGGCTAAATCAGCGAGTGGGAGTCCTCAAGTTTACCTCTGGAGAAAGATGTTAGCCAAGGGTAAAAACCAGGCAGGGTGTATAACAGACCCAAACTGCCTGAAGCATCATTCCCTTTAAGAAACCAAATTTCACGATAGCTAGGACTGCTAAGAATGGAACTACTAGGGTTTGTGCTTGCCCAGAGAATCATGCCATGAGAAAGGTACAGTGGGGATAATGAGCTTCATGTCAGCTCTGAGCTGTTAGGCTAGGAGGCTGGAAAAGGGACACTACAGCTGGTCGGGAGGGCTTTTCCCTCGAGTTTCTCTTGGCCATCTGTTCTGAACCGTGCCATCAGCCTTCCTATTGGAAAGGTCAGAATGGGTGTGTGGGTAAAGCCTAATGTTGGCTCCACATGCTGTGTAGGATGCAGCTGCTCTTGGCTTGGTCACGCCTGGGTTTGCACCCAGGACCCTCAAAAGCTCTGCGCATTATGGTAATTAGCCATCTGCTGCAGCCTTTCCAAGACTGGCTGATCACAAAAGGAAGCCAGGAAGCTCTCTGACAGCATCAGAAATGGAGGCGGGAGGAGCCGCCTCAGGCCGCTGGCCCCCTCCCCCAACTCTCTCCCGGACCCTGAAGCCTTGAAGGGCGCTGGTTCAGCGCTCAGCACAACCCCTCATCTCCCAGCACCCCAGGGAAAACAAGCAAGGGATCTCGTCACTGATGCATGGCTGTCACCCATGCAAAGAGAGGAGCCGAGCAGGGGACATGAGTGTGCTGAGACAATTAAACTCTCTGTGTCAGCAGGGAGACAGACACACCATTTGTCTGAGAAGTGACTTTCCTTTGGGGCCTGGGTGACTCGAGAGAGCGTGATTGGAAATTTTTAGATGATCGATTCGTAATGAAACTCTAAACTTGTACTTATGTATCTAGTTATGTTTGTCCTTGATTAGGAGTAGCTATTGAACTCTGAAAATTATTTCTGGTATATACATTTAGCCATAAATATACAGTTATGTATGTATGCCATGATATCCAGATCTATAAGTGCTGGCAGAAATCTTGTCATGTGGAACACCCTTCCCAGGATGGACCTTTTGTTTTGTGTATGTGGATATGTACATATATAAGCTATAAATTAGCTTTAGGATGCATGAGTGTATATGTAGAGGTAGCTATGTAGTACATATAGCTTAAGGGTTTTTAAATTTTTTTTTTTTAATTTATTTCTTTATTTGACAGATGGAGATCACAACTGGGCAGAGAGGCGGCGGGGCGGGGGGGGGGGGGGACGCGGGGGGGCCAGGGGGGCTGGGGCAGTGGCGAGGAGGGGGAAGCAGGCTCCCCGCTGAACAGAGAGCCTCCATCCCAGGACCCTGGGATCATCACCTGAGCCAAAGGCAGAGGTTTTAACCCACTGAGCCACCCAGGTGCTCCAGCTTAAGGGTTTTTTTAACTTTAAATGTGCATAAATGTATCCATAAACAGAAAGCTACGTCTGCATCGGGAGAGGAATGGCATGTAGAACTCAGAACTTGGAAACTGGTTCCAGTCCCAGTTCTGTCACCCTACACATACACGGTGGTACTAATGGGAGGATTGTATTCTTTGTAGCAGGAAAAGTGGAATAAAAAAACCCCTCAGACCTTACTGGCATTGGCTGGACTTGACTCTGGCTGTGTTTGAGCTCCCAGGGAGAACTAGAAGCACAGATATGGTCTGGTAGCAACATGCAGTAAGGCAGTTTAGAGGTAAGAAGAGGCTGGAGCCCTGTTTTAGCAGATGAGGATATCCGGGAGATGCAGTTGCATTCATAATTGTCAGAGCAAGCCCAGAGCCCTGTGTGCCTGTGCTGAGGGCACAGAGGACAAATGGGCTAAATGCCTGAGAAGGTCTGAGGGAGGGAATCATGGTGGAGTAACCTGGAGTCTGATCTTGAAGGATCGCAGGAGTGAGGGAAAGCATTTCAAGATTTAGAAATAGCATTTATAAAGGTATGAAAATACAAGGTGTGTCCTGGTGATGGTGAGATGTCAGGGGTGGCCAGAGTGTGGGGGGTTGGAGATAAGACCAGAGAGAGGTGTGAGAGTTTGAAGAGGGGACCATGAGCTCTCCTTATGAGCAGGGGCTTTATTCTGTGGCTGGTGGGGAGCCACCAAAAGGTTTTAAGCAGGAGAGTTAAGAAATTGGACTTACTTAAGTTTGAGAGGAATTGGTCTGATAGCCAGGAGAGGATGGACTGGAAGTGGAGGGCTGGAAGGAGATTTTTGCAGGAGCCTGGGTGGGAGATGGTCGCGGAGATCATGGGAATAGAGAAGAGGGCATAAAATGAATTCAAGAGCTTGTGAAGTAGAATTGGTAAGATTTGGGGTCATGAGGGGAAAGAAGAAACAAAAACGACTTGGGTTTCTAGCTTGATGCATTGGGTAGAGGTTTATCCCCTCACAAGAGTGTGGCTCTGAATGGTTGGGGAGTTCTGTTCTGGACATCCTACTCAGGTGACAGCAGGACAGCCAGGGAAATACATCTAGAGTCAGGTGAACGAAATTCTCTCTCTCTCTCTCTCTCACACACACAGGACCCCATACCAAAAATAATTGGGTAAGAAGTATGAAGAACCATATCGGGAAAATTTCAAAATACCTTCTAGGATCCAGCCCTTGTCCTGCTCCCTCCTCTCTCCTGCTCCCCACAGCAGCCCTCTCTTCACCAGCTTCGCTGGCCTCTCTGCTGTCTCTTGAGCATTCCAAGCATGCTCTCATGTCCAGGCTTTAGCTCTAGCTGGTCTCCCTCATTCTTCTTCGTTTTCTTATTTTATGACTTTATCATGTGTTGCTTGTTTCCCTGTGAGAATATACACAGGGGCAGGGATCCTTGTCCCTTTTGTTCTTAGAACCATGGTGGTGGCAAGTAAGAGCAAAAAATAAGCTCTCCATAAAAACTTGTGGGATGAATGAATTTTAAAATGAGTCCACTTAAAATGTGGACCCAAATTTGATTGATAATTGACCTTTAAAAAGAGAAATGAAAATTATAAGAATATTTTAATGTATACTTCACAAAATGTGGTTAATAATTACAATTATGATTCTTAGAGTAAAGAATGAACCAAGTGTTCCTTATTTGGGGAGTTGTATAATTTTTCTGACAAATTGTTTAATGATATGGCATACCTTAGACCAATTCCTATGTAGACCAAAATCCTCGTTGACTTTTGTGATATGGCTATAAAAAAGTGTTATCTTTGCAAAAATATTTGAGGCTTTGCCACTTTTTCTGCCCACCTTAGTATGCCATAAATAAACAAACAATATTTGAAATTGAGATACACTTTGCAAGTAATAAACTGCTCACATCTTAAGTGTACCATTCAACTGGATTTGGGAACTCATATCAAGACAGAACATTTCCATCACCCCAGAAAGCTCCTTTGTGCACTTTCCTAATCAGCAGCCCCTCCCCAAGCAACCACTGGTCTTGTTTCTACCACCATAAGCTAGGTTTTTTTGTACTCTAGAATTGCAAATAAATGGATTCATATAGTATATAGTTTCTTTCACTGAGCATAATGTATTTTGAGATCTATCGTGGTGTTGTGTGTATCTGTAGCTCATTTTATTTCATTCCTTAGGAGTGTACCAAGGGCCTTTCATACTTCAAAAGGCTCATTCTGTGTATTTAATCAATTGTCACTTGAGATAACTCTGCCATTGCCTTTGCAGGTGGTTCAAGTACTCCTTTTTCACTTTCTTTCATTTGATGAAGTTCCGTATCTTCCTCTGTTAAGACTTGCCACTTTACTTTGTAATTAATTTCCATATATTTGCAGTGTGTTTTTAAGTACATATCTAACGGTGAATGAGAAATTGACCCCCCCCCAAAAAAAAACTAGTATGAAGTACACATTACCGGTAAAAAAGGAAGGGTGTTTGGAGTAGGGATTAATTTTATAAGTGGTCACTTTATTAGTGTTTTGATCATTTTATGTATTTTGATCACTTTTGCTTCATAAAGTAAACTTCCAAATATAGGGACCAGGATACTGAACACTCTTATATGTCAAGGACATTCCTTCCCCTGGTGCCTGTGTGTATGTGTGTGTGTGCATAAAACACCTGGGTCCATGCCTGGGAACTTGAAGAATCACTTGTGTGTACACATTCACTAGCTTGTTGTCATTGTCCATTCGAGACAATAAAGCTAAACAAAGCAAACATAGGCATCTATTTCATTCAGTTATATGAAATTGCTGATATTTAAGCCTTTCTGATGTATAAAACCAGCAATTTCATGGGGTTCAACTTCATAGGTTTTATACTGCAAATTGCCACCCATTAATGGGTCATGAAATCAATTTAATAGGCTAGGATCAGCATTTTATTTTTAAATGAAATAGACTAGAGTAGGAGATATCAGGGGGGAATCTCGTTTTGTAAGAATAGTTAAGGCTTACTGAAGGAAGTTCTGTGCCAGGTGCTATTCTAAGTGCTTTGTAAGCCTTAACTATCGATTATCATTATCATTATCAGTGTCCTGATTATTAGCTCTGTGCTAGCCCAGTGGACCAAGAAAGACTGGTGATACTGTGTTAAAACTCCACCCAGAAAATTCACGACATTTGGAAGTCAAAGGATCTCACTATAGTACAGCCACAAAAGTAGCTCAGAATACCGCCCAGGGACGTTTCAAAAGCTGTATTCTCACCGTCAGTCCAGGAAAACTCAAGACAGAATGTCTGATGCACACTGTGTATTGTCTTTCCAAAAACTTAAAAAAGGCATCTTGCTTTAGATAATGGGTGGTTCCTGAAAAGTTGAAACTTTTTTAAAATCCAACTCGAGACAGCATGCCTGATATATCTGCTGCCACTTCTGAGATAGTCAGGCTCAATTCCTTTATTCTACAGAAACCTCCCCATTACATACAAACACGGTGGTAAATTCTTCTGTGAAGTAAAGAATTACATCCCTGGTCTTCATTATCATATTTTCCTAAAGAGAAGAGTAAATCTTTCCTGTCCAATAACTGTGTTAACTCCAGATGAAATGTGTGTTCTTCCTCCATAGTTCTTAGGAGAATGAGATTAATTCAGTTGCCCATTTGTCTTTTCCACATTTTTCTTAGACTCATAGGTTAAGTTTTTGGTTTTCCAAGTATTTGAGGGTTTTCCACTTTCTCTTTTTGTTAAAAGACAATCCCCTTCCACTCCCCGCCCTCCAGCAAACAATAGTAATACCCAACAACAGCATAGTGTGACTTTGTTGTTACATTAACATAGTGCATTATTGGAGAAGAAGCAGTTCAATGCCATGGTGAGTAAAAGGGGAAAATAAACTCCTGTAACATAGAGTGTGAACTGCTACACCAAAAATATTGGTGCTTACAATGCAGACCCTATGCCTGGAGCTGACAGTGTAAATTCTTGCCAGTGTAAAGCTTCTCTGCAAAGACATTAATCCTGCAGGGGTTGCTGGTGCTGGAGGAGCATTTGTTTGCTAAGACAAAAATCCTTCAAGTTAATTAGTGTTTTGAAAAAGCCAACCAAAAACAGTAACAATCATGGTCAACAAGAGGACTCAGACTTCTGTTTTCTGGGGTACAAAAGCCTGGATGAGGGAGATGCCTGGCTGTTTGATCAGATTTGCTACATTACAGAGACATTTTGTCAGTGGCCTGGCCATTATAGTAAATTCCTCCGTGATTTTGGGTAGACTAAATTATCTTTGGTGCACATAGTTAAAAGCAAATATTTATTGAGTGCCTACTACGTACAAAGTCCTGTGCTTAACCAATTAATCTGCACTTTCAGGATGTATTTTCTTCATTCCCAATAAACATTTAACGGAAGGTATGCTTCAGTACTTTAAACTGATCTCCTTCGCGCATAACTCCTTATAACTCTGTCATATGTGGCCAGTGCTATTCTTACACATTACATATTCTTGTGTTGCTAGTGTTATTCTTCAGTGCTTCTATTTCTCGGTGTATCTAGGCTGTCCTTGACTTTGGGATATTGAACTTTTGTCAACTTTTTTTTTCTTTTTTAATTTTTTAAAAAGACTTTATTTACTTATTTGACCGAGAGAGAGAGAGAATGAGAGAGAGAGAGAACACACAAGCAAGGGGAGTGGCAGGCAGAGGGAGAAGGAGACGCAGACTCTCTGCTGAGCAGGGAGCCGGATGTGGGGCTCGATTCCATGACCTTGAGATCATGACCTGAGCTGAAGGCAGATGCTTAACCGACTGAGCCACACAGGCGCCCCTTTTGTACAACTCTTAAATAAGTTGTACTGTACACGGAATTCAAACCTTTCTTCATGAACCAATGCATGAACATTTAAGTTTCTGCACGCACTGCTAGCCTATCAGTGGTGTAATTCTGGCAGAGTCTCCCATCTTGGCTTGTCCAGCACTGTTTCACAATTATTCAAATAGTTCTTTTGCATTTTGCTCTTTTTTTTTCCACTCAGCAATTATTTTTATAAAATGAATGACAAGAGCATAGATCTCAAAACCAACATAATGGAGAAAGCTGGAAATCATTAAAACGTTAAAAGCAAAACATTTCCAGCTTCAATCTAATGTTCACTGAATTTTAAGCCAGTATTTTGCATGTTTAAATGGGAAGAACAAAATTAAACAACATGCATGAAAGCAGGAAATAACTTGAAGATTGTATCTGAAGAAAAACTTCTAATTCTTGTTATCATTTATCTGGCCTTCTGCAAACAGCCCTTCCCTTAGAACACAGAAGATGATCAACTTTCTAGTATTCAACTTGTGTATATATATGTGTATATATTTTGAGCATGTTATATGTACATGTAGAGGATTGCCTACAAAGAATCCTGCCTGTAAAACTTTTATAGAGCAACGGGGTCATTTTAACAGTTGAAATTCTTGTTGGTGGAATAAGTACCAAGTTTGCTTCTTGTCCATCCTAAAGACCCATTGAAGTAAACTGTGCTCTTACACACCCCCGAAAACAACAACAACAAAAACCAACACCCAAAACAACAAAAAAAATCACCTTATATGCCAAGAGAATGGAAGGAGCAGGTTGCACCCAGATGAGAGTTTTCCAGAGACTTCTAAAAGAGAAGAGAACTGACAAACTTGTAGAGCTCAAATGGAAAGCAGGAACTGCTTCAAGACAAGGGCTTTCTTTCCCTGTCTTGTAAAATCCTGAATGAATTGAAGAGACTTTGCAAAGTGCCTTCAATGGCACTAAGACAGGGGGTTGGGAACTGCTTTCTTCCAGAATAAGAAGAGGTCAAGAGAGCAAAGGTCAGATGCTGTGGGGTTGGGAAAACAAAGAATCCTTCTAACCTTGAGAAGGGAGCAAGGCTAGAAAGACAGAAGGTTACTGCATTATGACCCTGGTTAACTGGGCCCTGAGTACCAGTGTCCCCAACGCTGGGCAAAGGGTCCAGTGCTCCTAACATAGAATCAGAAGCCATTGGATCTCATCGGACCACATTTTCTAGCCAGAAATGCAAATCCACCGTGAGGCATGTCTAGAATCTGATTTAATTGCTTTGAAAGGAAGTAAAGAAATAGATATTTCTTTAACACATGAATCTTTTAGGAGCTACAACCTCTACATCAAGAGAGGCAGGAGGGGGTGTAGTGTACCTTGAATGATACTAATAATAATTTTGAGTTACCTGTAAACTCACGGAAGAGAAGTTTTTGGTCAAAGGTGCTTAGACCAATGCTTAGAACCAGCTTGCCTTCTAGGAACTTTTCCTCTCCTGGTAGCCCCAGCTGCCACTGCTGGGTATGGTTTGGGTTCTTGCTGAGTTTCCCAGCCATGAATCACATATATTCTATCAAGTTACCAGATACAGGTCAGCTTTTGTGCCCTTACAGGGAAGGGGTGGGGCACACGGAAAGGATAGAGAGCAGTGACTGGCCTTCCTGATATGCAGGTCAGGAGACCAGGAAGTTCATCTTGCCAACTTTGCAGTCGACACATGAAGTCTGCATGAATTCATGCTTCCTCTGGAAAGCCTTCACCTGTCAGTGGACCCACCCAGCACACTGACCCTCATGCATTGTCCCACACTGTTCTTCCTCTGAGCTGTCATCCAGTCCATGCCTGTGGACTTTAAAGTTCCCAAGGGCCAGGGTGGTATCTTCTCTTGTACCCACTATGGGACTGGCCTGTAATAAGGTGCTCAAGGGAAACACTCCAGAAATTTGATTTTATCAAAGTACTCTTTGCTTCCTGCTGAAAAATGCTCCCACTCCCCAGAGGTTTTATTTCTTCTCGTGGTGATCCCTATATCTTCAGTTGTGCTTATACTCCTGTTCTTGGTTCATGAACCTCTGGTGGTATCTGTTGACTTATAGTCATGTCAGATGAAGTCTCAAATCATTTATCTACCCTGCATCCCTCCAACCACTCCTAGACGCCTCCTCCCAATGTTCAGTTTTCCCACTGCCTGCATCTTAGATTTCAAACAATGTATTTGGACCTCCATTTATTTTTCCACTTAGACAGAGTGACTTCCTTGTTTTGACAGGAGGCTAATTATGCCCAGCCTTTCCCTCCTCTCTGCTCCCCACCCCTTCTATTTCCCTATCTCTGTCAAGATTGATCAGATCAGGGGCACCCGAATGGCTCAGTGGGTTAATCCTCTGCCTTCGGCTCAGGTCATGATCTCAGGGTCCTGGGATTGAGCCCCGCATCCGGCTCTCTGCTCAGTGGAGAGCCTGCTTCCTCCTCTCCCTCTATCTGCTTGCCTCTCTGCCAACTTGTGATCTCTGTCTGTCAAATAAAAAATAAATAAATAAAATCTAAAAAACCAAAAAGTTGATCAGATCAATGTTCTCGAGTTTGGTTAACATTTACATTTTGTTCTGCAACCAGACTGTCTTTAGTGACTTGCCCATTAATTCCTTCATTCCTTCATTTTTCATTCAATAAATATTTTTTGAGTGCTTACTATGTGCTATGTGCCAAGCACTGTTGTAGGCCCTAGGGATATAGAAGTGAATACAATAAGCAATATTCTTCAAAACAAAGGGAAAAAGGCAACAGTCTTCATGGAGTCTTCCTTCTCATAATGGGAGAGAAGCAAAATACATATTTTGCTGGCACCAGGGTGGCTCAGTTGGTTAAGCATCTGCTTTCAGCTCAGGTCATGATTCCAGGGATCACGGGATTGAGCCTCATATTGGACTACCTGCTTAGCGGGGAGTCTGCTTCTCCCTCTCCCCTTGCCACTCCCCCCTTCTTTTGCTCTCTCTCTCAAATGAATAAACAACCTCTTTAAAAAAAAGAAAAAGAAGAAGGGAAGAAGAAGAAGAGCAGGGTGGAGGTGGGAGACTAGTGAGATTTCCCCAACCAATTCTCCAAGTCCTCTGAAGTCAACAGGCTGTCCAACAGTTAGATTTAATGCTAACCCTAGCTACCTGGAGCTAGCCAGACACCACAGATTAAGGGCTCACTCCCACAACACTGTCCACACTTCAGTCACAAGCCACAAATGAGCACCCAGACGACCACGACCTCTCCAAGCTCAGGTTCCATAGGTGGCTAGAACAACTCACAGAGCCCAGGAAAGTACTTGACTTGCTATTACCAGTTTACCATAAAGGATACAACTAAGAAAAACCAAATGGAAGAGATGCATAGGACAAGGTATGGGATAGGGAAGGGCACAGAGTTTCCATATTTTTAGTGAGAAGTCCAAATGTATTCTTCCTTCTCAAATCCATGCTACCTTTTATTTTGTTGCAGATTGTTTTTTGAGTAGATAATATTTTCGTATGATTTAAAACCCAAAATGACATAACAATTATGTGGTAAAAACTCTTGCACTCACATCTGTCTCATCTGCTTCATGCTTAGACCTGGCATTCATGCGTGCTTTCACTCATTCATTTTAATTTATTTTAGTTTCTGCTTTTTTCCCTCGAGTTTCTTTTTCGACGATTTTTATTTATTTATTTGTCAGAGAGAGAGAGAGAAAGAGAGCACAAGCAGAGGGACTGATGGGCAGAGGCAGAGGGAGATGCTACCTCCCCACTGAGCAAGAAGCCTGACATGAGACTCAATCCCAGGGCCCTGGATCATGACCTGAGCCAAAGGAGATACTTAACCCACTGAGCCACCCAGGTGTCCCTTCCCTCAAGTTTCTGCATTGCTTTTCTTTTTGAGAAAAGAAGGAACATGAACCTTCTCTACCGTGTATCAAACATTTTGTAGCTTCTCACTCCTTTTATTTGTTGCTTAGACTACACAATTCCGCTTATATGAGGTATCTAAAATAGTCAACTTTATAGAAATGGAGAGTAGAATGCTGATTTCTAGGGGCTGCTGGGTGGTTGGGGTAAAGATTTGCTGTTTAATTAATATAGAGTTTCATCGTGCAAGATGGAAAAATTCTGAAGATTCACAATAATGTGAATATTATACTTAATACTGTTGGACTGTACACTTAGAGATGGTTACGAGGGTAAATTTTATGTTGTCTGTGATTTACCAAAATTAAAAATATATGTTTAATAAAGGTCAAAAAAAGAAAGCAGAAGTTTTACTAATATCTATGGAAGTTAGGACTCTAAGTTTAAATAATAATTATAACAATATAATAATATTACTATTGTAATAAATAATAATTATAATGATTATTATAAAGTTGCAGCTATTAATTATTGAGCCTTTACTTAGTTTTACAGTATCTCTTTTGGTCCTTAACACAACTCCCTGAGGTAGTAGGCATTACCACCCCATTTTAACACAAAAGTATTCACAAATGTACCAGGACCATCAAATGGTCTCCCCACACTCTGAGATGGCTAGCTGGTTTGGGTGGCAATAAGAAATAGAAGAAAGAGAGCCACATTACCAATTAGGAGGTTGGACATGTCGCTCAACCTGAGTCCCCCAGGGTCAGAGATTTCCCCACTATGCCCTGAGGAGCCTAGGCGTTTCATAGACACACACCCCCAACCCCACTCCCCTGCCACTCTCACCCAAAAAGTGTGGGACTGGAGAGGTCAGGTGAACAGGGCTCAAATCCTGCTGACCCAAAGCAGTTTGCATTTTTCTACTTTCCATTTTGGACTTTCACCCTAAAGAATGGGCTCTACCACTAAAAAGAAATTTGAAAGTCACTGGGTTCGATTATGTCTGAGCTCACACTTTATAATAGTTCAAATGAATCTTCCTGGATTTTGCATGTCCAGAGCTGTGAGTGGGCAGGGTCTGCTCCATAATTTGCAGGGCTCAGAGCAAAATGAAAAGGCCCCTTGTTCATCAAGCAGTAAAAGAAAAAAAAAAGTGCCATCAAAGGTGCTAAAACATGAAACTTCTTCCTTTCTTCTGTGGTCTTTCTCTTATCTTGTCATGGTGTTCTTATTCGCTATTTTATGTCATTCTCATTAAAGAGAGAGTAAAATTTTAAATTATTGGCATAAAATTTACTATTCCTATTCATACTGGGAAATGCCAGTTTCTAATGCAAATATAAGAGCATTTCACTCATGTGCAGAATCTTTAAATTATATAATTTGTATTTCATAGCTCATGTATGCATATGTGTTTAGTTCTTACCAGAATGGTGGGAACGCTACACAAGACTAACTCAACTGTTTTTATTTCCATCTTGAGATGCACACATTCTACCACCAATTTGTTCCTTCTACTGTTGAATAGAAAAGGACTGGAAAGAAGGGGACCTGTGGGTGGCCCAATCTTTCCCTTTCCCTCTATGTCATCATTTTCAGTAGTAGTGATTAGCTGACCCAGGTAGTTTGATAGGAGTAAGAAAGGATGGGATTGGGTTCCTTGGTTGTTTGGTGTTTCTTAGACTACCATTACCATCTTTTTGCATTCTGAGCAAGTTCTTATAGCCCCTGGGGGCTATCAGCACCCCTGTTGACTCAGGCATAGACAACATGATTGCTTTTTACTTGTATTGAGTCTCATTGAACTCACACACATTGTGGGGCCACTGGAATCCTGTGCTCATGAGGCATGTGAATGCTATATTGCAAAGGAGGTAGTAAGGAATAGCAGGGCACATACATACTGTGTGTATCTCCTCTATTCACGCACACATGCTCCACTGAACCATTCGACTTCATTTAAGAATAGAAGCTCAGGGCGCCTGGGTGGCTCAGTGGGTTAAAGCCTCTGCCTTCGGCTCGGTTCATGATCCGGGGGCCTTGGACTGAGCCCCGCATCGGGCTCTCTAATCAGGGGAGAGCCTGCTTCCCTTCCTCTCTCTCTGCCTGCCTCTCTGCCTGCTTATGATCTTTGTCTGTCAAATAAATAAATAAAATCTTCAAAAAAGAGAGAGAATACAAGCTCAGAGATGAAATTACTAAGAATTTCAAAAAGCAATAGCAAAGCGTTAAAATCCAAGCATGGGCCATTCTGAATAGGAGCCCTACATGACATGACTACAGGGTTGCATACCCTGAAGCTGGTCCTGTGGGTAGGGAATGGAGCGTGAATATTTCAATAGGCAAGTTCTTTCTTCATTGGATCTCTCAAAGCCTCAAAATGTAGAAAGGCTTATAAAAACTGGAAACACCTACAGTAGGAATTACTACTGTTTACCAGTATCTGGTGCTTTTCTCCTTCCAGACTCAGCCCATTTTAAAGAACGTCCCTGTGACTTTGGTTAATAAAATGTGCATAAAGTAACATATGTCTCTTCTGGCCAGAAGCACTTAAGAGCTAGTGTGTGATTAATTATTTATCTCCCTTTGCCCCACTCCAGTGACTAACAATATTCCAGATGGTAGAGTCTCCACCAGCCTGGGTCCCTAAATGAGAACAATGTGAAGCAGAGCCCCCATCCTCCTACAACCCTTCCGCTGACCCAGAGTGGACCTGTAGCAAGAGAAAGAAAGAAACCTTTGTTATAAAGATTTGGGAGTTTTTTGCTATTGCCTAGACTAATACAGTGTTATTACTGTCCCTCCCACCCATGGAATATATACTACAACTTAAAATTATCTTTGAAATAGTCATAAAATGTACATTTAAAACCCAAATGCTATAGCTATTTTAAATGGTGATTTCATTTTTTTCTTTAAAATAGAAATTACCTTCGGTAAATTTTGTATTTGTTGACTATTTAATCATTAATTTTTATATGCGTGTTGTTTGAAGGGCAAAACACAAGGGAAAAGTGCTTAAGTTGAACTTAATTTTCCTTTGTATCCAAGGATCTCACTGACATCACAGTCACTGTAATATTCTAGAGTCTGTGTTTCATGCTACTGGGCAAAACCTTTCCCTTTAGCAAACCTTGATGAATAGAAAGGATAGTAACTCTACTGAATGTTTTCAGTGGCTTCCTTTCCAGTAGTGGAGTGATCAGGGGAGCTATTTTCCCCAAAAAGTATACAAAGAAGAAACAAAAGATCTGGATTATTTGGGCCTGAATAATTCTATAGACCTAAAATTCTCCCCAAGATGCCACATACATGGTGCTTTTACTATTGATATTAAACTCCTCTTCTTTCTCTGATATCTGGAAGGATATAAACTCCATCACTGGGAAGAGCTATTTGTAAAAGAACATGGAAAACTAGTTTTGTTTATTTGTTTTTAAGATTTTATTTATTTATTTGACAGAGAGAGATCACAAGTAGATGGAGAGGCAGGCAGAGAGAGAGAGAGAGGGAAGCAGGCTTCCTGCCAAGGAGAGAGCCCGATGTGGGACTCAATCCCAGGACCCTGAGACCATGACACGAGCCGAAGGCAGCGGCCTAACCCACTGAGCCATCCAGGCGCCCCGGAAAACTAGTTTTAAAAGCAACTATGAAAACTGGCAGAGAAAACTTAGATGGATTCTTTTGTATTCAGAATTAATGCTCCAAGGAGAAAAAAGCCAATGAAAGTAAAGGTCTGAGCAGCAAATTAACAATTCTCATGGTTGGTCTTGATATTTGATGTCAGATAAATTTCAATGAACTAAGTCTCCAGTTTCTTTCTTAGAGCAAATATAAGTCTGCTCTCTATAGACTTTAACAGATGGAAAAGAAATATATTGAATTATGTAAAATGCTAACTCTGAGATCCAGTTATTTGAAGGCTCTTAGAATTCCAAGTAAACTCCCTGTGTTTAGAAATACCTGGTCATTGGCATTTGTAGACCCAATTTTTTTTTAAAAAATTTATTTATTTATTTATTTGAGAGAGAGAGAGAGAACATGAGAGGGGAGAAGTTCAGAGGGAGAAGCAGACTTCCCGTGGAGCCGGGAGCCCAACTCGGGACTCGATCCCTGGACTCCAGGATCATGACCTGAGCCGAAGGCAGTGGCCTAACCAACTGAGCCACCCAGGGGCTTGACCCAATGTTTTCTGATTTAACTTTCTTTCTTCCTTCCTTCCTTCCTTTCTTTCTTTCAAGTAGGATCCATACTCAGTGTGGAGCCCAATGCAGAGCTTAAACTCGCAACCCCAAGATCAAGACCTAAACTGAGATCAAGAGTTAGATGACTAAACCACCTAGGCACCCCTTCTGGCTTAACTCTCTTTGAGTGACCTGGAAGTTTCAATGTAAGTAGAACTTTGTAATTTTGTGAGAGCACAAATGTGAATAAGTTATCGCAAGTTTGGGGAATACAAGGAGGTGTGTCTAGCCTGCTGGCCAGCAACTCCATCACAATGCAATGCAGTCTTACTGTTCTCCATCCGCTGCATATGCAGTAAATCTCAAGGAGTATAAAAGTGTGTGTGTGTGTGTGTGTGTGTGTGTGTGTGTGTGAAGAGCCCTGTGAAGAAAAATAGTCTCTAGTCCTAATGTTGTTGAAGAAAAGCTAAAACTCTCAGAAAGTAATTATTCTTAGGCAGAGAATACTTTGGGGATAGTTATAGCCCATTATTAAACACTTTTCCTTTTGAGGCTGATGATGTGATAAGTCACCCATACACTATCTAAAGAAACAGAGGGTGTCACCTGGGTGGCTCAGATGGTTAAGCATCTGCCTTGGCTGAGGTCATGATCTCTGGGTCCTGGGATTGAGCCCCATATCAAGCCTAGCAGTGAGCTCCCCACTCAGCGGGGAGTCTGCTTCTCCCTCTCTTTCTGCCTCTTTCCCTGCTCCACTCAATGCTCCCTCTCTCAAATGAATATGTAAAAAAAATCTTAAAAAAAGAAAGAAAGAAAGAAACAGAGAAAGAGAAAGGGAGATTGGTTTATGAGACTCTTTAGCAACTTCCTGGTCAGAGCATAGCTACTTTTCAAGTGAGAAATAAAACAATAAAACTAAAGTGAGGAAATGCACTGGAAATAATTACCTTTTACAGAAATAGGATTCAGGAGGTCTATAGAGGCATGTCTATGAAGCAACAGGCAATGTGGCTTCTACTGCTGCAATGAGAGCACCGAAAGTAACCGTTTGTTCAACAGTCTGCAAAATGTAGGGGCGCCGGGGCGCTGCCTTCGGCTCAGGTCATGATCTCAAGGTCCTGGGATCGAGTCCCGCATCAGGCTCTCTGCTCAGCAGGGAGCCTGCTTCTCTCTCTCTCTGCCTGCCTCTCCGTCTACTTGTGATTTCTCTCTGTCAAATAAATAAATAAAATCTTAAAAAAAAAAAACAAAACAGTCTGCAAAATGTGACATTAATGGGGGCAGGTGGCTTCAGCTGACCCTCCTCTCAAGCTGAAGAAATCCATCCCCTAGCATAGAAGTGTTCAACTCATCGGGAGCCCCAGCATTTAGAGGCAATTACTTTGTTTCAGAAATACACTAACTGTTATCTTTATGCCAGCAAATGGATAGAGTTGCAAAGGAAACAAAAGGCAGTTGTCAGTCATTTTCTTGAAGGGGGCATTTACAACTTCAAGAATGCCCTTCTGAGGGGGGTCCTTTGCTGTCTGAGTTCATATTGTGTCTTACTCTACAATCCCCTTCCTACATTTCTTCTAGCTCTGGTGCTGCATAATCACTAAGAAGGGCAGGAGAACCCTGCTCATCTCCTGTGACTTGTCATTCTCCTCTGTTCATACGTTTGAACAAGCACAGTTAGACTCTCATCAGCATAGACTGGATTTTGCAGTTTCCAGCCATTTTACACAATGTTCTGTTCAGTCATTATGCAAGGTAGGATTCATTTAATTTAGCTTCTCTCCATAGTTTTATAAAAGACTCTGATCCTGTACTTATACAAACACCCCTCAAAAGCTTGAGGGAATTTAGGGGCACCTGAGCGTGGCAGTCCATTGAGTGACTGAATCCTGATTTTGGCTAAGGTCCTGATCTCAGGGTCCTGGGATGGAGCCCTGGGTCAGGTTTCACAGCCACCTGCTTTAGATTCTCTCTCTCACTCTCCCTCTGCCCCTCCCCTCTTTATGCACACTCACTCACTCTCTCTCTCTCTCTCTCAAATAAGTAAATCTTTAAAAAAAGTTTGAGGGAATTCAAAACTCAGTAATAATTTATTGCAGTTCAGGGGGAAATTATATCATGTGGTGGTATTTATAAATTTAGTTATTCACAACACGTGCGTGACTCGAGGTGTCCTGACATATATGAAGGACCTATGTTTTCCAATGAAACAACCAATTAAAAACCATTCTCAGTTTAAATAATGTGTAATTTTCAAGTAACAAAATGATGTATAAAGATGCAAGGAAAGAAAGAATCTGTGTAAATCAAGTGTAATTCAGCTCCACTGCCATGTGCCCCTAAGCCTAACAAAACATAAGGGACTTAGAAATTAAGTCACTGTTTCAGAGTTAATCTTGTAAAGAAAACACTTATTAGATTGGAGTTCTGAAGAAGTTGGCTATAAAGACAGACTGCCTCCCAAGTCAAAAGTAGAAAATACCTGGAAATCTAATAAAGGTTTGCCCACAAGTCAAAAAAGCTACAGCTTTATCACCAGTGTTCTTATACCTGTAGAAATGATGTCCATTTTCAGCAGGTATGGCAAACTAGGTAATCTGGCCAGCCCTTCAGGTAAAAACAAATAAAATGCAATAAAATTTATAATCATCTTTTTTAATGCATTAGTGATCTAGCAAGAAAGTGAAGAATACTCAGGCCAAAAACAAAGTGAAAAGGGATAGAAGTACCCAGGGATATAAACTGAGCAATAAAATGATATTTTCTTTAAGGGCATTTGCTGAACTGGATAACACAAACTTCACTTTTTTGTGGCTTCATAGTTCTGAAGATAAGAGACAAAGTGCAGGGATCCCAAGAGTTGCGGGGAGGGGCATCTATTATGAGACCTAATGAAACTAGGGCCTTAAAAACCTCACCCTTATTCTAGTGTAAGAGGAGCAAGTGATAAATTGAGGCACCTCAGAGATACCCCAGGAGACTGCAAGGAGAATTCTCTGCCTCAAATCTTACTACTAAGTAAGAGGAACAAACAAAATCTCACTTGAGAATATATAATTAAGTAAGTAGGCTTATAGACTGAGTTTGCTTTATCTGGATGGTCAGGCTGAGGACTTAGCTTAAAGTGTTCTTGGAGAGAATGTGCCCTCAGGCACATGGCCGAAGGAAACCTACCTTCATTCCCGGCTGCAAAAATTCCCAGAAATAAAGTTCTATAAAATATAGTATATAGGGCGCCTGCGTGGCTCAGCCGTTAAGCAACTGCCTTCGGCTCAGGTCATGATCCCAGGGTTCTGGGATCGAGGCCCACATCCGGCTCCCAGCTCTGCGGGAAGCCTGCCTCTCCCTCTCCTGCTCCCCCTGCTTGTGTTCCCTCTCTGTGTGTCTCTCTCTGTCAAATAAATAAAATCTTAAATATATATATATATAAAATATAATAAAAAATCATGAAATACAGAGGAAAACAAAGCCAAAGCCAGCAGAAACCAGTTAGCACGATCAGATCATCAAAGACTTCAGATACAGGAATTTTCAGAAACTATATGGAATAAAAGAAAGGTATAGGGAAAAATGAGTAATGAACAATAGGAGGAATGACCAAACATATTAGAAAAAAAACCAAATAGAGATGCCTGCTCAGTCGGTTAAGTGTCTGCCTTTGGCTCAGGTCATGATCCCGAGGTCCTGGGATTGAGCCCCACATTGGGCTCCCTGCTGACTCTCCCTCTCCCCTCTCCCCCTACTCCTCTCACTCGTTCTGCGCTCTCTCTCTCTCAAATAAACAAATAAATAATCTTTTTAAAAAAGAAGCAAATAAATGTTATAGAAAGGAAATTTGATAATTGAAATTATAAATCCAATGAATGGGTTTAATGGAAGATTAGATATAGAGAATTAGTGAAGCAAAAGTAGGTCCTGGGATCGAGTCCCGCATAGGGCTTTCTGCTCAGTGGGGAGCCTGCTTCCTCCTCTCTCTCTCTCTTTCTCTCTGCCTGCTTCTCTGCAAACTTGTGATCTTTGTCTGTCAAATAAATAAATAAAATCTTTAAAAAAAAGGAATTATGAAGGAGGGAATATATTTTCAGACAAACAAAGTGAAAGGAAAAAAGGACAAATGAGATAATCAAAAAGTGAAATCATAAGAAGGGTCTTCATGAAGTCTAAAGGATATATTTCAGGGAGAAGGAAAAAGATCTTTTCTTCCATGTAGGGAGGAGACCCCATATAGACAGAGATGCCTGAAGCGGGTGTGAAAGGCAAAAAAAATGAAAACCAGTGGAAGTAATAAACATGCTGGTAGAGATAAACAAGCAACTGCATAAAATAGCACTAATGACAAGTGAGAGGATTAAAAACAAGAAGACTACAAATAAACAAAAACAAGATTCCTTTCCTCTCCTAGGTTCATGAAGCCATGCTCTCTATATGCTCTCTATATCATCTTCTAAAACCTTTATTGTTCTTGGGGCACCTGGGTGGCTCAGTTGGTTAAGCATCTCCCTTTGGCTCAGGTCATGATCCCAGGGTCACAGAATCGAGCCCCATATCGGGCTCCTTGCTCTGTGGGAAGCCTGCTCTGCCTGATGCTCCCCCTGCTTGTGCTCACTCTCGCTCTTTCTCTCTCTCTGACAAATAAATAAAATCTTTAGGAAAAAAAAATAAAACCTTTATTGTTCCTGCTTTCATATTTATATGCTTAACCCACCTGAAATTCATTTTCCTATGAGATGTGAAAGAGACGTCTGTCTTTCTTAGTCAGCTTTGCTGCAGTGACAAACAATGCTCTGCTCAAAAATTAGTGGCTTGCACCAACATATATTCTTCCTCAAGTTAATATCAGCAACTGCAGGTTTGCTGCTTCAATTCCATCCCAAGTTGTTTCTCATTGCCAGTCCCATGCATCTTCTGCTTCTGAGAACCAGACTGAAAGAACAGCCCTTTGTAAGACATGCCATTCTTAGGGCAGAGGAAAGAGCCAGATACTGTTATACTTAAATTATCTGTCTGGATAGGGCATATGCAAGTGCTCAGGCTAGATACAGTGAGATGAGAACATAAACTCTTCATACAGGGAGCCATGATGAATCTTATGGCAATGGGTAGGAGTATATAATCCTCTAACAGGAAAGGATACAAATACAATTAAGTTCCTCATTTAGTTTTTTTCCCTGTATTATCCCCGATTGTCCCACTATGATGTGCTGAAAAGCCTATCCTTTCCCCAGGGATTGCAGTGCCAGGTTTGTTCAAAGACCAAGCTTCCCACATACCTGAGCTCTCATTTTTTTTTTTTCCCAATTTCTTCCTTCTCTTTCCCAAACCAGATTATTCGTTACTACAGTGTTAATAGTAAGTCTTCATAGCTGGTTAATCAAATCTTTCCACTTTGTTCAGGTGTATCATGACTCATCTTAGATCTTTGCCCTCTCATATACCTTTGTTAATTTCTGGAAAAACCTGTTGGGATCTTGAATAGGTCTAGATTACATCTACTGATCAATTTAGAAAGAACTGGCATCTGTACAATATGGAATCTACTAATTCATTAACATGGCTATTTCAGTCTTCTTTAATTTTTTTCAGTAATGTTTTCTAGTTTCCTGGGTAGAGGTCATCATATTTTCTCTTAGATTTATTCATAAGTGTATGCTTTTCATGATTTTTAAATGATATATTTCCTTTAATTTCATTTTTATACCTTTATTAATTTTCAATTTCTATTTTAGATCCTCTAGATTTTATTTTGGGGTAAAAATAAATCATTTTAATTTTATATTTTTTGAGATATTAAGCTATCTGTACCAATAATACTTAAGAGTATATTTTCTCCCCTTTGAATGACATCTTTATTACATACCAAGTTTCCATGAATGCCTAAGTTGTTTTTTTTTTCTTTTCCCTATTCAGTTTTCATATATTTGGCCCATCTACCAATCTTTAGTTATATGTTATTTCCCATGCTCTATTTCTTTGCTTTTTCTTTCTCAACCTTCTTTGTTTTTTTCTTTGATTAACTATATTTTGGCTTATTGCTGACACAAAGACGTGCGATTGATTTTTGTGTTTTGATGTATTCAGCAACCTTGCTAAATTCTAATGATTAATATTATTAATTCTGATAATTTGGAATAATATTATTAATTCCAATGTTCATTTGGATTCCCTACTATACATTATTATTATTACAAATGAAGTATTTCCTGCCAGGAAAGTTCATCTGACTTTGGCGTTCGAGGTTTTTAGTGGGGTTCTGTCATGTAGGCCTAGAATGCCCTTGTGACTGAACTTAGTTATTCAGTGTCCAGTCCCTCTCAAGGTCTAAAATGACATGGCCCAAGTCTCTCACCAAAAATCACAGTTAGATAGCCTGCTGGATGTGGCCCATGGCCCCAGTTCTTAGGCAAGATAACTTGCCTGTATCAGATGCTTATCAAGCAATATATTCCAAGGAATTGATCAAAGAACAGCCCCTTCTTTAGAATGTACAGGGTTTGGACTGCCCAAGCCAGCTGAGTTAACCCCTTACTAGATGCTTCGGAGTGAATTTGTTTGAACAGACTCCCAAGTCACTTCTGATTTAGAACTCAAGGTTTGAGACTTCTGGGATTACCTTGGTCATATGAATTTGAGTTTAGGACTCTTTAAGGGCTGGCTTTGGGTTATCAATTATCAATAATGATATTATTCTGCTCAGTGCCAGTGCAACATTTCTTGAATTCTGATAATTTGGAATAATATTATTAATTCCAATGTTTATTTGGATTCCCTACTATACATTATTACATAAGAAGTCGTGTGTGTGTGTGTGTGTGTGTGTGTGTGTGTGTGTGTGTTAGCATGGTGTATTTAATATATTTTTCCCTACAGTGAGGGCATAATCCCACCATAAGGGATCCCAGATGTAATGGGTGGATTCTCCTGTTAGATTTACCAATCTTAGAGGCCTCTAGATCTTGTTTTCTGTCTTCACACCTCAACAAGCCATGACTATCAACCTTAGTGTAAGTTTGCCAAGTTAGACAAATGTCCTTGAGGCAAATGTGACTTTCATAGTCTTTGAGTCCCTTCTTTCCCTTAGATATTTGGCCTGGTCATTCCTTGTTATTTTGCAGTCCTGTGGAATGCTTTTAAGCATAAGCTTTGCATTTTTTTCTTCTTCTTCTTCTTCTTTTTCATGAGAATCTTGGAGGCTAGAAAATACCTAGCCATTCAGACTACTGGCATATAAGACCAGTTACTTTGTGTTCACTCTTTCTTTTAGAAAATAATAGAGAGGGGTGCCTGGGTGGCTCGGTGGTTAAGCCTCTGCCTTCAGCTTGGCTCTTGATCTCAGGGTCCTGGGATCAAGCCCCACATCAGGCTCTCTGCTCAACGGGGAGCCTGCTTTCCCCCTCCCGCCCCCCCCGTCTGACTCTCTGCCTACTTGTGACCTCTGTCTGTCAAATAAATAAATAAAATCTTAAAAAAAAGAGAGAGAGAAAATAATAGAGATAGTTAAGTTATACGTTTTCCTTTGACTATAACTTTAGTCATTTCCCATAGGTTTTATTATAAATTACTATTCTTTTGTTAATGTCTAAATAAATTGTGATCTCAGGTTTTATTTCCTTTTTGATTCAGGCGAGATTTTAGAAAGCATTCTTCAATTTTGAAGTGGTTAAGTGTTTCTGTTTTGTTATGTTTCTATATTCTTCTGTTGATTTCTAGCCTAATTGAATTGTGGGTACAGAATGTGGCCTGTAAAATCTTTATGTTTCTGGAATCTATTAGGATTTTCTTTGGGCCAAGTACATGATCAATTTTTATGGATATTCTGCAAGCAATTGAAAAGAATGTGTTTTCTCTGTTTATAGAAACCCTGTGTAAACAGGGATAACATTTGTACTTTAAATGAATGTGCTTTTCTCTTTCAATTTCCATATGTGTGTTCTTTGACTTCCCAGAGTAATCTATTGCCTTAGGTCAAAATTTGGACAGTTAGGGCTGAGATAAAAAGAGAAAGTGGTAGTCTATGTTCAGCTTTTGATCACCAAAAAAAGGATTTTTAAAAAATCTAAAGTAAAACAATATTCTGTAGAAATCAGATTTTCACCAGAGAGAAGAGGATTTTCTAAATTCCTTACATTCATTAGCATATCCAAATCTAGGCCTCAGGGATTTTTGCATGCTGAGTTTAAAGTAAACCACAAGTAGGCAGAAACCAGTTTGTTAATTCCTTGCTAGGAGATCACTTTTTAAAAAAAATTATTTGACAGAGAGCACAAGCAGAGGGAGCAGGAAAGGGAGAAGCAGACTCCCCACTGAGCAGGGAGCCCGATGTGGGGCTCCATCCTAGGACCCTGGGATCATGACCTGATCTGAAGGCAGACACTCAACTGACTGAGCCACCCAGGCGCCCCTAAAAGATCACTTTTTCTGCCCTGCTCTTGTCCTCTGTATTGGAAAAGGGAAAAGATCTGTGTTCTGACCACCTTATTCTGGCTGTTGTCTTGGATGGAGTGGTTTTGAGGTTGATATTGGTACTGGTGGTAGAGCGTAGTGGCTGCAAGTAATAGTGATACGGAATTTTTCCCTCCATCGGTGCCCAAGGTTCTTGGTCATGCCACTTTGAAGAACGAAGAGGTAGACTAGGCAAGAGTGGTGGGCAGCAAAGCAAGGTTTATTGAGTGCTAGTAAAGTTTAGAGTGCAAAGCTCCCCTAGAGGGAGGGGACCCGAGAGGTTTGCCACCCAAGTTCCTAAGTCTAGGACGTTTTTATGGGCTTGTCAGCAGGATGTTTTAATCTGATTAACCCCCTGTGCCTGTCATCCAACCAGAGTTTTGTCACCTATCTATCACGTGGGAAAGGATGGTGGGCTCCCCTCAGGGTGGTGTAAAATCCTTTTTGGGGTGGTTTTCTCTTAGGGTGGGGCCCTTTGTCCTGTCTGCCTTCCAACTATCCTTCATCAATAAATAGGATGTCAGAAAAGCTGGAATCAGAGTGGGCTTATACCTCCCTTCCACTGAGAACTCTTAGAGTGTCTGCCACATACAGTGGCCTCCTCGCCATCATGTGGGGACGAACCAGACTGGACAATCTAAGCATGCTCCTGTGGTGAAGTTAGGCAGAGAAAGTGCCCAAGTTGGACCCTTTGCCTCCCTTGACACCTGTGTAATATGAAAAGAGTCAGAAGTTCCTCTATCCCCCCAAGGTGGGTGGCTGGCTTCCAGAGTGAAGGCTGAGCTGACCCCACCACAGAGGCTGCAGGTGGGCAACAAAAGCTAGGGGTCTGATGTTGGTTTGATGTTGAGGAATGTGAACACCATGGTAGCCAATTCCATGCAAACTACTACGGCCTGCCGTAGTAGTTCAGAGAAGGTTAAGGAGACCATTAGCCACAGACTGAAACGGTGGATTCCCCCCAGTGAGGTGACTCTGAAGACAACACCAGATCATGGCCACACAGATCCAAACCACCTCTGCTGAATGGCAAACATCTTTTTGAAAGTGGTAGGGAATGGAAGAAGAAATGTGAAACTCTGAGTATATACCCCAAAGAGACAAAAAATTCAAGAGAGACCGAGATACCTTTCATTAGCAAAGCTCCTTTCAGGGCCAGGTCAGGAAGAGTTTCTGAGGAAGATTGGATCGTTATAAGGAATTGAGAAGCTCCAGTTTTTATACCTACCTAAGTATCTGTGCGTGCAGATGTGTGACTCATCTATTATTTGTCAGTTCTAGCTGTCAAATTATTAGGAGAAATATTTACCCCCTCCCCATTTGACAGTAGTTTTATCAACGTCCTATTTCTGAGCAATTTTGCCATAAATACTTTGCTGTGTTCATGCCTGATAACAAAAAAAAAAAAAAAAGTTTTATTTTCTCTGATGGGCTCTATTATTTATCCTTATAAAATATTCATTTCTGTCACATTTAATGTTTGTGGCTTTGGAATCTCTATTATCAGGTGGTAACTTGGGGACTCCTGCTTACTTTGTATATTAGTTTCCTAGGACTAATAAGTACGAAAAACTTGGTGGCTTAAAGCCACACAAATTTATTGTCGCACAGTTCTGGAGACTGGGAGCCTGAAATCAAGGTGTCAGCAAGGCCATGGTCTTTCTGAAGGCTCCAGGGAGAGAATCCTTTCTTAGCTCTCCTAGCTTGTGGTGTTTGTTGGCAATCCCCAGCGTTCCTTGGCTTGTAAATGCATGGCTCGGGTCGCAGGGCCCTCTTCTGTCTGTGTGTTCACATTTTTTTCCGTATGTCCTATCTGTGTCTGTGTCCAAATTGCACCTTTTTTTACAAGGACACTTGTCATACTGCATTAAAACCCACCCTCATGACTTCATTTTAATTTGAGTACATCTGGAAAACTCCTATTTCCAAAGAAGGTCACACTGAGAAGAACCAAATAAAGTACGTTCTGAGGGCTAACTAAGACTTCACCATGTCTTTGGGGGTTCAGGATTCAAGCCATAACGCTTTGTGTTTGTGTGAACTATTTGGCTCTTTATTTCCGACTCTTATCTTTCTATTCCTGGTACATTTTTTAGACAGAAGATATTTAAGAGTCTATTTTTATAGGGAATTCAACTCATTTTTATGGGTTCTAATGCTTTCATCTTATTTTACATCTACTAGTATATGTGACTATGTTTCCTTTTTTCTCCTTTGCTGAATTTTGCTGGGTTCATCAACTGATAACTCTGCTTCCCATCATTAAGATGAAATGATATGGGGGGAGGGGCGCCTGGGTGGCTCAGTCAGTTAAGCAACTGCCTTCAGCTTAGGTCATGATCTCAGGGTCCTGGGACAAGACCTGTGTCAGGCTCTCTGCTCAGCGTAGAGTCTGCTTCTCCCTCTCCCTCTGTGCTCTCACTCTTGAGCTCTCTCTCTCTAGTTAATAAAATCTTTTTTTTAAAAAAAGATGAAATGGTTTGAACACTTAATTTCTCACTTCTTTCCCTTCCTCCCTGGTGCAATTTCTGTTTTTCTTTTTATTAAACTAGTACCAAATTTTAGATTCAGGTATATTTACATCCTTCCTTATAGAATGGCTCTTTCTGTTCTCAAGAATCTCCTTAATCCTTATATAACAGTATGCAATCATATTAGCATCATCCACTTACATTTAATTGTATTTAGTGTATGGCTTACCACTATTTCTTAGATAGATAGATAGATGATAGATAGACAGATAGGTAGATAGAGATGGAGGTATAGAGATAGAGATATAAAGGTATAGTCTAATCCTATTTTGGGGTCTTTGTTCTAAATTTAATGTTTATTTGGTTGGAGTAGTTCCTAAGCAGTTTCTTGGGAATTTCTTCAGAAAGAGCATATGTCTATATATTTTCTGTGCCACTGTATGTCTGAAAAAAAGTCTGTTTTTTGTTTTCATATATAACGATAACTTGGCTCAGAATAGGAATCTTGACTCATGGTCCTTTACTTCCAAATGCCTCTAAATGTTGTTTCCCTATATCTAGAGTCAAATTATGCAGATGAGAAACTTGAACCTGGCCTGATTAT
This sequence comes from Mustela putorius furo, assembly GCF_011764305.1. Classification (NCBI taxonomy): domain Eukaryota; kingdom Metazoa; phylum Chordata; class Mammalia; order Carnivora; family Mustelidae; genus Mustela; species Mustela putorius. The sequence continues at coordinate 18,401,024 of NW_025421321.1, read as the reverse complement.
CTTTTCATTTGAGCAACCACATCCCTGTCTGAAAGCTTGCAAGATCTCTTTATTCCTGGGGGTTTAGAAGTTTTACTAGGATGTGGCCAGGTTTGTTCCCTTTTGCCTAAACTCTGCAGGCCGCTTCCTGAACCCTTTCAACCTGAAAAAAATTTTCAGTTCAGGGAAGTTTTTACTCTGGTTTTTGTTTTGTTTTGTTTTGTTTGTAATTATATCTTCTTCATCCCTTCTTGTTTTCCATCTGGAACTCTTATGATTCCCAGCATCCTTGGATTTACCTTTCATGGATCACCCTTTTACTCTTGATTTCCCTTTTGCCATCATTTTGCTTAGGGATGTGAGATCGAGTCTCCATTTATATGTTCAGATCATTTTCCTTTCAGCATTGTTCATTCTCTTTTTCACCTCTCTTGAGCTTATATTTTGATATAGTTTTTATAATACAGAAAAGTTGCAAGAATAGTACAAGACATCCTTTTACCAAGTGTTTATGTTTTTGCCCTTTGTGAAATTTTTACATAATGAGTCATGTTTTAAATTTCTGTTTAGTCATAGATAGCTTAGAGTATTTGTTGCTGAAATGAGTAAAAGTTGTTTTACCATGTTATCCAGTTGGCTATGTTTGGCATATGTGCAAGTTGGTGGGGGAATATTTATCTAGTAATTTGACTTCTTATTAAACTATCACATTAATCCTATATTTTTCAGTTAATTTTTTTATACTTTCTCAATCATAAAAACTGCAAATAATGACAGTTTTGTATTTTTCTTTCCTATAATTGAACCTTGTCCTATTATTTTAACAAGAGCCTTCAGAATGTTGAAACATGGTCCTCCTGGTTTTTAGTTCCTGATCTTAAAGGACTTTCCCAAGAAATTGAGGAATGTCCCTTGGTATTCACCGTAAAGAGTGATATTTGCTGTTAGCCCTTGAAACATGTCCCTTCTCAAGTTAAAGAAGTCCCATGTATTTCCAGTTTAAGAATTTTGGTTAATAATAGATGTTAAATTTTATCAAATCTCTTTTCTGTACCTATCATAATAAGCACATAGGTTTTCTCATATAATCTATAAATATAGTGAATCACAATGAATTTCCCAGTGTTTAGCTATCTTCACATGCCGGCATAATGCTGATTGCTCAAAGCATATTCATCTCTAACATTGAGCTGTGGCCTTCTATTCCCCTTACTGTCCTGGTTTTACTGTCATAGTTACATAAACTTCTCATCTTTTTCTATGCCCTTAAAAACATTTAAAGTCAACTAAGAATAGAAGATGATAAAGTCTTGAGGAGTTAATAAATCTCTTGAAGGCCAAATCTAGAAATTTAAATGAAAAGTAATGGCAATAAAAGACTTTCATATCCTCTACTCTCCTCACTTTGTTAGAACAGAATCTTCAAATGAACCAGCTGATTTTAAGGCATCAATTGCTCAGAGCATCATGAACACCAACTAAGGAAGAAGCACTGTCATTTCAGAAATGTCAACGCCTTCCACTAGCCAAATATTTTAAAATGTATATAGCTTATGGGGCACCTGGATAGCTCAGTCAGTTAAGCGTCTGCCTTTAGCTCAGATCATGATCTCAGGATCCTATGATTGAACCCTGCATTGTGCTCTCTGCTCAGCAGGGAGTCTGCCTCTTCCTCTCCTTTCTCTCCCCCTACCATGCTGTGGTCTCTCTTAAATGAAATAAAATCTTTTAAAAAAAAAAAAGTGTAGGGGTGCCTGGGTGGATCAGTGGGTTAAACCTCTGCCTTCAGCTCAGGTCATGGTCCCAGGGTCCTGGGATGGAGCCCCGCATCAGGGTCTCTGCTCAGCGGGGAGCCTGTTTCCCCCTCTCTCTCTGTCTGCTGCTCTGCCTACTTGTGATTTTCTCTGTCAAATAAATAAATAAAATATTTTTTAAAAATTGTGTAGCTTATAAAGTCAAATAGTGGGTGCCTGGGTGGCTCAGTGGGTAAAGCCTCTGCCTTTGGCTCGGGTCATAATCTTGGGGTCTTGGGATCAAGCCCTGCATCCGGCTCTCTGCTCAATGGGGAGCCTGTTTTCCCCCTCTATCTCTGCCTGCTGCTCTGTCTGCTTGTGATCTCTCTCTCTGTCAAATAAATAAATAAAGTCTTTAAAAAATATATAAAGTCAAATAGTACTAAAAATGATTAAAAAAAATAAAACACAAAAACCATTTACTTATGAGGTGCCTGAGTGGCTCACTCTGCTGAGTGTCCAACGCTTGATTTCGGCTCAGGTCATGATCTCAAGGTCCTTGGATAGAGCCCTGTGTGGGGCTAGCTGCCTAGTGTGGAATCTGCTTGTCCTGTGTGGGGCTAGCTGCCTAGTGTGGAATCTGCTTGGCCCTCTCCCTCTGCCTACCCCTCACAGCTTGTGATCTCTTTCTCTCTCTCATAAATAAATAAAATTATAAAAGTAAAAACCAGGACCTAATCACTGTCCTCCTTGCCTCTGCCTCCTCAGCCCTATGGGCATCCACTTCATATTTCTTCTCTTCTCACTGTATTTCCATGTCAGAAAGGGTATACTGCTGTCTTTCGATTCATTGGTTTATTCATAATCTACTGTTTTCCTATTATGAGAGCTGAAGATTTTAACTTTCAAACAGTTTCTACTCTTTTCCCTATTCCCTCAAAATAATTGTATCTTTACGAACTATGGAAAGAACCTAGATGTCCATCAACAGATGAATGGATCAAGAAGATGTGGTATATATACACAATGGAATACTATGCAGCCATCAAAAGAAATGAAATCTTGCCATTTGCGACGACGTAGATAGAACTAGAGGGTATTATGCTGAGCAGAATAAGTCATTCGGAGAAAGACAATTATTGTATGATCTCCCTGATATGAGGAAGTTGAGATGCAACATGGGGGGTTTGGGGGTTAGGAAAAGAATAAATGAAACAAGATGGGATCGGGAAGGAGACAAACCATAAGAGATTCTTAATCTCACAAAACAAACTGAGGGTTGTCGGGGGGAGGGGAGGAGGGAGAGGGTGGTGGGGTTATGGACATTGGGGAAAGGATGTACTATGGTGAGTGCTGTGAAGTGTGTAAACCTGGCGATTCACAGACGTGTATCCCTGGGGCTAATAATACATTATATGTCAATAAAAAAATATATATATAGGGGCACCTGGGTGGCTCAGTTGGTTGGACGACTGCCTTCGGCTCGGGTCATGATCTCAGGGTCCTGGGATCGAGTCCCGCATCGGGCTCTCTGCTCAGCAGGGAGCCTGCTTCCCTCTCTCTCTCTGCCTGCCTCTCCGACTACTTGTGATTTCTCTCTGTCAAATAAATAAATAAAATCTTTAAAAAAATATATATATATATAAGATAATTGTATCTTTAAAAATAATTCACAGTCATCTTTATGTTAAATAAATCTTGCACACTGCTGAGCTGAATGGTATACTCTTATTATACTTTCTTTCTTGCAAGATGCTTTAATTTTCTTGTGATTCATTGTCTCATCTTTTCATTTGCTTAGTTTTCCCTGAATCTATTGCTAAGTGTTCTAATATTCCCCCAATACTCTGTAGAGTGCCTCTCAGTACAATTTCCCACGCAGTCAAGTCTGTTGGATAACTTCTCTTTCCAAGTGCCTCCTGCAGATTGGCGGTGGTGTTCTCCTGGCCAAGGCACAACACTCAGTTTGGGCATCCCTTTACTGCTTTCCTGCCCTGGGTGCTCTGCTTTGCATTTCCATGTCTTCTTTCTTGATTTAGTCCCTCTTTTTGATGAACTACATGTTCCAGTAGCTTCCTGTGAAAGGCCTGGGTCGTGTTAATCCCTACCACTTGGATCTGGTGCCTGAAACTCTGCTGAAAAGTTTTGAGACTTTGCATGTCTGGAAATATCTTTATTATGTCCTCATGCTCAATTTGCCAGGGCATGACATTCTAAGTGGAAATTAATTTTGTGGGCATTATTCCTTTTCCTTCTGGCTTCTAATGTTACTACTGATATGTCACCATGATTATTTTCTTATTCCCAGTTTATTGTGTATGATTGTTTTTTTTCTCTCTGAAAACTTTTAGGATATTCTTGTCTCTGGTAAGAATAAATAATATCGTGAATAAATTCTGTCTGTCCAGAGACTCTTCTTCTTTGATGTTATTCAGCCATTTGATCCTTAAACAACCGTATGAGGTTGTTGCTACTATAATTATTTTCATTTTACAGCAGTGGAAAACATGACACAGACAGATTAGGTTCTGTTCCTCCCAGTCCAACTCGACAATACATGCTCTGAACCACTATTTTTAGCTTCTGCAAAAAGGTGAAAGGAATCAAAAGAATTGCCCGCCAATGCAAAGTTTCAGGCACTCGGCCCAAGGAGTAGGGATTAACACCACCTGGAATTTGGCTTCTTGATCTATACACAAGGTCAATGCTAATCAGGAAGCGGTGTTTCTGTACTAGCCTGCCTTGGACATTTCCTAACAGGAACCAGCCAGTAGTGCTTTCTAGCTGGTAGGCAAGAACATCCAAAGGCAGAACAGGTGTAATTTTCAGCATGGCCTCATATTACTTCCAGCTGACCGGGAGCCTTGCTGAGGGTGAATCGCTGTCTGTCAAGCTGACCCAGCACCAGTCTTGGCAGCAGCAAGCTCTCCTCTTTGTGACATCTTAGGGTGTCTTGCACCCAGATGCTGCTGGCTGTTCATCCCCTTATCTTCTGTACCTACTGCAGTCATAGTGAGTTTCCTCTTCTTACCTTCTAGAATACCATTGTAGAAGTCCATCGTTGGCACACGATTGATCTCTGTGTGTGATAGTCTTGGAATTCTTTTGTTAACTTTTCACACATTTACATCTTCCTAGCTAGACTGTGGGCAGAACTATCTTATACATCTTCCAAGTTGTCATGGTGACAAAGAGACAACATATATATACCCACACACACATGCATTTGTGTGCACATGCTTTTTAAAGGCCTTTTATCATAGAGGTAATATGTCCTCATACTAAAAAGATTAAAATAGTGCAGAAGGTAGAAAATGAAAGTTACATTTTCACAACTATTCTATTTTATTTTATTTTATCTTATCTTATTTTACTTTAGAGTGGGGGGAAGAAGAGGCAGAGGGAGAGAGAGAGAGAATCCCAGGCAGGCCCTGTGCCCAACAAGGAGCCCAACACAGGGCTTGATCTCACAACCCCAAGATCACAACCCGAGCTGAAATCAATAATCTAATGCTTAACTGACTGAGCCACCCAGGCGCCCCTACATTTTCTCAATCTTTCTGAGTCTCCCAATTCCCTGCTTTCATCTTCTGCCATCTCACTGTCTACTCCCACTCCACAGAAACAGCAATGGTTATTTATGTATCTCCTTCCAGAAATTTTCTATGTGTATAATAACATACATATGTATTATATCTTTTTTTTTAAAGATTTTATTTATTTATTTGACAGAGAGAGATCACAAGTAGGCAGAGAGAGAGGAGGAAGCAGGCTCCCTGCTGAGCAGAGAGCCCGATGCGGGACTCGATCCCAGGACCCTGAGATCATAACCTGAGCCGAAGGCAGCAGCTTAACCCACTGAGCCGCCCAGGCGCCCTAACACTTCTTTTTTTTTTTTTTTAAAGATGTATTATATCTTTTAACAGAAATGGAATCATGTTATGAATACAGTTCTGAAACTTGGCAGTTTCATTTGTTACATTTTTAACATCTTTCTGTAGGTGCAAATTCTTCTCCTGTGTAGTATGAAGGAATCAGTTCTTTTAACCAGTCATCTACTGATGGGCATTTAAGTCCCGCCTAGTTGGGGGGTTTTTTGTCATTGTTTGCTTTGCTATTACAATCAATGTTGTAATGAACATCCTTGTAAGAACATCTTAATGACTTATGCAAGTATATTTGTAAATGAACTCATTGAAGTGGAACTTCTGGGTCAAAAGGTATATGCACTTAAAACTGTCTTAAGTACAGCTGCACTTATTTCCATGAAAGTTATGCCAAATCTACTCCTCCAAACATGTCTGAGAGGCTTTGTTTTCCACCGTTATATCCAATTCCAAATCATGTAGCTTTTTAATGCTTCCTTATCTGCTTTGGAGGAAAATTTCCGCCTCTTTGTCATTTTAATTCTCTAATGATGATTGAAGTTGAGCATATTTTCAGATATTTGTTGGCTATTGGTCTCTTTTTTTTAATGAACTGATTTTTATGTCCTCTAACCAAATTTTCTAGTGAGCTGTCCGTTGGTTCTTTGCTGTGGTTTGGCTTTTTGTTGGTTTGCAAGAGGTTTGTTTGTTGTTTTGTGTGTGTGTGTGCGTGTGTGTGTGTGTGTGTGTATGTGTGTGTGTATACACATATATATGTTATTAGTCCATTGCTTGTTACATCTTTGCCAATATTTTCCCTGGTTTATTATCTATGTTTTAACCCTTTTGTTTGTGTTCTTTTTATTACTGCGCGCACGCGTGTGTGTGTGTGTGTGTGTGTGTGTGTGTGTGTACCTGGGAATGTATATGAACTAAGGCAGCAGAAAAGAGTGGAGGATTGTTTAAAGCTCCCAGGCACAGGAGTGGAGAGGATAAGGGAGGAGGGAAAGAAACAAAGGAACTTGCCAAGCCCTAAATCTCCTATGCGTTTGCTCATTCCGTGAGAGTAATAAGCCTTACAAAGCAGCCAGGAGGTAACCATTATCTAAACCTGAGACTTCTATTTACATAGTTTTCAGTAAAGAAGAAAAACCGAAACGAGAAAAAAGTTTCGAAATCATTAGAAATCATTAGAAAAAAGCTAGCTTTCTCCTCCCTTTGCCCACCCCCAAAAAGATTATGGGCTATGAGGATTGGATGACAAATTAATATGCAACTTGTCCATGCCAACTCTTCTGGCCAGTTTAATTCTCATCAGCCACTATAATTTATTAACAGTGAGGTGAGAAAAGACATGAATCAGCTTAATGTGATATAAGTAGGGCGTTGCCATAGCAACAAGATGCAGTCTGTTTTCTACTATTTATGTATGGTTTATTTTCTCCAGAGCCTCTGAGTTATTACTTGAAACAAATGGAATGAGAAACATCTTGTTCCGAACACCGCCCCCCACCCTTCAGTGTGTATGTGTATATAAAACCACATTTTTTTCCATGAGAGAAAAAAACAAATACACGAAATTTAAAAAAAAAAAAAGAAAGAAACATTTATAGCAAAAAAGCTAACTACATAGTTTCCAATCCACCGTTGATTTTGCAGAACTCAAACGCTTTTTTTATTTTCACCTCTGAGACACGCGATTCCTTACTGAAACCTCTGGGAGAAAACCCAAAACACATGCTGGAAGCAAACCCAAAGCTAATATTGTTTCTCAAAGGAAACATTCATATTCTCTACCCAGACTTCATGACTGGCTGGAACCAGCTCCCCACTCCTAGAAGAGTAGACTAAGAGTGAGCAGACTGAGCCTGGTGACAAGTTCGTATTTTACTCAATCTCAAAAATTCAGAAGAGAATTCCAGTCCAGGGTGGCAGCAGGGGCTGAGATTATGAGTCTTTCTGCTTGTGGAGGGCACCGCAGATCCTTAAGGAATCTTACCAGCCAATAAGCAGCCCTACCAGTGCCTGAATTACCTTGTGAGAAACGGGCACATTTCACAAAAAATCCCCTTCATTTCCCCATTTTGCACTTTTCTCTGAGGATGGAGAATTCAGGTTTTTTGTTTGTTTTTTTACATTTTAAAGATTTTATTTTTATTTATTTGTGTGTGTGTATGAGAGAGAAAGAGAGAGCACGAGCAGGGGGAGGGGTAGGCAGAGGGAGAAGCATTCCCAGCTGAGCAAAGAGCCTCATGCCAGAACCCTGGGATCATGACCTGAGCCTAAGGCAGATGCTTAACTGACTGAGTCATCTAAGCGTCCCTAGAATTCAGTTTTTAGGTCAGAGATGGAGTTGGTCATCTCCAGGCCATAGAAGACATCAGGGTTTCCACTGAGCAGAAAGGGAAGTGGGAACGGAGTCCCTTCATCACCCCCCTTCCCTAATCCTAACTCCCAGTTCCTATCGTAATTGCCCCCATGCTCAGTAAAGACAGGAAGAGGCATAAAACAGAGGGGAAATGCAGTGCTCAGATCTTCACTCTGCATCAAATATGAATGAACATTTATTTGGTTATTTTATTTGAAACTTTCTGTCACTTCATAAGTGTAGCAAATCTTCCCAGCCAGATCCTCTACCTTCTAAACTTGGGTGTGGGCTCGAGCTGAAGAAGCCCAGTCATAACCAGTAGCACTCACTTCTCATGAAGATGGCTACCAGATCTCAGATTCTAACATAAGGACCCCGAAATCTTACACTACTCTTCAGACACTCCTCCACTATTCAGGTCCAGGAAGAAGGGAAATGGTGGGAGAGTATCATAAACAGCTTGGTGTCTGAAAAAGGCCCTTCTCCCCACCCCATCTTCTGCTGGAGGGAAGGGAGAGGATTCAGAATATCCTACAAGTTAACTCAACTAGTTAGGTCTTCGTCACCCAGCCTCATTAGTCCATAAGTCCTGGATACTCTCATCATCGGTAACCCCACTGTGATTTACCACTAAAGACAGCCTCTAATTCACCCCACACTAGAATCTTCCTTTGAGTCATTTTCCTTAAAGGGTTGAAGCACTTCCGGTTACACTGAGCAGTGAAGCTTTTTTTTTTTCTTTTCCTTTAAGGTATCATTTACATGCAGTAAAATGCACAAATCCTAAACTTGAAGAATTTTACTTAGTGTATGGCCATACCATACACTAAAACCACGATACAGAATATTTCCAATACTTCAGACACTTCCCTAGGTCTGTTTCCAGTCTGTGTCTGTCCAAAGGTATGTGCTATTCTAATTTCTATCATCATCACTCAGTTTTTCTTGTTCTTGAACTTACATAAATGAAATCATATGAACTTTTTTTGTATCTGGCTTCTTTTGCTCAGCATTATTCATCTGTGAATAATATTGTACGAGTGGTCCATTTATTTTAGCTGCATAGTACCCTACTCTATGAATATTCCACATTATATATGTCCGTTCTCTTACTGGTGAACATTTGAGGGTTTCCTGTTTGGCGCTATTGTGAATAATTTGGGGCTCTATGAATAGACTTATCTATCTCTTTTGATGGGCATTGCTTTTCTTCAGAGTTCAATCGCTGAATCATAAGGTAGGTTTAGGTTAAGTAGGTACTATCAAATCTTCCAAAGCGGCTGAACCAATTTACACTCCCAACACATCCTTGGCAACACTTCATATGGTTAGTTTTCTAAACTTCAGCCATTCTGTTGAAGAGTAGTATCTCATTGTGGCTTTCCTTTGCATTTTCCTGGTGACTACCAACACTGAACACTTTTTCAAGTGCAGGGCCCAGGGCACTAGGGGCACTCTGAGGCCTACACTTGCCCACCAAGTATCCCCATGCCTGAGGGAATGGAACAACTGAAAAAGCACATGACAGATGGAGAGAGAGACCATAGAAGAAAGGATAAAGCACTTTTTCTGCTTTTTATTTATTTTTAAATTTTTGTTGTTTATATACTTTTTAAAGATTTTATTTATTTATTTGACAGTAGGAGAGGGAACACAAGCAAGGGGAGTGGGAGAGGGAAAAGCAGGCTTTCTGCTGAGTAGGGAGCCTAATGTGGGGCTTGATCCCAGGACCCTGGGACCATGACCTGAGCAACCCAGACGCTCCACTTTCCCTGCTTTTTAAAGAATGGGTCACACAAGTATGTGCCTGGCCTCCATCCTCAGTCTGCTGAGTTCAAATCTTCAGGATAGGGTCTGAGATCCTGCAGTTCATCAAGAAGCCAACATGATTGCTATGTTTTGTAGACGGTTTCCAATCAACATATAAGTATATTCAGTTCTTGCAGGGCTAGATAAACAAACAGGGAAACAAACAACCCGTCCACACTAGTTCTCTCCAAGACCCTTCACTGTAGCCTTGAAAGAGACCTCTCTATGCGCTGACTTCACTTTCCTTCCATCCACCCCTCAACCCTCTGCAAACCTGAGGTCATTCCACAGAAACTGCTCTTGCCAAGGTCAACGAGTACATTTTAGCTGCAAAATGCCGGGGTATTTTTTAGTTCTTGCAATAGAAACCTTATTGTTGATTATTTGCCTGTCTTATAATATCTCCTTTAAATGCCCTCTTTCCTTTGGACGCCTGGGTGGCTCAGTTGGTTAAGCAGCTGCCTTTGGCTCAGGTCATGATCCCGGCGTCCTGGGATCGAGTCCCACATCGGGCTCCTTGCTTGGCAGGGAGCCTGCCTCTCCCTCTGTCTCTGCCTGCCATTCTGTCTGCCTGTGCTTGCTCTCTCTCCCTCTCTCTCTGACAAATAAATAAATAAAATATTTTAATAAATAAATAAATAAATAAATGCCCTCTTTCCCAATCAGGATGGACCTCTAGGAGCCTAATTGATACTTTGAGATCCTTCCCTCTGGCCACAGATGACTGGACGAGGGATGACCACTTAAACCTATTCTAGGAAAATTGGATTCTCTCTTTCTCTCTGTCTTTCCTTTTGCTCTCTCTACTTCCTTCCCTGTCTCGTACTTTCTCCTCTTCCCTCCCTCTCTTCTTCATTCCCTCTTTCTCTCTCCCCTCTTCCCTATTCTCTCTCAGGAACTGAGATTCTAGTTTAGTCTGGGTAAGGCTTTGAACTAGGCAAGCGCCTTCCAGTTATGTCGCCCAATGAGCCAAGGAAAGGATACCTGCGAAAAGCAGAGACATCAGGCATGCAGAGAAAAGCTGCAAGGCTGCTAAAAGCTTTAAGTTCTTACCTGTAGACCTTCCTGCTCTTGAGTCCATGTGATACTCCTGTTCTCTTCTAATCTGTCCTCTCCTTTTTCTTGAGCTAACTCAAGCTGGTTTCTGTTACCTGCAGCTGAAGAGTCCCAGTAACTACCACCCTTGCTTCTCTCAGCTCCTCGCAAGTGTTGGCTCCTGCTAAGGACTCAGTACTTCTTGACCCCTTTCTTCTTTATATGTGCCCCCTGCTGGGTCTCCTACTGCTCCAGTCACATCTTCATAGTCTTCCCTGCTGGGTCCTCTTCTGCTTCTCTCCGAAATATGCTCTTCCTCCGGTTTGTCTCTGCTCCTCCCTTGTTTTCATTTCACCATCCCCAAACATTCCACTTGTCATCTCTATGTGGTATGTGGAGGTACCCAGCCATCACTGGTCTCCTGAACTCCAGATCAACTTATCTCCCTGCCCTCTGCTTGCGTGACCCACGAGTGCCTCGGACTCACACATCCAAATCCCGGGTCATTATCATCGCTTCCTCCCAAACCTGGTCTTCCCCCTGTGTTCTCTCTCTTAAGGAATGGTACCACTCAGCTGTTCGACCTGGCCGTGTCCCTAAATCCTCCCTCTCGCTCCCTTACATCCACTGTCACCCCGTCAGCAAGGACCCCAGTCCTGTCCATTCAATTTCCTAAATATTTCTTGAAATCATTTGCTTCCCAGCCTCTGGGCTGGTTTAGGCCACATTCTTTCTCCTCCACTGTCCTATTCAGTCATTTTCTTCTTGTGTTGGCCCTCCTTCTCCCCACCACCCTACTCCTCTTTCTACTTTATAGCCACAGTAATCTCTCTCAAACAAAAACTGGATGCAGATGCTTCCATGTCCCTGTTCTCCTGGGTTACAGCCTAGACTTTTTAATATGGTACAGGAGATCCTGTGTGATCTGCCTTCAGGCCTCAGCCTCCAACCGCAGGAGATCCCTCCATGATCTCACAGGCTCTCTGAGTCTTCGGGCCCTTGCTTAAGCTTCTCCTCTGCCCACCACTCTTCTTCTGGCCCCCTTCCCCCTTCTCAGCTTGGTTGACTCTTACTAATCATTCAGGTCTCAGCTTTACTGTCTCTTCTGTGGAAGCCTTCCTTCACCTTTGCCCCCAAACTGCTCCCATTACACTACCATGCTGCATTATGATTGCCTGTTCACTTATCCGTCCCTCTCATTAGAGCATAAGCTTTTTTTTTTTTTAAGCTTTTTTTTTTTTTTTATTTGTGTGTGAGAGAGAGTGAATAGGGAGGGGAACAGAGGGAGAAGGATATGAAGAAGCAGGCTCCCCACTGAGCAGGGAGCCCACATGGGGCTCAATCCCAGGACCCTGGGATTAACTTGAACCTATGGCAGACGCTTAGTTTACTGAGCCACCCAGATGCCCAAATCATAAGCCTTATGAAGGCAGGGCCAGTAGCCTCACCTTTTAGTCAGTGCCTGACACATGGTAGGGATTCATATTTGTTGAATAAACAAGTGAATGTGAAAGCCCTTCAAGTTCTTTACTATAGATAAGGCAGGTTTAGGGATGGGGAAGGGGAAATGAGATTAGAGAATAAGTAGGATGTAGACGTGGAAGAGATTACATCTTAGGCAAAGTTTAATTTTGATTCTATCAGTGAAAGGGAGATGGATAAATTTTACTCTGCAAATTCACAGTCACTCAAGATGGTCAGTTGTTTCATCTCCCTGTGCCATATCACCTCTGAACGTCAGCTTGTGCTGATCCCCTGCCTAAAATTCCATTCCTATTTCAGTCACACCTCACCCGCTCTCTGAAGCTTTCCCAGGCTGAGCCAGACTCTCCCTGTTTCCCTTAGATTCTACAACGTTCTGAGCCAATATTACATGGTCTGTTCCGTTGACTGTGTGCTGTCATTTAACTATGGGTCACCTCACCCTTCTGTAAACCAGAATATAAGCAAGAGTGACTTTAAGCAAAAAGAAAGGAGATTGTGTACACAAACATTGCAAAGAGTGTCCAAATGAATATTATCCTTCCAAATAATCCTTATTCAAAATAGTTTTAGAACTGTTCTTTGGGAAAGGCTTTAGATCTATCTTATGAAGTGTGTGAGAAATAGATTTGTTCTTTATTCTGACCCTGAATTTTTGGCCTCCAACATATTTACTCAGCTTGCTCACCTACCTTATTTTGCAGACTTGCCTCCAAATGACTCTTTTATATATAAATTGTAACAGCATGTCCAATCAGAAAAGCAGAACCACTATGTGTGAGATGGATTGAGGGATTTGTTTTATAGCTCAGACTTTCCACAGTCGTGAGAGCTGCCAGAGATGCCTGTTGCCTGTGCATCTGGGATGGGCCTGAGATCTCTTTAGACCAGCAGGTTCAGCAGTCAGGAAGAAAATCTGACACGAAGTCTAGCAGAGTGAGGACAATGTGAACCTCATGTGCATCTCTCACTATTTCCATCATTAACAACGTGCATGACATGTGGAAAAACTGCCACAGAGCTGTACCCATGTCTGGTATATGACCCTAGAGTCAAAGGGCTGGGGCAGGCAATGCAATGACAGCTCCTTTGTACACTGATGCCACAACAGACCCATAACGAGAGCCCCCCAAGATCAACAGCAATGTGTGTGAGCTACTGTGACTCTGGATACCCTACACCAACCTGCAAATTCTAAGGCCATTCTGGGAAATGTAGTTTAGCTCAGTCAGTTGATGGAGCACATTAACAGCAAGGTTATAAAACTCAAACTGACCTCCAAGAGATGGTTTGCCACCACTGAAAGTAGTCAGAAGCAAATGCCAGTGTAAGAGCATCCGGGAGGGGCCCCTGGGTGGCTCAGTTGGTTGAGCGTCTGCTTTCAGCTCAAGTCATGATCCTGAGGTCCTCAGATCGAGTCCCACATTGGGCTCCCCACTTGATGGGGAGTCTGCTTCTCCCTCTCCCTCTGCCCCTGCTCTCTCGCTCTCTCTCTCTCTAATAAATAAATAAAATCTTTAAAAAAAAAAAAAGGCATCCAAGAAAGTTGGACACAGGTGTAGAATCTTTAGAGTGAGTGGCAGGCAAATGCATCCAAGAAGGTCAGATTGACTTCTTTAAAAAAAGAACCATGTTCGGGGCGCCTGGGTGGCTCAGCGGGTTAAGGCCGTTGCCTTCGGCTCGGGTCATGATCCCGGGGCTCTAGGATCGAGCCCCACATTGGGCTCTCTGCCCCGCAGGGAGCCTGCTTCCTCCTGCCTCTCTGCCTACTTGTGATCTCTGTCAAATAAAAAAAAAAAAGAAAGAAAAAAAAAGAACCATGTTCATTTGGTTATGTAGCATTCTGATTTTTTTGATGGGGAAATATTTTTATTATATAAAATATTATTAATTAATTATTAATCAATTCATTATTTATTAATTAAATTTATTATTATAAATAAAATAATATTTTATTTATAATATTATAAATATTAATAGCTATAATATTTTATAGCTATTCCTTCTACTTTCATCATTTCCCCTTCTGGTTCTAAAGTATATACATCTTTTTGTTGTTGCTGATGGTGGTGTTGGTTATATTTTAGATCAGTTGAATATTGTGGCTCATTCAGAAGTTGTTCCAAAATAATACAGAGAAATGGTTAGGTCCTGGGACAGTGTCCTGGAGCTGGCTGATCCCTTCCTCGTACCCAGGAAGGATATTCTTGCTACTTTCTTGTATCATGGATATACTTCCTAACTATAGACTTTAGAGTCCATTTTTCCTTGGGGCTTGTGGCCCTCTGGTTTTTCAGCACATATGTGCAAGTCCTTTCTTGTTACGTGACATACATCAGCTTCCTTATTTTAGCTCTCTCTAAAGGCTTTCTCCTTTAGCAATTTTAATACAGATGATCCTATTCTTGTCACCCTAGGCAAATCCAGAGGCCAGCAATAATGGTCTGTGGGCATAAAAAGGCATAAATAACAAGTGGCATGGTTCGTGCATCACCTTTCAGTCTGCTCAATCCCTGGTTCTTTTTTTCATTTCTCGAACAAAGCCCAGAGGCTTTTGGTCCCTAACATGACACTAATGCATCCACCACCTTGACCTTTGCCGCCGAATTTTTTAAAATTGTGTACAAACAAATGTACTATTTTAACCATTTTTCATTGTACAATTCAGTAGTCTTAAGTACATTCACAATGGTGTGGCAACCAATCTCCAGAACTCTTTTCATCTTGCAAAACTGAAACTCTGTACCCCTTTAAACACTATCTCATCCCCCACCCCCACCCAGTTCCTGGTGACCACCATTCTACTTTCCTACTCTGTGAATCTGACTCCTCTAGGTACATCATGTAAGTGGAATGCTGTAGTATTTGTCTTTTTGTGACTGACTTATTTCACTTAATGTCCTTGAAGTTCATCCATGGTGTAGCATGTGTCCAAATTTTCTTCATTTTTAAGAATGAATAATATTCTATTGTATGTACATACACCATTTTGTTTACCCATTCATCCATCTACAGACACTCGGGCTGCTTCCACCTTTTTGCTATTGTGAAAAATATGATGAACGTGGGTGTAAAGTATCTCCCTGAGACCCTGCTTTCAGTTCTTTTGGGTGTATACCCAGATCATATAGTCATTCTATTTTTAATTTCTTGAGGAACTCCTGTACTGCTTTCCACAGCAGTATTTTACATTTCCGTCAAAAGTGCACAAGGGTTGTAATTTCTCTACATCCTCAGATAACACTTGTTATTTTCTCTGAGCTTTTCTTTTAATAGTAAGCATGCTAGTGGGTATGAGGTGATACCTCCTCATGGTTTTGATATGCATTTCCTTAATAATTAGTGATGTTGGGCATCCTTTCATGTACTTATCCGTTTGCATATCTTCCTTGGAGAAATGTCAGTAGCTCATTTCTTTTTATTGCTGAATCATATTCCATGATACTGATGTACTACAGTTTACTTATCCATTCCCATATTGAAGAACATCTCAGTTGCTTTCAAGAATGCTTCTGCAACAATATGTGTAGATTTCTGCAAAAACATACATTTCCAACTCATTTGGGTAAATACCAAGGAGTGTGATCACTGGATCAAATGGTGACCTATGTTTAGTTTTATTAAAGAAAAACAAAAAATCCTGCCAAACTGTCTTCCAAAGTGACAGTGCCATTTTGTATCCCCACCAGCAATGAATGAGAATTCCTGTGGCTCCACAATGCTGTCATCATTTGGTGTTGTCAAAGAACAGAAGTTAGAATAGAAGAAATTATACCCACCCCTCCCCGCAGGCTACCCTCCGAGGCTCTACCTGCGGCCCTGAAAGATGTCTCTTGATGTCTTTCTTGAGGGCAGTAACTACTTCTCTTTCCTCTTTGTATAGGAAGAAGTGTAGGGTCTGGCATAGAGGATGCTCCTTGTTTGTGGAATGAATGAATGAGTGAATGAAACAGTAACACACATTTTGTATGCACTTTGCATCCATGATTCCTCTAGGCCTAATACATATCCCACCTTCCAGCCTGGTCCCCAGATCACATTTTTTTTCTTTAGTTCATAATTCCCAAACTCACGGGAAAATATCCTTACTGAAACCTGAGTCTCAAAAGAAGAGAGAAGAGTCCCAGTGGCTTAAAAGGAATAATGCTCAGTTAGCCCCTGTTCAGACTCTGGCACTTTCTAATGGAATAATCTCATTCTGAGCTGTGCTGTTCCATGAACAGTGGCCTTTGGCCAACCCAGAACTGAGGAGCTCTCCTCCCTTCACTGAACATTCAGAAATATATTTTTGGGTTGTTTTGTTTATTTGTTTTACAATAAGCATGCATGACTTTAGGAAGCAGAGGAACCAGGGATTTTTTTAACTATAAAAATACACTTTATTATTGGTAGAGCATTGGTCAGAATGTTACTGTATTCTATTTTTGTTGATTATTGTTTTGAGGTACACCTATATAATTA
Organism: Mustela putorius furo; assembly: GCF_011764305.1. NCBI lineage: Eukaryota > Metazoa > Chordata > Mammalia > Carnivora > Mustelidae > Mustela > Mustela putorius. The sequence continues at coordinate 18,384,291 of NW_025421321.1, read as the reverse complement.
TGGACAATATTTTGAGAATATTTTCACCCTTTATAACCCACAGTTCCTAGCCTTACTGAGGTTCCCATATCAATGAGTTTCTTACATAGTGTAGAGAAGACAGATGCTCCTTCAGCCATTTAGCTGTGAAGCGTGGTGTCTCTACGGCACATTATTTTTGGCTGTGGATAATAGCCAGAGTAGGAGGTTATGATAAGGATGGTTCATTGTGGATAGGTAGAAGTGTGGGAAAGGAGAGAAGCTAGAGATGGTCAGATGCCAATATCAGGCATCTCAGCTGAGCCTCAAGGTGAGGAGACTGTAGAGACAGCAGGTTAGGCACTGATGTGTCCAAGTCAATAGGATTCGATTATTCCATTCCCCATGCGTGATTCAGGGAGGCCACAGGCCTATGGGAGCGCAGCCTTTAAATTTTCTACATCCAACAGGGAGGGAGAGTAACAGTGTGGTCTCAAAGAAGGCAGGAAAGTGGGAGACAAAGACCTGGCTCCCTACAACCTGCATATGGCATACAGAGTATCTAGGAGTTCCCAAGCTCCTTAGCAAGGTGACATGAAATAGCAGAGGCCTGATGGAATAACCAATCTCAAGTCAGGATGAAGATGTCTCAGTGTATAGCGCTTTTAAAAATCAGACTCCTGATGCCTGGGTGCTGAGTTGGTTAAGCCTCTGGTTTTGGCTCAGGTCATGATCCTGGAGTCCCAAGATCAAGCCCCATCTCCAGCTTGCTGCTCATCGGGGAGTCTGCTTCTCCCTCTCCCTCTGCCTTCCCCCACCCCCACTCCTGCTCTCCACTCGCGCTCTCTCTCTCAAATAAATAAAATCTTTTTAAAAAATCAGACTTCAGGTACCAGTGCCATTGAGAAACAAAGAACAGATGAGGCCAGCCCAGGAGCCAGGCTAAGAAGCAGAGGTCATGAGGATCTGAGTCTTCTTCTCTCCTAGTGCCATGAGGTCAGATAAGCTCCCACTTACCTGAAACATCATCTTTCCAAGAGAGAAATGCTGAGAAGAACTCAGCATTTATGTGAACTCTGGGTCATTAAGAAGAGATTATCTAGATAATGCAAATAGAGATACTGGTGATTTACAAGTTTAAAGATTGTTTCTTTCTCTCACTATTCATAGGTTGAGTCCTTGCTGGGAAAATTAGATCAGTAATGGAAAAATTAAGACATTTCCTTTCCTTTCTATAACTGAGTAGTATAATGTGTATACATCCTATGCTGCCCCAAGTGTGTGGTGTTAGTTGGAGGATTTCAATTGTTTTCCTGTTGGCTTTGTGTACTTTCTTGATTTGCACAATATTCAGTCCCAGGGTCCTTGAAAAACAAAGTATACACACATATGCACACACACTGTCTTATCACAACCCAGTTACTGCCATGATCACTGCTAATTCTGAGTCTCTTGGCTCCCCACCTTGTCTGAGGTTACCCTAAGTTCTAAAAGCACGTGGGACACTTCTGTGAGCTGTCATGAAAACACTTTGCTGCCTACTGGATGACTTTCATCATTCCAGCTTTATATCCTTCTAGCAGAAATGTCCAGGAGCTATGTTATAACCAAATTCTTAAAAAGAGTTCTCAGAGTATTTTATTTGTATCATTTCAGGTAATGCCAACAACTTTGTGAGTTACATGGAAGAAATGGTAGTCAGTCTATTTTTTAAAAATTGGTGCTCAGAAGCTTAAGTTGGGACTCAGTCTTAAAAACAGAGAGCAAACTAGGTCCTTTGACAGAGAGAATTTATTATAGGGAATTGGTTGCTGGTGTTCATATACTAGAACTGCTCATACTGATGCGGGGTTGGGAAAGAATGGTCAAGTAAGAATTCTTGAGATGTTTTGGTGCAAAAAGATGCTTTTATTATAGTACAGGTACAGGACCCGTGGCCAGAAAGAATTGCACTTTGGCAACTATGTGCTTAGTGCCCAGGGGTGTGGAGGGGACAATGAAGCCAGTATTAGATCATAAATGTCTTCTTAGAATTTCTACTTGTAAAAAGACTTTCATAAGATTTCTCTGGTGCTTATCATTCAGCTCGATATTCACTATGGGTGAGATGTACAGGCAGTCACTAGACCCTTTAAGAATGCAGCTGCCAGCACCTATTTGATCCTTATCGGAGACTTGCAGGCTATATAAAGCTCAGCCTTCTGGGCTAAAGGTGAACATTTTTCTTTTTCTGTCCCTCCTCAATACCAGCTTCATTTCAGGGATGTCATGTTGGTAGTTGAAAACTATCCATCATAAGTGATTTATATTATGAAAAATCAGCACACATTACAAAACAGGTTTCTTTTTGTTTTTCTGGAGAGCTGGTTATTAAATATTTACCAGCACACCCCTGCTTATAGGTATTGGAGGACTGGGGGAAAAAAGAGAGCATTAAAATAACACAGAGATAGTAAATGGAGAAAGCAGCTACCACCTCATGACTGGGAAACAAAGGATAGAGACAGGGCTATGAAAATCTGGGGGCGCGGAGGAGGGACTCAGAACCTGGGGTCAGACTGCAGAAGAGGGGGCATGATGATACTGCATTGGGATGCTCATGGAAACTGGGGGCCAGAACGGACCACTGGTGCTGTGGTGAGATTGACAGGGATTGCAGACCACAAGCAAGGAATGTGTCTCTCCTCCCCCTGCCTCAAGTCCCCCTCTAGCACCCCTATTGGCAAAACTTAACTGGGAGCAGCAGCAAAGGAGAAATACAGTTTGCAGAGTCCCAGCTGCAGCCTTTCAAAACCGCATACAGAAGGTAGGTTGGGATGGGAACTAAGAGCTTAATAACTAGCATATTTTAAGCAGCTTGCCCAAGGTCACACAGTTCAAGTGTGGCCTGTCTTGTTCACTGCAATGTCTCGGCGCTAGAAAAGTCCCTACTATGTAATATGCGCTCAGTAAACATTTCTGTAAGGAAGGAGAGAAGGCAGGCTAGGCGAGCCCAGTTCTACAACACACATTTAAAGGCAAAAAGAGTCCAAAATGTCTCTGGTTGTCCGCCCCAGTTGTGTAATCATAGCCCCAAGTATGTCTTTCTACTTGATGCACTGTCTCCCAGTGCAGCTGTAGTAGCTAACTAAGGAGGTACAATAGCCTGGTGCTTTGGAGAAATGTGGACCTGGATTCAAATCCCAATCCCACTATTCAAGAACTATATGGCTTTGGGAAGATGACTCAGCATCTCTAAGCCTTGGTTTCCTCATCTGTAAAATGGAGATGATAACGGTGTGCCAGACTTAAATGAGGTAATTGTGTGTGGCACCTGCTCAGTCGATGCTCACTGTTACTATTACTTCCACCCCAGCTCCAGAAGGGTGAGCAGGTAAGTGGTGGGCTGGGGTCAGGTAGGGATCAGCGACCCTGTTGTTCTGGGCTTCCTTCCCATGCTGGCCAGTGCTGGCCAAGTCCTGGGCTGGAGGAGCAGGGGTCTGCCCATGGCTGTGACAGTCAAGCCCAAGGTTGGAAGATGGAGGCCAGGCTGGCCAGGCCAGGGCTCTGCAACCCAGAAGGGTTCCACACACCACCCTTGGAACCTCATTCTCTGGAACCTGGAGATCGGAATCTGTGTGTTTCCTAACAGCGCAATGTTTCAAAGCAAGTTTACTCCAGCCTGAGACAAACGAGGGTGTGGCGGTTCCTTATATTCAAAACGAAACAAAAGAAAAGAAAACAAAGAGAACCCCCGCCCCAAACCCAGGAAGGCCTACGGACTTTTCCCAGGCAGAAGGTGCAGCAGGAGTTGAGCGAGCTCCTCTGCGGCAGCGAGCGAGCGCCTCTGGGGCTGCTGCCCGGATCCAGAGCCTAGGAACACAGGCCGGGGTCCTGTGCCTCCAAGGCCCCGGGGCTGCAGGGGTGGGGCGGACGGGGTTCGCTCTGCCCAGCCGGGGCTTGGGCTGGGGGCCGAGCACACGGTCGGGCTTGGCTGCGCTCCGCCCCGGGAAGCACCCGCTCCCCCTGCCGGAATCCCGGGAATGTCGCTGGTCGGGAAGCAGCTGGACCGCCTCTGGGCAGAGGGAGAGGTCGAACCTGGAATTTCTCGGGCGCTTTTGCACAATATCCCCCCAAGCGTTTCAGTCCCGTGAAGTAGAAGTCCACGGAGCGGGGGGTGTGAGAAGGAAGCGGCCTACTTCTCCGGGAAGACTTAGTCGCGGCAAAGGCCCCAGCTCGTAGCCCCTATAAATGGCTCTTCCTGGCTCGAAAGATCCCTTCTTTGTGTCTGAGGGAGGAAGCCCTTCCCCGCTTGGAAACCGACAGGGCCACCCCGGGGCAGGCGTTTCCAGCTGGATTGTCGCCATCTCGTGGCAGGATTGGGTGGCCACACTGGAACCTTGGCCAGCCCGCCATGCGTGCAACTTTCTTGGGTCTCCAGGTACCTTTTCTTCTTTCCCCAACCAGCTAGCAATGGGTGTTTAAAAAATCATGTTCCCTGGCATGGGAGTTGAACTGTAATGCCTCTGCGTGCCACCTCCCATTCGCAGGTGCTTGTGTCTTCCTAAAGGCAACCAAGTGTTACCTGGAGAATCCAGGAGAGAGCAGTTGCCTTCCTGAGGGGCTCTGCCACCTGAGGCACGATGAGCAACTTGAACAAGGCGCCAATCCCCCACCAATTTCCCATGATACAAACTAATGATTAAGAAGACAGAGACGCACTCTGTCTTGTTCCCAGTGGTTAGTAATGTTATTATACTTGATGAGTATTATTAAAGGACCCCTGTTATTAAAGACTCCCTATTATTATTGTTATTATTATTATTCAGCGTTTATAATATATTCTGTATTTCCAAAGCACTCAAAGACTATTATCTCCCTAAGCTTTCCAAACACTCCGTAGAGGCAGGCTTCAGCTTATAAAGTAGGGAAACTGAGGCACTGTAATTAGTGCGAAGTTCATAGATTGATGAGTCACCAGTAGTCATTTCTTCCTGGATGATTATTGTCTCACTCCAAAGTGTCAGAGATGCCAGTAGATGGTAAATAGACACCCTAACTTGGGAAACTAGTTCTCTCATCCACTTTTACGACCCATTGTAATCACATTAGAAACCCAGTTCCCGGAGTTTAAAACTTAGAAGTCATGTGCTCATTGCATTGAGCATATGGATGATGTTAATTGTATTTTATTTTATTTTTACAAGTCAACATAACCCATTAAAAAAAAAGAAAAAGCAGGGATGTTACAATCAATAAACCAGATGTATCTTGATTTGGAGAATAGATTGGTTTTCAAGACAAATACCCCATTCATTAGACACAACAAGCATAAAAAAGACCAATAAAAGACAATCATCTTATTTTAGTGTCTATTATCCTTTCAGAGACAAGAGTTTTCTGCTTTCAGATTTTTGTTTCTTCTAAGAAGTTTACAGTCTTATCAGTAGGCACACTCGTATTACCATGGTACCTTAAGTTGTTTCAATAACAGCTTTTTCTCCAAAAGCGCCAACAAAATAAGTAAACTTTGCTCTCCTCATAGAAAGTGCCCCTCTTCTTTCTCCCACTCCCTCAAAAAAAGAGAGAAAAAAACATCCTATCATTCTGGAAGTCTCCAAGGGAAAGCCTAGGTTTGAATTCAGAGCCAGGTTGGGGCTGAGGCAAATGAGGGTTTGAGAGGCTTGTCCCCACCATCAGTTGCAGAGTTGAGTCTCGCCCCAGCAAAGCGACAGAGTTGAGGAAGTTTTTCCTGGGAGCCTTCCCATACAACCTTCAGTGTTCTTTCTTTACCTGGTTCTCACCCAAAAGAATACATGTCTAAATGTGTGTTTTTAAAGAAGTTAAGGGAGTTATTTGTTGGTCTGGGGTGTATCAGGTCGGCCTTCTCAACCTTTGTTTAAGTTCATTCACCTGGTTCATTCGCTCAGAAGGAATGGGTTCATGAATTGTATTAATAAATAGCTTCCCTTTATGGACCTATGATAAGTTATTCCTAGGCAGCCATCCTTTGAAGTAGATCCTCATTATCCCCACTTTACAGGTAAGGAAACTAAACTTCAAAAAATCTCAGATAAGCTGCCCATAGTCACACAGCTTGGGAAGAGCTGGGATAGGTATACCAAGCTGCAACTTCTGTGCCCACAGAAATAGGAAGCTACCTGCACAGTTAGGACTCCTTCAGGTAGGAAAACGAGACTCAGGAGTATGATAGGTAAATAGGAAAGGAGTTAAAAAGTAATGCAGAAGGACAAAAAGCTTGTAGTCAGTAAGGAAAGATTCCTGTGTGTAAACACAGCATGTATATACCGTGTCTACAGAGTAGACTCTTGGGGCTAGTCTGTAGGAGTTTGCCCAGTTTGCCAGCCAACCCCATCATTTTGCTTTCTGCCTTAGGCGGGCTGGACACGGTGGGATAGGGCGGTCAGTCGGTGCAGAAGCACGTGACTCTCCGAAGTCTTTCTGACTCCTTCAACTTCCAGCCAGTGGGGAGGAAGATTCTTCAAGGAGATCCCAGCCTTTGCTAGATACAAAGAGAGTCCAAAGCCCTAGGCAGTCCCAGTTGGAAAACAAATACTCGGGGTTTACTAGTGTGGTAAATGGGATTTTTCCATGGGGTACAGGACACACTGAGTAGGTTAATGTGAAGATTATGTGAATTAACATATGTGCTTAGAGCAGTGTCTGCTCCACGGTAAACACAGTGCAGATATTAATATCTATTATCATTATGGTAGAAAGAAACTTTTCAACCAAAATTATCTGTGCACCTAACACTGCTGGGTGGTCCTGGGTAATATACACAACATCCCTGAGCTTCACTGTCCTCTTCTATAGCATAGGGCAATAATACCCTCCTGTGAGGGTGTTGTGAGGATTAAGTAAGTTATGTATAAAAATACTCATAATTATGGTCACAAGCAGTGGTTTGGTAAATTCCCATTTCCTTCCTTTCTTCAATTTAGCATTAATGGTTTTTTGTTGCTTTTGTTTGTGTTTGTGTGTGTGTGTGTGTGTGTGTGTGTGTGTGTGAAGTGGTGGGAAAAGAATAGTAAAAATGAAAATAAGCATAATGTATAAATATATCTCATAATTAAGCTATATAGATTAAAATATATTTTATAATAAAAAAGAGAACTCTGTGCTTTATAAGACCCAGATGGCATCCAAGCAGGGCCATTCCTTGGGAAAATTGTAAGGTATGTCAATAGCAAGTCTGTCTCCCCTTTTGGGTATAGTGTTTTGGTCGGGCTCAACTTTGCCTTCTCTCTAGATTGTCTGCTAGCAGGATCTTGGGGAGGAGAAAGGGGGTGGAGTGAGGAAAGGGACTTGAAATGACTCACTGAAAAGCTACAGTGTTCACCATTGCTTCAGCTCCTTTTCTTTTTCCCTGAAAAAGGTCAGCAGGGCTGAGGTGAAGGGAGAGGCTCAGGTTGGACTAGTGGCCCTCTCAGAAGCCCTGGGCGAGGGTGAGGTAGTTAACTCCATCTCTCTTCCTCAAAAGACAGAATCAGCAACATTTAGGAGCGTGTTAGAAATGGGGAGGCTTGGGGTGCCTGGGTGGCACAGTCGGTTGAGCATCTGACTCTTGGTTTTGGCTCACGTCCTGATCTCGGGGTGGTGAAATGGAGCCTTGATGTGTAACTCTGTGCTTTAGAACTCTCCCCCTCTGCCCCCCGCCCCCAATAAAGAAAGCTTTTTTAAAAAATACAGACGTTCAGGTCCCACTCCAGACCTACTGAATCATAACATGTGTTTTAACAAGACTCCCAGGGATTTAGATTCACACAGAAGTTTGTGAAGCACTGAGCTAGAGCCTATGGTGTCTGCTGTAGACACTTGGTTTGAACAGACATAGAGATTGGGATGTTGACTTTAAATTGTATATCTCTCTTTCATTTCCTCTTTCCTTGAATCCACGTGTGTGCTTTATAAATGGAAAAGACAGGGGCCTACTATGGCAAAAGTGATCACTTTAATGGATAAGAACTCTCAAGAGGCCCAGAAGTGGGAGATGATGATTGAAAATTCACTTTGGTGGCAAGGAAGGTTGCAAGGGTAATGCTCTGTCAGGTGGTATTTATGGTGTACCCACTGTGTGCCAGGCCCCGACTCTGTGCAAATGGAAAGCACTGGACTGAGAGTGTTCAGGAGATCTGGGCTCTGTTCCAAACTTCACTTTTAAGTAGCTGGGCAATTCCCGTCACCCCCCAGCATCTTTGTTCTCCATCCGCAAAACCTGTCCGAATCTAAAATGTCTGTGATTCCACTCGTCCTAGTCTCAAAATCTTAGGATAATTTGGTAGACAAAATGATTTTACATGATTACACATGAGACAGAGGGCAACCCAGGACAGGATGTGATTAAGGTCTGAGTTGTGCGGAACTTGCAGCCTCGGGATTAAGAACTCCTGGAAGCTGTGTGTAAAGGGCAGGGTCTGGACCCTCCCTAAACTCCTCCCCCTCGCTCCCGGAGCCAATAGGGAGGGGGGGCGGGCTGGACTTTCACGCCTGGCCACAAGGTGTCGCTGTCATGATGTGAAATCCTTGGCTGGCACGCACGCTTCCCGGGAAAATCTTTGCTGCCCATCTGGGAAAAGGGACACCCGTGGCTTCCAGACCTAAAAACACGGGTTTCTAAGGTTATGAGGAGCTCAGAGCACAAGGTCGCCTTTTGTCTAAGGAGAGAGCAGTGCGTATACTCTGCCCTGCTCAAGTTGGCTTAGAGGTCACAAAAGAAGCGACGAGTAGGAAGAATGTCAGTGCAGAGCACATAAAGAAGCCCACCTCTTACATGCGCGCGCGCACACACGCGGGCGCGCGCGGTTTTTGGACATCGAGGTATTAAAACCCCCGCCCCCTTCCCACACGCTCAGGTCCGCTCCTCGCTTGCCCTGCAAGTAATCACAAAAAATACTAGCCTAAATTGGAAGCCTTCCCTTCACTTGCTCATCCCCAGGAGAGTTTGCCCTAGCCTTAGAGACGAGGTTTAGACGAGGTTTAAGACTCCGGTCTAGTCACTCTGTCGTGGCGTGAGCAGTGTCTTCTTCAAAGCCACCAGCACTCCTCAACTTCTCTCCGTTTCCTTGCCCTGGGAAGGGGGACGTGTGTGAGGGAGACGTGGTGTTTATTAAGGCTCTGCTTTGTGCGGAGCTCTAGCCTAGGTGCTTTAAATTTGTTGTTCTTGGGTCCACTTCTGCACTGGTTCCCACTACTCACTCCCACCCTGCCCTTGAAAAACAACACAAACAAACTGAAAGCCTCTAAATCTCCTCGGGAAATAACCAACAGTTACTCTGAGGTGTAGGCGAAAGTGCACAGCACTTGCAGCCCCCACACCTTGGTCATTTTCAGTTCTGCTTCTTGACAATCATGTGACAATGCATTCATCATTTAACCTTTCCAAGCCTCAATTTACACATCTGTGAAGTAGAGGTTCTACAGAAGCCAATTTTTTTATTTTTAAATTTGTTGTTCTGATTTTTTTTATTGAGGTATAATTTACATAGCACAAAGTGCACATATTATTAGCCTGTAGCCCACTGAATTTCCGGGCTAACCAAACATCCAGACCAAGAACAGAACACTGCCAGTATCCCAGAGCCCCTCATGCCCTCCTCTGGTCATAATCTTCCCCCCTTCCCACCAGGATACATACTAGACTAACTTGTCAGAGCACAAATTCACTTTTACCTATTTTTATACTTAATGGAAGTGAAAACATATAATATGTACTCTTTCATTTCTGGTTTCTTTCACTAAACATCGTATTTTTACATGTAGCAATAGTTTTTTCTTTCTGCTTGCTGTATAGTGTTTCATTGTGTGAATATACAACAATTTATCCACTTTACAGTTGGATATTTAGGTAATTGCCTGTTGGAGGGCTATTATAAATAGTGCTTCTCTGAACATTCTAGTATCTCTCTCTCTTTTTTTCCCCAATTTTTAAAAATTGTGGTTAACATAAAATTTACCACCTTACCCGTTTTTAAGTGTGCAGTTGAGTGGCATTAAATGCATTCATAATTTCATGCAACCATTACCAAAATCCATCTCCATAGCTCTTTTCATCTTATAAAACTGAAACTCTATATTCATTAAATATTATTTATTCCCTCTTCCCTCCGGTATCTGGTGGTCACCATTCTGCTTTCTGTCTCCATGATTTTGATTACTCTGAGTACCTCGTGTAAGTGGTCTAGTATCTATCTTTTGATGAGAATTTATACTCATTTCTGTTAGACACAGTATCTGTTAGATGAATATCTCTCATGAACATAGATGCAAAAGTCCTCAACCAAATATTGACAAGTCAAGTCCAACAATGTAAAAAAGAAAAATATTCCACAATGAAGTGGTTTTATATCAGGTATACAAAGCTGATTAAACATTCAAAAATCAGTGAATGTAATAAATCACACTAATAGGTTAAAGAAGAATAAATCACATGACCATATCAATAGATGCGGAAAAAACATGTGACAAAATCAAACACATTTGTGATAAAAGCTTTCAGTAAATTAGAGCTAGAAGTTAACTTCCTCAACTTGATAAAGAATATCTGCAAGGGGCGCCTGAGTGGCTCAGTGGGTTAAGGCCTCTGCCTTAGGCTCAGGTCATGGTCCCAGGGTCCTGGGATCGAGCCCCGCATTGGGCTCTCTGCTCAGCAGGGAGCCTGCTTCCCTTCCTCTCTCACTGCCTGCCTCTCTGCCTGTGATCTCTGTCTGTCAAATAAATAAATAAAATATAAAAAAAAAAATAAAAGAAGAGCTGCAAAAAACCTATAGCTAACATCATTCTTAATGGTGAAAAACTGGGCACCTGGGTGGCTCAGAGGGTTAAGCCTCTGCCTTTGGCTCAAGTCATGATCTCAGCATCCTAGGATAAAGGCCCGCATTGGGCTCTCTGCTCAGCGGAGAGCCTGCTTCCCCCTCTCTATGCCTGCCTCTCTGCCTACTTGTGATCTCTCTTTCTCTGTCAAATAAATAAATAAAATCTTAATAGTGAAAAACTCTAAATCTTTCCCACTAAGATCAGAACAAACCAAGGTTGTTCCCCCTCACCCACTCCTTTTCAGCATGATACTGGAAGTCCCAGTTAATGCAACAAGAAAAAAAAAGGAAAAAATATTTATATATATTAAAAATATATATATATATGAAATAAAACTGTCTTTGTTTGCAGATTACTTGATTGCCTATGTAGAAAATGCAAAGAAGTTGGGGCACCTGGGTGGCTCAGTCATTAAACACCTGCCTTTGGCTCGGTCATGATCCTGGGGTCCTGGGATCCGGCCCGACAACATCGGGCTCCCTGTTCAGGGGGAAGCCTGCTTCTCCCTTTCCCACTGCCCCTGCTCGTTTTTTCTCTCTCACGGTGTCTCTCTCTGTCAAATAAATAAATAACATCTTTAAAAAAAAGAAAAAGAAAAAGGAAATCTGAAGAAACCATTTTTTAAAATTTTTTTTTAAAGATTTTATTTATTTGTCAGAGACAGAGGGAGAGAGAGCGAGCGAGCATAGGCAGACAGAGAGGCAGGCAGAGGGAGAAGCAGGCTCCCCGCCGAGCAAGGAGCCCGATGTGGGACTCGATCCCAGGACCCTGGGATCATGACCTGAGCCGAAGGCAGCTGCTTAACCAACTAAGCCACCCAGGCGTCCCTGAAGAAACCATTTTTTTAAAATCCTGGAACTAATAAGTGATTATAGCAAGCTTTTAGGATACAAGGTTAATTTACAAAATCACTTTCCTCTATACCAGAAGTAAGATAGTAGAATTTGAAATTTAAAACACAATACCATTTAGATTAGTATCTCTCAAAATGAAATACTTAGATGTTAACTAACAAAATATGTATAAGATCTACATGATGAAAACTAAGGAAGTCTGATGAAAGAAATCAAAGAAGAGCTAAATAAATGGAGAAATATTCTATATTCATGGGTAAGAAGACTCAATTTTGTCAAGATATCATTTCTCCTCTACTTGATCCAGAGATTCAATACAATCCCAATAAAATCACAGCAAGTTATTTTGTGGATATTGACAAGCTGATTTTAAAGTTTATATGGAGAAACCAAGACCCAAAATAGCCAACACAATACTGAAGGAGAAAGGTAGAAGACTGACTAGAAAGGTCTGTCAAGACAAGAAATGTGGAAGACTAAAAAGACCCAAATTTAAGACTACCCGTAAAGCTACAATAATTGACACAGTGTTGTATTGGTGAAAAAATAGACAAGCTGACCAGTGGAACAGTATAGAGAACCCAGAAATAGACCCATGCAACATTGTCTATTGATTTTTCACAAAGAGCAAAGACAATACAATGGAGCAAAGATAGTCTTTTCCAAAAAATGGCTCCGGAGTGACTGGATACCCACATACAGAAACCATGAATCTTGATGCAGACTTTACAACCTTCATATAAAATTAATTCAAAAAGGATCACAGACCTGTACATGAAACACAAAACTATAAAATGCCTAGAAGATAACCTAGGAGCAAATCCAGATAACCAAGGGTTTAGCAACAACTTTCTAGATACGACACCAAAGCTGTGCTCTATGAAAGAAAGAAATGATAAGCTGTATTTCATTAGAGTTTTAAAAAAAAAAAAAAAAGGTCTGCTCTGTGACAGATATGTCAAGAGAATGAATAAAGAAGCCACAGGTTGGGAGAAAATGATTGCAAAAGTCATACCTAATAAAGGATTATTACCCCAAATATAAAAATAATTCTTAAAGTACAGCAAAAAGAAAAGTAACAACCTGATTTTTAAATGGGCCAAATATCTAAGACACATCACCCAAGATGTACAGATGGCAAATAAGGTTATGAAAAGATGTTCTATGACGTATGCCATCAGGAGAATGCAGATGGAAACAACAAGATACCACTATACTCCTGTTGGAATGATCAGATGAAACTGGCCTAAACTATATTACAAAGCTTTAGAAATTGAAACAGTATGATATTGACATAAAAACAGACCCATAGATCAACGAAACAGAATAGAGAGCCCAGTGATAAACCCAAGCATATATGGTCAATTAATTTATGACAAAAGAGCCAAAAATAAACAATGGGGGAAAGGACAGTCTCTTAAATAAATAATGTTGGGAAAACTGGACAGCCACATGCAAAAGAATAAAATTCTACCCCTGTCTTACACCATATACAAAAATAAACTCAAAATGGATTAAAGACTTAAATGTAAGACTTAGAAACATAAAACTAAAAGAAAATGTAAATGATAGATAGGCTCCTTGACATCAGTCTTGGCAAAAATTGCTTGGATTTAACACCAAAAGCAAAGGGATGAAAGCAAAAATAAATAAGTGGGACTACACCAAACTAAAAAGCTCCTACATAGCAAAGGAAACCATTAACAAATAAAAGGGCAACCTACTGAATGGGAGAAAAATATTTGCACATCCTATATCTGATAAGGGGCTTATATCCAAAATATATAAAGAACCCATACAATTTGGGGCACCTGGGTAACTCAGTTGGTTAAGCATCTGCCTTTGGTTCAGGTCATAATCCTGGGGTCCTGGGATCAGGCCCTGCATTAGGCTCCCTGCTCAGCAGCGAATCTCCTTGTCCCTCTTCCTTTGCCCTTCCCCCTTGCTCATTCTCTCTTTCTCTCTCAAAAATAAATAAAATCTCATTCTCTCTCTCTCTCTCAAAATAAATAAAATCTTCAAAATCTTTTAAAAAAGAACTCATACAACTCAAAATAAATAAAATCTTTAAAAAAAAGAACTCATACAACTCAATAGGAAAAAAATGTATTAAAAATAGGCAGAAGACTAGAGCGCCTGAGTGGCTCAGTTGGTTGAGGTATCCGACTCGGTTTTGACTCAGATCATGATCTCAGTGTCGTGAAATCAAGCCCTGCATCAGGCTCCACTCAGCAGAGTCTGCTGAAGATTGTCTCTCTCCCTCTTCCTTGCCACTCCTGCTCACACTTGCTCTCTCTGTAAATAAATAAATAAATATTTTTTTTAAAAAAGCCAGAAGATCTAAATGGACATTTTCCCAAAGACATACAGATGGCCAGCAGGTACATAAAAAGATCTTAGCATACATCAGCAGGAATATGCAAATTAAAATCACAATGAAATATTACCCCACACCTGTCAGAATGGCTTATTAGCAAAAAGACAATAACAAGTGTTGGCAAGGATGTGGAGAGAAGGGAACCCTTGTACAGTGTTGGTGGGAATGTAAATTGTTGTGGTCACTATGATAAACAGTATGGAGGTTCCTCAAAAAATTAAGAATAGAACTACCACATGATCCAGCAATTCTACTTTGGGTTATTTATCCAAAGAAAATGAGATCACTGTCTTGAAAAGATATATGTACATCCCAAGTTCATTTCAGCAGTATGGACAATATTCAAGACATGGGCACAATCTAAGTGTTCATCTGAAATGAAGTAAATGTGACATATACATATACTGGAATATTATTCACCCATAAAAAAGAAGAAATCCTGACACACAAAACAACATTTGTGCTAAATGAAATAAGTCAAAGACGAATACATATGATCTCACTTATATACAGAATCTAAAAAAAAAAAATTGAACTCATAAATACAAAGAACAGATTTGTTGCTAGAGGTACAGGTAGAGGATGGGAGAAACAGGTAGGAGAAAGAAGAATAACTAACAGAACACTGACACGAAATTTTGGCAGGGATGTGGAGCAACAGGAATTCATTCATAACTGGTAGTGCAAAATTGTACAGCCACTTTGAAAGACAGTTTCGTTTGGTGGTTTCTTACAGAACTAAACATACTCTTACCATATAATCTAACAATCATACTCCTTGATATTTACCCAAAGGAGTTGAAGGCTTAGGTTTGTACAAAAACATGCACATGGATGTTTATAGCAGCTTTATTCGTAATTGCCAAAACTTGAAAGCAACTAAAATGTCTTTTAGGTGAATGGATAAATAAACTGGTACACCAGACCATGGAATGTTATTTAAGCTAAAAAGAAATGGTTATCAAGCCTTGGAAAGACATGGAGGAAACTTAAATACATATTATTAAGTGAAAGAAGCCAATCTGAAAAGGCTGCATAGTGGATGATGGAGACATTAAGAAGATGAATGGTGGGGCGCCTGGGTGGCTCAGTTGGTTAAGCGCCTGCCTGCAGTCAGGTCATGATCTCAGGGTCCTGGCATCAAGCCCCACATCAAGCCCTCTGCTGGGAGCCTGTTTCTCCCTCTGCCTCTGCTGCGTCCCCCTATCTCTGTCAAATAAATAAAATCTTTTAAAAAAAAAAGATGAATGGTTGCTAGGGGTTTACAGGGAGGGAGAATGAATAGGTGGGGCACAGAGAATTTTTAGGGCAGTGCTAGAACTTTGTTATACTGTCATTGGGGATACATGTCCTTACAAATCTGTCCAAATGCATGGAATGTACAGCATCAGCAGGGAAACCTAATGGAAACTATAGACTTTGGGTGATCATGAGATGTCAGTGTAGGTTCATCAGCTGTAACAAATGTGCCCCTCTGGCGGGGGGGCAGGAGGGATGCCAGTAATGGGGGAGGTTAAGCATGTTTGAGGGAAGAGGACACTTAATGCCTGGCAGGCTTCATCAGCTTCATTGTACATGAATGAGGTTGAGGGAGCCAGTGGTTTCTCTGGGAACTCCACAGCTATCAATCTGTGCAGCAGTGTCTCTGTAGTCAGTTTCTCCAGAAAAGAATCCTCCAAGCTCCCATCAAGATGACATTATGCCAACTTTCAGAGTTTTGTAAGTAGGAGGAAGGAATGGAACTGAGGGTCCAGCTACTCTTTCAACTTGTCCCCTTGTTTTCATCGTCATACCTCACACCTGCCCTCCAGGTTTCTTGTGGATTTCCAAGGGTTCTTTTTCTTTCTTCCTTTTTTTTTTTTTAAGGTTTTACCTTTATCTATCTATCTATCCATCTATCTATCTATCTTTTATTTGGAGCATGCACATGCATGCAAGATGGGGAAGAGACAGAGAGACCCTCAAGCAGACTCCCTGCTAAGCATGGAGACCAACACCTGGGCCCATCTCATGACACTGAGATCAAGAGTAGAGTGCTTAACCCACTGAGCCATTTATATGCCCCTGGATTTCCAAGTTCTTAATCCCCTTCTCCTCACTGTCCCCTTCTGTGATTCATACCTATATGCACTCTGTAACCAATTATGTTTCCTCATTAGGATTCTAACTTGAAAGAAATTGGTAGAATCTCTTGTATACTAATGCCTCCTCTTCCTTTGTTTTTGAGTCTTTTATATAATTTTCATCTCAGTGGCATAATTAAAAAAAATTTTTTAAATTAACATATAATGTATTACTTATTTCAGGGGTACAGGTCTGTGATTCATCAGTCTTACACAAGTCACAACATTCACCATAGCACATACCCTGCTCAGTGTCCATCACCCAGGCACCTCATCCCTCCCATTCCCCTCCATTCCAGCAACCCCCAGTTTGTTCCCAGAGATTAAGAGTCTTTTGTGGTTTGTCTCCCTCTCTGGTTTTATCTTATTTCATTTTTCCCTCCCTTTCCCTGTGATCCTCTGCCTTGTTTCTCAAATTCCTCTCATCAGTGAGATGATATAATTGTCTTTCTCAGATTAAGTAATTCACTTAGCATATTACCTTCTAGTTCCACCCACATGTTATTGACTTATTTCACTTAGCTTATTACCCTCTAGTTCCATCCACATTGTTACAAATGGCAAGGTTTCATTTTTTGATGGCTGCATAGTATTCCATTGCTTATATACCACTTCTTCTTTATCCATTTATCTGCTAATGTTCATCTAGGATCTTTGCATAGTTTGGCTATTGTGGACATTGCTGCTATAAACATTCAGGCGCACGTGCCACTTCAGATCATTACTTTTGTATCTTTGGGGTAAATACCCAGTAGTGTGATTGCTGGGTCATAGGGTAGCTCTATTTTTCAATTTCTTGAGGAACCTCCCTACTGTTTTCCAGAGTGGCTGCACCAGCTTGCATTCCCACCAACAGTGTAGGAGGGTTCCCCTTTCTTCACATCCTCACCAACATCTGTCATTTTCCGATTTGTTCATTTTAGCCATTCTGACAGGTATGAGGTGGTATCTCATTGTGGTTTTGATTTGTATTTCCATGATGCCAAGTGATACTTAGCACTTTTTCATGTGTCTTTTGGCCATTTGGATGTCTTCTTTGCAGAAATGTAGTTAGTGGCATCATTAACCACTCTTTTCACCTGCCAGAAATCAGTTCATTCTACATTCCTCTTTTTTCTTCACTCTCTCATCCAATCGTTCATCATGTCTAACTGATTTTCATATTTTAAATATCTCCTGGATACATATACACCAATAATACTTTAGACCTAGCCCTCTTCCTTGGACCATTTAAAAAAAAAAAGAGATTGTAATCCAATCCCAATCCACTTGTATCCCAAGTGTGGGAGAAAGTCCCAAAGTGAGTATTTGCCTTTACATTTCAGTCCTGACAAGGAGAGTATGCCCCAGTGTGAGTGTTCCTGGTCTTTTGGCTGGTGTTTATACTAGATGGTTGTTCCAGCAAAATAACAGTATTTCTTGGGATGACTCGTTCTGTTTATACTGACCTTCTGCGCTTATCAAAGAATTTCCTGGAATGAATGTTATTTTTCATTTTCCTTCCTTCTGAGAAGAGCCTGGATTATACTATTGGCAACTGTTATTGAAAAATAACCAATAGGTCTGATGATTGGAAACCATGGAACCTGATGACTGTTGAGAGAACAGTTATCTGTTTGACCTGATGAGCTGAAGCCCAGGTCCTAAGTCCATGATGACCCCAGGAAGTTCTGATGCTCTAGGGAAAAGCAGCTGTCCCTCCTCTCTCCCTCTGCCACATCGATGATAGTGCCGGATTCTGAAACAGAACTCACCATACTTTCAGTATTATCCAGTATATCATCAAAAGATAGGCAGTATGGCTATACCACAGGCAATCAAGAGAGTCGGCGAAGATCTCATTATGTCAGGCTGATGACCTCTCCTTTAGTATGAAAATAGGTGGAGCCAAGCACACAGACACAAAAATGCAACTTCAGTATTATCTCTGTATACACAACAGGCACATTCAGAATTCATATTTATATTTGTATCTCTAAGCTGCCCCATCATAACGCAGTCCTAAAAACTAGGACTCCTTTGACTCTGCTGGTTGCCAAGGTGATTCCTGCTGGAGTAAATACAGTTTTGCTGGTCAGCTCAGACAGAGCTTCATTTAGGACACTTCAGGTCCTCTGTTGGGAGCCCTCCCCTTTCCTGAGGTCCTTCTTCCTGCCCACTCCTTCCCCAATGCCAGGCAGAAATGCCTACTGCCAGCTGCAGAGCTGGCTCAAGGTCTGAGGAGCTGTGTGTGGGAATCCTCAGTTAACACATGGAGCCCAAAAAGCAACAGGAAAAAAATCTCAAAGCTCAGCTGAATTCCAGAAGCCTACTCATTCCAATACTAACAGATGAGTAGGAGAACAGGAAGGCAAGTGTCATGATCCCACCCCTCCCATTTTCCCTGGCTCTCTCTTCAGACCCTCCCAACCTCCTCCTCTCCTCTCAATTCCTGCATCTGAAGCAACTCTGATCGTTCAGGCTGGAGACTCGGCATCTTTCACTCCTCAGTCTTTCAGCATATGGTCTTCAAGCCAATGGAGGCTATACTAAAACCAAAAGCAATTTTTAAAAAAGGATGTGATAAAAGAGCTTTGGAAAAGTTTAGTGTACTTTCCCAGAACCAGAGTAGTGCCTTAAAACAGCATAGTCTACAGAGCCAGGGCCTCCCTGTGAGCCCCTTTGGCCTGGCTCAGGTGGCCAAAACAAGAAGGGAGGCCAATGGGGCCAGCTTCTCTCAGATGCATCCCTAGGCACAATTTGTGCATCTCTAAACTCCAAATCTTTAATTTGCTTTTCCTTTCCTTTTCTTTCCTTTCCCTTCCTTTCCATCTTTTTCTTTTCCTCTCCTCTCCTCTCTTTTCCTCTCCTCTCCTCCTCTTTCCTTCCCATCCTTTTCCCTTTCCCTTTTTCTTTTCCTTTTTTCTTTCCTTTCCTTTCTTTCCTTTTCTCTTTCCCTCCTCGTTCTCTGTCCCTCCCTCCCTATTTTCTTTTTTTTTTTCTTTTCTTTTCCTCTCTCACTTTCTTCCCGTTTTCACCATCTTACTCACTAATGTGAAATGGAACAGAGGGACTTATATTTTGAGGTCTGGCTGGGCCTTTGAACATGCTGTATGTTTCTCCTTAGATTACCCCAGAGGCAAAACTCAATCTCTGCTGGTTTTCACAAGAAATCCACTCATGCCAAATTTTGGTGAGTTTGGTCAAATTTTCATAAGATTTGATGGGGTTACAAGAAGATGATCACATCACAAGATGAGGAGCCTTTTTTCTTCTTGCCAGCTGTTCCTCCCCTCCACTCTCCCTCCTTCCTGCCCACCACCCCCTCCAAATTCTTCTCTTTCTCTTGTAGTGCTAACTAACATCCAACCTTGGATGAGGGTGGGGTGGCTGGGGGGAAGGCAGGAAAGGAGTTATGGCTAGATTCTACCCCAAATTTATATAAACATATCTATGGACATGCTCAGAAATATCAATGCCTCTTCAATGACACAACTCGCTCTTTTTAGAACACAGTCCTATTACAGATGGAAAATCTTTCCCTGATATCAGGATCTATATCCATATCTATATCTATATCTATCTATCTGTATGTATGTATATGTATATCTTATAACAATAGAAATCACTTTTGACTCTGGTCCCAAACAAACAAGCTACTGTAAGCCTGTCTCTTTTCTAGGGGCTTTCTTCTTCTCCTTGGAGAATATTGCTCTTTTTTGGTCAGAGCTACTGCTCTCCACTCTGCTTGATAGCTGGAGCCACCTCTATACCTCTTACTTCTGACCAAGGGCCATGCGCTCCCTGGGGACTGCCCAGTGGTAGACCGGGTGGCCCATGTAGCCAGGGATATTTTCTTGATGTAGGGGAGGTCTCCATATCTCATTCAGGTTTAGGACTTTTGTGACTCTGCTCCTTAAACACGGGCCCTCCTGCTACAACTCTTGTATATCACTTGCTTTCTCAATTTCTTAATGGTTCTTTTCTTTGAAGGATTTCCATTAGTGTTAAACCAAAGATAGCCCTTAATACCATCCTATGTACACTATTCCAAGGCCAAATCGCACTGCCTTAACTCTTTCCTAATTCAGTGACATCCATGGCTCTCCTTCGTGTGTAGAATGTGGGTAGAGGGATATAATACTGTTAATTTCAGCTTCCTGGGCATCTCCCAAACTATCTCCTTCAAAGCTTCCCTATTTTCCCCAGGGTTCCTGTGTCTATTGGATCTTCATGCAAATAAAATTCTTTAAAGCCCATCCTGACATTCTAGAACAGGGCTGTCTAATAGAAATGTAGTACAACTCTCACATCTAACTTTACATTTTTTAGCAATCACTTTAAAAAGTTACAAGTGAAATAACCTTAATATTTAAAGTATTATCATAGCAACAAATGATCAATATTAAAAAAAAACTTGGTGAGTTTTTAAAATAATAAATCTTTGAATTCTAGTATGCATTTTATATTTACAGCATATCTCACTTCAGACTAGCCATGTTTCAAGTGTTAGCTCCTGTCATATTGGACAGTAGAGTGCTAGAGTTCCAAGGGAAGGTAAATAAATAGGACCCTCCCTTGTATACAAAATATGAATAGATAGATTGAGTGGAAATGTATCAGCTGAGCTTTTAAGGCCCTCTCTAATAGGCTCCACTGTTCCAGCCAGGTTGGTCTTCTTGCTGGTGCTCCTTACCCCATGTGTATTTCTGCCTCCATGCTTTGCCTTTGCCCTTCACCTAATGATCCTCTCTCTTTCCCCTTTGCTGTTCTAACTCCAAGCCCACTACAGTTCCAGCTCTTTCTGAACTACAGAAGTTCCTATTGCTCTTACTCACAGCTCTAAGTAACTCTTTATAGGTGGGACCATAACATTTAGAGTTTACTGATTATATTATCTTTGTATTATTTAGCTGTTACAGAGAAAACTCTTCTCTCCACCAAAACTGGAAGCCCTTTTAGAAAAATATCCATGATAAGTATAATACTTCTTAGTCACCCATATGACTTAACCTAGCACAGAACCCACAGTACACACTAAAAATGCTTTTTAGTGGCTTAACGGGCTGTTAGATATAATTTTTACCATTTATACCATTTTCCTTTTACCTTGTCCCTCCTGGTAGATTGAAAACTCCTCCCAAACCATGTGCCAGTTCTTTTTTTTTTTTTTTTTTTTAATTGACGTATAGTTGACACACAGTGTTACATTTGTTTCAAGTATACAACCTAGTGATTCAGCAAGTATATACTACATGCAATGCTTACCACAAGTGAAGCCCTCTTCTGATACCATTGAACCCTATTACAGTACTACGGACTATATTCTCTATGCTGTACCTTTTATCCTTGTGACTTATTCATTCCATAACTGGAAGCCTGTACCTCCCTCTTCCTTCACCCATTTGCCCCCCTTCCCCATAGCAACCATCAATTTGTTCTCTGTCTTTATGAGTTTGTTTCTACTTTTTATTTGTTCATTAGTTTTGTTTTTTAGATTCCACATATAAATGAAATCATATGGTTTCTTTCGTTCTTCCTCTGTCTGCTTTATTTCACTTAGCATGATACCCTCTAGGTCCATCCCTGTTGTTGCAAATGACAAGACCTCATTTTTTTAATGAGTAATAGTCCATCATGTATAGATGCTGTATCCTCTTTATCCATTTGATTTTTTTAAAAGATTTTATTTATTTATTTGACAGACAGAAATTACAAGTAGGCAGAAAAGCAGGCAGAGAGAAGGGGGAGGCAGGTTCCCTGCTGAGCAGAGAGCCCAATGTGGGGCTCTATCCAAGGACCCTGAGATCATGACCTGAGCTGAAGGCAGAGACTTAAACCACTGAGCCACCCAGGCACCCCCATTCAGTTGTTGATGGATACTTACACTGCTTCCATATCTTAACTATTATAAATAATGTTGCAATAAACATAGAGGTGCATCTATCTTTTCAAATTAGTGTTTTTATTTTCTTTGGGTAAATACCCAGTGTGGAATTGCTAGATTATGTGGTAGTTCTATTTTTAACTTTTTGAGGAACCTCCACACTATTTTCCACAATGGCTATACCAAGTTGTATTCTCACCAGTAGTGCACGAAGGTTTCTTTTTCTCTACATCCTGCCAACATTTATTATTTGTCTTTTTTGTTCTAGCCATTCTGACAGGGATAAGGTAATATAGTTGTTTTGATTTGCATTTCCCTGATGATTAGTGATGATGAGCCTCTTTTCATGTGTCTGCCATCTGCATGTTTTCTTTAGAAAAATGTCTGCTCAGGTCGTCTGCCCATTTTTAATCAGATTATTTTTTTTTTGGTGTTGAGTTTCTAACTTCTTTATATATTTTTGAATACTGACCTATTATTGGATATGTCTTTGAAAAAATCTTCTATTTACTAGGTTGTCTTTTCTTTTTTGATGGTTTCCTTTACTGTGCAAAAGCTTTTTATTTTGGTGTAGTCTCAATAGTTTATTTTTGCTTTTGTTTTTATTGTCTGAGGAGACATATCTAGAAAAATGTTCTTTGGCTGATGTCAGAGAGATTACTGCCTATGTTTTCTTCTAGGATTTTTGTGGTTTCAGGTCTCACATCCAGGTCTTTGAACCATTTTGAGTTTCTGTGTATGGTGTAAGAAAGTGGTTTGTGAACATAGAATATATTGCCATTTGTTTGTGTGGTTTCTTTCCTTTTTTTTTTAAGATTTTATTTATTTGACAGACAGAGATCAGAAGTAGGCAGAGAGGCAGGCAGAGAGAGAGATCAGAAGTAGGCAGAGAGGCAGAGAGAGAGAGATAGGAGGAAGCAGAGAGCCCAATGCAGGCCTTGATCCCAGGACCCTGAGATCATGACCTGAGCTGAAGGCAGAGGCTTTAACCCACTGAGCCGCCCAGGTGCCCCAATGTGGTTTCTTTTTTTGTCTCTCAGATCACTTAGCACAAATTCTACTGCAATTTCAATATCTAAGTTTAGCCAAAATTGCAAAGTATTTGACAGATTACTAAGTGCTTTTGAATACCTAATCTCAGTGATTCTCAAGACAACCCTTTGAGGTAGGACTTACTGATATCATCATCACTTTATAAATGGCCAGTGTGAGGCTCAGAGAAGTTGATTGATTTGCTTAAACTCACACAGCAGGGAAATCCTAAAGAGGCTGAATGTCTACTCACAAAGAAGAAACCTTGTTTTCCAAATCTGTGGTTGTCCCCTGTACATCTATCACAACCCATCCCTACTTCTAAACCAAAGTAGATCAAGGGGTCTTGTTTTGCTTGATTTTTCATAATTATAATTTTTATGTAATTATTTTCGTAGTTAAAATGCTCCAGAAGATACCTGAGCATTTTGCCCTGCCATGTTTAATAATAAGCAATTTGGGAACTACTCAGACAATGCTATGTAGAGGGCAGCGCCTTTCTTTGCTCTTGTGGGGAGAATTTCCAGGGCAGGGCATCCTCATAAGGGATCTCCCTACCTGCTTCTCTTCCCTGGCCTGAAAAGAGAAACTAGTACAAAATTGTTAAATATATGTGAATGGACACAGTTCAGTAATAGTTCTAAGTGTAAACTTTCATGATTATTACTCCAAAAATCCAATGATAATAGTTCAGAACTTTGAGCCACATATCCACCCCCCCCATGCAGAATGCCCCACACCCATTAAAAGCAGCATTATTAAAAACAGCAGCTACTGGGCGTGCTTGAAAATAACTCTTCTCAAGTAAATAACTTGGAATGTTTTTATTTTAGAATATCAAAGGAAGCCTGGACCACATTATGGCTAATTGACTACATATTTCCATGAGCAGAAATGAAGCTATATTTTAGTTATAAGGATACCGACCACATTGTTTTTAATGCTGGTTACCAGCTTTTCAAAAAAGAGATGAGAGAGAAGCAAAAAGTGAATTACACACTGGATTTCAGCCTAGCTTAAATCTTAGCTCTAGTTCTAGAACAAGGAGGTACTGGGGGAATGTGGAACATGCATTTTGGCATAATTACAGCAATTGCAACCATGCTGCCAGTGCCCTACCTTTGTGCAGATCTCTTCTGATAAGGAAATGTTCTTATGGACAATGTTCTCTCTCTCCTCCCTTGGAGGGAGCTGGTTCAAGTAGCCTAAATGAATTCTAAAAGCTGAGCATACTGGAAAGAAGAGCCGCTCCTGAAGTTAAGAAACACTTATAACAAAGTTGATCTTTTAAAATGATTTGTATAATTGTTTTTGCGTTACATGCTAATTAGGCTTAACAAGCATTATTTATTTTGGAACTTCACCAACCATTTCTGGGCTTACCGAGGGGAGAGAAGTCCAAGAGGAGGGTGGAGGGTTCCCAGTGTGGAGCCCTTCCCTGCAGCCCCTCACTGCCCGTCTGTCTCAGGGGAGAGCCTGCAAGGGAAGCCTCACCTAGTATATTATCCTCCCAGTCCATTCCTCTCTGTTTACTCTGCTGTTGAACAAGTGGCTCAACTGGGGACTTCTAAAACCTCTAGGCTGTGGGTGGCCTTGATTAAATGCTCTAGGAAGAAAAGAAGAGAGAGGAAAATCTTGACTGTCCAGAACACTTGGAAAATGAGTCTTTCTGGGTGGTAGAAATTTCCCAGATAACTGAACATTTGCTTCTTTAAGCCCTGAAGTTTTTATGTTAACCATTTCAAGTGACAATCTACCTCAAATGTGTCACTTTCCCCTGGTTTTTAAACAATGGACATCATTTAACATTTTCTCGACTGAGTCGCAACGATTATACATTGACTTGTAATAGACATACAATAGAAAGATGATGTCAGAGGTTGTGGGGCCATGTATGATGGTTTATTCCTATATTAAATGACACAGATTTGCACATATGTTAAGTCCTTGTCATGGCTTTTTGTAGTTTTTGTGAAACCTCCCTCTCTCTGGTCAGATTTCTTACCATGAGCAATCCTTTTTTCCCCTCTTTGAAATTGCTGCATTCTAGAAATTAGAATAACTAGGGTGTCAATCTTGGGTGTAAAGTAAAGGTAAATAGACTTTGATGGAGGACACAAGGCACAGAAAATAGGACTTCCTGCCAAATTTCCTCATTCAGTTTTCTGTTTGGTACCTTCTGTATGGGGAGATTGTCAGAAAGCTAGATTCTAGAAATGTGAGATTATTGTGGCTGCTCCAGGAAGTCGATTTAAAAACTCAGAAGGAGGCTAAGTTGAGATATGAATCTCCCCCACAGAATTTATAATAACCATGGTTTTTTCTGAAGACAAAAGCAACATGTGCCAAGTTTAAAATATTTAAATCTTATAGATATATACAATGTGAAAAAGCAAAGCCCCTCATATTATCCTCCACCACCAAATAACAATTCATGTAAAATACATCCATTTTTTTTCTATCCATATGCTAGCATATTATTATGACTTTTTAAAAAGATATGTTTAATATCATACACTACTTGTACTTTACAACTTGATCTTTCAGCTTACCGGTTTGTCTTGACTATCTCCTGAATTCATACATTTTTTAAAAGATTTTGTTTATTTATCTGAGAGAGAGAGCAGGGAAAGGGGTAGAGGGAGAGGGAGAAGCAGACTTCCCATTGAATGGGGAGCCCCACACGGGGCTTGATCCCAGGACCCCAAGATCATGACATGAATGGAAGTCAGGCACTTAACCAACGGAGCTGCCCAGGTGCCTCATGAATTCAGACATTTTTAGTTACTGTATTGCTTTGAATCACAGCTTAGTATTCCATTAAAGAAATATCATAATTTCCTTTAAACAGTTCTCTGCTGGTGGATATCTAGAGAGTACCCCGTGTCTCAACATTGCAGGCAACGATGAAATGGACATCTTTGAATACATATAATTGGGTATTTGGGGAGAAAAAATTCTTTTTTTTTATGATTTTTTCAGCTTTATTTAGGCTTAATATAATGTATTTGACATACATATGCTTTGTGAAATGATTACCACAATTAGATTAACACATCTATCAACTTATATAAAGCTACTTTTTGTGTGTGTGAGAATGCTTAAAGTCTACTGTCTTAGTAAAATTCAAGTACACAGGCAGTTTTTTTTTTTTAAGATTTTATTTATTTATTTGACAGATAGAGATCACACATAGGCAGAGAGGCAGGCAGAGAGAGCGAGAAGGGGAAGCAGGCTCCCCGCTCAGCAGAGAGCCCAATGCGGGACTCGATCTTAGGACCCTGGGATCACGACCTGAGCCGAAGGCAGAGGCCTTAATCCACTGAGCCACCCAGGTGCCCCTACACAGGCAGTTTTATTAACGAGTCACCACGCTGTACATTAGATCCCCTGAACTTAATTCATCTTCTAATCGAATGCCTGTACCTCTGACCAGCATCTCTGCCCTCCCCCACTCTTCCACCATTTGTGTGTGTGTGTGTGTGTGTGTGTGTGTGTGTGATTTCAGTATTATTCTTTTTTAAAATTTAAATTCAACTACTCAACATGTACTATATTATTGGTTTCAGAGGTAGAAGTCAGTGATTCATCAGTCTTATATAATATCCAGTGCTCATTACATCACATGTCCTCCTTAATGTCCAGAACCCAGTTACCCCATCTTCCACTCCCTCCCCTCCAGCAACCCTCAGTTTGTTTCCTATGATTAAGAGTCTCCTATTAAGAGTCTCCTATTAAGACTCTTAATCATAGGAAACAAGACTCCTATTAAGACTCTTAAATTCTCCTATTAAGAGTTTTTCTCCTCTGATTTCATCTTGTTTTTTTTTTTCCCTCTTCCTCTATGATCCTCTGTTTTGTTTCTTAAATTCCACACATCAGTGAGATCCTCTGATAATTGCCTTTCTCTGATTGACTTATTTTGCTTGGCATAATACCCTCTAGTTCCATCCATATTGTTGCAAATGGCAAGATTTCAATTTTTTTGTGGCTGAGTAGTATTCCATTATATATATGGACTACATCTTCTTTATCCATTCTTCTGTTAATGGACATGTGGGCTCTTTCCATAGTGTGGCTATTGTGGACATTGCTGCTATAAACATTGGGGTGCAATGTTTATAGCAATGTTTATAGCCAAGTTTACACACTTCACAGTACTCACCATAGCACATACCCTCCCAAATGTCCATAACCCCACCCCCCTCTCCCAACCCCCTCCCCCCAGCAACCCTCAGATTGTTTTGTGAGATTAAGAGTCACTTATGGTTTGTCTCCCTCCCAATGCCATCTTGTTTCATTCATTCTTCTCCTACCCCTTTAATCCCCCATGTTGCATCTCCATCTTCCTCATATCAGGGAGATCATATGATAGTTGTCTTTCTTCAACTGAATTATTTCGCTAAGCATGATACCCTCTAGTTCCATCCAGGTTGTCACAAATGGCAAGATTTCATTTCTTTTGATGGCTGCATAGTATTCCATTGTGTATATATACCATACCACATCTTCTTTATCCATTCATCTGTTGATGGACATCTAGGTTCTTTCCATAGTTTGGCTATTGTAGACATTGCTGCTATAAACATTCGGGTGCATGTGCCCCTTTGGATCACTATGTTTGTATCTTTAGGGTAAATACCCAGTAGTGCAATCACTGGGTCATAGGGTAGCTCTATTTTTGTTTTTTTGAGGAACCTCCATGCTGTTTTCCAGAGTGGTTGCACCAGCTTGCATTCCCACCAACAGTGTAGGAGGGTTCCCCTTTCTCCGCATCCTCACCAGCATCTGTCATTTCCTGACTTGTTAATTTTAGCCACTCTGACCCCACAGGATATATTTTAAATTGTTTTTTAATCTCTGTAAATGTTTATAACTCATTATTTCATTTATCATTAAATATTAGTGAAATGAGCAAATTTTTTAATTTCTTTACTGAATACTTGCATTTTTCCTGAGATTTGCCTCTATTATCTTTTGTTCATTTTTCTGATTCTTTTTTTTTTTAAAGATTTATGTACTTATTTTAGAGAGAGAGAGAGAGAGCTGGCGGGGAGGGGCAGAAGGAGAAAGAGAGAATATCAAGCAGACTCCACCCTGAGCCTGGAGCCTGACACAGGGCTCAATCCCACAACCCTGAGATCACGCCTAAGCTGAAACCAAGAGTTAGATGCTTAACCAACTGCACCACCCAGGCACCCCTTGTTAACTTATTCTTAAGTATTTCACTTCCTGTTGCTTTTGTGAGTAAGATCTTTTCTTCCATTGAATTTTCTACCTGGTTGCTGCTTGCATGCAGGAATGTTACTGTGTGTTGTTTTTTTTTTTTTTTTTAATATTAACATGTGACTCGCTACCTCCCTTAATTCTCATATTGTTCTTGGTGGTTTTTCAGTTGTTTCTCTTGAGTGTCTGGTGTGTTGTCATATAACTTACAGTAAATAGAGTTTTGCCTTCTTTCTTACAGTGTTTATATCTTTTATTGGTTCTCTTTTATAATTACATTAGCTAGCTCTTCCAGAAAAATGTTAAATAATAGCCATGATAGAAGACATGCTTGTCTAGTTTTTCATTATACTGGAGATATTTCCTTTGCTTTCCCATTAATCAAAATGCTGAATTATGATTTGGGATACATATGTGTGATATATGATGGAAGTATTCCTACATTCTTATTTTGATATAGTGGTTAAGAATATGCCATCTGCAGGGCGCCTGGGTGGCTCAGTGGGTTAAAGCCTCTGCCTTCAGCTTGGGTCATGGTCCCAGGGTTCTGGGATTGAGCCCCACATTGGGCTCTCTGCTCGGCTGGGAGCCTGCTTCCTCTTCTCTCTCTCTCTCTCTCTCTCTCTCTGCCTACTTGTGATTTCTGTCTGTCAAATAAATAAATTAAATATTTTTTAAAAAAAAAGAATATGCCATCTGCTAGCTATATACAACCCACTTTCTAGCTCTGTGACCTGCGGCAAGATCCTTAATCTTGCTGAGCTTTATTTTCTTATCTGTTAAGTGAGCATGGTAGATAGTAGCTTTATCATTGGTACTTTCTCATTTCTCTAAATGAGAAAATGCAAGCAGAGCATGTCAGACAGTACTCAGGACATAAGGCCAAAATAAATGTTAGCTCTTATTGTTGTTATTATTTTACAATAAATGAATGTTCAATTTTATACATTCCTCTCCTATATCTTCAAAGGTAATCATGACTTTTCTCCTTTGACTAATTTTTTATTTCTCTTTTTCCTTTTATCTTTCTTATCTATCTATTTATTTATTTATTTATTTTAATGAACATATAATGTATTTTTATCCCCAGGGGTACAGGTCTGTGAATCGCCAGGTTTACACATTTCACAGCACTCATCATAGCACATACTCTCCCCAGTGTCCATATCCCCTCCACCCTCTCCCATTCCCCCTCCCCCAGCAACCCTCAGTCTGGTTTTTGAGATTGAGTCTTTTATGGTTTGTCTTCCTCCCAATCCCACCTTCTTTCACTTTTTCTTTTCCTTCCCCCAACCCCCCCACATTGCATCTCCACCTCTTCATATCAGGGAGATCATATGATAGTTGTCTTTCTCCAATTGACGTATTTCGCTAAGCATAATACCCTCTAGTTCCATCCATGTCGTCGCAAATGGCAAGATTTCATTTCTTTTTGATGGATGCATAGTATTCCATTGTGTATATATACCACATCTTCTTTATCCATTCATCTGTTGATGGACATCTAGGTTCTTTCCATAGTTTGGCTATTGTGGACATTGCTGCTATAAACATTCAGGTGCATGTGCCTCTTCGGAGCACCACGTTCGTATCTTTAGGATATATACCCAGTAGTGCAATCGCTGGGTCATAGGGTAGCTCTATTTTCAGGTTTTTGAGGAACCTTCATGCTGTTTTCCAGAGTGGTTGCACCAGCTTGCATTCCCACCAACAGTGCAGGAGGGTTCCCCTCTCTCCACATCCTCGCCAGCATGTCATTTCCTGACTTGTTAATTTTAGCCATTCTGACTGGTGGGAGGTGGTATCTCATTGTGGTTTTGATTTGTATTTCCTTGATGCCGAGTGATGTGAAGCATTTTTTCATGTGTCTGTTGGCCATGTGGATGTCTTCTTTGCAGAAATGTCTGTTCATGTCCTCTGCCCATTTCTTGATTGTATTATTTGTTCTTTGGGTGTTGAGTTTGCTAAGCTTTTTATAGAGTTTGGATACTAGCCCTTTATCTGATATGTCGTTTGCAAATATCTTCTCCCATTCTGTCACCTGTCTTTTGGTTTTTTTAACTGTTTCCTTTGCTGTGCAAAAGCTTTTGATCTTGATGAGATCCAAATAGTTTATTTTTGCCCTTGCTTCTGTTGTCTTTGGCGATGTTCCTGGGAAGAAGTTGCTGCGGTTGAGGTCAAAGAGGTTGCTGCCTGTGTTCTCCTCAAGGATTTTGATGGATTCCTTTCTCACATTGAGGTCTTTCATCTACTTTGAGTCTATTTTTGTGTGTGGTGTAAGGAAATAATCCATTTTCATTTTTCTGCACGTGGCTGTCCAATTTTCCCAACACCGTTTGTTGAAGAGGCTGTCTTTTTTCCGTTGGACATTCCTTCCTGCTTTGTTGAAGATTAGTTGACCATAGAGTTGAGGGTCTATTTCTGGGCTCTCTATGCTGATCTATGTGTTTGTTTTTGTGCCAGTACCATACTGTCTTGATGATAACAGCTTTGTAATAGAGCTTGAAGTCTGGAATTGTGATGACACCAACTTTGGCTTTCTTTTTCAATATTCCATTGGCTATTCGAGGTCTTTTCTGGTTCCATATAAATTTTAGGGTTGTTTGTTCTATTTCTTTGAAAAAAATGGATGGGATTTTGATAGAGATTGCATTTAATGTATAGATTGCTTTAGGTAGAATAGACATTTTCACAATATTTGTTCTTCCAATCCATGAGCATGGAACATTTTCGCCATTTCTTTGTGTCTTCCTCAATTTCCTTCTTGAATACTTTATAGTTTTCTGAGTATAGATTCTTTGCCTCTTTGGTTAGGTTTATTCCTAGGTATCTTATGGTTTCGGGTGCAATTGTAAATGGGACTGACTCCTTAATTTCTCTTTCTTTTATCTTGTTGTTAGTGTAAAGAAATGCAACTGATTTCTGTGCATTGACTTTATATCCTGACAATTTACTGAATTCCTGTACAAGTTCTAGCAGTTTTAGAGTGGAGCTTTTGGGTTTTCCACATATAGTATCATATCATCTACAAAGAGTGATAGTTTGATTTCTTCTTTGCCGATTTGGATGCTTTAATTTCTTTTTGTTGTCTGATTGCTGAGGCTAGGACTTCTAGTACTATGTTGAACAGCAGTGGTGGTAACAGACATCCTTGCCAGGTTCCTGACCTTAGTGGAAAAGCTTTCAGTTTTTCTCCATTGAGAATGATATTTTCAGTGGGTTTTTCATAGATGGCTTTGATAATATTGAGGTATGTGACCTCTATCCCTACACTTTGAAGGCGTTTAATCAGGAAGGGATGCTGCACTTTGTCAAATGCTTTTTTCAGCAACTATTGAGAGTATCATATGGTTCTTATTCTTTCTTTTATTAATGTATTGTATCATATTGATTGATTTGCAGATGTTGAACCAACCTTGCAGCCCTGGAATAAATCCCACTTGGTCGTGGTGAATAATCTTTTTAATGTACTGTTGGATCCTATTGGCCAGTATTTTGGTGATAATTTTTGCATCTGTGTTCATCAAGGATATTGGTCTATAATTCTCTTTTTTGATGGGATCCTTGTCTGGTTTTGGGGTCAAGGTGATGCTGGCCTCATAAAATGAGTTTAGAAGTTTTCCTTCCATTTCTATTTTTTGGAACAGTTTCAGGAGAATAGGAATTAATTCTTCTTTAAATGTTTGGTAGAATTCCCCTGGGAAGCAGTCTGGCCATGGACTTTTGTTTGCTTGGAGATTTTTGATGACCATTTCAATCTCCTTACTGGTTATGGGTCTGTTCAGGATTTCTATTTCTTCCTTTTCTTTCTATTTTTCTATTTCTTCTATTTCTGGTTCAGTTGTGGTAGTTCATATGTCTCTAGAAATGTATCCATTTCTTCCAGATTGTCGAATTTGTTGACGTAGAGTTGCTCATAGTATGTTCTTATAATTGTTTGTATTTCTTTGGAGTTGGTTGTGATCTCTCCTCTTTCATTCATGATTTTATTTATTTGGGTCCTTTCTCTTTTCTTTTTGATAAGTCTGGCCAGGGGTTTGTCAATTTTATTAATTCTTTCAAAGAACCAGCTCCTAGTTTCATTGATTTGTTCTATTGTTTTTTTAGTTTCTATTTCATTGATTTCTGCTCTGATCTTTATGATTTCTCTTCTCCTGCTGGGTTTAGGCTTTCTTTGCTGTTCTTTCTCCAGCTCCTTTAGGTGTAGGGTTAAATTGTGTATTTGAGACCTTTCTTGTTTCTTGAGAAAGGCTTCTACCGCTATATATTTTCCTCTCAGGACTGCCTTTGCTGTGTCCCACAGATTTTGAACAGTTGTGTTTTCATTATCATTTGTTTCCATGAATTTTTTCAATTCTTCTTTAATTTCCTGGTTGACCCATTCATTTTTTAGAAGGATGCTGTTTATTCTCCATGTATTTGGGTTCTTTCCAAATTTCCTCTTGTGATTGAGTTCTAACTTCAGAGCATTGTGGTCTGAAAATATGCAGGGAATGATCCCAATCTTTTGATACTGGTTGAGACCTGATTTATGACCCAGGATGTGGTCTATTCTGGAGAATGTTTCATGAGCACTAGAGAAAAATGTATACTCTGTTGTTTTGGGATGAAATATTCTGAATATATCTGTGATGTCCATCTGGTCCAGTGTGTCATTTAAGGCCTTTATTTCCTTGTTGATCTTTTGCTTAGATGATCTGCCCATTTCAGTGAGGGGGAGTGTTAAAGTCCCCTACTATTATTGTATTATTGTCAATGTGTTTCTTTGATTTTGTTATTAATTGGTTTATATAGTTGGCTGCTCCCATGTTAGGGGCATAGATATTTAAAATTGTTAGGTCTTCTTGTTGGACAGACTCTTTGAGTATGATATAGTGTCCTTCCTCATCTCTTATAGTCTTTGGCTTAAAATCTAATTGATCTGATATAAGGATTGCCACCCCAGCTTTCTTCTGATGTCCATTAGCATGGTACATTGTTTTCCACCCCCTCACTTTAAATCTGGAGGTGTTTTCAGATCTAAAATGAGTTTCTTGTAGGCAGCATATTGATGGGTTTTGTTTTTTTATCCATTCTGATGCCCTGTGTCTTTTCATTGGGGCACTTAGCCCATTAACATTCAGGGTAACTATTGAAAGATATTAATTTAGTGCCATTGTATTGCTTGTAAGGTGACTGTTACTGTATATTGTCTCTGTTTCTTTCTGATATACTACTTTTAGGGTCTCTCTTTGCTTAGAGGATCCCTTTCAATACTTCCTGTAGAGCTGGTTTGGTGTTTGCAAATTCTTTCAGTTTTTGTTTGTCCTGGAAGCTTTTTATCTCTCCTTCTATTTTCAATGATAGCCTAGCTGGATATAGTATTCTTGGCTGCATGTTTTTCTCGTTTATTGCTCTGAATTTATCATGCCAGTTCTTTCTGGCCTGCCAGGTCTCTGTGGATAGGTCCACTGCCAGTCTTGTGTTTTACCCTTGTATGTTACAGACTTCTTTTCCCGGGCTGCTTTCAGGATTTTCTCTTTGTCACTAAGACGTGTAAATTTTACTATCAGGTGACGAGGTGTGGACATATTTTTATTGATTTTGAGGGGCGTTCTTAGCATCTCCTGGATTTTGATGTTTGTTCCCTTTGCCATATTAGGGAAATTCTCTACAATAATTCTCTCCAATATACCTTCTGCTCCCCTCTCTCTTTCTTCTTCTTCTGGAATCCCAATTATTCTAATGTTGTTTCATCTTATGGTGTCCCTTATCTCTCAAATTCTCTCCTCATGGTCCAGTATTTGTTTTTCTGTGTCACTAATTCTTTCTTCTGCCTCATTTATCCTAGCAATAAGAGCTTCCATTTTTGATTGCACCTCATTAATAGCTTTTTTTATTTCAACTTGGTTAGATTTTAGTTCTTTTATCTCTCCAGAGAGGGTTTCTCTAATATCTTCTATGCCTTTTTCGAGTCCAGCTAGAACCTTGAGAATCGTCATTCTGAACTCTAGATCTGTCATATTACCAATGTCTGTATTGATTAGGTCCCCAGCCTTCGGTACTGCCTCTTGCTCTTTATTTTGTGGTGAGTTTTTCCGCTTTGTCATTTTGTCCAGATAAGATTTGCTTTCTCCTCCTCTGGAATTCCGCTGTTCTCCTTGGTGAGTGAATTTGGTCTTGGCTGGGTTTCTTGTTGATCTTCTGTGGGAGGGGCCTGTTGTAGTGATTCTCAAGTGTCTTTGCCCCAGGTGGAATTGCACTGCCCTTACCAGGGGCCAGGCTGAGTAATACGCCCGGGTTTGCTTTCGGGAGCTTTTGTTCCCTGAGTGCATTCCGAAGAGTTCCGGAGGACGGGAATGAAGATGGCGGCCTCCCAATCTCCGGCCTGAAGGAACTGAGAGCTCCGGGTCCTGTTCCTCAGTGCGCCCTCAGAGAAAAGCGCTCAACCACCCCCATCTCCCTTGCCTCTGATTGCGCTTTGAAGAAAGCCCTCAATCACTCGCACTTGGAGAAAAACACCCGGTAGAGTCTCCATGGCCTCTCGCCATGCTCCAAGCTCACCCAGCCTGTGACTGATTCAAGGTAACCCCGAGCTGAGAGCTCACTCCTCAGCTTTATCGCTGTAGCCAGCCTCCCTGCTCTAATACCTGAGAGCTTTGTGACACTCAGACACCCCACCCCCCGTCCTTCTGTGACCCCGTGGGACCTGGGGTTACGCTGACACCACGTGGGCTTCCCCCCGGTTTAGCCTCTGGAGTGATGACCCTCCGTCGAGCAGACTTTTAAAAGTCCTGATGTTGTGCTCCCTTGCTCTGCTGCTTGCCACTGCTTGCCGGAAGCCAGCCCCTCCCCTGCAGTCTATCTTCCCGTCACTTTGGATTCACTTCTCTGCAGGTCCTACCCTTCAGAAAGTGATTGATTTTCTGTTTCTAGAATTGTTGCTCTTCTTCTCTTTGATTTCCTGTTGGATTTGTAGGTGTTTGCAATGGTTAGATAAGCTATCTAGCTGATCTCCTGCTACCTGATGTCATCTCAGCCTGCTATTTCTCTGCCATCTTGACTCCTCCTCTCCTTTGACTATTAATATTAATTAATATTAATAGGGTGAATTATACTAATATGCTTTCTAAAATTGAATCACCCTGAAATGAACAGCACTTTGTGACAGTGTATTTGTTTAATGGATTACTGCATTCTGTTTGTTAGAATTTTTATTAGAATTTTAATATCATATTTAAATGTGAGGATACCCTAGTTGTGGTGTATGTGCATATGCCTGTGTGTGTGTGTGGTATGTGTATGATGTAAGTATGGTGTGAGTCTGTGTGGTGTGATGTTATAGTGTGTGAGTGGCGTATATGTGTGTGACATGTTTATATTTGTGTAGAGTGTAATATGTGCTGCGTGGTGTGCATGTGTGGTATGTTTGTATTTGTACAATGTGTGTGTGTGTGTGTGTTGGGCAATACTGGTATGAAGTGTATGGTGTGTATATGTGATCACTATGAGGTTTTGGTATCAATCACGTGTTGACTTCATAAAATAAGGAGGAGGCTTTTTCCTTTATGCCCTGAATGAGTTAAATAGCATCAGAAACACTTCTCCCTTAAAGTTTTAAAATAACTAACTTGTGGGCACCTGGGTGGCTCAGTTGGTTAAGTGTCTGCCTTTGACTCTAGCCATGATCCCAGCAGGCTCCCTGCTCAGCAGGATATCTGCCTCTCTCTCTATACTTCCTCCCCACTGCTCATGAGCTCGTTCTCTCTCATTCTTGCGCTCTCTCTCTCTCAAATAAATACATAAAATCTTTTAAAAAATAAAATAACTAACCTGTTAAATGACCGGGGTTGAGTGGTTTTTGATAGCATTGTCAATTTCCTCCATGATTTAGGTTTTTTAAAAATCCGTTTCTGAATCAGTTTCAATAAAAATTTCTTTGAAGATCATCCATTCATTCTCATTTTTTAAAGAATATGGGAACCACTGTTTTTTCATATGATGTCAAATAATAGTGCAGTTTGTAATTAAAATGTTTTCTTAACACTTAGTATGAAGAGAAAGGGTAAAAAGAGGTGAGAGGTGATTTTGGCTCTAAGAACAGTACCAGATTGGTCAAGTGCAGAAGATAGACTCACTATGAGATTGTGTTCAATGGTAAGCAGAAGTTAAGGACTGCAAGGGACCTCACACCTGAGGGATCTAGGGTCCTAGAGGATCTGTAGACCATGCTTTGCACACGGCAGGTGCTCAGTAAGTGCCTGCTGATTGGGTTAACTAGCCTGAGTTAAGTCTGGTGGGTTGGTAATGGCAGAGTTCAGACCCAGACAGAGAGCTATAGGGCTTATCTTCCTGGCTTCCTCTGGTACGCCAGACCCACCAATTCCCTCTTTGGAAGTGAGGCTGGAGGAAGTAAATGGTGATGAAGGCAAACCTGTGGGAACCACTGCGGAAGCCATGCCTCAGGAATAAAAGCAAGCTGGGAAGTCACCCAGATCTAGTCCGCATCAGGAACTGGAGGCTTTCAAACAAAGCCACATGTCAGAGCAGACAAGAGCCAGGAGCCAGAAACCAGGGTCTCGGCAACCAAAGTGAAGCTTGCAGAGCTTGCCATTCTTCCTGCTATTACAGAATTCAGTGACTCTCTTAAGAATGGCCCTCCCAGAGTCTGGAACCCACCAGATAGCACATTGGACCTGCTGCTTTTACCATATCCTCCTGACAAAACTCCATAAGACCTTCAACCTTAAGGGTGGAACTTCAATATAGCTGGTCTAGGAATCCCTCCACAGACTGACTGAACACCACCTGCTGAACAGCCAGAGTCTCCTGTAGTGTTTCCCAGTGTGGTCTGTGGGCCACCTGTCTCAGAATTACTGGAGACATTTCATACAAATGTAAATTCCTAGGCCCCACCCAGACCTACTGAATCAGCATCGCTGGGAGTGTGGCCAGGAGTCTGCATATTTGATAACATTCTAGTTGATTCTTATTTATACACACTGACATTTGAGCTCTACTGTGTGATATCAAAACATACACAAGTTCCCTAAAAGTGACTCAATAGTGATGGTAAAGTCTGGCCCATATTTAGTCCTTTGTTCATTTATTTAGTTAACAAGTATTTTTAAAGACTTACGTTCAAGGCATTGTATTAGGTGCTATGCAAAGTGAAATTTAACTAGTTACTACTTATTTCCATTCAACTCAACAAACAACTAACAGATGCTCACTGTACTCCAAGCAAAGCGTGAGGTGCTACAAATCTGAAAGAAATATGCAGTTCCTGACCTCCAGGCAGGAAGGGGGCCCTCCTAGAACCCATGTGACACATCATGGGAGGTGATGCTGATTTTATGAGTAAAATGCATGAAAGCAGAGATGGCAATGCCTTGGCAAAGGTCAGGAAGAAAGATCTCAAACTGTTTTAGAGCTAAGATGGCATTTGAAATGGATCCTGAAGAACAAGTTGAATTTTGTTTAGAAGAATGGGCAAGGACAAGAGGAGCATTCTGGCCAGAGGGAGCAACCCAAGCAAAGGCACAAAGATGCAAAGATGCAGGGCACACCTGGGTCCAATGAGTGGTTTGGTATGATTGGCCTATTGAGTGTCTGCCAAGAGGAAACCGACTGAAAATAAAGCCAGAAACAGGCAGGCACGTGCCAAATTGGGAGGAAGCGTGAATGTTATTCCAAAGTCTAGACTTGGTGCTATGAGCCAGCAGTTCCCAAACCTGGCCATGCAGATTCCTGAACCCTGTCCACTACCAGTCAGGTTCAATCTGGGCTGAAATCAAAGAGTCTCTTTTCACCAAGGTCTGCAGGCAGTGCACAGCCATGGTTGGTTTACACTGCAATGAAAATTGCCAGAAGAATTTTTGGTAAAGGAAACTCATTATCACAGTTGGACTCACAGGACCAGAGTGAGTTGAGTGAGGCATGTTGGGAGCAAAATTTAAGGAGGGCTTTGCTCTTGGCACTTCTGTGATCCTGCGAGTAGTGTCACCTTAAATCCTGTGCTCTTGGCACATTACTCACTGCATGTTAGTCCCAACCCTGACTTCGGAACAATGGAGGGGCTCGGATTGTGGGAGGACATACATCAGGACAGGCTACAAGGAAGCCAGTGTGACAGTCCAGATGAGAGAGTATGGAGGCTTCAGAGGTGGAGAGAAGATTGGGGAGGCCCTTCCAAAGTAGCACCATAAGCCAGCATATGATCCAGGGCAGAAGCCCAGGAGGATGCTGAGGTTGATTGGTTTTGGGCCTGGAGAATGAGCGGTGGGCACTGATATAACAGATATAGAAGATGGTTCCGGGAGCTGATAAAGTGGTCAGTTTGAGACACAGGATTTCAAGTTCTTATAAGAGACTCGGGCAGAACTATACTACCGCTTCTTCCTAAAGATATATTCAGGTATACCCTATTGCAAGAATCTTATTAAATTCAACAACCAATTATCAAGCACCTACTATGTGTGAAGCCCTGCCCTAGATTGCTGTGGGGGTTGTGGGGAGGCACAAAAAGTAAATAAGACACTATCTTGGGTCCCCAGGACCTCGTATTTGCAAATGAATAACTCCAGTGTGCATTAGTCTGTATTTGATGAATAATAAAAGTAGAGACATGGTACCATAGGTGCCTAGAAGAATTCACAAGATTAATTTTGGCAGTAGGGATTAGAGAAAATATCTTGGAGATGAGATGAACTGATTTCTGGATGTAGCTACAGAAGAGAAGAGCAAGCAAAACAGGAAAATTTGAGCAAAAGCACAGAAAGAGGAAGTGCACAGTGTATTAGAAGACTGCTTTAGACACTGTGTTTCCACATACATTTATTAAGCATCTTCTATATACTCAGAACATTGTTAGTATGGCAACCATGGGAATGTGCCTCAAAGGCCTCCAGCTCTGGGGAGTTCAATGTACCAAGGATCCAACTGCCACACTATGTGATCACACTATGTGATCCATAGGCCACTCCCAGCTAATATAACTGAGCAGGACAGGAATTCTGAGAGAGGCCCATTCCTCAAGAAGATACAGACTCAGCTGTTGACCAGTGTTGGCCCCAGCAGCTCTGCTGAACCTTCCTGAGACTACATAGCCCACAAGGACATTTCCATGCATTCTCCCTTTGCTCAACTTTACTGATTAGAGAGTTTACATTGCAGCTGACTCTTCCAGACTTACTGGCAACCTCCCCAGTTTCTTCCACATCAGCTTTCCCAAGGACCCATACTAACCCCATTAGGTACTATGAGGAAGGAATAATGTCCAGGTAATTCTTCTTCACAGTTCTTTGCATACTGAATCATCCCTAAATACCCTAGTAGGGCTATCTGTTCAAAGGAATTTAGTGAAGAGATATTTTATTTTTAAAAAATTTCTGAAAAAGGACAAATTACTCTGCTTCTTTATGTTTTTGTGTATATTAAGATTACTCAAAGAGGGATGTGGTTGCAATGAAGACATGTTTGTGGCCCAGCAGCAGACTCCACGGGGTGGTAGCTGAGTGCAGTACTGAGCTTCAGGCCTCCTCCTGGCTGCTCAGTTCAGGCTCATTGGCTTTGTGCTTTCTTAGGCAGTACACTATGGATGTTTTCTAAGGTTCTCTGATTTTCCAGATATCACCTGGGGTAGTGGAAAGAGGCTTTGGAATCAAACAGGCCTTGGTTCAAATAGCAAGTGTGCCACTTTTGGCATAAGCTTTCTGGGTTACTCTTCCCTCACCTGCAAAATGGGGCTAGCACATGGAACGTGTGTAGTTACTGGGAGGAATGGAGATAAAGTATAGAGTCCAAGGCATTCTGTCATTGGGAGTTCTTGCATCTGTTAGTTTAATCCAAAAGTGGGGTTGAGTTTAGCAGCATAAAATGAAATGAGGGAGTTGAGATCCCACTGAAGAGTAATTTAGGCCAAGAATCCAATGTTCCTCCCTGTTATTGCCAACATGAGAAAACACAGATCAGAGATCAAAAATGAATATCATCTAACAGCCCAATTCTAGGGATTACACTTTCAAAATTCTTCTTAACTTTGGCTATTAGGGCCAGAACCTTCTGCAAATATTAATGTCACATCTAATAACCCACAAACCTCTGTTCCATTCTGTCTAGTCACAGCTTTGATTCAATAGACCAGATGTTCTCATGCCAGGTATCCCTTGACACATAGAATCATAGGTCCTCATTCTGCTGATTCCCAGTAGATGGCAATCCCAGTTGCATGCAACCTATTAGCCCCTGGAGTAGGTTGAAGATGGCTGCAAATTCTTTGGCACTCCTCCCATAAAGAGGTGGGCTTTATCTCCCCTCCCCTTGATTCTAAACTAGAACAGATATATATAGTCATGGTTTTCACAGAAACGGAAGCAAGAAAGTACATAAACCTAGAAAGAAAGAGATTTATTTTAAGGAATTGGCTCACGTGATTATGGAGGCAGAGCAGTCTATATATTTACCATCTGTAAGTTGGAGGCCAGGAAAGACAGGGGTATTAGGTTCTATTCTGAATTCAAAGACCTGAGGACCAGGAGCACTAGTAGTGTTAAGTCCCAGTCTGAAGGCAGGAAAAGACCAGTCTCTCAGCTCAAGTAGTTAGGCAGAGAATGTGAATTCTCCCTTCTGCCTTTTTGGTTGGTTCAGGCCCTCAGTGGATTGATTGGTACCCATTCACATTAGGAAGAGCAATCTGCTTTACTTAATCTCCTAGTTCACATGCCTTCATCAAGAAA
The DNA here is from genome assembly GCF_011764305.1 of Mustela putorius furo. Lineage (NCBI taxonomy): Eukaryota > Metazoa > Chordata > Mammalia > Carnivora > Mustelidae > Mustela > Mustela putorius. The sequence continues at coordinate 18,343,324 of NW_025421321.1, read as the reverse complement.
CACTCTCATAGGACACATCCAGCAATAATGTTTAACCAAATATGTGGGCATCCCATGGCTTAGCCAGGTTGATACATGATACAAACCATTAGGGTACACTGGAAGACAAGTTGTGCTTCTTTTGGGACTAGTCTTTAAGAGAACCAGCCACTTCCTCCTTGCTCTTTTGGAGCCCTGAGTAGCTGCATGAAAAGTCTGGCTGCCTCGCTGGAGAGACCATGCAGAAAGTCCCTGAGATCATGTGAAGAGGGGATGGACAAGCCAACCTTCCAGTCAGTGCCATTTCTGTTAAGGTGACACGGATGTGAGAAAAGCCATCTTGAACCCGTCAGATCAGACCGGCTGTGGCTGAATACCCTGAGCAAATCCAGGCAACTCCAGGTGGAGCAGAAGAATCACCTAAGAACTGCCAAATTTCCAACTGACAATATAGTGAAATATCATAAAACGGTTGTTGTTTCGAGCCACTAGATTTTGTAGTAGTTCATTGTACAGGAATACATAACCCTGAGGAAAGAGTCTTCCCTTGGAACTTGCTTTGCATGGTGCCAGGCAATCCTAAGGACTTGAAATGACCCAGCAACCTGAAGGCTTGACTAGACTGAGATTTCAAGGGTCTCAGGGCTCAAGGTGTATGCATTCAGGGATATGCCAAAGAATGCTTCTAGGCACAGTCTAGAAACTGGTATCCTTCAACCCTAACACTCTTCCCTCTTAATCAGTTTTTCAGTATGGAAGACTAAGGTTGTAGAGAGAAAGAGGAAAGAATGGAGTGTAGAGAAGGGAGAAAATGGGAAGAAAAGGAAGAGGAGGTTTCAGGTTAGTTGGCATTTGTTCAGGAATGAAGGAATGAAGTAAAACCCTCTAAGTGAAGAAATGGGCCAACTCTCACCTGCTCTTTAGAAACTCTGCCCATTGTTTAGCACCAACTACACCTTTCAGGATGAATCAAGACCAACAGCTAATGGCCCGCAGAACTCCTTTATCCTCAGGTTTTTTTCAATAGCAGTTTCATTTATCCAGTCAGTCAATAAGTACTTATTCAATAATTGTCATCTGTGGGAGAAACTAAATATGGTACAATTTAAATGTCCTATTTCACTCATTTGCAGCTCAAAATGAGATCTTTCTTTTTCATAATCAAATCAATAAAATTCTGCACTCCCATTCCAGAGGCAGGAAATCTAGTCTCCTCTCTTGGGGTTTCCTGTCTGTGATACATTCCAGAAACCCATGAGGGCCTACCTAGATCACTTCAAAGAAAATCCATTTGTCTGCCAGAAGAAACCATTCTCCACCACCATTTCTGCAGCTGTGGCTTTACTGTAGAGCTGCTGAAAACAGGGAGTCCCTCAAATTCTTTCTCCAAAAGAACTGCCACAGTGGCCGAGGTCCATGGCAGAAACAGTTGAAGTTGGTGTGGCTACTTGGCCACCCAAACCAGTGATCCAATACCATCCCTGTGCCTCAACCAGTCACTATTGAATCTGAAGTTCCCTGCCAATTTAGCAGTGGTTCCTGGAAGTTGAAGGAGGATGAGAAGACTCCTCTTTCCCAGTGCCTCATCATCAATTTCAGGTGTGTCAGAGACCAGAGTTCTAGATCTTTAGGGGAACATCCACATACCAAAAAATCCTACCCTGCTAAGGAGTGCCATAGAACTTGGGTGAACAAGTCAGGAGAGGTTCCAAAGTAGCCACAAGATAGACTCCAAACTAGACCTCTTCCCTGAACAATCAGATCTGTTGCCCAGAGAAGGAAGAAAGTCCCAGTCTACGCCTGCTTCATTTCTTGTCCCAGTATGGCTCATCCCCCATGTCCTCAAAAGGGAGTAAAAATTATCCAACAATACGTTCCCATTGTCCCTGGCCACCTCATTATAATAAAACATAGTCTCCCTCCCTTGGAGAGGGTATACACAACCAAAACTTACATAGCAGTAGAGGAGAATAATACATCAAGTCATAGAACTTCAGAACTAGGACAGACTCCAAAAACCACATAGGTCAACCTCCCCATTATACCAGTAAGGAAGCAGAGGCCAGAGGCTTACCCCATCTGTGCAAAGCCAGGCATGGCATTTGGCAGTTGAGTCCAAGTCTTCCACCCAAACTCATTCCTTCAGATGTTCATGTAACTGCCTCTCTTGGCCTTTAAACTAAACTGAAAGATACTTAAATAATTTGGGGGCTTTACTTTTTTTTCCCTGCGCCTAAGAAAAACAGAAACATTCCTCGTTAAGCCAAGGCAGGGTCTGACAGAGCTTGGCAGCTGGAAGTGTCTTTCTAAATCTGGAAACACCACATCTCCTTTGAAAAGTGGGAGCAACAATTTGTGCCTCTTAAATGTGAAGAAACGTATTTCTTTGTGAGAAAAAAATAACTGCAGTGAAATTGCTGAAGACAAATATTGGGCAAGGGAGTCGGCAAAGCAAGAGATACTGAAGTTGTCAGAACATTCCGTTTATTCGTGTGCCAAAAAGAGGAAAAAATACCAGCAAATTATTTTCCATTTGCAAGTACGTTCTGTGAATTTTCCCAGAAGATGAATATATAGGAACTCATAAATTACAAGAATCAAATGCCGAGGCTATTTGATAAAGAGGACAGGCTAAAATAGGGCTAAAGAGGAAAAATAATCTTTATTCACCCGGTAGCAAAATCTTCCCACCATCACCATCCAGGGTTATATTGATGAGCTGAGTCATATACATGAGATCTCTGACTCATTTTAAAACACATACTCCTTTTATTCACATATATGATGTGAAGATTATGTAATTTGTGAAGAGATACCAATAGGTCTTCCTTCATTCACCTTCATTTATTAAGTATCTACTGGATGTCAAGATTATAAGTTTCTGAACATATAAGGAAGAATACTAAGATATGGGAACCTCTATGCTCTCACAGTCCAAAGAGGAAGACAGTCTAATAAACAGATGAGAGCTACAAACCAAGCATTTGATGGGAGAATGTGTAAACAATGGGTTCCATGGGGCACTTGAGGGGAAGTTGGGGGTGGGGCTCAGACTTAAACAAAATGATGACGTGTGCTGAACTTTGAAGAGATTAGACTAAACTAAGTCAGCACAAGTAGGATGGAAATGAAGAGACAAATAAGAAATGAAAAGACACAGGTGATCAAATGACCTGGTTATCAGTTGGACGTCAGAATCTGTGGAAGAGGAAGGCAGGAGCAACAGAGCCTGACCTGTACCTCGGGTGCTGGCAGCAGCCCAGGCCTGCGGGTGGGGGAAGGGGGGTGCGAATCCCTCCTCAGCCTCTCAGAGGCACAACAGAAGTGGCCAAATGTCATTATCCCAAACAAGGTGCATCATGCACATGACAGAATCGACCTGTCGCCAGCCCGTGTCAGCAGCTCTCAGAGATTTTGGCTTCACAATATGGGAAGCTCTGTGACCTGTTAGAACTTCATACCCCAGAGCTGAGGCTGTGCTGGGTCAGTCCCCTGCTTTGGCTACAGGGCCTCCCACTCCATTCTCAATCTTTGGAGTGCGTCTTCATTTTTGCTCTAATACCAGATTTCTAGTCTGGATGGCAGGATGATAGTCAACCAAGTCAGGAAACTCAGAGAAAAGCGAATGAATTCCGATTCCCACTTTGTGTTTGAAGTGTCCATGGGACCAAAATTCTTCTAATCAGTGTGTGGAATTATCTTTTGCTTACTGGGAATTTAGGGCACAGCTTGCCAGCCACGTTGATTTCTGGTTGTTGGTTTGGTTTTTAGGGGAGTACCTTGGTGTTTTGCTGTTCTTTCGCTCTTTTCTCTCACTTTACTGGAGCATCTTAAGAACCAGTATGCCCTCCTGACTGAACGATTAACTTCTTGACTGGAATACACAGGTCTGGCCCACCACCACAAGACGAGCCATGTTCTCATTTGGAATCGTTCTGTGTTGTGTGTTCCCCGTACCACACCATCACACATTTGTGTACGCATTGTCTCGCATTTGTTTTCTTTTTTTAAACTCGCTTTTCTCTGACATAGCTCAAGAAACAGCTGCACATCTATGATTAACTGAAATGGGGGTAGGACTGATTATTAAAGGAGTAAATTCTAGAATTAGGTCTGTTCTCTGGAACTGGGAACAGTAGGGGAAATCATATGCTCAGAGTCTCGACCCAGCTCCAGACGTCAGTTCAGTCTGCAGACAGAGCAAGAGCAGGTCAGACAGGAGTGGACCAGGTCGACATTAGCACCTGACAATGTAACGTGTGTTGGGGTGGCTTATGCCCGAGTGGTTTGGGGAGATGATGGCACTGCTCCTGATGAGGAGAAATCAGAGGCTTGTGTAGCTACAACGCAGAGTCCAAAGCAATACTGAGCCACAGAGGAGATGGGGCCAGCATCTGGTTATCAGAGCTGGGCTCAGACAGGGAGCAGACCAGCAGCCAGTGTGAGCCCAAGGCTCTGTGTAGCTTCTTTAGCTGCTCTGCTTCAAGTCCAGAAGCTGGGGTTGGGGGACTCAGGGGGCCAATAGAGAATGTAGGCCTGTTGAAAGACAAGTGTGGCACTGAGGAAAGGGGTAGCCAGTTGAGCCTGACATCTCCCAACCAGACGAGACAAGCCCCCTTGAGGGCAACGACTGTTCTCCTATGGCCTTCATTTGGAGTGTTTAATGGGTGCATCCTAGGTGCAAATACAATGTAGTTGAAGTAAAGGGCCATCTTCAATGAATGCCTCAGAATCCCATGGTAACAAACATCTTCTTGGATGTAATGAACTGCAAGACATTGATGATCCCCAGAAAAGGAATTGTTGCAGAGAGTAACAGCCTGATCGTGCAGATGACCGTGATTGACAGAAATATCCTTGGGGGCCCTGATGAAGGACACTGCCAATTACACAGATTGCACAAACGGAGACCTGACAATCTTTCCATCTTCAGAGAGGTTTCCTTGGCCTCAGTGCCCAGGCCCTGAGGCCCATGCTGTGATGCCACCAGCTTGTCTGAGGAGTCCATCCATGCCTTCAGAAGTTTCTTTTCCTGCTTCCTTGGTAGGGCAGTGAGACCCATTACTCTCTTAGCCCTCTGCTCAGTTCTGGAGACTTTAGTTTAGGACATGCCTGCCCACCAGGCACAAGGGAACCTAACAACTGAGCACATTCCCAAGTGCTTACTGGAAAGGTGAAGGAGAGGTCAGTTTCCCAGGGTCGAACCCCGGATACACCATCTTAAAGGGCCCACTTTAGTGATTCTTGCACTGATTCAGCACAGCAACCCCCAGAAGGGTCCACTCCCCACCATTAGCACCCTAAATTGGGCAGCATTGGGAATCTGTATTTAGATTCTAAATGTTAGGTCACCAACACCTGCCAGGGAAAAATACACACCTGTGGAACACCTAGAAGAGGTGCATTCCTCCTGCTAAGGTAAGGGTCAACACCGGCTACCCAGATAGATGCAAGCAAGGTACCTTGCACAAAAGTTGTATTTTTTTCTGGACAGATATGAAGATAAAGAGATCCTGCCTGAAGGAAAATTGTGAAACTGAGAAGTCAGTGAAATTTGCCTTGGGTGTCTCCCACCTCCTGTTTCTCCTTCAGTGACCCAACGTTCCCTTCCTGGTTCTGGCTGTCTTTATGAAGTTTAAAAAGAAAAAAAGGGATCTGATAACATAATTATACTTAACTGTCTACTTCACATTGCTGTGGTAACTGCCCCAGGTATTTGCATTTTAAAACCTTTTATTATAGAATGAAGTGGCTTTGTAGGTCTTCCCTGGAAGGGATTTTTAAGGAATATTAAGCAGGTAGAGATTTTTTTTAGAGCAGGGTACTTTTTCCTGGTTTCCAAAATTACACTGCACACTGTCAAAGGCTGGCTGGCCCCAAATGTCAATAATTGACTGCAAGTTGCATTAGATGCATCATGCCTGCCCTGGGAAGTAGGTCTCTGGGAAGTACCTTCAGAGGGAACATTCTGGCCTCCTTCTCCCCTCCCCCAACCCTTACCCCATACACTCCCATCCTCTGCTAAAGAGAACACCCAACTTTGTACACCTCTATGAATTACCAAATTATTTTTTGTATATATTATCTCATTTAATCCTCACAGAGTCCTATGAGATAAGGATTATAATTATCCTAAAAGTAATTCCACTTAAGGCTTCCTCTAGAAACACCATTTCCTTAGCTCTGGTGTTCCACCGTCCAGGTTTTCCTCCTCTTCCCATCTCTGTTTCTCCTCAGGGAACTTTGCAGGCTTCATTTCTCCCTGCTTGTTAAATGCAAGGGTTCCCTGGACTTTTGCCACACTCTCACCTTGACTATCACTCCTTCAAGAAGCTATTGCTGTGTGCAGGTCTAGACCCTCACAGCTGCCTTCGGAGCCCTGCCCTCTCTGAACTCCGAGCCTTTCCAACACTTCTGCTTCATATCTCACAAGTCCCTAAAACTCTGTATGTCTAAAGCAGAATGCAAAGTCTGCTCCCACCCACCCATCACCCACCATCATCACCGAAAAATCTGACCTTTGGACAGTGTTCATTGATTCCTGTCTCCAACCCACAGTCATTGACTAAGTCCTATCTTTTACTCTCCTAATGGTGTCTTAATTCTACGGCTACCATCACCTCCCCACTTAGGTTCCTGTAGTGCTCCCCAAAAAGGGCCCCTTCCATCCACTTTGTTCCTCTTTAATTCATTTTGTACAATTCTCATCAAGCCACACCTCTTCTTAAACAGTAGTTGAAATGGGAGAAGATACTTGCAAATGACATATCTGATAAAGGGTTGGCATCCGAAATATGCAAATAACTTATACAACTCAACACCCAAAAAACAAATAATCTAACTTAAAAATGGGCAGGAGAGGGGTGCCTGGGTGGCTCAATCAGTTAAGCATCTGCCTTTGGCTCAGGGCATGATCCTAGGGTCCTAGGATTGAATCAGCATCCCATCAGGCTCCCTGCTTAGCGGGTAACCTGGTTCTTCTTCTTCCTCTGCCATTTCCCCCATCTTGTGCTTTCTGGCTCACTCTCTCTCTCTCTGTGTCAAATAAATAAACAAAGTGATTTTTTAAAAATGAGCAGAAGACATATACAGACATCTCTCCAAAGAAGACATCCAGATGGCCAAGAGACACATAGAAAGATGCTCAACATCACTCATCATCAGGAAAATGCAAATCAAAACCACATTAAGATATCACCACAAATTGGTCAAAATGGCTAAAATAAAAAACACAAGAAACTAGAGTTGGCTAGGATGTGGAGAAAGGGGAACCTGCATGCACTGTTGGTGGGAATGCAAACTGGGGCAGCTACTGTGCAAAAAGTGTGAAGGTTCCTCCAAAAAATTAAAAATATAACGACCCTATGATCCAGTAATTCTACTACTGGGTATTTATCCAAAGAATACAAAAATATTAATTCAAAAGGATATATTCATCCCTATACTTACTGCAATATTATTTATAATAGCCATATTATGGAAACAACCCAACTGTCCATTAATAGATGAATGGATAAAAAAGATGTGACATATATACACACAAACATGCATACACACAGGAATATTATTCAGCCATAAAAAGAATGAAATCTTGCCATTTGCAACAACATGGATGGAGCTAGGGAGTATAATGCTAAGTGAAATAAGTAGAGAAAGACAAATACCATATGATTTCAGCCATAAGTGGAATTTAAGAAAACAAATGAACAAAGGGAAAAAAAGGAGAGAAAGAGACAAACTAAGAAATAGACTCTTAACTATAGAGAACAAACTGATGGTTACCAGAGGGGAGGTATGTAGGAGGATGGTGGAAGTAGGAGCTGGGAGTTAAAGAGTACACTTATTATGATGAGCACTGAATAATGTACAGAATTGTTGAATTGCTCTATCATACACCTGAAACTAATACAACACTGTATGTTAACTCTACTGGAATTAAAATTTAAAACTTTAAAAATGAATCCATGATTAAATGACCTGCTCCAAGTTATTGGTGGAATATTAAAAAGTCAGTAGTTGGCCTGACCATTGTTGGCAATGGTAAGTATGGGTCCATATCCTTAATATGACCTCTGAAACTCAGAAAAGTATGGTCTCTAGCCAGCTTTCCAGTCTCATCTCTCCCCACTGTCTACCATCAACACTCCTATCCCTCTGACTTTCTGTTGTCTCCTTAGAAGTTCCAGGGTCTTGGTACCTCACAACCTTTGCACTATCTGTTCCTGTCACCTGGGTAACTCTTTTTTTAAAAAAAGATTTTATTTATTTAGGAGAGAGAGCATGAGTGGAGTGAGGGGCAGAGGGAGAAGGAGAAGCAGACTCCGCCCTGAGCAGGGAGCCCTATGTGGGGCTCGATCCCAGGACCCTTGGATTACGACCTGAGCCCAAGGAAGATGCTTAACTGACTGAGCCATCCAGGCACCCTCACCTGGCTAACTCTTAATCATCCTCCAAATTTCAATTTAAAATGTTCCTTCCCCAGGGAGGTCTTCCTTTATTCCTTAGACAAGGCTAAATCTCCTTGGGTTATACTCTGATAGCACATTTCAATCACAATTGAAATGACTTATTTAATGTTTTTTTGATTAATCAGACTATAAGCACCACAAAAGTAGATTTTTTTTCAGCATCCTTTCCCTACTATCTAGTGCACTAACACACAATTTAATACTAAAAAAAAAAAAAAAAAAAAAAAAAAAAAAAAATTGGCTTGAATTAAATGACTTTCCAAAACCAGGTTAGAAATGTCAAAGTGAAGACTTGAGCCCCAATCTGTCTGACTCCAAAGCCCATTTTCTCTGACCTTTTTCCCCTCACTGTGCATCCCTCTCCTCTCACCAATTCTTAGATGCCCTAGAATAGTAGTCATGTGATCATCCCTTTGTGGAGGTGAATCTAATTCTCTTGGTTCAGAATCTGCTACCTCAGTCCTGCAAGTATCCCAGGTAGATGAGGACCAGGGAACAGCTACCAGGGGCCCTGTTAATGTGGTAGGTATATGTTGGTTTTAAAATATGTCCACAAATTCTTAAAAAATATATATGTCCACAAATTCTTTAATACTTCTCTTTTGAAGAAATGGAGCTTAATTCCACTCTCCTTGAATATAGACTGGACTTGGTAACTCATGTCTAAGAAATAATTTTGGTGAAAGTGACTGTCCATAAGTTCTGAGACTAGATCTTAAAAGACATTGGATCACTTACTCTTGGATCATTCACTCTGGGGGAAGTAAACTGCCATGTTTTGAAGACAGTCAAGTAGCCGCATGGAGGATTCCATGTGGTGAGAAACCACAGCCTCTTTCCAACAGCTGGCAAGGAACTGAGGCATCTGCCAACTGGGCTGTGTGAGGGCACCATGTTGGAATCAGATCTTCCAGCCCAGTCAGCCTTCAGATGACTGCAGTCATGGTCAACATCTTGACTGCAACCTCATGAGACCCTCTGATCTATAGCTACCCAGTTGGGCTGCTCCCAAATTTCCAACTCACAGAAACGATAAGATAATATTTGTTGTTTTCAGCTGGTACATTTGGGGATCTTTTGTTACACAGCAACAAATAACAAATACTGAGTTAAAAAGGAGAGCAATCATAGGATCAAAGTAAATTAGCAAACCATTGAGGCACTTCTTTAAAAATGAGGGAAAGACCAGTTATGTGTGGGAAGTCTTTTCCTTTTTATAGGTGTGATTATGTTAAGTTGCGTATAACAATGCTGAGGTGGGAGGTAAGGTATTAGGGTAAGAGGGATCCTGAGAACCCTGCTAGACAGTGAAATAAAAGTGGGCATCCAAACGTGGGCCAGAGACAATCTGAGTCCAGTGACATGAGAGGAGACAGGAACCACGAGTCCAATGGCAAATGTAGCATTTATAACCAAGCACTGAACCACAGAAGGACACCAAACTGCTAGAGAATCAGTGGCATGTCTGAAGTCACAACAGAAACAAAGGGAGTAGAAACAGAAGATTCTGTTGTGATCCTTCTGCTTCAGCTGGCTGAGTTCCCACACAGTCTCTATACAGACGTATCTGCTCTTAAAGCACCTTGTATTGCAGTGGATGAGGTTGGGCCTCACCCTATCCACTTTAACAACTAAGTGTCGGCTGATAACTCTTAGAGCTGCCTGTTCTCTGGAGAACTGCCCTCAGCCAAATGCTTTGCAACCATCCATCACCCCACCAACAGACCTCAGCCAGGGACTAAATGGTATGAGGGTACAAAGAGCCAGTGCCCTTGCTTGAGATGGAGCTAACTGGTGCAGTCTATGCTCTAGAGCTTTCCAGGGGATCAGATTTAAGCTAGCATCCAGTTGAGACCACATTCACCCCTTACCCTAACCTGCTCCCCTCACTCCTCTTTCCTAAAAGTACTGCAACAAAGCACTTGAGCAAGAATCCCCATTTTTAGGATCTGCTTCAAGGGAACCCAATCTACAACACTGCTTAAAGACATCTAGTACTTTCTAGTGCTCATTTGCATGCGTGCGTGCGTGCGTGTGTGTGTGTGTGTGTGCGTGTGCGCATGCTATGGATTGACTATATCCCCCCAAAATTCATATGTTGAAACCCTAATCTTCAGTGTGATAGTTTTTGGAGTTGGGGCATTTAAGAGGGAATTAGGTGTCAATGAGGTCATGAGGGTAGAGCTCTCATAATGGGATTGTTGTTATAAGAAGAGAAAGAGATCAGAGTCCTCTTTCTCCCCACTGTGTGATGACATAGCAAAAAGGCAGCTATCTGCAAACCAGGAAGAGAGCTCTCAACAGACACCAAATCTGCCAGCCCCTTCATGTTGGACTTTCCAGTCTCCAACCTGTGAGAAATGTTTCCTTTTTAAGCCACCTGATTTATGGTATTTTGTTATAGCAGCTCATGTTGACTAAGACAGTGTGTATTAGTATGAGTGTGGTGATAATGAAAGAATATCTAAAATCAGAGAAAGTAGTAAAAATTTTCCTGCTTAAAAAGTCCATAAACCAGGTGCCTGGGGGGCACAGTTTGTTAAGCTCCTGCCTTTGGCTCAGGTCATGATCTCGGAGTGTCAGGATTGAGTCCCTAATTGGGTTCCCACACCATGGGTAGTCTGCTTCTCCCTCTGACCTTCTCACCTCTCATGCTCTCTCTCTCTCTCTCTCAAATAAATAAATAAAGCATTTAAAAAAAAAGTGTCCATGAACCAACACAATGAGAAAGCAAAACCTAGCAATTTGGTTAAGTGATTTAAAAAAGATATAAATGAGTAATTTATCTAAATGCTCATTGATTGTAATGAATTTGTATTGTATCAACCTGGCTAAGCTAGAACAACTTTGTCCAGAATCTCCTTTCCTGGATGGTTCAATGTTAAAGTTGTCCAAACAACAAAGGTACACAAGACATAAAGGCAGAAATGAAACAGCAGTACTGTCTGAAAGTTGTGGTCGGATGCAATGAGAGATGTTAGAAGTGCTGAAGTGTTTTACCTAAGTCTGGCTCTTCCCACTGGGTGTCTAGCTCTTCTTTCTACCTGCTGGCACTGCTGACCAACAGCAACTCCAGGCCTGCCCTCAAATGCAAAGGCAATAGTTTACCATAGATTTCCCCACCAGCTCTTCACAGACCCACACTGGCAGCTGATGTACCTGGCTTCTCAAATTCTCCAGCAGAACGTAATTTGTCCAAGCATGCTAATGTGTCAGAAGGGTTGGTTAACAATTTTCTCTCATCCTCTAACTCTGTATTTTAAGCCTTACTTCTCCAAATTTCTCCCTGATTATGAGAGGTCTTATTGCTATAATAGGTCCTAATTTCCATACTATTCAAGATGGCCTGCTTCTCTGATTGGGTCCTGATACCTGATGCATTCATACACTGATTATATTTAACTGCCACACTGCCTAGTAACTAGTATATATATCATTCAACAGATGTTAGGTTAATTTTGTTGATGTCGTTTTTCACTAGGAATAGTAAGCTCTTTAGAGATATGCTCAATGTTTAGAGCTTACTATTCTTTTAGCGTGGTCACTTGAAGAGAACTTTACAAAATTAGATGGAGAATTAATGTGAAGAATGAATTGTAGGGAGGTTGAGAGTAGAAGTTACAAGCAATAAGTGGTAGGACAGTGCAATCATTGAGGCAGAGATGATGGTAGGTAGACTAAGGTGGATAACCATTCGAAAGGTAGCAAAAGTATCTTTGGCTCTGAATCACCATCATAGAATGACTGGGTCATTTAACTTCTCAAATTCCCTCTTTTTCCTCATGGAAATCCCCCCCAAAACTCATATGCTGTTTAACTTTAATTTTTCAGCTAGCACTATTTAATTTGTTATTGTTGAACAACACTTCTATGATCCTTACTACCTAGCCACTGTTGTAAATGCTTTTCAAAGGTTCCTTTAATCCTTATGATGGCTACTGATGCAGTTTTCCTGGTGTCTTCAGTTGGTACCAAAAACCTCCAAGTTTACTTCTCATCCTGTGGTTGCTGTTTCTTTCTCTGATGTGGGGAGTTCTATCAGTTGGGTTTTGTAGTTACAAGCAACAGGAATGGACTCAGGTTCTTTTTAAGTAGGAAATTAATTTTCCTGTATAAGATTAGGTGAATATTCAATATCTACATACAGCACCCTTGCTCCCATACTTAGACACACACACACACACACACACACACACACACACATTCCTATGAAATATAATGCATGTCTTCTTCACGATAACCAAAAATGTACTCACCTCCTCGCTGAAAGGAGACAACCCAAAGTTTCATTAGACACTGCATGCAGATTTCCCGAGTTTTTTCCATTTCTTCTTTAGTCCAATATGACCTCATATTGATATTCTACAACCTATGGACTAAATTTTGAATTTAAACACATATAGATATAAACATATCTATATAGAACAGTGAGAGAATAGGGGATTTGTTTTACATTCAAGTTGGGAATTACGGATGGAGATCTAATTGTTTTATAGCTTTTTTTTTAAAACCAGGATCCAGTGATAGTTCATTAATTGCATTTGATCACTAGTAGACTGCTGCATTTTCTAAGGCTTCATCTCTTGCTTTTTGGCAGGCATATGTATCTAGAGTACCTGCTACTTCTGAATCGGTGGCAGATTGTATTTTCCAAATATATCCACACTTTATATTTATCCCATCCCACATGTTCTTCTTACAATGTGATTGTCACTACTCCCACTAAGAGGTGGGTGATGTTTCCTCCCACCTTTAACCTGGGTGGGAGCTGGAGCCTACTCCAAACAAAGAAGTACAGTTAAGTGATGCTATGCGCTTTCTAAGACTGTTATAAAAAGGATGCAGCTTATGTCTCTCTCTCTCTCTCTGTCTCTCCCTGGCCCTTCTCCCTTTTTCTCCCACAACTGGCCCTTGGAACCTAGCTAGGTAACAGCCAGTATCAATTGCTAGACACACAAGTGAAGAAGTCTTCATATTATTCCAACTCCAGCCTTAGAGTCTTCTAGCTGAGGCTCCCTTCATCACAGTAGAGGTAAGCCCTCCCTACCCTTTCCTATTTGAATTTTTGATCCATAAAAGCTCTGAGAAACAAATATTTATTTTTGTTTTAAGCCACCAATTTTGGGGGGTAGTTTAATATGCAACAGTAGTTAATTAATACACAATCTTATAAGCATGCTGTCATCAATATAGCAAACCATAATGATGTCTGTGGGATAAGGAGACAGTGAAGATTTGGTTTGACAAATATAGTACAGTGGCAAAAAGTTGATGTATAGTTGAGGTAGCAGTGAAATTGTACTGTTGTCATTGCCAAGTAAAATCAACCTGTCTCAAGTGTTAATATTTTTGGGACTAGCGGTAAAAATAAAAGCATTTACTAGATGATTAGCTGTGTTCCAGGTGTTAGTAATATTTATCTGTTCTAGTAGGAACATTGCATTTGGAATAAAAGTTGCAGTTTGAAATGCCATGTGATTATATTTATGATTGTTCACTTTTATACTCCAAGACCCATCCATATTTACTTAAATAGAAATGTGGTAGAAATCACCACACCTGTATCTTTCAAATCTTTGATGATAGCACTGACTTCTGCCTTCAGAAATTTAGTCATCTATCTAGTCAATAAATATTAATTGAGCACCTGTTAGGTGACAGTCATTGTCCTAGACACTGGAGATAAACAGTGACAGGCAAAATTTCTGTCCTTGAGGAGATTACATCCTAGGGAGGGAGAAAGATCATACACAAGCAAACAATTGTACAATATATTGCTAGGTGTTAATAGGTGTCATGCAGTAGTATTGCTCTTCTGTATTTTGCTAATGAGGCGGTATTCCAAGAACTTACACTTGGCCCTCTGTTATAATAGCCCATATTCCCTGGGTCAAGAAGTCAGTGTGAGGATGCTTCCAGTGGCTGAGATTGTCCAATTCTATCTGTATCTTTAGGTCATGGGGAAATAGCCACGGGAAAAGAGTTTGAGGTCCCATAGGACCAACTGTGAGTTGCACTGGGTCAAAATTCCATTTAGTACCTGTCCCTCATAAGGCTCATTCCTAATATTCAGGGCTCCAATAAATTACTTTAAGTCCCAGATCAGTGTTGAAGAGTCTGTGAATGTTCTGAGTGTGTCCTTTTCTTTGGATCACATTTACCCGTTAAGTGGTTTCAGATCTGTGGTGGGAAGATCCATTTGGTTCTTGAGACAGTGATGTAAGCTCCATCCTCAGGCATATTTGGTCACATCTGCATGCTAGGGTTCTGCATTGTGAATCCATCTAGGTCTAGGTATTGAGTGAGATGCTGAGACTTAGGGGTAATGCGAGCCAAGTTCTTTTTCACCAGACCTATCTTTTTAAAAACTGCAAATCAGGGGCACCTGAGCGGCTCAGTCCATTAAGCTGTTTCAGCTCAGGTCATAACCTAGTGGATCGTGAGATCGAACCCTGCGTCCGACTCTGCACTCAGCGGGGCATCTGCTTCAAGATCCTCTCTCTGCCCCTTCCCCTGCTCTCAAATAAATAAATCTTTAAATAATTAATCCCAAATAAGTAGGGCTTTAGTGGGCTGCACTTCTTTTTCCATCCCAGAAATCCCTTGAAAAATGAACCAACACCCCCATCTCTGCAGATCGTATCATTCTGATTACTGTCTGGTCTGTGGCCTATTCAGAAACCAACCACATTCACTTTGTCTCTGGCAGTTAAATCTAGGACTTGGCCTCTGCCTCCCTTGCATCTTTCCACTCCCACTCTCTGTTGAGTTAAACCTCAAGCATTGTCTTATGTACTACTAATTATCTTAAGTAGAAGTGGTTAACTTCAGACCAAGGACAGAAGTCAGAATTTACTAAGTCCTTACAAAGAGCTGCATAATGTTATGAAAAAGCTTTCCCCAATTCCTCATCAAATGAACACCTCTCAGCAAAGAATACCATGTAACTCTTAATAACTCTACCAACAGGACTTTAAGGTAGAGATTTGCTTTGGATTTATGTCAAGGTCTTCAAATGAAGCTCTATAGAACTATCTGGAACATTTTGTAACAATCTATTCTGACAAGAAAGGAGTTTAGAGACCATTTTCAATTCTTTCAGACACTGCTATCATTTTATTATTTAAGTGAATGTGAGTCACTTAATCACTAAGGTTGAATCCCCCTCGTAAAAAAAAAAATTCCCCAGCAGATCCCCCATGGCAGGTCTTCCTATGGCAGGTCACCATTTTTTAGAAGGCTACTTATCACCACTGTCTCATCTTTAGAATGTTTTCGCAATTGGTCCTTCCAGAAGAAACATCTTACTCAGCATTTATTGCTTCTTTGCATTTCAGTGATATGGAGATGTACTAGCTGTATGAAAGGTGGGATCAATAATTTCTGGCACTTAATGTATAGCACACTTGAGAGGGAGCTCAAGATTTAGAGGAATGAGCCAATGTGGGGTTAATAACTGTGGCGTCCAGAGTGATTTCATCAGATGCCATTTGAATTTCTAATTCCAGCCCCCTTTTCTATTCTCAAATGGCAACGCTAAAAGAATCCCTAGTGCATCCCATCTTCTCTAACTTGGGAAGTAGCGTTCAGAGGAAAATGTACCTTCTCCTGCAATTCTGGTCATTTGGAAAAAGCATAGAGCTTGGGGGATGGCTTCAACAGCGACCTGGACCTGAGCCTTTTCCCATCTCCAAACATGTCTATTTCTTTGGGGCCTGACTTTCTGCTTGCACACTTTTTTCTGTACTCTTTCTTAGGATTGTTCCTGACCCTAGATTTGTTGTTCCCCACCAGAATGATTGACTAAGAGGTGCTCTGAGAAGCTACATGGTAGAGGAAGGAGAATGGGCTCTTGAGTTACAGCGGGGTTCAAACCCCGACTCTGCAGTCACTAGCCATGTAACTCTGGCCACATCCTTTAGGATCTGTGAACACCAGCTTCCTCATCTGGAAATGAAGTGAATCAGTCCTACTTCAGAGATTTATTAGCAAAAACATTAAAGAAAACATGTGTAAATTACCTACCCAGATACTTGGCCTGTGATAGGCAATATATTAATAAATATACCAGTATGTATTATTAGTAGCATATCTTTTTGAAAGATTTTTTTTTAAATTTATTTGATAGATAGAACACAAGTAGGCAGAGCTGGAGGCAGAGGCAGAGGAGAATCAGGCTCCCTGCTGAGCAGAGAGCCCGATGCGGGGCTTGATTCCAGGACCTTGGGATTCATGACCTGCACCGAGGGCAGACGCTTAACTGACTGAACCACCCAGGCACCCCAGTAGCATATATTATTGATAATAATTAGGTCTCTGGATTAGTCTTTCTGCTTTTTGCCATAAAAATATTTAAATGTTTTCAGCCTTTATAGTCAAACTTTTAAACTCTACATATATTAACTGATTTAATCTTCTCTGCAACTTTGTAAGGTGGGCATTGTTACTAACCCAGTGTTGCAGTTGAGGACACTGTGGTACAGAGAGGCCAATTAAATTACCTAAGGTCACATGCTGGGAAGCCATGGAGCTAGAGTTTGAATATAGTCTGGCTCAAAGCTGGCACACTTTAGAGGCCACACAAGAATGCTTACTCTAATGGTGGGTTTAAGGGATCTTCATATTGTACTTTATATTTAAGAGAGCAATGTTTAAATGCACCAGGAAAACCCAGAAGAATCATTCCTTATAGAAGTAAGCTAAATTTATGCTCAGCCATGAGGTTCATCCCCTTGTCCCTGCCATAAGATGCTAAAGGTAATAGAAAATTCTCCTAAACCAGTCTCTAGAGGAGATACATTAACTGTAAGTCCAAAAATAAGGCAAGCTGCAGGTTGGTTGCTCTAGCAACTCAGTGAGATCCTAAAAGACTCAGATTCTTTCTACTTCTCTGGCTTGCCATCATCTCTCAGCTTCATCCTGGGCCGGCTGGCCTTGTGGTCCTGTAGCCATCGGAACTGCATGATTCTTCATTCCCCTCTAGTGGGAAAGGAGAAGAGGTTCCAATGCTCTTTCAAAACTGTCAAGAAAGGCTTTCCTGAATACTATAGTGTAACCGCAGCTTCTCATCCCATCAAAATGGCCCAATTAACCTCACATGCCCATACCCATATCACTCACTGCCAAGGAGATGGAGTTACCCATTAGCCAGTCAAAGCCACCCCTAGAAGTTGGGGGTGTAGTCTTCTTCCCCAAGGCTCAGGGATGTAGGAGGAACAAAGAAACCCAAACAAAATTGTGGTTTTCTTAGAAAGGGGAAAGAAGAGGTTAGTGACAGACAGACAGCATATCCAGACACTTCTAAGAGTACATTATCTATCTTCCATGCATTTTCCTATTTTCTTGGCCCCAGTTTTATTTTCACTATTCTAGGAATAATAGCAACTTCTCATGGAGTAAACTCGCATGAGATAGTGTATGGAAGGATTTTAAATACTATACAGATGAATTGTGGTGGTTGTTGCTGTGCTTATTGTAGTTGGGATTTTCTCTTCTAAGTATGTTATGCTGTTAGTAGTAGGGCCAGAACAGCAGAGGCCATGTGCCTCCTAACCTCTGTTTTATCCATTCCTAACTCATGGAATGAACTTTCTTCCACCCCCCAGACACTCCATGCTGTCTCTTACCAGTTGTGTTATTTGGGGCATATCACTTCACCTCTCTGGATTCTACTTCCCCGTCAGTGAATGAGAAGCTTGGACTAATTAATCTCTAAGGCACCTTCAAGCTTTAATCTTTTGTAATTCTATGAATTTCAGGCAGCAAGGTAAAGAAGGAGTGAGAAGTGAAGAATTTCAGGCAGGTGGAGGAATTTGGGGTCACGGGATTTTAAGCAATCAAGTGTCCAGTTAGCACGGCTACCCTGATTTAGGGTCTCCAAAGACAGACAGACACACACACACACACACACACACACAGGAAAACATACACACGCAAAGCACACATACATCCTGAGTGCATGTTAGTGATTGGCAGTGAACATCACAACAGAAACAAGGACATCTAATAAAATAAAAATGGATCTAACTGCAGGGCAGACCTGAGAGATGACCTGAGAGATCTTCATGTGGGGAATGAGGCGGTGAGACCAGAATCTTAAATACATCCAAGTGTGGCAGAGTTGAGAATTCCACTGAGGGTGGAGAATTATCACAGCTGTAGGCATTGCTTTTATAGGCCTGTGTGTGCCAAAATATGAAGGGATCTCAGAAGAGATCAATCTGACCTTCCAACCACAGCAACATGTCTACTACTGGGTCTGACCTTATTTTGCTTCTTTCTATTCCTGGTTTCAGCTGGGCCTCAAAAGCAGAAAGGCCAAAATCCAACAAGAAAATCTGTTTCTGTTATTTTGTCTTGGCTGCTTAGGAGACCTGTCTTGGCAGGCTTTCTGGTGATTTGTCCAAGCCTGAGGCCTCTCTTCCCTGGAGTTTCTGTCACCTTCTTCAGGGGAGAAGGAGCCCTAAGCATCAACATGCAGCACCTGTGAGGTGCTTGCTCTTTTTCTTAACCTAGAGTCCTTCAATCCTTTCTTTTCCTCTTTGTACCCCAAAGAGACCAGACAACCTGTACACTGTAGGACTTAGGATAATAATTACTATAATAATAACAATAATAGCAGCAGCTACCGTTTATTGCCTGTGTACTATTGTTCAGGCATGACACTAAGCACTTTACATATTATTTCAATTACTAATTAAATAGTAGTGGCAGATAATAAGATGGCATCAAAATATTAAAAGGGGTGAAAAATAGATATTTCATATCGATAAAAATGTATGGTCCATCAAGAAGTTATACCAGTCATGAACTTTCATGCACCTAACAATATAGTTTCAAAAATGTATAAAGCAAAAATACTAGAAATACAAAAAGAAATTGACAGAGCCACTGTCATATTGGAAGATGTTAACATACTTTAACATAGATCAAAGAGATAAAATTAAATGTATGTAGAATTTATATAGAATAGTAACAAGTTATATAGAACTTTGCACTCAATAGAGACTACAGGTTGTTCTGGAACATATGTGGAAACAGTTATAAAAACTGACTATGTATTAGGTCATAAAGAAAAACTCAAAGGCAGTACTCTGAACTCTTCACAAACTCTGAAAGACAGTACTCACACAAGCACTTTCATTGAAAAAAATGTGATAAGACTTAGAAATTAACAACAGAAGGGGTGCCTGCCTAGCTTAGTCGGTAGAGCACGTGGCTCTTGATCTTGGGGTTATAAGTTTGAACCTCACATTGGGTGTAGAGATTAATTAAAAATAAAATCTTTTTTTAAAAAGAAGGAAACTGGGGTACCTGGGTGGCACAGTCATTAAACGTCTGCCTTCTGCTCAGATCATGATCCCAGGGTCCTGGGATCAAGCCCCAAGTTGGGCTCCTTGCTCAGTGGGAAGCCCGTTTCTCCCTCTCCCACTCCCCTGCTTGTGTTCCCTCTCTCACTGTCTCTCTCACTGTCAAATAAATAAATAAAGTCTTAAAAAAAAAAAAGAGGGGTGCCTGGGTGGCTCAGTGGGTTAAAGCCTCTGCTTTCAGCTTAGTTCATGATCCCAGGGTCCTGGGATCAAGCCCCGCATCAGGCTCTCTCAGGGGGCAGCCTGCTTCCTTCTCTCTCTCTGCCTGCCTCTCTGCCTGTCTCTCTGCCTACTTATGATCTCTGTCAAATAAATAAATAAAGTCTTAAAAAGAAAGAAAGAAATTAACAAGAGAAGTATAACAAAAAAATAAATCTACCTATTTGAATTTTTTAAACAACTTTATAAATGACTATTGGGCATATCATCTAGGGTTTAGTCAGAGAGATTGTCCTTCTATGAAATAACTGCACATACTGGTTGGTCATCCATATATTCAGAGATTTGACCTGATACAGTTGTAGCATCTGGCTAAACAATCTCTCTGAGGTTGTGGTCATTACATCTGATACTAGAACTTGGAGTCCTCAGGACAGGCAGTAAGGATATACAGTGGGGAGAGCACAAGCTAGTGCATAAAGCCTACGTCAGCTCTTGCTTCTGACCTTGGTCATGCAGAAGCCATGGCCTTTTTCACAGAAGTAAACACACACATACAGATGCATGCACATATGCACATGCACAAACATATATACACACCCACACTGAGTATATACTAGCAGTCATTAGTGAATCTCACAACAGGAGTGAAAACATCTAATACCTCTAAATGACAGAGAAGTTGAAAGAGGATCCAGGAGAAGATGGAGCCATTCCAGTCTTGGCCACTGTCCCACACCAAGGAGGGTCAGTAGACAATATATGTAAACTACAAAAAAGTGAGCTGTTACTTCACTTACACTCTCCAAGCTGCCCATGAGGGTCTCTCATGTGGTCCAATCTAACTGGAAATATACAAGAAAGGGAATTCTGAGAAATGTATTTTAGCCTGGCCAAGGTGACACCTTACAAAGCCACCACAATCCAACCTTTGTCAACTTGGCACTCATGCTGATATCCTCCAAATAAAGATAAAAACAAAGTCATGTTTCTGCCTAATATAATAGAACTATCCCCATAAAACCAATAACTGGCTAACCCAGAGGTCCTAAAACTCTTTCTTAAAGGACCAAATAGTAAATATTTCCGGTTTTGCAGGCCACATAGTTTCTGTAGCAACTATTCAATGGTAGCCTGAAAGTAGCCATAGACAACATGTAACTGAATGAATGTGGCTGTATTCCAACTAAACATTATTTACAAAAGCAGATGGCCAGCCCTTGGGCCATAGTTTGCCAACCCCTGTGTTAATCCTTTCATCAAAAGAGAATGAAAATCCCTTTTGTGTTTGAGTGATCTTTATTCTCCTGCTATCTAATTCACACATCACGCTTTGATAGCCTATAGCTTAAATATTGAAGTATGAAGTTAATTACATGTAGCATATCTTAGAGAAGGAGATGAAAAAGAAGGGAAAAAAATTTGCTCAATATATATACACAAATATATACATATCTAAATAAAGAAAAAATACTCATAATGATTATAGTCCTTTTTCTGCAACTGGCCACATTTCTTTGGTTCCAAATTCCTGAAGGGCCTGGGCCAGTCACGGTCCTACCTGAATTAGAGGTAGTTGTAGCTTTCCATTGAGTTAATAATCACAATATATTGGTATACTGAAAGTTGCCCTAGAGGATCTCCTGCATTCCAGAAATACTCAGAGCATGATGGCAACACAATTTCCTCTTGATAGTCGAGATCAATCCCCATAGCCATCTAGTTAATCCCTTGTTTGCCTTGATTCAGTGGCCTTAAGAGTCCAAAGTGGCCAGGTGGCAGTCTCAACTTCCAGTTCACTGGAATCATTGTTGCATCTCCTGGTAGAAACATTCCTCTCATTGGAACTAAAAGGTCCAGAGCAGCAGAACCTTAAATCCTGGGAATGAGAAACAAAAATTATGCTAGAAGATCATTAGGGTTAATAATGAGAGCAACAACTTCACTTTCAACCCCCTAGATTCCTAGATTTGTCAATTCTGTGATTTCTGGGCAAAAGAGCAATATAACGGATGTTGATTTAGAGCATTTATTGCAATCTGGAGGACCTTGCTCCAGCCCTACAAAGTGTTGTCACCTACTTGGTTCCATGAATGAACCTTCAAAAGCTGATTTCACCTTTCCACCACATCAGTTGCTTCAGAATCATCAATAACATGATAGGACCAGTGAATCCCATGAGCATGGACCCATTGCCTAACTTCATTTGATATAAAGTGAGTTCCTTGATTAGAAGTGATGCTGAAAAAAAAAAAAAGAAGAAGAAGTGATGCTGTGTAGAATACCATGTTTTTGGATAAAAATATTTGGTCAGTTCACAAATAGTACCTTTGGGAGAAGCATTGCAAGAAAACAAGCAGAAAAAAGTGAATCCATATGCAATAAGGACAAAATGCTATCCAGTCCATGATGGAAGCAGACCAATGTAATTAACATGCAATTGGGCATTTCCTGGAGGAAATGCCATTTTGGGGTCTCCTTGTTAGTCTCTGCTATTGGCAGGTTGAGCATTCAGCAGTGACTTTATCCAAATAATTCCATGTTTAAAGTGCGAAAATTAATGTTGCTGAACAAGCATAACTTCCATTCTGATTCCATGGCCATTTGTTCATGATCCCAATAAACAAGAACAAGAGTTACTGGAAAGGCTGATTGATATCCACAGAAGAGATCATCCTATTCACCTGATTATTTAAATCTTTCTTTGTGAAAGATTTATGAGTATTCATATGGGACACAAGTATTTTCATATTCCGGGTCCATTTGGAGCGATTTATCCACATATCCCTTCCCCAGATTTCCCTGTCACCAGTTTTCCAATGTGTTCCTTCCAAGTCCCTGACCAACTAGCCAAATCATTAGCCCCAGCCCACAAGTTGATGTGGACCCATATGTCTGGCCATTTATCAATCTAGGCAAAATGAGCAACCTTATGTCCTGTCCAAAGTCCTACCTACAGGAAAGATTTCCTTTCAACACTGTTTTTCAGAGCTGTCCCAAAGTGGAGCTGTAGTGCTACAGCTGTCCGCTTTCAAATGGTTTCTGCATATCATGAAGAATTATCTGTAAATTGATGTCAAGGGCTTTCTTCCTTAGTCAACTTGTCCTAGGGAGCTCACCATGAAGCCATAAGTGTGGCTGAGAGAAAAAAGGAAATGTAGCAGGAGTTGGGGGCATGGACATCTGGGCTACTTCCTCATGCAATTTACTTGTGCCTCCAGGGCTTGCTTAAGTCCAGTCTCACACATACTACTTCCTTTGATGATGCAGTGCTGCACCAGATGATACCCAGTACACGATGAGCATCTCAGGCCATATGGTAACTTGATAACTCGAGGTCAAGCATTCAGTCTATACTATTCCCAGTAACAAGTCAAAAAAATTGTTTCCCAAAAGGAGAAAGCATGGCTTTGCTAAAAAAATTCTTGGGGTCTTGGACGCCTGGGTGGCTCAGTGGGTTAAACTGCTGCCTTCGGCTCAGGTCATGATCTCAGGGTCTTGGGATCCAGACCCACATCAGGCTCTCTACTCAGCAGGGAGTCTGCTTCCCCCTCTCTGCCTGCTGCTTTGCCTACTTGTGATCCCTCTGTGTGTGTGTGTGTGTCAAATAAATAAATAAAATTCTAAAAAATATATTAAAAAAAATTCTTGGGGTCTGTGCTGTGATTCACCTGTAGGGTAGGGCATACTAAAGGCTCCCATAGCATCCCTATGTGGCACTAATACATCAAGTAGTATCATATTCTCTAAGTCATATGGCCCAATTAGCAGAACAGCTTCCATAGCAGCTTGACCTGTTGCAGAGTCTACTCTTATTCTGGGATTCACTCAAAACAGGCAGCTTTTCAGGTCACTCAGCAAATGGGTAAGTAATAATGGGTAAGTAGTAAGTCCAAATGAGATATATGTTGCCTCAAAAATTCAAAGAAGACCAGTAGGCATTTCGCCTCTTTCTTAATGGTAACGAGAACCAGATGCAGTAATTTGCCTTTCACCTTAGATGAAAATCTCTTCAGATTTCAGATAATTGGACCTCTAGAACTCTCACCAATATGGCAGGTCCTTGAATTTCTGTGGAATTCATCTCCCACTCTCTGGCACACAAATGGTATCTAGAATAGACAGAATAGAATAGAATAGAACAGAACAGAATAGACTACTTTCTGCTCACCATGTCTAATAAGCATAAAATCATCAAAGTATTATACAGCTTAGCTGAATGCTTCCAGCTCAAGGACTGTCATGACATTACAACCAAGCTGTTTGTAGTCATCTCAAAGACTTGATCAAGAATGAAGGACCCACTTACCTTGTCCATTGGCAGGCTCCAGCTTCTCTGTGTTGTTTCTCTGAGGGTGTCAGTTTGCCAACACACCATGTGGCCATCTCCACAGAGTTGCTCACCACGTGGTAGCATGCTTCCTCAGTACAAGTAATCCAAGAGAAAGGAGAAGGGGA
This sequence comes from Mustela putorius furo, assembly GCF_011764305.1. Classification (NCBI taxonomy): domain Eukaryota; kingdom Metazoa; phylum Chordata; class Mammalia; order Carnivora; family Mustelidae; genus Mustela; species Mustela putorius. The sequence goes on along the minus strand of NW_025421321.1, from coordinate 18,318,891 downwards.
GAGAAAAAAAGACAAGAGAATGAACACAAGACAGAAGCCAGTCATTTTATAATTTAGGATTTATAACCTATTATCCCATTATTTCTTTCATATTTTGTTCATTAGAAACAAGTCACCAGGTCCAACCCACACTCAAGGAGAAGGGATTACACAGGCTGTGACTACCAGGAAATAGGAGTCATTGGGGACCACATCAGAGGCTGTCAACCACACTGGGTTATTAAAGTAAAAATGAAAATGATGAACAATTTATTTAGAAATGAATATTCAGAGCCAAAGTAGCAAGATTCATCAGGTCTTTACATAACACATCCCATTTTACAAATTGGAAACTCAAGACAGAGAGTGATATTTGCTCGAGGTCATTCAGTGAGTGTCAAAACAGACACTCAAATCTTAGTCTAATTCCAAAGGCTCATTCTGACTCTGACCTCTCCTCCAAAATGAGAGATATAATGAGATCATTTATTTCAGATGACTTCTGTTCCCTTCCTTCTCTTCTCTTTCTGCTTCCTTTTCTCTCCATTTCTCTTCTCCCAAACTGAAAGACTATTCAGGGACTGGCATATTTTAACTTATTGGATGAATTATGAGATATCCTCAAATGTGAAGTCATAGTTTTTCAGAGATGATTTAGAATGATAACCCATGGCCTATCACACAGAACTGTCTCTTCTCCTCTGATGCCTTCTGAGCGAGGACTGGTGACATTAACACTACCATTTCAGCACACTTGCTCCTTAGTAACAGCTGAGTTTTCTCCAGGTACCTCTAGTTTCACAGCTACTCAGAACTTCCCCCTCTAAAAGGTCCAGAGTCACTCTCAGGACAATATATCCAAAGTTTAAAATATAACTTGAGTGGTTTAATCACACACCCACCTCCCTACCCACTTCTTCCACTTCCCTTTCCTTCCCTCCTAGAGGCCCAATCAGTGAGATTTCAGCAATAATTTCTGTAGTCTGGGAAAATGCCAGGTCACACTTGGGAGTACCTGGCTGCTCAGAGGACAGTTTCAGTTCCCACTACCCACCTACAAAGAAGAAGCAACTTGTACATTTAGAACAATCATTTTCTTTACATAGCTGAAATAAATCTCAGATCACAATTTAGAGGATGAAAGAAATAGGCTTTATTTTTTAAATAACTGAACAATTTATTTTATGAGTCTCATTCCACATAGGAGTTGAAATATAGTATGTCAATCCAGGGAGCCATCCTTAGTGGTGGCCTTGAGATCTAGAAGGGTTGGAGATAGGGTGGAGACGTGGACTTTGGCCTTTAGTTATTATTTGTCTGTACCTGCATCTATTGAGATGTCTATCTTCAGTTGGGCCCTCGTCGTGAAGTCATTCTTGGCCCCTTGCCCCCCACCACAGTCCCCTCCAGCCTCATTCTGTCTCAGGTACTTGTGTGTCCCTCTCAGAGACACAGGAAACATTCAGCTGTAAGGACAGGAAAATCTTACCAATCTTTTGACCTTCCTGGGAACAAGGTACAACCTTTCTCTTCTCTGAAATCCCTATATCTTTCTGGGGAAGGTTCTACTTCCTTGATTGGTCCCAGGAATGGGACCTGAGGGTAAGCCGCAGGACCCCTGCTCGGTAACCAAAAATGTCTTTCCTTCTCTCAGATGTTCCTCTTCTTCCCTGCTCAGTTCTGTAGATATTAATCTCAGGTTGATATAAGGGCGAGGGGATAAACTGGCTTTGATTAACCAAATATTGTTTTAAATCCTTTTATCTTCTTCCTAGACCTAAGCTTTTAAAACTCAAAAGGTAATATTTCACTCTTGTTCTCTGATTTTTCTGTAACAACCTTCCTAAGACAATCCATATCTCAAGAATGGGGGGAAAGCCATAGGATAAGTAAAAACAATTATAGGAATATGCATATCAGTTAATATCAAAATATTATTTCACTACAGTTAAATACATTTTCCTGCCTTACATAAAATTTGTGTCATTTTTTTAAATCCTAGTCCTCCCATTTATTTTACATCTGCCCAAAGCAGGAAACTTGCTGAATTTCCTGAGTTAAGTGTCCATGGAATGAAAGAAAAAGGGATGAGATACTGGTCTTTTCCTTAAGGGAGATTGTTATGGATTGAATTGTGTCCCTCAGAGAAATATGTTGAAGTCTTAATTCCCCATACTTCAGAATATGACTTTATTTGGAAATAGGGTAGTTGCAAATTTAAGATGAGGTCGTACTGTGTCCTAATAAGAAGAGAAGAGACAGACAGAGACACGAGGAAAACATGGCCATGTGGTGACAGAGGCAGAGTTTGGAGTGATATATCTATGAGCCAAGGAACTCCAAGGATTGCCAGCCAACACCAGAAGCTAGATGAGGCAAAGAGATTCTCCCTACATATTTCACAAGAAAATGTGGCCTTACATTTGAGAGTGGCTCATAATTGGTCCAATAAAGTAATTATGTCAGTCTCTGAATAGTCTTGGAGTATGGCCCTGTCAACACCTTGATTTTGAACTTCTAGCCCCCAGAACTCCAAGACAACAAATTTATTATTTTAAGCCAAACATTTTGTGGTACTTTGTAATGACAGCCCTGGGAAACAAATATAGTAGTCTAGTTAAGGATGTAACAACTCAGACATTACAAAGCAGTTATAGAATAATGCACTGTTAAACTGTGTGGCGCTAAAGAGAACTGCGAAAGATCCAAGAGACTCTCAGATCCAGCCTATTTGATTCCCACCCCCAGCCTCTTGCCCACTCTGAGGAGTGACTGGATTAATTTATTCATAGCATTGACACAAAGAAGTTTATACCTCCTTGGCCTTTTGGGCCCTATGCTTTAGGATCTCACACTACAAAGCCTCCAGCTAAGGTCAGTCCTCCCAAAGGAAGTGACTCTTCTTTTGAACACAGATGCCATGCGCTCCTGGAGATTAAACAGGACAACGCTTCACATCTAGGAAAGTTATACTTGATGTGACTGTCAGCCCGGAGATGGGGCCAACCATGTAGCTCCAAGCTTCACCCAACCAGAGCCCTAACCAACAGGAGAACTCTGTCTTATGGGACCTCTTTTGAATCTTCTTTGTTTGCCTGAAATCTTGCTAATTGTATTATAACAGTGGGTCCTACACAGCCTGCCTGACTTGGTTTTGTCAGGTTCTCCTCTTTTCTTGGGAACTGTTTGTTGTAGGCCACTAAATAAGTTGACTCTACTGGGGCTTAACACCCACCAGGTACATGACCAGTAAATTATCCTTTCCACTGTTGCTGGATTAACTATTATACATTTTATGTTTTCAGAGAGGAAGAAAAAAACAGGAAAGGGGATTGGACTCAAAGGGCAGAATGGCAAGGGAAGGATGAAAAGTCAGATTATTTGGGTCTAAAAAGGATAAAGGAAATGAAAGTTGGCTGGGTGTGCTAGTCAGGAATCATCCTTGTAACCTCATTTTACTTATCTATTTCCTCTAAATAATCAGCAGATCTTATCCATCTTATGTTCAAAATATGTCTCAAATCTATTCTTTTAAATTGCAATAACCACAACTTTTTGAAATTTATTGAACTTATTGTGGTAATTTCAATATCTAGGCAACCATCATCTCTGCCCTAGATGACCACTAAACCTTCTAACTGATCTCTCTTTTTCCAATCTTATTCCATATAATTCATTCTCTGTGAAGCAACCATAGTAATCTTAAATGATGAATAAAATAACCTCTGTCCCCTGATTAAAATTCTTCAACTTTCACTTTCAACCAGGATGGACTAACAGACATCTATCTTCCTTTTCTAAGTAATTAGAAAAATGGACTAGATAGATAGATATAACTATTTTTCAGAAAGGTAGTACAGGACTATGATCCTTGAGAGAAAAGAAATAAGGCGAGCCCTACAATTTCATGAACTTACTTCTTGGAAGCAACTTTCAGTCCACATTACTGAGAGGGGGAATTAAACAGATCCCTATGCAGAGAAAGAGACCTAGCTAGGGGAGGCTAGGGTAGCTAGAATTTGTGGAGCAGAGTACTGGATAAGAGTGAGCAACAGCAGAGAGTGAGAAGGAATGAGAGACAGTGCTCCAGAGTTCTGCAGAGCAATCCCATCAAGTCTCTGACAAGGCACTGATCTGTGCATATGTTAGAGGAATCTACTCTAGGTCAGACAAAGAACCACGTGAAAGGCAGAACAATTCATAGACCGGGAACAGTTCATGTTCCTACTAGCCACAGTAGAAAGACCTCATAATACATGGGGCATTGGGAAGAGTCCTCAAAAAAAAAAAAAGAAGTCCTTCATAGTAGCCCTAAATTAGCCCTAGATTAAAGGTAACCCAGACCTCTTTCAACAAAACTTAAAAGCAAGCCTTGAAATAAACCAAATGATCCCAAGTAATTTAACTGCACCAGAATAAAGTCCAACTGTAGTTAAAGATATAAAACAAAATCCAGCAAAACAACATCTTACATTCAAAAAAATTATCAAGCATGCATACAGAACTATTTTGGCTATGATAGAATGAAGAAATATGTGACTCCTCTCTTCAACAAATAAGTATAAACTGGACAGAATTGTCAAAAATAACCATTTCATGATAGATGCTGGCGAGGATGTAGAGAAAGGGGAACCCTCCTACACTGTTGGTGGGAATGCAAACTGGTGCAACCACTCTGGAAAACAGCATGGAGGTTCCTCAAAAAGTTGAAAATAAAGCTACCCTACGACCAGCAATTGCACTACTGGGTTTTTACCCTAAAGATTCAAATGTAGTGATCTGAAGGGGCATGTGCACCTGAAGCAGCAATGTCTACAATAGCCAAACTATGGAAAGAACCTAGATGTCCATCAACAGACGAATGGATAAAGAAGATGTGAGATAGATATATATATACACAATGGAATACTATGCAGCCATCAAAAGAAATGAAATCTTGCCATTTGTGACGACGTGGATGGAACTAGAGGGTATTATGCTGAGCGAAATAAGTCCATCAGAGTAAGACAACTACATATGATCTCCCTGATTTGAGGAAGTTGAGAGGCAATGTGGGGGCTTGGGGGTAGGAAAAAAATAAATTAAACAAGATGGGATCTGGAGGGAGACAAACCATAAGAGACTCTTAATCTCACAAAACAAAGTGAGGGTTGCCAGGGGGAGGGGGTATTGAGAGGGTGGCTGGATTATGGACATTGGGGAAGCTATGTGCTATGGTGAGTGCTGTGAAGTGTGTAAACCTGGTGATTCACAGACCTGTACCCCTGGGGCTAATAATACATTATATGTTAATGTAAAAATAAAAAAATTTAAAAATAACCATTTCAGAACCCTGGAAAAATGACCAAAGGCAAACACCAAATTGAGAAATAATTATTATTTTTTTTAGAAATTGAGACCTCAGATAAGAACAGCAGGAGTCTATGGCCTTTTTGTCTGGGTTCATACTCACCCTCCCATCCCCAGGTTAGTTGCTGAAAATGGTAGTTGTAAAAAAGTGAGGCTGTTCGTGAAAACCAGCAGCTTTGCTGCAAGAAGAGGCAAACTAGACAAGGGGCAGGAAGCAAATAGCCATGGCAGCATTATAAGTTTAAAAAAAAAAAAAAAAAGGTTTTTTTGTAGCAAATAAACCATTAAAACTCACAACCCTGCTAGCCTGAGTTTATGATCACAGCTAGGGAAAGCAGCCTGACTAGACAAAAATTTAACAAAGAGATCCTGAAAATGACAGAGCCATGGAAGGCTAGATTAGCTCTCCACCTATTCCTGGCTGACTGAGAAATTACACACATGCACAGGGTGTACCAAAGAGAGCCCAGTGAAAAACAAAATCCTAGGCATACTTGAGAACTAGCTAATTTTGAATGCACTGATTATTTGGTCTACATATAGGTAAGTTAGCAGAAGATTGAATTAAAGCCTTATGAACTCAAGGTATTTAAGCAAAATCTCTGCTGAAATCAGTGGCTGACCACTAGACTATCTGACACAGAGATGACTTCTAGTAAGCCAGGCCAAATAATAATAATAATAATAATAATAATAATTTTTTAAAAATTTAAAGTCTGGGCAGAGACATCAGCCGTGGTCTGTAACTCATGGGGGAGAAAGATTCAAATACCGAAGCCCAATTTTTTTTTTTTTTTTAAATCAGGGGTGGAAAATCCAAATACAGACTTGCTATAATGTATTATTGAAAATGCCTGGTATCAACCAAAAATTATGAGAAATGCAGAGAAACAGTGATGTGTGCTTCACATTCAGGAAAAAAAAATCAGTCAATAGAAGCCAACTCTATGAGTCCAGATATTAGACTGAGCAAACAACTTAAAAGCAGCTATTATTCATATATTTAAAAAAATCAAAGAAAACTTGTTCAAAGAATTAAAATAAAATATGAAAATATCTAATAAGTAAGGAATGTTAATACAGAAATAGAAACCATAAAAAAGAACCAAATGGAAATTTTAGAGTTGAAAAGTACAATAAATAAAATGAAAAATTCCCTAAATGGGCTCAAAAGCAGATTGGCAGAAGAGCAAATCAGTGAATTTGAACATATATTAATAGAAATCTTCCAATCTGAAAAATGGAAAAAAGAATGAAGAAAAATTGAACAGAACCTCAAAGAATTGTGAGACAGCATCAAACATATCCATGTAGGGGCGCCTGGGTGGCTCAGTGGGTTAAAGCCTCTGCCTTCGGCTCAGGTCAGGATCCCAGGGTCCTGGGATCCAGCCCCACTTCCTGGCTCTCTGCTCAGTGGGGAGCCTGCTTCCCCTCCCCTCTCTCTGCCTGCTTGTGATCTCTATCAAATAAATAAATAAAATCTTAAAAAAAAAAAAAAGAAAAATCCATGTACTTGGAGCAACAGAAAGTGAAGAGAGAGAAAGTTAGAAAAAAAAATTGGAAAAAACAAAACCAAAAAATCCTCCAAGTTTCATGGCTAACATTAATCTTTAAATCCAATAAGTTCAACAAACTCCAAGAATGATAAACTTTCAAGCTCCACCCCAAACACATCATAGTCAAAAAGCTGAAAACCAAAGAAAAGAACATCTCAAAATCAGTAAGAAAAAAATGACTCATCATGTACAAGGGAACAAAAATGTGATTAACAGCTAATTTCTCATCAGAAATAATGCAGTCCAAAAGGCAGGAGAATGACATATTCAAATTGCTGCAAAAACAAAAACAAAAAAAAAAAAAACGCTTTTTTTTTTTAAATTTTAAAGATTTTATTTATTTATTTGTCAGGCATAGAGGGAGAGCGAGCGAGTGACCACAGGCAGACAGAGAGGCAGGCAGAGGCAGAGGGAGAAGCAGGCTCCCTGCCGAGCAAGGAGCCCGATGCGGGACTCGATCCCAGGACGCTGGGATCATGACCTGAGCCGAAGGCAGCCGCTCAACCAACTGAGCCACCCAGGCGTCCCAGAAACAAAACGCTTTTAATCAAGAATTCCATAACCATCAAAACTAAAAATAAGGACATTTCTGAAGATCAAAAATTCAGAGAATGTGTTACTAGTCAACCTGTCATACAGGAAATACTAAAGGAAGTCCTAGTCCTTTGGGCTTAAAGAAAGTAATACCAGATTGCAAATATAAACCACAGAGAGAAATGAAGAGCACAGAAATAAAAAATATGTGGGTAAATAGAACAGATAAACAAATATATATATAAAAGAAACATGTATTTATAAATATATAATATAGTTTATAAGTAAATGTATTTTCTCTTAACTTTCTTTAAAAATATGAGATTGTATAAAATAATAATTATAACACTATATTGTTGGGTTTATAACACATATATAAAATTATATGACAGGGTGCCTGGGTGGTTCAGTCAGTTAAGCATCTGACTCTTGATTTCACCTCAGGTCATGATCTCAAAATCATGAAATCAAGCCCCATGATGGACTCCATGCTAAGCCAGGATTCTGCTTGAGATTCTTTATTTCCTCTCTGACTGTCCTCCCACTTGTACTCTGTCTCTCTGTGTTTCTTTCTCTAAAGTAAATAAATAAATCATATATATATATATATATATATATATATGGCAATAATATCACAAAAGAAGGAGGTGGAAATAGAGTTATATTGGAGTAAAGTTCGTAAAGTTGCCACATTTTCCTGGAATTAAGTTGGGATCAACCTGCAGTAGCTTGTGGTAATTAAGATGTACATTATACTCCACAGAACAACAACAACAAAGCTTTAAAAATAGTGGTTAAAAAAAAATCAAAATAGGAATAACAATTGCATACCAAAATTTTTGTTTGACACAAAAAAATACAACAAAGGACGAACACAAAAGCAAAAAGCCACGAGATGTACTGAAGACAGACAGGAACGTGGCATATGTAAATCCAACCATGTTAAATATTGTGTGAGATGTGAATGGACTAACTCAAGCAGCAGAGAGTGTCAAACTGGATGAAAAAACAAGATCCAATAATGTGCTGTCTATAAGAGAAAAAGATTAGATTTAAAGACACAAATGGATTGGAAGTAAAAGGATGGTATGATTGTTATGTCATATGTCAAGCTAACTGGGCCATATTACCCAGATATTTAATCAAACATTATTATGGACGTTTCTGTGAAAATGTTTTTTTGAGTGAAATTAACATTTAAATGGATGGACTCTGAGTGAAGCCGGTTACCTTTCATAATATGTGTGGTCCTTATCCGATTTAGTTGAAGATCTTCATAGAACAAAAGCTGACCTCTCCTGGGCAACAAGGAATTCTGCCAGTAGGGGGCCTTTTTTTTTTTTTTTTTTTTGTGGGTTGTTGTTGTTTTTGTTGTTGTTGTCTGAGAGAGAGAGAGCAAGCCAGTGAGCACAGGTTGGGGGAGGAGGGACAATGGAAGAGGGAGAAGCAGACACTTCATTGAACACAGAGCCTAACACGGAGTTAGATCCCAGGACCCCAAGACCACGACCTGAGCTGAAGGCAGGTGCTTAATCAATGAGCCACCCATGTGCCGCAGTAGATGGCCTTTGGATCAAACTGCAGCTCCCCTGGGTCCTCATCCTGCCAGCCTACTCTGCAGATTTTAGACTTACTATGTGAGCCAATTCCTTAAAAAGAAATGTCTCTCTGTCTCTGTCTCTATGTGTGTGTGCATGCATGCACGTGTGTATGTGTGTGTGTGTGTGTTTATGCTGTTGGTTCTGTTTCTGCAGAGAACCCTGACTAATGCCAATGACAAAAAGTATATCGTGCATACAGTAACCATAAGAAACTGGGGTGGCTATATTAACATCAGACAAATAAACATTAAAACAAAAAAATCTTACCAAAAGACAAGGGGGAAATTTCATGAGGATAAAAAGAGTTAAATTTCAAGAGGATAATTTCCTTCAGGGAAGAAAAATAAAAATTATGAAAGTAACAGCAGAGCCTCAAAACACATAAAGCAGAAACTGACAGAATAAAAGGAAAAATACACAATTCAACAAGTATAGTTAGAAACTTCAGCTTTCCTTTCTCAGTAATTGATAAAACTAGATAGTAAAAAAGATTATAGAGGACTTGAACAACACAACCAATTTGACATAACTGACATTTACAGAACACCATACCTCCAAACAACAAAATATACATTCTTTTTAAGTACCCATAGGACATTCTCTGCAATAGAGAATATGCCATGCTAGAACATAAAACTATTTTCAACAAACTTAAAAGGATTGAGAGTATATAAAGTACATTTTCTGATCACACCAAATTAGCTGGCAGTCAACAACAAAAAGAAATTTGAGGAAATCAGAAATAGAAAATAAACAACACATTTCTATATAATCCATGGATCAAAGAAGAAATCACAAGGAAACTTGGAAAATACCCTGGACTAAATGAAAATAAAACATGACATATCAACATTTATGGAATACAGATAAGGCAGTGCTTAGAGGAAAATTTATGTCTTTAATTACTTGTATTAGAAGACAGAAAGATCTAAAATCAGTAATCTAAGCTACCACTACAAAAAAAAAAAAAAAAAAACAGAATAAGCCTACAGAAAATCATGGTAATTTGATCAAATTACTAAAAACTAGCCTAAAAAAATTGTAAACAAATTCAGAAGAAAACAAAGGGTAAGAAGATAAGATACAAGATAAGAATGATGACATACTTCTGGTCAAAAATTATGCAACCAGGAGTGCCTGGGCAGCTCAGTGGGCTAAACCACTGTCTTTGGCTCAAGTCATGATCTCAGGGACCTGGGACTCCCGCATCGGGCTCTCTGCTCAGCTGGGAGCCTGCTTCCCCCTCTCTGTCTCTCTCCCTATTTGTGATCTCTCTCTGTCAAATAAATAAATTAAATCTTTTGAAAAAAAATTATGCAACCAGAAGACAATGGGGCCTCTTTACTGTTTATTTCTTTATGGAAAGAAGCTGGAAATCTAGAATTCTTTTGCCAGCAAAAATACATTTCAAAAATGAAAGTGAAATAAAGACATTTTCAGACAAAGCTGAGACAATTGCTACAATGTATTATTGAAAATGCCTGGTATCAGCATTTACAGCAGATCTTTCCTACAAAAAGATGATAAAGGAAGTTATATAGGGAGATTAAAAAAATGATAACGGATGGAAATTTGGACCTACTCAACAAAATGAAGAATGCCAGAAATGATTACACATTAATTACAAAGTTAGAAATGGTAACTTTTCAGATGAAAAATTTGTTGGACATCACCATGACCAAGTGATCAAAATTATCAACACCAAGAAGACAACTTGACACTGTACACTTCTTGATGTGGTATACCAAACAAGTCACAATATCACATACAGTACTCATACCAAAAATATATAACTCAAATGTAATTATGATAAAACAAACAAATCCAATGGTAGGATATTCTGTGCTCTATTTTAAAGACTAGGAAGATTTGAGAACTAAATGCAACACCTGATCCTGGGCAGGAAAGGAAAATGACTATGAAAGACATTATTGGGGAAACTGCTAAAATTTAAATATGTACTGAATATTAGGTAATAACATTGCATCAATATTATATTCCTGAATCTGATGACTGTGTGGGAATTATGCAAGAGAATATAAATGTCATTTTTCTTAGAAAATATAAACTAAAATATTTAGAGTAAGACGTATTATGTCTATGAAATATTCTTAAATGATTCTACAAAAGATACATGTCTGTACACATGAATGCTATAAGTGACCCTCTAAATGTACATGTCTCACCACCCTGACATTTACCATTTGCAGTGAGGAGATGGGACTAGATAATCTCTTAGTTTCTTCTTCTTCTTCTTCCAAAAAAAGTTTTTATTTATTTGAGAGAGAGGGAGTACAGGAGCAGGAGGAAGGGGCAGAGGGAGAGAGAGAGGGACAAGCAGGTTTCCCACTGAACAGGGAGCCTGACTCAGGGCTCAATCCAAGGACCCTGGGATCATGACTTGAGCCAAATGTAGACACTTGACTGACTGAGCCACCCAGGTGCCCCTCTCTTAGTTCCTTCTATCTCAAAAATTACAGGACACTGATTTTACCCAATTTCTCTCATCTTTTGCATCGCAATCACTTCCCTCAATTCGCCTCAAAGCTGCTCCACAATCCATTTCCCACAGAGGCCAGCTATTATGAATAAGCTCTGTTCATTTAAGGAGGTAGGGGAAAAACATGAATAAAATGGAGAGAGTTGTAGAAAAATACAAAAACACACTAATTAAACTTCTGGAGGTGAAAAAAAATGCACTGGAAAATACTACACCTTACAGTTTATTCACCATCTAATTGACAAACCCATTTCCCATATTATACAGCAACTCTTCAAACATCATTTCCTTTAGGTATTTTTCCCAGATTGATTCAAAGACCCTTGTGACCCTCCTATAGCTGCTTCCTTTAGTGTGTATTTAACTTGGTTCAAAATGTTCTAAGGTAATCATTTTTTTGACCTGTATTAACATATGCATTTGCCCATTTATTTGTGGCTTGACTTAATGTGCTAAATCTGACTGTGAATCCTCTATATGTATATTCATGAATGTTTATCTGTCTTTGATTTTAAAGGGACTGTGTTCTCATAGTTTAGTAGGACTGGCTTTACTATAAAAAAAATTAATCAAAATAAAAATCTGATGGCTCACTTTCTTTCATCATGTCCCTAACTCTCTAATAGAAAGTCATACAGGACTTCTGCTTTGAGGAAGATAGAGGATCTATACCTTTCCCTACTCTTCCTACTAAGTACAACTAAAAACTCTGGACATTATATTTGAAAACATAGGTACTCTAAATGGTAGAGAGAAGACATTAGACTGGCCAGAGACCTCAGGACCCAAGGAATGACATGGTGATGAGTTACCTGAATTTTCTTCTCTTTCTTTTTTTTTTTCTTCGTATACCCAGACTGGGTATTGGAAGAAGATGGCAACATGGAAATGCCAACAAGCACAGACATAAAAGTTCCAATAAAAGCTTGCTTTCTCTAGCCAAGAATCTGAAAGATGAAAAGTTTTAAAACAATAACTGCTTTACTGTAGCCAAATACAACAGAAGAAACCATAGCCCCAGGCCTAGGGCCCTCCAAAGCACAATCCATGGAAGGAAAAATTGGTAAGTGAGAATTAGTAAAAGTTGAAAATTCTTGCTCTGTGAAAGACCCTACTAAGTGGATAAAACGATAAGCAAGCTATGGTCTGGGAGAAATTATTTGCAAAATGTGTATCTGACAAAGGAGTAGTATCTAGAAAATATAAAGAGCTCTCAAAATGCAATAGTAAAAAACAATCCAATGAGAAAAAGGGAAAAAGACATCAACAGACATTTTACTAAAAAAGATATACATGCAGCACAGAATACATGAAAAGAAGTTCTACTCTGTTAGTCATTAGGGAAGTGTCAATCAAAACCTCAAGGAGATATCATTATATACCTATTGGAATGGTGAAAACAAAAAATAGTGACAACACCATATACTGATAAGGATCTAGAGAAACTAGGTCCCTCACACATTTCTGGTAAAAATGCACAATAGAAAAGCTGCTCAGGAAAATAATTTGGCAGTTTCTTCTAAACAACTACAATGGCACATAACTGCCACATAACCACACAATTAAACTCTTGGGTGTTTATCCCAGAGAAATGAAAATTTACATTCACACAAAACCTGCACATAAATATTTATAGCATCTTTTTCATGATAATCAAAAACTAGGACACAGGTGTCCTTCAATGTGTAAATGGTTCAAAAAAAAAAACTGTGGTATATTCATGCCATGGAATACTACTGAGCAATAAAAAGGAATGAACTTATAATATAAACAGCAACTTCAGTGAATCTCCAGAGAAGAAGGCTGAGTAAGAAAAGCCAATTCCTAAAGTTTACATATTGTATGATGTCATTTATATAGTGTTCCTGAAATGACAACATTATAGAAAGGGCAAGCATATTTGTGGTTGCCCAGAGTTAAGGAAGCAGCAGGGGGTGGGAGGGAAGTGGATGGGGCAGGGCCATGAAAGGGCAACATAAAGGAGACGTATGGGGATGGAAATGTTCTAAATGTTGAGTATCGATTTCAAGACCTCGTTAGGATATCCTGGTCCAGTTTTTCGAGATGTTATTTTTGGAGGAAACTGGCAGAAGGTGCCTGGGATTTCTGTTTTACTTCTTACAACTACATGTGAATCTACAATCATCACAAAATAAAAAGCTTATGTTTAAAAAAAGTAAATACACTGGATGAGTTGACATTTGTCAGTTTTTAGCCCTTTAGACCTTAGTGTAAAAAATATTTTTATTAGAAGGAAACTTCAGGGGGCGCCTGGGTGGCTCAGTGGGTTAAGGCCTCTGCCTTCGGCTTAGATCATGATCACAGCGTCCTGGGATCGAGTCCCGCATCAGACTCTCTGCTCATCGGGAAGCCTGCTTCCTCCTCTCTCTCTCTGCCTGCCTCTATGCCTGCCTCTCTGCCTACCTCTCTGCCTCCTTGTGATCGCTCTGTCAAATAAATAAATAAAATCTTTAACAAAAAAAAAAGAAGGAAACTTCAGGGAGAACAGGATGACCCCAGGTGCCTTGTGAAAAGAAGATGGGCACACACCAGAGGTTTAAAGGACCTGAAGAGGGGCACCTGGGTGGTTCAGTGGGTTAAGCCTCTACCTTTGGCCCAGGTCATGATCTCAGGATCCTGGGATTGAGCACTGCATCAGGCTCTCTGCTTGGTGGGGAGCCTGCTTCCCTGCCACCTGCCTCTCTGCCTGCCTCTCTGCCTACTTGTGATCTCTCTCTCTCTCTCTCTGTGCCAAATAAATAAATAAAATCTTTAAAATAAATATATAAATATATAAAGGACCTGATGAAGCCAGATGCAGAAGTTGAACTTCATCAGCTTCTTAATTAAGTCCAGGGCTGGCCCTGGTAGGTGCCTTGCAAAAATTTTTTTTATAAAGCTCTCTCTGTCTCTCTGTCTCTCTCTCTCACACACACACACACACTGCTAATTACAATATATCCTTCATGCTACTGTTACTCAAAATATTATTGATTTATGTCATGGGACTACAGTCAAGGAGGACTACTTTCAAGCCAAGGCAAGCTTTGTTTACTGAAGCCACATCTGTTTAGTGGCAATTATAGCCTTAAATGGCAAGTGAAATAGTTTTCTTTGACTCCTCTCCAAACCTCCATGTGTCCTCTCTTCTAGAGATCACAGGTGGCTCATTCTCTTATCTGATCCATTCTCCCTTTAAAAAAGGTTTGTTCAGTGTTTATGGATTTCTTGTTGCTATTCTCTGTGCATTGGCCTCCCTGTTCAGTGGCCAGTGCCACCAGGCCATCATTATTGCTCCAACATCAGCTCTCAGTCTTCCACTACATTCCAACTACCACCCCTGTGTTCCCTGGTGTTAAGGGAGTTTTTTCTCAACTATGGTAATTTGTTAACCAGAAAGTTAAGCTTCTTTCCACTTTTCTGTTTTCTTTGTTTTAAAAGTAAGTTGGTAACAGGACAGAATTATTTGAGTTTGCTTTCTGTCTCTAATCCCAGAGGTATTATGTATTTCCAAAATTAAATGGTAGATTTGAAATAAACCCTCATACCATAGTGCTTGTAAAAACAAAGAAATAGAACTTGAGTTGCCAGAACTCCATCTTTCTATGTGACCACTTAGACATTTTTATCGTGTTTGAAATCGAAAATGGTAAGACAGAATGAATGTAAACTTCGAGGTGTATTATTTTTGTTTAGTGAGTACAAATTTTAGTTCATTCAAAATGATTCTTACTGAATATTAATATCTTTAAAACTGAAATTTCTTTTTAGTTGTTATTTCTTCTGATTTGTTTTTAAACTGTTATTATTCATAACATAATAATATGTAAAAATAAAGGTTTTTAATCTTTGACTCCAAAAATGCATTGTCATTAAAAAGTGTTAATCTATTACCAGTTTCCTTTTATACATCATAATATTTATATTTATATATATTTTTCACTCCACAGAATCATTTCAGAATTTACAAACACCCACTACCAGCCAGCAACAGAGTATATCATTCTTAACATTCCCTCCCCTGGATGACAAAACTGTTTCAGTAATAATCACAAAATTAAACAAATAATCAATGATGGCCAGAAAAGAAAACCTATATTTTATTTAATGGTATGTATGTTTACTGGCACACACACGGGGTGGTAAAAAGTACATAGCTATAAATATTACAATTCATAAAAGAAAATCAGTAACCGATTAATAATTTTTAATGATAATGTATTTTTGATAATGCATTTTGGAGTCAAAGATTAAAAACCCTGGGTTACCTGGATGGGTTCAATCGATTAAGTGTTCAACTCTTGATTTCGGCTCTGGTCATGAGGATCTCATCTTCATGATCTCATCCAGCTCGGCCCTCAGCTAGAGTCTGCTTGAGTCCTGACCCTCTGCCCCCCACCACTCACACACCTGAGTGTTCTCTCTCTCTCTCCCTGTCTCCCTAAAATAAATAAATCAATCTTAAAAGATGAAAAACCCTTTTATTTACATATAGTATGTTATGGTAATGAATAGCAGAGTTTATTTATTTATTTTTTTAGCAGAGTTTAAAAACAAGAAGAAAAAGAACTAAAAAGAAATTTCAATTTTAAAGATATTCAGTAAAAACCATTGTGAATGAGCTAAAATTTGTCCTCACTAAACAAAAATATTACACGTCAAATTTTACATTCTGTCTTACTATTTTAAATTTCAAATGTAATGAAAACGTCTAAGTGGTCTCATAGAAAGATGGACTTTTGGTAACTCAGGTCCATTTCTTTGTTTTTATAAGTACTGTGGTATGAGGGTTTATTTCTGATCTACCATTTAAATTTGGAAATACATAATACCTCTGGGGTCAGAGACAGAAAGCAAACTCAAATAATTCTGTCCCATTACTAACTTACTCAAGAAACAAAAGCGTGTGGGTAAGTCTCAATATATTGGAAGCTGACTGTATAACAGGGACTTTTCCATATTAACTTTCATGTAGAATGCAGTATTTATTAAAGGAGAAGTAATACAAATGTGCTCATTTGAAGTTTACATATACTATTAAAATGTGACAGCATCCCCTGGGGATATAAACATATGTTTATAAAAAATAAAAAATAAAAAATAAAATGTGACAGCATGCCAACAACTGTTAGACCAACAAAAGATTTTGAGGGGATGAGTATTTTATCACTGACATCATTTAGAATTGCTAGCACATGGTGATAAGCAAAAACTTAACGACTTTAACTCGGCTTTACAATTGTTTTCAGCACCTCTAGAGAAACGCAGCCCCTATCACGGGCAGCCAGGGTGGATCACTTTCACCTCCTCACACTTACTTTGCTACTACATGAACAATCTGGCCCGTAGTGTGTACCCTGATTGGTCTCTCCTTCTAACAATTCAGTGCTTCTTACATTTGTAGCAGGAAAATAATTCAATCTATTAAGGATAGGAGAACAGAACTTCCTTTCCCTTCTGCTTTTTTACTGCTGTGAGAAGTCATCTGATATACTCTTCTGAAGTGGGAGGAAACCTTCCACAAAGTTGAAAAGAGCAGTGTTTGGGCAGTTTGGTTGGGGAGATGGGTTGGTAATCTTTAAGGAATTGCTGCTTGCTTACCGTTCACCCCTTTTGGATTTGTTCTCCTCAGTATTGAAGAATAGCTTACTAGCTCTTTCAGAGAAGGTTTATAGATAGGTCTCTTAGGTCTCCCTAAGGTCTCTTAGGGAGGTTGTTGAAGAACAAAATTTTCTTTTTTCTCTATGTCTCATGTGGTGGTTAGGGTCATGGTTCCTCGGTATAGTCCCTACAATAGTAGAATCTGAAATATGTAGGAACTTGTTAGAAAGTATATTCTCATCCCACCTAAGACCTCCCGAGTCAGAAACTCTAGGGGTTATGTGTTTGCATAAATCCTCCAGGTGATTCTGATATACACTAATGTTGGAAAACCACTGATTTAACTAATGAACGACTTCCTAGGTTGATACTGAGGTTTTTCTTCATAGTTTTAAAAATATTATGTTATGACTTATACCATCTACTGTTACTGATGAAAAGACTGCTGCCATTCTGTCTTTATGTTTTATTGAACTGTATGAAGTTCCCAGTATCCAACCATATTTTGTTGAGATAAATTTACAAATAATAAAACTCACCAATTTAAAGTACATAATTAAATGAGTTTTGGCAAGTGTACAGCAATGTAACCATCATCACAATCAAGATATAAAACATTTCCAACACCTAGGGCACCTGGGCGGCTTAGTCAATTAAGCGTCCAGCTATTGATTTGAGCTCAGGTCATGATCTCAGGGTCATGGGACCAAAACCGGCATAAGTCTCTGTGCTCAGTGGGAAGTCTGCTTGAGATTCTCTCTCTCCATCTCCCTCTGCCCCACCCCCCAATATAAAAAAATAAATCTTAAAATAAAAAACACATTTACAACACTCAAAAATATTCCCTCATTACCCATTACAATCTATCCCTCTTCCCATCCCTGACAAGCACTAATCTCTTTGTCACTATAAATCAGATGGAATTTTCTAGAATTTTGCATACATGGAATCATATAGCATATACTCTTTTGTATCTTGCTCCTTTCATTTAGCATAATGCTTTTGAGATTTATTCTTATTATCGTATCTGTTGGGAGTTTGCTCCTTTTTATTGCTGACTAAAATTCCACTATATGGGTAAACTACAATCCAAGTAGTGGACATTTGGGTCAATATAGTTGTCTTGCTTTCTAGCTATTTACAGAGGGAGGGGAAATCCCATAGCAGTTACTCTTTCAGAGGCAGAAGCAGAATCCTTGCTCAGTCATTTGTGATCTACAGCTGATCTCTATTTCACATGGCTCAATCCAATAGCTAATCTTTTCTTTCTATCTTGAAATTTTAAGGTTTTCTCTTGTACCTTGACTTTCTATGTTTCCACTCTACTATATACATTCAGATTTGTTTGTATTTATTCTACTTAATTCATTTGTACAATTTTTACCTGAAGACTCATATCTTTCCTTGATTCTGGGAAATGTTCAGCCATTATCTCTTTAAATATTTGCTCTCCTCTTGTCTCTTTTTTCTTTCTCTGCATTCTCTCCCAGACATCTGGTGTAACCTCTTATTTTATATTTTAATTTCCATGTCTCCTAATTTCCCTTTTGATTTTTCTGACTTTTCTCTCTGTGCTCTGCATTCTGTATAATTTCTTTATCTATCTATCTATTTTTCTATCTATCTATATATATATATACACACACACACACATATGTATATTATATATATATATATATTCTGTAATTCTAATTCTGTAATTTTCTCTTCAGATGATCTAAACTACTATTTAATCCAATTGTCTTAATAAGTTTTCTCAATATTTTAACTTCTGGGGTTTCAGTTACTGATTGCTAAATAGCAAACTATCTCAAAACTTAGCAGCTTAAAACAACCTTTTAATTTTGCATGTGATTTTGTAGATGAGGAATTCAGAAGAGTTTCCATCTGAGGTTCTTGCTTAGGATCTCTTACACAGTTGCAATCAGACAGTGTTTAGAGCTAGAACAGCAGGTTCTGGAGAAGTTATAGATGGCCAGAGATCTCTCTTTCTTTAGTCATGGGACCTCTACGTGGGGTCACTTGGGCTTCCTCACCCCTGACCACTCCTGGGCATCTGGACTCCTTACATGGCAGCTCAGGACTCTAACACAAGTGATCCAATTAGCAAGGCAAAAACTACCCCACATTTCTGATGTAACCTCAGAAGTCTATTCTACAATTACAAATTTTCCTCATTCTATTAATTACAAATGAGTCACAATCATGTTCCTTAAGGGAGGTGACACAGACCTCACCTCTTGACGGAAGGAGTGTAAAGGACACATTGTGAGAGAAAAGCATGTAGGATGGGAAGCATTGCTGTGGCCATCCATGAGTAACGGTTTTGGAAGATACAATCTGCCGTGCTACGTGATTCTCTTTCAAATGCCTCCTTTTAATAAAAGGATGTCCGGGGTGCCTGGGTGGCTCAGTGGGTTAAAGCCTCTGCCTTCAGCTCGGGTCGTGATCTCGGGGTCCTGGGATCGAGTCCTACATTGGGCTCTCTGCTCAGCAGGGAGTCTGCTTCCCTTCCTCTCTCTCTGCCTGCCTCTCTGCCTAGTTGTGATCTCTGTCTGTCAAATAAATAAATAAAATCTTTTAAAAAAAAATGATGTCCTATACTTACAAGTTCTATTGCTCTCCTCCCCCCCACCCAACTTTTTGAATACTTTTAAGCACATTTAAAATCTACTTTGCATGGTGTCCTAGTTTGTGGATAAGAACCTATCAAGCTTTTCCAAGGTTGTCTTTGCTAGGGGTTCAATGGGATTCACTGATTACACACAAATATTTAGTTTATATTTTGGTACAGGGCTTCTATATGATGGGATTACTGTGAGAATTTGAGCCTGAATAAGCAACAAAGAATAAGGATCTATATTTCTTAGCTGATTCTTTCGATATCCATGGCCTAAGGATAGGAGCCTGGCCCGTGATCTGCAGAGAGCCTAACTATAGCCTTCCCCCATGTACAGAACTAAAGACTTGACTGAACTTTTTTTCTGGTTGTTAAAATCCATACCCAAAGATGCTAGGATTACTCATCAGACATAAGTAGCATTCACATCTATAGATTCTCAATTTCTGACACATGGACATTTCTATTTCTTATTTACAAGTTTAGCTATATACTTTTTAAAAAACATTTTTTGGTGTCTAGTAACTTGAAGTGTAGGAGGGGAAAGAAGATTTCCCATGTTTTCTTGGTCCTCATCTTGACCAAAGTCAACTGTGTTTCTAAATGTAGAACTTTGGATTGCTGAGTGTTTGAATTTAATGATTTTTTTGATCACCTAGCCTCATTTTAGGAGAGAGAAAATAAGGCTTTTTGTGTGGAAGGACAAAGAAGGCAGGGGTGTGTATTTGAAGAATAGGCAAGTTCAGCACCTGCTGGATTCAGGTCACAGATGTCAAGGACCCATTCTTGAAGAGCTGTTCCAGTGTGACTCTGCTCCCCGCAGAGTCTGCAGAGGACTGTAGTGACAGTCACTATTCAATGATCATTCTATCCCTATCAGCTCACTATCCAGTCATCAATTGAGTAGAACTCTAAACTGTACATTTTCTCAGAACCCTTGACCATAAGCTTTCCACTTGAGAGGTGAAGAGTAGCAACGCTCTACCCAGCCATGATTCTATTCAGGCCACAATATTTGCCAACTTTAGGAGAATTCCTCAGAAAACTGAAATGAACATTCTGGAAAGCCAGCAAGTTTTGGCTTACTTTTCCTTCATGGAGAAATAAGGCATAATAGAGCATTAAGAATCTGGGCAGCTGGAGGATTCACCCGTGTCACAAATGCAGATTTTAGGCACAGGTGAGATAAGAGGTGGTGAGAATCCTAAGGAAACTAAATCTAATCCAGCAGAGCCAGTTCTTGGTAGGAAAATGTGATTTTATTAAAATTAGTCTTCCCATCTTTCCCTCTTCTTGATATTTATTCAAAGGGAATTATTTTCAGACTTCTGTCTGAAAACTCCTTTAAAATGGAGACTTATAAGGGTTCATATTTATGCAACTGCTCTTGTATAAGCAAGATGATAATGATAAAGATGACTCACCAAACACTACCCATTCCCCAAGGTCCAGTCAAATTATCACCCCCCTGTGTGAAGTCTTCTCTGTCAACATGAGCCCATTCTGACCTCTTCTTTCCTCTGACCTCCAACTTATTGTCTATTCCACTCACTGGTCACCTCATACATGCCTCAGGATTTTTCTTGTCATTATCTCAAGTTATTTATCTCTAAAATTTTTGTAAACTTCTAGTATATTGAGGTTTAGACTCTCTAACCAGATTATAGAATTTTTAAGTCTAGGAATATACATTGCACATCTTCATCTTAATAATTTATAGCACTCACTATAGGCTAAGCATGACACAAGGGCTCCATAAATATTCATAAATGATAGCTTATTTGTTCACTGTTCTTGTTTGGAAGTTTACATGATATACCATATATTCAGAAACTGGGATGCTCCAGAATACAAAGAACCCTTGAAGAAATGAGTCTGTTTCAGCATGCCTCCATTTTCCACTGCAGCACTGAGATGGCAAAACTTTCTCGTCTCTGCTACACTGGTAGATGAGAAGCTGCTTGTTGTGGTTATTAGTGTTTTAATTGCACAACATAAATATTTTTAAATATAAGGTTACTGTAAAGCCTTGGCACAATTATGCCTCACTTTCTACAAGTGACATAACTCTGAAAAATTAGATGAAAAATGTTTCCACTGATTTATTGTTTGACTTTATAATTTAAAGTTTGGTATGGGTCTGTCAGTTGCACAATTAAATATACAGTAGGAACTTGAAAAAAAGAAAAAACTTAAGTCAGATTAAATTGACCTGAAATAAGGACTCTGCCCTAATTGTATATTGTATAATGTATAATGTATAAATAAAATTTAAATTACAATGTAAATTGTATAAATACAGACTTTTCTCCTGCACCATCCTCCAACAACACAGAGAACATCCATCAGTGACCCATCATCCAAGTCCCTCTGTCTGATTTGTACTCTCCCTACTCTTGCTTCTTCTCTTTGGAGCCTACCTGGTGAAACTCTAAATGGAGTAAGCCAACTTTCTGCTTTCAAGGCTCTTGAGCCTTAAATATTGAACTCTTCTGAAGACCATATAGCCCAGTGGATTTCACCATTACCAGTCTCCTCAACCACCTCCCCAGTGGTATCACCATCACCAGAACTCATAGTAACTACTTCACCTCCCACTTAGCTGGAAAAAAAAAAATGCATATATGTGTGTATGTGATAAAATGCGAACAACCTCAACAAAATTGCTGCTTTGTTCAACCCCACCCACATCCCTTCCCTAACAAACTTTTTTTTTTTAAGATTATATTTATTTATTTGACAGAGAGAAATCACAAGTAGGCAGAGAGGCAGGCAGAGAGAGAGAGAGGAGGAAGCAGGCTCCCTGCTGAGCAGAGAGCCCGATGCAGGACTCGATCCCAGGACCCTGAGATCATGACCTGAGCCGAAGGCAGCTGCTTAACCACTGAGCCACCCAGGCGCCCCCCTAACAAACTTTTATAACTGAAATGTGACCTTGGGTGTCCCTCTGATGATCAGAGACCTAAATAATTTGACCTAAGACTTCAGCCCTCAATTTCTCTACCTGTGTAAGTCAAGAGAGCCTCCTTAAGATTTATGCAAATGCAATACTTAATTGCCTTTGCCTTATCTATTTGTTTTGCACCTTGTGTTTTGTCTCTAAGGAACCCCTCATAGCCAGTATGCTCACCGTGGCCCCTTCACTATTTTCCACAGGTAATCCTATTACAATAGTGGTTTTGTGAATTTCATAACTTCATTGAGGCTTGAAGTTATGGGGAGGTATCATATGGGACACACATTGCCTTTCACCAGTACAATATCTTTACTCCCTCTTATGTCAGAAACCATCCAAAGCCCCTGCTCCTTATCCATGAGCCATTGAAGTGTGGCTTACTTCCTAATGCTTCTCTTTTGAGGTCTAGTCTTCAGATCTTTGGGATTCTGGAAAATGGAATTTTCAATATCTCATTTTACGTATCTTTTTTGAAACTTTTCTTTGCTTCCATTTTCAGTGAAAGGCCGTCTTTTATTTTTTTTCAACAGTTGGAGCCTTATTCCACTACTCATTCTTGGGGTTCTATCATCCTCTGAGGCCTTGCTTTACAAATTATCTCTCTTCTTTCTTGCAACTCTCCCCACAGCTTATAAACAAGCAAAGTTAATTTCCTCTTGCAAGAGACAGACAGTATTAAACTTAAAAACTTCTACATAACAATGAACAGATGAAGAAACAAACTATAGAATGGGAGAAAATATTTGCAAACTATACTTTTGATAAGGGGTTAATATCTAAAATATATAAGAAACACAACACAATAGCAAATAATAATAATAATAATAACTCAAATTTTAAAATGGGCATATGAAAAGGTGCTATAAATATCACAAATCATCTAGGAAATGTAAATCAAAACTGCAAAAAGATATCCCTCTCTCCTGTTAGAATGGCTATAGTCAAAAAGACAAGAGCTAACAAGCATTGGTGACGATGTAGAGAAAAGGAAACCCTTGTACACTGCGGTTGTAAATTGGTATATCCATTATGGAAAAGGGTATGGAGATACCTCAAAATATTAAAAATAGAACTACAATATGTTGCAGCAATCCCCCTTCTGGGCATATATCTGAATGAAATTAAATCAGGATCTGAAAGTGATATCTGCATCCCCTTATTCACTGAAACATTATTCACAATAGTCAAGATATAAAACCAACCCAAGTGTCCATCAACAGATGAAGGGATAAAGAAGATGTGCTATTTATACACAATGGAATACTATTCCACCATTAGAAAGACGGAAATCTTGGCTTTGGGGAAAACATGGATAAACATGGAGGACATTACGCTAAGTGAAATAAACCAGACAGGAAAAAAAATTGCTATGTGATCTGACTTATATGTGGAATCTGGAGGAAACCAAAAAACACATAACTCATAGAAGTAGAGAGTAAAAAGAATGGTGGCTTCTAGGGGCTTGGTTGGGTGAATAGGGAAAGGTTGATCAAAGTGTACAAAGTTGTAGTTACATAGAATGAAAAAGCCTAGAGATCTAACATATATGCCTGATTGCTATATTTAATAATACTGCACTGAACACTGGAAATATGCTAAAAGAGTAGATTTCAGGTGCATTCATCACACCAAAATTGTAACTATGTGATGAGATGACATAGCTGGACTACAGGAATCATTTTACTAAGTATATATATATATATCAATCATGTTTGTACACTTTAAATATATACAATTTTTATTAAAAATACAGAAATGAATGGAAAAAAGAAAACTATTAAAATTTTCTTCTATTGTACTTCCCTTCAAGTTATTATTCTATATATTTTTTTCTCTCCCTTATGTTCAGGCAACAGAGTTTTCTACCTTAGTGTTACCAGTTCTCCTGCTCAGTCCCTTCCCACTACAACCTGGCTTCTGTCCCACCACACCATTAAAACTGCTGTCCCCTTGATCACCAATGACTTCCTCTTGCTAAGAAATGGCTAACAGTAATAATGGTTAGGATTTAATGAAGAAGCATCAGCGCTACTCTAAGTAAGTACTCGTATCAGTGCTACTCTAAGTAAGTACTCGTATCTCTACAAACTCATTTGTTGTCCCATCAGTCATATAAAATAGATACTAAAATTATTCCCATCTTACAGGTCAGAAAACAACTTTCCTTGGAGAGGTAAAGTAATGTGTCACACAGCTATAAATTGCTGAGCCAGGACTTGAACCCAATTCTTTTTGGTTCTAGTACCAGTGATTGGATGTCTAGGTCATATACATTCTCTCTCCGTAAAATTTAACCCTGTTACCACTCCCTCTTTTGTACAATTCTTTACTGTTTTGATTTCCATGAAGCCACTGTCTCCTACACTCTACAGCTACTCAGTCTCTTTTCTAGGCTCTTCTTTTTTGACCCATGCTTTAAATGTCAGAACTCTCTAGAGGTCTGTTCTCAGCTACCTTTTACTTTTGTACCACATCATCTCCTTGGGAAAATTCATATATTCACCAGGAAACTCTTACTATTGTTTGTTGACAACAAACAACTGCAAGTGTCCAGGCAGTTTACTCTCTTGCTCTCCAGATCTGAATATTTAAATGTCTTCTCAATATAACTTGGAAACACAAAGTCAGTATGTTCTAAATGAACCTACCTGTCTGCCTCAGCTGCCATCTCACCTTGAAAAAATGTCTTTTCTTGAGTGAAGAGCACTCTATCTATCCTGCTAACCAGCCAAGTCACCCTTAACCTTCCTCTCCTGCAACTCTCACATGCAATTAAACAAACACCAAGACCAATCAGTTCTACCACCTAAATAATGCCCTTTTTTTTACAGTCACTTTCCGACTTCAAGCCTACATGATTGCAGTAGTCTCCTTTCTGGTCTTCCTGAACCCAGTCTTGCTGTCTTTGATCCATTCTTCAGTCTTCAAGCTACAAGTTGGTTCAGATATTCACTACTTGCCTCTCATTATCTTTGGACTGGCAGCTACTTGGGTCTTCACAGTTGCTCCATGTGCCTCATTGGGCACCCAGCATAAAGAGTAATGGCCACCCATAAGCCTATTGTGGCCAAAGAGATTATTCTAAAATTCAAAAGTTATCAAGCTCTCCCTTGATCAAAATTCTTCAGGGGCTCCCTGATGCTCTTAGAAGACAATCCAAACTTATCATGATGTATCAGTCAGCTATTACATTAATACTATGTAACAAACAACCCCCAAATCAGAAGCTTACAAAAATAGTCTCTTATTATCACAAGTCCATAGGTTGACTACAAGTAGACTGAGCTAGGCTAGAATTCATTTTTTTGAGCTCCAGGATCCAAATTATAAAGGTAGATCAGGTTCAGATCTGCACACGACATAAAGGATTTCACAATAAAGGTCCTGCCTTGTCATCCAAGTTCTTAGCACAGAACCTAGTCTATAGGAGATGATTACTAAATGTTTGCTGAATGACAATGAAGCCAGATAGGGCTGGCTTTGGGGAAACCAAGAAGTTAATTTCTGTGTCTGCAGCCTCCCGATTCTCTATGCCATTTTCACCTTTATAGTGTACCTTTTTTAGGAAGCTGGTTCCCTTGTGATCACTTCCCTTGGTTCACCACTAAAACCCACTCTCACAAAGGTGGTACACCCAGTAATTTACACATTAATAAAAAATATCAGTCTGTTAACCCTTACAGATTTATTTTGCATCTGAGCTTACACTGAAGAAACTGTAGCAGGACTTTGTCTCCTACTAAAAGAATTTAAATTACCTAGTAAAAGTAAAAGATAAAAATTTAACACTAAATAAATGACAAGTTATATTGTCTTCCAGGTAAGGTTCATTCAAAAACCAGACTCAACTCCCATTAATTTATCATACAGATGTCAGCTCAACCCCTTCACAACTATGTTACAAAAACTTTCATTCCCTGAGGTGCTTTATTTTAAGCCCTCCAGGATGA
Organism: Mustela putorius furo; assembly: GCF_011764305.1. Lineage (NCBI taxonomy): Eukaryota > Metazoa > Chordata > Mammalia > Carnivora > Mustelidae > Mustela > Mustela putorius. The sequence goes on along the minus strand of NW_025421321.1, from coordinate 18,292,245 downwards.
AAGCTTTCTTTGAATGTGCTACGGATAAAGACAGCTGCCACAGACAACGATCTTCCCATAACACACCAACATTCATGCCAGCCTCTCCCACGATTAATCCTTCAGCCTATGGTGTACACATGGCTTCTTCCAGTCAGATCCCAGAATGCCCCTAGAAATAGGTCATCTGAAATAAACATCAACCCCGCTCTAAAAAGATTCTATGCCTATGTGGTCATAACCCAAAAAAAGTCCTTTGGGAAACAGGACATGTAAACAGCAGAGCCCAGGCATCCTTGCATCCTGTTCCTTCCTTCTGAACAGCAATTTCATATTTGGCCTCTCTCAAATCAACAGCTCTCTGTTCTCTCCATTGAGTTTGGGCAATTTCTTTCCCTCCTCCCCTGATGTCCACTGTTTGGCCCCTTAACATAATACTTGTAACAGTAAATATAACTAAGATGCATCTCTAAGCCGGATTGCTGGGAGTGGGAATTGCAGGGTGCAGTGTGGGGTTGCAGAGGAAACTAATATTTATTGTGAGATTTCCACACACCCTGTTCTATTGTTTTACATACAGGATGGAGTTTAACCCTCATAACATTTGTCTGAGATATCTGTTATTATTTCTATTTGTAAATAGGAAAGCCACAGCTCACAGAGGCTAATTAACTGGTCTTCGGGTCCCACAGCTAGTAATCAGTAGAGATAGAATTAGAACCCAAACCTGATGAATCTCCAAAATCCATGTCCCCAGCACCTGCTATACGTCTCAATGATTGAGTCTTCTTAATAAAAGCAAGACACATTTCTAGAATTGTGTAGTAAACAAGAAACTTGTTTTGATGAACCAATCAACAGTTTCCCAATTAACAACCTCATAAGTGTTGAACTTCAGGTTAGACATTGCAGGTAAGACAGAGAAGTAGGTAATGGTCTCTTTGACCTCCAGTAGCTTATGACCTTGGAGAGGAGAAGATAATCTTGCATCCAACTAATGGATGACTGTTCAACTGTGTAGTATAGTCCAGAGATAGGACAGGCCATTGTGCACTGAACCAGGAATGGATCAGTCAGGGCTAGTTGCAAGAAACTAGATTTAAGCAGAAGGATTTTATTTAACAGCTAGTGGGCAATACCACTGTAATTTGGTGTCACTAGAATGGCTGTAATAAAAAAGACAGAGAATAATGGAGATTATTTGGCAACTAAGATGTGGAGAAATTGGAACCCTCACGTATTACAAAATAGTGCAGCCACTCTAGAGAACAATTTATCAATTTCTCAAAGATTAATCACAATTAGCATGGCAGAAATTCTACTCCTAGGTATATACTCAAGAGAAATGAAGAGAAAATATCTATACTTATACATAAATGCTCATAGAGACATACAAATATCTATCAAGAACCCAAATACTCTATCAACAGATGAATGGATAAATAAAATGTGGACTAGCCATACAATGGAATATTATTCAACAATAAAAAGGAATGAATTACCAATACATGATAAACATGGATGCAATTTAAAACCATTATCGTACATGAAAGAAGCCAATCACAAAAAAACTCATGCTGTACAATTCGGTATATACGAAATGCCAGGATAGGCAAATTTATGGAGGTATTAAATAGATTAATGGTTGCCTAGATCCAGGAGTAGGGAAAAGAATGGAAAGTAACTGCTAAATGGGTATGGGGTTTCTTTTGCAAGGACAAAATGTTCTAAACTTAGATTGTGGTGATCATTGCTCACACCCATTAATTTACCTTAAAACATTGAATTGTTCACTTTAAATGGGTGAAATTATATGGCATGTGAATTATATCTCAATAAAACTGTTTAATAAACTAGTGGGTAACTCAAAGAATCTCAGGGAGGCTGGAGAACAGACTTAGAGGTTGTGGAGGCAGAAACAATACTCTAAATTATTTGGGCAACTGGAATGGCAAACACATCACACCCATTGCTACTGGGCACAGACTGTGTTGCTTGCCCAGAGGACACAAACAATTCAGCTACAGGGAACACACCCATTACTGCCTCTGGAAGACAGATTACTTGCTGCTGCTACTGCTGCTGCAGCTCCCACTGGCCACCAGAATGGATTCTGCACCATTCCTGCTTCCTCTCACAGCTAGTTTAAGATGGGGACATCTCACTGGAATAGCCTAGGTCACCTGCCCACACCCTACCTAGCTGCAAAGAAGGCTGGGAAAGTGTGTATCTGGCATTATCAGGGTTGTAGGGGAAAATGGACCATGCCCTACAAGGGTAATTAATTCTCCAAACATAGAAAGGAGGCCACCACAAGGAATGACTAATGGTGCTACAGAAGGTTTCTCAAATTGGAAATAACTTTAGCTACCCTTTGAAAGTTTTTTAAAGATTTGTTTGTTTATCTTGAGAGGGGGCCAGGGCAGAGAAGAGGGAGAGGGAGGGAGAGAATCCCAAGTAGGCTGTATGCCCAGCAAGAAGCCCCATGTGGGGGTCAATCTCATGACCCTGAGATCATGAACGGAGATGAAATCAAGAGTCAGTCATTCATTATGGACATTGGGGAAGGTGAGTGCTGTAAAGTGTAAACCTGGCAATTTACAGACCTGTACCCCTGAAGCTAATAATACATTATATGTTAATAAAAAATAAAAAAAATTAACAACAACAAAAAAAGGGTCAGTCATTCAACTGACTGAGCCATCCAGGAGTCCATCTTTAGCTGCTTTTTGGGTGGGGGAGGGTAGTGGACAAGATTTGGACCCAGAAAAACGAGAAAAAACATTGCAATTGAGGAAATTCCATTGGGTGAATGGGCCTAAAAGCCTAGTTTTTCAGGAATTCACAAGCTCCTCCAACATGATGGAAAGATAAGACATGCCAGTGTCTTAATGGATAACAGAGAAGGCAGAGTGACACCAAGCTCTGGGCTATGTAGTTGTAGAGACTTTAAAAGAAAAAAGCCACCAAAGGGGGGTTATTAGAGGAAACCCTCAAGGTCCAAATCACTTGTCAGAATTTCTTTGTACTCTTTGTAGTCACCAGGGGATTCAGTGACAACTGGAAAGTTAGAAGCAACCAGTCCCTCAAGTATCAGGAAGGAGGCACCCAGGTGGTTTCTTCACTTCCTTTGTTTTGTCCCCTTGCAGGCCTGGGCAGGAAACAAAGCAGTGGAAACAAGGGCTGCTTTTGAGGTGTATTCAAATGGGGGCCACGGTGGCAGTTTGGGGGTGGGACATGTTATTTCTAGCTTAGACTGTTGAGACTTTGCCGAATGATTTTTTTCTCCCTGTATCTCCCATGAACACAGGATAGATTGATCCCTTCCTCAGACCATCCCACATCATTTCTTTCCATTCTTGAGTTCTATTTGGAGCTCTAAATCTTTGTTCCACCTGGGTAGCTGCCATGATGTAGGGCAGTCTGGAAGAGGGTCTGGCCCTTTCACCATAGTTCATTTCATTTTTATGCTCCCTTTCTATCTGGCTTTTCTTAATAGCTTTGAGATGAATTTCCTTTCAGCCTGGCTCTGGCCTTGGGAAAGCAAAGAGTTGAGTTATTACGCACGATAGGAGCATTTATTTATCTGGCTTTCATCAAGATAAATAACAAATTTATATAAAAATCTTAGCACATCAAAAAAATCCCAATATAGAAAAAATAAGCATGGTTTACTTAATGGTTTTGCAAAACTTTGCCATAAAATCTCAACATGGCAAATTAATTTGCTAAATAGTATCTTAACCTAAAGTCGCTTGTAGCACTATGGGGGCAGATGGAAGATGTGAATTTTAGGAAAGTCTCACCACGGAGCTTTAAAAAAAAAAATCACCACATCAGCGACATCATACATAAAAAGCAGGGATGATGGATTTGCCATCAATAAATTTAATAGCAGCCAGAGCACCATTTGCTAGAAATTCACTTTGAGTCTGAATTATTTTAAATAAGGCACCACACAGAAGGGTACGAAAGAAAAAAATTCCCAGATCAGTTTCCATTAATTTCCCAGCCAGTAACTTTGAAATGGTGTAGAATTTACAGATCAGCAGCAAAAACTCACTCAACCAGGAAGAAAATGGGCCATTTCTCTTTGGTGTCCAACTGAAGACTCCACTTAGGAGCTAATTCCTAATTCTTGAAAAGTCTTTTAACTATATCGTTTCTTGATTTTAACTGGCCTGAAGCACTTCCCATGATGCAGGGAAGTGTGAGTGGTTTGAGATTTCCCTGCATTACAAAGAGCATTGTCCAGGCCCCCAAGTGGCAGCCCACTCAGGTTAGCGGTAAGGACTATGTCACACCAACTGAGAGGAAGAAACAAGACATTAACTTTGGCTTTTGTCACTGGCAACTTGGAAATGCTGAGCAAGTGGAAGAGAGAAATGTGTATGCCTCATTTTTGCACCTCATTAGAGGAGTTTGCCTTTCTGTCCTGTCTTCCTCCATAGAACCTGCCTATCGCAGGGGCTGGGATTCGGGACAGTTATTTGGCTGGTTCTCACACTCACAAAGGGCTTCAAGTTCAGATGTTTGATGTTATCATCAAAGGAGGTCATCCATCCAGTCCCAGAGATGCACAGTGACTAAAAGTGGAGGACATTCATGTAAAACTTTCATGCAGTCTGTGATGCACTATACAATAACATTTCAAATATTATTATTATGCAGATAACACAAAAACAACACTCTACACTTAATGTAAATGACATTTAAAACACAATTATTTTTGCAACACAGTTTTGAAATTTTTAATATATATGTATATATATCTGTTATTGTTATTATTATATATTATATAATACCAAGAGCCTCAAAAATAAATAAATAGAGGAATAAAGGAGAACACAAATAGATTCCGTCTGGTAGGCTATGTTTTACCTTGTTGTTGTTGTTTTTAATTTAATTTAATTTTTTTCAGTAGTCCATAATTCATTGTTTATGCACCACACCTAGTATGTTTTACCTTAATGACAAAATGCTATCCATTTTACTCAGTTTAATTTGTTTCCAACTATTAAGCAGACCTTAAGATTATAAGTTGCAGAGACGATAAAAGCAATCTATAAATAAAAATAATAGTTACTATTCAGTAAGCACTAACTACATGCTGGCCAATGTACTAGACCTTTCCTATTACTTTCCTTAACCCATGACAATATTCACGTAAAGATTATTAAAGTAAAGATTACTAGCCACATATTACCTATATATAAACTGAATTGACATGTGCCTAAAATCACCCAGACGATAAAAAGAACTGGGCTGCTCAGGCAGTTAAGCGTCTGCCTTTGGTTCAGTTCATGATCCCGGAGTCCCAGGATCAAGCCCCGTGTTGGGCTCCCTGCTTCTCCCTCTCCCTCTGCTCCTCCTTCTGCTCCTCCCCCTGCTCAGCTCACACACTCTCTCTCTGTCACTCTCTCAAATAAATCAACGAAATCTTAAAAAAAAAAAAAAAGGAAGAAGAACTGGGATTTGAGCCCACATCTATTTGTCTCCAAAGGCTGTGTTTTTAGCCACTAGTCAAAGATCATTTAAATGACAGTTACTAATTCTATAGGAAAAGTAAAAGACATAACTGACCCGACATTCCACAGAACATCTCCCTGAGTCAGTACTAGACAAATACTTTCAAATTCTACTCTTGGCCTCCTTTTTCTAAACCTCTTATTGACCACCTCCCGTCTATCAGCTCAGTTTTCCTTTGGACAGATAATAATCATACACCTAAACAGGCTTCAGCTTTAAATTTTTGTGTTCTCCTGAGGTTAAACCTTGACTGAGATTTGGATAGTTCAGAAAGTCCTCAGCAACCATTCACAGATCATTAGTAGAATGATAACCTTATTTACAGATGATAATGTTATACTTAAGTATTGGACTACCTTGCTTTTTCTCCAGTACCCAATACTGTGCCTTCAGGGAAGGAACTACCAATACTCAAATATTTTCACTAGCATAGTTACAGGTCATGTCTTATTTTTAACAAAGAATTGTAGCACTTTAATAGGTAAGATAGGTACGTGCAATAACATTTGAAAAATGCAAAAGGATATGTACTGAAAAGTAAGTCTTCCCACCCACCTACTCACTCCTGCCCTAGTTCTCTCTCTACCCGAAAGTAACCATGATCCTTAGGATATATTCCATGAAAGCATAAGTATTAAGTGTATCCATTGAAATGTCAATGTCCCACTCTGAACATTGCATTTTTTTTTAATTTTTTATTTTTTATAAACATATATTTTTATCTCCAGGGGTACAGGTCTGTGAATCACCAGCTTTACACACTTCACAGCACTCACCAAAGCACATACCCTCCCCAATGTCCATAATCCCACCCCCTTCTCCCAACCCCCCTCCCCCCAGCAACCCTCAGTTTGTTTTGTGAGATTAAGAGTCACTTATGGTTTGTCTCCCTCCCAATCCCATCTTGTTTCATTTATTCTTCTCCTACCCACTTAAGCCCCCATGTTGCATCACCACTTTCTCATATCAGGGAGATCATATGATAGTTGTCTTTCTCTGCTTGACTTATTTCAATAAGCATGATACGCTCTAGTTCCATCCATGTTGTTGCAAATGGCAAGATTTCATTTCTTTTGATGGCTGCATAGTATTCCATTGTGTATATATACCACATCTTCCTGATCCATTCATCTGTTGATGGCCATCTAGGTTCTTTCCATAGTTTGGCTATTGTGGACATTGCTGCTATAAACATTCGGGTGCACGTGCCCCTTCGGATCATACGTTTGTTTCTTTAGGGTAAATACCCAATAGTGCAATTGCTGGGTCATAGGGCAGTTCTATTTTCAACATTTTGAGGAACCTCCATGCTGTTTTCCAGAGTGGCTGCACCAGCTTACATTCCCACCAACAGTGTAGGAGGGTTCCCCTTTCTCCGCATCCTCGCCAGCATCTGTCATTTCCTGACTTGTTTATTTTAGCCATTCTGACTGGTGTGAGGTGTGAACATTGCATTTCTAATGATAGGTCTTTAGGAATGTTTCCTATCTGTACAGGGCTGCTTTCAATTCTTTTGTGTGGTGGGGGGCTGTATAGTGTTCTATGGATGAATGTACCATTATATATTTAACCAGTCCCTTTTGATAGACATTCAGGTTGTTCTCAGCATTACACTATTAGAAACCAGGACTTTCTGGGGCGCCTGGGTGGCTCAGTGGGTTAAGCCTCTGCCTTTGGCTCAGGTCAGGGTCCTGGGATGGAGCCCTGAGTTAGGCTCTCTGCTCAGCAGGGAGCCTGCTTCCCCACCCCCCTGCCTACTTGTGATCTCTCTCTCTCTCTGTGTCAAATAAATAAATAAATAAATTGAAAAGAGAAACAATGCGTTTCTGCATGTAACAATTTATGTGCGTAGACATATCTATAACATTAATTTCTAGAGATGAAGCTATTTGGTCAAATTTAAGCTGCCTTTTCCAGAAGTTGTGCCAATTTACACTTGTTCAAATAATTGCTTGCTTCTTAGTATGTTACAAACTTTTGGATCTTTGCCAATCTGTCAGGTTCAACTTGCATTTCTCTTATTATAGGGGTGATTGAACAACTCTTCCTATGTTCACAAATCATCTGTATTTCTTTTTTTGATAAAACACCTAATAATATCCTTGGTCAATTTTTCTATCGGGTTGTTGATGTTTTTTCTTATTAAGAACTTTTTTTTATATTAAGGAAATAAACCCTGTGGAATATGTGTTATTAATATTTTTTCCTCGATTTGTTTCTTATATTAACTTTATTATTTCTTGGCAAGCAGAATTTTCTTATTTTTATTCATTAAAATTTATCAATCTTTTCTCTTAGGGCCTCTGAGACTTGTAAAACTTGAAAACCTTTTCCCACATTGATGTTGTATAGGAATTCTTGTATACAGTCTTGCATGACTTCCTTATTTATATTTAAATCCTTTCTACATCTGGAATATGTTAGATAATTAGATAGGAGAGGAAAGGTAGTAATCCAAATTGATTTTAATGTTCTAATGACCATCAAGTGGCTCAAAAACCATGTTGAATTTCCTTTTTTTCAGATAATGCTTTATTAGCACACTAAGAACTCCAAAACTGGTGTCACCTTCATCCTCGGGTTCCTTGTAAAACCAGTCCCAAGCAGTACATGGAAAGCAGCATCATTACCCCTTAAGAAATAACCTAGTATCAGTAGAATGTGTTTCAATGAGAAGGAAGGTGACTGGGCAGACAAGTTTTAGAAGCCCTAAAGCTTATGAATTTGTGGGGTGGGGAGGAGGTAGAAGGAGTGTTCTTTAAGAAAAATAATATAAAGTTAAAAATACGAAATTAGATATAAACCTGAATATTTATTTAGAGTGTAAAGAGAAGTTACATAACAAATTTAAAAATGGAAAAGTAAATGCATTCTGAAAATATTAGAAAATACAGAAAAATAACAAAATAAAGTAACCTAATAATATTTTTATTAACTTCCTGATATCCTCCATAGTATTTTGGCTGCATATTCTTTGATTACCTTTTCATATGGCAATGATATTATAATATTGTTTTTCATAGAAAAACTAGAAAGATAATTCAGTTTTCCTCTAGTATTCCTCCAGGTTGATCAAAATTTGTTTTTTATTAATGATGGTTTAGAAATTTTCCTTCAGATTAGATGTGATATTGTTATTATCATATAACTTTGTGGGACTGTTGTCAAATTTGAGGAAATCTCTTATCAAATTTCTATCATATATAAACCATAAGATCTCAGGCCATTTCAAAGTTTCTTATTCAATGACTAACCTTAAATTGTCTTTGAATTGATGATATCCACTCACCAGTTTGTCATCAATGCCCTCATTGTAAAGTTCACATGTGTTTTATATAATTATTTGTTATCCAGTATTTTCTGCCGAATCATAAAACAATATAAATTTTTTTCCAGTATGTTCATATGATTTTATCATTTTCACTAGTCGGACTGTCAAACAATACAGGAGTTTGTTCATTACTACTATTCAAAATGCACCTCTTCCATTTAGTGAATTAACTGCAAATTTGGGGGGATCAAATGCACTTTTTATTGCTTGTTTGCATTGCTTTCATTTCAATTTTATTTAATTCAGCATTGCTTTTATTCCATTAATTTCTATATGAAATTTTCTTGATCAAAGAGGAAAACCAGAGCACCTGGGTGGCTCAGTCACTTAAGCATCTACCTTTAGCTCAAGTCATGATCCTGGGATCCTGGGATCAAACCCGATTCTGGGCTCTTTGCTCAGCAGGGAGCAACTTCTACCTCTCCCTCTGCTCTTCCCCCTGCTTGTGATCTCTTCTGTCTGTCAAATAAATTTTAAAAATTTAAAAAGAAAAAGAGGAAAACCAATAAGTTACAGCTAAAACTGTACTCTGAGGAAAATATATAGCCTGAGTCCCAAAAAATACATTTCTTTGTAATGAATTTTTTTTTTAAGAAGGTAGTAAAAGAATGAGGAAACCAAAAGAAAATATTATAGGAGATAATAAAGACAAGGTTGGTATTTTTGAAATGTATAAAATGTTGTGGAACTCTTATTAAATCCTCAAAGTTTAATATTTGAAAAAGACCAATAAAAGGGGTAAATCTCTCTCAAACCTAATAAAGGGGTAAATATAGAAAAGAACACCACACGACTGGGAATAAGAAAGAAGATATTATGAGAAAATATGATGAGTGAACATTAAATTGAACTCTACAGCTATGATTTGAGAATATAGAGGATATAAATGTATTCTTATTAAAACATAACCTTACAGGGGCACCTGGGTGGCTCAGTGGGTTAAAGCCTCTGCCTTCGGCTCAGGTCATGATTCCAGGGTCCTGGGATCGAGCCCCGCATTGGGCTCTCTGCTTGGCAGGGAGCCTGCTTCCTCCTCTCTCTCTCTCTCTCTGCCTGCCTCTCTGCCTACTTGTGCTCTCTGTCTGTAAAATAAATAAATAAAATCTTTTTAAAAAATGACATTACATTAAAATTGAAGTTTCACCTATGTTGCAAGGTACATCAGACTCTGTCTGCATCACTATATTCCAAAGGAAGGACTAAAGTACATGCAAAATTTATAAAGGCAAATTTATAAAGGCAATTTATAAATACAGGATTTATAAAGGCAAAAAATTATTACATAATTTTAAAATTTCTCACCCATCTTGTAGTCACAAAAGGGTCAAGAGTTGGAAATTAAAGAGAAATTTGTCAGGAGGCTTTCTTTGGAAATAGCTGAGCTGTGGTTCCTACTCTCCTTCTCCACCAATCACAGGGGAATGTTACCAGCTGACCTCAAGTCTAATCCTAGAGATTTCAGTTGGACAGCACAGAAAGCCTGATTTGTATCATTGGGAGGGAGAGGGGATGGTGGAGAAGAAAAGTTATCTGGGGTCTTAGTCCCATCTAAGAAATCTCCTGAGCAAGAGAATAGCCATTCCAGTGGCAGAATGTAGGCAGGTATATTGGGACTGATCTGCCCTGTGGTGTTTGTTGGGTCAGAGGACAAAACTTTCTTCCCTTAGACCAGACATAAGCCTTGAGGGAGAGAGAATCAGCTCTTTTGATTCTTGCCAAGAGCACAGTGTGAGAGGGCTATGACAGTCCAGCAGAGAGAGTTTATACAGTTTATAATGGTAATGGGGAAAGTAGAGATTGAGGGCAGAGAAAGTGCATAGAATTCATTGCCCACATCACTAGATTTCCTGTCAGAAGTACCCAGCTGGAAAAATCTGAAAAATTATACAAGTGGCCATGAGAGAAAAGAAAAAGAAAAGAAAGAAAGAAAAAAAAAAAAGAACAGGCCTAGGAAATGTGAAGCCAGCTTATAACAGTATCTGTCAAAAATGAACTTTCTACCCATCTTTTCTCTCCTTCCTCTGGGCACATTCCAGCTCTAAAGGAATTGGAAATAGCAACTAATAATTGAGTGGAGGTGAGTAAGAGAGAGAAAAGGTTTCTCCCCAGCGATGACGGTGGTGGTAGTGTCCTTCTTTAATCTCTTTTATTTCCTATTTAAAAACAGACAGAGCAATAGATAGCAGAATGAAACACCCATGCACGGGTAACATTTATACTGAAACTAATTGATGGGGTATCTACACAAGTCCCAAAATACAAGCAGCTGAAGACAGACTGTCAGGAGCCACAGACCCGCATGGTATCCCAGAGCTTGCATAGGAGAAAGCAGAGGAAAGCAACACAGCATCAGACAGCTATGCAAACAGAAGACCCCAAAATGGCTAAAAGGTATTTACTGCAAAAGATGGAAGGACAATGAGGGAGGAGCAGGTAAAACAGTGAGGGGTTTGGCCCAACCAAATAGCAGGTGAGCACCAGGAGCCCCTAGCAAAGCTGAAACCCTCTGGCCCCTGTGTGCTGCCCAGCCCAATTTCCCAGGGCTCCCTTGCAGGATGGGGCCTCACACTGATGAAGAACCACTGGAACTACTCAGGGTTTGGTCATCTAAGCAAAAACAGAAACTGATGTGTAAGGTTAAGAAAACTAGATTAGCATAGAACCTTTCAATGGCCACACCATATAACAGAGGATATGGAAGTAAAATAATTAAGATACTCAAAAGAAGAAAAATGTGAGCCAAGGATCTTATATCCAGAAACATTGACTTTCAAATATAAGGGGCACAGATCAAAGATGATCAAAATACAGTAATTCAGAGAATATTGTATCCATGAGGCTTTCCTGAGGAATCTATTAGAGAATGAACTTCAAACAATCAAAAGGGTTAGAGAGACATTGACATAAGACTAATGGTGAACCTTAAATATGGAATATATATATCTGTAGAGACAAAAGTAAATGAGTATTAAAAGGAAGAGTGTCTGTCTGGTAGGTAATGTTTATATGCTCAGGCAATATAGATGTAATACAATTATTAAAAAGATGAGGGGAGTTAGGGAGAGCATAATGAAAAAAATAATTCTAATTATTCTCAGTAAATAGTATTGTTTTACTGAGACTATTGTATATGTGATATATAGAATTAAATAAATGAGTAATCACGAGACATCTGAGTCTCTCATCCCCCTTTTCCTTGAGAACCAAGATTATTGCGGAAGAAAGGACATGCAATTATAATATAAAAGAAGCTAAGTAAAAACCCATAGACCTGAATTTAAATTAGAAATATCATATAAACTCATGAAATGGTTTACCTTTGAAAATATAAATATAGATTTAGACACCTATACTACCTAGCTTTGTCCACTAAAAAAGCCTAGAAACAGTAACCAACCCAATAGCAATGGGCTAAACTAGTACCCAAAATGTCTTAAAATACCATTTCTCACTGAAAGAAATCTGTGTTTCTGAGAGAAATGGCCAATTCCAAGTCTGTCACAAGAAATGTACAAAAAAAGCCTAGAATGTCCTGTAACACTAAGCAAGGAAGAGTCTGAATGTTTCAAAAGAACCCAGAAGCCAACTAGAAGAGGCTCATACTGACCAAAGATAGAAAAATTTGAGCTTCAAAAAGATAATAATTGTAATTATTGAAACCTATCAAATATGTTTCAATCCATGAATTCATAATATTTTAAAAAGACAGACACAAAGGCCACACCTCATATGAAATACCTCGTATTCATTTATATGAGATATTTAGGGGTGCCTGGGTGGCTCAGTAGGTTAAGCCTCTGCCTTCAGCTCAGGTCATGATCTCAGGGTCCGGGGATGGAGTCCCGCATTGGGCTCTCTGCTCAGCAGGGAGCCTGCTTCCCCCAACCTCTCTCTGCCTGCCACTCTGCCTACTGTGATCTCTGTCTGTCAAATAAATAAATAAAATCTTTAAAAAAAAAGATTTCTTTAAAATAAGAGAGAGAAATATCTAGGATAGGTAAGTCTGTAGAGACGGAGAGCAAATTAGTAGTTGCCAGGGGCTAGAAAAAGGAAAGAAAAGGGAGTGAGTACTTAATGAATAGGGGGTTTCTTTTGGGGGTAATAAAGATATTCTGGAACTAGATGGAGTGATGTTGTACAACATTGTAAATATACTAAATGTCACGAATGGTAAATTTTGTATTATGTATATCTCACCACAGCTTTTAAAAAACTGGAGAGCCTCCTAGGTGGCTCAGTTGGTTATGGGTCCAACTCTTGATTTCAGCTTAGGACATGATCTCAGGATTGTGAGATGGAGCCCTGTGTCTGGCTCTGTGCCAGGCACGGAGCCTGCTTAAGTTTCTCTCTCTGCCTTGCCTCTGTTCCTCACCTGTCCTCTCTCCCTCTCCCTTTAAAAACAAAAACAAAGACAAGACCAAAAAAAAAAAAAAAAAAAAACCCAACCTGAGAAAAAAACCTAACTGATCACCTTTAGAGAACTATAGGGAAGTAATTCATTATCTTAGAAGCTAGTAAATAGAAGAAAAAGAATCAAGCTTTTATCCTGCCTTTCTTATATTAATCTTGCCACTAAATAACCCAAAACTAGATTAGAGAAAAGGAAGTAGAGGGGGAGGGAGGGAAGGAGGGAGGAAAGGAAAGAAGGAAGGACAGAATAAATGCAGGGAAGAAAGGAGAGAAGAGTTTGCAAATGATATAACTGTGTTACTAGAAAACTCACGTGACAAAAACTGTAGAATTAATAAGAGAATTTGATAAGGTGACTGAACATATATACATACAACACACACAAACAAAAAAAAGCTTTTCTCTATACTTTCAACAATGGGGAGAAATTTTCATTCATAACAATGGCAAAACTTACAGAATATCTGGGATAAAATTTTACAAGGTGCAAGACCTACAGAAGGGAAACTCATAATAAAGAATACATGAAATGAGACCTGAACATAGAGAAAAGTTGATCATGTTCCTAAAGGGGAAGACTTAATTCACAAAACCATGTGCCTCCCGGAATTAATGCGTAAAGTTAATACAATTCTAATTAGAATCCCAATAGAGAGGTTTGTGTTTGTTTGGAAACTCAATAAAATTATTGTAAAGAAGTCTATGGAAGAATAACTTCCAGGAATAGCTAAGAAAATTATTTTTTAAAAGGATTAGGAAAAGGGTACATGCTGTACACAAAGGTGGTTTGACCTAATGGTTAAGAACCTGGGCTCCAGAGCTTTGGTTCCAGGCTCCACTACTTACTACTGGTGTGGGGCAGAGCGTGTTTCTTTACCTCTGCCACCTTATTTCCATCATCAGTAAAATGAGGATATTAATAGTACCTGTCTCATAGAGTTTTGGTGAAGATTAAATCGAAATTGCTTAGAATAGGATATAGTAAACACTATAATTGTGCTCTGTTATCATATTGCCACTGTGATAAAGTCAGTGTATCAAAAGAGTATCATAAAGCCCAGGAAGTAGGCAAATAGATACTGAAACATATTAGAGAATCGGAAATAAAGAGTCAGAGTTATTAGATAAAAGAGTTATTAAATAAAGAGTTTATTTATCGGAAATAAAGCACACATGGGAACTTAATGTACCACAAAGGTGGAATTTGAGCTTTGCAGAGAAAAATAATTTATTTACAGAAGTGGCACAATGGGCTAGCCATCTGGAAGAAATGCATGTCATATACAAAAATATATTCCAGATGGATTCCAGATATAAATGTAACAACAAAAAAATTAAACTTCTAGAAAAATTTAGGAGAATAATCCACCTTGGTTTGAGAGAGTCATTCTTAAACAGGACAGAAAACTCAAATACAATAGATGAAAAGGCAGACATATTAGACTACATCTGATTTAACAGTTTTGTATGGCAAAAAGCATAAATATAAATAAAATAGGAAAAATTATAGTCTGGGGAAATATTGGCAACTTTTGTTTAACAAATTCATTTATTTAACAAATATTTGTTTGAACACTTTTTATAGGATGGGTGTAACCAGAGGCAATGCTGAATAAAACTCCCAGCAAATACTCCAAGTCAGGGTTTGATTTATTATTTTGTCATTTTTCTGAGTACCTATATTCATGGTACTTATGTTCTATCGAGAGATGATAACCTATGACTGATAACATACAGAAAGTTCTTGAAAATGAGACTGAATACAGTGTTAAGAATGGTAAGAAAATATAGACAACTCAGAGAACTCCAAATAACCATAACAGTGAAATTATATCTGTTGCTTTCAAAATAAGGAAACACTGTGTATTTTGTCGCAGTTCTGTGCTCAGTGAACTCATGCTGGTAGATTGAATTCAGTCATGATGAGAATATTTACACCAGGGAAATCAGCAAAAGCTATAAGTCAGGTTTTGATTTATTATTTTATTTGTCTAAACTTAGGAAAGTGTTGCAGAAAAATGTCAAAACTGCAGATGAAACCTAAAAGTGTGGTGTATCTGTGGTCACCACATTATGAATTCACAGAACATTAAGGCAATATCCTTCCAGCATTAGAAAACCATTATCCAGTTCAGCAGAGAAGTCACTTACCTCCTCAGCAAATGAGTGAGCTTCAGACATAAAGTGGGCTAAAGCTGAAAGAGATTTCAGTTTATAAGAGGATAAAAAACTGTTTAATAGTAGATCACATTTCAGACTGAATGGCAATACATTTATTGGGGAAAGAGAGAACTGGAACGGAACTCCATTTGTCAAATCGTGGTTGAACTCCTTGTTCCCCAACAATTAACCAAAGCATTCTGTAAGACTCAGTTGGGTGTACGGAACTTGTCATAGCTTACTGTGTATTTCATTATTTGTAAATTGTATGTCTTTAATATCAGTAACATTTATAATAAACTTACATGCATATGTGTGCACACTGTGTGTGTGTGTGTGTGTGTGTGTGTGTGTAGAACCAGTGAAGCCCTTTACCAGCACACCGTTGCTTCCACCTACATCCCTTTAACCAGAATTTATTCCCATGGCCAAGGAAGGCTTGTTCTATTCTAGGCAAACTTGTGACCAGCTAAAAATTCTATTCCTATGGCAAAGGATAGGCTGGATTTAGGGAAAGAACTAGCAGTCTCTGACACAGCATTATCATTTTCATTTTATGTGGGAGGAAACTGAGACTCAGAGAGCTTAAGTTAACTTGCCTGAGGTCATTCATCTAGTAAGAAGATGAGCTGAGCTGAGATTTGCACTCGTGTTTGTTTAGCTTCAAAGGTTTATTTTTTGTTTTGTTTTGTTTTGTTTTTCTCCACACCATTTTCTACCTCCAGAAATATACTGAGTTGGAGGCAATGGTGGAATCTGCAAGTGAAAGATCTTTTCCCATAGGTACGTACTTAATAAGATGACTAATGGAGGAAAGGGTTTCTATCACAGAGAAAGAAGTCACGGAGTGGCTGCGGTGAGGAATTCAGTGGGAAAAATGTGTACTCTCTGCAATTTCATTAGCCTGCGGGGAGATTAAATCTTTGGGTTTATTCAGAAAGGTAGGGAACTATATACTCTCTCCATTTTTCTCAGGCACAGTCCACATGCTTTTTTTTATACTTCAGAAATAAACATTGCCACAGACACATCAGTAGACATGAAAGGTGGCCAGGAAGAGGAGAGGGGGTGGTTGGATTGCGGGAATAATGCATCTTAGCAAATTCCCTTGCCCCAGTTGGCAATAATGCCCTCACCTGAATGTAGTTAGCTCTGTGTATAAATCTTATATACTAGACTTTAAACCCCTTGAAGGCAGGGATTGTATCTTGTTAGATGACCTAATGTAATTTCTTCACATAGTCAATGAGTAAAAATACTGGTTGAGTGAATTATCACATAAGTGGAATGGGATTAAATGTACTCAGTATTTGTTTATATAATTTGCTTCTTATTTTTCTTTGGCTGAGTATTCCCTGAAAGAGCCTTCTCAGGCGCCTGGGTGGCTCAGTTGGTTAAGGGACTGCCTTCGGCTCAGGTCATGATCCCAGAGTCCTGGGATCAAGGCCCGCATCGGGCTCCCTGCTCCATGGGGAGTCTGCTCCCTCTGACCTTCTCCCCTCTCATGCTCTCTCTCACTGTCTCTCTCTCAAATAAGTAAATAAAATCTTTTTTTTAAAAAAAAAAAGAGCACTGTCTGTCTTTGGGACCAAGGTTATTAAATTATTTATTCAGCAGATACCCATTAAACTCTCGCCATATGTGAAAAATCATCAAGTGAAAATCTTCACTTGATGGTTTTTCCATTCCAAGGAAGATCCATTCCTTGGACTAGGAACTCCGTGAGGGTGGACTACTTGCTTCCTTCCTCAGGAATGTCCCATAGAGGAGTGTATACTCAAAATGCAAAGTTTGTTTAAAAATAGCTAGCATTGGGCGCCTGGGTGGCTCAGTGGATTAAGCGAATGCCTTCAGCTCAGGTCATGATCTCAGGGTCCTGGGATCGAGTCCCTCATCGGGCTCTCTACTCAGCGGGGAGCCTGCTTCCCTCTCTCTTTCTCTCTCTCTGCCTGCCTCTTTGCCTACTTGCGATCTCTGTCAAATAAATAAATAAAATCTTTTTTTAAAAAATAGCTAGCATTCATTGGATGCTTGCTATGTGTTGGCACCAACTGTGTTCTCTGTATTATTGCACTTAATCAGCATAACAACCCTGCGAGGTGAAAACTATTCCTCCACTTTATAGACTAGGGACTTCATTAAGAAAAGAAATAGTAAAAAAGATCACACAGCTATGAAGGGTCAGAATCCCTGGGTCCCCAATTCTTTTTTTTTTTTAATTTTATTTATTTACTTGACAGGGAGAGAGAGTGCACACAAGCATGGGGGAGAGGGAGAAGCAGACTCCCTACTGAGCAGGGAGCCTGGCGTGGGGCTCTATTCCAGGACCCTGGGATCATGACCTGAGCTGAAGGCAGATGCCTAACTGACTGAGGCACCCAGGCGCCCTCTGGGTCCCCAATTCTTTTTTTTTTTCTTTAATTTTTAAAATTAACATATAGATGTATTATTCTTTCAGGGGTACAGGTCTGTGATTCATCAGCCATACATAATTCACAGCACTCACCATAGAACATACCCTCCTCAATGTCCATCAACCAACTACCCCACCTCCCCTCCCCCTCTCCAATTTAGTAACCCTCAGTTTGTTTCCTGTGATTAAGAGTATCTTACGGTTTGTCTCCCTCTCTGGTTTCGTCTTGTTTCATTTTTTTCCTCTCTTCCCCTATGATCCTCCGTCTTGTTTCTCAAATTCCTCATATCATTGAGATCATATGATAATTGTGTTTTTCTGATTGACTTATTTTGTTTAGTATAATACCCTCTTGTTTTATCTACATCGTTGCAAATAGCAAGATTTCATGTTTTGATGACTGCATAATATTCCATTGTATAAATATACCGCAATTTACCATTCATCTGTTGATGGACATCTAGGCTTTTCCCATAGTTTGGTTACTGTGGACATTGCTGCTATAAACATTGGGGTGTACATGCCCCTTTGCATCACTACATTTGTATCTTTGAGGTGAATAACTCTGGGTCCCCAGTTCTTATCCTTTATGTTATCCTGACTTCCCCTGGGCTACTGGAACTACCAATTCTCTGGGGGAAGCTGCATTGAAAAATAATAAGCCATTGAACAGCCTATCCCTCCAGCTCTGCCATAGACCTTAGAGTCTTTCTTCAGTCCCTCCCCTTCTTAATCAGGACTGACAGACAAGGATATAGACATCGAATTTTTAGACTAGGTGCCTTGTAACAGAATTAAATAGTGAGCACCATTTCTGACAGGCTCCAGGGTTTTGTTTTGTGGTATGGGTTATAGACTCTCTCACCTGTCCCTGGCTAATTAGAAAACTAAGAGTTGTTTTGTTTGCTGAAATTGGCACCCATGTGTTGAAAATGCCTTCAAAGAAACAGTGGTGTTTAATGGGACCATTTAAAAATTCCTGCTTTGTTGGGTCCAGGATAGATGATGGAGAGGGTGTATTTACATTCCCTTCCCCCAAGCCCCACCTCAAACAAGAGTGAAGACACACAAAAGAGAATAGGAAGGAGGATCTGTTCACAGACTAGAGAATTTGATGACTTTCTGGAAAAGAGAAAGTGGATAAGAACTTATTTACAGGTAGAATAGAGCAAAGGAAGCTGTAACCCCAAATGCACATGGAGGATAAAGGCAGAGTTGGATAAGAAATAAGGAAGTAGGGGGTGCGGGGAAGAGAGGAAGGAAGGAAAGAGGGAAGGAAGAAAGATTAGAAATGTCAGAGGTGGAAGGTTGTTGTTAGAAAGTTAGGCTCCATCTGTGAGGCAAACTAAAATGCAGCATTATTTCCAGCACGTATCAATGTATAAGAGAATGCAGTCCCTTTGACCTTGATGATTGAACAGTTTGTTTTGAACAGTCCCGCTCCTTCTCTAAGGGTTTGACAACAATGCTTGGTATGAGGAGAACCTTATTTAAAGAGTCATGATATTAAAACATCGTCAAAAGGTTTGCAACTTTTAGAATCAGTCCACAGAGAAACCACAGAGGGTTGTACAGGTACAGAATAGAAGGTAAAGGTTGTGAACCTGGACAAGGTGAGAGTAATAGTGTAGTTGACAGAGGTCAGGAGGGAAGGAGATGAGGAAAGATGAAACAGAAGTGCTAATACCCTCACGCATGGTAGAGAATCAAAAGATATTGTCTAAAGTTGATGTTATAAAAACTAGATGTGTAAGTGTAGTGTATAAAGGTGTAGAAATAATGAACGGAAAAGACAATAATAAAAATGTAACTAACAAAAGCTGGCAGTGGAAGGGAAGTAAAAGCTCTTATAAGTGAGCTGAATTCCCCATCTCTTATAGTAAGGAGTCAATTGATAAGATTTAAATTTGGTGAATCAAGAAATAAATGATAAGCATCTTATTTTGAATGATCATGACATACAACAGAAGAACTAAAAATAGAAATGGATAAAAATGGGTATTTCCTATCTATTCTAGAGAACTACTTCCACATATGCATAGGAAGTAGGGACAATGGTGTTCGGTACAGCTCTGTGTTATAATATTAAAAAATTAGAAATATCTAAATGCTCACTACACATAAATAAATGATGGCCCGTCATATTATACAACAGTATTTATTTATTTATTTATTTATTTATTTATTTGGGAGAGAGAAAGAGCAGGCACACAGAAGGAGAGGGAGAAGTAGACTCCCCACTGAACAAGGAGCCCCATGTGGGACTCCATCCCAGGACCCTGAGATCATGACCTGAGCCAAAGCCAGACACTTAACTGACTGAGCCATGCAGGTGCCCTATACAACAGTTTCAAGGAGTGAAATACATACAAAATGTGCTAACATGGAAAGATATCCAAGACACGTTTTTAAATTTATTATTGTTATTTTAGAGAGAGAGCATCTTAAGCATGCTTCATGCCCAGCACAGACGTGGGGCTTGAGATCACAATCCTGTGATCACGACTTGAGCCAAAATCAAGAGTCAGATGCTTAACCAACTGAACCACCCAAGTGCCCCTATCCAAGACATGTTATTAAGTCAAAAAAGCAAGTTACTGGATTATAAATGTAGTATACCATTTCTGTAAAATAAAAACCAAAACAAGAATCCCTATAAAAATGTTCAAGATCTGGGAGGAAACCCACCCATTAACAATGGTGGCTACCTCTAAGGAGGGGAATGTAATTGGGCTAATAGTCAAGAAGGACTCTAGCTTTGTCTGTATGATCTGACGTTTTTGCAAGAAAGTGTTCATATATGATTTGTGTAGCCTGAAACTGATAATTTTTAAGTGGTAACCACTGTGGCAGACATAGAGATTTTTAATTTAATACTACCACTCTATAATATAACAATTTCTTTTTTTACTACATGTATGTATTACTTTAAAATAATAATTTTAAACAGTAACAACAAGAATCCATGCTTTTTGCCCCTTCAGTTACAGGAAACTTCATAGAACAATGTTGCTGCAGGCAGTTCTCAAAGCCCAAAGGTTGCCCTCCCACCAGCCCCATAAATGATTGTTATTTATGACCACTTCGTGACATAGATGTGTACAGCTATTTACCATCTCTGCTGGGAGGATGGATGTTCACATTCATATGAGACAAAAACAAATCAAGATTCAACGAGACGGGCTGCTGTGGGCTTGGGGATTAGAAGAGCAAAAATAAAAATAAAAAACAAACCCAGCAACATACTCTAGTAAATCACTTCTCCTTTCTGTCTTGTTCTTAAGAAAGAATTTAACAACCTCATCTGGGTTGCAGACATTTTTACGTACTCGCCACTGAGTTTTAAAAAGCATGAACAAAATGTTTGGCTGAACTGGCCTCTGGACTGAAAGCTCAATTGTAATCATGGCGGATCTTTTTGTCTGGGATTCAATATGGCAGTGCGTGTATGTCACTTTGTTCAACAATGGCTCTTCTCTATTTTCTTATCTTTCTGAGCAGCCTTTCAGAAGTCTTCAAAATTTTACCAGACCCTGTAGGTTTCACTTCTTAAGACCAAGTGAGATCATTTGAACATTGGGGGACGAGAGAATTACCTCTTTCAATTCTTATTCAAATTCTGACCTTCCAAAAGCCTCCTTCCTTCAACATCCCACCATTTTGTTCTTTCTGAACCTCAAGGAGTGGGTTGAGTTTAACCTTCCTCTTCTGCTGCTTGTCTTTTAGGTATGGTACACTTGGGAAGAACCTAGAATCTTTCCAAAGCAAGGATCACAGATGTTGCTTCAGATGGTAATGTTGAGCACTTCGTTTTACCTATAAAGGAATTAGCCTTATTGAGTTTGTTCACAAACAATATTATTTAATCCTCTCAATGTCCCTGTAAGGCTGGGTTTTAAAGAAAAAACTGAAGTGAGAAAGGTTAGGAACTTTGCCCTAAGAGATACATTGCAACAAACTACTCTCTATTCCAGGCCTTCGACACAGCTCTCCTGGTCCAGTTAGCTGACCGGAGGTCTTTATTAAAATGCCTCCTAGGCCTGTTTTTAGCTTTTAATAAAAACACTTATGGGCAGTTTAGTAAACTTCCAGGGACTTTAACGGGGAGATCTGTTAATGAATCCCTTTGAAGTTGCCAGCTCCTTCCAGATATATTCACCGTGATACCATGAGTTGCTTTTTAACCTGCTGAAACAAAGCACCCTACCTTTGATGTTGGGCTCTGAATCCTAACCTACATTTCTACCCGGGGCAGTACATTCAGGGTGGTGAACTGCCACTTGAAGAGAAGATCCACATGCATGGTTTCTCCATTATCACCCTCTTTCTATTTAACTCACTTTTTTCTTTCTTTCTTTTCTTTTTTTTTTTTTTTTTTTTTCTGGCCTAGCTGATGTTGGATACATCACTCCTTAGCTCCTGGGTTTTGAGATATGTGGAAGAGAACCATCAGGTCTCTCCACCCAGAACCAAATAGGCAAAGTAAGAAGATTAAGGAACCTGGATGGCTCAATCAGTTAAGCATCTTCCTTTGGCTCAGGTCAGGATCCCAGAGTCCTGGGATCGAGCCCTGCATCAGGTTCTCTGCCTCTCCCCCTGTTTGTGCGCCCCCTTCTCTCAAATAAATAAAATATAAACAAACAAACAAACAAAAAAAAGATAGAGGACGGAAACATCACAAGATCTCTCCTGTCTTGCCTTGTGTCAGCTGTGGCCTAGGCCCTGATATTACTCCACTCACCCTCATGTTGGAGATACTTAAACCAAACTGTGAAGGACTCAAAGCTTGGAGTTTGGTTCCTCAAACCAAGTCTTCATTCACTCTCTCATTTTCCCATTTGCCATGACCCCCATTGTCCTAGGCAGTCCTAATGCTGCTCCAACATGATCTAGGCTTGTCCTTCTCTTCTTTCGAAGTTGAAAAGTTCTCATTCTCTGTCTCTTTTCCATTGGTTCAAGATGTCTGTGCCTTCTACAGAGAGCTAGCCTGATAAGCCAACCCATGCAAATATACTAAAAGGCTTAGAATAGAACCTCCCTTCTCCTCCCAAATAAAGCACACATAATTCGTTCAAGACTAAAAATATCCAAAACTAAAAAGAAAATTATAAATATGTAAAATTTTCCCCACCTTATTTTTTAACTAATTTATCCTGAACATCTTCCCACATCAATCAATTTTATGCAGCATCCTTTTTAGAGTTTCAAAATCCAGTTATACTTCCCTCTCTTCCCACTGATGAGCATTTAGTTTCTCTCCAGTTGTTCATCTTATGAACATCTTATATCTAAACTCATGCAAAGGATGATTTCTATATCATAAGGAATGCATGAGTAGGAAGGAAGTCCTGTTATGCAGCTCCATTTTCTGTGTATGTCTGAGGTCAACCCTCCTTCCAACAGTATCTCTGTCCTTCACTTGTAATTATCACTCTGAGACCTATTAGTTGGGAACCGATTTAGGGAAAGGACTTGGGAACCGATAATCCTTGATATTTGTGTCTAAAAATTCACTTTTATTTATTTATTTTTTAAGATTTATTTATTTATTTGACAAAGAGAGATCGAAGTAGACAAGAGAGGCAGGCAGAGAGAGAGGGGAAGCAGGCTCCCTGCCAAGCAGAGAGCCCAATGTGGGGCTCAATCCCAGGACTCTGAGACCATGAACTGAGCCGAAGGCAGAGGCTTAACCCACTGAGCTGCCCAGGCACCCCTAAAAATTCACTTTTATTGTATGTATTTCTATTTATCAGTTTGGATAAAAGCTGGTAAGATTTAACCAAAATCATCATGGAAAAATTCGTGAGAATTCTGTTTGGACAATCCAAAAGGTAACTGAGTTCCTGCAGTAAATTTGGAGTCTATGGGGCCAACAGCTGATTGGGCTTTGTTGTCCCTCTCTTCCAACATTATATTAGAATATAGGCATGATGATGATGAGGAGGAGGAGGATATTGATGGTAATGATAAGATAATAGACTCTAGGGCCTTCATCTACTGGCAAAATATCCTATTCCAGAAACAAACCTGTAGATAATCAGAACTTGAGTCTTCTCATCTCAGAGGAAATAGGAGGACTCAGTGTTCCCTTCCTCCACCTGCAGTGGGATCCAGCTGTGTATCCATAGTGCTGTTCCTAGTTCCATGAAGGGCAGACTTTACAACTCTTTGACAATTAAAAAGCAGACACTTGAGGATTAAACTAGAATTGAAGCAAAGTTTCATAAATCTCCTTTTAGCCACAAGAAGACTGTAGACTTTGCCTCCAAAATCCTAGGGATAAGGGGCTGATGTACCATCCATCACTTTGATGTGTTCAACATTTAGTTATAGAGAGAAGCTCAATTTTAATGGAATACAAGAAAAAGTGTGTAGTGGACAATCAGGTATTGATTTAAGGTATCACAGAGAGTGTGTATATTCTGTGTCAGAAAGATGGAGGATCTTTTCTTGTGACCAGAATTAGAGATATTTCCAGCAAAAGACACCTGAAGGGCATCTGTGTACTACACCAGAGGCAATTGCTAGGTTCTCAGCTATTCCTACCTCACACACCCCCTATTTTGAACAGTGGTCCTCTCATAAAGCTTTAGCTCTATTTTAAAGAGTGAGTTGCTGTTATTCAAAGTCCACTTTCATTTAAATAAAGAAAGGGTATCTTATATAAATGGGAGGTAGCCATAGATTTGGGGGGATAATAACAGTTCCTATGTTGTGTGATTCAAGGGGTACCAGAAGGACTCCACTCTGTCTTCCACCAGCCATGCCCACTGCATGAATGTGGAACTTTATTCATGGAGTCTTATGGCCTTACCAACTTTCAGAGTCCTCAATTATGATATAAATATCACTGGGAAGTGTCACCCAATCACCTGACATTTTAGAAGGGGTTCATTTATTTAGAAGGGGTTCATTAGTGTAGGGGCACCTGGGTGGCTCAGTGGGTTAAAGCCTCTGCTTTCGGCTCAGGTCATGATCCCAGGGTCCTGGGATCGAGCCCGCATCAGGCTCTCTGCTCAGCAGGGAGCCTTCTTCCTCCTCTCTCTCTGCCTGCCTCTCTGCCTACTTGTGATCTCTCTCTGTCAAATAAATAAACTCTTTTAAATAAATAAATAAATTAGTGTGATGTTTTTCTAATGAAATCTTATCTAGGATCCCAAAATATAAAAGGCAGAGTAACTCTGGCTGAAGCAGGTAGAGGGCTGGGGCTCACTTACATGACTTCCTTTTTATTCTGAGAAAATCCAGAAAAGCAGTAGTCAGTTGTATAATTTTTAAGTGAAATTTCAATTAGACATTTGCGGGACCTCTTAAATAACCCTGAAGAAACTTAGAGTTCTTTAATATACAGTTTGGGTCAGTAAACTGGACAAAATAGGTATTATGAGCTTCCCAACATAATGCAATATGAAGGATATGTCACCTAAGAAATATCTCCACCGGAAGGAAGGAAGGAAAGAAGGAAGGAAGAATTTTAGTAAACCCTGTAGTTCTAAAATATCTGTTTACAGGAAATAAGAGGATAGAGAAACAAGTTAAATTAGACTGTGGGGAAACAGCCAAATACAGAATGAGGGAAATTCTACAGGACAAATGATCCAGTTTGTTATGCAAATGAATAGCCTAACAAGGGGTAGGGGGGGAACTATTAGATTTTAAAAGACAACCATCCCAAAAAGACAAGCCAATTTAAAAAGGGGCAAAGGACTTGAATGACATTTATCCAAAAAAAGATGTGAAATGGCCAAGATGTTCAATATCATTAGACATTAGGGGAATGCAAATCAAACCCACCAGAAGATACCACTTTAAACCCACTAAGATGGCTGTAATAAACAATGTAGAATGTAACAAGTGCTGGCAAGAGCCCCCACACATGCAAGGCTGATGGGAATCTAAAACAGGGCAGCCCCTATGGAAACCAGTTTGGTGTTTCCTCAGAAAGTTAAGCATAACTGTATCATATGACCCAGGAATTCCACTTCTGGATATAAACCCAAAAGAACTGAAAATTGGCACTCAGACAAATATGTACACAGGCCTGTCCATAGTAGCAATGTTCATAATAGCCAAAAACACCCCATATGTCCATCAATAAATAAATAGGTAAATAAGTTGTGGTATATACATTTAATGAAATTATATATTCCATAGGAAGGAACGAAGTACTGATACATACTCCAATGTGGATGGTTCTTGAAAATATTATAGTGAGGTGAAAAAGCCAGACACAAAAGGCCACATATTATATGATTCCATTTTATGAAATATCCAGAACAGGTAAATCTCTAGAGATAGGATATAGATTGATGGTGGCCAGGTGCTGGTGGGAGGTGGGAGTAGAGAGCCACTGCTCTAATGGGGCTCTAGGTGTCCTTTTGGAGTGATGAAAATGTTCTAGAACCAGAGAGAGGTGGTGACTGCACAACATTGTGACTGTACTAAATGCCACTGAATAGTTCTCTTTAAAATAATTAATTTTGCACCATGCAAATTTTACCTCACCAAGGAGAGATAGATAGATAAACAGATAGATTAATAGATACAGAAATATAGGTTTAAAAAAAAAAAAGGACCAGAAATATACCAGCCAAATCAAATATGTCATCATTGGCTTGATCTGAGTCCATCAAAGCTGTTATAAAAATACATTTTTGAGGCAATGGGAAACTTGAACAGGAATTGAGTGATAGGTGATATTAAGGGATTATTGGTAATTTTTTTGTGAACTTGCATAGTGACTGTGTTTTTAAAAGCTCATTCTCAGAGATTCATTCTAAAGTACTTATGAATGAAATAATATAATGTCTAGGATGTGCTTTAAAATATTCCAAAAGGGGCATCTGGTGGCTCAGTCGGTTAGAAGTTGGACTCTTGATTTTGGCTTGGGTGGTGATATCAGGGTCCTGAGATTAAGCCCTGGACACTGCACCCCAGTTAGGGTTTGCACTCAGCAGGGAGTCTGCTTGAGGATTCTCTCTCCCTCTGCCCCTCTTCCTGCTCACACAGGAGTACGCACACGTGGGTGCTCGCTCGCTCTCCCCGAATAAATAAATAAATAAATATTTAATAAAATAAAATACTCAAAAAAATAGTTGAGAGGCGAAAATAGCTGAAACAAGATCAGTAAAATTTTGACAATTGATAAGGCTAAGTAATGGGGACATGGGCATCATTGCTACTTTTGTGTATATTTGAAATTGTCCACAATGAAATACATCTAATTTGGTTTAGAAGCCATGATTTATTTAATGCTATTTATAGTCCTTCAAGATGGACATGGGATAGGTCCATCTGGGAGGCTTTGGCAAACATGAGAAGAGAAGGAGATAGGGAGAAGGAAGAGCAGAGGTGGAGAAGAGGAATACTAGAAGAGAACATCAAAGGAATGTAAAACCACATAGTTCACAACTTTGCTGGGGGCAGGGCCCTCAGGGAGAGAAAACTGGTGTTTCCTCAGCTATGAACATGGGGTAGGGGACACTTGATGTATCCTTCCCAGGGCAAAGGAAACAGCATCCTCATGCCGATTACCAATGGCCAAACATTTACTGGGCACCAACCATGCCGAAAATACTATGGTTATTGGCAGCTCCAAGTGAAATCACAGCCTTAAACTGTCCTGACAACAGTTAATGATTGTATCTAAGTAGCCCTTACATAACTTGGGAACCACCGCTTCCTGGGTTTGGAAGGAACTCGAGGAACCACAGATAGCTCTTGATTTTGTGAAGTTGCAATGGCCTTTGCAGTGGTCGGGAGCCCTGGGCTCTGGTCCTAGCTCGACCAGTTATTAGCTGCGTGCACCTCTCTAGTTGCTGACTCTGAGCACCCCATTTGTGGAATAAGAGTTTGGATGGTTTCTCTCATTCCTTCTATCTCTACAAAGCATTCAGTTAATTCATTCATTCACTGGATGAACATTTATTCTATGCATAACCTGGATACATCTACAACTAGCAAAGAACTCTGTCTGTTAAACACAAAATCTCTTTAAAAGTTTTTCCTCAGCAGAACTCTCTATCTGCCTCTTGCCTTCAGGGTTGAGAGTTAGTCAGCGTTTCTCATCCGAATGGGAAATGTGCAACAAATATCTCTCTTTATCCCTAGTCATAGGTACCTCATTAGGTGGGACCCTAATAATGAAGAAGGAAAGCAGCTTTATTTTGCAATTATCAAAGGGCAAGGAGTTCTTGAATTTCCTTTCCTTTTGTTAAAAAAAAAATCCCAAATTTTGCCACCCAGAGAAAACCTCTTTTAACGTTTTTCTGTATGCCTTTTCAGGTATCCTTTGTAATGGTTATATAGTATGCCTTTGTATGAATGCACTATAATTTACTTAAATATTTTCTACGTGGGTAGCTCCCCACCGTGAAAATACTGGGGGGAACACCGTTGTACACATATCATTGTTCAGTTGTCCAAGAATGCTAAACGTGGAATTACCGGGTCAAAGGGAATGTACATTGAAAGGTTTTTTTTTTTTTCTCTCACCATAGCACATCCCTTCCCCAATGTCCATCACCAGCCACCCCATCCTTCCCACCCCTCTCCCCTCCAGCAATCCTCAGTTTGTACTTTGAAAGTGTTGATAAAGCTGTGTAAGTGCCCTCCAGAAAGACTAGCAATTCCCACTCCCCCGCAGCGCTATATGAAAATGCCTTTGCCGCTACATCCGTCCCAACG
This sequence comes from Mustela putorius furo, assembly GCF_011764305.1. Taxonomy (NCBI): domain Eukaryota; kingdom Metazoa; phylum Chordata; class Mammalia; order Carnivora; family Mustelidae; genus Mustela; species Mustela putorius. The sequence goes on along the minus strand of NW_025421321.1, from coordinate 18,263,737 downwards.
TGAGTGTTCGCATTCATTTCAGTCTTTGCCGATCAATTCTTCCTGACATTTCACAGGGTCTTCTATAATGCTATGTTTGCATTTCTCTACCTGAGAGGTGCTATAGCACCGTGGTAAGTTTATCCAGAGGTGGCAGCTTCCTTCCTCCATTTCTGAGGGAACAGGATCTATCACAAGTCACCTGAGCCTCCTAGCTCTTAGAGCAACAGTAAGGACTCTGCAGGCGGAGCCGGTTTCTCCCGTTCTTTGTCCTGCTGCTCTAGGAAACCAGCATACCCCCTCCACGCCGGGCGCCCAGCTTCAGGAAGCACTCGTTCAAACCACCTTCTTAATCACAAGCAGCTAAAAGTTAATTCATCACCGCTCCTGTTTTGGCTGTGTAAAATGAAGCCTTCCTGCACCCCAATTCTGCAATTAACACTTGATTTTTTTTTTTTTTTTTGGTATAAAGTGAACTTTACTAAGTAAGCAGCCATGAGTGATAGAGGAGATTCTGTTTTATTTGGATTCCTTTCAATTATGATTTCCTGCTAGCTGCCTGACTTACAATTAGCCAAACACAGAGGAAACACCACACCATAAGTAACTAAAACGTTCGTTTTAATAGGTGTTGGCAAAGACCTATCAGATTGCTAGGGGTTTTATCCCCCCAGCAAATTAAATACCTGATTTATTCTTCTGGCAAATTTTCCCTCTCCTACCCACACCCCCCCCCCCATGACATAACAGTCATGAGGTTATGAAAACAGAGGAGAGAGGTTATGAGAACCAGTAAGGCTTAGAACATGCTAGCTGCCAGCCTAAGCTGCCTTCATGGTGGTGTGAAAATTCCTGTTCCTGTTTCCTCTGCAGGAGAACAGGCCGTTACATATTGCTGTCAGTTGTATTGGGAGATCAGCTTTCTATCTGTGGGGCCTTTCCCCTGAACACAAGTCTCTCTCATATAAACCACCAGTCCAGGTAGTGTTTCCAGCCAATACACTGATAGAAGAAATGAGGATGTTTTATTCCCTCTGAAGGGGACACGGTGTGAAAGGCAGGCTTTTTAGAAGGGTCACACAGGGCTATGAATTTTTGCAGGTCATGAATCAAGCTGTTGATAAAAAGCAATGCGCTTTCCGGGAAGGTGTGATTTGAAGTAGTCTTGACCCAGGACATGGTGAATATAGAGCACATAAAATAAGAGACGATGGTCACTTGGGTTACAGGAAGGTGGCTCCAGTAATTTTTAAAAGTTGTACGTCGAAGGCTCCAGGGATTACTTTAAAAGTATATATAGTCTTTTGGAAGAATTTCATTTGCTAGGCACAAGGGGCAGCTGCTGGAGTATGGAGCCATTAGAGGGCTCCCCTCTTGGCTCTGCTTTGAATTCATACCCTCTCTTCCCCAAAAAGGAAAAACAAGTTGATTTAGGACAGCGTTACCCAACCTTTTGAACACATACCTTATTTAGATAAATGTAAAAATCTCAGACACATACTCCCACAGAGATTCTGACCGCCTCTACACATTTCTAACTGAGAAACCATTACCTCCTGCACACCCTTACCAGCCTGGGAAATTTTACTAGCTTTACTTGCTTTGGTTTTCATTACGAATAACAAGAGATTGTTTAAATTTGCCTTCAAAGGTTAAAAATGTCTTCTAATATTGAAAATGACTTTTCAAACTATACAGCTCTCCCAAGGATGGATAATGGATATCATAGAGGATCAGGAAAGTCCAGATTCCTAACACTCACTAGTCTAGCCTCCTTTCTGCCCTCCTCTGTGCACCAGCCTGTGATTAAGATTGTAGCCAAAAACTCTACTGGTCATTTACACTTCTGTATGAGTCTGTGTCACTCCTTTGCTTCTCTGCAGTCATATGCAGATGATGCCTTATCCCCGATGGGAAGTTGAAAGTCTTTTGACTGGGAGGCAAGCAGTCACAATTGTATTATCTGAAACCCCAAATCCAGAACCCACATGGACCTACTGAATCAGTTCCTCCAGTGGTGTGGCCTGTGAACTTTTGTTATTGCAGTCACCCCAGCTGGCTCTGATGCATACCCAGATTTGTAACCAACCAGCTGACCCTGCAGCAGACATTTACCTTCTGGGCTGCTCCAGTTTTGTTTTTGTTTTATTTTGTTTTGTTTTTTTAACACTCATCACATTTTAATAATTCTCCACTTTGGGAATCCCACCTTTGCATTAAAAGCTCTAAATAAACTATGTTCCCAGATTCCTTTGCTGCTAGGTGTAAGTACATGACAGGTTCTACCATTCAGAGGCACCTATGTGAGATTTTGTTTCCAAAAGAGCTATCTAAAGGAAACAGCCTAGACACTGGATCCAGTTATTCCGCATAGGTGGCCACAAAAGCTGTGTATTTCTGAGAAATGCCAGTGGTGCAGCAGCTAGCAGAGGTTGTGTTGTTCTGAGGTATGTGATGGCAACAGTTCCCCCACCAGGCAAATTCAGCAGTGTGGACCTAGATGCTACTCCTAGGAGCTCAGTCTAGCATACTGATTTTCAACCTTGGCTGTATATTGGAGTCACCTAAGGAGATATTTTTTTTAAAACAGCGATGCCTGCATTCTACCCCCAGACAGTCTAATTTATGGGATGGGGTATAATATGACCATTAACTCCCAGACAATCCCACTGTGCAGTCAAGTTTGAGAACCTCTAATCCAGAGGTTCTGCCTCTTTTCCTTCCAACAATGATTTAATAAATTTATCCCCAATTAAAATAGCTAAAATGCATTCTCCCATCTGCAACTAAAAAGCCTGACCAGTGCAGATTCATAAGGTGCCTTTCAACTCTGAAAGCAGAATTTTAGGTGTTCTGTTCTTTTAATTGTTAGAAGAGTACCAAGATGAGTCAATGGGAGAAAAAAGTCTCTTCAGCAAATGTACTGAGATAGTTGGATAGACACATGCAAAAGATTGATGTTGGAACCTCATCCCAGATGCAAAAATTAACCCAAAATGAATCAAAGACCTAAATGTAAAGGCTAAATTATAAAACTCTTAGGAGAAAAAATAGATATAAATCTTCTTGACTTTGGACTTTGTCAATGGTTTCTTGCATAGGACACCAAAGCACAAGCAACAAAAGAAAAAAAAAAAAGATAAATTGGGTATCATCAAAACTGAAAAACCATGTGCTTCAAAGGTCACCCTTGAGGAAGTAAAAAAGACAACTGACAGAATGGAAGAAAATTTTGCAAATAATATACTAATAAGTGACTTGTATCTAGAATATATGAAGAATAACTATAACTCAATAATAAAAAACAAATAACCCAATTAAAAATGGGCAAAGGGGGGCACATGGGTGGCTCAATCTGTTAAGCATCGCCTCCGGCTTGGGTCCTGATCTCGGGGTCCTGAGATTGAGCCCCATATCAGGCTCCCTGCTCAGTGGGGAGTCTGCTTCTCCCTCTCCTTCTGCTCCTCACCCCCACCTTGTGTGCACTCTCTCTCTCTCTCCCTCAAATAAATAAATAAAATCTTCAAAAGAAAAAAATGGGCAAAGGATATGAATAGACCTTTCTCTGAAGAATATATTAAAATGGGGATGCCTGGGTGGCTCAGTTGGTTAATCATCTGCCTTCGGCTCAGATCATGATCCTGGAGTCCTGGGATCGAGTCCTACAGAGGGCTCCTTGTTCAGTGGAGAGCCTGCTTTTCCTCTGCCTGCACTGCCTGTTCTGCCTGCAGCTCTCTGTGCTTCTGCTCTCTCTGACAAATAAATAAATAAAATCTTTAATTAAAAAAAGAACATATTAAAATGGCCAATAAGCATACGAAGAGATGCTCGGCATCGTTAGTCATTAGGAAAATGCAAATCAGAACCACAATGAGATACTATTTCAAACCCACCAGGATAGCTATTTAAAAATGAGAAATAGGGGTGCCAGGGTGGCTCAGTTGGTTGGGCGACTGCCTTCGGCTCAGGTCATGATCCTGGAGTCCCGGGATTGAGTTCCACATGGGGCTCCGTGCTTGGTGGGGAGTCTGCTTCTCCCACTGACCTTTCTCCTCTCATGCTCTCTCTCATTCTCTCTCTCTCTCTCTCTCTCTCAAATAAATAAATAAAATCTATAAAAATGGGAAATAATAAGTGTTGGTAAAGATGTGGAGATATTAGAACCCTTATACACCGTACACTGGTGGGACTGTGAAATGGTGTAACCACGTTAGAAAACAGTCTGGCAGGTCCACAAGATGTTAAACGTAGAGTTACCATATGACCCAACAATTCCACTCCTTGGCACATTCCCAAGAGAAACAAAAGCCTGTCCATATACAAACTTGTGCATGAATATTCACAGAAGTACTATTCATAATAGGCAAGAAGTGGAAACAACACAGATGTCTATCAACTGATTAATGGATAGATAAAATATAATCTAGCTATACAGTGGAATATTATTCAGCCATAAAAAAGAGAATGACGTACCAATATGTGTACATGCTACAGCATGCCTGAAACTTGAAAACATTATGCTAATGGAAAGAAGCAGTAACAACAACAAAACCCACACATATTATATTGTATGATTTCACATTTACATGAAATATCCAGAATAGGCAAATCCATGAAGAGAGACAGTTATCAGTGGTTACCTAGGACGGGGAGGGTTGGGGGAAATAAGGAATGACTACTAATAGGTATGGGTTTCTTTTTGGGGTAATGAAAGTGTCCTAAAATTTATTATAGTTGCACAAGTTTGTAGATACACTATAAACCATCAAACTGCATACTTTAGATATACAGTGTGTGAATTATATCTCCATAAAAGCTATTACTAAAAAAAATTTTGGAGGGATTCCAAACTTTAGCTTCTAGTAGAAGAAATATTTTGGAGGAAGGGTGATGGGTAATCTTTCTAGAACTCAGGAAATCATCCCTTGTTGTCAATCACCTTCTCTGCCAGTTGGTAAAATGCGCTGTGGAAGGCATGGTCCTGTGCTCCACAGAAGGTTCCCAAAATAAGTGAGGGTAGAAAAAAGAGTTTTAATGGCAACTAAGAAGCTTTTTGAGAGGAAGTCAGGAAAACAATAGAACATTACTAGTTAGCATTACTAGTTTCCTGTAGTCAAAAAGAACATATGGGAAAGGAATGATTGTCCTCGGTGTCCTAAGGGAGCACGCAAGATTTGGATGGCTGAACTCAAGAGAGAAAACCTGATCCCAGCCAATACAGGGACAGAGGTGTTTGGGAGGGTAAGAGCAGTTCAGAGAGTAGGTGCAGAATCCCTATGGAAAGTGGAAATGTAAATAAAGTTAAAGGGCTTCTCGTCACCAAACTCCCAAGAGTGGACCTGAAGTGGAAGGGATAGGGCACTTTCAATTTCTATTGTGTTTTTCCTCCATGTAATTAGAATTTTTTTTAAATCAAACACGTATTGCTTTGTGATTAACAACATAACAACAAACTAGTTTGCTTTAGCAAGTGTGAGTATGACTATTTAAATGAGAAAAAAAATCAGGAAGAGAACCATGAAGCAGAAAGGAATAGAAACAGGAGAGGAAAAGAGAGAATGCGGGATGAAACTCATCGCCACAATGGTATTTGATGAAGAACATAAATACATTATTACTTCAAATTTTTTCCTAGACAGTTGCAGAAGAGTTTTTGTAGCACAGGATAATAAAGACTGTGTCCTTGCTTTTGTACCTGCCAATTTGAGTAATTTCTCTCAAGGTTATGTAATTAAAGGTGGACTAGAATTTTAGTAAGAGCAAGTTGGAATAGACAGGTTGGAATATTGATTGTCAGCCTAATATGTTAGTTTCTTCTGTAGACAATGAAGATTCCTTCAAAAAATTTGAGCAAGTAGAATTGCTTTGGATAGTGATGTGAGGCAATGGCTCCCAAAACTGGATGTGCATCAGAATCCTAGAGTTAGCTTTAAAAACGATACAGATTCTTGGGACCCTACCACTCTTCTTATTCAGTAGGTCGGGCTGGGATCCAGGAATTTACATTTGTAAATGTCATGTGTTACAGATGCTTTATCGTACTTAGGAATGGGTTGAGTGTATCATAGATTAGAGTGCAGGAGATAATGCAAACAGGGAGACACACAGACTACTAGAAAAGTTCAGGATACTGGAATACTAAACTGGAATGGCGGTAGAGGAAAAGAATTAATATGACCATCATTATGAAGACAGATTCAGTACAGTTTGGTGAATGCTTGAGTGCATGTCCCATGAGGCAAACATCAGTTTGTTTTATAGACCATTGGATAACCCAGAACATCACGCAATGTACATGATGGAGTAAACACTCCGTGGTATTTGCTGAATGAATGAATGGGAGAAAGTCATAGGTGACTCCAAAGGCTTGAGCAGAGCAACTTTAACACACCAATGATATAGACATTTAGGGAATCTGTTTTTAAGAAAAAATAATTATAGATTTTCCATGGTTGAGTCAGAAAGTATGGTAAGAGGTATAATGCCTTAGCGATTATGAGAGAATGGTGTCGACACCCCTCTAAGGCAATGTGACTGGGACAGTAGTGGGAAGAAGTCTGGAGAACTTTTTCTCTGACTGTAGACTTTCAGTAACTGTCTGCAAAACTGGACTCTGGGAGACATTCATTTGGGTTACCGGGACTTGCTGTGTTCTCTGACTGTAGGTGAGAGGTTCATACCTGGGTGGTTTTCCACATCCCCTCTTTTGTAATTTTTAATTAATATTAATTAATGTTAATTAATATTAATTATAGCAGGGCTATACCCTGCCCCCCACACGCACACACTTTCATTTAGCAACCATGAAGGATTTGCCCTCTGGCCTCATTCACCCATTCACCAACCCCACCTTACTTCCCTTCAGTTCACCTGTTACATCTTACTAATCCCTCCTCTCTACAAACTCCAGCCCCAACAACCAAAGACTATTCCTGTATTTACTTGGCCTTTGACTTTGGTGTCCTGCCTTCCCTTCAAAAAGAGTTGGGGCTTCTGCTGGCTGAACTGGGAGCCTTCTTTCTGGTATGCTTTTGTTCCTTCGTTCTGCCTCTCTCTGCTCCTGACCACCCTGGGCATCAATTTCCGCCAGGCCTGCTTCATTCTTCCTAGAAGGGGGCGTCCAACAACCAGGAGCAGAGAACTTTGAAAAAGACATGACACATTTCCCTCCTCCTTATAAGAGGATCAAAGACATGACTAGACTGTGGTTCATTTCCATTTAGGCTAAATCACAGGTAGGTAGACTCATAGGAATTGGTCAAACAAACAAACAAATGAGATTTTGTTTTAAATAAAATAAAGCAAAAAAGCCCAACCTGGTCGCTGGGTGTCATGTTACTTTGGAATTAGCTGTGTGACCATGAGTAAATCATTTCACTTTAAATGAAGTATAGCTAAATGATGAATATTATTCCTTTTAACTCTAATGTTCTTTCATCTAATAACTATATCCCTTTGCTTCTGACACCTCTTCTCCTAGGTGGAGGAGAAATTGGTGTAGGGTGGTAGGGTGTACAGGTCCCCGCAGATTGGGGAGAAGCATGGAAGTGGCATATTCTAGTTTCTCTGGTCACTGATGGGGGATGAGATGCCAGAAGGCCTTGTAGTCCAGCCAGGCTGGAGTAACTTACCTGGAAAGGGTCTCCATAGCCAAGGCACCTGATAGGAGACCCAGGAGCCTAGGTCTGGAGCCAAAGGAATGTCAGAGGATTTGAGAACATGACAGCCATAAGTTGGTACAAAATGGGAAGCGATATGGGAAAATTCCAGGTATATGGGCTTTGCTCTGAGTTCCAGGGCCTTCACTTGTAGGTGGTTCATCCCACTCAATGGGGCCAGGATGGAACTGGGCATGCTGACATCGTATCCTGGCTGCCTTGGCTACATCCAAGGATTTATTGAGTAACTACTATACTCTTATCTCCCTTCTCACTTCCTGGCCCAGAAAAGTCACATTCAGCTGTTAGCAGTTTTCCCAGAGTCAGACTGATAAAGTTGGAGACACCCTTCTCCTGTCTCAACATGATGTTTTTGAATGAAGGAGCTACGTTTCCAGTTTTCAAGGGAGGTGATGGGAATGCTATTTAAAGGATCTGAGGACAGAGTGATGTGTGTTTGTAGAACCAAAGAGGTAAGCCCCCCCTCTTGTCAGGGGGTGCAAACCTCTGGGTCTTCAGAGAAAGGAGGGCATCACATGTACAGGATGTCTTATTACATTCTGCTCCTTCCATTCTCTATCTGCGAAGGCTTGCCACTTAGGAAGGCAAGGCTGTATGATATAAGGACCTGTTTGCCTATTTCAAACTTTCCTCTCTTATCTCTCATCTCTCTCTCTCTCTCTCTCTCTTTTTCTTTAAACAACTTTAAAAAACAAACATTTTTTGGACCTTCAAGATGTTGCCAATTTTGCCCTGTTACAAACATTACCATGATACACAGTGCTACACATACATCAGGTTAGTTCCTAAGAATAAATTCCTAGGCGTGCAATTGCTGAATCAGAAGAAATGGAGATTCTGAAGTAATTTAATAAAATTCACCAAATTGCCCTCCAGAATTGTAAAAATACACATGCCATCAGCTGTATTAGGATAGTTCCCTTTCCCAGATGCAGCAAACATTTTCACATTTTTGTCAATCTGAGAGGTTAAAAATATATCTTCTTCCTAAATTAATTTCATTTGTAGTTACATTTGTTACATATATTTATTGTCCATTTTAATTCCTCCTTTTGTGAGTTTCCTTTTCATGTTCTTTGCCTATTTTTCTTTTAGAACATTAAGCTTTATAAGTAAGCTTTTTATTTCTTAAGACTATTAACCCTTTTCCACCATTGCAAGTATTTTTTTAGTTTGTCCTTTCATTCGTCCTTTAATTTGTCCTACGATTCGTTTTGCTTTGTTTTTCCTGATCATATAACATTTTATTTGTTTAGACAAATCTCTCTGATATTTGTATTTAGAAAAGAAAAATCCCAAAGGAAGCCAAAGAGGGGGGATACCTTAATTACAGAAGACCAATGATAAGAATCACATCGGACTTCTCCTTAGAAACCATACAAACAGAAGAGAATGGAATGAAATTAATTAGTGTGTTGAAATTTAAAAAACACCAAATTGTATCCTGTGACATTGTCTTCAGAAGTGAAGGAGAAATAAAGGTTTTTTCAGACAAAAAGAAGTAAGAAAATTTGTCACCAGTAGACGGGCCCTTGAAAAAAGTGTTGGAAGTTCTTCACAGAGGAGGAAAACTATAGAGGCCAGAAACTTGAATCTACATTTAAAAAAAGAGAGAGAGAAGGGTATTAGTCAAGAAGCTAATGAAAATAAAATGAAATCTTGTATTTTTGTTATTCTTAATTAATCTGATAGTTAGCTGCTTATTTAAAAGAATAACCATAGCAATAATGTATTAGGTGACCATAGCTATGAATAAGTGAAATGAATGACAGCAAATTATAAGAGACAAGAGGATAGAACTGGGAATACTCTCCTGCCAATGAGCAATACAGTGCTATTTTAAAATAGATGAGCTGTAAATGTATACTGCATACTTCAGGGCAAATATTTTAAACACTTTATTTAGTTATTTATTTGGCAAAGAGAGAGAGAGAGAGAGAGCACGTGTGGAAGCACAAGCAGGTGGAGCACCAGGCAGAGGCAGAGGGAGAAGCAGACTCCCCACAGAGCAGGGAGCCTGATGTGGGGCTCTATCCCAGGACCCTGGGATCAGGACCTGAGCTGAAGGCAGTCACTTAACCTACTGAGCCATCCAAGTGCCCCCAGGGCAAACATTTTTTTTAAGTTTTAAAAAGGTATAATTAATGTGTTAAGAGAAAATGGAATAATATAAAACACCCAATTAAAAACAGAAAAGGTGGAAAAAGAGTAAAACAAGAAACAAAGAACAAGTGCAATGAATAGAAAACAGTTGCAAGTATTGTAGATACTAATCCAATTATATCAACAATGATTTTATTTTACTATTTTTTAAGGTTTTATTTTTAAGTAATCTCTACACCCAACATGGGGCTCGAACTCACAACCCCAAGATCAAAGGCCACCTGCTCTTCAGACTAAGCCAAACTGGTGCCCCAGTAATCATTTTCTTTTTTTTTTTTTTTAAGATTTTATTTATTTATTTGAGAGAGAGAAAGAAAGAAATACCACGAGCAAGGGGGAAGGATAGAGGGAGAAGGAGACTCCCTGTTAAGCAGGGAGCCCGACTCCAGGCTCTATCCCAGGACTCCGGGATCATGATCTGAGCCGGGATCACTGACTGAGCCACCCAAGTGCCCCCAATAATAATTTTCAATGTGAACAGAAATATACAATTAAAAGAGACTGAAAGGGTGGCTGAAAACAATAAGTTGTCCATAGGAAGCCCACTTTTTTTTTTAAGATTTAATTTATTTATTGGACAGACAGAGATCACAAGTAGGCAGAGAGGCAGGCGGGGGCGGGGGGAAGCAGGCTCCCCGCCAAGCAAAGAGCCTGATGCGGGTCTCGATCCCAGGACCCTGAGTGCCCCTAAAAGTAAAGGGATGGAGAAAGATATACCATGAGACCACTAATCAAAAGAAAGTTGGAGTAGCTGTATTAATTTCAGACAAAGCTGCCCTCAGAACATGAAAAACTATCATGGCAATATCAGTAATATCAAGGAAAATTACTAGTAATAAAGGGGTCAATTCTCCAAGAAAACATTCTAATCCTGAATCTGTATGTGTCTAAAAACAAAGCATCAAAATATGTGAAGCAAAACTGATAGAACTGGAAGGAAAAATAGATGAATCCACTCTTATAGTTGGAGATATGTACACCCTTCCATTAGTAATTGACACATCCAACAGGCAGAAAATCCTTAAGGATATAGTTGAACTGAGCCATCAATCAACTGGAACTAATTGACCTTTATAGAGTGTTTTATCCGCAACAGCAGAATACAGTCTTCTCAAGCCTACATGGGACATTCATCAAGAGAGACTACATTCTGGGCCACAAAACACACATCAACAAATTTAGAAGAATAAAAATTATACAAAGTATGCTCTCAAATCACAATGGAGTTAAATTAGAAAATCAGTAACAGAAAGATAGGAGGATATTCCAAAATATTTGGTGATTAAACAACACGCTTCTATTTTTTTTTTTAAAGGATTTATTTCTTTATTTGAGAGAGAGCAAGCAGGGGAAGGGGCAGAGAGAGGAAGACAAGCAGACCCCCTGCTGAGCTGGGCTGGTGGGGGAAGGGAGAGTCTATCCCAGGACCCTGAGATCATGACCTGAGCTGAAATCAAGACGCTTAACCAAGTGAGGCACCCAGGTGCCCCACAGCACACTTCTATATAACACACTAGTCAAAGAATAAGTCTCAAACAATGTATTAAATATTTTGGACTCAGTGAAAATACAACTTAACCAAATCTGTGGGGTGCAGTGAAAGCAATGCTAAGAGGGAAATTTATAGCATTGAATTCATATATTAGAAAAGGAGAAAGGTCTAGATTTATAATTTAAGCTCCTTTGGACACTAGAGATTTCAGGAAGAGAACTATGCTACTACTTAAAAAACTAAGCAGGAATTAGCTTCGAACCACCTAATTCTTATGTTTGCTCATGCCACTATTTTCTCTGGGTCCAGAATTAACTGTTTTATCTGGTTATTGATCCATGTTATATAAAGCTAATACTAATACAAATAGTTCTTCAATCTCTGCTGTCACCACTGGGAGCTGCTGCACAGATAATTCAAATTATCTGACAAATTCATACAAATATGCATATTTTTTAGGTTGAGGAATTTCTGGCCCCAAGATTAATTTTAACCAGTTGGACTTGATCTTGCAGATTACATGTTTTCATTAATGCTGGGACTGCCTAGAAAAAAATTTCCCCGTACTTGGCTGCTATGAGTATTTCAGAATTTTCTGATTCAGAAAGTAATATGAACTTATTGTAGAAAATTTGCAAACTGACAAGAATTTTTGTTTTTGCCAAGTGAGAGTTGTATGCATATTAGGAGAAGTGAATTGTTCTGCATAAGAAAGGGAGAGCTATCTGGAAGCCTGGGATGGACAAGCTCTGGAATCGAAGAAGCCAGAAACCAGTCTGTCTGTTGCTACCCAGGGAAAGACAATAAAGAGGAAACCTGGTGTGGCTTCCAGATGGAGAGAACTGACAGATAAGGTATGTATTAGGGTTACCCAGAAAATCAGGACCAGTAGGACCAGTAGGAGATAGATAGATAGATAGATAGATAGATAGATAGATATCCAAAAGGATTTGTATTAAGTGATAGGGATGTTATAAAGAGACTTACTGTAATGATTTGAGTCATAGAGTTCTAGAGACTGAGAAGTTCTATTGCTTGTCATCGGCAAGCTGGAGACTCAGGAAAGTTGATGATGTAGTTCCAGTCCAAGCCAAAAGGCTCGAGAACTGGAAGAACTAATGGTATAAGTCCTAGTCCAAGTTCGAAGACCCTAGAATCAGAAATCTAGTGGAGTGTGTTCCAGAGGGCAGAATACCGATGTCTAGCTCAAGTAGTCAGGCAGACAAAAGAAATTCTCCCTTCCTCCACCTTTTGCTGTATTCATACCCTTCAGTGGATTATATGATGCCCACGCACATTGGGGAGGGCCATGGGCTTTATTCAAAGTCTACAGATTCAGATGACAATCTCTTCTTGAACATCCTCACAGACACACCTAGAAATAATGTTAACTAGCTGTGTGGGTATCCTGTGGCCCAGTCAAGCTGATACATAAAATTAACCATCACAAGACACATCTGAAGAATATGTTTGAGTTGCTCTGAACTGCATGGTGTAAAACATCTCATCTGTCTTTCCTACAGAATCTTCAGTAAAAATCAACACTTGGGCCTGTCCTACTCCTCCTGGAGAATGAAAGAGGTACTGAGTCATGTTTAGTGCTAGGTTCAAGGCTGTGACAGACCTTGGGCTTAGCCCTAGGGACTTAATAAGGAAAAATTTTTAAAGAAGAATATGTTAAAACTCTTCACAGAAATGACTGTTATTGACCGGCGGTGGTATTTTTTCCTCCTCCTTTTATGTATGTATATATGTATATGAGTGTATGTATAATAAAGCTGGGACTGCATTATATAAATAGATTTGTATTCTACATTTTTTACTGAACATTGAATCATGACTATTGGGGCACCTGAGTGGCTGGTTCTGTCGGTTAAGCATCTGCCTTCAGCTCAGGTCATGATCCCAGGGTCCTGGGATCAAGCCCCACACTGGAAATCCTGGCTCAGAGGGGAGTCTGCTTCTCCTTCTCCCTCTGCCCCTCCCCCTTGCTTGTGCATGGGAGGCCCTGTGCATTCTCTCCCTCTCTCTATCTCAAATAAATAAATCAAATTTTAAAAATAAATAAATCATGACTACTGGATGATATCCATGCTAGAGTTCTTATAATAATAAAAAGTTAAAAACTGGGCACCTCGGTGGCTCAGTCGTAAAGGGTCTGCCTTTGGCTCAGGTCATGATCCCAGGGTCCTGGTATCTAGGCCCACATAGGGGCCTAGGCCTGCTTCTCCCTCTCCCACTCTCGGGGCTTGTGTTCCTTCTCTCTCTGTGTCTCTTTCTGTCAAATAAATAAATAAATAAAATTTTTTTAAGTTGAAAACTGATAAATATATGTAATAGAGAAATAATAAAACTTTGGTATATCAGCACTGATGAAGTATTATACAACTACTAAATATCAGGTCTTGAAAGAATATTTATTATTATCCAATAGTCATGATTTATTTGTAGTCCTCATGGGCAGCTACAATTTCTTACTTAGGATGCAGTTTAGGAAGTCAACAGGCAGGACATTTTTTAAGATCCTGGATCCATTCTGCTATTTTGCCAAAACACCTTTCAGAATGGGTGATTTCCACTCTTACTAGCACAGCAAAAAGATTATTTTACCTGTTTTTGTACTTTATACAAAATGGAATTACAAGGTGTGTACTGTTTCGCTTCTGGCTCCTTTCCCATGGTATTTGTTTGTGAGATTCATTCATGTTGTCGCAGAGAATTGTAGATTGTTTCTTCTTACTGCTGATGGAATTCCATTGCGTGAATATATGACAATTTATTTATCCATTGGTGAGCATTTGGGCATTTTCCCATTTGGTATCACTATGAATAGTGCTGTGATGACATGTCTTTTGGAGAATGAAATATGTCCACATTTCTACTGGATAGTTATGCAGGATTATATATTCATATATATTATATATGATATATTATATATTAGGTTTTTTTAGCTTTCATAGATATTGTCAGTTTTCCAAAGTGTTCGTACCAATTTGTATCCCATCAGTCATTTGTAAGAGTTACAGTTGCTTCATATCTTTGCCAACATTTAGTATCATCAGTCTTTTCAATTTTAGCCATTCTGGTGGGTGTGTAATAGAATCTCTTTGTAGTTTTAATTAGAATTTTCTTGATGACTGATATTGAGGTCCTTTTCATATGTTTATTGGTCATTTAGGTATATTCTTTTGCAAGTATCTTTTCAAATCTTTGCTCTTTTTTCTGTTCAGTAAGTTGGATATATGCATTTAAATATCTTTTGTCAGTCAGTAGTTCCCTTTTTTCTCTGTCAGTAGTATCTTTGGATGGACAGAGTTTTCTATTTAAAATGGTCAGTTTATCTTTTTTTTTCTTTAATGGTTAATGCTTGTTGTGACTGCTTATATGATCTTTGCCCATTTGAAGAACATGGAAGTTCCTCTTTATTCTATGTGCTCTTTTATGTGCATGGTATGGGGGATGGGTCCAGATACATTTTATTCCCTACAGACAGTCAATTCACCTACCATCATTTAATGGAAAACACACTTTTTACCTTCTGCCTACAATATTTATTGCCTTTATCATAAATCAGGTGACCATATATACATGGTTCTGCTTCTCCTGTCTGTTCCATTGGTTTTGTATTATTGAGCCATATCACAATGTCTTAGTTACTTTACTATCTAATGGTGTAAGTTCTTCAGCTTATTTCTCAAGATTGCCCTTTTTGTCCACTTTTACAACAGGATATTAGGGATTTTTTCTTATTGCTATGTAAGAATCCCTTACTGGTGAAGAACATTAATCCTTGCCTGTTAAATGTGTTATAAATATCTTCCCATTTGTCATTTGACTTTTGATTTTATTTATAGTTTCTCTTGTCATAGAGAAGTATTACATTCTTACAAAGTGAAGTCTATTGACATATTGTGATTTTTTTCCCCTCCAGTATGTTTATGATTACAAAGTTCTTCCCGAATGCCAATGAAGTTTAAATGCAATGTTTATATTCACAATATGGAGCGTGTGGGGACAACGTGAAAATAAATAGCTTTCCTATAATCAATAATCTTGCTTTCTTTTTAGAGAGGAAGTCAAGGTTCAGGGAGGGTGAGAGAGCGTATGTGAATATATGAACATAATTGCATATATTAGGAAATTCACACCTGCTCAAAATCAGAAGAATGAGAATTCTGAGAGTTTTTATTTCCTGAATTCCAGTCTCAAAGATCAATTACCCCTAATAGAAAAAGATGTCCCCTTGATTCCATCTGATGGCAACTGACCCAATCAACAGAGCGGATTGCTGTGTTGTGTTAGAAGGGGTTAGTGAGCCTGTTGGTTTTAAAGACTGGAGCCAGAATCCCCCTGCTCCTTGAGTAATCAGCACTCAGGTAATGAAGAGCCTGCTAGGACAGAGTGTGTCCTTGTCTTCAGCAAGACTGTCATGTGGCTCACAGGAGGCTGCCTGGGAGGAATTGGCCAAATCAGAGAGGTTTGTAAATATGCCTGACGAACATAGCAATGACAGCTCAGCTCACAGAATTCCCTGTGTTTGCGTCTGTTCTGGAAGCGCAGAGCGGGAAAAAAAGGTAATGTGGTTATTGGATTTCTTTTCAACAAAACAAAATCCTTGTAGTGATTATTAAGAGGCAGAGTAGAAACCCAAATGATGAGGCTGAAATATGGTTTGCATTCTAGCTTTATTCTGGTCCTGTGCTCGTTTTTTTTTTTTCTCTTTGCAGGGGCAAAAAAAAAAAAGAAGCCATAAGACCCAACCACCCCACCCACTCCCCCCACCCCAGCACTCTGTGTGTGTACTTAGTCCATGGACAAAGAGAGTTTTATGAGAAAGTTTGCTGTGTGCCAGTGAAGTGTTTTATTTTTCATCATTTTAAAAACAAAAACAAAAACATTAAAACAAAATGTTTCATCTCCTCCCACCAAAAAAATAAAAAAGAAGAAGGAAAAGAAAACCCCACAGAGTTAATAGTGCTGCTCCCCTCAATATGGAAGTTTTCATAACTTAGTCCTTCCCCAAAATTAATGCAAGGACTGACTGCAGCTATAAAACATTGAAAACTTTGGCTTTTCAGCCACTTAATGTCCTGTTCAGATATCCTTGGAAGAAAGCCATAGGGATTGAAATCTTCTGAAAGACTGAAAGATGATTACCTCCTTTGGCTCTACTGTTTGACTCTACTTCTCTAGCTTTCAGAAAAGCTAGAGTAAACCAGTTTGTTTGTTTTTTTAAAGATTTTATTTATTTATTTGACAGACAGATCACAAGTAGGCAGAGAGGCAGGCAGAGAGAGAGAGGAGGAAGCAGGCTCCCTGCTCAGCAGAGAGCCCAATGCAGGGCTCCATCCCAGGACCCTGGGGTCATGACCTGAGCCGAAGGCAGAGGCTTTAACCCACTGAGCCACCCAGGTGCCCCTAGAGTAAACCAGTTTAGATGGTGACAGCTTTTGTCCTTCAAATTATGTTAAAGTATGTTCATATATTTACATACGCTCTCCTATTTGAAATTAACTGCAATAGTGTTCAGCTTTGTAGACTGTTATTTTAATGGTGAAGAGGAAGCTCCATGGTCCTTAGATGAGTCCCCCATCTCCTGTCTAAAACCTGTAAGTTCATACTGGAGTTTCACCTTTTAATGAGATTTTCCCAGGATACAGTGCAAATACTCTTCAAAGTTAATACTAATCATTGCTACCTCTGCATGAATGACTTTACCCGGCCTACTCTCCAGGGCTGGTTTTGACAGGAAAGAGGTACAGGCTCTGCTGGGAGCAAATCTCACTTGAGGGAGCTGAGAAGGAAGCCGGAAAGAGCAGGGAGAAGGCACAGAGCTCAGGCCACGAGCAGAAAGAAGTCGCAGTGCAGGCTCACGTACTTCAAAAATACACCTTTGTTTTATGCCTCCTTTCTCCTTCCAAAAAGATAAGTGATTTTCTTTCTACTAGGAGAAAGTTGGGATAAGGATGGAAAACCCTGTATCAGAAAGGGAAAGACTCTGGAAGTGGGAAACATGGAGCCCTCTCCTGGCAGGAGACACACTCAGGGTCCCTTTAGACTGAGAAGTCCTGCAAAGAAAGCCTAAGGCTCCCAGACCCTGTGTCAGGGCCTCCCCTGGCTCAGCGACTCAGCTGTTAGCAATTCCTGGGCCTCAGGCTACCTGTCCGGTGTTTGGACCTCTGTGTTCTGATCCAGGTGAAGGCACACCCCACACACTTGCCCCACTGTTAGAGGAGTTTTCATAAACCTCCGTTTTTCACCTTTTCTGACTGATCTAGGAACAATTGATTAGAAATCAGATCTTTCCTAGAAAACAGAGATTACAAGATATTTATAAACTAGGATAAAGATGTTTAGTTAATCATTTTCTAAATAAGGAAAATATATTTGATATTCTCCTGAAATCAAAATAAATATTAATTAACGAAGAAACATTTCAAGTTTCTTAAAACACTGAAGTCGTGATTTTTTTTAAAGCTGAATTATGGACACAGAGTAACACACAAGTTGGCGTGTGGGTTCAAAAAGCCTTTGAGTCCCTCTAAAATACCGAAGTGAACACTATGCTTTGTGCATAGTAGGTAGTCACTCAATAGTAATCAATTACCCATGTATATTGACTCTCTTTCCTCTTAGTCTGCTGCATGTTTCTGCAGTAAAATGAGACCATTACCAGAGCTCAGTTACGCGCAGCATTCTCAGAGTCACAAATTCTCACCAGAGTCAAATCAAGCTAAAATAGAAAGGAGTATATGAACCTCGGGTGTTTTTGAGCTTTGACCTCTATAATTCTGTGACTATTGTTTGATTTCCTTTGGGCTCAGCCTGATTTATTTGAAGGCTTAGAACTGTGTTCACTTTTTAAAGAAATATGGACAAAATAAATTAACCTTATTTTTTAAAAGATCTTATTTATTATTTATGTGACAGAAAGAGAGAGGGCATGCATGCACAAGCAGAGGGAAGGGCAGGTAGAGGGAGAGGGACCATACGGGGCTTGATCCCAGGATCCCGGGATCATGACTTGAGCTAAAAGCAGACACTTAGCCCACTGAGCCACCCAGGTGCCCTGAAATAAATTAACTAAAAAAAAACAAAACAAAACAACAAAAAAAAAAACCTAAAATTCCTAGAGTTCTTACTGGTTCTGAAGAAGCAAAATCAAAACTAAAGCCCAAATAATGTTTTGAAGGACCCAGGTGCCGTGAAGAGTCAATCTGACCCTAAGTCCTACCCAAGTTAGCAAAGAAAACATCTTCTCCTTCTGTCTTCTCTGGAAGCATCCCTCTGTCCCCTAGTATTTCAAGGTAAAAACTCACACCAGGATATGAAGCTAGGGAGAAAGGAGAAAACAAAAACACACTTATGCACCTCTTTGCCTACCTGAATATCATGGGTCCATATGTAGTTCCTTATTGATGGAAATTTGACATTGGAATTCATTGGGGACATCTCTGTGTTATAAAGATGGAAGGGGGGGCTTAGGTTTGGTCTATGGGCCATAGTTCCCTGATCCTTGATTTAGACTATAATAATAATGATAAATATAATAATAATGAGTATTTATCCATCCAATTATCACAGTGTCTCCCATGAGATAAGATAATACCTTTATCGAAGAATGATACTGAAATTAACAACTGGTGTGCATGAGTATCTCCATACGTTAAGCGTCGGACTTTCTATTTCAGGTGAGGTCCTGAGATGAAGCCCTGCCTTGGGCTCCACACTCAGTGGGGAATCTGCTTGAGATTCTCTCTCTCCCTCTGTGCCTCCCGACCCCCACTTGCACCCAGTCTCTCTCTAAAATAAATACATGGATAGATAGATAGAAAATAATTGGTAACTGAGATGACCAATCAATTAGAACAAAGAATAGGTACATGGTGGTTGAAAACTGACCTATCATTACATGTTACAGATTTGGGAAGTGAGGCTTAGGATAAGCTAGTAACTTGTCTTAAGTTATACAAACAGTTCACAAAATAGAGCTGGGATTTTCTGACTCTAGAGCCCATCATCCTCTGAGCAACTTAATACATGCTTCTTTAAGCCAGAGGGACTTTGTTTCAGTAGCAGACTTAAACCCCTACCAGTTGCCCAGCCAAAGCATGTCTGGGCAAGAGCAATCCACTCATAACACTTCCAAAAACATTAAAAAACACAGGTGAGTCACACTTTAGAACTATTTTAGTATGTTAATAGTTACATTGCAAATAACTTAAATCAGAAGGAAATGTGAACTCCTTTGACTACTCTTGAACTTGAATCCTTTCCCCTATTCTATGCCTATGGCTTATCCCCACCCTTCCTTGCCTGCTCAGGTCCCCTGCACAGGTCTCTGCTTGATGTCCCTTGATTGTGAGGTCTTCCTGACCTCCCTCAGATTGGAAAGATAGCAACTCCTGCCCTGGGTTTTTTATCTCTCTTGCCTTGGTTTATGTTTCTCCATAGCACCTAACACCATGACACACCATGTTGTTTAAATTTATTTATTTTTTACCTCCTCTGGTTGGAATGAGAGCTCCACAAAGTTGAGGACTTCGTCTTGTTGGCTGCTATACCTCAGCACGAAAGCACTTGCTGAATGACTGAATGAATACTGTTCACAGTAGAGAGGCTACATTGTACCATAGTAAAAACATTGGATTTAGAATCAGAGGTGGGGGGTCACCTGGGTGGCTCAGTGGGTTAAAGCCTCTGCCTTCGGCTCAGGTCATGATCTCAGGGTCCTGGGATCAAGCCTTGCATCTGTCTCTCTGCTCAGCAGGGAGCCTGCTTCCCCTCTGTCTCTGCCTGCTGCTCTACCTACTTGTGATCTCTCTCTGTGTGTCAAATAAATAAATAAAATCGTTAAAAAAAAAAAAAAGAATCAGAGGTGGGTTCGAATCCCACATCTACCACTTATACGTTGTATAACATCGCACAAGCTCACCACTTGAAGCCTCAAAGGTCCTTAGATTTTTCTATTGCTGAGATGGGAGCATGCTAGCAGGGCAGGGTGGCAGCGGTCCCTGCAGCATAGAGCAGGCAGAATGTGGTGGAAGGTGAGAGAGGTAAAGATTAAGGGGCTGATTAGGTGGGTTTTGTGGACTATTTTAAGTACTTTGGGTTTTGCCGTGAGTGAGAAGGGAAGCCCATTGGAGGGTGTGACACAGAGGAAAAATGCTATCTGTTGTGACTTTTACAGGGTCTGTTCATGGGCAAGGGCAGAGGCAACTACTAGAGTAATCCAAGTGAGAGACGAAGGTAGCGTGGCCAGGTTAAATGCTAAATTAAGGTGGTGAAAGATTGTCAGATTCCAAATGGATTTTGAAGACCTAGCCAATGAGATTTGTTGATGGTTTGGGTGTGGAATGTGAGAGGAGGAAACAGTCAGTGGGGACTCCAAAGATTTGGGAGAGGACTGTGGGAGCAGGTGCGGGATGAGTAATCAGAAATTTGTGTCTTGGTTCAGTTAAGTTTGAGAAGCTTATTAGACATCTAGGTAGAGATATCACATCAGGCTGTCAGTGGGACAGACAATTCAGGCATTCACGGAGGAGGTATAGACTAGAGATATAAATTGGAGTATTATCACTGATAAATCAGAAGTTTCTGTCCTGGTTACTAATAAGAATCACCTAAGGATCTTTAAAAATCATTTTTTTTAATTGTGGTAAAATGCATGTAACATAAAATTTACCATTTTGATTATCTTAAAAAAATACATGGGTTTCAATCTGGACCAATGGAATGAAAATTTCTTAGGGTAGTGACTGGACACCTGTATTTTTAACAAATACACCAAGTGTTTAGAACTTGGGAACATGAGGAGAAACCATAAAGGAAAGAGGAAAGCAACAGGCTATGAAATAGGAGGAAACCAGACAAGTGGAAAATATATATCCCCAAAGCCAAGTGCAAAAAGTATTTCCAGAAGACAATAATAATAACTTCAGATATTACTGATAGGTCAGGTAAGATGAGGACTAAAGAAAAATCATCAAACTTAGCAAAATGTAGTTCTTCATTTTCCTTGACAACTCTTCTTGAGGTGTGTTAAAGAAAGATTTTTCTATTGCTAGGCACTATCATATTTATTTATATTAAAAATAATGTCTAGTAGCTAAAAATAGCACCTTTTGACAGCAAAGCCCATTAGAAGTTCTCAATCCTGCTGGGTCTTGCTCATGCATCACCCATGACTCAATAGTCAGAACAAGGTCAGTGATGATTTGGTCCCAGACTGAGCCTCCTCCAGATGATGTAGAACTATGCGGGACCTCCTCTCTGAAATGGAATTAAAAGGGATCTTTCAACTTGATTTACCAAGGAGATGGGATATTAAACTCACCCAGTCATTCCTAGGAGCCAACCAAAGTGAGGCAGAGAGGACTACTTATAAAAGGACAGACATGAATAGTCACTAAGAAAACAGAACTTTCTCTTTTCTTATTTGAGAAAATGCACTCATCTCTTCCCTGAAACACCAAACAAATGTTTAACTTAAACAATGATTTAAAGCTTAATAAATTTGAGCTTTACCAGACCCTGAAATAGGGAATTCAAAGACAATCCATCCATTGAGAAAGATCTGCTGCTCAAGTTCACGTCCATGTCTTCTAGATGTTTCCTCCTACCCTCCAGAGTAAATTGCTTCTTGCTGACCCTGAATATGCTCTCAATTTATTCATGAATCTGGTTGGAGTCATCCTCTCCAATCTACGCTAAGGAATTAATGCTTTTCCCCAACTTCACCACCTTCTCAAGAGAGAGAAGCTCTGATGAGGAGCAAGGATAAAATCAAGGATATATGTAGAACATAATGTGGGGGCCATATTAGGAGTGATGTCAAAATTCTCATCCTCTTTGTTATTCACTCACTTCTTCCTCCAGATTGTGTATCTAGAACTGAAACCCAACAGTGCTTCCCGTCTCTAGAGCAGGATTCAGTAGAAGACATATAGTTCTCTATAGGTCCAAGAGGTCTTCAAGTCCATGTTGTCCTACCCAATTCATCAGAACAGAAGACAAGATTGGGACCTAAGAGTGAAACTTTAGTAACTAATAAATCAGGAATTTTCCTAGAGCAGATGTTCTCAATCTGGGGGCTATATCTGTGGTGTGTCTCCAAAATTCTTATGTTGAAACCCTAATCCCTAGTGTGATGGTATTTGGAGGTAGGGCCTTTGGCAGGTAATTAGAATCAGAATAAGTCATGAGAGCAGAGCCCTTGTGATTGGACTAATGCCCTTATAAGAAATAACACAAGAGAAGCACATCTCCCCCACTCCCCCCCCCACTAGTATGAGGTCACAGAAAGATAGTGGCCATCTGCAAATAGGAAGAAGGCCCTTACCAGACACCAATTCTGTCAGCACATTCATCTTAGACTTTCCAGTCTCCAGAACTGTGAAGAAATAAATTTTTGTTGTTTAAGCCACCCAGTCTATGGGATTTTGTAAGAG
This sequence comes from Mustela putorius furo, assembly GCF_011764305.1. NCBI lineage: Eukaryota > Metazoa > Chordata > Mammalia > Carnivora > Mustelidae > Mustela > Mustela putorius. The sequence continues at coordinate 18,240,974 of NW_025421321.1, read as the reverse complement.
CAGCTCAAGATAAGACACTGTGGATACCTTGGATGGTTCAAGGGACTGATACACCCTCAGAAATTATAATTAACATTTTTCAGAAAAGGGTCCATAATTTTCCTCAGAGATTCAAAAGACTAAATCTGTGACCCCCAAAAGATTAAAGACCACTGACTTCGAGTGACTTTTATGTTTTTACCCTGTAGGATTACAGAAAACTTCTGGATTAGGAACCCCAGTCTTGGCCTTCATTCTTACTTGAAAAAAGGACCAATATCTTGTAGGAGTACCTACAAATACGAAATAAGAAAGATTCAAGAGGATATACACATATTCTTTGTCTAATATTGTTAATGTCCATCCACCTGAAAAAGTTTATTATTTACAATAAAATATAGAGTCCAAACTGTAGGGCTCCTTTACTGATAAGCTTTTTTTTTTTTTTTTAATTGTCAGAGTGAGAGAGAGAGAGCACAAAGCAGGGAGAGCAACAGGCAGAGGGAGAAGCAGGCTCCCAACTGAGAAAGGAGCCCAACGCAGAACTCATACTCGATCCCAGGACCCCAGGATCATGACCTGTGCCGAAGGCTGCAGACATCTAACCAACAAAGTCACCCAGGCGTCCCTCCCTATAAGCTCTTCTTTTCTTTTCTTTTTTTTTTTTTTTAAGATTTTTATTTATTTATTTGACAGAGATCCCAAGTAGGCAGAGAGGCAGACAGAGAGAGAGGAGGAAGCAGGCTCCCTGCTGAACAGAGAGCCCGTGGGGCTCAATCCTAGGACCCTGAGATCATGACCTGAGCTGAAGGCAGAGGCTTAACCCACTGAGCCACCCAGGTGCCCCCTATAAGCTTTTAATAATATCAACCTCAGATTCTAAGGAAGCTAAGTTATTGGGCCTCACCTTATCCCTGCTTCCCTTCTCCTCCCACACCAGCCCCATATTATTTGGCTTTGTATTCCAAAGCCAAATATAGGGGGGTTTGGGTGGTTAATAGTGATTAATTTTCTATTCCACAGAGCCTATCCATAGTGCAGGAAATGCAACTTTGGAGCAAGAAGTAGTCTGACTTTTTTGCACTGCATGGACTGTACAGCAAGGGTCGGGGGACCAGAATGACTATTATTGGAGCACTGAGAGAAAAGCTTTTCAGAAAAGGAGATCAAGAAAAGTATGACTCATCATGGATGAACCTTAAAAACATTATGCTAAATGAAAGAAACCAAACACAAAAGGCCACATTTTGTATGATTCTATTTACATGAAATGTGGAGAATAGGCAAATCCTATTTGAATCCTATCCTCATAGAAACAGAAAATAGATTAGTGGCTGCCAGAGGCTAAGGAAGGGGGGGATAGGGAGTGACTGCTAATGGGGATGGGGTTTCTTTTTGAGGTGATGAAAATGTTTTGAAATTAAATCATGGAAATGGTTTTTGTAAAACTTCGCAAATGAACTAAAAACCAATGAATTGTACACTTTAAAAGTGGATTTTATGATGTATTAATTATATCTTAATTTCTAAAAGAAGAGGAAAGAAAAGATGTGACTCAGAAAGAATTCTTCACAACTATGGCTTGATCCCTTATTTGGCAATTAGTTTGGGGGCATAGTCCTGAGATATTTCTCATGTGTGGAGTTCTATGCTTATATCCTTCCCCCCACCCCAATAGAGATCTTTTTATTGCTTTTTCTGTTTAGAAAAGCAATACATGTGCATTTTTTTAAAAAAAGTTCTGAGGGGCGCCTGGGTGGCTCAGTGGGTTAAGTCGCTGCCTTAGGCTCAGGTCGTGATCTCAGGGTCCTGGGATCGAGTTCCGGCTCTCTGCTCAGCGGGGAGCCTGCTTCCTTCTCTCTCTCTCTGCCTGCCTCTCTGACTACTTGTGATCTCTCTCTGTCAAATAAATAAATAAAATATTTTTTAAAAAAAGTTCTGAAAATACAGGAGGACATAGAGAATAAAATAACTTGGGAAAAAAGCACCACCTAGAGAAGGTCACTATTAACATTTTGGTGTACATTTTTCCAGATTATTTTTCTATGCATATGTAACAGGGATAAGATTTTAGAACTGTACTAATGTGTTTTGCTCTTGTGCACTTCCTTGTTTGTCAGCACCCATCATTCTGTACCAAGCATCCTCTTGCCCTAAACCACTGGATTCTTACAGCAGGAATGCAAAGAGTGGAAGAGTCGATGTTCAGTTGACTTCTAAAATAAGATTTTTGATTAGACATGAAGAGTTTTGAAAAGCCCAATGTTGAGAATAGGCAAGATCTTTTTAAAATATGCTTTGATTTCTCACCAACCTAAGAGAAACAGAGAGGAGCAGGGAAAAGCCAGGAGCAGGGAAAACTCCAAAGATGAGGGACATTCACTAGGGGGAGGGGGACGACTTTGGTTTGAGGATAATGGGGTTTGAGGTAATGGGGTGGAAAGAAGGACCTGGGATAAGGGGAGGTAGACAGGTGTATTCCGAAGCATACTCTCTGGACTGAATTCTTGGAAGAGAAAGTGTGTTGGGCAAATCAACGGGTCAGCTAAAGGCCAAGGAGACTTTGCCCTGCCCGCCCGAAGAAACCTAGGAGACTGCCCCTCAGGGTGATCCTGCGCGAGCGTGGGTCGGGGTAGAGCTAGAGCAGAACAGTGGGTTGTGCGGGTAGCAGTCCCAAACTGGTCTTGGCTCCACGGTAACCTAGAAGGGACCCCTCCAGGGGGAAATCTAAAACTTACCCCAGCATTAGTTGGGGAGCAGCCAGTGTGCCTTGACCAGACCCGTGCCCGCCAGCTCCTCCACCACCTCCGCACAGCCCCGGGCTAGGGGAGGAGAAAGAGTCCTGTGAAAGGAATTGGTCTTTGAATTGATGAATATTTACCTGTTAGAGACCACTTTAAATCAAAATAGGCTGCTAAACCTGGAGAGACTGTTTAATCTGGAGGAGACTGAGATAACTTTAATTGGAAGGGTGGGAGTGTGTGAGAAGATTAGATGAGTTAAGAAAAGTAAAGAAGCCACCCGCCCCTGCTTCTGAGCAGTGTCCTCACTCTACATGTTATATTTTGAGCAAAAGAAATACATGAAAATGAATAAAAATTTTTAAGTATTGCTAGTATACATGTTTTTGTAACCTGATGTTTTTCACCCTATGATATCATTTATTATTATTATTATTTTGTTTCACCTATGTGTTCTTTCCCTCCAGCTAGGCTATAACTATTTTGAGGACAAGGACAGTGTTTTCTATTTCTTGGTGTCTACCTTCGTGCTGAGCACAAAGCAGACACTCCATGTCACTGCCGCCTCAAACATTTCTAGTTCTTTCTTTCTAGTTCTAGTTCTTCAAACATTTCTAGTACATGCAATGTAGAAAAGTCTTGAGGCCAGCAGATAGTTTGGAGCAAAGGGCCCATGGAAAGGGCCCTGCATGAATACCTGAGTTCTCATCCTGATCAGCCGCTGACTGCAAAGTCAGTTTGCCTTTTGCCCTCACTTTCTCTGCTTTTCTCACTTTCTAAGAGTTAATGCCTTCACTACCTCAGGTGTATGGGTGAGACTCAAATAAGGAAATGAACATGAAATCACCAGGAGGAGAATGCCAAATGATAAACCCAAATCTCATTTTACCAGTGACCCCAGACTAGAATGTCACAGTGCCAGAGATTAGGCTCTCCCCCGGGCTGCCCTGCTTGCCCAACATTCCTACAAATCCATGGCTAGACCACCCCCACCCCCACAGTCAACTCTCTCTGACTGTGATGCCAGACTGGAGTCAATGATCTCCCAGTAAATGCTTGTTTTTAAAGAACAACTGAAAGATTTTTACTTAGCTGACTTGTTTCCTGAACACACATGGAAAAAGGGTATTTAGAGACAGGAAAACAATAAGAGCATTTTTCATTCTAACAGTGATTAGGGATCGTTAATCCTTTCCACTTCACCAATTAGCAGGTCTTACAGGTCTTGACTGAAAACAAACAAATAAAGGTATTTCCTCAACATACCAATAGTCTGGACTTAAGGCATAAGCAGTGATGTAAGCCAGGACATCACCAGGCAAGGAACTGCAACTTGATTTTTTAATCTGGAAGTCTCTGGTACCATGCTCTGTGACAGAATATGGCTCTGCATCTCATTAAAACCCACAGCTTGTCTCCAGTGGTTTCAGAGTCAAAAGCAAGCATGATCCTAAATAATACTGTGGGGTTTGTTTTTTTTTTAAATCCTATTCCAATTTAAGTATCATTCACTATTTAAATAAATCTCTGGGGTGTCTGAGTACCTCAGTGGGTTAAGCATCCAACTCTTGATTTTGACTGAGGTCATGGTCTCAGGGTCATGAGATTGAGCCCCGCGTCAGGCTCTGCCCCGGGCATGGAGGCTAGTTAAGATTCTCTGTCCCTCTCCTTCTGTCCCTCACTCTACCCCCTCAAAATAAATAAACAAACATAAATAAATAAATCTCTGAGAACTACCTTCTTGAAAAGTAAAAAATTATTTATTCATTTAGGAAACATTAAATTTGATGTATGCCGGGGGGTGTGCTAGGCACTGGGATGCAAAAATGAATCAAGCTCAGTTTAGTAGTGGAAACAGATTTGTCCAACAAGTAATTGCCCTACAGTGTAGTAAGTACAATCAAAGATGTTCACTGGCCCAGTAGAAAAAGGACCCAGCACCCAAGGTTAGGTTCTTGAAACCAGCCCTTGAGCTGGATGTTTTCATTCATGCACTCATGTCAAAAATACTTCCTATGCTCTCTTTGTTTCAGGCATTGGGTAATAGGAATACAGTAGTGAACGGAAGAGATGAAAATCCCTATCCCCATGAACTGACATTATTGTGTAGACAATAATGAAGATAAGTAAATATGTGATGTTTTTATCTAACTAATGAAAAGAGCTAAGGAAGAAATATTAAACCATAAACGCAGATTTGAAATTGTAGATGAGAAGGCCATGGAAGGTCCCACTGAGAAGGTGATGCTTAATATCTAGAGTGAGATATCTAAGTCTTAACAGCATACAGGCCCTGAAGTACAAAAGAGCCTAGAGGAACTTGAGGAAGAGCAATAAGGTTAGTGTCCCTACTAAGGTAGAGCAAGTGAGGCAAAGAGTAGTGGGAAATGAGATTGAGAGGCAACAGATGAGAAGGGGGCGGGGGGCCGACTTTGGACAGGAAGTCATGGGAAGGATCTGAGAGCAAGGGAGTGACTTGATCTGAGAAGCTGACCCTGCATGAAATGTTCTTGGGGGGCAAAAGCAGCAAGAAGAGCTGGGAGGTCATTGCAGTGGTCCAGGTGAAAGATTCTGGTTTGGACCAGGGTGATGGCACTGGGAATGGTGAAACACAGTCAATTCTGGGTACATTTTGTAGGAAGAAACCATACAATTTGCTGATAGATTGAATGTAAGACAAAGGAATCAAAAAAGCACCAAAGTTTTTGGCACGACCAACTGCAAATGTGACATTGCCATCAACTGAACTGGGGCAGACTGAGAGCAGCTGGTTTAGGGGGACAGAGCTAGAATTCAACTTTGAACATGTTAGGTTGAGATGTTTATGATATCAATCAGAGAGATCAAATAGCCAGTTGTATCTTTAGGTCTGGAGTTCAAGGCAGAATTTGGACAGGGAGACGTAAACTTGGGCACCACAGGCACATAGGCCATGAGCTTGGATAAAATCACCTTTAGAGAATGAGGATATGAAGAAAACAAAGAGGAAAAAGAAAGAAAAGAAAGGCATCCAGACAGAGAGGAAGACATGTGAGGGCAAGAAGTTAAGGACAGAAATGAATTTGGTTGAGCTAGAACAGGAGTTGACAAACCTTTCTGTAAAGAGCTGGATAATAGACTCTGTGGATCATACTGTCTCTTGTAACAACTCCATTCTGCTGTCACAGCATGAGAGCAGCTATAGACAATACCAAATTGAATTGAGAGTGGCTGTGTTTAAATGAAAATTTATTTATGGACAGTGGAAGTTGAATTTAACATAATTTTCACATGTCACAAAGTATTAGTCATCTTTTGATTCTTTTCACTCACTTAAATATGTAAAAACCATCCTTAGCTCACAAGTCATGCAAAAACAGGCAGCAGGCCAGATTTAGTCCACGAGCTATCGTTTGCCAATTTCTAAGCTAAAAGTATATAGCACGCAATCAGGGAGCAGTGGGAAAAAAATGCAGAAGTAGTCTGAGTTTACGTCATGGATTAGAAATATTGGTATAAAGTGACTGGTACATGGTATGCGCTCAGTAAATAGATATCATTATTGATCTGATGTGTCATAGAAAGGGAACTAGGAGGCAACTTTACGGAAGCGAGATTTATAGTCAAAACTGAGACCTACAATCACAAGATTGAGCAATAGCTAAACCAAGAGAAAGAAGAGTATGAATGAGGCCTTTGCTGAAATAAGATTGGGGGTGACCAGAGGGAGCCCCAAAGGCATCAGCAAGACATCCTTGGTGTCGTTACTAGAAATGCACACATGGATGACAAGATGTAATGGTGCCTTAATTTTACAAAACAGATGTGGAAATTCATTGTGGTTGCAGGCATGACTCATTTGCAGTCCATGAATCAAGATCTTAAATCGTTAATACAAAAGATGCTTCAGAGGGGTGCCTGGGTGGCTCAGTGGGTTAAAGCCTCTGCCTTCAGCTCGGGTCATGTTCCCGGGATCCTGGGATCGAGCCCCGCATGGGATTGAGCCCGGCATGGGGCTCTTTGCTTGACAGGGAGCCTGCTTCCTCCTCTATCTCTGCCTGCCTCTCTGCCTACTTGTGATCTCTCTGTCTGTCAAATAAATAAATAAAATCTTTAAAAAAAAAAAAAGATGCTTCAGAGCAAATGAACCATATTTTTGTGATAGAGGAACTTCTTTAATTCTATGCAAGCTTATCAAACCAGAGAGAAACATGGTGTATCAGTGTTTGTGTTTAAAGTGGTCCCGTTCTGCTCAGAATCACCAGAGAGAATGTAGGCTGAGTAGTAAAATGGACTACCAGTCCTCCCCTCTAAACTGCATCCCTACTAGCAGAAGTTTTCTTGTTCTGCTGCTTCCTAATTGCGTGAATTTAGCCCAAAACCCCAACTTTACTGGGCTTCATTCTTCTCTTCTGTAAAAAATGAAACTAATAATATATTTACTCATTTGAAAGCTGGAGAACAAATTTATCACCTTTTGGATTTTTTCAGTTAATTTGAATCACTATTAAAATTTTGAAGCATTTTTTTGTCTTTCTAGAATTATAACTTTTTGCCTGCCACAAAATTTCAGCTGTCAGCTTGCCATAAAAATAACCTGAACGGGGGTGCCTGGGTGGCTCAGTCGGTTAAGCGTCTGACTCTTGGTTTTGGCTGTGGTCGTGATATCCAGGGTCCTGATGCCCCAGTAGTGATGTCTGGGTTAGGAGATGGAGCCCTGCATCCAGCTCCACACACAGAGGGCATCTGCCTCCTCTCTCCTTCTCCATTTGCCCCTCTCCCCATGAAATAAATAAATAAATCTTTTTAAAAAGATTTATTTATTTATTTATTTATTTGAGAGAGAGAGCGCGCGCACAAGAGGGTGGAGGGTCAGAGGGAGAAGCAGACTCCCCACTGAACAGGAAACCTAATGTGGAGACTCAATCCTGGGACTCTGGGATCATGACCTGAGCCAAAGGTAGTCCTTTAACTGACTGAGCCACCCAGTGGCCCATAAATAAATCCTAAAATAAAAAAAATAACCTGAACATCCAGAAATGTATTACTATTATGGAACAGACATTCTTCTTCTTCGGTAAACAAAACAAATCTTCACAGTCAACCAACAATATGTGATTGCGATTCTTGAGGATGCGCTTCAGGAACTGTTTGTTGAATACTTAAAAATAAAAATCAGTGTTCCATTTTTAAAGAACAGCTGGCTGTGACTCCTCAGCCGTTTTTGCTTTATGGTCCCTTCTGATTCTTAGCTGTAATTAATTTACTGGAAAGTTTTTACAGGACTGAATTAACAATGCAAACACGCAGTTGTACAATAAAAGTCAGTGTTGTTATTTTTCATGTCTCTGTATTTTGAAAAAGCATCACTGTTTCTCAAAGAGGCTATCAGATACAGATCAAATTATATTACATGGCAACAGTAAAGCTCCTTTAGCCACAATAAAAACATTCTCAAGGATCATCTAATGCCCTACAAATGAAGTTTCAGGAATATTTGACAAAATAAAAATTCCAGTCTAACAAGGGATTGTCCCTTAAAAATTGTTTAGCAAGGAGCAAGAGCTATGATAAATTAACACATGGTAGTGGAATGTTTCCTGCCTGTGGCTTCAGTTCTCATATTTCTGTCTTGCTCTTCACAATATCATTGTTGTGATATGGGAAAAGTGCCTGTTGTTAATGATTTCTGCGCCTGTTGTTTTGCGCACATTCTCCAGAAAGTTCTTTCAAGACCTTTCTTTGGAATCAGGCTTTGCGTACACACTCTAAGTGAAAGTTGGGCATTTGCCAGTGAATTCAATATCAGTGTCAACTCTCTGGGTCCAGGAACACTTCTGTGAAAGGACTACTAGAGTTGTGGGTCCTAATTCTGGCACTGTCACTTACTAGTATTGTGTCCCTTGACCAAATGAGCTTTTGTTTCATTATCTGTAAAATGAGAATAATAAAAATGCCCTGCCTATTTCTCAGAGTTGTTGTGAAGAATAAATAAAATACTGCATATAGAAGTGCTTTTAAACAAGTGGGAAGTAAATGTCAAGTCTTTTTTTAATTGTGGTAAAATATACATATAAATTTTGCCACTTTAACCAATTTTGGTGTCCAGTTCAGTGGCGATTAAGTACATTCACATTGTTGTACAATCATCACCGCCATCCATTTCCAGAACTTTTCCATCCTCCCTAACTGAAACACTACCCAGTCAACACTAAGTCCCTATTCCTCCTTCTCCCCAGTCCTTGGCAACCACCATTCTAACTTTCTGCCTCTACAAATCTGACTACTCTCAGTACCTCACATAAGTGGATCACACAATATTTGTCCTGTTTGTGACTGGCTTATTTTACTTAGTATAATATTTTCAAGGTTCATTCAAGTTGTAACATACATCAAAATTTCCTTTCTGTGTAAAACTGGATAATATTCCATTGTATATATAAGTCCTATTTCATCTGTCTGTTCATTACTAGACAGTTGGGTTGTTTACCCACTTTGGCTACTGTGAATAATGCTGCTATGAACATTAGTGTAAAAGTACCTGTTTGAGTCCCCACTTTCAGTTCTTTTGGGTAGACACCACGTTGTGGAATTCCTGGTTCATATGGTAATTCCATGTTTAACTTTTTGAGGAACTTCCTTACTGTTTTCTAAAAGGCTGTGCCATTTTACTTTCCTGCCCAAAGTACACAAGGGTTCCAATTTCTCCCACATCCTCACAACACTTGTTTTATATATATAATATTATGTACACACACACACACACACACATATATACATACATATATAGGTCATCATAATGGTTATGAAGTAGTATCTCACTACGGTTATGATTTGCATTTCCCCAATAATTCATGATGCTGAACATCTTTTCATAAGCTATTGGCCATTTGTTTATCTTTTTTGGAGAAGTATCTATTCAAGTCCTTTGCCCACTTTTAATTGGGTTGTTTGGTTTTGTTGTTATTGAGTTGTAAGCATTCTTTATATATTCTGGATGCTAACCCCTTGTCAGATATATGGTTTGCAAATATTTTCTCCCATTTCATGAATTGCCAAATTTATGTACCAGAACCTATAAAAAATATGCTCAATCCTTCACCATGGAACTTTAGGAACACTCTCCCAAACAAAATTTCTCAATATAAACATGATACCATAGTTTAAAGACCAGATGATAAATTTTCATGGTATGGGGCACCTGGGTGACTCAGTCAGTTAGATGTCTGCCTTCAGCTCAGGTCATGATCTCAGGATCCTGGGATCTAGTCCAGCATCAGGCTCTCTGTTCTGTGGGAGTCTGCTTCTCCCTTTGTGCTTGCCTCCCCCCCTCAAATAAGTAAATAAAAATCTTTTTTTAAAAAAGAAATTTTCAGTGGCAAAGTTTTTCTTTTGATTTAAAAAAAAAAAAAACTTCAAATTTCCCCTACACACAACCTATCTCAGTAAGATATTTAATATAGCAGTAAGTTGGAAAGTGTCTTTCTTTACTTGTTTATATAATAATTAGGTAGATTAAAAGATTTGACAACAAAAATCTAAAGCTATATATGCCTGAGGGGAGAAAATAGAGATACTTTTTAAAAAATAACATTTCCTGTTTGTGCCTTGCCATTCACCATCCACAAAGGAAAAATGAACAAGACATATCCTAGCAGAGAATAACCATCCTCTTCACAGGCAAACCATTAAATTGCATAGGTGGAAATAACATTTAAAAAAAATACTGAGAACCTGCCAGTCTTTCATTCAATCATTTATTTTATGAACTTTTTATTTGGCTCTCTGTTAGGCACTGGAGCACAGAAATGAATGGACACAGTTCCTGCCTTCAAGAAGCTCTCACTCCAGACGTGTGGGGGATGACCAAGTAAACAGTTAATTACAGTACAATATGGTGAGTACCATAGAGCTCTGAGGAGTGTTTCCATTGTGGATAATTCACAGCTGATGTCTGTGAGGAGTATCTCAGAAGTATCTAGTCTATTGCCAACATGTAGGGGCTTATGAAAGCCATTATAAATATAAAACCTTATGAAATGTTAATTACTGCCATTACATTCTTGGTATTCTTTTATTACTAATAGGTAGGGTATATAAACCACAGAGCATTTTGCATCTAAAAAATTTTTAAATATTGTTTTCACCATCAAAACAATGCGTTCTTCTTATAGAGAGTGCAAGCAATACAGAACTCACCAGAGTTAACTGTCTTTAACAGTTCACTATGTTCTAGTTCATCTAAAATAGCATCCTAAATTCAAAGGTGCTAAAAAGTGGAGAGAACAAAAGGATTTTAGTAAGTACTTGAGTCTTAGGTCTATGTGAGCAGAAGGCAGAGGCACCAAGGCAATCCTGAACAAACCGTATGGGAGAATTTGCAAGAAATCTGGCTTGCATGATTGAAAGAGGATTATATGCATTTATATACTAATGTTTTATACTTCCAGATGCTGTATATTAGTCTAAAAATGTATATTGCATTCCCCCCAATCCCTGGCTCTTAGAAGATGCTCCCAATGTTTATGTTTCCAGAGCTGTATTTAGGACCTTATGAATAGGTTAAGGAATATGATCATCACCGTTCAGAAGATTTATTTTGTATTACTCAAGTGAACCTTTGCCTGGTAGGAGATAAATCTCCAGTTTCTGAAACATTGGTCAATAAGTATATATTGGTCCCACATGGATGGATATGAAGAAGCAGGTGACTTTTTTTTCATGCCTTGTCCTGTATTTATTTTCCTTTCTAAAATCCGAAGGGTTTTAGGGAATGAAAAATGTGGAGATGCAACCTGTCCAACTGTCAGGTCTCTATATTTTTAGAAACATTAAGGAGACAGCACAATGTAACATAGTATAAGAGGAAAACTTGTAGATGGAGACTGAGGTTCTACTCTTAGCTCTACCACTAATTAGATGTGTAATTTTAGATAAATCACTTAACCTCCCTAGACCTCTGTTTCTCATCCCTAATTGCTCTATCTAGTTCATAGGTTATTGTGAAGATCAAAAGAAACCGTAAATGTGGAAGCACTTCAAATAATGTAGTACGTGCATATTATAAGGTATCATTAATATACACATATATTATTGGTTTGCAATGCCACTCTGAGGCTCAGGCAAGAGGAGCCCTTGTCCTGAGCCCTGTACTTCACAAACACAAATACAAACACAAACGCATTCAACTCTATCAAATATCTCTCAGCATGTTCCTAGTATGCCCTCAACTCTGACAATAGCAACAATGTTCTTTGGAGTTATTCAAAGATTACATACAGTACTCTCTGGATATGCCCCAAATGGGATTGGATCATCTTTTTTTTTTTTTTTAAGATTTTATTTATTTATTTGACAGAGAGAGATCACAAGCAGGCAGAGAGGCAGGCAGAGAGAGAGAGAAGGAAGCAGGCTCCCTGCTGAGCAGAGAGCCCGATGCGGGGCTCGATCCCAGTACCCTGGTATCATGACCCGAGCCGAAGGCAGCGGCTTAACCCACTGAGCCACCCAGGCGCCCCATGGGATTGGATCATCTTGATCAAACACATATCAAATCTGACCTCACAGACATTCTGGTTCACAATGGAGATGCCATTTAAATGCTCTTAGAGAAGTAAGATTTAATTTAGACAAGATGGTGAGCTGCATTAGGATAGTTAACTAAAACAATAGAAGATTCTCAAATAAATAAGGAATTGTGGTCTGTGGTGGAAAATATTTTTTATTTTGTGTTAATGACAGTTATTTGGTATAGGCTATTGCTTGCTATTAATGATGTTAGCAGAAACTTATATAAGACATAGATCTAAGTTTGCCTATTTCACTTTTTAAATAATTTAAAATACTTTTTAAATTTTTAGAGAAAATGATTTTTCTAAATATAAATATGCTAAATGCGACTAGCACAACAAAAATAACATTCCAATAAAATGACAGAAAATTGGAAGAAGGCAATAAACAGGTTTGTATAATTATTGAATTATTTGTATACAACTATGTATCTATATATTACATACCTACATCTGGAGAGATCTGTGCTATTTTCTTTTATAGGTATATATAATATTTATATGTCATATATATATTATATTATCGGCAAGGTATGGTCCCCTAAGAAGAGAGATTTGAACAAATTGAACCACATATTTTTCTTTTTGTTTTTCTTTATATCTCAGCATGGAAAAAGTTGAAAGAAGATTTAACACTGTATGGATATAGATAGTGCTGGTGGAAAAAAGTACAGGTGATAGAATTTTTATGAACAAATTAAAATTTTATTGTGTTTTCAGTGATAATGATCATTAGAGCAACCCCATTAAAATGTTTGAACATGATATGTAAAATTTGTAGTTCATTTTCAAATATGAGTATTGATTTAGAAATCAATTGACAATTCTAGTTGCTACTGACTCAGCAAAACTAAACTTGTACAATTCTATCAAAGCAAATTTTTTAAAAAATTTTATTTATCTATTTATTTGACAGAGAGAAAGAGAGCACAAGCAGGGGGAGTGACAGACGGAGGCAGAGGGAGAAGCAGGCTCCCTATGGAGCAGGGAGCCCAATGTGGGGCTCAATCCCAGGAGCCTGGGATCATGACCCATGCTGGAGGCAGGTGCTTAACTGATTGAACCACCCAGCACCCCTCAAAGCAAATTTTTAAAACATCTAATATTAAAGAATTACTTTCTTCATATGAAAATAGCATTAAGGTGAATTTTTAAAAAAGATTTTATTTATTTATTTGACACAGAGAGAGAGCACAAGTAGGCAGAGTCAGGTGGGGGCGGGCGGGAAGCAGGCTCCCCACTGAGCAGAGAGCCCAATGCAGGGCTCAATCCCAGGACCCCGAGATCATGTCCTGAGCTGAAGGCAGACGCTTAATCCACTGAGCCACCCAGGTGCCCCTTAAGGTGAATTTTTTAAGAGGTCCTTTCTTCTAGAGATGCATATTGATTTATTCATGTTTAAAATGGTAGGATATCTGGGATTTGCTTCAAAATAATTGGATCTAAAGAGTTGGGGAGTATAGATGAGGCAAGACTGACTAAGTGAATAATTATTGAGGCCGGATGACAGGTACAATATATTTACATTTGTAAATGTTTATATGGAAATGCTTTTAAATTTCCATAATAAACAGTTAAGCAAAAAGCTAAAAAGTACATTGACTTAGAAAATGTTTTGTTATTGGTGTCAATTAACTCAAATTATGTGGATTATAGCATTATAATTAGGGTTTTCCTGGAAAAAAAGCACAAAATAAATATGTGGTAATTTATGACTTATATACATCTTTATCTTATTACTCATCCAAGCATCACAAGCCCATCAACAAAACACCCAAATGTGTAATAATAATTAAGTCCAGTGATTTTTGCTGTTTAGCTCAATTATTAAACCACTCATATAAAAACCATTGCTTTATACATTAAAAAAATTTCTTTTGTCATAATAAAGGTATATTTGTCAAGAAAGGTGGATAGAACACATTTATTTAATTTTTTTTTAAACCTTGATATACAATTTAATGATCTGGACCTATCATATATAACCCTCTACTTGCACTCTTGTCCTGGGTACTGCAAATATTAGGGAGAAGCATGCTCTCAGAATTTCCATTTTATTCTTTATTTTAGCAACTAAGATGGTTTAGCAGGGAATACCTAGAAAATGCTTTCTTTTCTCAACTTATAATTTTCTTCCTCTATATATTTTAGGAAAATACTGTGTATTTTTGCTCGATATCATCAATGGGGCTCAGATATCTCTGCATGTTCCACCCAAGGCAGGAACCATGTGTGTTCATGATATGTTGACAGTCTGCCCCTTCCACAACAGTCTTGCCTCCTTAGCAAGAATAGATGAGATCAAGTTACAGTCATTTCAGGGAAGATCTTAGGTTTAGTTTGAGATAACTGGTCATCCATATGGAAAAGTTCTGGAGAGTTCTGTTCATAACCTTAGCCTCTTATTCAGTACAAATGACTCTAGGAGGATTTGTGCAGAGGGAAAGTTTATGATCCCTATCTTTTATATGATAGAAACATTTAGCTTCATATTTTCTTAGCTTCTAATTCCCAAACGAGGCAATGTAAAGGGGAGAGGGAGATAATTGTCCGGACAGCAATTAATCCAGATGACCAACTAACAATTAGTTTGTTTTGTCTAAATTATTCATATATTACTACTCAAAAGTCCCCTTTCTGCTTGAATTAGCTGTGTGACAGCTCCAGTCTCCACATACTGCAGTATTGGTCTAAAAAAAACAAACAAACAACTTATCTCCAGTGAAGTATGTTCATTCCACAGCTCTCCAATTCTAAGACACTTTTGATTACAGGATTGACCAAAAATGTAGTAACCACTTTTTTAGGAGATAAAAGAAAAAGACTGTAAAACTGATTCTAATCTTAAAAACACCAAAATGTGTATGTTGGGGGGCGGATGGAAGAGTCTGTCTTAGAATTGAGAAAGCACTAAAATTATTTTTTTTGAAGTGTACTTTAGAATAAGAAAGCTATTATAACTCTAATGGGAGGCCTTGGGCAATGAAGGGAGTCAGAGAAAGGTGTACAGATGGGTCATTATGTAGGAACAGCATGGTGGCCCTCTGCTCTTGTCAGAAAGGCATGATAGCGTGAGAACCCTGGCAGGAAGGAAGAGTAGGGAGAAGAGGATTGAAAGCAGTTATGGGTCATGCAGGAATTGTGCATAAAGACACATTACATTATATACATTAGGAAACTTGCCTGTGGCTGATTCTGCCTCCAGATAATCCTAAATAACCAGAAGCCAACAAGGAGTTATCAAGGTGAGCCCTCAGTTCTGTAACTTCTTCCCTTAGGTTCTTATCAAAACCTAACCACCAGGCAAAGCACAAGACCTTTCGGCTAGCGTGCTTGAGAAACAGAGCTGAGAGTTCTATCTCCTGGAACATAAAAAATTATTTTTAATCTCATTTTAGTGTAATGTTAAAATATTTTAAATTCAGTATGCTAACAAATGCAGAATGTTTTGAGACTAAATACCAGAGGGTATAGTCATTAGGTGTTACTGTGTTTACCCAATAATTGGCTCTTTTCCTATAATGGATGAATCTCTGTTTCAAAATGGAAAAGTAAATTAAACAGTAAACAGATTCCTTACATAAAGGTCATGCTCTTTGTAACCAGAGTGAGGTATTTCAGTAAGATTACTGAGTACCTGGTATTTTGTTCATGTGGCTTGCTTCACTCTGTAAATGCCAATAACTAGTGTTTAGGAGTCTGAACTATTATAATGGTCACTTTCATGTAATAATCACATGCTTATTCTCTGGGGAAAAACATAAAAATTTTGAACACTATGTGACTAAATTGGAAAAATAAATATCTTTTAATAGTTTAGGAATGGGAACGGTGTTTGAAGACAGAGAATAGAAAAAGAAAAGAGGTATTATGGATTTTCTTGAAAATTTTGATTCTGCCTTCACCACTTTCAAAGTCCAAGTGGGTACAAACTGCTACAAAACATCTCTGTGGTTCCATATTCCTCATCCCCAACTCCTATCTAGGTAGAGAGAACACTTTGGTTTTTAATGTGTCCTTCTATTTTTTAAGTCCTGGTAAGAAGATGTCAGACAGCAACTGAAGGTATTGCCTCTTTCATTCATTAAACTCCTACTGTGTGCCCACCATTGTGCTGGACATCATGGAACCCAAGATAACTAAGATAAAGTCCCTACTCTTCAGAAGCTTTAATGTGGTGTGGGGAGAGTTCTCAGGGGTTGGGACCAGACCAGTAAACAAATCATTAAGCCATTGGGTATTGGTTACAAATAGGGAGTACCAAACAGGATTACCTAAGTCAGCCTGTGGTGTGTGTCTTGCGGGTGGGAGGTGAGGCAGCAGTGGTACTCTGGAAGGTCTTTCTGGGAAGAATAGACACAGTTTAAAGTCTTAACTAATGAGTAAAAACTAGCCAGACGAAATGCAGCAAAGGAATGCAGAAGAGCCTTCTTGGCAGAAGGGACAGAAATAAAATTGGCAGAGATCAGTGAGTCATTAGATGGGGGCTGGTTCAAAAAGAGAGGAATCTTATAGATAGGCAGGTGGTGGCTGCAAAGGCACAGGCAGAACAGTAAAAATCAGGTTTCAATTAGATGTTTCTTCTGTCAACTCTGCTCTGGGGAACACCCCTTTTGTCCTGACCCAAGTCGTGGCTTCTCACCTGGCCAGTAACTAATCTCATCCTCTGGGATTGGCACTTTGGCAAGTTACCATCTTTCTAGCTTCCACCTTGTTCTCCATCTCTGACATTCATTCCTGATAAACCTCTTTATTCAATGCATTTTGCTGCTTGTTTGGCTGATGTTCCAGATGCCTAATAGCCAGTTACATTAAACTTACCTTTATACTTATTGATCTTTCTTCACTAGAAAGAATACACTTACTCAAAATAAGATCTTAGATGTTTGGGTTTTGTTTTGTTTTGTTTTTAATGATTTTCAAAGAAATAGCCAAGAGCCAAGGGCTAAGGGCCAAGAAAGCCAATAATAATGATAACAGCTACAAAAATGGACTTTTGTTGATTGACTCCTTAGTGTCTCAGCTCTGTCTTCTGTCCCCCACAAAGCCCATGTGCTTCTGGGGAAGCTGACCCACTGCCTGGTTAGTGTAAAATAGCCATTACATTCCATCATCCCATGCACAACTTTTGATTCCAGGGCAGAGATGTGACTTAAGCAAGTGAATATCAGGATACTTGCTAGGCTGCTAGGACCAAGTCATTCTCTCTAGATGTGGTTAAGGAACATGTACTCTTTGGAGCTGTGGGTAGCCAGTCATCTTATGATCGTGAGAGTTGCTGGTTTTTAGGATAAAGCTGGTGATGCAGAAGGCAGAGTGGAAAGATGGAAAGAAACTGAACCCTTAGTGAACCCTTAAACAATCCTTAGAGAAATAAACTGATCCAAAAAAGCCTACCCTACCTCAGGACTTTCTGGTTTCATCAACATTCCCTTGTTTAAACCAGTTTGAGTTGTGCTTTTTTGGCACTTGCAACATAAAATAGTCTAGGCCATACAGTTACTATTTGTTGTGAGCCTACTAGGTGCCAATTATTGCAATGTGTGTTCTATAGGCTAATCTTTACAACTGTATTTTTTCTTTTTTTTTTTTTTTTACAATTGTAAAGAACACATAACAAAATTTCCCATTTTAACCTTTTTTAAGTGTGGAATTCAGTGACACAAAGTGTAACCATTACCACTCTCTACTTTCAATCAGAATCATATTTTTTTAAAGATTTTATTTTATTTTATTTTATTTGACAGGGAGAGATCACAAGTAGGCAGAGAGGCAGGCAGAGAGAGAGGAAGGGAAGCAGGCCCCCTGCTGAGCAGAGAGCCCGATGCGGGACTCAATCCAGGACCCTGAGATCATGACCTGAGCCGAAGGCAGCGGCTTAACCCACTGAGCCACCCAGGCGCCCCCAGAAACATATTTTGAGGTGGGTATTAATATCCTCATTTTACCAAAAAGGAAATTGATCCTCCAGAGAGGTGCATTTCCCAAATCAGACCACAGTTAGTGGTATAGTCAGGATGTAAACCCAGGGCTGTGTGACTATAAAGCCTAGGTTTTTTCCTACTTCATTATAGTGCCAAATTAAATTATCAAGCAAAGGAACAGGAAGTCTTGGTCAAATTATCAACCCAGGTTCCAGATTAGAATCTTGGGAGGTTCAGATTCAACAAACAGGATATACGGTAAGGTGATCAGAAACCAAATGGTCAAAGGTTGAACACTAGAGGTGGAAATTAAGGGAATAGGGACAAGCATTTAGGCTTAAGAAGTAAGGCTGAAAGGAGTCTGTCTCATAAGTGAGCACTTCAAGAATATCTGGTTGTATTTGCTCACCCAACCCTTGTAGGTGAAAAATTCTTGCCCTTCCCACATATTTCTCAAAGGATTTTGATCTGAAGACTAATAACAAACCATATTCTAGAATAAAAAATACCCTCAATTCTATGTTAAGCATTCATTAAAATAAGTCACATAATGAAGCTGATTTATATCAAAAGGGAGACACATCCTGTGGTGGGGCCTGGTCCCTTAAATGAGGTCTATAATGACTGGAGAGCTCTATTACCTTCTTGTTAGGACAAGATGGATTCCAAGTAGTATTTCCTTTAAAAAAAAAAAATTACAAGCTTCTATGCTAAAAGCTATCCACCTTTGATGAGTATCTCTTAATTGTTTACTTTTTAACTAAGGGTTTTAAGCTAGGGTCATTAGAACTCAAGGGTGTTTAATCTGTTGATCTGTTTGTTTTCAAAAGTCTGACTCCTTTCATTCATGATCCTAGGTAAGTAGTAGCTCGGAGGGTTTTACTTATTCAAAAAGATCAGTTCCTTAATTTTCAATTTCCGTAAGTGTAAATTTTTGCAGTGTCAGAGGCTTTCTTGAAGTGGGGGAGGAGAAATTATGAGAATGGATTGGGTAAGACTCCCCACTGCCCCAAAACCTGGGCCTCCACACCAAGGCCTCTTCTCCAGTTGTGTATTAAACAAAATACTAACATTTTCTCAACAATTATTTTATATATAAGTTTAAGTGCTGACCTTAATGATTCACTGCATACTGAATAGAAATAGGACAGGGGCAGGATCTTCATAAAGCCAAGGTCATTTGACATGGTTGACACGTGTATGAGGCTTATCACTCTTTTACCTCAAAATCAGCATTTAGGGAGTGAATGTCCATCATATGTGTGGGCAGTCTGTATGACAATACAGTGTTTTGGAAAATAAAACGGAAAACCGTTTTTTTTCTTTAAAAGTTTGTGTGTGCTTATAAGGGACTTTTTTAGAGAAGTTTTAGATTCACAGGAAAATTGTGCAGAAAATAGGATATATATACCATATACTCATATACCCACTGCCGTACACATGCATAGCCTCCCCAACCAGAGTAGTGGTACATTTGTTACAATTGATGAACCTATGGTGAATGACATGTTATAATCACCCAAAGTCCATAGTTTACATTAGGGTTCACTCTTGGTGTTGTACATCCTATAGGTTTAGACAAAATTGATAATGACATGAACCCATCATTATAGGACCACATAGAATAGTTTTATTGTCCAAAAAATATTCTGTGCTCTGCCTATCATACCCATCCTCCTCCCTAACCCCAGTACTGTCTCCATAGTTTTGCCATTTCCTGAATGCCATTTGGACTCTTACAGTACATAGCCTTTCCAGATTGTCTTCTTTCACTTAGTAATATGTAGTTAAGGTTCCCTTATGTCTTTTCATGGCTTGATAGCTCATTTCTCTTTAGTGTTGAATAATATTCCATTGTCTTGATGTACCACAGTTCATTTATCCATTCACCTACAGAAAGACATTTGGTTGCTTCCAAGTTTTGGCAATTATGAAAAAAGCTACTATAAACATCTGTGTGCAGGTGTTTGTGTAGACATAAGTTTTCAACTCCTTTGGGTAAATACCAATGGATGTGATTACTGCACCTTATGGTAATACTATGTTTTGTGGGGGGTTTTTTGTTGTCGTTGTTTTAAGATTTTAGTTATTGGTCCAAGAGAGAGAGAGAGACAGAGAGTGCACAAGCACAAGGAGGGGGAGGGGCAGGCAGTGGAAGAAGCAAGGAGCCTGATGCAGGATAGACACCAGGACCCTGAGATCACAACCTGAGCCAAAGGCAGATGCTTAACTGACTGAGCCACCAGGGCATCCCAAGAGTATGTTTCATTATGTGAGAAACCACCAAACTGTTTTCTGAAGTTACTGTACCATTTGCACTCCCACCAGCAATATAAAAGAGTTTCTTTCTTTCTTTTTTTTTTTAAGACTTTATTTGTCAGAGAGGTAAAGAGAGAGGGAGCCCGAGCACACAAGCAGGAGGAGAGATAGGCAGAGGGAGAAGCAGACGTCCCACCGTGCAGGGAGCCCCATGTGGGATTCAATCCCCAGACCCCAGGGTCATGATCTGAGTCGAAGGCAGACACTTAACTGACAGAGTCACTGAGGTGTCCCTATACAAGAGTTTCTGTTGCTCCTTACCTCACCAGCATTTGGTGTGGTCAGCATCAGGGGATTTTGGCCATTCTAATAGGTGTGGAGTGAGTCTCCTTGTCTTTCTAGTTTTTACCCTTGTCCTCTCCACCCCCACCACTCCTTGCAATAGCCTGTCTTTTCAAAAGGACCCATGGAATCTGAGGGCTGTGTAGTAGGTGGCACAAACAAAGCAACATTAGATAAATGATAGAGTGAAAGGCTGAGAAAGGACTGGCTTGAGTCATATGGGAGCCCTGGGGAAAGGAGTCATCTGGCACACTTTCAAACCAATATTCTTTAAATAGCTGAGGGCAGAGAGAAATTCATTTTCTATTAATATAAAATGTATAGCTCTTTATGGTTAAAATAAAGAATTTATTACATGCATTGAATATAGCAATATTTCCACTTATTTGGAATTGTCTTTCATTTCACATTTTTCATTCATTTATAACTTGAACAGCAATAGTTACTACCAAGCATAGGGGTAAATTATAACTACAAAATCTTGCTCAAAATATATTTACATGGTCTTGTGTTTTTTTCCATTTTATTTGTCACCAAAAAATTCTAACGTTTCTGAAGTTCTTGTTCTTTTTTTTTTATTTTTCTTTTGGGAATTTCTGAGCTAGGAAACATCTTGTAAGACACAGTATTGGCTTTAAGATGTAGAAAATAACCATCTGTCCCCCAAAACAGTGTTAAAAATTGGGAGTAGAATTCCAAATTCAAATGCTACCTCCACCTCTTTTACTGATCAACTTACCTGAGGGAACATGCACACCTGTGTCTATGCCCCGCTTAGAACTCCAGGACCATCTTATGAGTAAGCAAGCCAATGCCCAAACTTAAAACTTAGATCAAGGCTGGCAGAGGCCAGGTGGACTAAGTGAGGCGTCTTGCTTTTCCAACCCCAAATCTAACTCCTGTAACCCCCTCAAATATGCCAGAAGAAAGAAGAGTAGGAATGAGGGTTAAGAATAAGACTTACAGGGGCGCCTGGGTGTCTCAGTGGGTTAAAGCCTCTGCCTTCAGCTCAGGTCATGATCCTAGGGTTCTGGGATCAAGCCCCACGTCGGGCTCTCTGCTCAGCCGGGAGCCTGCTTCCTCCTCTCTCTCTGCCTACCTCCCTGCCTGCTTGTGATCTCTGTCAAATAAAAAAATAAATAAATAAAAATTAAAAAAAAAAGAATAAGACTTATAGAAAGAGGTCTAAGTAGATGAGTACAAGTCCCCCTACCTGACCAGATGCCAGGATGATGTTGGCCTGCCAGACCTATGGAGCTGAGAACAGGAAGGAGAGAGGGGAACAATGAGGCCTCCTTACCAGAGATAGTCTACCATCCTAGCCTCACTTCCCTGGAGACTATAGGTACAAAGCAGCCTGCTGCTCCTCTGGGGAAGAAATAAGGCACTAGGGCTCGTAAGAAAGGAAAGTGTCTTTCAGTGTCATGATCCTTCCCTCTAGTGAAGTGTCCCCAGAGTCTCTGACCAGATGAATCACTTCTTCCATGTGGAGGCTCTAACAAGAGGGTAAACAGAGGCAAAAGTTGGACTGAAGTTTCCTCTTTTGTGAGCTCTGGCAGAAAAGCTGAACAACCCCCCACATATCCCATTGTTCATTTTCTCTTTAACAACTGCACTTAATAAGCAAACGTTTGCTCAGCCAAGATTGTCCAACTAAGAAAGATCACCAGCTCCCTCGGTCATTACCACTGTTCCTCGCTATAACTTCCTGGGACCACTGAGATGCACAGTTAAACTGGTCCCCCTAAGAGTTTCTGTAATGGGTCATAACAGATCATTAATCAATTTAACTTCAAGGCCGCACTGCATCCTTGGCCAAATATTCACTCCCTAGTGTATCGGAGTGGGAGACGAACCATTGGAGACTGTGGACTCTGAAAAACAATCTGAGGGTTTTGGAGGGGTGGGGGGTGGGAGGTTGGGTGAGCCTGGTGGTGGGTATTGTGGAGGGCATGTATTGCATGGAGCACTGTGTGTGGTGCATAAACAATGAATTCTGGAATACTGAAATTAAAAAAATAAAAATTAAAAAAAAAAGAAAAAGATGATGTTCCTAGGACCCTGTGAACAGATAGCCCCTCATGGCTGCCTATCAGAACCTGCAGCAAACTTAGTGTTACCTGGGGGAAGGGACATAATGCATGGGAAACTAAGGATGAAAAGAGAACAGCTTTTTGGTTTCCACCTTGCAGGGATACCTATTAAAACGTCAGTTTTCCAACTGCTACATGTGAATTTAAATTCAGTTGTGATAAACTTCCAAACAAGAGGTTAACTCTGACAAAGAACATAGTTCTTTGTGTCTTTTAATGACATAGTTGACTTCCCATACAACATCTTCCTCCTTTTCCTCAAAAACCTACATTTTTTTCTACAGACTCCCATTCCCTCCCTCCGACTGACCACATCGGAGGCTATCAGGCCAAACTTGATTAGCCTATAAGTAATCCTCATCCTTGCCAAAGATTCATTCGAGAAGGGACATAGAGCCCAAGTAGGTACAAAGAGACATGAGGAGGTTTTCAGTGGCAGCATCTCTAATGTCTAGATCACACTCAACTCTTCCTTCCTTCTCTTCTAATGTTTTGAACACTTCTATTTCCATTTCCTTTTTGAGTCTGGTGTTCCTAGCCTGAAAGACATGTCAAATGGAGGAGTCTGGTCTCCATCAAGTGACACAGCTTCCTTCTCCATGTGTGAACATAGCACCCCACGTTTATAATAGGTGATTCTGTAGTGCATACTTAGAGCCCTGCAGCTGATCTTTGCATTTGTCTGCTCCAGGCCCAAGACTTTTTTTAAACTTTATGACCTAGTTGCTGCACACTGTTTTCCTGCTTTAGAATTCTTTAGGTCTATTAATCTTGCTAGCAAAATCCGCTCTCCTGAAATGTATCTTAGCTGGATTATCACTCTCCACAGATTCCTGAATCAGAAGCTTCTATTGATGCTTCCAAAAGCGATCATCTCAGGGTCACAGAGGGGTCTAATATGTCCTCTGACATCTGTTCCTCCCCTAAACCCCACTTCCTCCAGCTTTCAGATTCTCTAGTCCTTAAGTAACTCTCACTACTTCGTGTATTAATTTCTTCCACTTATTTCTCTGCTCCTGACCCATGTCTATCATTCTGATCCCTTTCAAGGAAGCCCAAGTGAACATTTAAATTTTAACCTTAAGTAGTTAAGGTTAAGTTAAAGTTAAGTTAAATGTAGTTACTTAAAGTTAAGTTAAATGTAGTTACTTAAACACAGCCAACTCTTCTACTAACACAGATAAACCCCCAACTGCTGTCTCCTTTCTTTTTCTTGCTAGGCATATGCATTCGTTTCCTGACCTAGTCCTTAGACTTTCACGTGAGAGGCTCCCATAGTGAAAAAACGCTAGAGCATTCTGCATCTGCCATAATATGCTCAGTTCAAATACTGCCTGAGTGGAGAAATCCTGCAAGGGAGGTCTCCCACCAAAGTGTGCCTGATCTTCAGCTGCTGTCATTCTGCCCATCGGTGGTGGTGTTGTCTTCAGTGTACCTTGTAAAAAAGTATCTAGTAGTATTCATTTTCTAGGAACATTTCCTCACAACAGCCTTACCTGCTTCCCTACATATTATGTCCGTGCAGTTTTTTTTTTTTTTTAGATTTTATTTATTTGTTTATTTTCGAGAGGGTGGAAGAGTGGAAGGGCATGGGGAGAAGGAGAGAGAGAATCTCAAGCAGACTCCCTGCTAAGCACAGAGCCCCATGTGGGGCTCCATCTCACAACGCCGAGATCACGACATGTGCAGAATACAAAAGTCGGACGCTTAACCGACTGTGCCATGCGGGTGACCCGTGTCTGTGTAGTTTTGAAAGTCATCAAGTAAGGCCTCAAATAACACCAACACCAATGGCAATAGCAATAGTGGCTGACAGTTTACTGAGCCCCCACTATGCACCAAGCATGATTCTCAGCATACTGCAGGTATCGATTTACTCAGTCCTCCCAAGAATCCCATGAATGACTATTATTACCCTCATTTTACAGATGCAAAAACTAAAGCACAGAGAGGATAAGTAATTTTCCCAAAGCTAGACAACTAGTGAGTGGCAGAGTCCCTGTTAGTCTTCTGCTCTGATATCTGCCCACACATTGGTCACCTACCAATTCTTCCATAATATAACTCACTTCTATCATTTAGCTTCATCTTCTCTCAATGCTTGGAAATTGGGTTCTATTTTTAAAAAGCAAAAATAAAGATTTACAACTGCCTGTCTCAGCCCATCCTAAATCTTGCACATAATTAATTTTTTAAGAGTGCTAGGTCTCTATTATTCCACAGGGAAGGGTATTAAAGTTCAAATCTGTAACTCTTTATAGATAGCCTCTATTACAAGTATCATTGGACTGCCTGCTTACCAGGTTTTCCCCCATATACATTAAATTTAAATCCTTAGTTCCAAGTTAATTTTCACCGCCTAACTGATAAAATAATATCTGAGCATGTACTAAAGAATGAATTTCTGCAGCTTAGTGAGATAAGTCATTCATACTCTAACAAGGATATTTTAAACAGCTGGTTATTCCTTCAGGAAAACCATATTCAGATCAAGCTAATTTCCTAAATGACATAAAAGGAGTGAGAGCTCTGAGGTGTCTTATGTAACTCACTGAGTGCTGATGGCTTGGGACTAGATGATGGAATGACAGAGAAAAGGGAGGCTGAATCTTTGACATGGTAAAAACTGCCATTTAAAAATCACAGTAAATATCACCTGCTGGGTATTAAAATGATTAAAGGGCTTTTTTCCCCCATACTTCTATTGTGATAGGTTTTATAAACAAATAATTTTAAGTACACTAACCTGTTAAGCACCAGTAATTAGTTGAGAAAAACAAACACAAATGTTATTGAAGAGAGAGCAAACCCTGAGGGAATTTAGTCCTCTGAAATTATGCTAAGTGTCTACTACACTCATTTTGGGAGACACCCATCCCAAATAAAAACCCCTTTACGTTTTTCTCCTGTTTTCTGTCACACATAATTTCTATAATAGCTAATTGACAGGACTACTTACTAACACAGGTGGACCAGGCAATGGATAACACTATCTGGAATACTTGGGGTTTTCATGGAAGAATTGAGCCTATAAATACCTGAGAATGGAATAGGTACTGAACTGGCAGATGGTAACTTTGCCACTAAGTAGTTATGGGATTTGGTTTTGTCACCTTACCTCTTTGAACTTTAGTTTCCCAATTTGTCCAATACAGGAATGAGAATTCAATGATCTCCAATGCCCATTCTAACAACTCCCAAGTTCCACAATTTTAAGATGGCTTTGAACACTTTGAACAAAGATTTGAATATTTAATACCATAAAATAGACTAAAAATATGTAGGAATGACAAGATATGGGGATAGGATTTTTTTGTTATCTCCCAAAAGGTGTTCCATTATTGTAAAACTAGTTCCTCTCCTGCAGTCTATCATGGCTCCAAGGAAGGGTAAGCAGAGCAGATGCCATTACAAGAATGAACAGGATACTGCTTCCTCCTCTCTCTCTCTCTGCCTGCCTCTCTGCCTACTTGTGATCTCTGTCTGTCAAATAAATAAATAAAATCTTTAAAAAAAAAAAAAAGAATGAATGAATGAACAGGATATAGCACATAAGGAAAGCCCCTGACATACAAGAAGGAGAAAAATTCATCTCTTGTAGCCCTGAGGGATGATGGAAGGAAGTAAGGGGTACAAGGAATTAGTAATCAGACTCAGTGTGCTTACCTTCCACCCCTTCTTGGGGTGGAAACTACAATTGGAGGTGTATAGTTCACATAGATTTGGGGAAATGCAAGAAAACCAGGAATAGTGGTTTGGTTCTCTGAGCATGGCTGTGAGAGTCTGAGTCCTCTAGAAACTCAGCTTTCAGCTTGATGGCTTGTTCAGTATGACATAGGGTGAATCATGCAAAATTGGTGGAGGGAGATGGCCACATAGATAAGCCCAAAGCAAGGCTCCTAGCTCATCAAGGCCTACATGTGGTATTTAGGGAATCCGGAAGTTCCCATATGTGAGAAGACAGAGTGGCACTGTGAGAATCAGTGGGCCTGCAGAGACCCGGGGTCAGTCAATACTAGGACTGTGGTACATACAGCAAATGGCTCAGGTAAATACCTCAGTAAAGGAACTAGTATGATATTTCAAACAAAAACAAAAACAAAAACCAGAAATGGCCAATTTTACCTCTGAGGCTATCAGTTCTCCTTTCAGACCATAGCAGACACTCCATACATTCTGTGGATAACACAAGGAGTGGCAAGCATGGCTTCCCTGGTGCCATGTAAGCCTTCCCATCCCTCAGGGCTGCTACCAACCAACTAGTCACTGCGTAAATTAGAAAAAGACACTCCTTTCTCAAGACACTTTACTTCCACCTATCAGAAAATTGTCATAATATACTGATTTTGTTAGAACAAGGCATCTTATTGCTACATGCCACAGAACTGTCATAATAAACTTTAAAATCTAGGATGCTGAAGATATAAAATCTATTCACCTTAAACAGCAACCCTCAACCTCCATATGTATCTTGAAATGAGAGGGAGGTGGGTAAATCTCAAAGATTCAATATCTATGTTTAAAAAAGACAGAAAGATAATGTGGGGACTTGAGAAGTTAAACATTACAGAAAATAAACAAGTTACATCTTCTTTGCACATCTGAATTAATATAAGTAAATCTTCACCTCTGCCATGCCAAATTACAAATGCTTTATGCCCAAGATTTTTGCCTTTTATATTTATTTTTGGTATCTCCCGTAGCACCTTACATAGTCATGCAGATGGAACAGAAGGAACCAATAAGTGTTTGTTGAATAAAAAAGTAAATTTGTTGAAAAATCAGAATTATGGATCCATCTGTATGTATAATAGCAAGTAATTTTCCTTCCCACCCCGTATCTAACCAAATCTAAAATTTTACCCAGTGGCACCTAGCTAACAACCATAAAAATATGGAGTTCTTCAGTTGTTTTCTAAAACCTCTTTCTCAGATATTTTTTGAAGGAAACTTATGTCTAAGTTTCAACATTTTCAGGACCAAAGAGAGATCATCTCAAAACCACAGAATTTTTAAAAATCGAAAACAGGATTGTCATCCAAAATAAGTTCTTATTAAAAGGTGAGGAGGCCTCATCTAGAAAGGTAGCCTGCCTAGAGTCACATAATCAAATCAGGGATTCAAACACCCTG
Organism: Mustela putorius furo; assembly: GCF_011764305.1. NCBI lineage: Eukaryota > Metazoa > Chordata > Mammalia > Carnivora > Mustelidae > Mustela > Mustela putorius. Next base: position 18,212,956 of record NW_025421321.1, on the reverse strand, counting down.
CACAATAAAGGCTCCTCCTGGCCCCTCACTCCCCTCCTTCCCGGAGTACACACTTCTCTGCCTCTCAGCTTTACTTCATCATACTTTGTAAACCGCTTAATTATCTATGTCAAACCTAGAGAGCAACTGGTCAAACCCAAATAAGAGAGAAATCATCCAACGTTCCGAAAACCAGAGAACCAGGTAAATTGCCAGTTTTACCATATACATAAAATGGTAAACAAAAGGAGAGCCGAGCGAATTGAGAAAGGGTACTTTTTCCGTCTTCACAACAAAAGCTAGGGAATAAAAACGCGTTTTCCTTGGGGACAGATTATGCTGAGGGGACCAGATACAAAAGATAATTCCTCTTGGGGTTTTTCCTTTACCTTTGAGTTTGCGGGACCTAAAAAAATAAAAAATAAAAAAAAATTTTTAAATCACATAAGCAATCATAATCTCGCACATTTACTTCCCTCCTTTTCTCACGTATTATTTTCCTGAACATTATCTAGACCACGTTTCCAAAAGAGAAATTGACCAAAGATCTATTCAAAATGTTTTCAAGATTTAGGTGACTCCTCTTAGGCTGCGATTAGGAAAGTACTCCAAACTTCGGATACAAGCTGAAAGCTCAGTGAATTGGATCTCTAAGATTTGCAAATACCCTCAGCTGGGCTAAAGGGCACAGAATCTCTAGCGCTCCCTACAGCTCACATTTTGAACCTACCTACCACAGAAAACGCGAGTTACCAAGGATCGGTTCCCTGGCTCCACTTTTTTCTCTGGTTAAAAATCGGGTGAAGGTGGTGGGGGGGGGGCGAAAAGGCGAACCAAAGGATTAATCACTTCTTCCCATTACATCAGCAGCCCCCGCCCTTTCCTCCGAGAACCTCCTCTCCTAGAATCGTCGCTACGCACTAGCGCTCTCTTCGCCCACCCCCCGCTCTATTATATGCCCTGATACCTCCCCATTATCACCCGCCCCACTACACTCCCCCTTCCCTCCTTCCCCCTCCTCGGCGAGGGAGGGAGGAAACCCGAGAGAGGAAACAGGGCGTTGAAGGAAGGGTCTTCGCCATAAGAGCGGAGGCCCCATTGGCCTGAAGGTTGTATGGGATCTCTCCATTGGCTGCCTGGCTAGAATCCCCGCCCCTCTGCGTCCCCGCCCATTCACCCCTCCCCCCGCCGCCCCGCGGCCCTCCCCCGCGCCCCTGGCCAGCCCCGCGGCGGGGAGGGACCCACTGGGCGAGTGGAGGCTCCGGCGATGTCAATGGCTCCTCCTGCCACGGAGCAGCAGCAGAAGCAGCGGCGACGGGGTTGAGGAGGAAGAGGAGGAGGAGGAAAGGTTCCTTTAAGGAGGAGGAACGACGACGCCTCTTTTTCCCTCTATCTCCTCCCTTCACACTCATTTCCCCTTCGCCTAGGAGAGAAGGGGGGGAGGAGAGAGAAGAGGCCGAAGAAAGAGAAAAAATTCCTCACAGAAATCTCTTTCAGGGGGTGTGGGGGTAGGAAGAGGGGAAAAAAAAAAAAGAGCCGGGCGCCCCCTGCTCCCTCCCTCCCTTCTCTCCCTCTCTTCTCCTCCTTCTCCCTTCCTCGCCCGCCCGCCCACTCCCCCCGCCGCCGGAGACGCCGCTCGGGAGTCGGCGGGACCGGAGTCTGTCTCCTCACCCGCCGACGCCGCGCTTCGCCCCGGGATCCCCAGGCGGGCGGACGCCCTTTCTTTCTTTCTCTCGCTCTGCCCGTCTTTCTGTCTCCGTCCCTCGCGGCCGCCCCGCCCGGCGGCCTCGGCCTTCCCCGTGCGTCAGGCCCGCCCGCCCGGCCTCGCTCGGTCTCTGTCCGTCTCCGCGGGCCTTTCTCTCGACTCGGGGTCTCGCTCGCCCCCTCCGCCCTTCCCATCTCCCCTTCCCCTCGCCCCCTTTCCTTCCTCCCCCTCCCCAACCCCTACTCCTGCCCCGGAGCTCGCTGTGCGTGTGTGTGTGTGTGTGTGTGTCCCTCCGCCAACGCCGCCACCTCAGCCCGGCAAATGAACTCCGTCCGAGCCGCCAACCGGAGACCCAGGCGAGTGTCGCGGCCGCGCCCGGTGCAGCAACAGCAGCAGCAGCCCCCGCAGCAGCCGCCGCCGCAGCCGCCCCAGCAGCAGCCGCAGCAGCAGCCTCCGCCGCCGCCGCAGCAGCAGCAGCCTCCGCCGCCGCCACCGCCGCCTCCGCCGCTGCCCCAGGAGCGGAACAACGCCGGCGAGCGGGGTAAGGCCGCGCTCCCTCCCCGCCGCCCGCCGGCTCGGGCGCCGGCCGGCCGGGACCCGCGGGGAGGGAGGCCGGGGCGGGCGGGGGAGGCCTGTGCGCCCCCGGGCTGGGAGACAGAGGCTGAGCGGAGGCGGGTCCGCGGCTGCCGCAGTGTCAGCCCGGCCCGGGGCCGGGCCGGCAGGAAAAGCCGCGGCTTCCCCACTCGCCCGGGCTCTAGCTCAGGCCGCGCTTTGTTTGGTTGCGGGGGCTCGGCACCCTCACCCCCCACCCATCCTTTGGCTTCTCGCCTGGTTTACGGACCCCGCAGGAGTCTGTTGGTGGCTAGGGTGGGGGGAGGCAAAGGGTGGGATTTCCCCCTTTTCTACTGCCTTCCACGTTTAGCCTCCTTCTTCCTAACAGAAGGCGGTGGGGAACAACTGGGAGTGATCGGGCGGTGGGGCTGGCTGGGGAACTTGTTTTCCCCCTTTTCTCTGTTAGCCTCCCCCTTCCTGTGGAGGAGGGGGAGGGGGAGAATCCGAGTGGTCTGTGGTGTTGGCCGGGGAACTTGTTTCCCCCACCCCCCTTCCTAGTCACGGGGTAGGGGCAGCAGCGACTACTCTCCCAACCCCACAATGTTTGCTGCGCAGTTTGGCTTTAGTTACAGAACCCAAGGGAAGGACCCGTTAAATCAAGACCTTTAAATAAATAAATATAGAATCCACCGGCCATTTCCAGCCCCCTCCCTCGCGTGCAGTGCAGTTACCCTGCCGCTCTATCGACCACCCCTCTCGCCTGTCCTCCCTTAGCGAACCCCTACGCCACTGTGCTACCCTCCGTCTCCTAGTGGGGTTTGAACGCCCCTTCCCTCGAACTGGCCCCTTGGGAGAGTGTGAGTGTGTGCTGTGTCCAAGGCCTAGTGAAATGTGTCATTTGGACCCAACTGTGCAGCTCTGTCTGGTAACCACCATTGTCTAAGGGCTGAGGCTCCCGGGGGTTGGATTCTTGGTTTAGCAAAAATAATGTTCAGTTCTACTTTGATGATGTGGTTATTTTGGGAGGTTTATGGGGTAGGGTGTTGCACCTTGGTCTCCAAATGTAACTATTCTCAATTAGCAGCTCGGTGGGGGTGGAGGTCAGTACCATATTTATGTGTACGGTTGTTGTTTTAAGGAGGAGGGGAATTGTTAGGAGACATTTTGCGTGTTTTCGTTGGCGGATTAAGGTTAATTTTACATGCATTGGTTGTCACACCTCCTTTGATTCAGGGAATTGAGATTAAATGCCTTTTTAAAAATTACACATTCTTTGCTTAAAAACTGTTTCGGTGTTATACTTGAGGAAAATACTTAAATGGAAGAGAGATGATAATCTGAGAAATAGTTCAAAGGGTTTTTACTAGTCACTGTTACAGATAGTCCTTGAGAAAGCAGTTTGTTATATGTTGCTTGAAAGAATGTGATGTTTCAAGCCAGTTAGAGGTCTTGTGTAACACTATTGGCAGATATGTTTTAATGATTCTTTGATACATTTACCATTTTTTTGTAAATTAAAAATATTTATAGTTTCATCATCTCCTTTCATATTTGCATATCAGTGTTTTCCTGTGTTCCATTCAAATAATACTCAAGTCTCCTTCCACTATATGTTGTCTCACAAAATTTTTTGAGAAAACAAGTGACACTAGATTGAAATCCTAGCATAGTCAGGATTTAATTTCTATAAGTAAGTAAGTGTTTTCAAGATGTACTGATTTATTTATTCATACCATTAGGGCTGAATAAAATCTGTTTGACCAAACTTAATTTAGTCTCATTACATATTTTAAATTATTTATTCTGAATCTCCTTTTCACGATGTGTGTAATTTCAAACTTAGTTGAGGTACTTCTATCTTGGATACTTTTCTTTATTTGTGTGAATTATTAGCTGCTAAAGTCTGTTTCCTTTTGAAGTAAAGTGGCTTGGTTGTTGGTATTGGCATGCCAGAGTGTCAGTTTTCTTTTCATTCATGTACGGAAGCTGACTGACAAAGATGTTCATGAAATCAGGATTTCAATATGTACCTAATGAAATAGTAAATCAGATGCACTGTAGAATTGTTGCTTTGCTGCAGCTAGTAGAAACTGTTCTGGAGATTCTCTGTTGGCACAGAGGGGACAAGAACTTGCTGATTAGCCTTCAGGGAAAAATGCTGTGGGTCTTTTAGAGGGCAAATAAATGGCTTTAAAATGAATAAAACATTAAGCTAAATTAAAAGACTAATAACGTTTTTGCCAGATTTATGTGAAATATGTAATTCTTCAAAAATTGGTGGTTTGATTATTTTTTTAAAATGTATAGTTCACATAACGATCAGAGTTTAGCCAAAGGAATACTCTTTATTTTAAAAAGTTTTATGGAGCATGTGGAGTGTCTCTATTTCTGGTTTGGATAGGAGAGGTTCTGTTGTTTAAGAATATGCTGGGTTTCATAATTTTGACAAGGTACTATAGCTAACACGTGCGTGTGTGTTTTACTTTTTTTTTTTTTTTTAAACTAACTTAATAGATATGTAACTTTTATATTAGAGTTTGGATAGAGTTACATAATGGTGGATCAGAAAGCTTTCCTCTTTGGGAATTGAAGTCAGCACTCACTGTTTTTAAGACAGGTTAACTCGGTCTATATATTTAATACAAAGAATAGATTTTTGGCTTTTTAATGGTAATAGAGTAGTTACAAGATAGCTTCCCCCCCCCCCCACCAAGCAAAAGTTTTGTCAGGGCTGGTTTTTAGTTGCTTGTTCACCCACAAGTTAATTGGTCTAAAAACTTCCCTGATAATGTCCTTACACACACACACACTTTCTTGTATATCTAATGGCCAATGTTTGAAGTAGAAAGGAACAGTCTAATAGAGTGAATTCTTATGAGGACTTTCCAAAGCCTTTCATGGGGGAGAACTACTTATATGTTGGGAAATACTTGATCTGGGTGTTTAATGTAATGCTGTCTTCATTCACATTATCTGAAATTGCCCACTGTCTTAAGATGGATTATATTTTGGAGTTTAGGATTTCACATACCACTTTGGTAGAAAATCATTTGTTTTGCACTCTTTGATAATACATTTCAGACTTGGTAAATCTGGAAGTAGTGTGGGGTTAGTTTTTTTATATTTATTTTCTTCTAAAAGTTCTAAAAGGATTTAGCTTTTGCAACTTGTTCTGATGAATTTATTTTGATTTCTCATTGGTAGTCTTTTTCTAGGAGAAGGATGAGGAAAGCTTACAAGCCTGCAGAAGTGCTGTGTATTCTGAGCACTTTTAGCTCATAGTTAAAATTGATTGGCTTGAATAGGTAATAAATGCACATAATTTAAAATTGCAGAGTTTTTTACCTACACCTGCCTCCCATACCAAATTCTCCTACCTGGAATCAGTCATTGTTATTACTTTCTCATTTTTGCAAATAGGTGTAGTTTTTTCTGGCTGGAAAATTCATAAGATTCTTTTGAAGTTCTGAAATTTTATGTAATCATTTATAGTTAAATAAATTTAATGAATATAATATATTAATGAATATTGCTATTAATTTCTAGTCTGAAATAATCATAAAGAGTAAAATAGTAATCACATCTTCTTAATTTCATATTTGTGGAATAAAAATCTCACCTATGACCCTAGAATTACAGTTTTGTTTTAACTAAACTTACTGAAGTAATTGAATACATATTACATGAAATATTCCTGATGGAGCTACGTATTTATAATATGCAGCATCCAGAATACTCCTTAGCATTCTAGTCTTGCATGCTAATCATACTTTCTGTGGGCTTATTCTGTCTCATGATATTTTACCTTCAGGTTCTTCAGAATAAGGAACTTACAGAATAGAAGAATTAGGAACTTCGGTAACCTTTTTTGATAGAAGAGTTCTGGATAAGGGACATGATTTTTCCTTTTTTAGGGATTAAGTACTGTGGGGCACTGCTCTCCCTTCTTGTGGCTAAAGCTTCAAAATATTTACATCCATGAAAGGAAGATGTCACCCAGGGTTTGGTTTTGAAATGAAACCAACTAACTTTTGTTTTTTAATGTTTGGGGTGGGGTAGAGGAGGGCCTTTTTTCTCAAAGCTTACAAATTGAGGGGTAGGAATGAAGTGGTGACAATGCCAATGTTAAAGTTCTGCTGATGAGGCCCATGGGTTGTTAGTATACTGCTTTTCTCTTTCTTTACTGGAAGTTCTGGCAAACCCATGGACAGGTCAGCCAGTTTGAAGAACTACCAGTAGATAATGACCTGTTAGGACCCCTGAACTTAAATTTGGCAGAATTCAAGGCTAGTGAGTATTTTCTCAGGGTCTCCCCCAGCTTTATCTTAATTTTGAAGCTAAACAGTCTATAATAATGAAATATTTTAACTTGAGGTTTTTTATTGTCCTCCAATTTATTCCTTTTTTTTTTTTTAAAGATTTATTTATTTATTAGAGAGCACAAGTGGGGTGGAGGGGCATGGCAGAGGGAGAACCAGACTCCCCACTGAGCAGGGAGCCTGATGCAGGGCTTGATTCCAGGAACTCTGGGTCACAACCTGAGCTGAAAGATTCTCAACCAACTAACCCACCCAGCTGCCCCATATTCCTAACTAACACATTACCCTTATTTTGTGTCGATCTTTTTCCCACTAGTCTCTGAAAGATTATTTTATTTTAGACTACTAATTTTATCAGCCCTTTGAATTGCATTCTCCGCTTCCAGATAATTCCAGTTTATGAGAGGTTACAATTCCAAATTGTAGTTGTTAACCTTTGAAAATAAAATGATAAAGAAGCAAAATAGAAGAGTTGAGACAGTTGGACAGTGTGATATACTTCAGAGTTACAGCTGGCTAAATGGGGGTTCTAATTCTGGCTGCACCATCAAGAGACTATTTGACACAGGGCAAGCAGTATAAACTCTTGGAGCCTTACTTCATTATCTTTAAGGTGGGGATGATAATACTTGCCTCATATATATATTGCTGAGAGATTTAAGTATCTAGCACTTGTTAGATGTTCAATGAATTGCAGCTTTTAAAAATATTAAAAATAGTAGTAAGGAATGAAATCAGTTGTATATAAAACTAAATCCAAGTGATACAATGTGCATGAGTCGTTAATTTCTGGTATACCCCAAAATGCAATCTAGGTGACTCTGGATAACCTTAAGGAAACCGGCTTATAATTATAAGTCACTAATTTTATACCTAATGAATTGAAATATTCTTTAAGCAAAGACTAAGGAAACAGAAGAAATGGGCATTGAGAATAATAATAACAAACATAGGTCTCTTTCTACTTATGTGGTAGAGTCTGTCAGATACTTTCTTACACACTGTATCATTTAACCCTTTTAGCAGTTCTGTAAGATAGACATAAATCAGTGCTGGATATTTATAGTAAATAGCAGAGAAAAATTTCAAAATCGAAACATATCACTGAGTCTTCCCAAAAATGAGATAATTCTGCATTTGGCAGAATGTGTTCACACTTAGGGGAGGGAATAACCTAGCCTTTGAAGTACATCTGTCCCCTATCTTATCCCCTCTAGTCTTATTGAAGGCTGGCACCATAGTCTGATGCCATCGATTGTTAAATATCTGCTTTCACATTTTCTAGGTAACCTTCTAATCATAATTTTACCTCTAATGTAGATCTGTCCCCAGAAGAGGTTGCCCTGATTGGCCAGCATGTTTTTCCAGCTTACTGAGATAATTAAGCGTTCAAAAAGAGGTAGATTTCCCTTGAATAACTCATAGTTATGAATAAAAGGTGTTAAGTCATTTTAGCTCATGGTAATAGCCTAGACTATTTCAGGAAGGAACAAAATATGAGTTAAATGCTACTTCAGTGGTAATTTTGACAGGTTTGTGGACTAAATATTCTCTTGTCACCAAAGCTTGCTGTCTTCAGATACATAGCCTGGGCCTTTTATATATGTTAGGTTAACACAAGAAATGTGTGTAAACTTAATCTTTAGAAAATAGAGAAATGAAACCAACTAACTTCTCTTAAATAATTTATTTTAGTTTAAGGAAATATCAAAAATACTTAAAAATGAGTACATTAATTGTGTGGTTTTTTGTTTTTTAAAAAACCCAAATATAATAGTATAGTAAAGCAAATTTAAGTTCTGTATGTTACTTGCTTACTCTTCCCAATTTCTAAAGGTCCAGTTGTCAGATGTTTAGCCCTTTAAATGAATAGAAAATCGTGTAACTATGTTCAGAAAAAAAAGAAAAAAAATGCTTAAATGCTGTTCTCTCAACTGGTGGCTAAACCTTTAAAAACATTATGTATTACTGGCACATATTTTGAGAGAAGAAATACATTCATCTTTTTTGTGAAGAGAGCCTACTTTTTTCTCAAAGCTTTGAAATTGAGTGATAGAAATGGGTAGGTAGTATCCTGTGCTTTAAAATTATTTTTTCTGATAACAGTAAAGGTCTTAGCTTCACTGTTTTCTTCTAGTGTGCATCAACATTCATTGTACCACATGGTCAAGTTAGGTTGTGTCAAAATCTTTTGATTTTTGAAAGTTTTTCCTCAGAATGGAATTAACTGGCTATTGTAGAGGTTCAATCTTGGCATTGATTTCTTTAGTACCATGTATTGATAATGGACTTAAATCAGTTTAGCCTTTGCTGGTTTGCTAGTTTGAGTTTAGATATGAGAATTCTTTTTTACACTCAAGTATTGATTTTGTATCTTACATCTACAGTGTATAACATACTATGTATGAGACCACATGGCTTTATGAGAATCTGACACTCAGGAGGAAGCAGGTAGGGAAGAGGAAGAATATATAACTCTTTTTTATTCACCTGTTCTATTTTGAGTTGCACAGGGTTGGTATATATATGTCATTAGTAATTGTCTCTTCCCACATAATCATATGTCTTTGGAAGGGGGGAAAGGCTTTAAGGAAAATTAGAAGTGGTGTAGAATTTAGCAAATGGAAAGGAGAAATCATTCCAGGTTTGTATCATGGTAGAGAGAAAGGATAGAGAAGAGGTGTTTGAAAGAAATGGGGGTGAGTGAGTACACTGTGTTTTCAAATTGAATGTTATTGGCAAAGTGAATGGTGAAAGAAATTGTGAAACCACTCATTTTTCTGTTAAAAGTAGCCACAGATCTAATGAACAGTCGTGTGTAAATGACTGATAACTTCATAATCCTTTGAAATGCATTTGCATTTTTAAGAAGCTGGTCACTTAGTCAAATTTTGGTATTTTAGACCCAGTAAAAGAGATAGAAATAAGTGATTTGGACAAAGACCTTTTGGGTAAGAGTGCTTGCTTCCTTCCAGACAGAATAAGCATTTAGGGGGAGGAAGAGGGATGGAAGAGTCTTGGAAAAATCACTTACCTTACACATTTGTTGTTTTTCCTCATCTACTTCTGACCCTAAAATTTTTCTTGAAAGTTTCACTTTGTATTTTCTCAAAAGACTTAATTTGGGGTTGGTATGGGGATGGAGAGAAGAAAAAGAATTAGAGCAGGTAAGAGTAGCAATATGTATGTGTCATTTAAATTAGCAGTGGTCATTCTATATATAATCACATATATCCATATACTATATATAATTATTTAAATTGTTAAAATAATTTTATTAGATTTTTTTAGACTTAAGGTTTTAATGAAAGCATACAAGTGCTCGAATCATTGGTGTATAGCTTGATGACTTTACACAAAGTAAACACCTCTGTGCAGCCAACAATACATAGATCAAGAAATAAACGCTACCAGAATCCCAGAAGTGGTATTCATCCCATCCCAGCATTCCCCCGCCGCCGGGTCTTCCCACTCATTATTCCCAACCCTGTCTTTCTAACTGCTTGGATTAGTTTTGTCTGTTGAATTTTATATAAATGTATATAAAATCACCCATTATGTATTCCTGTGTGTCTGGCTTTTTCACTCAGTATTTGTTTCATCCATGTTGTTGCTTGTATTAATAGTTTGTTCATTCGTGTTGCTGTATAATACTACATTGTATGAGTACACTACAATTCATTCAGTGTACGATTAATAGACATAAGAGTTTTCATCTTTGGCTCTCAGAAATAGTGCTGCTATGAGCATTTTGGGTATATCTTTTGGCGAACACAGGTACATATTCCTGCTAAGTTTTATATCTCAACATTATACCATTAGTTACCTTTTCCCAGAGGCAGAACTTCCATTTACATGGGAGGTAAAATAGCTTTAAGACAGATATGAATATGGTATCTCATAATTAATGTTGCTGAAACAGTAGATTCAGTAGATTTTATTTCATATATTAGTGTTTTTCTTAAGTCTTTGAGTATGTATGCTGTAAGTCCAGAGTTAGGAAGTTTACTCATCAATTTAATATACTATACTAATATACTAATATAATATGCTATAATAATATACTTTAATTTTCCCCAAGTTGAGGAGGAAGGAAGTCTTTTTAAATATAGGAATTTTCAAAAATACTGTGGACTTTAATTTGTGATTTACTAAGCCTTCATTCCAAACATTATTATTTTTGCTAGTGTCATAAATACTATTTTTCTCCATTTCAGTTTGGAATCTTCTTTCTTACTACTTTAAAGCTTATCCTTTTAACTCCAGTGAAAATATTTTGCTTTTATTTGGTTAATTGTTTCATTTTTTATTTTTTCTGCTTAACTTCATTATAAACATAAGATTATAAATACAAAATAGTAAAACATTTATAATATTGGGGCATATTTTGCTTTCAAGTTGTTTTTCTAGTCCTTGGGCAGATCTGTCAGTTCCTGATGTATAAGAAGAAGGTGTAAAAAGGCTCCCTCAACTGTGCGGAAATGCTAGTTACTGGCTCATAAGCTCATATTCCCCACCGTGCAAATATCCCTAGAATGACAGGCCATCAGTGGCTGAGATGGGGTCTCTTTTTAAGGAATCACTTGCTTGAAACTGATGGTATGGTAGCCTTAGGTACTAAAAAGAGTAAGATCTTACTATTTTGTGTCTGGCAGTTCAGTGTTAGTGCTAATAGTTTTCTTTCTTGTCCACAGCAAGCAGTGTGGAGGAGACTCCTTTCTTCCTCCCATCCCTTCTTTCCTTTTTTACATAACGTAGCGACATTGAATAAATGTTGCTGTTAAGTTTGGGGAGAATGAGCCTGAGCTTTTTCATCCAAGTGGCTTGTTTTTAAAGAAACTCTTAATTATAGAGAACAAACTCAGGGTTGCTGGGGAATGGGGTGATGGGGTGGTGGGCATTAAGGAGAGTGTTTGATGTAATGAGCACTAGGTGTTATACGCAACTGATGAATCACTAAATTCTACCTGAAATTAATAATACACTATATGTTAACTAACTTGAATTTAATAAAACCAGAGATTTTTTTTTAAAAAGCAAAAACAACCAAAAAAGTGGCTTTTTTTTTTTTCTAGAATGGTTTCTTAATCCCATTTCTGAAGTAGGGTATTTTGGATGAGGTGACTTGTGAGATGCTCTAAAACTTTCTGTATCATTTAAATTAACAGTATAAATCATTGAGGTCTGAATTTGTTAGGTATTATTATACAGACATGGCTCTTTTATGGAACTTATAGTTGAATTAGATACTAGATTTAAATAACATTCAAAATCAAAATAAATTGGGACGCCTGGGTGGCTCAGTTGGTTAAGCGGCTGCCTTCGGCTCAGGTCATGATCCCAGCATCCTGGGATCGAGTCCCACATCAGGCTCCTTGCTCCTGCTTCTCCCTCTGCCTCTGCCTGCCTCTCTGTCTGCCTGTGCTTGCTCGCTTTCTCTCCCCCTATCACTGGCAAATAAATAAATAAATAATCTTTAATTAAAAAAAAATCAAAATAAATTGAAAATAAACATGTTGATATCAATTTGTCCTCTGATAAATATTTTTAAGGATGCAGGCGCATGCACACACACACACACACACATATATATGTATACTCTTATATGTACGTACACCACACCAGAATTTTGTTAGTAACTTTACCTGTCCACGTTTTCCAAGGCCTGAGTCTGTTGGAGAGTCTTCTATGAAATGCTATTAGGTTTGTTATGACCCCCTGCAGTCTGACACCTGTTCTACCCTTTAATCATTTATCGAATTACCTTTGTGCCACAATTAGAAAATTGTTGCAGGGGAAGCCCAGCTGGCTTAGTTGGTAGAACATCCAACTCCTGATATCAGGGTTGTGGGTTCAAGCCCCACACTGTGCATGGGGCTTACTTTAAAAAAAAAGTTGCAGCCCAGAGTTTAAGTTATAGCATGCTTATGTAAATGATTAAGAAAGAAACATGAACCTACTGAAGGAAATTACCTGCAGATTTGGGGTTATTCATTTTGTTTTCATGGTGTCTTCCTTCTTCATTGCATTCATTGTTTTGCCCTTATATCCAGAAACTGAAAGCAGACAGACAGGTCTAAATTAGACTGTATGTTGCCAGAATCTAAGATCTTATGTTGCAGAGATAAAACACTTTAAGTTTCTTTATATCATCTGTAACCCCACATACAAATGGTTGCAACTCTCAGGGTGCCTTTATGGATTTTTTTCTGATGCTGTCATAGTCTCTACTGCAGTGTCTCACAGGAAGCCTGTCTTCTCTTTCTGAGTCATTTGATTTGAGAACCTCTTAGCTGAAATCTTTAAAGCTGAAAAACTTAAGCTGAAAGAGTTGGGTGTAGTGAGCTTGTCTAGGGTTTGTAAAGTTAATTCTCGTTTTAGATGGCTAGAAAAATGTTACAGACCAATCATAGACATGCATTGAGAACACATACAGTACACGCTCTGAAACTTGGAATATGCACTTTTGATTTTTTTGAAGTGTCAGAAAATTTTTGGTAAAATGTTAACAGTGGTGTCTTGGAGTGATGGAGGTAAGGTGATTTTTGTTACTTTATCTACGTTTCTGTGGTTTTTAAATACTATATATGGACTCTGGAAGGAAAGAGGTTTGTGTTTTTAAAAAGATTTTAATGGTTGTGATTGTGATGTGACCTTAATAGTTGGTCTGATGGTAAAGTCCTCACAGGTCATTTTAAACTTGAATACGAGCTTAATTCTCCATGCTTTGTGTTTTAAGTGCTTATTAATTTATGGACATTTTTAGCTTTTATATCCACAGCAACTTTAGGATAATAATTGTGTATTTATGTCATTTATTGGAGATGAAGATAACTGATAAAGTCAGAATTCAGAATTAAAAACAAATTTGTTACTTGAGACTTTGAGCCAGTGCTTCTGTCTTTCTAGGATAAGTTTGTGACCATAGGTTATGTAAATACAAATACATAGAAACAGTATTTTAATTACTTTTGTGGCTGAATGATGGAAATTTAGTGTGCACACAAACTGGATATTAGAAAGAAAAGCAAAACTTAATACTGGTCATAAAAGGTGGCTATTTCTTTTGTACCCTGGTGGTATGGACTCCTGTTTGATGATTTTATGTGGAAGATAATTTCTTCTCACAAAACTGGAGTTAGCGGGACGCCTGGGTGGCTCAGTTGGTTGGACGACTGCCTTCGGCTCAGGTCATGATCCTGGATTCCTGGGATCGAGTCCCGCATCGGGCTCCCAGCTCCATGGGGAGTCTGCTTCTCCCTCTGACCTTCTCCTTGCTCATGCTCTCTCTCACTGTCTCTCTCTCAAATAAATAAACAAACAAACAAAAAAAAAAAAAACTGGAGTTAGCCCTGAAAGAATTAATGACTGTCAGTTTATTAAGTTGAAACAGATTGCTAAGGGAAATTGTTTCACCATTATCAGTCAAAAAAACAACAAACCAACCTTCCCTTTCTAAGATACTATATTCTTAGAAGTTTTGGATTGTGGGACCCGGTGTGTTTGAGAATAAGTAAGAATAGGCCTTGGCTTTCAAAAAATATGGGTCTTTGCAGTCTAAAATTAGTTACTAGATTTGGAATTAACTTACCTCACATTTGACCAGTCTTCTGATCATCTTATAGACTACTTGTAAACATTAAAAGAAGACTTTTTCTTATTAGAAAATATACTAAAAACCTTCATTGAAATAGGTGAACTGTTCTGTTTTGTTTTTAAAGGGGCTGTAGAATGCCTGGGTGGCTCATTCAGTTAAGCATTCTTTGGCTCATGTCATAGTCCCAGGGTCCTGGAGTCAAGCTGTGTCTCAGACTCCCTGCTTGAGCCTGAGAGTCTGCTGGGAGTCTGCTTCTCCCCGTCTCGCCGCCGCCCCCCAGCTTGTGCTCTCTTGCATGTTCAGTCTCTCTCAAATACATAAATAAAATCTTAAAAAAAAAAAAAAAGTAAAAGTCGGGGCCACTAGGGACACCTGGGTGGCATAGTCTCAGGTAAGTATCTAACTTTTGATTTTGGCTCAGGTCGTGATCTCAGAGTCACGAAATCAAGCCTGGCATCAGGCTCTGCAGTCCGTGGGTAGTCTGCTTTTCTCTCCCACACCCCACATGCTTTCTTTCTAAAATAAACAAATCTTTAATAAAGAGGGGGGGCTACTGATACACGGCTTAGGGCAAATCGGTCATTAAGTGTAAGTTCTAGATAGTAATCAACATAGTTTTATGAAGAGCTGATTACAAGTGAACTTAGATTATTCTCCTGAAACAGTGACTTTGGTAGCTGAAGAAGGAACAAGAGAAGCATAGGTGGATTTAAATACAGCTTTTATTTTATTTTATTTTATTTTATCATATTGGTATTGTGATAGTTGAGAAATTTTTAAAAGTTGTATAATGTGGAAGCTACCAGTTACAAAAATACTGCTAACCATTTTGCAGACAGGCATTTAGTAAATAGTTCTGTTTCTCTCCAACTTCCTTTTCTGGACCAAGATTTGTTCATATAATTACTAATTTAAGTTATTAAGCATATTAAGTTCATAGATTATTTTTTAAAATGGGCTGGGGTTAAGTACCTGGAAAACCAAGAATAGAAATCAAATTACTCGGAATGGTCTAAGGGAAAAAAGTACCTTCATCTTTATAGAAACAACAAAAAAGTGAGTAGTCACTTAGAAATGTTGAACCAGAACTAAGTAAAGCAGAAAACAATATGGACTACAATTGAATGAATCATCCTAAAGTATGTTTATGTATGTGTAAACACATGATACCATTTTATAATAATAAGACTTGTAAAATGTTGAAGTGGTTGAAAAATATGTCTTTTAGAAAAATTTAAGTGTTACTCTAAAGAGGGATAAGCTAAAGGATGGCTAAACATTTCACATGGTTCGAAGTAATTTTTCTCAAAGATTTTATTGAGAGCAATAGAGCACACAGAGCACAGGCAGGGGGGAGCAGCAGGCAGGGGGAGAGGGTGAGGGAGAAGCAGGCTCCCCACTGAGCAGGGAGCCTGATATGGGGCTTGATCCCAGGACTCCACGTCATAGAGTCCAGAAGGCAGAAACTGAACCAACTGAGCCACCCAGGTGCTCTGGGTGAAGGTAATTCTAAAGGATGTTGCTCAATTTTATTTTTCTGTATGCTCAGGAGATAGCTAAGGAAAACAAATTTAAATTATTAGATTGATGTTTTACACTGGTGTAAAGAACATTTGATAAACATCTAAAGTAGGTCACTAGGGGCACCTGGGTGGCTCAGTCAGTTAGGCAGCTGCCTTAGGCTCAGGTTGTGATCCCAAGGATCCTGGAATGGAGGCCTACATCTGGCTCCCTGCTCTGCAGAGAGCCTGCTTCTTCTCTTTCTCGCTCTGCCTGCTGCTCTGTCTACTTGTGCTATCTCTGTGTCAAGTAAATAAATAAATAATCTTTAAGTAGGCCGCTAAAGAAGACTATATACCTTGCTTTTTTTGTTGTCAGCTATGAGGATTAGATATTTTAATTATCTTAGAGATGTTAAATTAGAAATTATAGAATATTGGATATAGAACTGTAGTTGCAATTCTTAAGGTTTATTGTTCAGGGTGGTGGTTGGAATTAGAGCCCTAGTCTCCTGACTCCCAGTCAATGATGGTGGTGTTACCTGTTCTTGTGTCAGAATTTTACTTTCATTCTGTTCATTTTTCAGTTTAGTGGTTTGTTAAATCTATTGAGGCTTACCAGTTTTCTGTAACTCCTTAGTTGAACTAAACAAAAATTAAGTTTTTAAGATACTTGTACTCAGTAACTTAAAAAAGATATACAAGTAAATTTCAATAGCTTGTTACAGATTGACTTAATTTTTTTTTAAAGATTTATTTATTTATCTGACAGAGAGAGACCACAAGTAGGCAGAGAGGCAGGCAGAGAGGCAGGCAGAGAGAGAGAGGAGGAAGCAGGCTCCCCGCTGTACTGGTAAAAAAAGAGAAAAAGGCGATTATATTATTCAGTATAAGGTGAACCATATTGATGAGTCATGTAAAGATTCCCAGGGCAGAGCTCTTTGCCACTGTTGAATCTTAGTGCCCATTTATGATAATGGTGGTGTTTCATATCAATAAGGAAATTATTTATTGATCAATAAATGATATTGAGATTATTGATTATTCATTTGGAGAAGCATTCAGTTAATTTCCTACTTTGTACAATACCAGAAATGCATTTAAAATGATTAAAAAGCTTTTTTTCAATTAAAAAATTTTGTTATTAGAGTAAAAAACCCTTTTAACACAGTTTCAAGTGTACAATATAATATTCTTAACTATCAGCAAGATGTTATCAGATCTGAAGAACTTACTCATCTTGCATAACTGAAACATTATACCCATTGAATAGCAACTCTTTATTTTCTTTTCCTCCCTAGCCCTTAGAAACCACTATCCTGTACTCTACTTTTATGAGTTTGGTATTTTAGAGATCTCATGTAAGTGAAATTAGACAGTATTTGGTCAACTCTAAGTGACTTATTTCACTTAGGATAATGTCCTCCAAGTATAAGAGCTCAATATTTTTAGAAAATCATAGAAGAAATTAGAAGAAAGTACTTTTTCCTCAGCAGTGCCCCAAAAAATCAGTCATTAAGGAAACATCAATAAATTGACTACCTGGGGTGCCTGGGTGACTCACTTGGTTGAGCAACTACTTTCAGCTCAGGTCATGATCCTGGAGTTGCAGGATCAAGTCCCGCATCCACATCGCCCTCCTGCTCAACAGGGGACTGCTTCTCTGACCTTCCCCTCTCATGCTCGCCCTTTCATTCTCTCTCTCTCTCTCTCTCTCTCTCATATAATAAATAAATAAATAGGCTGCATAAGTGAAAAGTTCTGTGCAGTGAAGGGTGCTAGTTAAGGCAAGTAATAATCGACTGGAAAAAAATTTGCACTTTCTTAACCTACAAATTATTAGTATCATGTGTTTCTATGAAAAATTATACATAAAATATTGATTATTGAGCTGAATCTTCTTTCTTAAGTATGGTTCATTCCATTCCATTCTCACTTCTATCCTCTCAGAAGCAGCAACTGTCATGAATTAGATATGAATTTATTCATTCCATTTTTATCTTTTTTAAAAAAATATTTCATTTGAGAGAGAGCGTGTGCATGCACAAGTTGGGAGAGGGCCAGAAGAAGAGAGAGAAGCAGACTCCCCACAGAGCAGGGAGCCTGATGCAGGGCCCCATCCCACGACCCTGAGATCAGGACCTGAGCCAAAGGCAGTTGCTTAATCAACTGAGCCACCCAGGCATCCCTATTCATTCCGTTTTTAAATACTTTTACATATTTGTGTGAATCTGTAAATCTGTAAATAGTTAATTGTAAGTTATTATGGTTGTTACTATGGGAAAGTAAAAGCTTGCCTTCAGGGTGTTTCAGTGCAGTAAACAGAAACATAAAATATTCTCTCTTAATGTTTAATGTGTAAGTGCCAAGTGAATGGTATAAGTCATGAGTGCCTGGCACTCTAGAAATCTTTAAGTGATTGTTGAGTGAATTAATTAAATATAGAAGTATATAAAATTTAAAGGAAAAGTCTGTTTTGTTCTCTTCCCCTGACTTACCACTCTCCAGAGGTAACTCTTAACTGTGTATGTGTTTACTGTTGAGTTTTTCTTAATGTATGTGTATATAAATACACATACTTTATTAAAAAGAAACCACAGTATATGTATTAGTTTGTAAATTAAGTTTTGGGTTTTGCATAGATAATATCCTGGGCATTTTTCTGTGTCAGTATAAATCTAAAATTACCTTATTTATTTTTCATAGTTGCAGAATAGTTCATTACCTGAATGGACCATGATTTATGTTAAATGTATATCTATTGATTAATATTCAGGTTCTTAATTTTTGCTACTATAGTATTGAAGTAAACATCTTTGTACAGATATCTTAACATATTTATGTCACAATTTCGGTTTCATAGGTGTGAGTTATTGTGTTAAAGGAATAGTTGCATTTTAAAGTCTGAAAAATGTTGCCAGATTTTTTTTTTTAAATAATCCCACTATTAATGTATGAGGTTAAATGTTACTGAATAAATGTATACACGAAATACTTAAGAGTGGAGGGGAAACTAGTCTGAGAGCTGAAATGGTTTGAAAAGACTTGCCAGAGAAAGTGAATGTTTAAACTAGATCTTGAAGAATGAGTATGTCACAGATAAAGAAAAGGGGAAAAAAGGATATTCTTAGTAAGAGGAAATGGGCCAGACAGAGAACATGGAAGAGATACCAGGACAGAATTTTAACTCCGTCATCGTACGCTCTTCATGTCACAGTTCCCTTTGTCTTGCTGTTTCTTTTCCAGAAAGAAGTTAAAGTTGAGTTAAGCACTCTCCTATCTTCAAGGCTTTACCACTTGTAGAATAATCTAAATTCTTTAGTCCAGATTCAAAGTCTATACTTCACCTGCCATTTTTTTTTTTTTTGTACGAGTCTTCTTTTGACAGGCTAATCTACAAATTGTTCTTGAATGAACCATATTTTGCAGCTCGCTCTCTCTTTTTTTTTTTGGCCCTGTGCAAATTTTTAAACTCAGTGGTTCATTCAGTATTTAATCACCTGTTTTTGAGTTCCCATGCTTTTGTGGTAGCTACACATAAGTCAGGCTCAGGTGCTTACTGTCATTTACATTTATGTAATAAATAAATTTACATAAGCATAAAGATCCATTTTTGCTTACTGTATGGAGGATTATCAGTAAATATTTGATAATATCCTATGTAATCTTCTTCAATGTCCTGAATGGTTTTTTTTAAATAATACAGTTGGCAGGGGCGCCTGGATGGCTCAGTGGGTTAAAGCCTTTGCCTTCGGCTCAGGTCATGATCTCAGCGTCCTGGGATCGAGCCCCGAATCTGGCTCTCTGCTCAGGAGGGAGCCTGCTTCCTCCTCTCTCTTCTTTGCCTGCCTCTCTGCCTACTTGTGATCTCTGTCAACTAAATAATACCTTCTAATAAAATAATAACAATACAGTTGGCAGTGAAGTTTCTGAAAACTCACCAGAACCTCTTTTCCATATTAATAAATATCTGATATCAGTGTATGGACTTCTGATACATAAGTAATATGTAATTTATGTATTAAGCATGGCAAAATATTTTTGAAAGCACTTAAGTAGCAATTAGGCAGCTTTATATCCATGGGAAGACACAAGGAATTTTGGTAATAGTAACTACTATTTAGTGGTTGTGATATTAATAGCAATCATTTATTGATTATTCTAGATAGACAGTAAATTCATGTTTTATTTTTACAGCAACCCCCATCATGTAGATAATGTACCTTTTTTACATATGAGGACTTAAATTGAAGTAAAACGCAGTTTCCATATTGATATTACACATTACCAAACAATTATTTAGCAGGATAAATATAAAAAAGAGTCAACTTCTCAATGCTCCATAGTGAAATTTTAGAATATAATAAAGTTCTTTAAAATGATGAAAAAAACCAGAGTGCCTACACCAAAGTATCAGTTATACAGATGGTGTATTTACCAGCACAATAATTTGCAGAAGTTAGTAAAATGCTCTTTCCTCAAAATGTAGAGGCAATATAGCTATGTAACTTGATTTTTATACCCATTTAAACTATCAGTTCAGCAAGAATGAGGCCCAGAATGCGTATATACAGAAAAATTAAGAGTTCATCACCTGTAAAAACTTGGTGCAAGAACCAAAGGATATACTTGAGCAGGAAGAATAGTAAACTAGAGAGAGGGAGGAATTGGATAAACACATCATGAGTGAAGAATTGGCAAAATATGTTAATAAATCAAGACTATTGATTGTAAATATGTATAATATTTTTAAAGATAGAACCAAAATACTAGACAATTATAAGAAAGGGGATTACATTGAGTCAAGAGTGCTACAATTCAGGGCACCTGGCTGGCTGAGTTGATAAAGGATACAACTCTTGATTTTGGGGTTGAGTTCAAGCCCCAGGTTGGATATAGAGATTATTTAAAAATAAAATCTTAAAAAAAGTGCTAGAATTATTTTTTCATAAGAAGTACAGAAATACTGGAAATTCTAAGGCATATTATAAAAATAGCTATTTTTGTGTCACTGCAGCCAGACTATCTGGATGAAATCCTAGCTTATCCCTTACTAGCTGTGTGACATTAAGGTTACTACAACTTACTGTGCCTAAATTTTCTTATCTATAAATGGGATGACAATAATCCTCATAGTGTTATGGGGAGGGTTAAATGCAATGCGCATAAAGCCATTAGAACAGTACTCAGTACATGAAAGCACTCAGTACATGTTTGCTGCTGCTGCTTTTATTTCTTTTACCTTAAGGGTAATCATGAAAAGAATAGAAATAAAATCTATGACTATAGGACAGCAGAACTCAAGAGAGTGAAGAAAGCTTACCCCTTAGTATGTTATCAAGATCAATTGGACTAATACTAATTTTTTCTATTTTTTGAGCACTTCCAACCACTTAAAAGCATTGGTATTTTATTACTTAGAGATCTTCCAAAGAGCAGAAAGACTTTAGTTTTTAAAAAATTATTCTATGGGGGACCCTGAGTAGCTCAGTTGGTTAAGTGTCTGCCTTCGGCTGAGGTCATGGACTCAGGGTTCCTGGAATCAAGCATCGCATCTGGCTCCCTGCTCAGTGGGGAGCCTGCTTCTTCCTCTCCCTATGTCTGATGTTCCCCTTACTTGTGCTCTCTCTCTGTCAAATAAATAAAATCTTTAAAAAAAAATCATTCTATGTTGCATGAATCCATCAGGCCCTTTTTGTAAATCTGGGGTACATTATGGAATCTCAGTGATCTTTTTGTGTATCTTGAAATACTTTGCTATTTCTTTTTTTTTTTTTATAAGATCTTATTTATTTATTTGACAGATCACAAGTAGGCAGAGAGGCAGGCAGAGAGAGAGAGGAGGAAGCAGGCTTCCCACTGAGCAGAGAGCCCAATGCAGGGCTCGATCCTGAGCTGAAGGCAGAGGCTTAACCCACTGAGTCACCCAGGTGCCCCTACTTTGCTATTTCCAAGAGTTTTATCATTACCACCAATTATTTCCTGCTGTGTAAAATATAAATAAATAAAAAGCAAGAATCATGGAATCCACTAGAAGGAAGCTATAATAGTGAAATAGTAATTTTTCAGGTTTTTTTTAATTGTACCTATTGCATCCTTCAAAAAAGGCATAAAAGAGAATGAAAAACATATAGATAGGAAGATAAGTACAAGGTGAGGAGTAGCGCTGTAGACCTGGGCTGTTCAGTATGGTAGCCACTTGTCATATGTGACTGTATTAAAATTAATTAAAATTCTTAGAATTTAAAATTTAGTTCCTCAGTCACATTAACCATGAAGTGGTTATATAGAGGGAATGTAGCATTTCACTGTGACTACCATATTGGGCTACAAAGCATAGAACATTTTCATCACTGCAGAAAATTCTTAAGAGAAAAAATTCATTGAGAAAATCCCTACTGAGCTAGGACCCCCATTGGGACTTGATCCCAGAACCCTGGGTTCTTGACCTGAGACAAAGGCAGGCGCTTAACCAGCTGAGCCACCCAGGCACCCGAAAAATAACCTTTTCAAAACAAGTAATAGGGTAGCATTGTTTTATATTTTTGTAAATCTTATGTCTCCCCCAAAGTTTGTTGAAAGCTCATATATTAGAATCTAATCCCCAATGTGATTGTATTGGAGGTGGGGCCTTTGGAAGCTGATTAGGTCATAAGAGTAGAGCCCTCTTGAATAGCTAGCCTTTTCCCACCATGTTAGAATACTAGAAGAGATCAGTCATTTGTAGCCTGGAAAAGGGCCTTCACCAGAACCTAACCATGTTCATGTTATGATCTTGGGCTTCCAGCTTACAGAACTGCAAAATAAATTTCTGTAGTTGACAAGTCACTCAGTTTGTTTCGTTATAGCAGCTTAAACTGACTAAGATGCATGGCATCTCGCTTCTAAAAGGGACCAAACAGAAAGCCACTATGCTTTTTACGACCTCTTGGAGAGAAATTTCTAGTAATTAGAGGCAAGTCACTACTAAGTCTGGCCAGTATTTAGGGGAAGAGAATAAGGCTTTACTCATGAAGACAGAAGTATCAAAGAATTTGTGGACTTTCTAAAAACTACTACACTGGATATGCTGAACGTTAATAGTAGTATAGACACTGTAACCTTTCCAGAGCTCAGTCTAGTGGTGCTTAAGAATATGAACACCCTATAGTCTAGTAATTTCATTTCTAGATTTGTCTCTCAAGGTCTTTGTAAGAATTTCATAGGGGATATGTACATGGATGTTTACTGCAGTATCGTTTGTAGCATCAGAAGTTGGAGGCAGTCTGGTTGTCTCATACTAGTCTGAGTGTAGATGGGTAAAATTTGTGATTGCACATTGTATTAGAGTCCTAGAGCTGCCCTAACCAAGTATCACAAACTGGATGGCTTAAAACAACAGAAATTTATTCTCTCATAGTTCTGAAGGCTAGAAGTCCAAAATCAGGGTGTGAGCAGGGCCATGTTCCCTCTGAGACTCTGGGTAGAATCCTTCCTTGCCTGTTCCTAGATCATGGTGGTGGCTCTTAACCCTTGGATTATCCCTGTATCAATCCAGTCTTTGCCTCAGTTGTCATATGGCATTCTCCCTATGGCTCTTCACATGGTGTTTTGCTCTTACAAGGACATCAGTTATAATGGATTAGAGCCCACCCTAATGACCTCATTTTAACCTGATTATATCTACAGACTATTTCCAAATAAGGTCGCACTTACTGGGTCACTGCCTACCAGTGGTTAGGACTTCAGCATATCCTTGAGGGATACAATTCATACACACATGAACTAATATGCAACAGTTAGAAGCAACAAATTAAATGTACACGTGCACATAGTATATAGCAGGAAATGCAAGAAAGAGAATGATGTGGTAGTAACAGTAACATTTATATAAATGAAAAATCAGTGTGCTAGAGTTCTTCAGAGAAATAGACCAATAGGATGGAGATTTTATATATATATATAAATAGGTTGGGAGAGAGATACTGAGAGATTGAGAGATATTATGAAGAACTGGTTCACATGATTATAGAGGCTGGAAAGTCAAAATCTGCAGTGTGGGCCGGCAGAGTGGAGACCTAGGATAGCTGATGGTGCAGATGAGTCCAAAGACAGTCTGCTAGAGGATTTCCTCTTGCTTGGTGAAGCTCTTTTTGTTCTCATCAAACCTTCAGCTGATTGAGGTCAACCCACATTATGGAGGGCAATCTCCTTACTCAGAGTTCACCAGTTTAGTATTAAACTTGTCCAAAGCATCCTCCAAGTTGACACATAAAATTAAACATCACAAGCCCACCCCTTGTCAAACTGACACCCAGAGACCTCTCCTTAAACATACTTAGAGTCTACATAGATAATAACAAGGCCATACTTCTACCCAACATACAAGTATCCTGTGTACAACCCAAAACATCCCAAATCTTTCACCAGAGAGGATGCAGAGTCCTTGATGTTTAACTCTTCTCTTTGATATCCCATAACTTAAATATTGTGATGTTATTTTTATATGTACTTTATAAATTATGATAAATATAATATAAAGTATTAGGATATGTATCTTGTATTAAATGGTTAGGAAATAGAAGAGAGAAGAAAAAGATACTTTATATATACAAACGTACACAGGCACAGAAATATATAAGGAAGAAATACTTATGACAGTTACAGTCCTCATTTCTGTAACTGGTTCCGCAGTTACAGCTTGCATTTATGACTACTTTTGTCCAGTACCCATTTTATATTACTTTTTCCTTTAGCAAGAAATTCAGCTGGTCATCGTTCTTGGTACAGTGACCCAAACCTTCATTCTTGAAAGGTCTGAGCCATTAGTAGTCTTGCCTGAACTGGGTTGTAGTTGTCCATTGATTTTAATTACAGGGCATGGTAACATGGAGAGATGCCCTTGAGGGTCTCCTATACTGCAGACATACTCTTCATTGTGGAGTGGCAGTCCAGATTTCCCTTGTTCCATCCATCCAAACATAGTAACCCCCTTCTTTAATTGGTTTATTCAGGAGCATGAAGTGTCCAGAATGTCCAGGTAGCAGTTTTAACTTCCATTTAGTTCAGTGGGATCATTGTTAGGTCTTGTGGATATGGAATGGAAGCATTCCTTCATTTGGAACTGAGACCTCTAGACCACTAGTAGAGCATAAGGTCATAGAGACAGAAAGCAAAAATTTTGTAGGTGGGTCACTGGGAGTAATAGTGGTGCCACTTCCATTTCTACCCCTTGATTCCTGGAATGTGCATCCTGTCTATGAGACAAATGTCACCGTGTATCAAATAGTGGTATTCCTGGAGAATCTGGCCCCAGTCGTGCAAGATAATTGCCATCAGGCTGGTGATACTGTAACTAAGTCTTCAAAAGGCCATTTCATCATTCTATCAAGCCATTTGCTTCGGAATGCTAGGGCACACGGTGAGACCAGTGGATTCTACCAGCATGGGCCTATTGCTGTACTTTGGATGGAGTTAATTCCCTTGATCAGAAGCAGTGCTATAACCATGAGCATGGATAAAGCATTCTGTAAGTCCACAGATAGCAGTTTAGGTAGAAACTTTGCATTCAGGGAAGGCAAATCCACATCCAGAATAAGTATCTATTCCAATTAAGAACAAATGCTGCGCCTTACATGATGAAAGCAGGTCCCAATATAATCAGCCTGCTAGCAGGCTGATACCCCAGGGAATGGTGCTATATAAGAGATTCAGTGTTGGTCTCTGCTGCTGGCAGATTGCGAACGTAGCAGTGGCTGAAACCAGGCCTGCCTTGGTGGGTCGAAGTCTCAGGTCTTGAGTCCATGAATAACCTCCCATCCTTATTACCCCAGCCACTTTGTTCATGAGCCCACTGGGGACCATGGGAAAAGAGATGGGTGAGAAAAGAGACTGACTGGTATCCACAGAACAAATCATGTTGGCCACTTGATTATTCAGCTATTTTTCTGCTGAGGTTACCCTTTGGTGGGCTTTGACTTGAGACACAAAGATCTTAATGTTTTCACCCATTCAGTGAGGTCTATGCACATACCTCTTTCCCAGACTCACTCGCCACCAGTTTTCCAATTCTCTTCCTTCCAAGTCCCTGACCATCTAGCCAAATCATGGACCACAGCCCGTGAATTGGTATTTAATCACATGTCTGGCCATTTTTCCTTTCAAGCAAAATGAACAACCTGGTGCCCTGTGCTAAGTTCTGCCCCCGAGGAAGATTTCCCTTTACCACTGTTTTTCAGGAATACCCTAGAAAGAAGCTGTAGTGTTGCAGCTGTCTGCCTTCAGGCACCATATCATGCAGAGCCATCTGTAAACTAAGCTTGAGTTCTTTCTCTGTCAGCTGATGGGAGGGAACTCCCCAGAGCTCTAGGTGCAGGCTTGCTTGGGAGAGAGCAGGTAGTATGGCAGGGGTAGGAACTTGGGCTCTTGGGCTACATCTTCATGGAACTTCTTGGACCATCAGGATGTGTTCGGGAACTCCATTTGATGATGGAGTGCTGCAGTGCAGGCTCAATTTGATGGCGCTGTGGGTCAGATAACACCCAGGTGGTGATGAGCAGCTCAGGTCATGTGGGAACATCATGTAACCCATGAATAAGTGTGTTTTGTCTCGGCTAAGGCCCAGTAGCAGGCCAAAAGCTGTTTCTTAAAAAGAGAGGAGTTGGGACACCTGGGTGGCTCAGTTGGTTAAGCAGCTGCCTTCGGCTCAGGTCATGATCCCAGCATCCTGGGATCGAGTCCCACATCGGGCTCCTTGCTCGACAGGGAGCCTGCTTCTCCCTCTGCCTCTGCCTGCCATTCTGTCTGCCTGTGCTCCCTCTCTCCCTCTCTCTCTCTGAAATAAATAAAATCTTAAAAAAAAAAAAAAAAGAGAGAGAGATAGAGGAGTTATCTGCAGGGGATGGCAGGGCTTCATTCCAAATACCTGAAGTCCTGCGCTGCCATTTTCCTCCTATAGGAACTTGGAAAAGGTCCCATACATCATCCTTGTCTGCCATTGACACTTCCTGTACTGTTACATCTCCTGGATCACATAGTGCGAGTCAGAGCATTTTGGACCTATTGCAGAGCCGCCTTCTGCTCTAAGCCCACTCAAAACTAGCACCTTTTCGGATCACTGAGTAAATAGGCCAGAGTAACACACCCCAATGAGAAAGGAATGTGTTGCCTCCAAAATCAGAAGAGGCCCACTAGGCCCAGTTGTTTGCCTTTTAATTGTAGGAGGTCAGATGCAACAGCTTATCATTCACCTTAGAAAGGATATCTCAAAATGCCTCACATCACTAGACCCATAGAAATTTCATAGAAGTTAAAGGCCCCAGAACTTCTACCAGATTTATTTCCCATCTCCAGGTGTGTAAATGTCTTAGAATTAAGTCTGGTAGTTGCCACTTCTTGCTCTGTAAAGTGTGATCAATGTGGTATCAATGTGGTATCTTGTGAAAGGGAAAGGTGATCAAGAACGCTCATCACACAATATATACAAACTAATGCTTGTTTTGTGATAAAGATTAGTGTTAAACATTTCAGAATAGTTGTCTTTGTATAAGCAGGAGAATGAAAATAAGTAAAACCCATACAAGAATTTTAAATATGCAAATTAAGTCTCCCAGAAACTAGGATCAAAAGACCAAAAATACGGAATATGGACAAGAAAAAGAGAAATAGTAGAAGAGTAAAGTAGAATTGTTAGTCTGGGACACCCACCTCTAAAATATTAAGAAGAAAAAGAAAATTGAGAGGAAGAAATTCAAACACATATTTCAAGAAAATTTCTCAAAAATAAAGGACTGGAATTTGCAAATTAGAAGGGTCCACCACACATTCATGAGAGGGAATGATAAAAGGCCCGTATTGTGGTATATCATAATGAAATTTCAGGACATCCAGGAATAAAGAGAAAAACTTAAAAGCTTCTGGGAAAGAGGAGTCACATACCAGTGAATATCACATAGGAGAATATCATTGGACTTCTCAAAAACAAAACTGAAAGACACTTGAGCATATGTCTTCACATTTATGAAGAAAAAAATTATTTCTGCCTTAGAATTCATTATTTAGGCACACTGTCAAAAAGTGTGAAATATAGGGGGGCCTGCCTGGGTGGCTCAGTGGGTTAAAGCCTCTGCCTTCGGCTCAGGTCATGATCCTAGGGTCTCTGCATCGGGCTCTCTGCTCCAGTGGGGAGCCTGCTTCCCTTCCTCTCTCAGCCTACCTGTGATCTCTATCAAATAAATAATAAAATCTTTTTTTTTTTTTAAAGTGTGAAATACAGAATAAAGTGTGATAGTTTTGATATACATGAAGAACTTATAAAGCCAAAAATACAGAAAAGTAGACAAGTCTACATAGACATAGCTCACAGACTTAGGATACAAAAAATTAAACAAAACTGACGAGCTTTATTGAATAGAGATGGAACCCTGTATACACGCAAGCTCATGCTCATGAGAACATATACCTTATTTCCAGGTATATAAAATTTAAGTTACAAAAGTTCAATCTGTATTAAGTCACAGTGGAAATTTTATCAGTTTTCATAGAATCTGTGTCATTTAGAGCATGTTCTTGGAGCTTATTGTAATTAAATGAGAAATCAGCAACAATGATGAGGTTAAAAATTACATTTAAACAACTTCTGAGAACTAACTGTAGTACTTAATGAGGTAAGAGAAAATACATTAGACATTATAGAGTACTAGAACGCTGACCCAGAAACACTACATGT
Organism: Mustela putorius furo; assembly: GCF_011764305.1. NCBI lineage: Eukaryota > Metazoa > Chordata > Mammalia > Carnivora > Mustelidae > Mustela > Mustela putorius. Next base: position 18,184,599 of record NW_025421321.1, on the reverse strand, counting down.
CAGAACTTACAGATTGTAACTAACATGAAGATACATTTGTTGGCTTAATAGAGTGATATTTTAAAAGATTGGATATAAAATAATTAAGTCTTCAACCCTTGGAATAGTAAAATAACAAAAGAATAAAGCCAAACACAAACAATAAAAATAAATATAAAGTAGAAATTAATGAAATGAAAGACAAATAATGGGATCAGTATAAAGACCTGTAGACAATAGGGGTACCTGGGTGGCTCAGTTGGTTAAATGTCTGCCTTCACCTCAGGTGGTAATCTCAGGGTACTAGGGTTGAGCCCTGCATTGAGCTCCCTACTCATCAGAGAGTCTGCTTTTCCCTCTCCTGCCCTTCCCCTCACCCTCCTCCTACTCGCTCAAATAAATAAATAAAATCTTAAAAAAAAAAAAGAACAGTAGATGATAGAAAAAGAATTTTATGAATCCTAAGGTAACTCATGAATACTTTGTCAATAAATTTGAATCTTAGATGGCATAGTTTTTTAGAAAAATGTAATTTGCCAAAATTAACCTTAGAAATACATAACACTAATAAGTTAATCACCAATAACACTCAGTAGAAAACAAAGAACAAATTTATATGTACCAGCTTCCTCACCAAAGGTAAACCAAACCTCAAAATTTTAGTTACAGAGAAAAAAAACAGTTCTCCATTTTATAAGACTAATCATTCAGCAAGTATTTGTAGAGCATTTATACTAGTATAATACAGTAGTGAAATAATATAAAAATATTTGATACCTAAAATAGCCAATGACAGTACAAGAAAGGATGTAACTTAATAACTTAATCTTATGAATAGGGATGCAGAAACTTAAAACATTAGCAAATTAAACCCAGCTTATGTTAATGAAGGAAAACCTCATAATCAAGTGGGGTTAATCCCAGAAATGCAAAATTGATTTAATACTAAACCTCCTTTTTTGTTTTTTAAATATTTTTTATCTCTTTGACAGAGCACAAATAGGCAGAGCAGCAGGCAGAGGGAGTGGGAGAAGCAGGCTCTGACACTGGGCTGGATTCCAGGACCCTGGGATCATAACCTGAGCTAAAGGCAGCCACTTAACCCACTGAGCCACCCAGGTGCCCCTGGAAAACCTCTTAATGTATAACTTGTCACTTTCAGTATGTTAAAGAAGGAAAAAGTAGTCAGTATATTCTTTGAGCAGATATCGAGCATCTGCTATACGTATTACCGAGAACTAGGCATTAATGGTACACGGTTTAGCCATGTACAAACCAGAGTCCTGTTTGGATGGAGTTTACAGTCTAATATAAGACAAATGGTAAGTAATATTAGGTGATATGATAAATGCTATGAAGACATATAAATCAAAAGGAACAGTGATAATTTCTGATAACCTTTCCCAAATTAAATATAAACCTTCTTTTTTTTTGGGAAGTGTTTTAATTTATTCATTAGAGCAAGTGAGGGCTGGAGGAGAGGAGAGTAGAGGGTCTTGGGGGAGGGAGAAGCAGACTTCCCCCTGAGCAGGGAACCTAATGCAGGGCTGGATCCTAAGACCCTGAGATCATGACCTTAGGGGAAGGCAGACACTTAACTGCTTAACCAGCTGAGCCACTTAGGCGACCCCCACCCTTGGTCTTCTCTTTTTTGCATCTTTGTTCTTTGTCTGTTTGCCATTTACATTTCTCAGAACACTGTAAAATAATCAAATATTCCTTATGGAAAATAAGATGACACCTGCTAAAATTGAGTGATTGGCTAGCAAGATCTGTCTTGTGATAACTCAGTCTTTATCAGTTGAAGTTTAAAAATTTGAAATCTGTCTATGAGTGATAACAGAAGAATATAAACATTTACAGTATATAGCATATTTATAGTCTAATACAATTATATAATTTATAATAAAATGTATGGAGTAAATATAAATATATGGAAGGTGTTTCTTAGTAAAAACTTGAAATTCAAAGAATGCCCATATACATAATTTTTTTCTACATAGAACTTTTATCTCTCATAAAAGGACTAAAGGGAGAAAAGCTGTTTCCATAGGCTTATTAATTATTATAGCACAGTATCTTCAGCATAACACTGAAGTTGTAATGAGCTGGGAGTTAAGTTTAATTTGAACAGTGCTAAATGAAGCAAAAGTCATATAGATCAAGATAAGCAATTTCATAAATGCTTCTCTATCAGTCATTATTAGGATGCACTGTGGAATGTCTATAGCTTTACAACAAATTTTTATTCCCAAAACAACCAAAGTCATGTCTGTTGGTGCTCCATAGTATAGCACTGTATATATGAAGGACAGTACTTCAGAAAAATTTAAAACTCTTTAGTTGGATTTGGAAGATGATCTTTGGGTATAAATCTGTTGGTTCTCTTTGTTTAATTCTTGCAAAAGAACTAACTTCTCATGCCTTGATTTCATTAAAATACTACTTTAGGAGCTTCTGCTAAAAATGCTTGTAGTAATTTTTATATTTATGTATTTTAAAAGTTCAAAAACAGAAATGTATAAGGTATTTTAGGTCTCTTTTGACAGACTGCTAGTTTATTTTTTTTTTGCTAAGATGCCCGAGACAACAGTCAGGAATTGGGCAGCTTCACAAAAGATGTGTGCACAAAAGGGCTTTGACTTTGCCTAGCCCAGAGGTTTCAGATTTGTAGCCAGCAAACTGATCCGACCAACAGAATGTTTTATTTGTTTTGCACAGTGCTCCTAAAAAATAAATTCAATTGTTATCCAGCATTTTAAATGTGAAATTTCACATAATCTTGATTCCTAGGTTTCTTTAACATTATGTATCACCTGATATCACTGGGTTGAATTCTAACATGGCAGCAGTTGGCCATGGTTTAGCACTGGGTGAGGATGAACCATATGAGGAACCATAAACTCCAATTGTCTGCATTCCCCCACCATTTCTTAATATTGAACTTCACTCATTTTCTTTACCTGTGACCTACATAACATTTAAGTTTGTGATGTTTGCTAACTTGACCATGTACAGGACCTTTTTTTTTTTTCTTATAAAGATTTTATTTATTTGTCAGAGAGAGCTCAAACAGGGAGAGTGGCAGGCGGAGGAAGAAGCAGACTCCCTGATGAGCAAGGATCCTGATGCGGGACTCTATCCCAGGACCCTGGGATCATGACCTGAGCCAAAGGCAGATGCTTGACCAACTGAACCACCCAGGCGTCTCTGTACAGAACCCTTTTTTTTTTTTTTTTTGTACAGAACCCTTTTAAAAGTTTTGTTGCTTCTGATTATGGCATGGGAAGCTAACACTGTTTAGGATAAATTAAATATCTTAAAAACTTTGAATTTGGGCTAGCATTGCCATCTCTCTTTCCCTGAACTGTAGTGTTTCTTTAGAAGAATATGTTTATGTGTGTATCTGTATAGATACAGATATATAGACATTGTTATCAGTTCTTTATTTTAAAAAATTATTTATTAAAGCATTTGCTGTGGATTCTCCTAGACTCTGGTAGTGTCTATAAGAAGGATGTTGTGACTTCAGTGAGTTTTGTTATGGTCCTGATTTTGTTTAGTGATGATAGGACATTTGAAGTAATAGTTTTTCAAATCTGTTTCACTAAAAAACATTTGTTTAACCTCTTTCTGTGTCATTAGGCTGGGCACTTGGGGTAGTTATTTATACCGGTTGCTAAATATTTTTGGCTCTCTTCCATCTGGCATTTCCTAACCTTCTGTCACTGGGCCATGTCAACAGTTCTGGCCAAAGAGTTGTGAATGAAAATGAGTGTGTCATTTCCAGGCCAGTCATTTAATTGCCAGTATGATCTCTCTTTCCTTCTGCTGCTGCCACTTACAGTGTTTCAGAGAATAGCTACTCCATAGCCTGAGATCCAGAAGAGAAGGATTATAGAGAGCAGAGCTCTCCACCAGCCAGAGATAGACATACAGTGAGGAAGAAATAAATCTGGTTGGTTTTTGTGGGTTTTGTTTTTTGTTTTTGTGTTTGTGTTTGTTTTTTGAGAGAGCTACATGCATGTGAGCAGGCAGGCAGGGCATGGGGGAGCAGGGCAGGGTCAGAAGGAGAGAGAGAATCTAACGCAGGCTCCATGCCTAGCAAAGAGCCTGACTCAGGGCTCTCTGATTTCACAATCCTGAGATCATGACCTGAGCAAAAATCAAGAGTTGGTCACTTAACCAGCTAAGCCACCCAAGCACCCCTAAATTTGTTCTTTTAAGCCAGAGATTTTTGGAGTTGTTCATTACTGCAGTTAGCCTTTCTGACTGATACCTACATTATAGCAATAAAGTGAAGAAAGAATGTAATTAATTAACTTATTAATTAAAGTAATTAAATGTAGCTATGCTAAACAAAATCTATAACCTGCAAGCTATTAGAAAATTTTTAGTCTTTACGGTAACTCTTATTTATTTATCAGTTGTGTCATCAAAGGCCTTAAGTCTTAGAAACTGCAACTTTTTTTTTTTTTCCTAAAGATTTTATTTATTTATTTGACAGAGAGAGATCACAGGTAGGCAGAGAGGCAGGCAGAGAGAGAGAGAGGAGGAAGCAGGCTCCCTGCTGAGCAGAGAGCCCGATGCGGGACTCGATCCCAGGACCCTGAGATCATGACCTGAGCCGAAGGCAGCGGCTTAACCCACTGAGCCACCCAGGCGCCCAGAAACTGCAACTTTGAAAGTACACACTAAAGATGCCAGAGATCACAAAACATTTTGCATACTCAGCACTATGTTGTGTACATAAAAATGGTCTGAAGATAATCAAGGCCTATCATGGTTAATCCTGCTTGTTATCAAAGAGGGGTGTGTGTGTGTGTATTTTTTTCTCCAGAGTAGCATGGAGCTGAAAATTTTTAAGCAAACTTGCAGAATTAGGTTATAGATATTTGTGATATAACATAATTTTGTGATGTAATTTTAGAGCTGGAAGAATCCTTAGATATCATGTAATACAACATCCATTGTTTATGGGGTTATATATTATAAAAGATGACATAAAGAACATATTTGGATCATCTACTTTTACTTTATTTTTAGCTCTTAAAATACCATTTGAGAAATCCCAAGTAATCCCTTTCCCAGCTAAAATTTTTCTTAGCACTCTGCTGACATTTGTATTCTTTTTGCTTCCTCATTTCTTTCTTCATTATATTTAATCCTCACGGTAATTCTAAGAGATAAATTGTTTTTTTGCCATTTTACAGTTGTGGAGACTGAGACTTAAGTGAGGTAATGTGCCCCCCGATCATATGGCTAAGTAGCAGAGCTGGGATTTGAACAAGTTCTGTTGACTCTAATAGTCTATGTTGTTTCCACTAATGTCTTTTTTTTTTTTTTAAGATTTTATTTATTTAAAAATTTTTTTGAGAGAGAGGGCAAGAACACGAGCATGGGGAGGGCAGAGGAAGAAGCAGATCCCCACTGAGCAGGGAGCCCAATGCAGGCCTGGATCCCAGGACCCCGGGATCATGACCTGAGCTGAGGGCAGATGCCTAACTGAGCCCTCAGTTGGCCCCCACCAATATCTTAAATGTATTTAAGATTTTTGTACAAATGTAGAGAATGTTGTACTTTGTGTGACTGTTAATTAAAATTAAATTTGTCAGAGTGACAGGAAACCCAAGGCAACAGTTGTCTAAAAAGATAGAAGTTTATTCCTCGCTATTGTGATTAAAGTCTGGGGGATTATTCGTATGAAGGCTCCACTACAACATTATGGACCTAGGCTTCTGTTTTATTTACACCACTGTCCTTAAACACATGATGTTCATGCTTCAGAATACCTGCTTATGTTCCAACATTCTACCTAGCGGGAAACAGAAAGTGTGAAGGTCCCTCTTCCTTCTTTTTAGAACACATGTCAAGAGTTGGATAGGACACGTCTGCTCATGTCACATTGGCTAAAATAAGTTAGATGGCCAACTCTGCAGTAAGGGAGGCTGAGAAATACGGGCTGTGTTCTAGATGGTCATCTACTCCACTATGAATCTAGGGTCTGTCATAGACAAGGTGACTAGATTTGGGGTAATTAGCAGTTTCTCTCACAATGATGTAATCAGTTTTCTTTCAAATTGTTTCTTCATAGGTATTTATTGAATACTTATTATGTACCAAACACTGTGATTCATAAATATATATGATAGTAAACTGTATTAGTTCTGATATTCATTTACATAAATGAATATAAAACTTTAAATAGGTTACAATAAAGAGTACCCAAATGTTTTCGTTGTACATATATAAAAAAAAAACAAAACAAAACATCATACACCCAGCTTTAGGTTCATATTCATGCTCCAATAAAACATGGTATATTTCTTCAGAGTTAGCCAATAGCTTTGAAAATTTCGTACCACAACCCCAAAATACTAGCTCTAATGAAAACTGTGAAACTTTTGAAATAAAATTGAAACTTGGGTACTACATAAATTAGGATCTGTCATCAGGCTTCCTGCTCAACAGGGAGTCTGCTTCTCCCTCTCTGCCCCTCTGCCTGTTTGTTCTTTCTCAAATAAAGAGATAAAATCTTTTTTTTTTTTTAAAGATTTTATTTATTTATTTGCCAGAGACAGAGGGAGAGAGAGCGAGCACAGGCAGACAAAGAGGCAGGCAGAGGCAGAGGGAGAAGCAGGCTCCCTGCCGAGCAAGGAGTCCGATCTGGGACTCGATCCCAGGACGCTGGGATCATGACCTGAGCCGAAGGCAGCTGCTTAACCAACTGAGCCACCCAGGCGTCCCTAAAGAGATAAAATCTTAAAAAAAAAAAAAAAAAATTGTGGAAATGAAAGTATATTCTCATTTAAGTCTGTTCTTTATTAGCCTTAAAGCAGAACACCTATAAAATCAGCTAGTGATTATTCTTGACAAAAAAAAAATGTATAAAAAGAATTTTCATTTAATAATTAGCTCATTAGCAGGGCACCTGGATGGCTCAGTGGGTTAAAGCCTCTGCCTTCAGCTCAGGTCATGATTCCAGGGTCCTGGGATAGAGCCCTGCATCGGGCTTTCTGCTCAGCAGGGAGCCTGCTCCCCACCCCCAGCCCACCCCACCCCACCCCCCGCCCGCCCCGCCTGCCTCGCCTGCCTCTCCTGCCTCTCTGCCTACTTGTGATCTCCATCTGTCAAATAAATAAATAAAAGCTTAAAAAAAAATGAGCTCATTAGCTTTCCTCTTGTACTAACAAATCTTTAGCATTTTAAACTTCAAACAGTTTCATTTTGAGCTAGTTTGCCAAGAGTGTTTGGTTTTATTTTCTATATTGAAGTAGATTTCAAGGCGGGGTGGGGGTGGGGACATTGTATTTGAAGTTAATGTAAGTCTTTGGACTAACTGCTATAGATTTGTGTTAGTTATTAAATGGTATTGGTAGACTTAGTGCTGTGATAATCACTATAGGTAGGTTTGGATTCTTACTGTTGTCTTTTCTTCCAGGTCTTGACATGACTCCACTTTGTTTAATTCCTTTTGAATTTCTGATTGTTACTTCTATAACCCTGTGCCTTTCAGCCTTGGTCGTATATCATGAACAGTAGGGCTTTTTCAGAATTCAAAATGCTTTTGAATGTAACGTAAGTCTCATTCAAAACTGGCTTAAACAATGAGAAAATTTACCTCAAATGACAGGCTTTGTCTAAAGTTCTCAAAGACCTAGGATGGCTGTCTGCCTTAAAAAATGCAGCATTTATCTACTATAAGAAAAGAGAAGGACCTCTCTTACCCAGAAGCCAAAAAGCAAGCTACTTCTTGTATCTCACTGGGCCAAATTGGCTTAGGCCAGTTCATCCTTGAGGAATTACCATAAATAACCAGACTTTTGTGGTGGAAGGGATATTATGAAGTCAGTCAGTGTCCACTTCACAGTGAGTGAATTGTGGATATATTTATTTTTACAATTGCTACAGGTGATTTAGTACCTAACTAATTTTGAGCACTGCTACACTTCCTAGTTTAAAAAATAATAAGGGAGGGAAAAAAACCTGATCATTTTTTCCATTTTCCAGTGGAACGAAGGATAGTTTGATATAATTTATCTTGGTTTCTGTTGAAGAGTCTGAGTTTGGTTAGCCTTAGTTAGGCTCTAGGGTAAAGTAATTGTTAATTGGGGATTAGGGTGGAAAATGTATATTCATAATTGTCATTTAAATTTATTAACTGAAATACACAATTTAAAAAAGATTTTTAATTTATGTAATAGAGAATGAGAGAGAACGAGCAAGAGAGGCGGGAAGGTCAGAGGGAGAAGTAGACCCTGGCTGAGCAGAGAGCCCTATGCTGAAGGCAGTTGCTCAAGCAGCTGAGCCACCCAGGTGCCTGGAATATACAATTCTAATGTGGGGACTGTTGTTAAAGATCCTTCGGCGGTGTGCTCTCTAACAAATGAGTTAACCACTCAGAGCACAATGATAAGTATGTTAACTTTTTGGAATAAAGCTGCCCAACAATCTCATTTATCTTAATGCTAAGAGGCAGAAGCAATAAAGACTTTGAGCAGCATCGTTCTAATACTCATGTACTTTATTCTCAGAAAAGTTTCCTTAAACTCCTGATCAGTGCCTGTTTGCTCTTACTGTTAAATATGTCCAGGGGCGTTTGGGTGGCTAGTCATTAGGCATCTGCCTTGGGCTCAGGTCATGATCCCAGGGTCCTGGAATCGAGCCCCAAGTCAGGCTCCCTGCTCAGTGGGAAGCCTGCTTCTCCCTCTCCCACTCATCCTGCTTATGTTCCCTCCTCCACTGCCTTGCACTCTCTCTATCTCTGTCAAATAAATAAATTAATAAATGATTTTTAAAAATAAGTATGTCCAGCAAGCTATTATTTTGGTTTAATCAGAAAAATAGAAGTCTATGGTTAGTCTCATAGCTTGGAAGAAGTGACAGAAGAGAAGACAGCAAGAAAGGGGGGGGGGAATCTATAAACTACAGGAGTAACATAAGAAACCCACCAGTTAGGCCAACTTATTCTAGAAAATCACTTTGTACTAATTGGGTCCTCAGGGTCTTATCATATTATAAAACAGTAGACTTATGTAATGATCCTAATGATTATCTCGTAATTATCAAATTTATTTTAAGGATATTCTTTTAAAAACAAAACAAGGTAACATACTTTAGAAGTATTTTCAATCAAAACGATTAAAATTCTGGGGATGCCTGGGTGCTTCAGTCGGTTAAGTGTCTGCTCAGGTCATGTTCCCAGGGTCCTCGGATCAAGTCCCACATGGGGCTCCTTGCTCAGCAGAGAGCCCTCTGCCTGCTGCTCCCCCTGCTTTTTAACAAAAAAGATAAGATCTTTTTTAAAAAAAAGTTTTTTTTAAATCATAAAATTCTGTTTTCGTATTTAAAAGGGTATAACCCTAAGCTATCCTGAAGAAGCTATGAAGATACTTTCTTTGAGGGCTACAGATAAGAAAAACACAGTAAAGCTTTAGCTATTTGTATACAAAATATTGGACCAAAATCTTTTCTTGAGGTTTCATCCATTTATAAATTTATGAAAACGTGCTGCTTTTCGTCTGTGCAAATTATCCAGAGCCTGTTACTTTTAAATCTTGTCAAGTTTCCCTCCCTGTCCCCTAGCCCCAATCAGAGCAAATTAGTTTAATCTTAACCTAACCCAGACATCATGAAAGTGCATCACTGATGTTGATACAAGTTATTCTCCAAATCTCCAATTTACTTATTTATTTATTTTTATTTCTTTTCACCGTAACAGTATTCATTGTTTTTTGCACCACACCCAGTGCTCCCAGTGCAATATGTGCCCTCCTCAATACCCACCACCTTGTTTTCCAACCTCCCACCACTTGCCCCTTCAAGACCCTCAGGTTGTTTCTCAGAGTCCATAGTCTCTCATTCCAATTTATTTTTTAAATATTTTAATATTTTAAATTCTGGATGATCTTAAGATAAGTGGATATATTTTGTTATGGTGGTATTACCCCTTACACATCTTAAAATCAAGAAGGGAAATGCAGGGCACCTGGATGGCTCACTTGGTTAAGTGACTGCCTTCCGCAGTCATGATCCTGGGGTCCTGGGATCAGGTCCCACATCAGGCTCCCCCCACTCTGTGGGGAGCCTGCTTCTCCCTCTCCTTCTGCCTGCTACTTCCCTTTTTGTGCTCCCTTTCTCTGTCAAATAAATAAATAAAATCTTTTCTTTTTTTAAAGGGAAATAACATTTCCATGAAGAGGAGCTTTAAATTATTCATATTACTAATTAGTTGTTAGTGCCATTGTTTATTTCGTAATTCCTTTGTAAGAAGTATGGTTAAACTGTTTTGTTTTTTTTTTTTTTAGATTATTTATTTATTTATTTATTAGTGAGAGAGAGAGACACAGACAGAGAGAGAGAACGCGCGCCAGCATGGGAAGGGAGAAGATCAGAGGGAGAAGCAGACTCCCTGCAGAGCTGGGAGCTTGATGTGGGACTCCTGGGACTCTGGGATCAACCTGAGCTGAAGGCAGTCGCTCAACCAGCTGAGCCACCCAGGTGTCCTGAAGTATGGTTAAAGTTTTAGTAAAATCCAAAATACTTCTAATTCAGGTTTTTGTGTTTGATGCAGTCTTGTTTTTCATTAAGTAGTCATACTCTAGAACATTGTTATTGACATCAGTCCATGGGAGACCACATGAAAATCTGGATAAAAAAATATTATTAAAATAATAATAATATTTTGGCGCCATCTGCTGTTCTTTAATATATCATCTATTTTGGTAAAACTGGTAGGTAGATTTAAATATACATATTTTCTGTTCACCCATATAAAGCACAAAAATAATGAGGTTTTTTAAAAATCTGATTGAGTTGCCTGATGATTCCTGTATGTCTGGTGCTAAGGCTATTTCCTTGGTAATTTTGGAAATAGGCTTATTGAAAAATATTTGTCAGAGGGAGAGATAAACCATAAGAGACTCTTAATCATAGGAGACAAACTGAGGTTTGCTAGAGGGGGCCGGTGGTGAGGGAATGGGGTAAATGGGTGATGGACATTTAGGAGGTCATATGATATAATGAGCACAGGGTATTACATAAGACTGATGAATCACTGACCTCAATCTCTGAAACTAATAATACATGTTAGTTAACTGAATTTAAATAAAAATTAAAATTAAAAAAAAAATTATGTACTCTTACCTCTGCCACTCTTCCATATTCATTCATTCACTGCATCTGGGTGAATGAATGCATCTGGGTTCCTGAAGACTTTTTCCTCTAGCTTCCTTTGTCTTCCTGTGAAAACTGTCTAAGACAGCCACACTGGACTTCTTACCTTTTTTTGTTGTTAAGTGTCCTTTTCTGAAGACCCAGTTTTTCATCTTCAATATTCTACCCATATTTTATCCTCAAGCCCAACTTCTGTCCATTCCATGAAATCTGTCCCTGTGATTCTGAGTTGCATTTACTTATATTTTTACTGCTTGTCTATAGTTTCTTCTTTATAAATAATTTGCACTACAGAAATAGCATTTTATATTCATGGTCTCTAATCATCAGACATGATCTGGTACTCTGGCACATTGAGAGGGAGAGAGGGAGTTTGTTCATTAATTGCTGTGTATTTCTTTTCTCTCCAAAGAAGTGGCATGTTCTCTGATGACTGGGGGAATTTATATACTGTTTATGTAGTCCTTAGGTAACAAATCTTTATGCAATACTGGATATGAAGACTTAGAAACCTGATGCCTTAATTTAAGGCAGAGTAAAGATAAATGAGTCCTGAACAGTGAACTCTGAGTAAAGTTGACGAGTTTCTGTGCATAAGTAACATGATATCTATTTTGGCTGATCAGGTCTTTTGTTTTCAAGATTTTATTTATTTATTTGAGGGTGAGTGAGAGAGAACATGAGCTGGGGGAGAGGCATATGGAGAGGGAGAAGCAGACTCTCTGCTGAGCAGGAAGTCCAACTTGGGGCTCTATACCAGGACCGTGAGATCATGACCTGAGCCAAAGGCCAACGCCCAACTGACTGAGCCACCCAGGGGCTCATAGCTGATCAAATCTTTATCTACTATTCTCCATCAATTTTAAACATCGTTGATTTCTGCTGTGTTGGTTTACTTACAGCATTTCTGCCACCCACCTCAACCCAATATAACTTTAAAACACATACTTAAAGCTTAATTTTACATTTCCTCAACTAAGAAGAATATTTGTAGACTCCCTCTTCTCAAAGATGAGGATGGCTACTCATGGTTCTTTCACCACTAAGCTGTTTTAGCTCTGCATTGTAATTCTCAATCTCAGTCTGCATTGAGAACATATTTATCATATTGCTAGTAAGGTATTTTTCAGTGATCTGTACATAGGTTGATTGTAGATGTTGAAAAAATAAGTGTTCATTTTCCTATGAATATGGTGATACTTCCTCTGTACCGCCAAATAGGTACTAGTTTCTTTTTTACCTCTGCTTAATACTATTATTCCCAGACCTCTCAAGAGACCATTCCTGACTGTTGCAGTGGATTCTTCCTTATATTTCACCTGTTGCCTTTATCATGTCTTCAAGTTGTTCTAAGCTTCTTACTCTCTAACTTATTAATTTATCCTATGAAATTAGAAAATTTTATTTCCTGCAGCTTTTTGGAGTCTTACTCCAGTCTGTAGTTTCTTTGGGCCTACTTCACATCCTTTATCTTGGAATTTTTTCCCTTTGTTGGTTTTCTATGATGACTTCATTAATTTATGGATCCTGTATCTTCTTTCTGTATTTACTCTTAAGTTTTGTTGAAATTTATCAAGTAACTTCCTAAGAAAGGTTATACAGGAGACTAACTTTGTAAATCTTGGAATGTCTGGAAATTTCTTTATTCTACACTCTTGTTTGGTGATTTGATGAGAAGACTGACTCCCTTTTATTGATCTATAATGAATGTCATTGCTATCAGATCCACACATCATGATTGTCCTTTACTGTACTTGGATTTTTCTAAGTACTTAGAGCTTCTCTAAGGTTTTGAGAGAAGTTGACAGTTTTCTGTTGTAGCCTCTAACATGCTTTTTGTAGGCAGTAGCTTCCTCTGCTTTGCTTCTGTAGTCAGTACTTGTTTGTGTCTTCTAGAAGTCCATTGAAATCTCTTGTGTACTGAAGGCTTTATCCTGTTCCCTCTGTTGTAGTGCTTTATATCTTTGTTTCCGTACTAATAATGTTGAGGAGTTTTGGAGGTAAAATGAGTCTACCTACTCTGCCATTTTCCCCCAGTTCTTTATTTTTTAAAAGTTTAAAGTTGATGGGGCACCTGGGTGGCTCAGTCAATTGAATGTCCCATTTTTCATTTCAGTTTAGATCATGATCTCAGCACACTGAGATTGAGCCCTGGGTGGAGCTGTGAGCGCAGTCTGGTTGAGACCCTCTCCCTCTCCCTCTTTGCCTCCCCCTGCTCACTCCAACGCATGCGTGCACTCTCTCTCCCTTCCTCTCTCTCTCTCTAAAATAATTAAAGCTTTTTTTTGAAAGTTTGAAACTGGAGCTCCTGGGTGGCTCAGTTGGTTAAGCCTCTACCTTCAGCTCAGGTCCTGATCTCAGGGTCATGGGATGGAGCCTCACATAAGTCTCCCTGCTCAGCGGGGAGCCTGCTTCTCCCTCTCCCTGCCACTCTACTTGTGCACACCCATGCTCCCTCTCTCTTTCCCCCCCCCCTCTCTCTGTCACATAAAATCTTTTTTAAAAAAAGTTTAAAGTTGGAGCGCCTGGGTGGCTCAGTGGGTTAAAGCCTCTGCCTTCAGCTCAGGTCAGTGATGCCAGGGTCCTAGGATCAACAGGCATTAGGCTCTCTGCTCAGCAGGGAGCCTGCTTCCTCCTCTCTCTGCCTGCCTCTCTGCCTATTTGTGATCTCTGTTAAATAAAAAAATCTTAAAAAAACGTTTAAAGTTGACATATATTAAGAAAGTGTCTTGAACATTAAATCCCTATTGATAATATAGTGATTTTACTGTGGCAGAAAATGATTCCTGATTCCATGTTATGTTTCTAAATAATAGCAGTATGTATACATACAGCTTTCTATTGGATAATGGCAAAAACTTAAGCAGAGAAGAGTAACTGAGCGGTGATTTGGGGGAGTTTTTTTGTTTTTTCCTCTTCTTTACTACTACCACCTTAATCCAGGGCTTTCTGGTTTATTGCCATTATTGAAGGAGTCTTTTTATCCTGGTTTCTCCTATGCACAATGCTGCCTAAGCCACCTCTTGTCAAAAGGCTTATTAAATGTTACAACCCTTTCTGAAAATTTTTTCTTTTTCTTTTTCTTTTTTCTTTCTTTCTTTTTTTTTTTTTTTAACCAGAATAAAGAGCATTCCCTTTACTCTTGGCTTTCAGGACTTGTCTTTGTGTGGCACCAGTGATTCTCAGAAATGTGACTTCTGACCCAACAGTAGCAACATCCCTTGAAACTTGTTGGCTATGTAGATTCTTACACCCCTTCTCCCATTTCTGATTCAGAAACACTGGGAGTGGACCTCAGCTTTAATAAGGTTAAATTAATTGTGCTTTAATAAGATCTCCACATGATTCTGATCTGTGCTAAAATTCGAAGACTGCTGATCTAAGCCCATCCCTCTTAGTTTGCAGGCAAAGAATTTAGATATACAGAAGTTAATTCGTTTGCCCAAAGGGTTCTGACTAGTTTTCTTTCTAATGCTCAACACTTGATTTGTCTTTTTATAAGTTGCAATTAAAGCAATATGAGGTGGGAATGTTGGGAAAGGCTTTATAGATAAAAAACATAGGACTTGCCAGAACACTGAACTATAATCTAATGTAAGTAGAGAGAAAAGAGATAGATATTGTAAGCAGGAAGACCACAATGAGTAAAGGCACATATAGATATAAATACATATATAAACAGAATAAACTAAGTTGGACTAATAGTCAGTAGTTATTCTTTATAGGAGTATAGAGATAATATATGTAAAATAATGATCACACTACGTGCCACGTTGATAAAATGTTAGCTACACTTTATTAGTGTTGTTGGCTGGTGGTGTTGGTTGCATTGTTGATGTTGTTGGAGGGGCAGTATAGAACAGAAGACTGGATAAATTTTTATCTTGAAACAATTCACAAAAATGGCCAGGGGAAAAAAGTGGAAACTTTAATAAGAGGGAACTGGTTAAATATAACAAGGGACTAATTAAATAAATAATGGAACCTTTATGTTCTATAACCATTGAAAATCATGTTTCAGGAAATTTCATGACCTATATCATAAACATACTTTGTATTCATGATGCAATGAAAAACAAGGTACAAAGCAGTATGTACAGTATTTCAATTTAATTATATGATTTGTACAGAGAAAAATAACTAGAAGAATCTTAAAATCTTAATGGGAATAAACTCTGAGTGATGGGATTTTCAGTAACTTTTTTTCCTTTAGTGTTTTTCTTCAGATTTTCTAAGGACATATTTTTATAATTAGAAAAAAATGAGTGTGGAGAATAACTTCAGTTGTGGCAGAATTATAGGAATAGTTTTATAGCCTCCCAAAATGACTGTTGTTACCTTAAAGGAGACACTATTCATTTTTTTCTGTAGTCAGCCCATGGCATTTGTCGGTTTCACACTGTATTTTCTTTTTTTCTCTTTTTAAGATTGATTGATTTATTTTAGAGAGAGAGAGAGAAAGTATGCACCCATGTGCATGAGCCCGGGGGAGGAGCAGAGGAAGCCAGAGAATCCCAAGCCGAATCTCCACTAAGGGTGGATCTTTTTTGTTTTTTAAGATTTTATTTATTTATTTGACAGAGGGAGAGACACAGTGAAAGAGGGAACAGAAGAAGAGGAAGAGGGAGTGGGAGAGGGAGAAGCAGACTTCCTGCTGAGCAGTGAGCCTGATGTGGGGCTCTATCCCAGGACCCCAGGATCATGACCTGAGCGGAAGGCAGACACTTAATGACTGAGCCATCCAGGTGCCCTAAGAGTGGATCCTGATCTGGGGCTCCATCACAGGACCAACCCTGAAATCCTGACCTGAGCCGAAATCAAGAGTCAGCCATTTAACTAAGTGAGCCACCCAGGCACCCTGACTTCACACTGTATTTTCTGCTATTAAAGAACTACTCTGAACACCCGTCATAGGTAGTATAGTATTTTGTACTAGTAATCATTATTTCTATGTCATAATTTTTTTTTGAAGATCATATAGTATAAAAAAGGCCTGTAGCTAGAATATTTTGAGTGCGCCTTGCTAACTTTCAGCACCATCTCATTTATAATAATAACTAACATTGAATATCTCTGCAAGGTATTGTATTGATGTTCACAACATTTTATAAGGTAGGCACTTTTATTTCTGTTTTATGGTTGCACTGAGAATCAGACAGATTAAGGAACCCATCCCAAGATTGCACAGCTAGCTACTAAGCCAAGATTCTAACCAAGAGCCAGTTTTTTCACAACCTGTATCCCTAATCATTTGGATATGTTATATCCAAATATTACTGATACTTGTGATACAGCAAGATCTAAGGAGATGCCCATTATGAAAATAAAGGGTCTAATGTATATGTTCTGGTGTTAAAATGTTAACTTGTTAATGCTTTTAATAAAATAAGATGTGAAAATAGACTTTTTAAAAATTCTATAAACATTTTTTAAAGAATATGTTTTATTTCATAGTGTTCTATATGCTAAATACTTCTGTATCCAGTAGTATTTAGCAAGACTAATTTATATTTAGATAATACAGTGGCTATGAGTACGGGGCTCTTGAGCTAGACTGAGTTCGAACTCTGCCTCTACTACTTAATACTATTGTGATTTTGGGCAAGATAGTTAACCTCTCCTTGCCTAGTTTCCTTATTTACAAACTACGAATATGTTCCTCATAGAGTTGATACAGTGATTCAGTGACTTAATACAGGAATACCTTGTTCTATTGCCCTTTACTTTATTGTGTATCACAGATATTGCACTTTTTGCAAATTGATGGTTTGTGGCAACACCGTGCACTGATCCAGGTCTGTCAGGGATATATATATATATATATATATTGTAACAGCATTTGCTCATTTCTGTCTGTGTGTAATGTTTTGGTAACTCTTGATATATGTCAGACTTCATCATTATCATTTTTATAGTAATGATCTATGATCAGTGATTAGGATTTGCTGAAAGCTCAGGTAATTGTTAGCAATTTTTAGCAATAAAAGATTTTTTAAATTAAGATATTTTTTTTAGACATAATGCTTAATATAATATAGTATAAACATAACTTTTACATGCACTAGGAAACCAGAAATTCATTTGACTCGCTTTATTGTAATACTCACTTAACTGCAATGGTCTGGAGCCAAACCTGTACATTTCCGAAGTGTGCCTGTGCATATATAAAACATTTGGGGGACGCCTGGGTGGCTCAGTTGGTTAAGCAGCTGCCTTCAGCTCAGGTCATGATCCCAGCGTCCTGGGATCGAGTCCCACGTCCGGCTCCTTGCTCAGCGGGGAGCCTGCTTCTCCCTCTGCCTCTGCCTGCCATTCTGTCTGCCTGTGCTCGCTCTCTCCCCTTCTCTCTCTCTGATAAATAAATAAAATCTTTAAAAAATAAAAAATAAAAAATAAAATAAAACATTTGGAACAGTAGTACTTGCCACATGTAAGTGTTCAGTGTTAGGTACACTAGTAGCAGTAGTGGAATTGCTACTACTACTACCACTCTTAGTCCAGTTACTATTATTGTCATCATTTGTATTATAAACTTTTGAGACATCCATATTACATAACTAACTACTTGAGCTAGTTATGGAGTCCATTGTACTTGGAGTACAATGGAGTACTTGGAGTCCACTGATCTAAAACTTACTTTGCTACCACTTACTTTCTAACCTTTGACAGCTCACTGAACTTAATGGGCCTTGGGTGCTCTCTCAATAAAATAGTATCATTATATCTTTACTGTCAGGTAATCTCTTGATCTGTAAAACATACCTAGAAATCTTACAGTTCCAGAAATTATGGTCTAACTTTGAACCGTGAAAGAAAGAGAACTGATGATGTTCAGCCTTCCTACCTCTCCATGAGGTCCATTTTCTTTCTTTCAGAAAAATAGTTTCTTTTTTGAGTTAACAACACAGGTTAAACATTTAATGCTTGTAGTCTTATTCGTATTTTTTTTTTTAAGATTTTGTTTATTTATTTGACAGAGAGAGACACAACAAGAGAGGGAACACAAGCAGGAGGAGCAGCAGGAGAGGGAGAAGCAGGCTTCCCACGAAGCAGGGAGCCCAATGTGGAGCTCAATCCCAGTACCCTGGGATCATGACCTGAGCTGAAGGCAGACGCTTAATGACTGAGCCACCCAGGCGCCCCAGTCTTATTCTTATTTTGAACTTCATACTTTACTGCCCTCGTCTTGGCTATTCTTTCTCTGTAAAACTAAATTAATAAAAGCATTTCTGAACATTTCTAAATTTAATGTGAAAATAAAAATAGGGACAAGCTAAATTGTTTTCTTTTAAGCTGTGTGCATATGGTTATATGCATATGATCACAGTGCCCTATTTTATATTTTTCTAAAACTTTGTGTGTTCCTTTAAATGGTGCTTATTGGGCGCCTGGGTGGCTCAGTGGGTTAAAGCCTCTGCCTTCGGCTCAGGTCATGATCACAGGGTCCTGGGATAGAGGCCTGCGGCGGGCTTTCTGCTCAGCGGGGAGCCTGCTTCCCTTCCTCTCTCTCTGCCTGCCTCTCTGCCTACTTGTGATCTCTGTCTGTCAAATAAATAAATAGATGTATTTTTTTAATAAATAAATGGTGTTTATTATAGTGCTTCAGTTATTTGTATGTCTGGCTTCCTATAGGATCAAGTTACTCTGGCAGATCTTTAGATTCATTAGAAGAAAACTGTTTTTTTTTTTTAATTGCTGACTTACATGAATCCTAGATTAGTCTCTAATTAATTAGGTTTGCCTTAAATGTTGATTTGAGGCATGGTCATTCTGACCTTAAATTAATGATGCCCTTGATTCTCTGGTCCTATCAGCTTCTACTCTAGATGTAATGCTAGTTTTGAATAATAGTGTCCAATGAACTTAAAGCTGCTTAAAATTTATGAAAGTTACTAACTTTATAAGGAATTTTTTCCTGTTTGATAAAACAGAAAAATGATTGCGTTACTTTATGAATTTTTTCAATTTAGGAAATATGGAAAGTATAAAACTGGAGGTAAAAATACAAAAATAGAGGAAAAAATGTAAATGTTTCATTTTTGGGGTGGGGCTATTCCATACTTCTCCTTTTCCTGAGAGCAGTGGGAGAAAATGTCTTAGGAAAACGGAATGTGATATGCAACAGGAAAGAATGAAAATAAAGCTAAGCTGTTCTCAAAGGATGTTAAGCCTTGATTTAGTAGTTGTCAGCTGGAGGTTTTCTTTTATTTTTCATCAAGCTAGAATTATGAATTCTTTCCAGTTCTGGGCCCACAGATATTTTTTATATATGGTGTTGATAATTTTGACATCAGTAGATAACTGTCCCTGTATTATGTATAGCTTTTTCTCAAGGATTGGATAGCACATTGCTATGAAGCACCTCTATTACATCATAGTATTTTAATAATGATAGGTAATCTATACTTAGTGACTCTCCACCTCTCCTGTAGTATATTTACAGAGTGATAAAATTCTCTGTCTCTGAATTACTCACTGGATCTTGAGTTTGTTGAGAATCTCCACTTGAGTGATGGGCAGTACCTCAAAACTCAAAACCCAAACCTGAACTCATCTTTTTTCTCCTCCTCCCCATTAGTGGTTTGCCCACAGAGATCCTGCCTTGGTACATGACAACCATTGGTACATCCATTGTATTGCTCAAATCAATATTATTCCTGGCTGTGTCCTCGCCTCACTCATACCCATTCAGTCATCAAGTTTTATGAATTTACCTTATATGTATATCTCAAATCTATTCACTTCTTCCCTGTTTATTGCCATAGTTCAAGCCATGTTTATCTCTCTCAGTTGTATTACCACCATAGCCTCTTAAACTGGTCTCCCACCATCAGTGCCATCCATTTCTAATTATTTTTACACTGTTCCGGTAATTTTTCTAAAATCAGAACTTCCACTGTTCTGCCGAGAAACCTTCAGTGGCTATCCTTGTCATTCAAAATAAGATCTAAATTCTTTGAGGTGTTTACTGCACCTTTCATAATCTGGCCCTGCTACATGATACAGCCATATGGAGTGACAGGTAGTTCCTTGAGACCTATACTGGAGGTGGGCATTTTTAGGTCTTGACAGACATTATTCTTTCTGTTCTGTTCTGTTCCTCATCTCAGCGTGGACTTTCTTCAAAAAGTCTTCATTAATACCCCAATATCATCTTATTGGTTAGATACTCTTGCATATTTCCATAGTACTTTTTGCTTATCCCTATTACAGCATGTGACATACTGTGTTATTGCCTGTTTAGTTGTCTCCTAAATTTCTGGAGGGCAAATACAATATTCTATTGGCTGCTCTGTCCGTCCGTGTCTCCCCCCCCCCCCCCCCCCGCTTTTTACAGTTGTCAACAACTTTGGAGCTACTTTCTTCGGGTCCATTTCCTTTCTTCTTTCCTTCCTTCCTCTCTCCCCTTTCTCCGTCTTTCTTTTTTCTTTTTCTTTTTTATATTTTATATATTTATTTGAGAGAGAGCAACAGAGCAAGCACAAGTATGGAGAGCAGCAGAGGCAGAGGGAGAAGCAGACTCCCCACTGAGCAGGGAGCCCGACATGGCATTCAATCCCAGGACTCTGAGATCATGACCTGAGCCAAAGGCAGACACTTGACTGTGCCACCTAGGTGCCCCCCCATTCTTCCCCCCCAATTAAAATTGTATTTATTTTTTAACTTATTTAGACATTAAAAATGAAAAACAGTTTATCCATTTCTCCTACCTCCCACCTGTGCCATGCCTTCTAGCAACTATCAATCTGTTCTTTGTATTTATGAGTTTGGCTTTTGGAAGTTTTTTTTTGTTTTTATGTTTTGGAGTTTTTTGCTTTTGTTTTAGATTCCACATGTAAGAGAAATCATACAGTGGTGGTTCTTTCTTCATCTGACTTATTTCACTTAGCATTAATGCCCCCAAGATGTATCTGTGTTATCAAATGGCACAACTTCATTCTTTTTTATGACTGAATAATATTCCATCGTGTGTATATACCACAGTTTCTTTATCTATTCTTCAGTCAGTGAACATTTAGGTTGTTTCCGTATATTGGCTATTGTAAATAATGCTGCAGTGAACATTGGATGGGGGGAGTATGTATATCTTCTTTGTTAGTGTTTCTTCTTTTCTTCAGATAATACCCAGAAGTGGAATTATTGGATCATATAGTAGTTCTAATCTTAGTTTTTTCAGGAGCCTCTATACTGTTTTCTGTAGTGACTGTACCAGTTTACATTCCCACCAGAAGTGCACAAGGGGTCCCTTTTCTCTGCATCCTCACCACCACTTGTTATTTCTAGTCTTTTTGATAATAGCCATTGTATCAGGTATGAGTGATACCTCATTGTGCGTTTTTATTTTTTTAAGATTTATTTCTTTATTTTAGAGAGAGCAAGCAAGCAGGGAAGAAAGAAGAGAGGTAGAGGGAAAGAATCTTAGGCAGATTCCCTGCTGACTGCAGAGTCTGACAGGGGGCTCAATCCCATGGCCCTGAGATCATGATCTGAGCTGAAATCAAGGGTCAAACACTTAACTGACTGAGCCACCCAGGTGCTCCCCTCATGTGGTTTTTATTTGCATCTCCTAATTATTAGTAATGTTAACATCTTTTCATGTACCTGTTGCCCTTAGTAAGTGTTTGGGGAAATGTCTGTTTTAATCAATATTTAATTCAAAAATTCCATTTTTGAATTAGAATTATTTGGGCTTCATTTTTGTTTTGCTTTTCAGTTGTAGGAGTTCTTTTATGTTTTGTACTATTAGCCCTTTATCAGATACATGATTTGCAGATATTTTATTCTATTCAGTAGGTTGCCTTTTCATTTTGTTGATAGCTCCCTTTGCTGTGTAGAAGCTTTTTAGTTTGAGGTAGTCCCACTTGTTTATTTTTGCTTTTGGTGTCAGATCCAAAAATCATTGCCAGGACCTCTGTCAAGGAGTTTACTACCTATGTTTTCTTCTAGGAGTTGCAATGGTTTCAAGTTTTTAATCCATTTGAGTTTATTTTTGTGTCCAGTATAAGATTATGCAGAGTCCAGTTTCATTCTTTTGCATACAAGCTGTCTAGTTTTTCCAACATCATTTATTGAAGAGCCTGTCCTTTCCCCATTTTATATTCTAAGCTCCTTTGTCATAAATTAATTGGCCTTATATGTGTGGGTTTATTTCTGGGCTTTCTGTTGATCTTTGTGTCTTTTTATTCCAATACAATACTGTTTTAATTACTTTATCTTTGTAATAAAGTTTGAAATCAGGGAGTATGATACCTTCAGCTTTGTTCTCCTCTCTCAGGAATCAGGCAGTGGGATGCCTGGGTCGCTCAGTGGGTTAAGCTTCTGCCTTTGGCTCAGGTCATGATCTCAGGGTCCTGGATTCAGGCCCGCATCAGGTTCTCTGCTCAGCAGGGAGCCTGCTTTCCACCACCACCACCACCACCACCACTACCACCCCCACCCCGTCTCTGCCTGCTTCTCTGCCTACTTGTGACCTCTCTCTTTTTGTAAAATAAATAAATAAAATCTTTAATTAAAAAAAAAAATCCAGCAGGGGATTTTATGCCTCCATAAAAATTTTAGAGTTGTTTGTTCTATTTCTGTGAAAAATGCCATTGAGATTATGAGAGGGATTGCATTAAATCTATATATTGCTTTGGGTAGTGTGGACACTTTTAACAGTGTTAATTTTTCCAATCCATGAGCACAGACTATCTTTCCATTTATTTGTGTCTTCTTCAGTTTTTTTTTGTTTTAAACTAATGTCCTACAGTTTTCAATATGCAGGTCTCTTACCTCCTTCATTAAATTTATTCCTGGGTATTTAATTCTTTTTGATGCTTTTGTAAATTGGACTTTTTAAAAAATTCTTTTTTTAAATTTTTTATTTTTTATAAACATATATTTTTATCCCCAGGGGTACGGGTCTGTGAATCACCAGGTTTACACACTTCACAGCACTCACCAAAGCACATACCCTCCCCAATGTCCATAACCCCACCCCTTCTCCCTAAACAATTCTCTTTTTAAGATTTATTTATTTTAGAGAGAAAGCACGAGTGGGAGGAAGAGGGAGAGAATCTCAAGCAGGCTCCACACTGAACACAGAGTCTGACAGCACTTGATCCCACAACCCCAAGATGTTTCTTCTTTTTTCTTGTTTTAATTTTGTAATAGTTCATTCTTCATGTATGCAGCATCTTTTTGTGTATTGATTTTGTATCCTGCAACTTTACTGAATTTATTCTAACAGTTTTTTTATGGCTTTAGAGTCTTCTATATATAACATAATGTTGTCTGTAAATAGTGACAGCATTACTTCTTCCTTTCCAATTTGGATGCCTTTATTTGTCCTGCCTGATGGCTAGGATTTCCAATACTATGTTGAATAAAAGTAGAAAGAGTGAGATAACTGGTCTTTTTCCTGGTTTTAGAGGAAGAGCTTTTAGCTTTTCACCCTTGAGTATGTTGGCTGTGGGCTTGTTGTATATGGCCTTTACTCTGTTGAGGTATGTTTCCTCTATACTCACACTTTTGAGAGTTTTTATCATGCATGGATGTTGAATTTTTCGCATGCTCTTTCTTCATCTGTTGAGTTGATCATCTGATTTTTATCCTTTATTTTGTTAATGTGGTATATCTCATTGACTGATGTGCAGCTGTTGAGCCATCCTGCATTCCTGGAAAAATCCCACTTGATCAGGGTGTATGATCCCTTAATGTATTGTGGAATTCAGTTCCCTGATATTTAAGTTCATCAGGGATATTGGCCTATAATTTTCTTTTCTTATGGCATCCTTATCTGTTTTTGCTATCAGAGTAATGTTTGCTATCAGGGTAATGTAAAATGAGTTTGGAAGTTTTCTCCTCTTCTGTTTTTGAAAGAGCTTGAGAAAGACAGTTCTTCGTTGAATGTTTGGTAGAATATAACAATAAGAACCCATCATAAAAGGAAGAAGACCTGTGAGTATGCTGCCTTGTAAAAGACTACTTTTCCAAAATAGGTATGTCAGGCCACAAAACAAATCTTTTTATTTTTTTTCTGTAATAAATATTAGGTGTTTATTGTACAAAGTTTCTTGCCATTTTTACTAAAGCAAAATTTTTTTCTCTTTACTTTTTAAAAATTTTTTATTTTTTTAAATATACAATGTATTATTAGCCCCAGGGGTACAGGTCTGTGAATCACCAGGTTTACACACTTCACAGCACTCACCGTAGCCCATACCCTCCCCAATGTCCATAACCCAACCACCCTGTCCTACCCACCTCCTCCCAGCAACCCTCAGTTTGTTTTGTGAGATGAAGGGTCTCTTACGGTCACAAAACAAAATCTTTTTTTCTTTTTTCTTTTTTTTAAAGATTTATTTATTTATTTATTTGACAGAGAGAGAGAGAGATCACAAGTTGCTAGAGCAGCAGACGGGGGTGGTGGGGGGGAGCAGGCTCCCTGCTGAAATGTGAGGCTCGATCCCAGGACCCTGAGATAACCTGAGCCGAAGGCAGAAGCTGAACCCACTGAGCCACCCAGGTGTCCCCACAAAACAAATCTTAATAGAGGATTGAAATCATATCAGGCATCTTTTCCCACCATAGTAGTGTGAAACTAGAAAATGGTTTTTACAAAAAGACTGGAGAATTCATGAATTTGTGGATATTAAACAGTATGCTGCTGAACAACCAGTGGATCAAAGAAATTTTTAAAAATGCCTTGAAACAAATGAAAATGGAAATATGACAGATTTATGGGATGCAGCACAAGCAGTTCAGAGAGGGAAGTTTGTGGCAATAAATGCCTGCCTCTTTAGACAAGAGAAGTCTAAAGTTAGTACAAGGAAGGAAATAACAAAGATTAGAGCAGAAATTAATAAAATAGAGACAAAAAAGACAACAGAAGAGATTAAGAAAACTAAGAACTGGTTTTTTGAAAAAGTAAAATTGACAGGGACGTCTGGGTGGCTCAGTCAGTTAGGTGTCTGTCTTCGGCTCAGGTCATGATCCCAGAGTCCTGGGATCAAGGCTCCTGCATCAGGCTTCCTGCTCAGCAGGGAGCCTGCTTCTCCCTTTGCCCTTCCTCCCTGCTTGTGTTCTCTCTGTCTCTATCAAATAAATAAATAAAATCTTGAAAAAAATAAAAAGATAAAATTGACAGACCTTTAGCTAGCATCACCAAGAAGGAGGAGTAAGGGCTCAAATAAAATCAGAGATAGGAAATGTTACAACTGATAGCACAGAAATACAAAGGATTAGAAGAGATTTGTTGTTGTTGTTGTTAGGATTGGAAGAGATTAGAATAGTTACTTGCCAACAAATTGGACAACCTAGAAGAAATGGATAAATTTTTAGAAATATGCAGCCTGAATCAATACTAAATCATGATGAAGTAGAAAATCTGAACAGATGAATTACTAGTAAGGAGGTTGAATCACTAATCAGAAAACTCCCAGTGAACAAAAGTCCAGGATCAGACTACTCCACTGGTGAATTCTCCTAAACATTCAAAGAATTAATGGTTGCTCTCTTTCACCAGTAACTCATATCGTGTGTGGCACATTCATTCATTTAGTCTTCATTTATTCAACAAATATTTGTTGAACATACTTTATATCAGGCAGTTTATTTTAATTTTTTTTTAAGATTTATTTTATATTTGAGAGAGAGCATGAGCAGGGGAAGGGCAGAGGGAGAGAATCTCAAGTGGACTCCCCACTGAGTGCACAGAGCCCGAAGTGGGGTTCCAGTTGGGGCTGGATTTTACCACCCTGAGATCACGACCTGAGCCGAAATCAGGAATTGGACACGAACCTACTGAGCCGCCCAGGCACCCCTGTCAGTCAGTTTAGAATGAGTTGGTCTAAATTTCTTCTTTCAAAATGAAGTCCTGTTTGGGTTTTCAGTAAGTTTTTATAATATCAAGGAAGTGACTTCTAAAGATTATTATTCAGTGGTCACTGTATAAATATATTTTCTTTGACCAGTCTTAGATAATCCCTATAGTTGATGTCGTAGTGGAAGTTTAGCAGAAATGTATGTATGTGTGTAAATAATAACTGAATACATTAATGTAAGTATGTAATAGTATTTTGAATATTATAGTTTTTAAAGTTTCTAAGTATATGGTTAGAAACACCTGATTATAGCAAGTCATGCTTTTAAAAAGCAGTGTTTTATTATGACTTTATTTCTGGATTCCCTACCTTAAAATATTGAAGAAAAAAATTTAGGTAAAACATTTAAGTTAAACATTTAAAATGAAATTTGTCTTCATTTCCGTTTATTCAGTGGATCTTTTTTAGTAGTTGGAAAAAGCTGTGGTAGTTCCCAACTGTGTTAGAAACAGTTGTCAAGTGTGGTTCTTTACAACGTGAGACTGGGAGCTGTTTCTAAACACACAGTTACTAGCACAGATTTGCTTAAGTTTCCAATCTCATCTGTGGCCATGGGTAAGTAATGTGGAATATGTATAATATTTGTGGAGAAAAAAACTATTATAAATTAAATTCCATAAACTCTAACTTCAGGTTACTATATAACCTAAAGGACTTTGAGCCCCAGCCAAGCAGTAGTATGTGCAGTAATACATAGTAGTAGTTTCTTGTAAGCCTTTAAGATAGTTAAGTATATAAAAATTAAGGTGTTCGTCTAGCTTCAGAATGTATATTAAGTCTGTTCTTTTGTTGAAATGAATCCTACTACAAAATTTTGATCATATTTAGTGTCCTGGAGTTCAAAGATTATTTTTAGTTAAAAAAGTGTGCTTATTTTCTAGACCGCTTTACTTAAACCTTAGCTCCTATTAATAGTGAAGACTCTGGTGTATTTGTATAGGGTTTACAGTAAAACCTAAAAAGAATTACAAAATGGAAACGTGTGTGTGTATTTGTATAGCATCCCTTTAAATTGCATGGTACTATCTTTTAGAGCACTGAAAAGGGTTTTTTGTTGTTGTTTAAGATTTTATTTTTGAGTAACTCTACACCTATAGTGGGGCTCACACTCACAACCCTGAGATCAAGCGTCGTGTGGTCTGCTTACTGAGCCAGCCAAGGTGCCCTAGAGCACTGATAAGGTCTTAATAAAAGTGTATGTTTATCCCTGATTTTTTTAAATATAGCTACGAGAATATTAAGAAATAAATTAGAAATGCCATATGTGCAGGTGCCTGGCTGGCTCAGTTGAAAGAGCATGTGACTAGATAGATAGATTTCAAAGAGCATTTTATTTATTTTTTTTTTGAAAGATTTTGTTTATTTATTTCTCAGATAGCATAAGCAGGAGTAAGGGCATAGGGAGAAGCAGGCCTCATGCTCAGCAAGGAGCCTGATGTGATGTCCTCGTTCCAGGACCCTGAGATCATGACCTGAGCCAAAAGCAGATGCTTAACTGACTGAGCCACCCAGATGTCCCTGAGAGCCTGTAACACTTGATCCCTGGGTCATGAGTTCCGGCCCTACACTGGATATAGAGATTACTAAAAAAATAAATAACTTAAAAAATTACATGGATCACATTCTCTTTCTACTTAGATATCGCTGGCTGAGTGTTTCCTAACTGAAAATTACATTTTCTTAAGTTATGGTTGAAATTGAGCATTTTTGGTATTGAGAATTATTTTTATTAGTCTTAGATTACAGCTTGGCATCTAAATATTGGCATTCTAATATTAGATGTAAAGGTGAAACTAAAAGTTAAAATAAATTAACAAAATGTTATTTTGAGGACTTACTTTTAGACTTTGTTGTTGGAACAAACCCATAACTATACTTTATGATTTCTTGATTCTTGGATTAGAGCTAGTTTGACAGTTAACATTAACCATTCATTTTATTCATTGTCTCATTTATTTATTTAACAGTTTTCTGTTTGCTTGCTTCATATGTGCCAAATCTATCTTGGGGAATGCTTCTCCATAATTACAGCAGGGAACAAAAAATAATGGATGTGCATGTAAATGAGCGTATGGAGTTGGAGGTAGAAGGAAATGAAGCAGTACCTGTCCATGTTTTTGTTTTCTGTAAAGTAGTATGTACGGTCATCATAGTTCACTGCTAGTGATGGTTCCTAGGAAAGATTCCTTGAATTGAATAAAACTAAAGTATTCTCCTTAGATGTGAATCCACATTTATTGAGTACTTAATGGACAACAAAGTAGACACTGTGGAAGAATATAAACAAGAGGTTTTGGTGCACCTGAGTGGCTCAGTCGGTTAAGTGTTCTTGATTTTGGCTCAGGTCGTGATACCAGGGTCCTGGGATTGATCCCCGTGTCCAACCCTATGTCAGAACTCTATTCAGCAGAAAGTCTGTTTGAGATTCTCTCCTCCCTCGGCCCCTCCTTTGCTGTCTCTCAAATAAATAAATCTTAAAAAATTTTAAAAGGAGGCCTTGCCCTCAGGGCTTGTATTTTGTTAGGAAAATACGGCATAAACCAAAAAAGTAAGTAACAAGATAAGGCAGCTATGACATACAATATTACAAATTATTATACAATTCTACAGGAATTCAGAAAATAAAAAGAACACTAATGACTAGATTTTTTTTTAAATCCTTCTCCTTTGCTTCTTCTTAAAATAGTGGCCAAGTGATCTTTTCAGAATAACCACATTTTTAAATACCTTCTAGCACTTTAACTTACTCTTAGAACAATCAGTGGTAACTTATTATGAGAACTGTATAGAAATTTAGCATAGATTCTTTACCTCAGCGCAAGTAAGAATTTAATACATTTAATACATTTCTTCTAGAACTGAGCTTTGAGTGCTTCAGTACAGGACAGTGTTTACAAATGGTAAATTGAGGTTATGGTGGATTATACAATTCAAATTATGTAGTTTCGTGTATTTGTTTGGTGTGAACTTCATGTTGCAGCTGAGTTAACTAACACCTTTTCTTTCCATTAGTACCTCTTAATTCTTTCCTTTTCAGTCTTTAATATTTGTTGTGTTGATGGTGAGAAGGAAAGGATTCTGGGGTGGGTGAGTGAGGTAGGTATCTCTAATAATAAGATCTATAGATTTTAAGTAGGAATTGGAGTGGGGTGAGAGAGAGAGCGTTGTAAAGGATGAAAAGTTTTGAGAATATACTTCTGAGTATTACAGAAACTGCCTGCAACATTATAAACCAAGCTGATAAAGATAAATCATCCCCACATGCATACACACTACAAACATACGGAAATGTAACACAAAACAAAAGCAAAACTGTAAATACATAGCTAAGCTCTAAAGAAGGAAAGAGGAGAATGAAACCAGAAATGAGAGAAGTCAAATCAAAGCAGTAAGTGGGAGTTGGTGCTACTGTATAAAATAGCACAGAGATCTTTTGGTCCTGGGATATATCTCCTAAGGGATCTAGGGCGGAGTTTTAGTGCATATATAGGGATAGGAGATACCTGGTCTTGGTTCTTTTCAAAATAGAGCTAGCACTAAAACCCGGGCATACGGCCTAGAACCTGAAACAGAGTCTGTAATTGTGCAAAAACTTAAGTGACCAGTGATAATCTAAAAAAGAATATAAAGTAAGCTTGTGTAAAATTTTAAAAGAATTTTAAAAAGGGAGGGACGCCTGGGTGGCTCAGTTGGTTAAGCAGCTGCCTTCGGCTCAGGTCATGATCCCAGCGTCCTGGGATCGAGTCCCACATCGGGCTCCTTGCTCGGCGGGGAGCCTGCTTCTCCCTCTGCCTCTGCCTGCCATTCTGTCTGCCTGTGCTTGTTCTCTCCCTCTCTCTCTCTCTGATAAATAAATAAAATCTTTTAAAAAAAAAAAAAAGAATTTTAAAAAGGGAGATGAAGCATGATGATATAATAGGCCTATTTTAAAAAGAAACAGTAAGACTTGAAAAAAGAAAAATCAACTTTCAGAAGCCTGCCTCTCTGCCTATTTGTGATCTATCTCTCTGTCAAATAAATAAATAAAATCTTTTAAAAAAATAAATGATTTTTGGGGCGCCTGGGTGGCTCAGTGGGTTAAGCCGCTACCTTCGGCTCAGGTCATAATCTCAGAGTACTGGGATCGAGCCCTGCATCGGGCTCTCTCTCTCTCTCTGCCTGCCTCTCTGCCTACTTGTGATCTCTCTGTCAAATAAATAAATAAAATCTTTTAAATAAATAAATAAAAGATATTTATTATAAAAATATCTTTTTTTATTTATTTATTTATTTGGCAGAGCACAAGAGGGGGAATGGTAGGCAGAGGGAGAAGCAGGCTCTCCCCATTGAGCAAGGAGTCCAGTGCAGGGCTGAGTCCTGGACCTAGGACCTAGGACCCCAGGAACATGACCTAAGCTGAAGGCAGATGCTTGGAGTCCCCAAAATCTTTTTTTTAAAAAAAGGAAAGAAAATCTAGCAACAAATGGTTAAGAACTAAATCTAAAATGTAATCTAAAAGTAAAAAGTTGAAAATACAAGATTGAAAAATACTAGGCTGACATAAAACACAACAAAAAGCTGTTAGGAAAATACTATCAGGCAAAAATAGATTTATTTTATTTTATTTATTTATTAGAGAGCAGGAGCAGAAGGGGATAGAGAATCTCAGGCAGGCTCCACACACAGCTTGGAGCCCAGCTTGGAGCTCAGGCTCACAACACAATATCATGACCTGAGCTGAAACCAAGAGTTGGACACTTAACCAACTGACTGAGCCATCCAGGCAGCCCTCAGGGAAAAATAGATTTTTAAGGCAAAGCATTATTAAGGATAAAAAGAACCATTGCTTAATGATGAAATAATACCAGGAGTAAGTAAGAAAGTGTACAAAGCAAAATTTTACATATTACAAATAAAAGACTACCTACAGATATAGTGAGAGATTTTCACACGTTTTATTCAGAAGCTAATAAATCAGATCATCACTACCACCATCCCCAACAAAAGTAAACACATGAATTTTGTGAACAACACAGTTAACAGACTTGATCTTTTAGATGTGTTTAAACTTTAAAAAATAGAACGTAGATGTTCCATTCAAGCACACAAGAAACAGAAATTAACCACATACTAAACTATAAAGGGATGATATCACAAATAGGCATATCACATTGGGTACAGTACGGTTCATAGAAAACTTGCTTGGTTTTCCAAGTTTCATTTGAAAGTGGTGTTAGTAGAATAATATTTAAATGAAATAATAGCAAAAACATTTATTGAACACTCAAATAAGCCAGGCACACTGCTGAGTGTTTTGCATGTGTTACTCTATTTAAATCCCTTCAGCCGCCCTGTGAATTACAAGATACTGTTGTCTTTAGTAGATGAGAGAAGTTAGGCTTAAAAATTAAGCCTAATTAAACAAATTAAGCCCAAGGTCTGCTATTGGGTAAAAACCTCTCTTTTTTAACATTACACTGCTTTATACCCCACATTTTAAAAAACATCTTTGTTATTGTAAAATATAGCCAGGTAGAGAAACTCCTAATAAAACAGACAAAGAGGTTATTGAATCATTATTAAGGCATTGAATTATTTCTAAAGTTGGTATTTTAATACCAACAGCTCAAGGAATAGAACTTTGCTGGCCACTGCAATACCCTTTTGAGTGCCCATTCCAATTATAATCCTTTTCTTTCCCTCACAAAGAAGTAGTTTTATGATTTCTTTTTGGTTTTTTCGTTATAATTTTAATAACAGAGTGTACGTTCTCAAGCAGTATGCTTTAGATTTGTTTATTTCTTCCTCACTGTTTTCCCCATGCAGTTTATTTGTTGAAACTGTTAACAGTTTGACCATTTAGAGTTTCTTACAGGTTTGATCATTTTCAGATTAGGTATTTTGGCAAAACTTGGTGAGTGCTGTTGTGTTCTTTCATCAGGAAATCAGTTATGTCTGGTTGTTTTTCTTTTTGTGATATTAGGAGCTATTGATTTTCAGCGGTTAAATCCATTAACTTTAAAGATTGCTGATTTTTATTATTTCTTCATTTATTAGTGAAATGTTTCTCTAGAGAAACTTCATCTCAGCTAATACTTGATTACCTCGTGGCTCAATTTATATAAGAGAGGAAGAATAAATGTTTACTTCCTGTTTTTTACATTTTTTTTTAAAGTGTCATTACTCATGGATTTAAATACATTTTTTTGAGTTCATTTATTCTTATGGATGCTCAAATTATCCCATCTTTGGCCAGTAGGAGCCTCTTCAAGTTAGCTTCCTGCCATCATGGAATTTACATATTTTAGTCAATATATGTATTTATAAGCATATTTATGTAGCTTCAAAACACACACACACTAAACACATTGTGCTGTATATTTTGGGTTTTAATACTTACTATATATTAGCAGCAGTTCCTTATCAGTCTGTATAGAACTGCTTTATATTTTGTCTATTTGTCTAAACCACATAATAGTCTGTTGAATTTATTTAATAGTTACTAATGAACATTTTGATTGTTATCCTGCAATATTATAAACAGTACTATAGTAAATATCCTGGTACGTAGTACTTTGCCCACATGCGTGTAGTACTTGGCCCACATGCGTGAATATAGTTACAGAACCAATTCCCAGAAATGGAAACGCTAAGTAATAATGGCTCTTCCAAATTGCTGTCCTTAAAGCAATTAGAAACTTTTTCCCCCTCATATTATCCTTTGATGATACTAGAATGTGATCATACTTTTTGATCTTTGATAGCCTGCTACATAAAAAATCTCATTGTAGTTTTTATTAGCATTTAAACTTGATTCTGAGTTGTCTTTTTTTATCCTTGGCCTAATTCTCTATTGGATTATTCATCTTTTCCACACCAATTCATAGACATGCAGATATAATAAGGAAATTAGTTTTCTATGATATGTATTGCAAATATTTTTTCCTTATTATGTTGCTCCTTTAATTATGTTTACAGTGTTTCTAAGCAGAATTTTAAAACCTTTTTTTATATTACTTAAATCTATTAGTTTTTTACTATTTATACTTAGAAGAAGAGTAAAAGTACAGTACAAGGAAGGTTCTTTTCCTTTAGATTGCCTTTCAGAATTGGCCAGTTTCTTGTCCCAGCCTGCCTTCTAACGCTTTAGTGTGTATTTTCTACCAAAAAAAAAGAAAAAAGAAACTCTAAATCACTGTACTACAGCTGTTAAAATCAGAAAATTAACATTGACACATTACTGCCTTCTAATCCTTTGACCCCCATTCAAGTTTCACTGATTGTCCTAAGAGCAACTTTTTAGCAAAAGGATCCGGTTCAGAACCATAAGTTGCATTTAGTTGCTTTACCTTTTCTATGTTCTTCATCCTGGAACAGTTCCTTAGACTTTGCTTGACTTTCAAGACTTTGACAGTTTTGAAGGTTATTAAAGCAGATTAGAAAAAATTTAAGTTTTTCTGAAGTTTCTTCAAATTAGATTTAGGTTATATATCTTTACATTTAGGTTATATAAGCCAGAAGTGATGCGGGCTTCCATTACTCTCTTTAATTATTTGACAAATCCTCCTATTGTATTCAGCCAGTCTTCTAGTTCCACCATCCCTTCTTCTTTGTGATGTCCTTCTCTCCCTACTCTTGCTCTGACTCTCCATTTTAGGCCGCTCTCCCACCTGCCTACACCCCACAAACTTCTCTTACTCTTCTTGAGCTCCAGCACTTTTTGCCACAGTTTGAGTCTATGCACTATCTGCCTAGATAACCTTTTCGTCCTACTTGATGTCTGATACCCTGCACTGAGCTGTCCCTCTCTATGGACACTCTCCTCACCCTGCTTTGATTCTGACACCTCTTGCAAGACTACCGTTTCAACCCCCACTTGGACTGTAACCATTGTGGTAGGAAGTCTTCCATTCCCATCGTCAAGTGAACATGCTCCTCACCTTTTTTTAAATGCCTTCCAAAATTTGTGTTATACGTCTTCTCCACTTTAACACTATAAAAAATAATTTTCATTTTCTTTTATTGATTTGACTTTTTTGTATTTATACATGTTCTGGGGCACCTGGGTGGCTCAGTCATTTGGGCGGCTAACTTTTGATATCAGCCGCTGACTTTTGGTTTCAGCAGCTGGCTTTTGATTTCAGCTCAGGTCGTAATCTTGGGGTCCTAGGATCCAGCCCTGTCTTGGGCTCTGTACTCAGAGTCCGCTTCAGGATTCTCTCTCCCTCTGCCCCTCCCCCTGCTCATTCACTCACTCTCAAATAAATCAAATTAAAAAAAATAAATATATATGTATATATATGTTCTACTTTGAAATTTATTGTGAAGTAAGAAATGAAGTCCAGCATTTCTTTGAGATGTTTATCCAGTTGGCTGGAATTTGATTTATTTGACAGAGCGAGAATACAAACAGGGGAAGAAGGAAAGGGAGAAGCTGGCTCCCTACTCAGCAGGGAGCCCTATGTGGGGCTTGATCCCAGGACCCTGGGATCATGACCTGAGCGGAAGGCAGCCACTTACCGACTGAGCCATGGGTGCACCCCAGTTGGCTGGGATTATATATAAACGTTATATCTCAGGGCACCTGGGTGATTCAGTTGGTTAAGCATCTACCTTCAGCTCAGGTCATGATCCCAGAGTCCTGGGATCAAGCCCCACATAGGGCTCCCTGCTGAGTAGGGAGCCAGCTTCTCCCTCTGCCTGCCACCGCCCCCGCCCCGTGTCATTATCCCTTGTTATCTCTCCCCCTCTCTCAGGTTAAAAAAAAAAGTCGTATCTACCTCCTCTCCCCCTAAAACATTTATGAAGTTTCTTAAAAGCATATTGCATCTTAGAGTTTTTTGTTTTTTGTTTAAATGGGTGTCATTTTTCGTGTTGCTTTTGTTTATAACAGATGATGATGTACCTGCAGATATGGTTGCTGAAGAATCAGGTCCTGGTGCACAAAATAGTCCATACCAACTTCGTAGAAAAACTCTTTTGCCAAAAAGAACAGCCTGTCCTACAAAGAGCAGTATGGAGGTAAATTAAAAGTAACTGCTTTTCTTTTAGTAATGAGAGAATTGTTAGAAAGGGAAATGTCACCATTTTTTAAAAAAAAAACAATGCTTATGTGTATGGTAAAAATATTTGCTTAATTAGTTTTCATTTTGTTTTTGAAGGGTGCCTCAACTTCAACTACAGAAAACTTTGGTCATCGTGCAAAACGCGCAAGAGTATCTGGAAAATCACAAGATCTGTCAGGTATTTCCTTTGAGAACACTACGGGTTGTGTTAAATCTTTTTAATTTTGTTGGATACCAAAAAATTAAATATATTTTAGTGGTGCATTTGGAATTGAGAAGATGATATTATAGAATAAGCATGAGAACCCTGAGCTCTCACTCTTTTTTTGACTTTATTGCTTAAAAGTACATTTTATTAACCAGTTTCTGAAATGGTACGTAACAGCTAAAAGAAAGAATACTTAAGTTAGGACAGAAGAACGTTAATGTGTGTGTTATTTATCAAAGCAAAATGTTTATAAAATGATTGTCATCAAAAAATCTATTGATTAGATAAAATGAAAATTAGGTTCTTTAAATAGTGAGAAACTTGTTGCTAGCACAACAAATAGACTGTTATATTCTGTTCGCTAATCTCTTTATAGCAGCACCCGCTGAACAGTATCTTCAGGAGAAACTACCAGATGAAGTGGTTCTAAAAATCTTCTCTTACTTGCTGGAACAGGATCTTTGTAGAGCCGCTTGTGTGTGTAAACGCTTCAGTGAGCTCGCTAATGATCCAATTTTGTGGTAAGTGAAATTTTATTTTATTATCTTGAGATATATTATTTGCCAACCCAAATGCTAAAAGATGGTGGGGAAGTTGAAATAGCGAGTTGGTCGTTCTAGTTGGAATAAAATTAGAACGCTTATAAATTCCAAGTTACCTGTTTATCACAATGTAGGTGGTTGGTCCAAGCAGCATTTATAAAATAATAAATGAAGTACTTTCTGTGCTACTTATCAGTTGACTAGCAACTGAGTGGTTGTGGGAAATGTTTTTCATTTAAATTTAAGCTTTTTAGAAACAGAACTATGTCTAATTTAAAACAGGTAATTCAGTCTGATAGTTTACTGTGAAAGTAAATTTTGATACATCACTTCTGGAAAATAGCTTGACAGTTGTATTCATGAACCTTAAAATATGCATGCCCTTTGGCGTACATTACTCCACGTCTGGAAATTTTTTTGCCTTAGGTCCAAATTTTTTGTAATAGCATGATTATTAGTGGGAGGAAATTAGAAATAATCTAAATGTCCAGCAATATGGGAATGTACTAACAATGTAATTTCTACTTGAAGGGTGGTAATAAAGGCATTTAACAGTAATTTTTACAGAGTTGTTAGTAACATGGGAAAATGCTGTGTTCTAAAAAAGTTTTTGAAAAGAGCAGAATACAACATTTTAGATGTTATATAATCACAATTCTAATAAATGAAACTATCTATAGATAACAAGACTGGAAGGAAACACTGTTTTGTACAGGAAGTGATAATAGTTCCTATGACTACATTTCTGAGATTTAATGGTTTTTGATAACAGGATGTAAATGAACTGAAGATACATGAAGAGTTGGGTGCCTGGGTGGCTCAGTTGGTTAAGCAGCTCCCTTCAGCTCAGGTCATGATCCCAGAGTGATCGATTTATGCATCAGGCTCCTAGCTCCATGGAGAGTCTGCTTCTCCCTCTCACCTTTTACCCTCTCATGCTCTCTCTCACTGTCTCTTTCAAATAAATAAATAAAATCTTTAAAAATATATATATGAAGAGCCCAAAGTATTCTGTTGAAAGCCATTCTTTTAATAATAACTGTGTATGAGCCTTTCACAGTATGGGTGGCCTTTTTCCCCCCTAAATAAATTTTGAAGAATTGACACTTTATTTTGGGAAATGGACTATTTTTTATTATATGTAGTTACATTGTTTTTAGCAAAAAACTATTTTACAGTTAAAATTTTGCCTTTTTAGATTCTTACATGTTTTTGAAGCATCAGGTAATTTTTTTAGTTGTTTAAAGTACTTTTTATGAAGAAATCTTTCATTCCTCCAACAGGAAACGATTATACATGGAAGTTTTTGAATATACTCGCCCTATGATGCATCCTGAACCTGGCAAATTCTACCAGATTAATCCAGAAGAATATGAACACCCAAATCCCTGGAAAGAGAGTTTCCAGCAGTTGGTATGAACTATAAATAGAACATACTGATTTATATTCATAAATAAAAGTTTCTTTTAAAAAAAATTAAACTCAAGAATAGGTTTCAGGCCAGTGAAAATAACCAGTCAACCAAATGTTCAACAATTCTTTCACTACTAATGTATTTATTAATAATTTAAGCAGTGGCAATAAGCAGTGAGAGCAGTTACACTTTTTATGGGTCTGTTTGAACCTTTCTTAAATTATTAGTGTTCAGTAGTTGTTTTAATTTTTATATGGTCCTTTATGAGTAGTTCTCAACTGGGGGTGATTTTGCTCCACAGGGAACATTTGGCAATGTCTGGAAACATTTTTTGTTGTCACACTGGAGAAGAGGATTCTACTGATATCTAGTGGGTAGAGGCCAGGGATGCTGCTTAACATCTTACAGTGATGCATAGAACAACCCCCAACAAAGAATTACTGTCCCAAAATATCAGTAGTGCTGAGATTAACAAATTTTGTCCTTTCTTACTGGATATTAAGTCATAAGCTGTTTCAGATTTTAAATTGTACTGTGCAATAGAAAATTAGTTAGAATAATTGATAATTGTTTTCAGTATTTAATAAAAAGTATACAGTATTAATTTAGAATATGTTTACATTAGTAGTCAATGTTTGTTTCTGGTTTTTTGTTTTTTGTTTTTTGTTTTTTTAACATTTTAGTATAAAGGTGCACATGTAAAGCCAGGATTTGCTGAACATTTCTACAGTAATCCTGCAAGATATAAAGGAAGAGAAAATATGTTGGTATGTTTGATTTGTATTTTTATAAGACTTAAAATGGTAATCTTTCAGTTCTGTGCTGACACTTTTATTTTTTTCTAGTATTATGATACAATTGAAGATGCCCTTGGTGGGGTACAAGAAGCTCATTTTGATGGACTTATCTTTGTTCATTCTGGAATATACACTGATGAATGGATATATATTGAATCTCCAATCACCATGATTGGTGCAGGTATACTGAAATGCATTGTCATTAAAATTTTAATGTATTTTTTACATGATGGGTTTTTTAAATGGACTTAAAATCCGGGTGAACATTTATAATAGCTTGATGGTTAGAAAAGAATAGGAATATTACCTCTTGCAGTGAAAACATGAGGGTTCAAAAAAAAAGGTGAGGGTTCAGAAATTACAGATGTATCTTTTTTTTTTCCCCATTTTGTTTTAAGAGAGAGATAGAGAGATGGTTGGGGGGTAGAGGGAGAGAGAGAATCTGAAGTAGGGGCTCAATCTCACAACCCTAAGATCATGACCTGAGCCAAAATCAAGAGCTGGACGCCTGACTGAAGCACCCAGACGCCTCAGTTTCTTTTTCTGTTTTTTTAAGATGTGTATCTTGATATCTGTAGTTTGTCCAGTGCCTTAGTTATTCAGTAAGGAAAGAAAGTTACTTGTTTTATCTTTCATTTAAAAATAAATATGGTTACTGTTTCTATTGCTGTTTTTAATGAAACAGATGTCCTTGGTAAATTTTTTCATAGTGGCTCAAAGCTATTTTTTTTTTAAGATTTTACTTATTTACTTGACAGACAGAGATCACAAGCAGGCAGAGAGGCAAGCAGAGAGAGAGGGGGAAGCAGGCTCCGCGCCAAGTAGAGAGCCCGAGAGGGGGTTGATCCCAGGACCCTGAGATCATGACCTGAGCCAAAGGCAGAGGCCCAACACACTGAGCCACCCAGGCACCCCTCAAAACTATTTGTATAGTCAAGTTTCTAAGAATAAAGGTACTGAAATAGTTGTTGAGGACTGATCAGTCATTTCAAGATTTGTATTGATTTTTTTAAGGACACAGTACATGGACCATCTTAAGATAGCTAGTAATTATTACTTGCTATTAAAATTTGCATTTACTGCCCCTTCTGCTTCCCTCCCCCATTTCCACCACAGAGAAAAGGGGAAGAGGGTATAGAAAATCTTACTTAGTGATTTGTAGTATCAAATTTCCAAAGCAGTTATCAGATTTCCAAATCAGGGCCAGTACTGAAAATAAATTTAAATTAGGACATTTCTCTCTTTCTCTACCCACTCATCATCCCCTTCTCCTTTCCTTTCCCTGAACTCTTTTTCTGGTGCTGCTGGAAGTGAAACCATTTTTTAGTATGTCATTGTATTTGATAAAAAATACTATTAGAAGTTTAAACATTATTAGAAGTATTGTTGGCGCACCTGGTGGCTCAGTGAGTTAAGCCTCTGCCTTTGGCTCGGGTCATGATCCCAGATCGAGCCCCACATCAGGCTCTCTGCTCAGGAGGGAGCCTGCTTCCCCCTCTCTCTCTCTGCCTGCTGCTCTGCCTACTTGTCTTCTCTGTCTCTCTGTCAAATAAATAAAATCTTAAAAAATATATATTGTTATACATGAATTTGAGTATGATGGTAGTCAAAGAATACTCACATTAAATATGACTGCCTGTAGTGAAGCCAGTGAAACATAGTTACCTCATAAAATGATCATTATTTTTACCTACTCAGTACTAGTATTTTTTTTTAAAGCTCCCTCTCCATATCATGCTAAATAAAACAAGGCAGAGAAAGAAGTAGCAAGTGACTTCACTTACATGTTGAATCTAAAAAACAACGATGAAAAAGAAACAGACGCATACAGAACATATAGGTGGTTTGTAGGAGGGAGATGGGTGGGCAGATGGGCGAAAAAGGTGAAGGGGATTAAGAAGTGCAAACTTGCAGTTATAAGATAAATGTCAGAGGAGGAAAAGTATAGCATGGGGAATATAATCAGTAATATTATAATAACAGGGTGCCCAGGTGCGTCACTTCGTTGGTGTCTGACTCTTGATTTTGGCTCAGGCCATGATCCTCAGGATCCTCGGGGTTCTGAGCCCAGCGGGGAGTCTTGAGGATTCTCTTCTTCTCTCTGCCCCCTCCCCACTTGGACATGTTCTCTTTGTCTCTTAAGTAAATAAATCTTTAAAAAAATAATAATAAATTTGAATGATCACAGAGACTTAACCATAGTGAGCATTTTG
The DNA here is from genome assembly GCF_011764305.1 of Mustela putorius furo. NCBI lineage: Eukaryota > Metazoa > Chordata > Mammalia > Carnivora > Mustelidae > Mustela > Mustela putorius. Next base: position 18,144,363 of record NW_025421321.1, on the reverse strand, counting down.
TAATGTATACAGTTGTCAAGTTGCTATGTTTTACACCTAAAGCTAATATGTCAACTATACTTCAGTTGAAATTTTTCTTAAAAAATGAAAATAAGCCCCACTCAAAAAAGTACCCAGCCTTAAAAACAATAAAAAAGTTTCTGTATTATTAGTTTTGTTTTTTCTTTTTAAAGATTTTATTTATTTGACAGATCACAAGTAGGCAGAGAAGCAGACAGAGATAGAGGAAGAAGCAGACAGAGATAGAGGAGGAAGCAGGCTCCCTGCTGAGCAGAGCACCTGAGTGGGGCTCAATCCCATACCCTGGGATCATGACCTGAGCTGAAGGCAGAGGCTTTAACCCACTTAGCCATCCAGGCACCCCATGTATTATTAGTTTTATGACAGAGTATTTTTACTAATTAAAAAATTGAATTTTAGGGGTGCTTGGGTGGCTCAGTCATTAAGCAGCTCCCTTCGGCTCAGGTCATGATCCCAGGGTTCTGGGATCAAGCCCCACATCCAGCTCCCTGCTCAGCCAGGAGTTTGCTTCTCTCTACCGCACTCCTGTTCGTGTTCCCTCTCTCTCGTGCTCGCTCACTCTCTCTCTGTCAAATAAATAAATAAAATCTTACCCCCAAAATTGAATTTTATTTGAATTTCATCTGATAAATAATGTGATTTAAAAAAAATAAAGATAATATGTTTTAAAATATCTTCCCCACAGCACCTGGAAAAGTAGCAGATAAAGTTATTATTGAAAACACTAGAGATTCAACCTTCGTCTTTATGGAAGGTTCTGAGGATGCTTATGTTGGATATATGACAATAAGGGTAAGGAATTTTAAGAGTTAGAATATATATATGTTTAGATCATTTAAGGCAGTGGTTCATACAGAATTTCAAACAAAATTTCTACTTTTCAGTTTAATCCTGACGACAAATCTGCTCAACACCATAATGCACACCACTGCTTAGAGATTACGGTAAACTGTAGCCCTATTATTGATCACTGTATTATCCGAAGTACATGTACAGGTTAGTGTGTTTCCCTTATGTTTTATTATAAAATGAGTCATTGTGTTGTTGCCCAGTAGGTTTTTAAATAAATAATTTTTCTTACAGTTGGCTCTGCAGTATGTGTTAGTGGTCAAGGAGCATGTCCCACTATCAAACACTGTAACATCAGCGACTGTGAAAATGTTGGACTTTATATAACAGATCATGCACAGGTATTTTTAACTTTTACAGGTTTTTTCTTTCTAAAAGTTGTTTTTTTTTTTTTTAAATTTCTGTTAATACCTACTTCTGATTAATTGTTGTAGGGAATATATGAGGATAATGAAATTTCCAATAATGCTTTAGCTGGGATTTGGGTTAAAAATCATGGAAACCCAATTATTAGACGGAATCATATCCATCATGGACGTGATGTTGGTGTGTTCACATTTGATCATGGCATGGTAAGAACATTTATTCTTAATAGAAAAACTGACTTAATATCAGTTTAATTTCTTTTTTCTTTCGTCCTTTTTTATTAAAAGATAATTATTTTTTTAAGTAATCTCTGAATACCTGTTGGGAGGCTCCAACTCAAAATCCAGAGATCAAGAGTCACATGTTCTACCACCTAAGCCAGCCATGTGCTCCTTATCAGTTAAATTTCAAATAAGTTGCTGGATTTTCTCATCACCAGACTAGGTGAATTAAAGAATACAGGTTTAAAAGAAATTTCAGGGGGTGCCTGGGTGGCTCAGTGGGTTAGGCCGCTGCCTTCGGCTCAGGTCATGATCTCAGGGTCCCGGGATCGAGTCCTGCATCGGGCTCTCTGCTCAGCAGGGAGCCTGCTTCCTCCTCTCTCTCTCTCTGCCTGCCTCTCTGCCTACTTGTGATCTCTCTCTGTCAAATAAATAAATAAAATCTTTAAAAAAGAAAAAAAAACTTTAAAAGAAATTTCAGCACATTTTAAAATCAGTATGCAATATTCTGTAAATTAATGAATCTAATAATATGTGCATGTAGAGAAGATGTAGTCCTTAGGGAATTGGTGTAATCTTTGATGGCAGTAAGATCTAATCCAGTAGTTCTCAAATATCATTGTGCATAAAAGTCACCCAGATTAGGGGTACCTGAGTAGCTCAGTCAGTTAAGTATCTGCCTTCATCTTGGGTCGTGATCCCGGGGTCCTGGGATGGAGCACAATGTCAGGCTCTCTGCTCAGCAGGGAGCCTACTTCTCCCTCTCCCTGTGCCTGCTGTTCCCCCTGCTTGTGCTTCTCTCTTTCTCTTCTTTCTCTGTCAAATAAATGAATGAAATCTTTAGGGATAAAAAAATCACCCAGATTGAGTAAATATAATGTAATATAATATAATGGGGACCAGGATATGCATCTTTAATAAGCACCATAAGTGAGTTGAATGCAGGCTGTTTTGTAGGCTACAGTTGAAGAATTAGTGGTTTCATTAGAAGTTTGACTTCATTTTATTCCTCTTAAAATTTTTTTGGCAGAATTTTAGTAAGAGATATAATGGTAATATCAGTTCTAAAACTCAACGCAGTGATTAATTAGGCATGTTTATGGATGATACTATATTTTAAGTACTATTGTGTCATTTTACACAAGTTTCAAGAGATGCAACTTTTTTAGCTCTTTTAGGCCACTATTTCAAAATAATGCTCTTTGGTGTCTGTTCAGGTATTCTTTTCATTTAATGGCTAATCTTCATTGAGGCAATTTTCAAGTCCTGTTACAACTTCGGCAACATTTTTTGTTAGGGAGTTAGAGATGGGTGAGGAGGTGATGGTATGGTGGCCAAACAGGATTGTGCTGAAGTTTTGGGTTTTGGGGGGGTTTTGTTTTCTTTCATTTTTGTTTTTGGTTTTTAATTTTTTTTTTTTTTTAACTTTTCTGAAACCTCCTTGTGGTGAAGTTTTATTGCTATTCTATGAATCAGGCAACAGGGAATTGTTGGATTCACATATACAGATTGTCAGTTAATGAAGGAAACTTTTTAAATTTTTGTTGTTTGTGCCTAAAACCTTAATGTAGAATCCTTTTTTAAAACTAAACTAGACCAAGAGGGAGTACTCCTCTATGAAGTTCTGATTAGATCTAAGTAGTTTTAGCCACCTAATGCCATCATATTCCTGGGGTACTTGGAACCTGAGAAGCACAGTTCACTTAAAATGTAGGCTTGGGGGGTGCCTGGGTGGCTCAGTGGGTTAAAGCCTCTGCCTTCAGCTCAGGTCATGGTCCCAGAGTCCTGGGATCGAGCCCCACATCCGGCTCTCTGCTCAGTGGGGAGCCTGCTTCCCTCTCTTTCTGTCTGCCTCTGTGCCTACTTGTGATCTCTGTCTGTCAAATAAATAAATAAAATCTTTAAAAAAAAAATGTAGGCTTGGGGTATGCCTACATTTTATTTGGTTAAACATCTAACTCCTGCTTTCTGCTCAGGTCATGATCTCAGGGTCATGAAATTGAGCCTACATCAGGCTCTGCACTTAGCACAGAGTCCGCTTAAGATTTTCTCTCTTGGGTGCCTGGTGGCTTAGTCGTCAGGTTGTGATCTGGGGATCCTGGGATCAAGTTTCTCATTGGGCTCCCTGCTGCACAGTAACTATGCGTCTCCCTCTTCCTCTGCTTCTCTCTCTCTCTCTGTTTCTCATGAATAAATAAAATCCTTAAAAAAAAAAAAAGATTCTCTCTCTCTCTCTCCCTCTCCTTCTGCCACTCCCCACCCCTATGCACGCTCATGTGGTCTCTCTTAAAAAATTTTAAAAAGTAGGGGCGCCTGGGTGGCTCAGTGGGTTAAAGCCTCTCTCTTTGGCTCAGGTCATAACCCAGGGTCCTGGGATCGAGCCCCACATTGGGCTCTCTGCTCAGTGGGGAGCCTGCTTCCTCCTCTCTCTCTCTGCCTGCCTCTCCACCTACTTGTGATCTCTGTCAAATAAATAAATAAAATCTTTAAAAAATAAAAAATAAAATAAAAATTAAAAAAGTAGGCTGTAGCTTGGACCTATCAGTAAGAAAGCAGAGTGGGGGTATAATAAATAAATATAATAAAAAGAAAGCAGAGTGGAGATGACCACTTGCCCCCCCCTCCAGCTGAAATAAAGAAATTGACATTTCATGGCACATTGTACTTCTTTTTTCCCAAGAAGTAGGGAGCATGGGTATTATAGTCTGGAAGGCAAAGGTATGGAAGATGTCAAAACATAAGAATCTTGAAAATCTCCCCTCCCTTAGAGGCCTGTATTAGCTATAGTTCTATTGGCTCTCTTATTTTGTAATGGCACTATACTATGCTAGTATTTCTTTGCCTGTGTCGCCCTTAGACTTTGCCCCAGAGTATCATATATTTTTTAAAGATTTTATTTATTTATTTGACAGAGAGATCACAAGTAGGCAGAGAGGCAGGCAGTGGTGGGGGAAGAAGCAGGCTCCCCACTGAGCAGAGAGCCCAGTATGGGGCTCAATTCCAGGACCCTGAGATCATGACCTGAGCCAAAGCATTACAGATTTGTAAGGGAAGGATGAAAATTCAAATCTAATGTCTTGGGCCTATCATTTGTTTTAGTATTGTGACACAACCCTTTAAAATCCTTTGGTAGAATGTTCTTCCCATTTTAGGTATTCTTTTGGCTTGTCTTCTTTGTGTTGACAGCCCATGATTGGTAGTATAACATCACTGAAGATAATCTTTTTAAAATTCTGCTTTCTTTTCTGTAGAACTTCAAAGAATATCAGAATAAACATTTAAAACTAGTCTCTCTACTGTCTACTTTCTTTAAATATACATATTTATTCTCTGAATTTTTGTTCCTTTTTCTCTCCTGTTGAGATACTTAAAATGTAAATTTCTAAATTCATAAGAATGAATCATAAAAGATTTTGTACTCTTTTATTTTTAAGAATTGTTTATGTAAAAATACTACATGCACAAGTATAAAGGACACCTCTAGGACATCACTAGGGCACGACTAGCATTTGTCATTGTTAGCTTCATGTTTAACTTTGAAGTATGAACTTCCCCTGTGAAAAATGAGAAATTAAGCACTTTATATTTCAGCCTGTCTCCATCCCATCACTTAAATTCTTAACTTTTTTTTTTTAAGATTTTATTTATTTATTTGACAGAGACACACAGCAAGAGATGGAACACAAGCAGTGGAAGTGGGAGAGGGAGAAGCAGGCTTCCTGCTGAGCAGGAATCCTGATTTGGGGCTCAATCCCAGTACCCTGGGATCATGTTCTGGGCCGAAGGCAGACTCTTAACAACTGGACCACCTAGGCACCCCTTTGTTCTTAACTTGTCTTACATAAAGGTTTATAACTTTTACATTCCTATAGTTATTGGTCAATATTTATTCTGTATTTGTTTACCTTTAGTCCTTTTATAATAATTCCTTCATTGCTGAATTTTTTTATTTTTTTAAATAAACATAAAATGTATTTTTATCCCCAGGGGTACAGGTGAATTTTTTTTTATTTTGATTAATTCTTTGTATGGCTGAATTTTCTCATCTAGCCATTCATTATTTGCTTATTTTTAAAAGAATGATTTATAGGTATTGTAGCTTGAATTCTTGCCATTTGAGAATGGCTATCTATTACTTTTTAACTTGGCTCAATATACATATATATTTTTTAAGAATTTATTTATTTATTTGGGAGAGGGAGAATGAGAGAGAGAGCACGAGTGTAGAAAAGTCAGCAGGAGAAGCAGACTCCCTGCCAAGCAGGGAGCCCAGATGTGGGACTGGATCCTGGGACTCCAGGATCGTGACCTGAGCTAAAGGCAGTCGCTTTGACCAACTAAGCCACCCAGGAGCCCCAATATACATAATTTTGATTATACTTTTTTCCCCCTCTACATTTTGTGGTCCTGTTTATATTTCTAGCATTAAATGTGGCTGACAAGGAGATCATTTTGGTTTTTGTCTGAGATTATCTTTTTTTTTTTTTTTCTTGTGATGATTTGCTTTTCTACTTCAGTATCCATAATGTAGGTTTCTGTTATTGTTGACCTTGTGTTGTTTTGCTGGTTTTCTTGTCCATATGTTCTTTGGAAACTTGGCTATGTATTGCTTTGTTCTTTAAGTTTTATGTGATTTCCTCAAATCTGTGCCCCTTACTATGTGTCCATAGTTTTGTCTTGTTTTTTTCCCCCCACAGTGTGGTTTTTAATCCCTAATTTTTAATGTAATTTGTTTTACAGAATTTTTCTAACATACATAAAAAAGAGAATAGTATAGTGAATGAATCCCCATGTATGCAGTCTCCATCTTCAACAGCTATCAATTCATGGCCAGTTTTATTTCATCTATATTTAACCACTCTTTACTGTCTTCTCTACTCTCTAGATTATTTTGAAGCAAATCCTGGACATCATCATTTTCTCTGTAAATATTTTAGCATGCATCTTTAAAAGAGGAGGATTCTTTAAAAAAAAAAAAAAAGAAAAGAAAAGAAAGAAAGAAAAAAATAAAAGATGGGGATTCTTTCTTTTTTCTTTCTTTCACATAATGACAATGCCAGTCTCATTCCTAAAAACAATTTTTCTATCATTGTTCACAAGTTCCCAGAAATCTTTGTTTAATATTGAATCTATTGCAGAGTGTTATTTTTGTAAAATATAATTAGAATGCCATAGCAGTGCCAAATTGCTATAAAATTTTGGAGACCTTCTAAATTTATGAATTTAACACATGACAGATTGACAGATGACAGATTATCTATATTGAAATGTCGCTGCCTCTCTCGCCTTTCATTTTCCTTTGCTTTGAATAGCCTCACTTAAATAGGAAGCATAAGTTTTAGAGGATAAAAATTGCACATTAGTGTACATTTTTGCTCACATTTACTTCTTGTGCCTGTGTTATTTCTCTGAAAATAATATTGTGGGAGTGTTTCCTTTCCATGTTCTGTTCATGCCACTAGATCTGATCACCTTAAAGATCATTAGCTGGGCTTATGAGAACCTTCAGTTACTTGGGGAAAACATTTTATTGGATGACCCCAGAAAAACCATTTCTGTCCTATCAAAAGATACCAAATTGCTAAGAGCTTCTTCTATATTTAAAATAAGGGCTTGGGACACCTAGGTGGCTCCTGGGTGGCTCAGTCTAAGTGTCTTCCTTCAGGCCAGGTCATAATCTTACGGTCCCGGGATTGAGCCCAGCATTGGGCTCCTTGCTCAGTAGGGAGCTCCTCTCCCTTTTCCTCTGTCCCAACGCCCTACTGTCTCTCAAGTAAATAAAATCTTAAAAAAAAAAAAAATCCCTGCTTTTGGAGTTTTGTTAATATATATTGGAATTTTCATGGTTTGCATCTTACAAGGCAGAGTAGAATTCTGTCTATATCATGCTTACATTTCTGAATTACTATGACATTTTACACTAAAAGCATCTCTTAAAATGAATACATTTTATTAAAACTTACCTTGGGATGCCTGGGTGGCTCAGTTGTTAGGCATCTGCCTTTGGCTCAGGTCATGATCCCAGGTTCGAGCCCCACACTGGGCTTCCTACTCCTCAGGAAGCCTGCTTCTCCTTCTCCCACTCCCCCTGCTTTTGTTCCCTCTCTTGCATTCCCTCTTTTGTTCCCTCTCTTGCATTCCCTCTCTTGCTTCCTACTCCTCAGGAAGCCTGCTTCTCCTTCTCCCTCTCCCCCTGCATTTATTCCCTCTCTTGCACTCGCACTCTCTCTCTTTCTCAAAAATAAATAAATAATATATTTTTTAAACAGCTTAAAATTGCATTAACTGAATTCTTTAAACCCATAACAAGAGATCGGTTTCCTTGTAAAATTATAAAACTGTTCTATCTGAATGTGGTAAAATGACTGTTTGGCAATGTAGGGGCTTCTGGTTTTAAAAGCATGAAAAGTGGGACACCTGGCTGGCTCAATCGGTGGATCGTGTGACTCTTGATCTCAGGGTCATGAGTTTGAGCCCCACGTTGGGAGTAGAGTTTACTTTTTTAAAGAAAGAGCATGAAGAAAAAAAATGGTTTTTACTACTTTCTTTTCTTGAATGTTATCTTAAAAGATACAGGTTCCAAACTTTGATGGAATTAAGGAACATTTTTAACCTTTAAATTACAACATGGTAAATGGCTAGTTGCCTATTACCAAGCCCACCATTACAGATTAGAGCAAATTATAAAACCTTATATTTATGGGGCACCTGGGTGGCTCAGTCAGTTAAGCATCTGCCTTCAGCTCAGGTCATGATTTCAGAGTCTTGGGATTGAGCCCCACGTCAGGCTCTGTGCTCAGTGGGAAGCCCCGCTTCTCCCTCTCCTCCCCACTCATGCTCTCTCTCACATTCGCTCTCTTTCTCTCTCTCTCAAGTAAATAGTAAAATCTTTAAAAAAAAAAAAAAAACAAACCTTTATGTTCAGGAAGATAAATTGGTAAACCTGATGTGAACATAAATATGTTGAGTTGTTTTACAACTGGTAGTGAGTTTAGAATTATCAGTAGGGGCCTAAGCAAAGGAGGAGAATAACATAATTACCAACTTTAATATAAAAAGTTGTACAGCAAAGAATATATACTTATACTTTATGACTCAGCTATGAATAACACACTAATATAACCAAAATTGTGCTATCACTACATTGGAAGAATACAGTGTGAATGTGTGTGATAGGAGATAGAAAGAGCTAAATTCTTACTTTCCGTAATAGAAAATGAATAGACATCACCTAAAACTGCAAACTCAAGATATAGCAATACAGATCTTAATTTAAAAATATAGAGGTGGGGCGCCTGGGTGGCTCAGTGGGTTAAGCCTCTGCCTTCGGCTCAGGTCACAATCTCAGGGTCCTGGGATTGAGCCCCGCATCGGGCTCTCTGCTCAGCGGGGAGGCTGCTTCCACCTCTCTCTCTGCCTGCCTCTCTGCCTACTTATGATCTCTGTCTGTCAAATTAAAAAAAATTTTTTTTAATTTAAAAAAAAAGAAGTGAATAAAAAGAGTCAGCCAGAAGAATTGAAAGTGGGGGACTTTGGATAAGGGAAAATGAGGAGAGAGGCTGCTGTTTGCCTTAGTAAATTCGATCTAGTTGACTGTCTTAACTATACAAAATCAAAATCTAGAGAAAATAGAGCATCCCTACATTTGAATCATTTTTAGTCAATACATAGCAAAGTATACTTGGAGTACTGTGTACTTGGAAAGTATAGTTGCAGTATAGTCAAGACGTGACAGTGCCTGTTGCTGAAGTAATTTTGGAAACCCAATAAGCAGCATACCTTTCCTTGCCACATTCTGAACAGATTATGAAATGAAGCCATTAAGTAGTGTGAGAAGACTGAAATAATTTTATTACCCTTAAAATATTAAGTTGGAGATTACGGCCTTGAACAGGAACCAAATGGGTCTGATTGACTGCACCCCAAAATTAAATAAACTTACTACTCCACAAACAAATATTGTGATGGAACCCCATATCAGGCTCCCTGCTCGGCGGGAAGCCTACTTCTTCTCTCCCACTCCCCCACTTGTTCCCTTTCTACTCTGTCTCTTTCTGTCTAATAAATAAATACAATTTTTTAAAACAAACAAAAAAGTTTGGTAGAGCACAAGGAGGGAGAGCAACAGGCAGAGGGACAGGGAGAAGCAGGCTCCCCACAGAACAGGGAGCCCTTGTGGGGCTAGCTCCCAGGACCCTGAGATCATGACCCAAGCCAAAACCACCTGGGTGACTGAGCCCCCCAGGCACCCCAGAGTAGCTATTTTTAATGTAATCCATATATGAAAAAGTTGCAGATAATTTGTTCTTTGTGGAAAACGAACCTGAAACTACTTTTGAATATTACTCAGAGGTCTGTTTTCTTAAAGAGTTAAATAATGTAGTAAACTTGAGTATCACAATTATATCCTGTTTTTCACCTTCACTAGATTTTGCAGAAAGTAATGAATTCCTGCTTTTGCTATATGTGAAGTCTTATATAGATACAACAGCACTTAATATAAACCTTTCTATACAGAAGCTTAGGATCAGGGAGGAATGGACATAACAAATAAACAGGAACAGTACAAAGCATTACATAGAGGTACCATAAGAAATTTAAAGAAAGGAGAGCATATTCAGTTTTTGAAGGGAAATAGACCAGAAGTTGAAGTGGCTTTTACAAGTGCCTTTTTGGGAATATCTCCCCCCCCCCCTTAATATTTAGTCTTGATTGGAGGTGCCTGGGTGGCTCAGTCAGCTGAGTGTGTCTGCCTTTGGCTCTGATCATGATCCCAGAGTCCTGGGATTGAACCCTTGTTGTGCCCCCTCTTGCTTACTCTTTTGCTCTATTTGTCAAATAAATCAATCTTAAAAAAAAAAAAATTTAGTCTTGATTGAATCTGAGAATTTAGGATATCAGTATTACAATAACTTATTATCATTACAAAATAAGTCTGTCCATTACAGAAAATTTAAGAAATTCATAGAAGTATAAAAGATACAAAAGCAATCTATCATATTTCTCAGATAATCACACCTTCATATTTTTGTTTTATTGTTCATTGTATTTTCTTGAAATAAAATTGAGACCATACTTAATATATACTATCTTTAAGAATATACTGTTTCTTTTATTTAACACGATAGCATGTAAAGCATGAATACAAGTTAGTCCATTCCCTGTTATTGGGCTAAGGTGAACATTATTTTCTGTGTCTTTTTCTGTAGTCTCTGATTATGTCCTTAGGTCACCTTTTTAGAATTTGTTTTCTTGGGACATTTTTAAATCTCTAAGAGTTTTTTTTTTTTAAGACTCAATAAATCTTTGTCAAAGGATGTGTATATTTATTGGGTGATAGTATTTATTTGCATTTATTAGATAAATCTTTCCCTTGTTTTCTTCCCTGGCTTTGCATATACTCAGACTGAGAAGAATTGTGATTCTCTGTTTCACCAAAATTAAATCTCTTTTATCATTTGAAATTTAGTGTGTATCTGTTTTATTTTTAACCTTGAACATTGCTGATACTTAATTTTGAGGCATACAGTAAAAAGGTCATTTTTTTAAAATGTCATTTCTTTTTGGGAAGTAGTCTTATCTTCAGTTTGATTTCTGTATTTTTCAGGGTTACTTTGAAAGTTGCAACATACACAGAAACAGAATAGCAGGCTTTGAAGTAAAAGCCTATGCTAACCCCACAGTCGTTCGATGTGAAATTCATCATGGGCAGACTGGAGGAATATATGTGCATGAAAAAGGAAGAGGACAATTCATAGAGAATAAAATCTATGCAAACAACTTTGCAGGTGTATGGATTACCTCAAATAGTGACCCAACAATAAGGTAATTATATATAATTATGGATGGAAATTACTTTTTTACTTTTTATGTTATATGAAAAGTCAAGCTTTAACTCTTAACTATTTTTCCTAGACACCTGACCACTGCAAAATAGATCTTCCTAGTAAATGTCTATGCGTCTGAATGAGCAAAGCTGTTGCATTTATTTTTGGGTGTTCTGTTTGTTTTTTAGTGATCTAAGTCATGCAAAATATTCTTTTATGAACAGTTGCAAATGTTATTATGATTTTAAGTTTATCAAACTGCATTATAAATGAGTGTATAGGGCCATGTTCTTTTCTTGGAACATGAATGACCTTGTCTTCTCTTTTTTTTGTCTGAGAGTCTGCAGATAGCATAACTCAGGAAAGTAATTAACTCCAAGATTCTTGGACAGATCAAAAATAACAAAAAGTCAGAACTTCAGGCCATCACTTTTCTTTAATAGTTCCTACCATTCCCTCTGGCTGCAGTAAGGAAACGAACAGATCCAGTCTGTTGGCTAAGACTGTAGAACCAGAACTATTATAACTTAATCAGTAACAATGAATTATTTTTGATTGCCAAGTTTTATTTTCCACTGGTTTTATGAAAGTAGATTATGAGATTTCCATCTTGTTAATATTCAGCATATGTGTCTAGATCAGCTAAAAAAAAGAAAAAAGTTCTAAATGTATCAGCTATTTTGAGGGGAATTTTTAAGAATGTTACTTTGTCTCAAATACTAGGTGGCTCTTTTAAGCTTTAAGCATTCGGTTTTAGAAAGAAAACAAAGGAACTTAGAAATCATCTAGTCTGCGTCCCTTGTTTTACAGATTAGGAAACTATGACCCCTAGAAGGTAAATAATTTTTTAAGGTACCATGAGTATGAGTGGCCCTGTAGTTGATTGTGTTAAATAAGCTTTCACTGAATAGAGGTTTATTTTTTATCATTTATCATAATTATAGGGGGAATTCTATATTTAATGGAAATCAAGGGGGAGTTTACATCTTTGGTGATGGACGAGGCCTTATTGAAGGAAATGACATTTATGGTAAGAATGTTTTGTTCTATAAAGTTTTGGAACTTGGTCTGTCTTCCTGACATTAGCAAAATGGACCACTTTGAAACCCTCCAAGAAGTGGTGATCCAATTTCTTTAAATTCTCAGTAAAGATTACTTGTGATGTTTATTTACTTATTAGTTACTATTCACTTAACATTTAATGGGTACCCAGTGTTTACCAGGAACTATACTAGATACCAGTGATGAAAATACAAATAAGACCTTAGTCTGCGGGAGTATGCACTTTCCTTAAATTCACTCTTTTTTCACTTTGGTACTAATTGTAAACGTAGGGGTGGGGGTGCCTGGTGGCTCAGTTGATTAAATGTCTGCCTTTGGCTCCCGTCATGATCCTTGAGACCCGGGATCAAACCTCACAGTGAGCTCTGCTCAGTGGGGAGTCTGCTTCTCACTCACTCTCTGACTCTCAAGTAAATAAGTAAAATCTTTAAAAAAAAAAAAAAAAACTATAAAGGGAAAATACTTATTCCTCATTAAAACTTTTTGAGATACAAATTCAGTAGACCATTAGATGTGTGTGTGCTAGACACAGATATGTTCATGGGCTTTCTCTTTTGCTGCTACTTACCTGGATAATATTTACATAAACCTTATGAAGTAGACACTGTTAAATATCTCCACTTACTGATTGGGAAACAAAGATACAATGAGGTTAAATAACTTAAAGTCACACAGGAAGGTAGAATTCCTGGGATTCCTTACTTGGCAGCCTGGCTTCAGAGTCTCTACTCCAAACTCTTATGCCTATACTGCCTACAGTTTTTCTTTTTATACTCCTAGTTCCCTTAGTTTTGTTTTTTAATGCTCTCAAACCATAAATATCTTTGTGAATGTGACATATTTCACAAAATTGTGCTTTTCCTAAAATTCTAAAAATTTTGACTACCATGTAGTGATGTAAAATTTTTACTGTGTTCCATGAAGCTCCATATGTTGACATTGTAACTTTTATTTTTAAATAGGCAATGCATTAGCAGGAATTCAGATTAGGACAAACAGTTGTCCAATTGTTCGACATAACAAAATTCATGATGGTCAACATGGTGGGATTTATGTGGTAAGTCAATTAATATAGTTCTAGAATGTCATGCCTCATGGCATGGATGAGGACAGAATTATATCTAGCCTTGAGTAGGCCATATTTAGCTTACAGAGTATGAGTTTATGACTGTCTTTAATATTTATACAATAAATAACACTCTTGTTCTCCCTGCCAGTATATGAATGACTTATATAGTATGTGTAGTGATCTGTAAAATTCAGTCAACTGACTGAGTTTAGGCATAGAGAATATACCTTTTTTTATTAAAGTCTTTAATTATAATTGATATTATGGGCTGACCTCTCAACCATCAATTGGCTGAGTTCTAATTTTACCCTGGAGTTTTGTTGGTGTGACTATGCTGGGAGTCTGAAATTTTCTAAAAGTAGTAAGTAAATTTTATAGTATCAGTGAAAGTACTAATAATACTAGACTTGAATATTTCTGAATATTTTTGAAAAGTCAGTTTTTCATTTGAATTTATCCTAAAACATAATTGAGCATCTTACAAGATTTTCAAACCACATATTGGTCCTCCACCTTCTGTTACCATGGTGTATCTGGAACTGTTATAACAGATTCAAGTGAGAAAATGTAGGAAATTTCAGAAGGGTCCTTGTGTAATGCCAGGTATGATTGATTTTTATTTTCAGTTCTAAATCTCAGTCTTAAGTCTTCTGCTCTAAATAAAAATAAGTATTTTAGTAACCTGAGATCTTATTTTGAATGATTTCACCAGTAATTTGAAATAGCTGTTAGCTTACTAAATGAGAGACCTTCAGTTTGTTATATATCTTAGAATGAAATAAGAGCTTAAAAGTACAAAATCACATAAAGAACAGTATAAAAACTTACAGAGCTTAAACTCAGGTAGAGGCTACACAAAAGCAATGTTACTACCTCATTCAGGTGAAAAAATAAAAATTGAAATTTTTTTATCATAACTGTTTTTAAAGGGGGGAACATACTATAAACTACTGGTTTCTAAAAGATATATATTGTATCAATGTAATTTTTATTTAGCATGAGAAAGGACAAGGCGTAATAGAAGAGAATGAAGTTTATAGTAATACTCTGGCTGGGGTCTGGGTGACAACAGGCAGCACTCCAGTACTGAGAAGAAACAGGATACATAGTGGAAAGCAGGTAAAATTATTTTGGATTTTTACATGGGAAATAGATTGTTTTATAAACTTTTTTTGTCATTTGAAAACAATTTTTTTTTTAAATTTTAGGTTGGTGTATATTTTTATGACAATGGACATGGAGTGCTAGAGGACAATGATATCTATAATCATATGTATTCAGGGGTTCAGATAAGGTAAACATTTTTCACATTTGGCTTTCTTTTGGGAGGGAATTCGGTGGGAATATGTGGGGTATGTAAAAGAACTTCCCTTGTTTATTTAATGCTCAACTTTTATTCCTCCTTTTGTATATATATTCATGCTCTTACCACATGCTTGGCTTAAATTGTCAGAATATAGCTTTTCTTGAACCAGCCAGTGGCACATATGCCTGCCATAGGAGCACGTTTCCACTCTTCTGTCATCCACTGTAACAGTCATAGTTGCCAGTGTACTCTATCATACTTGGAAAGTAGGCAGCTATATAAAAATACTTGTGAGCTATACCTGGCATGTTGTAGGCACTCAGTAAATGTGAGCTTCTCTTTTTACACTATTTCTGTAAGAGTATTAGTTTTTTACACCCCTCTTTCCTGTATTTTAAGTTTTAGAAACTGTAGTAGTACTTATAATTCAGCCCTTCATTTTATATATGAGGTGAGTATACAATAATAGTAGTCACTTAATCTAACCTCCCCAGTGTAGTTTATAGTTTAGGAGGCTCTATAGTAATAATATAATCTATAGCTAAGTATATTCTGTTGGAAATAGAATTAAGCAAAATTACACCAGTGTCTTTACCGACAAATTTCTCAGAGCATCTGGAAAGACACTCCATTGTATACTTATTCTTACTGTGATTAATATAAATTTTTTCACGGTTACCTAACATAACATGGGATATGGGAGTAGAAGCAGTTAAGATGGCATTATTTTCTATTGTATCCATAGGACTGGAAGCAACCCCAAAATTAGACGCAACAAAATCTGGGGAGGACAAAATGGTGGAATTCTTGTTTATAATTCTGGTATGTTTAATCTTTCATTTTTTCCTTATTGCTAATTGTCTTTAGAGCCATACTTTCCAAATAACATAACCTAAAATTTTGTACTTATAGGTCTAGGCTGTATAGAAGACAATGAAATATTTGACAATGCAATGGCTGGAGTCTGGATTAAGACAGATAGTAATCCTACACTAAGAAGAAATAAAATCCATGATGGAAGAGATGGTGGCATCTGTATATTTAATGGGGGTCGAGGTATTGTTGTTAATTTTGCATTAGTAAAAAAAACAATTTTTCATTATTCTTCCTCCATATCTTTAATGATTAGGGACATTGCCAATTAATATAAGCTTTAAGTGAGTGAATCTTAGTCTTTTTCCTTATCAGGTCTTGAGGTAGATTAGATTAGTGTCTGGAGGTAAAGAAGACAGGTGTTTGTACAATTTTTCTTTTCTTTTTGTAGCCATCTTGAGTGTGCTAGTTGTTGGGCATTTTTAAGGTGGAATTTGTTTACATTTTCTCTCTGGACTTTCTTTTATTTAGAATAGTGATATGACTATAATAAACATCAAGGTCCAGTTACAGAACTAGGTTAGAAATTAATTGGCCTGTAACTATATGAAAATGTCTGTAGTAAATAAGTATTGCTTTGTACCTGTTTGCAACTGTTTGTTGGAGAGTGGAATTAATGAAGTCAAGGCGTGTCTGGTTTTGTATACATGAAGGTCAACTCATTTTACATTGAGGCAAAAATTCCACATCTGCAAATGCATGTTGTTCAGAGAGACTAGGGGAGAATGTTAAATGCAAATTTATCACCGTTCCTGAAATGTCAGTAACCCAGCACTGTGCATCTTATATGGAAGGAATAGCCAGTTACTACTAATCATAATCAGTGAAATTTACTACTACAGCCAAGCAGTGATGATTCCATTAATGACAGACTCTGAAAGAGCTCATAATCTAATAATTCATTAAGATGATATACCTGATAGAGGAGTCTTTACAAGATATAATGAGGAAACACAATACAGTGGATGGTTTTATTTGTAAGGTGTTGAAAAAAGATTCATGGATTAAAATAACTCTTAAGCTGTCTTGTAAAATGAGCATTCACTGGTAAATGTGGGGTGGGGAGGCCATTCCCAGTGTAGAAAGCACAGTTCACACTTCCATTTGTTTTGTACCAACAACTGATACAGATGCTAAAGATACAATGGTGAATAAAACAGTACTACATCCCAGAAAGCTTAGAGTCTAATGGCACATTGTAACCAAAAATCTAAAGGAAACCACATGGTTCTGATTAGTAAGGCGCAAAGAGGTACTGAAAGTTGAGGCTAGAGAAGGGGCAGTGCCCAGATTCTAACTTTGTATACAGAATTCAGACTGGATCTTAGCAAAAGCAAAGATTAGAGGAAGTTGGAGTAGTCTTTTCCAGGGGAATAGCAGTTTAGAGGTCAAAACTGAACTCACAGGTGGGTTGAATGTCTACAGAAGTAGTTTCATATTTTCAGAGCAGAGATGCTCATATACAACTAATAATTCACTATACATAAGTAGGGTTTATAAGAGTAATATTAGCTAGTTCTTTAATGCAGTGTATGTTTACATGTATTAATTCATTAATCCTCATTAAAACCCTGTATGTAGGTGCCATTATGGCCAGATTAGATAAGGAACTCAGTGAGGTGGTAGAATCCGTATTTGAAGATCTGATAAGTCTGATTCCGCAGCTCATTTTTAAATCATGTTATACTCTCAGAAGAGAGAATAATAAATTCGATGGAGGGAAACAAATCTTCCAGAGGAAGTGACATTAGGAAGAAAGAAGGCAGGACATTCCAGGATGAAGAAATAATACAAACCAAAGACATTAGAGATAAAAATGTGTATCATATTCAGAGCATAGATAATGTAGTAAGACAATGGAATAGGTTAGGGGAATATCTTTAAAGGTTTTAAATGGCAACTTAATTTTAAACTTTATTCTGAAAATAGTTTTTAAGCAGAGAAGGAACATGGCAGTTGTAGGAAACTGGGAAGAACAGCAGAAGAGAGACTACAGGAAATTATAAATTATAAAATCATCACTTGATGATTATAAGAATGACCAGAAATAGGGTTTGCATGAAAGCATTGAGGCTATAATGATTCTAAAAATACTTCAAAGGACCTCATTTTAATTCAGTGTGAGAAATAGGTGCCAGGCAGCCACCAGGAATTTGTTGAGTGAACTAGACATGGTTCCCGGTACCATGGAATTTCCATTTATCTGGTAGAATGGTTACCTGCCATTTTAAGCAGTTCTTGGTTATTCCTACCTTAAACCCCTCTGAATTACTAATAAACTTTTCAGCTGAGAAATTAGTCCTTTTTTTATACAACACAGTCAGTAAGAAACTAAAAACCTGAATGCCGCCAAAACTATTAAAATTTGTTATGTGCATAAGCCTTAATCTGAGGAAATATTTTATTATAGGTCTCCTTGAAGAAAATGATATTTTCAGGAATGCTCAAGCAGGTGTTCTCATCAGCACTAATAGTCATCCAGTCTTAAGGAAAAACAGAATATTTGATGGCTTTGCTGCAGGTTTGTATTTTCTTTTGTTACCTGTAGCTTGTTTTCTATACATTAAAATGTTCAATCTTTAGAATATTAATTCTCTTTTGCTTATTAACTGAAGGGGTGTGCTAAGTGTGTTGCAAAAGTGGCTGAATGCCTTGCAGTTAACAATGGCTTATAAGAGCACGTAATCCAAGTTCTGGATTGTAATGTTCTAAGCCAGACTTTTAAGAAATCTCTCTTGGGTTCAGTAATAATTATGAAACCTTAATTGGGATAGAATGCAAGATTGTACTACCATTTGGAATACAAATAAATTCAAGCCCTCTGGCCTCTCAAACTTTCCAAGTATTGTGCACATATTTCAACTTTTTGCCAGGGAAGATGACACTTTTTTTTTTCTTCATACGTACAACTAGTGGCTACCTAAACATATTTCTGGGCAGGCATTATCATCATCTGCTTGCCATGAAAATAAGTATTAAGTTATGAACCATCTGTAGTAAGTAGTATGCCTTTCTTTAGCAAGGATAGGGGACTGTTAACAGTGGAAAATAAATGTTATTCTCAGTGACTCAAACATTTGCATCTTATTCTTTAGATGTTAAGAAACTATAATGTGATGATGCATCTACTGTTTGTAAATTTTACTTCAGGTATTGAAATTACAAATCATGCAACTGCAACACTAGAAGGCAATCAGATTTTTAACAACCGGTTTGGAGGCTTATTTTTAGCATCTGGTGTTAATGTGACAATGAAAGGTATGTTGGAGTCTGCTCTGCCTATAAATATACAAAATATGCCATTAAAAGATAATGGTATCAGAAGCCATTGCTGTCCCTCTGCCAAGTTAACTACAACTCCGAACTATTTTGAAAGCTTTGACTTGTTCTAAACAGTTGGGAGTATCTTACACCAGGAAAATCCATTTTTCTATTTTAAGCTGACGTTTTTTACTTAATTGGTTAGCCTCCTCTGGTCTTTAAAAAGTGACTATTGGAATAATCCTGTTATCTCTATTTTTATCTTAAGTCTTTGTCCTCTAGAATTTTACTTATTTTTTTTTATTACAGATAACAAAATAATGAACAATCAAGACGCCATAGAAAAGGCTGTTAGTAGAGGCCAATGTTTATATAAAATATCAAGTTATACCAGCTATCCCATGCATGATTTCTACAGGTATATTTCTAAATTACTTGTGAGTCTTGAAAAAGGGGAGATAGTGATTTTCTAAACTGGCAAGACATAATATTTTTACATTTTTCTCTTAAATGTAAGCTAGAGAAAATTGGGTATTGGAAAAATTACCAAGGAAAGAGACTATAATTGAGAATTTTTTATTTGTCCATAGTAAGTTCTCTGTGATCAATCTGCTTGAGACCACAAATATGGAAGAGCAACAGCAACTGTTGCTATCACTGGAAAGGTGGAACACAATGCTTTTGTTTGGGAGTTTCAAAGTAAAGGTCTAATTAATTGTCCCATGTACCCCAGTCACTGAGTGGTTCTTGATGCCCTGCCCCCAGATTAAGTATTTTTTAAATGAAAGTTTCAGCTGCCTTTCTACAGTTTGCAAATCAGGTGTTTTTCTCAGAAGACACAGACCAGGAGATTGACTTGTTAAAGTCCTTTTGCAGAAATTAACCTGGCCTAGAGCTACAAAAATTTTGGTTTTGTTCTTCTTGTAAGCCATAGGTCGTCGGGTAAAACGCAGTATTTTGAGGAAGTAACATTTCAAGAAAATAATGTAAGCTTTTGCTTTTTAGATGTCACACTTGTAACACCACAGATCGAAATGCCATATGTGTGAACTGCATTAAGAAGTGCCATCAGGGACATGATGTAGAATTTATTAGACATGATAGGTATGTAGCACACTTGCTTGCTCTGTTACCCACTTATTTCCAATCCCCCCCCTCACTTTCCTAATTTTTGGGTTTTCATTTTGCTTTAGGTTTTTCTGTGACTGTGGTGCTGGAACACTGTCTAATCCTTGTACATTAGCTGGTGAGCCTACACATGATACAGATACACTATATGACTCTGCTCCACCTATAGAATCTAATACATTGCAGCACAACTGAATTCCTTCCCTAAAGAAAAAGTCCTGCCATTCTAACATCATAACTTAAAACATTTTTTTCGGAAGAAGATTTAAAATATTTGCCCATGCTACAGGAAGAGACTGTATTAAAAATGGATACACGAGGTCAGTTGACACTATGAAGCTCAAGCTACCAAAAAGAAAGTGGCAATATATTGACTCAGGATCTCAAAGCTGGGTGTTTTAGCATTACTGTGTAAAGACTTTTGAAGGGACAGAAGTGAAGAAATAAGCTGCAATTTTGTACAGATACCAACTTCTGAAAAAAAGCTGGTGTTTTTACAACTAGCATTGAATGCAGTCCAATTTGCAGTAGTACTCTTCAATAGACAAGCAGCTTTGTTGCTGCCTTTATGGACATGGGTACCAATTGCTTTTGTAATATGGTAAAAATGTGAGCTAGCACTTCTGCGTTTCTTTTGATTTTTTTAACATGTATTCAGATTGAGAAATATGATTTTAATGCTTTAATCTCATGTAGTTTGTTTTTAATTTCAAGCAAATCTTCTTGTACTTGAATGTGCCCTGTTTTGTTAGCACACCTAGACTTGCTGTAACTGTACTCATGTCCCAGTATGTACGTTCTTTCTATGAAAGAGAAAACACTAATCTTAAATTATATCCAGCAATGTTTCTGGTATCCTTTAAGAAAAGTTAAGACTATTATTTCCTTCCCTTCCCTGTGCAGCATTCAAAATCACCCCTAGAAAAAGTGAGTGTTTTAATGAGACTTCCTAGGAAGGGATGCACTGTAAAACAAAAAGTATTCTTGTAACTCAGTTTTGTGAAAGGTAAAAACTACTATGTTTTAAAGTACACTTTAGATAAAGTCTCTTCAAAACAGTCCTGTATTTGAACTCTGTTCATAGTTTATTTTTGAACAGTTTAGACAAACCGCTGGAAATTAAAAGCAATTTCCTGCATTAAGCTGAGACAAGTATATATACAGCCCTATACAGTTTCATAGCCCCCCCCATTTATGTGTATTGGTGACAGTGGGTATAAACAGCCTGAAAGTGTATGCATGTACCATAACATCTAGACTTAATATATTGTGGAGTATTCAATAACCATTATGTAGAAGGTAGATAAGAATTAAAAGGGTTTAATTTCCTAGAAAGAAAATGGAAAAATGGTCATTTTTAAAAAATAAAGTTTATTAGATCATAATGTTGTCTGAATTTACCACCTTTGTCAAAAGCCAACTCAGAGCTTCCAATGTAGTCTATAATTCCTTAATCAAAGTCAGTAATTTAGGGACAGCTTCAGCATCTAGAGTCGACCTTTCACTAGCCAGGCAGACTTCCCTTAAAATTAAAAAAAAAAAAAGGTATCAGTTCATGTTTTCCACAGTGCATGAATAAACCGCAAAGGGGGATGGTGAAGGTCAGCTCCATAGCAAAATTATATGCAAGTATAATTACCGAAATAATCGCAGTGATTGAGTCATCTTCTCAAATTCTCTTGCTTTTCTATGTCCCTTTTGAATAATCTCCTCTGGAAGATTAGCAAGCCTTGCTGCATTAAAGCCATAGCTTTTAGGACAAGCTCCCTTAATGAATTTATAGAGAAAGGTAATAGTCTCCTGGCTGGGATCCTCACATTCATTTTCTACCATGCATGCCTAAAAAGGAAAATATTTTATTATGCTGTGTTCATGTGCTAGCAGTGGACATACCTGTCTTGATTCTCTCCAAAATCTAAACTTCTGAAAGCAGTTTATACATACCATGTGGCCCAGGCGCACTGCAACATTTTGAGAATAATCTTCTACTAATGAATGGTAGTGGGTAGAAAACAATGTACGACACTTTATGTTCTCAGCAAGTTCTTTAACAACTGCATTTGCTATTGCTGTTCCATCAAATGTTGCAGTACCTCTCCCTATGAAGGTAAAATATGCATAAATTATATCTGCCTTATATCACAAAGGAATGAAAAAGCCGGGGGGGGGGTAAAATAGTGACATAAATTAGTGCATCCAAATAATAGACCCCATTTAGCTAAACATCCACTTACCAGCCCTGGGAGTAGGGTACATTATATTTTTAAAAATTTCATTTTTTAATTAATCTCTACAACCCAACATGGGGCTTTAACTTAACCCTGAGGTGAAGAGTCCCACATTCTACCAACTGAACCAGCCAGACACCCCTGCATTTCTTTTTTTAAAGAGTACTCTTTGGGTACCACTGATCTTCAGAAATGTCCTATTAGTTTCTCATTAAATGTTAACTATTTTAATAGGACAAAATTTAGAGCCTTGTAATCAAAGACCATTTTTAACATTATCTATTATCTTCCAGTATAGGTCTGAATGGCACTAGAGGTGGGTCTATGGCATTAGAGGTAAATGCTTTCAGACTTTTTAAAAAGAAAGGGCCAATCATCTTCAAGAAAAATTAGAGTTTACAAAAAAATTTTTTTAATTTTATAAATAGCCTTCAAATGGAAATTGGAATGTCTTACCCAATTCATCCACAAGGACCAAAGAATGTGCCGTTGCATGTGTAAGTATGCTGGCAGTTTCACTCAATTCAACAAAGAACGTACTTTCACCTAAAAAAAAAACCACACACATACAACATACTACTAAATAGAACTAGAATACTGAATTAGTCTATTCATCTTTTGGTTCATATCATGAGCTACCCAGTACTAAAGATTACATCTCATTAAGAGATCATGCAATTCTTGCTTGAAGAAAGAATACTTTCAAGTGCCTCAGAGTACTCCACTCTGTGTAACAGGAAAAATCAAACATCAAGTTTAATGGCTGGTACACATTTCAAGACAGATGTATTTATTGTACAAAATATAGAAATGAACAGGCCAGTAATAACGCCTTAGGTGAAAAAAGAAAACTCACCTGACATTATTCTGTCGGAGGCACCAAGTCTAGTAAATACTCTATCAATTGGTGTGAGCCTACATACTTCAGCAGGTATGTAACAACCGGTTTGGGCCATTACAGCTAATAGGCCAGCCTTTGGAGGAAGGAGGAAAAGGTCTTTACTAATTGGTATTAAATGATGTATATCTATGTTTTTCTTTATGTAGTAGTCAGGCACTCTTAAAAACCGTTCACAATCCAAAGCAGGTAAAGTGAAGCCTAGAAAAACAAGAGGCTTAGAACCTAACTGGCCTTAAAACCGCAAAGCCTGTGAGATTTTAACCCACTGCATTAGTGGTCTCACCATTGGCTGACTACACAGTAGAATCACTTGGAAGCTCTTTAAAATTACTGATGCCTAGAACCAATTCCAGACCAAATGTATCAATCTGGGACAGTGGAACCCTATCTGTACTTTCTTTGTCAAGCTCTCCTAAGTGATACAAAAAAAATGAAAATGGGATTGAAGACCACTGGACTATATACTGCCTCTTGCTAGTTAGCGAATTTGGCGAACCTAAGATTAAATACAGGAGAGCAGGGGGGTTGGCAAATATTTTTAGTCAAGGGCAGTCTCTGTCACATTTTTTTCCTTTCTAACCCTTTAAAAAATGTAAATCATTTTTAGCTTAGTGGCTGGCCTGGTATAAAAAGACATATATTTATTGTCTTTCCTGAAAGCAGTTTCCAAAGGTTATTAAAGGTCATGAATTCTATTTGCTCACCTACTTGAACAAGTCTGTCATGGTTCTTTTATAAGGATTCCCACAAATGAGTCTGAGTAACACACCTCTAACATTTTCATTCATTATGGATACATATACCTTCAGAGGAGAGGAATCCAATCAAGTCAGAGTTCGTAAAGTCATAAGCTGAAATCTCTCAGATTTTTAATGTATGCTCCCCATTAACATGAGCAGATACTTGATAAAGGTAAATACAATTCTCAATTTTACAATACAAAGCATTTTTCCCTTGCTTCCTAGTATGCTGGTGACTGAATTCTATATAATTTATGTGCTATTTGGAAAAGGGTGGCGTAAATATGTAATATATTCCCAAAGTATACAAATGACCTTGTGTACCTTAAGGTTCAGTTTACCTGTCTCATGAGCGTAGACTTGCCCCCCATATTAGGTCCAGTAACAAGCACACAATAAGCTTTGCCATTTTCCTCCTCTTCCTCACAGCCTATTAGAATGTCATTAGGTATAAAGTCATCTCCAAAAAAAGTCTTCGTGATGCAGGGATGACGTGATCCTCTAAGGTCTAAGAAGGGAGGAGTACCTTCTTCTGGCAACAGAATTACTGGACGACACATAGGGCCATCACCCCCTCGACTGTAGTTAGCCAGGCACAGTAAGACATCTGTTAAAGAGAGTGTAAAAGTGAGGCTTCATCATTTTAGAAGCTGCTTAAGAAGCACAAAGATCCAACTAATTAATATAAAAAGTCATTCAAAAACACTTTTCCAGTGGAGGATGGTATGTTCTAGTTGCTTTTTATACATTTTTTTTTTTCTAACAACAGGCACTCTAGAACACACAAAATGCTTTAATGCGTTCATTAACAGAAAATGAGCCACCAGCCTAAATGTTTCTATGTGTCTTCAGGGGAGCACTTGTAGTGAAATGAGAACTCATTTTCATCCCAAAATCTCTCCCCTCAAGACAGACCCCCTAACATCTGGACCAGAGGAATGCCAAGGGTAAGCTAAGAGATACTGGGGAAATGCTAGACTGAACCGCTTTTACTTGACCTAATCCTGGAACTAACACTTCTTAGAAGTGAAATATTAACACAACAGGCACACTGATACAAAAGCATCTTTTTGAACACCTGTCCTGAGGGACACTTTAAATTACCCACCAAACTGCTCAAAGTTGTATTGGTTTAAGGAATCAATGTGGTACAAACCAAAGGATACTTCTGGACAGTTGTATTCAGATCAAAAAAGTTCTTTTACAAATTTGGGTAGTTACTGTTGTTGTTTTTTTTTTTAAAGATTTTATTTATTTAAGAGAGCGATCACAGGTAGGCAGAGCAGCAGGCAGAGAGGAAAGGAAGCAAGGCTTCCTGCTGAGCAGAGAGCCCGATGTGGGGGCTCGATCCCAGGACCCTGAGACCATGACCTGAGCTGAAGGCAGAGGCTTCACCCACTGAGCCACCCAGGTGCCCCTGGTTACTGTATTCTTAAAACACAGCGGGGGGGAAAAAAAAAACCTAAACTGTGAAACACCAAAGGCTCCAAGTATGTTGGAAATTTAAGGGGAAAAAAGAGTATTTATGAAATTGAAAAGGTTGCTAAATTATAAATATATAAATCAGGGCTCTTAGAAATCAGCTTTAAGAAAGAAAATGTGATGATCTGGGCTAAGAGCAAAAAGAATAAAATCTTGAAATCTATGCATGTAGGGGCGCCTGGGTGGCACAGTGAGTTAAGCCTCTGCCTTCAGCTCAGGTCATGATCTCAGGGTCCTGGGATCGAGCCTCGCATCGGGCTCTCTGCTCCTCGAGGAGCCTGCTTCTTCCTCTCTCTCTCTCTGCCTGCCTCTCTGCCTACCTGTGATCTCTGTCAAATAAATAAATAAAATCTTTAAAAAAAAAAAAAAGAAAAATATGCATGTAAAGAGAGCGACTGAAAATGCAAGAAGTGGTGATGGGCCAAGATACAGTTTTAACTTATTCTAACAAAAATGAGAAGCTTAAAAAAAAACCCAGGGGCGCCTGGGTGGCTCAGTAGTTAAGCTTCTGCCTTTGGCTCAGGTCATGATCTGGAGCCCCACATCCAGTTCCCTGCTTGGCAGGGAGCCTGCTTCTCCCTCTCCCTGTGCTGTCAAATAAATAAAATCTTTAAAAAACCAAAAAATCAGGATCATGATACTAAAGGTACTAAAATCTGGGGTGCCAGGGTGGCTCAGTCAATGGAGCATCTAGAACATAGGACTTGCCTCCGCTTAGGTCCCTAATCTCAGGGCCCTAGTTCAAGCCCTGAATTAAAAACAAAACAAAATTCCCTGCTTTTTAAAAAACAAAAAACTAAAAATCTATCAATCTTTCAATTATTCAAGACTGAACAACAAAAAATGAACTTGAATTGCTCCAGGCAAACTAAGCCATTTTGTCTAGTGAGGGCACAAGTATATACACATCAAAATACATAACCGTATTCAGAAATATACCTCAATGGCAAATGTCCAATGGACTTAAATCTTAATGCATAACTGGGACATAAGACATGACTAACCAAACCCTTAGGAATAAGCTTGTTCAAAGTCTTACCCAATACTGCGATGCACTCAACAGCAGACTGCCAGTCCTTATAATTTTTATCAAAGTTATAGAACAGTCGTCGCATGCAGTCCTTCAATGATATGTCTCTCCGTTCTTCAGCATTTATCAGATTAGCCAACTTCTTCTCAATAGTTTTGGTCCAGTATCGCTTACAGCCCTTCTTGGTAGATTTCAACTCGTACTCTTCTGGCAAATTACGAGTGATGAAATTCTCTGGAATTTCCAACTGGTAACGGTTCCTACCAATCCCCCAGTAGACAATGGTCCTACAGCCAATTCGACTGCGCTGTTTCTCCAAATATTCCAGGAGGCTCTGTTCATTTTCTCTTATGTCAGCAAGAGCTTGGTCATAATCAGAGTCAAATCCTGCTTTGGGAGTAATTAGTCCCGTCTTTCTAGCCTTCTCATGGTCAAAGGCTGTATCCCATCGGTTCAGTTCTATAGTCAAATCTGGGAAACGGCCCTGAGGAGTTTTTGTCTGTAGAGTAATGACCTGCTTAAGGATTTTAGACTTAAAGTTGTCAGCAATTTCTTCCATAATCTCTATAATTTTACATATTACTTTGAATCCTTCTAGAGCAGAAAGAAAATCAATAATCTTTTTTTTGCTGTATGTGGTTTCTTCATACATGATAGCCCTGCTATCTGGGTGGTTCTGGCTCTTCAGGGGAGACCCAACATTATGAATTTTACTCAGCAGCCTTTCAAGGTCTGGAAGCTTCTTCAGAAGGTCTACCACATCAGAGATTTTGTCAGGCTCAGCCATGAGGTCTTCTATAGCATCTAGACGATCGTTGATAGCGTAAGGGCTACAGAGTGGAGCACAAAGCCACTGCTTGAGAAGCCGCTTACCAAAGGGAGTATGGCAACTATCAATCTTTTCTAGTAGGGTCCCTTCAGTAGAACCATTTGTTCCATTCATGAAAATCTCCAAGTTGCTTAATGTCACAGCATCTAGCACCATTCGCTGGTTGCCTTTAGCAAAAACAGCACCAGGTCTTATAGCACTGACCATGTCAGAATCCAAGGGAATGTATTCTTCAAAATTTGCCATTGATAAGAGCTCTTGATCAATAAGGCATTTTTTGAGGTAGAAGACACAACCACCTAGAGCAGAGAGGGCCAATTCACTCTTTTCTCCTGGTGTCAACCCAAGAGAATCAGACTCTGAGGTCATACCTTTAAGCACCTGAGGTAACAGTACCCCACTGTCCTCATTTAACTTTTCCTTAAAATATCCTTCTTCAAGGAGCATTCTCAATGTTTTGGCTGCGTCCCAGAATTGGGAGCCTGGTATCAGACCTTCCTGAAGTGAGGAGGATAATGAACCCTTTAGAATCATCTTAGTTTCTGTTGAGAGATTTCCCTTCTCAAACAAGACTTGTACTGGAGGATAGTGTGCCACTAGAGTCCTAAATCTGGAACAATGGCGATCATCCGAAAACTGACCTATGAAAAACTTTCCCAGTGAGGTATCAACAAAGCATACTCCATACACCCGAGTGTGGCCAGAAGAATCCTCCTCTTTTTCTTTGAGGCTAAGAAGATACTTACTATAGTTCTCAGAGGGATCACCTTCCAATACACTGTAGGTCTGTGTACCCTTAGTAATGACTCTACAGATCTCCCTCCTCACCACTCTATCATACTTAGATATATGTGCCATCTTCCGGCATCGTGCCTCCATCATCTCTGGGGTCTCTGTCTGTTCCACTCGTGCTACTTTATAGCCCTTTTGAACCAGAGAATCAGAATATCGGCCAAAGGCAATTTCTGGGAAACCAGAATGAGCCCAGTTGCCTTTCATGAACACTAGTCCTAGTTCGTTGACTCCAATAAGAGCATCCATGTGGTATAGTTCATAAAACTTGCCCACCTTATAAAATATAACAAGATCAAAGTTCTGAGACTTGATCTGCCACCACTTCCTCATCCCAGGAGTACAGGAATTAAGGAAATCCTCAGGAACATAGAGTGTGGATGCATCAAAATCAGGGTGATCAGGTCGCCTCCTCTGTAGATCTCTTCTCTTGTCCTCCTTAAGCCACTCTAGGGTTTCATGATACCAGATAGTGGGGCGACTATTATCATCACATCCTCCACTAACGTGGGCTTGAGATTCAGAATTTTGAGGGGCAGAGAAAGCATTCAAAGCACTCTTGGTTTCTGATGAAATGCCAGTTGATCGTTTGGTGGCCAAGGGCATTTCCTTCCTTGAACTTTTCCTTTTGAGAGAGCCATTTCCAGTCACCATTTTCTTCCGCTTTGAAGCAACTTTGACAGGACTGTCCAGGCCTTCACTGTCACTGTCCCCAACTCCACTGCTTATTTCATCACTACTTCCTTCCTCCTTCCCATCTGGCTTGAATTCCACGTCAGAACCACCAATGTCACTCTCCGAGTCTGATATGACCCTTCTTTTCTTTATTTGGCGGCTGCTTCGCCTAGATCCTTGGACCTTGGGCCGTACTTCCTCTTCACTTTCAATTTCATGATCATCATCTTCACTCTTACCTGATGAGTAAGTTGCACCAACCTGACAGGCAAAGAAAGAGTTATTTAAATAAAAAAACAATCTGGGGACGCCTGGGTGGCTCAGTTGGTTGGGCAGCTGCCTTCGGCTCAGGTCATGATCCCAGCGTCCTGGGATCGAGTCCCACATCGGGCTCCTTGCTCAGCAGGGAGCCTGCTTCTCCCTCTGCCTGCCATTCTGTCTGCCTGTGCTTGCTCTCTCCCCCTCTCTCCCTGATAAATAAATAAAAATTTAAAAAAAAAAAAAAAAAAAAAACAATCTGGAAAATTACAGTACTGCTGTGGAGTATCTCTCAATATGCTGCAGTATCCTGATCAAGAGAAGAACCCAGCTCCAGAAATGAGAAGCTTTCCTCCTCCAAGAATTAAACACACACACACACACACACACAACTATCAATTTCAGTAGCATCATACTATAGGGTTAAGTGATTCTCTCCTGAGTTTTATCCTGTACAGTAGTGATGAAGCCATTAGCATGACCATATATCCCAAATACCTACAGTTGATACCCTCATTAACAATCAGCTGTAGAAGTAACTTTAAATCCCAATTACCTTTCTTCCAGGGTCATCTCTCCTCTTCCAGAGGGATGTATTATGAACTTTGCCATTTTATAAATTTTAGTTTAAGAAAGCAGTGCAATCTGTATGGGTTTCTAGTCCTTGCTCTTCCACAAACCAGCTGTAGCTTCTTGGGCAAGGCATAATTCAGTTATCATGGATCTCCCACACATGTGAAGTTATATGAGGTTCAGTGATCTCTGTATTACCATCCAGTTCTAAACCTTTCATTAATGGTAAGACCCCTGGCCTCAAAAGTAAGATTAAAAATACTTTCTTTCGTTTCTCTTAAAATACTCGTTAGATTAGTTTGTTATTCCCTATCTATAATAATATAAAATCAGGCTCAGTCATAAATGAATCTCTTAAGCGCACAGTTCATTAATTTGTTAAATTAGAGAAGAATGATCAATTCAAATAGTGACTATTAAAGTTTGAAACCCAGGTTGTATTTCATGGATATTTAACCTCTCATACCTATCCGAAATACAAAAAAAAAAAAAATTATTGAGAGCATTAGGAAATCCATTTCCAGGACTTAACCACACCCTCAAATAGAGGCTTACTGCCAGACATCATAACCAATTTTATCACCATGTTCTTACTGTCTTGTTAACCTGTTACCAAAATGGTACTACGTCTTATCTTCCACCAGGCTTGAAGCTTGAGAACTCAGGCAAAATGGCTGCTGAGATTCTAATCTAAAGTAACCTACAGTTCTACAGAAATATAGAATTATGGGTACAAGTATTTGGGGTACATGGGTGCACAGTCGGTTAAGCATCCAGACTCCTGATTTTGGCTCAGGTGATCTCGCTTGTGAAATCAAACCCCTCATCGGGCTCCCCGCAGTGCATGGAGCCTGCTTAAGATTCTCTCCCCCACTCCCCATGCCCCTCCTCATGCTCACACACTCTCACAAAGAAAAAAGACAAAAGAAGGTATGTATGAGGATTAAAGTGTGTGTGTGTGTATATATGCAAATCATATAAATAAAACAAGAGAATATCACTTTAATACCCCCCCTTTTCCATCACTTTCCCAAAAGAATTAGCAACTGACTTGTGTAACAGTAGCCCACCTCCGTCTCTTCTTCTTCCTCTGGTTCGGAGGGTTCATCACACACTGCTAGTTCAAGCCTCTCAATCTTGTCTTTATTCAAGGCTTCATCTGCACGTTGCATTGCTCTGAGTATTTCAGGCTTTGAACTGTAAAAATGACCTCCTTTTTGCACTTCCTTCGATTTTGAACCTAAAAAATTTAGATTTATATTTCTTATTAAGCAAATCTTATTTATAAATAAGAACCATTAGCTAGGGAATAGGCTCAATGTATAATATCTGTTGTAATGGACAAGAATCAAGAATAGTTTTTAATGCCCATTACTTTTGACTGATAATAGATCAATAAAGCCTACCTAGAAGAAATTACCAGGGGAAAACTACTAGTGAAACTTAAAATTACCTATCTGACCTCCTTGAAGTTGCCTTAACTGTTGGGTCACCCAGGGCTATTTCCTCTCTCCTGACTGTGGCCCTAAATATAAAGCACACCTCTTCAGATGAAGCACGAGATGTTCAAGGGGTTTGAGACGCTTTGTACAAAAAAATTACTTCGAAGGCAAAAACTACACTGACAGTTAAATGAAGCTATGATACTAAGTTTATCCCCAAGGTAATTAAATAGGGTATACTAAAAACAAAACCCTAGGGTAAGGATACTAACATTCTGGAAAGGTAACCTAGTTCAAACTGAATTTGTTGTTGTTGTCTAGATTAAATCAAGTTGTTTGTTTTCAGGTCAAACTCTTCCTTTATCCCTTTATTTTTTCCCCACGACACTATTTATTTGACCCAGAGAGAGAGAGAGAGACAGGGAGAGAGCAAACACAAGCAGGGGGGAGCTGTGAGGGAGGAGGCGGCTCCCTGCTGAGCAGAGAGCCCAACGTGGGGCTCCATCCCAGGACCCCAGCCAAAGGCAGGTGCCTAATGACTGAGTCACCCAGGCACCCCTTAAATTTTCTTCAAGATTTTATTTATTTGAGGGGTGCCTGGGGGGCTCAGTGGGTTAAGCCTCTGCCTTCGGCTCAGGTCATGATCCTGGGGTCCTGGGATGGAGCCCCACATCAGGTTCCCTGCTCAGTGGGGAGGCTGCTTCCCCCCCTCTCTCTCTGCCTACTTTTGGTATCTCTGTCAAATAAAATTTAAAAAAAAAGAACTGGAACCTAAGTGAAGGGTCCAATTCACTATTAAAAAAAAATTTTATTTGAGGGAGAGCACACCTATGAGTCAGGGGAGAGGCAGAGGGTAAGGAGAGAGAGAATCTCAGACTCCCCACTGAGTGGGATGTAGGGCTCCATCTCAGGACCCCAAGATCATGACCTGAGCCAAAACCAAGAATCACTCAACCGACTGAGCCATCCAGGTGCTCCAAGAGTTATAATTTTAAATGACACTCCTGTCCTCTGACCAAAAGATTAGATGCAGATAATCACAAGTCTAATGGCACAAAATTATTTAGTTTTTCCTAAGAGACCTAACTAGCAAGGTCTTTGTTTTCTTCTGACCAAATCAGAAAACAAACCTGTATGATAAAACTAACAGGATATCCTAAAGTGCCATTACATTAGCAACTTAAGGGACTGGCTAAAATAAAGGTGCAATTTCCCATTTTTCTAAAGAGCTGCACCAGTACTACAAACTGTAACAATCAAAATCCACTGGAGGGTGGCCTCCTAACTTCCTCAAGTGCCTGTCTGCAGCTGCACTCACCCCCACATATCTAATGACCTACCTCATCGTTACCCAAAAAACCCAATGCAAACTGCATTTACAATTTTAAGGAACCCCCCCACCAAAAAAAAGAAATAAAAACCTACTTTTTCCTCATCCATGCTGTTGCAACAATTTGGAAATTTAAATGGCAAAGGCAATATTCAACAGGGTTGCATTTACAAAATAATGACAATATATATGTAAAATTTGGGGGGTATTTTTAAATTAAAGTCGTGTTGCCAAAGCTTTGTTTAGAATCTCGAAATTAGAGGTACCTGGGTGGCTCAATCAGTTAAGCATCTAACTCTTGATTTCAGCTAAGGTTAAGATTTCAGAGGAGCGGAGAGAGACGGAGCCCTGCGCTTGAGATTCTTCCCCTCCCTGACCCATACTCACTAGCATGCTCTCATTAAAAAAAAAATATCATCTCAAGATTAGTCCTAGAAAAAGACCCTGTTACCTGGTTCAGCTCTCTCACTTTATAAGTAAACAGTATTTGAGTTACTTAGTTGGCCAAGATTATACAGCAAATTAGTGCTGAAGACAGAACCAAATGTTCAGATTCTCTTTCCATCCTGCAGGTCAGATTTCCATGCAGACTTAACTTTCTCAGTGTGCCCTCCTGACCCTGCAGGATGAGCACTATGACCAAAAGTCAGAATTCCCAGAGACTCCTAGCAAATTGACCCATATTGTGATTCCTAAACAATGAGTCCAGCAGCACCCTAGCCTGAAGAACCTGAGGATAATGAGCAAGGATTCATTCATGCTCAAGTGTAAACAAGCACTGAACCCTGCAAACACAATGTGCACACATGGTATAACTCAACAAACTGACAGGGTGCACCTGCCCCAAGTGACACTACATAGGCGGGAC
Organism: Mustela putorius furo; assembly: GCF_011764305.1. Taxonomy (NCBI): domain Eukaryota; kingdom Metazoa; phylum Chordata; class Mammalia; order Carnivora; family Mustelidae; genus Mustela; species Mustela putorius. The sequence goes on along the minus strand of NW_025421321.1, from coordinate 18,111,232 downwards.
TGCTGCAGTCTAGGACTTTAAAAAGGTGGACCTGGAAAAAAAACATTATGGGTCCAAAAGTATGATGTGAAACTCAACGTAGATTCGCTCATAAGTGAGGGTTTTAAAGGCCAGGTAAATATGCATGTCCATCTGCCCTAGACAATGTCACTAATCTATTTGCTATATATCCTGACTGCATTGCCTTTCTCTTAGATCTCTGAAGACGGGACACTGTTAACTTAGCCTTTTCATGCCTGAATTTGGTAGTATGGTCCAAATGAGATCTAATCATGGAAACATTTTCCCCTTAAGGGCATGATACTGCCATAAGTCAACTGAAAATAAAGAAATAGAAATTCCACTCCACAACCAACCAGACCAGTTGTATCTTTTTCCCATGATGGAAGCATTCAACCTACCACTCCTGAAATTTATTGGCATAACACACACTTAATTTCACTGTATGGCAGTCAAAGACACTTGTGCTCATGTGCTGTGTGCTTGCTCTCTTACTCACTCTCACACACACTGAGGAGTAGACTCTTACCTGTATATGGCTTTAATAGCCTTCTGCTAACCCAGCCCCTTGTTGGGCTGTCATCAAAAAACTGTACATGAACTCGGACAGACTTTCCTTTCTCACGGATGAATGTTCCATCAAAAGGGTGGTTGTATACCAGGCAAGGCCACCAGGGGTAACCCTCCATCTTGGCCCAAACCAAATCACCTGGTGAGAAGTCACAAGAACTGTTGCCAAAGGAAATACATAACTTGGTTAATATCTGGTTAAGTTGCATTATAGGCAATTACCTACAAATAAGCAATTCCAAGGAAGGCATCTGGCATTAATACTGAAGCCTTTGAAGTCTTCTGGCATTAATATTCAAGCACCCAAATTCTAGAATTAATTTTTTAAAATCAGATGTTCAAGTCATTTTTAAAAACATAAGCAAATATCACAATGCTTATTTAAAATATTAAGACAAATACAAATATAATGAATTCTGGTATTAAGATGAGAAACTACTTCTCAGAATAATCAAAGTTTATAAACAATGCCCAAATTATGACAGAATACTGATGCAAAGAAAAAGGCACAGACTCATTGTACATGCTCTCCAAATTATAATGAATCACACCTGTATACCACAATATGGTAGGACCTGACCCAGGGCATTAATAAAATATGAAAAACACTGATATGTGATCTGATAATGACAATAAATATTACCTCATTTGACTCTAGTAAACCACAATATGGTACGTATCAGGAACAGGACCTGACTCAGGGCATTAATAAAATATGAAACATTGATATGTGATTTGATAATGACAATAAATACTACCTCATTTGACTCTATTTGAAATGTTTCCAGTTAACACGCCACAACCTACCTAGCACACTACCACCCCCCAGCCCTAAAAATCTTGTGAAAAAATTCCATTTGGATTGGAAGTGCCTGACTTGCCAAACAATAATGAATATATATATGCCTGCAGAATCAAAAACAAAGATTCAATCTTCATGAAAACTAATTTGGTCCTGAAGGTTTCTTGAGAAAGGGAAAGGAGAGGTAGAGGAAGAAGAATCTAGCTGAAAAACTACAGCAGATGTACACCTGAAACTAATGAAACACTGCATGTTAGCTAACCAGAATTAAAATTAAAACTTGACAGGGGCACCTCGGTGGCTCAGTCGATTGAGCCCCTTATTGGAGGCTGCACTGGGTGTGGAGCCTGCTTGAGATTCTCTCTCCCTCTCCCTCAGCCCCTCCCTACTCATGCACACATGCTCTCTTAAATAAATAAAAACAAAAAAGTAAAAATTTAATTACAGCAGAGTCCCTCAGTGATGGAGATTCCACAACAGCTAATAAATTCTGCTCAAATACTATATACACCAAGATTTTCTGAACTTGCTGAAAGGTTTTCACTGAATAACTGCAGAAGTAAAATAAATAGACTACAAACAAGAACATTTTAGAACAGCTTGCATTAGTACACTGGGGTGACCTTATTCAGACCTAAGGATAAAGTTAAAGTATTCCTTTCTTCAAAAATGTGAATATGGGGGGCGCCTGGGTGGCTCAGTGGTTTGGGCTGCTGCCTTCGGCTCGGGTCATGATCTCAGGGTCCTGGGATCGAGCCCCGCATCTGGCTCCCTGCTCCGCAGGAAGCCTGCTCCCCCCGCCCTCTCTGCCTGCCTCTCTGCCTCCTTGTGATCTCTGTCAAATAAATAAATAAAATCTTAAAAAAAAAAAAAAAGTGAATATGGAATCCCCCTAGGCTACACAGTTAGAAAAGAGACAAAAACAACAGCATGGCTAGCTTTTCTCAAGGGCCTTTGCAGCATGTGCACGCTTACAGAAATCTACAGCAACCAGCACAAGCACAAATCCATAAATATTGCCATCAAGCTCACCACGTAGTTCATCTTCACAAAGGAAGCTCTTATCCAATTCCAATTTCTACCATGAGCCCACGAACAGGAAACAGAATGGTCTACAATGCAGAATGGTCTACAAGCCTCCCTACTGTCAAGCAGTCTTTCTCTTAACTTCGGCCAGGTAGCCACTTAACCACAAAAAGCCTATCCCGAGTTATCAGAAAACTGTAAGCTTTTTTTGTTTGAAAGTACCTGAGACTGCCCTAAAACTGTACTCTTTCTGCTGCTAAAGGAGGGAAGTAACTGGTCTCCCTAAAGACACTTGATCGGTTCTGAGTCCAAATCCTGAGCATCATTTTTAGAAGACTGGTCATAGTAAGTACGTGTTAATTCAATGAACATGTCCCCATCAGGAAGCATATTTCTGGCTGTATAGTTTTGAGACATTAGGCTTCAAAATGCATTATCGAAGCAAATTTTTCTGAAGGGTATCAGCAGGGATACCTATCTGTCAAGCCAGGCTGCCCTTTATTTCTTATTAAAGATTTTATTTATAAGAAAGAGAGAATGTGCACTGAGCAGGGCAGAGGGACACTGCCCTCTGAGCAGGGAGCCCAACTCGGGGCTTGATCCCTGCGGATCATGACCTGAGCCAAGGCAGGTGCTTAACTGACTTAGCCACCCAGTCAGGCACCCCTGACTGCCCTTCTTAAAGGCAACTAAATCCCTTAAAAAGTTGAGATTCAGGTAACATTTTGGTGTGTACATAGCAAAGTCTAAGCCCCATGTGGCTAGTCTGAGGCAGTCTCTTCCCGATGTACTGAATTTAGTAAATACAGGTGGATAAGTGCTGAGCCCAACCAGTATGAGTGAGGTTTACAAAGAGCTCCTGGTTTGTAAAATTCAAGAGGTCGGGTTTTTTTGCCTGTGTGAACGGAGTTATGGAGGGTAAGGACTAATTGCTGAACTGGGCACCAGCTATTTTATAACATACATGTCTTACAAAAGTTACAAATTCTCAAGACTGGAGTTAATGGATACCAGACTGACAAGCATGTACATCTTGGTGGTACATTACGATGCCTCAAAATCTGATGGAATTCTATTTTGCCTGGTATGAGGCAACGGAGCACTTGCAGGAATCTCAGCAGTCTTGGGGGCTCCCAGAGAAACTACATGACTAGATGAAAAAAAAAAATTTTAAGATTTTATTTCCGAGAGAGAAAGCAAAAACATGAACAGGGAGGGGCAGAGGGTGAAGCAGGCTCCCCACTGAACAAGGAGCCAACTGCAGGGCTTGATCCCAGGAAACTGGGATCACGACTTGAGCTGAATAAGGCAGACGCTTAACCAAATGAGCCACCCAAACACCTACCTAGATTAAAATTCTCGAGCAAAAATGAGATGGCCAAGCCTGACTCCTGAAAGTCCCCTCTATCCTTAGCTAAAAGTAACTCAAGTTTCTGACTGAGACCTAGAAGTCATGGGGAGAATTTTTTTTAGCTTTACACCTTAACTTACTTTGTGATAAAATATTACTGTTTTAACATAAGTAAGTTCATTCTAGTTTTATTCCCAAAGGAAATAACTTGAGCTAAGACTACGGTTACCTTAAAACTCTCACTTGTACAAATGTAGTACAAATTGCAAAACACACTATACAGTGGTGTTCAAAGGTCTCATAAATGATTAGAAGATTCTTTTCCAAGGAACCAAAGTTATTAAAAATTTAGTATCTTTAATTTTGCAAGGCAAATGTAATTTCCATTAGAGAAAAAATGTGTAAAAGCTAATTACAATTATCAGTTTTCAAGTAAATTCCTTATCTGTAAAATTAACTATTCAAATTGTTTTTCAACATCACTTTACCCTAAATGTAATCATATACTTATAAAATCTTACACATAACCTAACTTTTCCGATGTTAGCAGTTGGCAGTACACTATAAAATGCAAAGACTAAAAAATTTAGTTAATAAGCACGGTTAAAGTGCCGAAGCTTTTTAAAAGCTGACACTTTGAAAATTCTGGTCCAGGAAACTGTGGCTTCCAACCAAAATGAGCATTAAGCAGGAAATAAAATATACCGTGTAAGTACCCCTGGGTGACACTGTCTGCCTTCAGCTCAGGTCATGATCTCAGGGTCCTAGGATCGAGTCCCACATTGGGCTCCTTGCTCAGGGGGGAGCCTGCTTCTCCCCCTCCCTCTGCTCCTACTCTCTCTCAAATAAATAAAATCTTTAAAAGTAAAATAAAATTTCTCTTCAGTTAATGCTAAAAAAGTTTTTAACTTTGTGGGAAGACTTCAACTCTCTATAGGTAATTTTAAAACTTTGATTTCTAGTAGTTGTATAGTTTCCAAAGAATGCCAACATAAAAGGAAATATAATCCATGCAAATACTCAAGTTTTCCTACCAACACTAAATACTGTATTTTAAAATATACAGGGGATACCTAGGTGGTACAGTTGGTTAAACATCTCTCGATTTTGGCTCAGGTCATGAGATTGAGGCCAGAGTTGGGCTCTGCATTTAGCACAGAATCTGCTTGAGATTCTCTTCCTGCTCATGCTCATTTTCTCGCTCTCTCTCAAAAAAACACCTTTTTAAAAAAAAAAGATTTTATTTATTTATTTATTTGACAGACAAGAGATCACATGTAGGCAGAGAGGCAGGGAAGCAGGCTCCCTGCTGAGCAGAGAGCCCGATGCTGGGCTCGATCCCAGGACCCTGGGATCATGACCTGAGCCGAAGGCAGAGGCTTTATACCACTGAGCCACCCAGGCGCCGCTCCCCCCCTGCTTTTTTTTTTTTTTTCAATAAAGCATGGAAATACAATGCAAGCCTACGATTCACAGCTGGAATGTGCTATAATCTGTCATACGCTGGTCCTTATCAAGAGCCTAATAATCCTATAAAATCACATCCAGCTATTCCACTGGCTCTACTTAAGGCCTTACCCAATATATTAACTTCACTGTATTTTAATATTTGGCTATATTTTCTGATAATCTTAACATCTTTCTCTTTTCATGTAACTGTCTTAACAAGGATCATTAGCCCTATGCAAATCCAATTTGAAAATATATAGGCCGAAAAGTCACCTCACATCTAAAGATTTTATTACAATGTAAAATACACTGCTTCCTAAAGCCCAAGCTAAAATGTCAAAATATTGGAATTACCTTACAAGGTACTTACAAAGAAGATCCAATTACAACTGTGTGTTTTTTAAAATGTTAATATATAATTCTTCTTAAGTTTATTTAGGTAATCTCTACAGCCAACAGAGAGCTCAAACTCAAAACCCTGAAATCATGGGGCGCCTGGGTGGCTAAGTGGGTTAAGCCTCTGCCTTCAGCTCAGGTCATGATCTTGGGGTCCTGGGATCAAGCCCCGCATCAGGCTCTCTGCTCAGCAGGGAGCCTGCTTCTCCCTCCATGTCTGCCTCTCAGAGACTTGTAATCTCTGTCAGATAAATAAATAAAATCTTAAAAAAAAAAAAAAACCCTGAGATCAGTAGCACCCACTCTTCTGAATGAGCCCCCCAGGACTCCCCAAAATGTTAATATATCTTAAATTCTTGATATTCTTGGGATTCCAAAGGCAGTTTTAAAATGGGGGGGGGCAGTGCTGTGAAGTGTGTAAACCTGGCGATTCCCAGACCTGTACCCCTGGGGCTAATACATTATATGTTAATTTAAAAAATAATAAATGAAAAAAAAGGGGGGGAGGTGACAGCTCAGAAAAACAAATGTAAAAGCCGTTGTACAGGGTGATGGACACTGGGGAGGGTATGTGCTATGGTGAGTACTGTGAATTGTGTAAGACTGATGAATTACAGACCTGTACCCCTGAAACAAAGAATACATTATTTAAAAAAAAAAAAAAAAAAAGCTGTCATACAACTAGGGCACCAGGCTGGCTCAGTGGGTACAGCATATGACTCTTGATCTCAGAGTCACAAGTTCAAGCCCCACGTAGGCCGCAGACCTTACTTTAAAAATAATAATAAAACCTTCATACAACTAAAAATAAGAAATGACTCAGTAAAGCCAAACATACACTGAACAGATTTTTTAAAATTTTGCTTTTTAAAGTCACATTTTGTTTTCACTTTAGTCCATAATCTTGGTGTCAATTACTGGTTGTACCCCCAAATTCATAATCAACTTTTTAGGCCATCTACTTAAAAAAAAAAAAAATCAGTGGATACAAAAGCACTACTAGAATTTGCTTCTGTAAGCAATAAAAAATAAACTGGGCTTGTCTAACAAAAACCTGTGCATATAAACATTGAGTCATAACATGAACACACTCTGAAACCAACTTTAGAAATCAGTTATTAGTGTTTGCAACTAACTCTCAAGGTGGACCATTAGAGGAGACTTCCCCTACCCTTAAACAACTAAATGCAGTACTGAGAAAAAAGAAGTAATCAGAACAATTAATTCCAATGCCCCCACAATACCTACTCACCTACCAATACACTTCTGCCCATATACCTTTTCCTTCTCCTTCAGCTTGTATTAACTATGGCTCATCATTTATGCACAAGGGTCTAGGGTGACCATATGAAACTACCATCCAAACTGGCATCTAATATTATTTTCTAAATAGCACTGGAAAAGAAACCTCAAAGAAGTTAAAAGAAAACAGGTTCTTTAGAATTTTTCTTCAAGATTTTATTTATTTGAGAGAGCAAGTGAGAATACAAGTGGGGTAAGGGGCAGCTGACTGGGGAGCCCAGTGCGGGACTCAATCCCAGGACCCCAAGATCATGACCTGGACCAAATGCAAATGATTAACCTACTGAGCCACTCAAGCACCCAGAACCCAGGTTCTTTGTGGAGAAGCTTAATTTCATGCCTTAGAGCATGTAAAAATCATCAGAATGAAGGTTTTCAAAAGCCCTGAGGCAATGTTAAGCCATAAAAGCAGCTCAAAAGGGGCGCCTGGGTATTGCTCAGTCATTAAGCATCTGCCTTCGGCTCAGCGTCCTGGGATGGGGCCTCAGATGGGGCTCCCTGCTCAGGTGGGAGCCTTTTTCTCCCTCTTCCACTCCCCTGGCTTGTGTTCCCTCTCTCGATGTCTCTCTCTCTGCCAAATAAATAAATTAATTAAAATCTTTTAAAAATTACTTTTTATAAGGGCACCGGGGCTGGCTCAGTTGTTAAGCGTCTATTTGCCTTCAGCTCAGATCATGATCCCAGGGTCCTGGGATCTGGTCCTGCATGGCCTCCCTGCTCAGCTGGGGAGTTTGCTTCTCCCTCTTCCACTCCCCCTGCTTGTGTTCCCTCTCTCACTGTCTTTCTCTCTGTCAAATAAATAAATAAAGTCTTAAAAATAATAATAGTAATTTTTTTAAAAAGCAGCTGAAAAGAGGTTCCCACATACCAAATTATGACAAGTTGAGCATCTTTTTTTTTTTTTTTAAAGATTTTATGTATTTGAGAGAGAGAGAGAGAGAGAGAACACACAAGAAAGCACAAATGGGAAGGGGGAGCAGGGAGCCGCTATATAGGGCTCCAACCCAGGACCTGGGATCATGACCTGAGTCTAAGACAGCTGGGTAACCGACTGAGCCACCCAGGCACCCCAAGTTTGAACATCTTTAATACCCGCTTTAATTCTGCCAATCAAAACAAGTTAGGTCTGTGACACTGAGTCCACAGAATGTTTTTAAAGAGCTTGAATTTTTTTAATTCTCTTTTCTTAAAATAACTATTATTATATTGGGTGTGATATTAATTGGAAAAACATACTGCTATAAATATGCTGAACTGGGGTGACTGGGTGGCTCAATGGGTTAAAGCCTCTGCCTTTGGTTCACGTCATGATCTAGGGGTCCTGGGATCGAGCCCCGCGTCAGACTTCCTGCTCATGGGGAGCCTGCTTCCCTTCCTCTCTCTCTGCCTGCCTCTCTGCCTACTTATGATCTCCGTCAAATAAATAAATAAAATCTTTTTAAAAATAAATAAATAAATACACTAAACTGTACGAAAGTTCTTAGGAAAGCACCCACAACTAGTGCAGATAGTTACCTTTAAATAAAGGTGCTGAAAAAAGATTTGCCATGTCTGACCATTCCTTGTCTGTGAATGGGAACAGGGCATACAATTCAAGGAGAGACAATTATCACTGAAATAAGACTGTAAAAAATAAACTAGCCAAGATTTGTAGTAATAATAATAAAAAGCCAGACATAAGTGGTCAGAAGCCTTATAGCTGTCACGATTATTATCTCAAACTACAGAAAAAAAGGAAAAAAGAAACCTACAGAAAAAAAAAAGTATGAGAAGTAGGCTTAAGGTACACATACGTCCTTTTTTTTTTCCTTTTTTAAAGATTTGTTTATTTTGAGAGCACAAGCATGTGCATGTGGTGGGCAGGGGCAGAGGGAGTAACAGACCCCTCAGACTCCACACTGAAAGTGGAGCCCCATGTGAGGTTCAACCCCAGCACCCAAAGATCATGACCTGAGCCAAATCAAGAGCGGGATGCTTAACCAACTGGGCCACCCACACGCCCCTCCTTCTACTCCTCTTATAGCCATTTACTTCAAAACTGATGTCATCTGGCCTCTCTCCTTGCTCTTATGTCCCATTATCTACATCATCACCAACAGCTGTGTGCTCTAGCACTTTGGTCTCTCAACTCCTCTTCTAAATCCTACCCCCACTGCCACTACCCTCATGCTCTCTCCATTACCAGTAGGTCTACCCACCAAACACACTTAAGTCAATGAGATTTTTTTTTAAGATTTATTATTTTTTATGTAATCTCTACACCCAACGTGGGGTTCGAACTCACCACCACGAGATCAAGTCACAGCATCTACAGACTGAGTCAGCCAGGCACCCAGAGACTGAGCTTTCTAAATCCTCAAACTGCCCTAAGGATTTCTTAAATAAAATCTATTGAAGTATTAGCCATAAAGAAAAAGACTGACAAATCTGACATTACAAATTTCTGTTCAAAATAACATAAGCTGGCAAAAGGATGACCCAAGGTAGAAAAAGACTTTGAATCACACACCACTGGCAAAGAACTACAGGAAAAAAAAAAAAAAAAAACAGGCAAAACACTTGGAACACTTAAGTACAAGAGGAAATGTACATGTCCAACATTAAAAGATGCTCAACTTCTTCTTAAAGCTTTCAAGTGACGCTTAGAAAAGTCCAGATGTCTTGGTGGCCCATCAGTTTGTTCGACTGGATCCTGACATACCCTCTTCTTCAAGGGTCCCTTCTCTTCTCTTCCTGTCTATCACAATCTGCAGGACCTTCTTCCTGAACCAGCTTCCTAACACCCCCTTACTCCCTCTGTAGTTGACTCCTGCCTGCCTCTTGGGTCTTATCCTGAAGAGCCAAAAACCTACCCTGACATATATATCCCCCTTCCCCTGACCAAAGCACACAGAACCTATACACTCTGCTTCTGCTCCAAGAATTGCCTTTTTGCTTGTCCTTGAATACAAGGGTGGATCCAAGATCCATAATGCCTAATTCTGTGCCTGGCACAGTAGCAGGTACATGATGTGCATTTGCTGAATGAAGGCCTTTTAGCATGGATGCAGGAATAATCAGTTCACGTAATATACAATAATAATTATGTATAATATAAATTTTATATGATAAATATATATTATAAATAAATAATATATAATATAAATTATATATAATAAATATAATAAACATTATAACACATTTTGCATGTCCCATGAAGAATGATGAAAGAAAAACTATTACGGAGGATGCAAATGTAGGGGAGGAAAAATATCTTCTTTCCAGCCTTCTGAGTTCTTGGCTGAGACCCCCTTAGGAGTAAAAGGTTAATGAGAGAAAACCAAAAAAAAGTTTATGTATATCCCCCTATACACAGGAGATACTAAGGAAAACTGATTAACTCAGAACAAGAGACATCCTTACAAATGGAGGTTTCCTTTATAAACTAAAATCTCCCTTAGAGAGTAACATTGTTACTTCTCATATCTACAGTTTCTCAAAAAGAATGAGCTCAGGGGCTCCTGGGTGGTTCAGTGGGTTAAAGCCTCTGCCTTCAGCTTGGGTCATGATCCCAGGGTCCTGGGATCAAGCCCCGAACTGGGCTTTCTGCTCGTTGGGGAGCCTGCTTCCTCCTCTCTCTCTGCCTGCCTCTCTGCCTGCTTGTGATCGCTATCAAATAAATAAATAAATAAAAAGGGGGGGCTCAGGAGTGGGGGGGGGGGGCTCGGGAGTGCCTGGGTGGCTCAGTCGGTTACTCAGCTGCCTTTCCCTGGGGTCATGATCCCAGGGTCTGGAGCCCCATATCGGGCTCCCTGCTCAGCAAGGAGCCTGCTTCTCCCTCTCCCTCCCTATTCCCCTGCTTGTGCTCCATCAAATAAATAAAATCTTCAAAAAGAAAAAAAAAAAAACCCTCAAAATAATCTGTAAGCCAGAGGCATATCCTACTACTCTTCACACAATTATATAGTTAAACTCACTGCCTGAAAGGGTCACTTAAAGGAAAGTAGTACTGTAATGACACTTAGGGCTTTGGAAAATCTGTAGGACACATAAAACAACACATTCGAATGAGCCTATTCAGAACCACTAACCAACTCTCTGATCTTTAAGGGAGTTCACTTTTTCTTTTTCTTTTCTTTTTTTAAGATTATATTTATTTATTTCACAGAGATCACAAGTAGGCAGAGAGGCAGGCAGAGAGAGAGGGGAGGAAGCAGGCTCCCTGCCGAGCAGAGAGCCCGGACGCGGGACTCGATCCCAGGACCCCGAGATCATGACCCGAGCTGCAGGCAGAGGCTTATCCCACTGAGCCACCCAGGCGCCCAAGGGGAGTTCACTTTTTCTAAACCTGTTTCTTCATCCTTTCAAAGGGCTACCATTATCCTTTGTGCCTAATACAATACCTGGGATACAGAAAATGCGAGCTTTTCAAAATGTCGCCCGCTGCTCCGACAAAAGGCCGGTCACGCCGTGGAACAGTACCGAAGGGCTCCGAGAGAGAGGACACCTCCCGGCAGGCCTCCGCACAATAGCGTCCATCCATCCCTGCCCAGGGCCAGACCACAGCCTTTAGATAGTCTCACTCTCGACTCCGGAAAAGATTGCGGAGCCTCATCCTCCCGTGCAATTGTCAACAAAAGAGACACTATATCATAAAACAGCATCTTTTTCAACTCCGCACAATACTTCCACATATATCAAAATTAATACAGCCTCTAAATTCTTCATTTGTTTTGTTGCACGCTCTGCCTATCTATGGAATGAGCCGGCGGACCCCAGCACTTTCTGCTCCCCCCACCTGCCCCGCCCCGCCCCTGCAACCCTCACGCGGACCAATCAGACTCCTCGGTCCGCGGCGTGACACACCCCCGGTGCACTCAGCTAGTGACCCACCCCCACTCCCACCTCCTGTACAGCCCACAAGGGCTGGCCTAGGGCCCACCGCTCCCAGGGTCGAGGCGCCCGAGGCTCCCAGCCAAACATTCAAGTGCTTCCCGAACCTCTGCTGACCCTCAATTCCCAAACCCAGCTCTCAACAAGGAACCTCCTCCTCGAACCCCTCTCAATGCACGCCGCGCCCCCACAGCCTCTGCGGTACAAGTGTTCATCCTCCCCGAAGGCATTCCTCTTTCCCGCCACCTCTCCCCCGCTGCAGACAGGCACCACCCCTTCTCCCCCGCCCTGCCCCGGTGCGCACCCCGCGCGGAGTGTGCACAGCTCCTTTCTCTTCCTGCCCCACCCCCAACGCTCCCATCTCCCCTTTCTCCTCGCTACCCCGAGCAGTTTGCACTCCTTCTCTAATCCGGCCTTCCACCTGGTGGCACCCTCTTCTTCCTCCAAAGTCTGCGCGTCTCTTCCCCCGCTTTCTTCCCGCAGCCCATTTCCTCCTACCCTGTTTACAGTCTACGCCCCCTAACGCCAAGGCTACAAACTCGGGCCCTGCACCCTTTTAAAGCCAAGTATGCAGCCCCACGTCCTCCGAGCTTAAGGCCTAGCTGCGAACCCCCACAAGCCCTCCAAAGCGAGCGTCCCTTCCCCAGGCCCCCTTCGCCCAGCCGCTGTGCCCCCACCCCCAATTCCCCCCCGTCCCCCGCTACCTGGCGGGGACCGCAGGGGCGGCAGTTCTTCGCAGCCCTCCATTGACGTTCCTCGCCTCCGGCGGCGACGCGGAGCCTGCCAAGGGCCCAGGCCCGGCCTCGCTCCAGGCCGCATCCCCGCCGGGAGAACGGGAGGCCCCGGTAGCGGCAGCGGCACCGCCGCCTTCACCTGAAGCCCTGGCCGAGGACTTATTAGCATTATTCAGCGCTGGCGACTTGGGGAAGAAGCTGTACAGCGTGCTCTGTCGCGACATAGCGACGGCCGGCGAGGACCAACCGCTCTGTCGGACCGAGCGGCTAGACGCACGGAATAAAACGCGCGGCGACTGCTGGCGGGAAATCTGGGGGGAGGCGCGCTGCGCTGGAGGAACACTGGCCCCGGCGGCCAATCGGCAGGCGCCCGGGCGTGCGCGGACGGCGTCGCGGGCGGTGCGCGCCCGGCCCCGCCCCCTCTCGGGCCTCCGGCGACGTGGGGAGGGGGCAGGGCACCCGGGTGCGCGGGGCTCTGGCCGCAGGCGGCGGTGGGGGCGCCTGGCGCGCGCGCTCCGGGGGGCTCACCCGGGCGAAGCCGGCCGCGGAGCCTCGGCCTCGGGACGCCGGCTTTCCCTGAAAGGGAAGGGGGCAGGGACTGCGAGCAGGGGCCGCGCGGTACGGAGAAACGCGCCGCGTGCTGGAGTGGCCCGGCTGCTGGGGTTGGAAAGAAGCCCCTGCGGAGAAAGGCCTTCCCGCGCCAGCATGAAAAATCCTGTGGTTTAAAGCACTTCCGGGGGGGCGGGGTGTGGAGGGGGAGATTCAGGTTTATTCAGCAGTGGATCAGGTCCCCTGTTCATCTTGTATTCTCAGAGCGTTGCCCTTAGCAGGCACTTGACACACTTGCTAAACGGATGCTAAGTGGCAAGCCTTTACCTGTTTATAATAAAACCTGCCAGCTACACAGAGCTTTCCAATTATTTCACATAGATTAATTAAATCTGCTCACAGAGCTTTCCATTTATTTTACAGATTAATTAAATCTGCTCAAGAACTGTGAGGGAAGTACTTAAGGTTCACAGTTCCTTATCTGAGCCTTGCCGACCAGGTGTGTCTCAGGATGCAGGGTTTTTCAGATTTGGAAGGAGAACAGGGGTTGACTAAAGTTCCTATTCTCCATATTCAAAAAAGAAATAGGAAGACTGGCAGTTCTTTGGCCTTGATCCCCAACTGTGAATAGGCAACTGGAATCTAGAATCCTGGAAACCAAACCTAATCACCAACAGCTGTGCTTTGGTAAAAACTTAAATTTAAGATCAACTCTTTGCTTTGTTCAGGGAGGTAGTGTTCTGCCACAAGTTCTCCTTTGCTAGGCAAGAAAAAAAAAAAAAAGCATTGTTTCAGATATATTTTGAGAGGTGCTGTCTTCCCTTTATGGGTACAATATGCGACACCCCCAGAGATTCTGCGGCAACACCCTGCAATCAATATTTCTGTACCAAAACCCATTTATTTGCAGTAGTGGGATAAATATGAACTACCAATAACCTCATGTAAACTCAGGTCAAAACTTGCTACCAAATGAGTTTGTCACAAAACTTTTGGTTTTCAGAGATTTTTGCATATCAGAGTTGCAGGTAAGGGATTGTTGACCTGTATTATATCTCTATGGCTGTAAAAACTAAGGTACATGTGGGTCAAGTAATGTGCCCAAATCAAACAGCTAGAAAGTGATGGAGTAGAAATTTTAATCCTGGGAAGCTGTTTCTGCAGTCTTGTGTTATTAACAGAAATGCTACACTGCCTTCAATTTAACATCATGTTATTTCACTTAATCCTCACAACTTTGGATTAGGTTGAACTGTATGAAATTGCCAATATTGAACCCTTTTTTTAACAATTTTATTTATTTGACAGAGAAATCACAAGTAGGCAGCGAGGCAAGCAGAGAGAGAGGGGAAAGCAAGTTCCCTGCTGAGCAGAGAGCCTGATGTAGGGCTCCATCCCAAGACCCTGAGATCATGACCTGAGCCAAAGGCAGAGGCTTAACCCATTGAGCCACCCAGGTGCCCTAATACTGAACCCTTTTTTGAAGTATGAAAATCTTGTTTCATTTGGTTCAACTTATCATTATTATTGCTTTACCAAAAGGAAAAAGAGGCTCAGAGCGAATGAGCCAATTATGAGACAGAAGTGCCAGTGATCTTAGATCAAGAGCTGGGCTCCATCCCAACCTACCAGCCAGGTAACTGAGCGATTTTACTTCTCTGAACTTGTTTCTTCATTGTTATTGAGCACGATACTAACTTCGGGCTGAATTCTGGAGGCTACAGTTAGAGGTCTCCCACAAACTAAATTAAGAGTTTAAAAAGTAAGAAGTCACACATTTAGAATCATCAAACACAATTTTTTGGTAGGTGAGATCACCTAGCCATCTCCAGAAGACACATACTGTTTCTAAATATAAATGAATGAAGAACACCCAAATAAGAACAAACAGAAATGAGCTACTTACCCAGAGCTTGCTACAGCAAGGGAGTCAGCTACCATCATTGGGCAGCAATTCTAGGACAGGCTAAGGAGTAGGAAAGCTTTATAGTGAACAAAGGGGAAGGCTTCAAGTGTGCACTGATTGGAAGTAGTTGGCATGGGGAAGCTAGAGTTGGGCTAACTAGAAGTAGAGCATCCTTCGTGATTGACTTGGGAAGCATATTTAGTTTGCTCTGATTGGTCCTGAGTTGGAAGAGGTGACCAAAAAAATAAAGAAGCTGACTGGTCATTCACCAAGTCCTGACGGTTGAGCCAATCGCCTCAGAGATCATGGGTTCCTGCAGAGGCTGTGGTTTGGTTTCTCAGTCTGCAGCACCCAGCTCAGGAAGTCAACCATATCTGCAGCAACCAGTCCCGGGAGCCAAACGACATCCCCTACAGCCTTTGAATCCCTGCCAAATGTAAATGGTGGTGACTGACTCCCTTCCTATAGCAAACTGAATAGTGTTTGCTTGTTCTCATCTGGGTGGTCCTAACTATTTCCACGTGCCTGATGAAAGAACCTTCCAGGCCAAGGGAACAGTTCCTAAGTGAAGAGAAAACACCTTGAGTTTGTGGCCGGATTGGCTAGAGATTATGCTGGGAGGAGCAGCTGCCCTGTGAAGTCAGGGCAGAAAGGCAAGTCCGGAACTTTTGGCTTTGACTCTGAACTGAGGAGCCATTGCAGATTTTGAGCAGACCAGGGTCCTGATGGGATGCAGACTGCTGTGTTGATAATACAGTGCAGTCTAATGAACAGCAACCCAATTCAACTCTATTGTTCTCAACAGAAGAAAGTATGGAAATAGGGAGGGCATGGTCTGCACAGTCCAAGAGAAAAAGAGCCAGAAGAGCATGAGAAATTAGTGGTATTTATATCCAAAGTTGTGGATGTATTTACTGCGGGATAACTCATGAGGGGGGCAGGGTGAGATGTCCCTCAAGAGTTCATCATGTGTGCTCTGCACCTGTGCTCCACAAGCTCACGCACCTCGCACCTCCTCCAGCAGAGTCCTTACTGTGTGCTCTGCTACTGGTGTTGGCATAAGGGATGTGAATGGGATGGGCACTTCCAGAGGAGGTGGAGACTAATGGGGAAAACAAGCCGGGTCCCAGCGGACTTGTAGATTAGGTTACATCCTTTTTGATAGGGATTTAGTCTAGGACCATGGTTCCCAAACCTGGCAGCAAGGCATCCCAGAGAACCGAGGCTTACATCCCAGAGAACTCAGCAAAGGCAGAAGCTTAACACACTGAGCCACCGAGGTGCCCCAACAAGAGCAAATTCACAGGGGCAAAGGGGTAATTTAAATTTTCAAGGGAGGGCGCCTGGGTGGCTCAGTGGGTTAAGCCGCTGCCTTCGGCTCAGGTCATGATCTCAGGGTCCTGGGATCGAGTCCCGCATCGGGCTCTCTGCTCAGCAGGGAGCCTGCTTCCTCCTCTCTCTCTCTCTCTCTGCCTGCCTCTCTGCCTACTTGTGATCTCTCTCTGTCAAATAAAAAAAAAATAAAAAATCTTTAAATTTTCAAGGGAAACTCAGCAACATCTGTCGGACTCCATGCAAAACTACTAACTTCAGGTAGTTCACAGTTTGAGCCTTCAATCATGTTAGATTGCTTGTGGCAGTATTACTGGGGAGGGAAAACAACATTTTCTCTACCTTCTCAGGTTCACTACTTGGGAATCTGTGAATTTAACTGACAAAAGGCAGATGAGCAAGAGAAAAGAAACCAAACGTTTATATTTTGTGCACAGTCTGAATACACCGGGGATAAGTAACAGAGAAGCGTTTAGCGTTTTGGGTTTATATGTCTAACTCAGGGGAGGAAAAGAGAGGAAGAAGAACAAATGGTTTCCTTAGGAAAGACAAGTGGGGGAGGGGTGGTGCCCGGCTGGCTCAGTCCGTAGAGCTTGGGATTCATGATCTCACGGTTGTAAATTCAAGCCCCATGTTAGTGTAGACTCCTTAAAAATAAATTAAACTTTAAGGGCACCTGAGTGTCTCAGTTGGTTAAGTGACTGCCTTCAGTTCAGGTCATGATCCCAGGGTCATGGAATCGAGTCCCACGTTGGGGAGCCTCTCTCTCTGCAGCTTCTCCCCCTGCTTGTACTCTCCCTCTCGCTCTCTGTCAAATAAATAAAGTCTAAGAAAAAAAAAAAGGAAAGACAAATGGGTTTTTACAAAACAAACAGGATACAAAAAAGTTTGTGGTAATTGTTTATGCAGGTACAAGTGTTCTTTTCATGGTCTTGAAACTCCCCAGGAGTACGAATTTATGACAGCTTCATTTCTCAGAAGTTGCTGCTTTTTTTTTTTTTTTTTTTAGATTTTATTTATTTATTTGAGAGAGCAAGCCAATGTTCTTTTGATCAGAAGGTGGAGGAGGGGCAGAGGGAGAAGCAGACTGCCCATTGAGCAGGGAGCCTGACAGGGGGCTCAACAGGTGGCTCCACGGGGACCTCCACATGGGGCTCCATCCCAGGACCCCAACGCTATGACCTAAGCCTTAGTCAAGATGCTTTTTTTTTTTTTTAAAGATTTTATTTATTTATTTGTAAGAGAGAGAGTGAGAGCGAGCACAGGCAGTCAGAGTGGAAGGCAGAGTCAGAGGGAGAAGCAGGCTCCCTGCAGAGCAAGTAGCCCGATGTGGGACTCGATCCCAGGATGCTGGGATCATGACCTGAGCCGAAGGCAGCTGCTTAACCAACTGAGCCACCCAGGCGTCCCCTTAGTCAAGATGCTTAACCAGCTAAGCCACCCTAGTACCCCAGAAGTTGGTGCTTTTAGTCAGATATAGGAAATTCCAAGAAAGCGTCTTTCTGCATCTATTGAATCTCACATGTGTTCAGCTTAAAATATTTATACAAATTCTGGGTTTTGAGTGGATCCCCACACATCCTATCTTTGTGAAATTGAGGTTTTGGTGATTTCTGTGATAAAAAAGCAAGTACCATGTGTTACAAAAAGAAACAAGAGGCCCAAAATGGAATTTCTTGGGCCAGGCAAAGTCACCAAACCAGGGCTTGATACTTAACCTAACTGCAGTTTCAAACTTCTCCAGAAATTAAGTTTCAACCTATCAATCAGAAATTTTCTTTCTTTCTTCTTTTTTTAAGTTTTATTTTTATTTAAGTAAAGTCAACACCCAACTTAGGGCTTGAACTCACAACCCCGAGACCAAGAGTCACACATTCCTTCAAAAGAGCCAGCCAGGCCCCCAGGAGTCTTCTACTAAGCACCAATGAGGTAATTTGCCTCATGGGCCCTCTCCATTCCCACCCACCCAAGGAAGAAAGTAATCTGCACCCTTAGGCCCACTGCCCTTCCCCCTAAGGCAAAATGGTCTTGCCTGAAGCAATCCTTCCTTTTGCTGCTAACTTACTTGCTCCAACTCCTTCCTTGGAAACACTTCCATTTTGTCCACCTCCTGGGAGCACCCCTCTACTTGCTAGACAGGGTGCTGCCCATTTCATGAACCATTTAATAAAGCCAATTAGATCTTCAAATTTACTTGCTTGAATTAAAAAATAAAAATAATTTCACTTTTAAATAAACTCTATGCCCAACGTGGGGCTTGAACACAACCCTGAGATCAAGAGTCATACGTCCTGCAGACTGAGCCAGCCAGGTGCCCCAGATTTTTGTTTTTTAGCATGTGAGAAAAATTAATGTAGAATGAGGGTGATGGTGTCCAAATCTGACCCCAGAGTTTGAGAAGTTATAGTGCCCAAGCGGTACACATCCCATTACTAGGTATAGGTTATTTAAGAATGAAGTACAAGTGACACCTGGGGGGCTCAGTGGTTAAGCATCTGCCTTCGAGGGTCCTGGGATCGAGCCTGCATCTGGCTCCCTACTCCTCGGGAAGCCTGCTTCTCCCTCCCCCACTCCCCCTGCTTGTGTTTCTTCTCTTGCCCTGTGTCTCTGTCTGTCAAATAAATAAATAAAATCTAAAAAAAAAAAAAAAGAGTCTGCCTTCAGCTCAGGTCATAGTTCTGGGATTGAGTCCCCCATCGCATCCCTTGCTCAGTGGGGATCCTGTTTCTCCTTCTGCCTGCTACTCCCCCTGCTTGTGCTCTCTCTCTCTCTTTCTGACAAATAAATAAAACATTTTTTAAAAGAATTTAATATGATTTTTAAAATTTATGGATTTTAATTATTTATATATTATTTATTTTTCAAATATCTATGAAACTGTTAGGACATGAATCCTTATGGTGTATGGACATAAAACTTAATAAATGGAACTGCTAGGTATTTCTTTTGAACAGGGCATGGGGGGGCAGGGGACAGTGGCGTTGAAGACAGTCCTGAGATATAACCAGCACCAGAGGTTTAGGACCTAGTGGTGACCTATTAGGACCAAGTGGCTCTGCCCTTGAGCTCTGTGCTCAGACTTGATGCTTCTGATTCTCCTTATTAACTGCAGGCCTTTCTGGGCCTCTGTTTCCTCACCTATTAAATGGCAATTATGATAAGAGGATGCCCTATATGGGGTGTGATGAGGATTGAGTGATATGACACAGCGAAGCCTTCAGCCACAGCAGGAACCTCAGATAAATGAGCTTTTTATAGAGAGAAAGCGCTGAGGATTTTCCAGAAGAATGTAATGCTCTGTGCTCCCTTTCTGCCCATCCCAGGAACAGACTGACTCAACATCCCTGCCTCTGTCTTGGGCTTTGGGACGTAAAGTCAGGTCCTAGCCCAGTGACTCTGTGATCACCAGAGACTTGCCTGTAGCCTGGCAAAGAGGTTTCTTGAGCCAGTGGCAAGAAAGGAGAATCCATAGCACAACAGGAACTGTGGGGCAGCTCGTCCAACAAAGGAGAACCAACAGTTGATATGGCGGGGTGGGGCGGGGCAGTGGGTGTGGGTTAGTTGACATTCACCTGAAGCTGTCATTGGATGCGCTCAAAGCAAAGTCAAAATCTAGACTGCAAAATGGACCCAAGGCCGCGTTTCCTGGGAAACCACTAAGTTAAGAGAGATGTAAAACAGTGTGTCCAAAAAGCCCTTCTCTAATGCTGTCCACCTGGGCTGTAAGGTGAAGTTGCTTCTCTGGGTGAGAGTGAATTAGACACTCCAGACAAGAATGGGATGTTTTGTGTTTGCTGATACAATTTCAAAGAGCCAAGTTTCTGCTGGCCTATGAATTTAGAGAACAAGATCTCTCAGTGCCAAAGTCATTGCTAGACCCTCCCCCGTGTAGCTGAGGCTTGGCTTTTGAAGAAATGGTGTTTCCTCTCCAACTTTGTAGCTGGCTTCATCTCTGTCGCCCCTGCCCCATGAATGGCAGGGCAGATTTTCCACATCTCATTCCTTGCTCATTTTTACTTTCTCAACCCCCAGAAATAAAGGAGGTGAGGAACTCTGTGGCAGCCCGATGGGAGACAGAAGCTCCAGTCTGTCTTTCAGGCAGCAAGGGGGCTGACATCAAAGGCACCTGTGCACTCCTCCAAGTGCCCAAGGTGTGGGAGAGGTGCTAGAGTGACTCAGGACAGGGCCTAGACTCCCGTGGGGAGAGAGAGCAGGCAGCTCTCTGATCCTCCCACCTGGAACAGCAGTGCAGGGAGGTCTGGCCCAGGCCCTCCCTGGTCCGCAGAGCCATCTGGTTAGATGGCTTTTCCAATAACTAGAGAGGCCCTAGTATGTTTCAGAGGACCTATCTCCAGAGTCTGGCCCCAGCCTCCCTCCCCAGCGGACTGTCCTCTGCCTTCATTGTGCACTGATCCACCTTGGGGACCCTACACAGAAGTCATGGCTGCCTGAGCAGATGCCTTACACTTGAGCCTCAGTCTCCTGATCTAATCAGTGGGGATCAGCTCATCCCTACCTCCTAGAACTATTGGGAAGATGCAATGAGATAAAGTCAACAGACTCCTGAGCACATAAATACCAGTCCCTTCCTCCCACAACCTTCTTAGCCCCTGCCCACATCTCTTCACCAATCCCAATCCCCAAAACTTTTGTCAGCTCACCTGAAGTCCTCACCCACCTCTGAACACTGTCTTCCCAACAGGAGAGCTGCAGTTTCAAATAATAGCTTCTTTGGGTCGCAGCCCTGAGCATCGATCGGTTTGTGAGCTGTGGGGCAGACAGCTGTGGCCTGCGTCTGAGCCTTGTACTATGTGCCCTGGCTTGTCTCTTGCCGTTTCATGGGGAGCTGCAGAATGGTGGAACCGGATGAGCCCTGTGGGGACCCGCTTGGGACCCCAGAATTGGCATAAAGATTATTTTAAGCTGAAGACATTTGAGATTCAGCAGACAGGAAAAAAATGTCTTCTAGAACCTCTTACGTGAATAAAAGCAGAAACTCCTGAGAATTAAGGATGGCCATAAATTACCTCTTTGGTGTGGGTCTGCTCCTAGGAGACAGACTGAGAGCAAACATGCTCTTAGGTCCCCCCCACCCCAGGGAAGTTTTTTGGTTCTGAAGACAGAGAGACCACAGGCACCAGCTTAAACAAATATCATGGCAGACTTTATCTCATCTGTTCTCCTAAAATTCATTTGTCTTTCCTAAAGAGATTTATTTGCTCTTCCCTTAGGAGCCTTTTCTCCTCCTCCCTTTTTCCTACTAAATTAGATATGAAAGCTCCAAATTCTAACCACCCCTTTGAGTTACTCACTGAGCACTCCCACGTGTGTGCGTGTGTGCCTGACGTGTGTAGAAACCAGCTCTGTCTGTTCTCTTGCTAACCTGTCTTTCGTCAGTTTAATTGCAGGTTCCATTCACTTACCAGATGTAGAGGAAAAGTTTCCTCTTCCTAACACAGATTCTCTCCTTCACCAAATTTAGACAGGCTCTTCTGTACTCCCTCAACTAGGCCCTGACTTTTTGACTTCCTGTGCATCTCTGCACTACCCAGTTTTAGCAAGAATCTTCCAAATAGGTTTAGAGAAAATCCTCCACTGCTGGTCTGACCACCGTTAATATCTTTTCACTCTGGTCTGCTTTCAGCAAAAATCCTGCCAGGTCAGTTTAGCAAAGAAGTACCCTGTCTCTAAGTAATTTTCTATCCACTGACCACCCCCTGTTCCTTGGCAATAAATCCCTACTTTTCCTTACTGCATTCAGAACTGAGCATGATCTCTCTTCCCTACTGCAAAACCCCACTGTAATAGCCCCTCTTGAATAGTCTGCCTTAACATCTTCAATAAGTGTCGTACATGATTCTTTCTTTAACACCCCCTTCCCCCACCCAAAGCCCTTATCATCTGGGCCAACCCCTCACTGTATGTAAGGAGAAACTGAGAAGTTGGGAAATTAAACAAGAGAGGGAATAGAAGGGGTGCCTGGATGGTTCAGTTGGTTAAGCATCTGTCTTCCACTCAGGTCATGATCTCAGGGTCCTGGGATAGAGCCCTGCATTGGGCCTCGCTTTGAGCCCTGGGGTCCAGACTTACCACTATCCAGCCCTGTGACCTCAGACAGGTCACTTCACTTATCTGTGTTGGAAACAAGAGGCACATCGATAACATGGGCAAATAACAATACCCATCTCACAAGACCCATCTCTCATGTTGTGAGAATCAAATGAGTTACACAACTGTCCAGCAGAATAAGCACTATATAGTAATTTTTTTTTAAGGTGCTTGCTTGAGGATACCCAGTTAGTAAATGAGAACTGAAATGAACACAATTTCCTGTCCCCATGTTAAACAATACCAGGACCAAGCAAAAATAATTCAGCTGTTTGCTCCAGGAAATACCTGCTACTAAAGGATAAGATTGTAAACTAACTAAGTGGTTGACTGATCAAGACTACTGATGCAGGCAGGCTGGGTCTGAGAGGGGGTCTGGGGGTCCTAGCCAAGAGGACTCCTAGCTTCTTAAAAGAGGGAAAGAGGGAAATCAGACATGAGTCAGCAAAACTGATCTATCTACCTGTCTATCTATAGAGAGAGATGGCAATGGATAGCCAGAGCATCCAGGAGCCTTGTCTTTGCTTAGGGTGTGGGGTTTTTATTGGTTATTGTGGTCTGGTGCATACGTCCTGGTAGGCATTCAGCAACTGGTCAGAACAAGGACATGGTCCAGGTGTCCTTTGTAAATCATTCATTCCCTGAAGCCAGGGGTCTTGGCATCAAGATGTTTGGAGTGAGAGATCTTAGAGAACATTTATGACCCTTCTGCACCTTCACTCTTTAGATTTATCCATCATGCTAGAAGACTCCAAAGATAGCATTATCTCTTGGTCCCTTATGAGGAGGACATAGGCTGTTTGCATTACAAGGCATGTGTACAGTGGAGTGGGGGGCAGGCCCCAGCAAGAATAGAAGCTGGAGTGAAGGGAGGGGAAAAAATGGCTTTTGAAAATGGGGTCCAGGGCACCTGGGTGGCTCAGTGGGTTAAGCTGCTGCCTTCGGCTCAGGTCATGATCTCAGGGTCTTGGGATCGAGTCCCGCATCGGGCTCCCTGCTCAGCAGGGAGCCTGCTTCCCTCTCTCTCTCTGCCTGCCTCTCTGTCTACTGTGATCTCTCTCTGTCAAATAAATAAATAAAATCTTAAAAAAAAAAAAAAAAAAAAGAAAATGGGGTCCATACAGTTTCATTGGTGCACTACAGCTTGTTCACGAAGACTCTTTCAAGATCCTTGCTTTCAGCACCCACCAATCCTTTAAGTCCTAAATTCTGCCTCACCCAACCACTTTCCTCCCTTGTAAGACCCAACCTCGAAAGACTTCTTTCTGGAGTTCTAAAGCCATATATCCCACTGCCTGGCTATCTCAGAGGCATCTCACTCCTCAACATAGTCAAAGTGGAGCTCTTGAACCCTCCTCCCAGCCTGTCCTCTGCCGCTTCTCCATCGCAGTGAGTGGCATCTCCGTGCACAACCAGTTGCTCCAGCCAGAAACCTGGATACCTCCCCTCCCTTATTCACCACATCCAAAGCCTCAGCAGCTTCCGCCAGCTCTACCTCCAAACACAACACAAAGCTGTCCCCTCCCTTCTCTCCACTACTGGTGCTGTCCTCCTAACTGGTCTCCCTAACATTCACCCATTCCCCCGGCAACAGCCAGAGTCACCTTTTAAAGGCACAAATCATGTCTGGCTGCAAACCCCCCAACACACACATGTGTGTGCACACGAGCACGCACACACACACACAGCTGGAACATTCCCAGCACTTACTGCGTGGCCCTCATCTGGTCCTTTCAAGATGGATGCCCTCTGGGTCATAGATGCCATTCCCCAATCAGATTGGAGATGCCCGAGAACTAGAGCCCAGCACTGGACGGGCCTCACAGTCTGCTGAGGTCATGCTGAATGACCAATCTTCTTCCAGGCCGGCCTTCCTGTGGCCATTTTGGTTCCTGATGCTTGACATCTCTGCCTTCAGTCTGTGTGCACACTGCTGCTTCTCCCTGTTGGCTTTCCTCCACTTAGCTCTTCCTTCCTTATTTTTCAGGAAGTTGCCCTGCCCCTCCAGGCAGAGCTGGGTGGCTTTCTGAGCTCCCACTACAGCCTCCTGACCTGTTACAGTCTCTCCCTCCCGCTAGGCTGCAAGAGCCTGGAGGGTCTGGGTGTCCAGCTGTGCATGTCCTGTCACTGCTCCTACATGTTTGATGCTGCAGAGGAGAGGCTGGCTTTGGCATGCTGCTACCCCAGCAAAACACACAACCTCATAACAGGCTGTTTGCGATGGTATGGTTTGGGTAAAGCACAATCGGTGTTAGACGGTAATGAAGCAGGCGAGAGTAAGCAGTCGTAAGTGAAGGGACCAGGAGATGGCACCTCAAAATGTGTCACTTTGCCATAAGGATGCTTTTGAGCTGAAGACAGCTGAGAATCAACAGATACAGGAAGAGTTCTCTGTCCTCACCTTAATTCACCTAGAAGTAGGGGCATCCGTTTTCCTAGAGAAGGTGTCCCCTTCTCCTGGACCAAGAGTTAACTCTTACCATCAGAGACAGGATTAGCATGAAGAAGAATCTGCATACACAAAACTTACTGAAATAACTGGTATCTTCTAGTAGCTTCCCCCACGTATTTCTACATCACTACCCTACTCATCCCTTCAAGCCCAAACCCTCTTTCCTTTGTTAAAATGGTATTGAAACCTGGGACTCAAACACTTTTCTGAATTTTACTTCTTTTCTGGGAACACCCATGCATGCAAATATTAATACAAATGGTGTGTCTTTTCTCCTGTTAATCTGTCTTTTGTTAGTTTAATTTGCAGCCCCGCCCCCCATCCCGGGACTTAACCTAAGAAAAGTTTTCCCTCAAGGCACTACCCTTAGGCCTAAAAGGGCAAGGAAAAGAGCCTTCCCAGAACTGAAACTGCAGCTGTAGGAAAGAGCCTCCACAGCTGTGGCCTCAGGTAGAGAAACACCGCCACAGCTAACCCTCCAGCAGTGGGGAGAGTGGGAGGCAACTCCCTCCCCCCATCTCTTGCTAGTGACCCTCCCCTCCTGACTGACAAAAATCTGAAGCCTGAGGGCAAGGGAGCCTTGGTGAAGCAGTTAGCCGGTGGCCTCTGAGTAGGGAGGAGGTAGGTGGAGAATACAAATGGAAGGAAGGAGAATGAGCCTAACAGGCACTGGAGCAGCGCCTCTCTGAAGTTCTCTAGGGCCCTGGGCTGCACGCAGAGATCCAAATGAGCCCTGCCTGTGACACCTGTAGGGCCACACACACAAAAAAGTAGGACAAGTCGGCTGGGTCCAGTCAGCAGGGGGCCCCTTGGAAGATGTCCTCACCACCACCCCCAAGATATTCTGGCCTCTGCAGTCCTCAGAGGAAAGGGTCAGCAAGTGGGCTTCCTTGGGGCCGGGGTGGAAGCCACTCTGGGTGCTGGGGGGCTGTTTTTTGTCCAGGACTGCCACCTCAGCATCCCTGAGGAAGGGGGGCCCTACCTGGCCCGTGTTTGTGACCTTCAGAACTTGTGACCTGGCAGAACATCCTGCCACCGAGCAAGACACAGTGAAAATCTGGGGGAGAAATGCGTCTCCAGGGGAGGGCATATGGACCCTCTGAACACAAGCACATACACTAAAAAAGGTAACTCCGGAGCTTCGCCCTGGAAATGGACTCCCCGAAACTGGTTTTCATCCTGAGCTCCGCTCGGGTGCTGCCCTCGGTTAGGATTCGACTCCCGCATGTTGGAGTGGGCAGGGGCGTCAGGGGACCGGTGGGCAGCATGGAGAAGGGGCAAGAATTTCAGCAGTTCTCCTTTGGGCCCTGGAAGATGTAGGAGTTTGAGGATCGGCTCTTTGCAGGCCAGCCGCCTGGGGGCGATAGAGCGGCCGCCCCGAGCGGGGAGCGGACATGCAGTCCAGCCGAATGGATTCAGAAAGCTCGCCGGTGCTCTGAGGCTGGCCCGCCACGCTTGCCCACTGTCGCCGGGTGCGTTCGGCTCTCGGTAGAGGTCAGAACCCAGAACAGATGTCCGCCGCTAAAGGCCAGGGCCCCACCGCCGCGTCCGGGCTGCTGGGGCTGCAGGGCGGCGCGCGGCCACCAGGGGTCACTCTTCGCCAGTCGCTCAAACCAGGGATCCTGCGCGGGATTTACCCCGACCTCCTCCGCAGCCGCCTCTCCCTGCGCTCCCAGGCCTGGCCCCCATCCATCGATTCGGTGCCAGCACCCCAGACCCCTTGCCTTGCGCCCGTGGGGCCAGAGAAGGGGTGCTCGGTGAAGTAGGGTCACCAGGTGAAATACAGAACGCCTAATTAAATTTGAATTTCAAATAGACGACACTTCTTGAGTGAGAGCTAACACAATAGGTTAGCAGAATTTGGCTACCTCATTTGGAGTCAGACCCTTGCATTCAGATTCCAGCCTCACTATTCACCGAGTGACAGGAGCAACGCTCTTCACTTCTCTGAGCCTGTTTCCTTGTGTATAAAATGGGCAATGATACTGACTCACAGAGTAATGTGAAGTCTGTCGTTTCAACTAAGGGTTCAAAACACGGCAGCATGTTCTCATTTCTCAGAAGCTATTGGTTCCTGACTGTAGAGATACAGTGTCTTCTAGCTAAAAGCTGACCAGAAGGGGAGACTTACAGGAGACCAAAGACAGCCGGAGGGGAGAGGCAGGAGCAGGAGTCTGAACTGGACCCCCAAGGTCCGAACTGAGACCATCAACACCCACCAGGCTTACAATCCACGTGAACATGACTTTATTCATCCACTGTCTTTATTAACTGACTTACTATTATAGGAAACTCTTGCCAAAGACGGTAAAAGTTGCAAATAATTTTATTGTTCATTCCAGGAACTTCCTGGAAAGATCATTTAAATTTAAGTCCCTCTCTCCCTGCCCGCAACCCTGGAAACATTTTTGGTTTTCACTGTTGCAGAGGGAGGGGCTCCTGGCATCTAGTGGGTACTGGCCAGAGATTCTGTTAATATCCTACGATGCACAGGACAACCACAGGGAATTATTTAGCCCCAAACGTCAAAAGCGCCAAGGTTAAGAAACTTCTGATTTAAATGAACATCAGGAGCGCCTGGGTGGCTCAGTGGGTTAAAGCCTCTGCCTTAGGCTCAGGTCATGATCCCAGGGTTCTGGGATCCAGCCTGGCATCAGGCTCTCCGCTCAGCGGGGAGCTCAGTGGGGAGCCTATTTCCCCCTCTCTCTGCCTACTTGTGATCTCTGTCAAATAAATAAACAAGATCTTAAAAAATAAAATGAACATCAAACTGTACGATTCTTCAACAGGGAACAACAAGAGACTGTTTATTTCCCAAGACTCTTCAAAATCTTTGCCTCCAAACCCTTGCCTTGCTGGGTGCATCCATCCTAAATCCTTTAACGTGACTCTCTTACCCAGTTCTAAGCAAGTCGCTGAACTGAAATAGCCACTTTAAACCAGCCTTGGCCCTTCTTCCTCCAAGATGCTCCTAAGACCACAGTCTTAGGAAACTATTGATTGGCTATAGCTTAAAGCCTAGTTGGCTATTTGTGATTGGTAGTGTTCTGCCTTGTCATGTTGAGAACAAACTTAACTTTGACCATTTTTTTTAAAAGATTTTATTTATTTATTTGACAGAGAGAGATCACAAGTAGGTAGAGAGGCAGGCAGAGAGAGAGGAAGGGAAGCAGGCTCCCTGCTGAGCAGAGAGCCCGATGCGGGACTCCATCCCAGGACCCTGAGATCATGACCTGAGCCGAAGGCAGCGGCTTAACCCACTGAGCCACCCAGGCGCCCTAACTTTGACCATTTTGATGGTCATTTCAAGGAGCAGGTGTCCCACAGGCCCTTCCCCTGCCTCACCATGTTGTAAGCCGAGTGGCTCAGGGGTCTCCATTCCTGTGTGGGAGGGGGAGGAGGGTAGGGATCCAGCCCTGGGTCTCTGGGGACGGGTTCAATACCCCCGTACCCCTGAGTGGGCACGCCCATCATGTAGCCTCCCATCTCCCCTCTGGCCTGCTCCTATGTTCAGACTGTGCAGACCCACCCAGATTCAGACTGACATACAGGAGACCTGGGTTCTCTCTCTCTGACTCTCCAGTTAGCCCTGGGGACAGCTCTGGAGGTTTTTCGTTATCTGATGAGACATAAAGTGCAAGGCACTCTGAAGATAACAGAAGCAAGGAATGGCCCTCATCCTTCATCAAGTGAGTTCCAACTCCCTGGCCTGTCAAGTTTTAAAATGACTGAAAGAGAAAAGGAAAAAAGAAGTAAAAAAGAGGAGCAGCCATTCTCAACAACGGAGGTACCCAGTTCCCAACACCTGTTAACATTGGTCATGTTTTCTTGTAGCCTTTTACTTATGCATGTAACCTATGATCATAGCCCCTACAGTGTCACCCTCTTTTGTTCACAAAGGGCTTATATGAGAAAACTCAAATCGAAGTCTGCAAAGGCCTCAAGGTTACAATGTTGTAACCTAAGGACAATCACAAACAGCCCAGTCCACTAGGCTTTAAGCTACAGCCAATCAACAGTCTCCTTACTTTCCTTCTGCCTTTTCTCCATAAGGTGTCTCCCTGAGTTCTCATCCATGGGGTCTCCAAACTACTTCCAGTTTGGAGCTTCCAAATTCCGAATAATTTTTGCTCAAATAAATCTTAAAAAATTTAAATATGCCTCAGTTTATCTTTTTTAAAAGGATTTTTTAATTACTTGAGAGAGAGTGCGGAGAACACGAAAGGGGAGAGGGAAGCAGTAGGAGAGGGAGAAGCAGGATCCCCACTGAGCAGGGCTCAATCTCAGGACCCTGGTATTATTGATGAAGTTCTAGAACCTAGGTGAGGTTCGATGGGCTGAGGTCCGGAGCCGATGACCAAGAAAGAATACTTGAGACATCTTTGGTGCAAAATGGTGGTTTATTAAAGCACGGGGACAGGACCCGTGGGCAGGAAGAGCTGCTGCCCCGAGTTGTGAGGGATGGCAGGTTATGTACCCTGCGGTTGGGGGAAGGGGAGGGGAAGGGAGGTTTCAGTGGAGTTTTCATATGCTAAAGAGGGCCTACAAGGTGCCAGAATGTCTGAGGCCTACCTGAGGCCTTGCCCTTGCAGCTTGATCATGTTGTCTTTAGACCAGCCATTAACATTAAGACAGTTGGGAGACTTTTTGGTGGGGTGTCACAATCCTGCTATCAATCGTCTTTGTTAGTGAGATTTAGGACATTTGTAAGCCAAGGGAGACTCCTGTCTAGCAGGATTGTGAGCTCTGCAAGTTAACTATTTGCTTATTGTCCATGGCCGTCAGGGCTGCCTGAGGGATGCTACACAAATGACAGAGGGGGAGCGGATGGAGAGGGGGGTGCAAGGCGCCAGCTTTGCTTTGTCTTCAGCCAGCTTCGTGCTCCCTCATCATTATTACCTGAGATGAAGGCAGATACTTAACTCACAGAGTCACCCAGGCATCCCTCAGTTTACCTTTTAACAAGGTCAATGGCTTCAAAATATTGCATCAGGTAGATATAACCTAGTGTTTACTTAAGAATTCTCCTATGACCGGGTACTGCTATTTTTTTACTATTATAAATAATACTGCAATGAACATTTTTTTTTTAAAGATTTTATTTACTAATTTGACAGAGAGAAATCACACAAGTAGACGGAGAGGCAGCCAGAGAGAGAGAGAGGGAAGCAGGCTCTCTGCTGAGCAGAGAGCCCGATGCGGGACTCGATCCCAGGACTCTGAGATCATGACCTGAGCCAAAGGCAGCGGCTTAACCCACTGAGCCACCCAGGCGCCCCTGCAATGAACATCTTTGAACAGAAGGCCCACTTTCCTCTTCCTTCAGTTATTGGTGTGGGATCAAGCCCACCAGCAAAGAGCTTGCTTCTTGAGTGCAGTAGAACCTCACTTATGTGTGCTTACTTGAGAGCTTACCACATGGCACATAGTCAAAACTTGTTGGCCATTTGAGTGATGGTGATGATGCTGTCCTACAGCTCTCCACCCTCCTAGTCCTTGTGTGATTTTCGCCTTCCTTTGGCTGCTACCAGTCATATGATCCCCTTCTCACAAGACTTTGGTTTGACTCACGTCATCTCTCCAGGTCGTCTTATCCTTGATCCACATAATTGATGCTTGAGTCTGGCTGGACACTGAAGTCATCTGGGGAGTTTTAAGGCAAGCAGCCTCTGGATTTGTCACCAGAGAGTCTGATATAACTGCTCTGGGGATGGGTTCAGGTAGTGTACTTTTTAAAAAGCTCAGTAAATGACTGTTAAGAGCAACCACAGTGGAGAACTCTTGAGTTGAATAGTCCTTGAGGTGCCTTCCAGCTTTCATGACCTGTGAGCTTTGACTGGGTTACATCTATGAAGCAGAGACTGTATCAGATTGCTCTGGAGAAACAGACTATACTGATCATTATTTTTAGGAGTATACAGTTAAACTCTGGGAATCTCTAGGGCAAAAATTCATAATCCTTCTGCATCTTCTGGAAATATCCTGGCTCTCCATCACTCTCTCCAATCAATGGCCCTTCAAAGACTGCAAGCCAATCTAGCCTCTGATTATTCACATTTCACAGATGAAAAGGTCCTAAAGACAATCAGGGTCCTGCTGCTAGTGGAATTCCTGTGTTTTTAACAATTCTGCTTATGGTACCTTGGCCTACTGAATATTTTAAGCTGAGGGAACTTGAGAAAACACAATCACAAGAAGGAAGGCCTGCCTGATCTTCCCCTCACAGAAAACCCTCCTGTGAGAGGTGTCCTCCCTCTACCAGGAGGCAAGGAACATTCCTGTCTCCAAAGATGGAGGGACAGCCAGGAGGAATCTGAACAAACAGGCGTTGCTAGCTATCGCCCAGCTGACTACCCACTGCCATGACTTTCCACTCTTGTCAAACCTGGCATAAAGTGGCTCTGGTTTGAGAGCTTCTTCAGGCCTTCATTTCTTCTGAGGGCTCTTCTGTCATGTAAAGTTTACAACGAATTAATTTATAGGCTTTTTCTTTTGTTATTCTGCCTTGGGTTACAAACAGAGCCCCAGCAGAGAACCTAGAGGAAGCAAGTCTCTCCTTCCCTATGATCCCACCGCCATGACTTGGATTCTATTTATTTATTTATTTATTTGACAGAAAGTGAGAGAATACAAGCAGGCAGAGCAACAGAGGGAGAGGGAGAAGCAGGTCCCCCACTGAGCAGGGAGCCGGATGCTGGGCTCAATCCTAGGACCCTCTGATCATGACTCGAGCAGAAGACAGCCACTTAACCAACTCAGCCACCCAGGCACCCGCCCTGACTTTGATTCTTGAAGGTTTCCTTGTGTCATTAATGGCAGAAATGCCAGAAATGAGGTCTCACGCTCCCACTGTGGTCTTCTGGAGCCTTAGGCAGTAAACTGAGAAGATAAGACAGTGGCAGGGATTAGGAGGGAGTTAGTGGAGGGCAGGAGCGGGGTGGGGGGGGGTTGGGTGGGGTGGGGGTGGGGGTGGTGGTGGTGGTGGTGGTGGTGTGGGTGGGATGTGGCTGCTGAGGAAGCAGCAGGAGGGGAAGAGGCTGTGCCTGTCAGCTGAGAGCCAGGGCCATTCAAGTCAGACAGTAAATGAGTTTTTCTACCAGCTCATTCCAGGATTCAGTAGTGAAATATTGCCTGGATGTACTCGAATCACCTTCAGGGGATGGTGAGACACCCCCAAAGAGATTAAAGTGACTCCCCTAGAGAATCCCAGGACTTAATGATAGCTCAATAAGGAACGAAAAAAGAAAGAAAGAAAAAAAACAACACCCACTGCCATTTAGGAGAAAATAATGATTTCCTCCTCCTTGTCAGCAGACACGGGGCAACGTAGAGTAGGGCAGCTAGGAATACAGCCTGCAGGAGGATGGAAAATTACTATGGGCTTCCAGACTGGGGCTTCTTCTTGAGCCACCGAATTTCTGAGAAAGTGAGAGAAGCAGGGTAGGGAGCAGTACCCCATGGCTGGGGTCCAGACCGCTCTCTCCCTGGGATGAAACGCAAACTTCCTGTCTGTATAAAGGTTCCTAAAGTCTTTATGAAATGACCCGGGGCACAGAAGACTGAACTGAAGCATGTCTTCTGCACTGTAGTTCTCTTTTCTTACATTTAGAACATTTGCCAGGGGACGCCTGGGTGGCTCAGTCAGTTAAGCGGTGAAGCATCTAGACTGGCTCAGGGCATGATCTCAGGGTCCTGGGACCAAGCCTTGCACTCAGCAGGGAGTCTGCTTGTCCATCTGCGCCTACTCCCAGTCATACTCTCTCCCTCTCGAATAAATAAAACCTTTAAGAAAAAAAAATTGGCCAAAATTTCAAACTTTTAACTATGACAGACTGAATAGCCTCACACTGACACTCAGATCTGATTTTATATGCCTTCACCTTCCGAACAGTGAGATGTTTGCTTCCTGTTTCATAAAGGAAATGAAATGAGTTAAATGAGAAATACTTCCCCAATGGAAATAAAACACTACTTGCTCATTGCAAAGATCATTTTTATGTCTTCTACATGGTGGGGAATACTTGCTGAAACTAAACCCATAGACGTCTCAACAGCTTTATCTGTTCACTCTATTTTGGGCTCCATAATGGAAGCAATCTCTGTTGGCAGGCATTGTTCTCCCAATAATTTTTTGAGCAGTTAAATTTCTTTCTTCTCCTTAATGCAAAAAAACGGACTGCATCCCCTCTCTCTGGACAGATAATCTGGAGCCAGGGCAAGGATGGGCAGGTAAGAGGGAGATAGCGTGTTCCCAGATGGATTTTGTGTTCATTCAAAATATATAAAAGAGGGATGCCTGAGTGGCTTTGTTGGTTAAGCAACTGCCTTCAGCTCAGGTCGTGGTCCCAGGGTGCTGGGATTAGCCCCGCAATGGGCTTCCTGGTCAGTGAGGAGTCTGCTTTTCATTCTCTCTCTCCCTCTGCCCCTCCCTACAGCTTGTTCTCTTTCTCTCTCACTCAAACAAATAAAAATTTAAACATTATATATATTTAAAGATTCACAGATTACTCTTCACCCATAGGTTTCTAGAAATGTTTGAGACTTGAGGACACAGAAAGGTTCCCAATGGCCCTGCTGATGTTCCTGTAATCCCACTGGTATCCTCTTTGAACTAAGGCACTGTATCTCTCAATATTCAGAACTGTATCCTGAGGACTTATTAAGGACTTAAGGATTGGGGCTCATGTGGGTGATTGTAAGGAGTATTCGAAGAAGTGGGGCTTTGCTCTGAATGAGACAGTGTCAGAAAGTGGAGGTAACTTCTATCATTGGGAATCTTCATGTCTCTGATCTAGAAGACAGGAGGAAAGGAATGGAGACAAAAGCTCTTACTGGTCAAAGAGCAGCAACCACCTGTATTAGACAAATCAGATGTTTGGTCATTTTTGCGGTTTGGCCAATGATGTTTGGTCTGTGTTCTGACATGACAAAGGGATGAACGGTCTTGTTTGTGGTCATGCTCTGACTCAGCTTACAAAGCAGTCTTATCTGATGTTGATGATCTGTGAGAGCATTTGTGCTCAACCACAGCCTAGCTCTGGGGGCCAGGCCAGCTCCTGGCTCTCAGGTGCTGCTTTTCTATTTCTCATTATTGCCTTTAATAATGGGATATTGATAGTGTTCAAGATGATTTCTCAGTTTAGAAAGCCAAAGGGACAGGCCCCAAAACAGGTAAGCATTGGCAGAGGAGGAAGCCCATGCACTTGATCTGTAGGAAGCTACATGAGACATCTGAGCAAGGTGGGAGCAGCCCATGTGCCTTAAATGGCCTCAGTCATGATGTCACTGTATAGCCACTGGTGCACATGATTGTAGCTTCGAATTATCAAGGGAGGGTTTAGTTCTTCTTCTCCTTCTTCTTTAAAAAAATTTTTTTAAAGATTTTATTTATTTATTTGAGAAAGAGAATGAGGAGAAGGTCAGAGGGAGAAGCAGACTCCCCATGGAGCTGGGAGCCCGATGTGGGACTCGATCCCGGGACTCTGGGATCATGACCTGAGCCGAAGGCAGTTGTCCAACCAACTGAGCCACCCAGGCGTCCCTCCTTCTTCTTTTTTATTTAAGTAATCTGTATACTTAACATGGGATTCAAACTCACAACCCCAAGATCAAGAGCTTCATGCTCTTCTGACTGAGCCAGCCATGTGCCCCACGGTTGAGTTCTTTGAAAGAACGCAGTTAAAAAGCAATCCATTTTAGAACTATGATTGTAAAAATTATTAAAATATTTGGGGGAAAAGTGTTTAGCCTTGGAGTAGATGTAGCCGCCTAGATTTTAGCTTTCCTATTCCAGCGGGAAAGGCCTGAATAACCCTTCTGGGGGATCCCTGGACTTTCTTTGCACACAACTCCTGGTCCAATGAGGGAAGCAGGTCCCACTGTTGAGGAGCCCCTGTTGGATCCAGATAGATATGCCAGGCTGATGGAGAAAGGATGGACACAGGAGAGGCACAGGCCTTGCTTGCTTGTTGTAGGGGGTCTGTGACTGTGGCTCAGCCTTCAGCCTCGTGGTGTGGGACACAGTAGGCAGAGCTCAGCTTGGCCTTTTACTACCAGCCAAATCATATGGCTCGCAAAGCCTCTTTTCTACAAAATGTCATAAGAGGGAGCTCGTCTCAGGTGAAATAGCAAAGAAGAGCTATACACTGAACTTCCAGGAGGACCACAGCCATGTGATAAGCTGGCCATTAAACAGCTTAAAAACTAGAGCGCCTGGGTGGCACAGTCTTTAAGGGTCTGCGTTTGGCTCAGGTCATGATTCCAGGGGTCCTGGGATAGAGCCCCACATCAGGCTCCCTGCTCAGCAGGATTCCTGCTTCTCCCTCTCCCACTTCCTCTCCTTGTGTTCTCTCTCTCACTGTCTCTCTCTGTGTCAAATAAATAAATACAGTCTTTAATAAATAAATAAATAGCTTAAAAACCTGAGACATTGTCCTGGGAAAAAATTCCACAGTTCAGCAGTTGTGGAATGTTAGCATGAGCGTAGAAAGAAGGGGGAAGATTGAGGTACATAAAGCTAATACAATTAATAGTGAACATTTATCAAGGGCTTCCTATGTGCCAGGTACTCTTCTGTTTCCACATGCTATTGCTGTCCCCACAACCATGAAATAGATATTATCATTTCCTTCACCTCACAGAACAGGAAATTGAGGCACATGGAAGTCAGGTAACTTTCCCAAGTTCTAGCGAGACTGGGAGCCAGGATTTGAGTGCGAGGCATCAGGTCCCAGAGTCTTGTTCTAGCAGTCTCCCTTACACTAGACCCACCACTTGATAAACCAGGAATAGTGGTGTGGCTTCTGATCAGGCAACACCTGTAAGCCTATGGGTTCTGCAGACAAAGGGGGAATCTGCAGGTGGATTCTAAGATTTATGGGAAAAAGCAAAAGAACCAGAATAGATAAAACAATTTTGAACAAGAACAATGCTGGAGAGTCCATGGTACCCGCTTTCCATTTTTTTAAAAAAGATTTTATTTATTTTTATTGATAGAGATCACAAGTAGGCAGAGGGGCAGGCAGAGAGGGAGAGGAGGATGCAGGCTTCCTTCTGAGCAGAGAGCCCGATGCGGGGCTTGATCCCAGGACTCTGGGATCACGACCTGAGCTGAAGGCAGAGGCTCCAACCTGCTGAGCCACCCAGGCGCCCCCGATTTCCAATTTTTATCATAAGCTATAGTAGTTAAGACAGTGTGGTATCAGAAGAAGGAGGCCCCAAAACAAACAAACAAACAAACAAACAAAAAGAACAAAAACAAAAAAGAAGAAGAAGAAGAAGGAGACCCATTTAGATTGGTAGAATAGAAGAGAATCTAGGAGGGGATCCACATTCATATGGTCAATTGATTTTTGACAAAGATGCAAAGGTAATTCAATGGAAAAAGTGTAGGCTTTGCAAGGAATAACACTGGAACAATTAGATATCCATATGCAAAAAAAATGAGCCTTGATCCACACTTGGTACTCTATAAAAAATGGGCTCGAAAAGATAATAGACATAGACATAAATATAAAACTTCTAGGAGGAAATATTGCAGCTTTGGGTTACTCTGAGATTTCGGAGATATGATGTGAAAAGTGCAACCCTTAAAAGGAAAAAATTAAAAACCTGGGTTTCATCAAAATTAAGCATTTCTTTTATTCTAAAGATACTGTTTTAAAAGAATGAGGGGCACCTGGGTAGCTCAGTGGGTTAAAGTCTCTGCCTTCGGCTCAGGTCATGATCCCAGGGTCCTGGGATTGAGCCCTGCATCGGGCTCTGCTCCTCAGGGAGACTGCTTCCCTTCCTCTCTCTCTGCCTGCCTCTCTGCCTACTTGTGATCTCTGTCTGTCAAATAAATAAATAAAATCTTAAAAAAAAAAATTGAATGAAAAGATAAGCCACAAACTCAGAGAGACTGTTTGCAAAATGTATATCTGATAAAGGAATCCAGAATATACAGAGAACTCACAAAACTCACTAATAAAAAACCCATTTAACTTTTAAAAATGGGTATAGTATTTGAACAGACACTACCCCAAAGCCAATATATGGATGGCAAAAAAAGCACAGGCAAAAGGTTCAACATTCTTAGTCATCAGGGACATGCAAATTTAAACCACAGTGAGATCCACTACACCTCAATTAGAACGGTGAAAACTAAAAACCCAAGCTCCAACGAGAATGCAAAGCAACAGAATGCTTGTACATTGCTGGTAGGAATGCAAAATGACACAGCCTTTTCAGAAAATCAGTTAGGCAGTTTTGTATAAAGTTAAACATTTACCATACAACCCAGAAAACACACACCTAGCTTTTTACCCAAGAGAAATGAGAATCTGCGTATAGCCGTTTTGTTCACAATTGCCAAAAACTAGAAACCCAGATACCCCTCTAATAAAGCATAAATGAATAAAAGAGGATGCATTCATACAACAAAAATGTTATTCAGCAATAAAAAGGAATGAACTCTTGATGTTTGGAAAAGCATGGATGAATCTTAATTGCCTTATGCTAAGTGAAAGAAGCCAGACTCAAGGCGACACACTGTATGTTTCCATTTATATGACATTTGGGAAAAGGCAAAACTATAGGGACGGAAAACAGATCAACAGTTGCCAGAGGCTGGGCTGGGGGAAAAGTCAACCACAAAGGGACATGGAATTTTTTTTGTGGCTGAAGGAACTGTTCTAGATTTTGATTGTGATGAATGACTACAGTCAAAGCTCATAAGACTAACCCCAAAATGGTGAATTTTACTATATGTAAATTATACCTTAATTTTTTAAAAGGAAGGAGGAAAAGAGGTTGCAACAGCTTGTGGGTATAGGGGAGCAAAATTTGCAACTCCAAAATGTGTCTTTTTGGCATGTAAATTATTTTAGGCCGATTATTTTTAAAAAGCAGAAGATTTAAGAAGTTTTTCTTTCTGCCTGCCCCCCAACTGCCTAAAAGATTAAGATGGAGGACCTGTTCCAGGAAAGGAGCTATCACATAGATAACTACAGTATATGAACTGGGGTGGCAGACAGGGAGGAGCCTAGCAAAG
This sequence comes from Mustela putorius furo, assembly GCF_011764305.1. Classification (NCBI taxonomy): domain Eukaryota; kingdom Metazoa; phylum Chordata; class Mammalia; order Carnivora; family Mustelidae; genus Mustela; species Mustela putorius. The sequence goes on along the minus strand of NW_025421321.1, from coordinate 18,073,353 downwards.
TCTGTTACTGTTCCTTTTTGTGGCCCATTGTTTCTGGATGGCACAGAAAACATTTGTTTGCCAGACATTTATTCTTTTTCATCTTCTTTGAATTGTCTTCTTTCTCTTTCAAGTCCCCCACCCCCCTCCTCTTTAGCTCTGGATGGTAGATCAGTCTCAATCGCCTGACTGCCTATAGGCCTCATATCCTTAGGGAGCCCTCTTTTGTACTATATCTAATTAAATTTTATTTTCTCCTGTTGACTTGTCTCATGTCAGTTTAATTCTTAGATTAGCCAAAAGAATCTTGAAGGGTAGAGGAGAATTTTCTTCCCCATTATGGAGCACTGACCAGGGTTGGCAAATTCTATGAGGGATCTTCAAGAATATGGCTGGCATTCTTGCAAGCTCCATCAAGTATATATTTCCAGGCCAGAGAAACCTTCCAAATTCCAGACCCTTTGCAGCTTGCTAATTGGTGACATAAAACCTGAGAGTGACTGGACTCCTCTGAGGCTCTTGTCCACACGGGAAAAATGGTAGGAGCATAAGAATATAAGCTAGAGTTCAGCTCATAGGGCAAGTAGCCAGGCCAGCTGAACCCCCCATCTCTCAGCATTTCCCAAACCCATTCTGGTTTCTTCGGGTGATGCCTTCCTTTTCCAAGTGACCTGGGGAGCTGTCAATCACGATGACATTTACTGATCCCACCCCCACCCCAGGAACAGACATATGAGCCAGGATGATACAGCAAACTTCTCCTTTCTGCAGGATACCATCATTCATTCAGGGAGGGCACATGACCCAGGCAAGGCCAAACAACATCTTCTTGGAGATTGCCAGATAGATGTTGGGAGAGACAATTTCTCTCTTCATGGAGGTTACAAAATTGGGGATATTTATTTGGGGCCCCTAGGTGGCTCAGTCACTGGGCATCTGCCTTTGGCTCAGGTCATGATCCCAGGGTCCTGGGACTGAGCTCCCAGTCAGGCTCTCTGCTCGGTGGGAAGCGTGCTTCTGTTCCCCCTACTTGTGTTCCCTCTCTCAGTGTCTCTCTCTGTCAACTAAATACAATATTATTTTTTTTAAAGATTTTCATTTACTTGACAGACAGACACACAGCAAGAGAGGGAACACAAGCAGGGAGCTGGGAGAGGGAGAAGCGGGCTTCCCACCCAGCAGAGAGCCTGATGTGGGGCTGCATCCCCGGACTCTGGGACCATGACCTGAGCGGAAGGCAGACATTTAACGACAAAGCCACCCAGGGGCCCCAACTAAATAAAATCTTAAAAAAAAAAAAATTGGGGATATTTAGAACCAAGACTACTGGTGCTCATCTTGCCTGGAGAAGGGAATCAACAGAGCAGAGAGATGGGGCCAGGGCCCTAATGACATGCTCTGAGCCCCTGGATCCAGTCATGCAGGAAGCAAGAACCACCCTTGAGCTTCCCAATTACCGAACCATTAAATCCTCTTTCCTCTTGACTGCTTTCTCTCTACCTCAGAGTCTTCACTGACAAACAGGTAAATATTGCCCTGTGGTCATGCGCTTCTGAGAATTCCATTCACCTGAGTTCAGCCAACGTAACCAACACGGGCTTTGTGCCAGACACTGGGGACAAAGGGGTCTAGGAAGACATAGTTCTTGCCCTGGAGGATCTCATAGTTTCATGGAGGAGACAGACAGCTCAGCATATGGTAAGTGTCAGATAGAGGTCAGCTAATGTGAGAAGCTAAAAGAACCCAGAAGCCTAGCACTCACCCCAGTGTGAGACTTAAACAGCGCATCTTGGAGATGCCTGCCAAGTTGAATGTTTAAGCATCACCAAGTGGAAAGGGCAGAGGAAGGGTCTTTTGAGCAGAGGCATTAGCAGAGCCCTGGCAGGGTGGAAGAGCATGATGCATGCAGAGAAACACAAACCTTTGGGTGTTCCTAGAGGAGTGTCCAGCAAAACTCGCTGTGTGGATGATAGATGATAATGTTCTATCTCTATGTTGTCCATTATGTAAGCTCTAGCGATTAAGCACTTGAAATGTGGATAGCGCAACTGGGGAGCTAATTTTTCATTTTATTTCATTTTAATTAAAATTTAAAGAGCTGCATGCAGCTGGTGGCTTCCATCCCGGAGAGCACAGTGGCTCTAGGCAGCAGTCAGGCAGGAGAGGTAAGAGCCAAAGCTGGCCACAAGAGCTCAGTGAAGGGCTGTGGAGACCACATGAAGGGTTGTGGACTTGAACCTGTAGGCAATAGGAAGTCTTTGGAGGCTTGCAACTGGAAAGCAACTTGGGCCATGGCATTGGCCTTGGGGACTGGGGTGGAGCCGAGGAAGCCTGGGGTTAGATGCTGTAGCCTGAGGGAGAAGTTATGAGACTCTGAAATATGGCAATGCAAAAGGGCTACTGAGAAGGCCACTGATTCCAGAGGCTTTTAGAAGACAGGATCAGCACGACTGGTGGTCTCTTGGCATCTCCTTCTTGGGAAGGTTTACAAGAAAGATGGATTCTTGGGTGGTGGGCCTGTGAAAGGGCGCTGGGACAGGGCCTGGGATAGGATGCTGTGGCAGCTGCCAGGTTCCCAGCTTCCTCTTCCCTATAAGGCAGGCTCTGTCAAGGTCAAAGACGCAGTTGAAGAGACATCATGCCCGGCTGTTGTTTTTCTTTACCTTGAAGGATTATGGCAGCTTTGAAAACTACTGACTCAGATTGTAAATATTGACACCAATTTCCACATTACCAATTGCAGGAGTGGGAAGGCTCCCAAAAAGACAGAGAGGCAGTGAAAGCCTTTGGTATTTAAAATAACACCTGAATAATGCAGTAAAGTCAAAGTATCATTGAGAATCAGAGACTGCCCACTCATGGGATTTCCTCAGATGGGGAGGTGGGGAGAAGGCTTCCTTTAACTTTAAGGCAGGGCTGTGCCCCTGACTTCAGGATGGGAATGGGAGCCTTGAGCCAAAGTTTTTGTTGTTGTTGTTGTTTTGTAATCAAAGAAAGAGATTATCCTTTCTTTGAGATGTGCTGTTAAGATTCCATCCATCCCTGGTTTTCTATGATTCATTCATTCACTCATCAAATGTTTATTGAGCACCTGCTATGTGCCAAACCCTCTTCAGAAAGCTGGGACCATTGGGACCAAAACCATGGACCTTGCCTTGAAGGAGCTCTGAGTTTCACGGGACAATTACAATACAGTGAATAACATTGCCTGGGACCCATTACGTCTCAGGTACTCTGCTGGATGCATTTTATAAGAACTTAATCTTTCTAAAACCCTATGAGGTAGGAACTATCATGACCCCAATGTAGAGATGAGGAATTAAAACACAGAGTCCTTTTTTTTTTTTTAAGATTTTATTGATTTATTCATCAGAGTGAAGGAGAGAGAGAAAACACAAGCAGGGGGATCAGCAGGCAGAGCGAGAAGCAGGCTCCCCACTCAGCAAGGGGCCTGATGTGGGATGTGATCCCAGGACCCTGTGACCATGACTGAGCTGAAGCCAGACACCTAACCAACTGAGCCACCCAGGCATCCCTAAAACATAGAGGCCTTAAGTAACTTACCCAAGAGTCTAGAATACACTCAGTTAAATACTTAGACTTAAGTCCCAGCATAGCAAACTTCCTCTGTTGAGACTGTTTATACAAATGGACAATGGCCAGACCACATAGAAATATAGGATTCTGACCCACTATCTATAGCATCTAGCCCAGGAAACCAGCCCAGTAACCAGCGCAGGAAGCCAGCTTGCTCTCTATCAGTCAGACTTATAAAAAGTCAGACCACCACCTGAGCAACCAGCAAAGAAAGCCAACCAATAACCCCAGTGACCAATGCCCCAGAACAGCCAGGATGTGATTAATAACCAACAGCTTCCTGGATTACAACTTAGGACCCACCAGGGGAAGTAAAATATGAGCCCCTAACTAACCTCAAAACTTGCCCTGCAATTAGTAGCTCATCTTGAGCCTCCCGTGCCAACAGCCTCCGACCTGAGCCTGTCTGAAGCCTTCCCTTTTCCACCATGACCCTTCCCCACTCAGCCTGCCTCTGTGCTGCCCACAGCAGGTGATGGCGGCTGGCTCTTTTGTTTATTTCCGCACTGCAAAGGCCCAGATATAGAGTATTTTGGGCTTTCTGGGCCATTCCGTCTCTGTACCAACTACTCAGTTCTGCTGTTAGTGTGTGAAAGCAGCCACAGATGATATGAATGTGCGTGGCTGTGTTCCACGAAAACTTTATTTAGAAGAACAGCTCGTGAGCAGGATTTGGTCCATAGGCCTTAGTTTGCTGAACCTGGTATTAAGATATGCTGCTCCTTTGACAGAATGTCACTACAAACTCTAAGCTTCCAGAAAAAAGTATTGACACCTTTCTTTTATAGAGTGGGCTTTCCTTTCTAAGGCACTTTAGAAAAAAAAAAAAGATTTTATTTATTTGAGAGAGAGAGAGAAAGAAAGCACAAGCAGGGGGAGGGGCAGAGGGAGAAGCAGACTCCCCACTGAGCAGGGAGCCTGATGTGGGACTTGATCCCAGGACCGTGGGATCATGACCTGAGCCACAAACAGATGTTTAACCGACTGAGCCACCCAGGCACCGCTCTAGAGCACTTCCACATCTAAAGTATGTTCTGGGACCCACAGCAACAAGCCATTTTCAGGAGGCCAGCAGGGTGTCCTACAATTCACCTCGGTTCTGACACTGTCTACCAGAGACAGCATCAGCTGCCACAGGCTGAGGGCTCCGTCCCACAAGACCGCCCTCCACACTTCAGGCTGCCACCTGTGCTTCTGGCTGACTGGCAATAGATGGGAGAGTCCAACAAGCCATCCTTGGACTGAGACACCAGTCACAAGTTACCTGCACTTCTGATGGGCTACATATCTGAGGTTCTCAGAATTCCCTGCTCTGGTTTGATGAATTTGCTAGAGAGGCTCACAGAACTTAGAGAAACACTTTACTTACTAGGTTACCAGTTTATGATGACAGAACTCAGGAACAGCCAGATGGGAGAGACGGAAAGGGCGTGGAACTTCCTGGCTACCTCAAGGGCCACTCTCCCCAGTTCCCTACATGTTCACCAACCCAGAAGCTCTCTGAACCCAAAGCTACTGGGATTTTGATGGAAGCTTCATTACACAGGCATGATCAATCCTCAATTCCACTTTCAGTCCCTCTCCCTTCTCAAGAGAACAGGGGGTGCGGGCGAGGCTGGGAGTTACAAGCTTCTAATCACGGCTTGGTCTTTCCATCCAGAAGCCCACCCGGAGTCACTTCATTTTAACAAAATTCACTCCTGTCACCCAGGAAATGATTGGGGGTTCAGGAGCTCTGTGCCAGGCACCAGGGGCAGAGGGCAATATGTATTTTCTACTATTTCACACGGTCTATTAATTTGGTCCTGCCAGGTGATGAGCTCTTTGAGGTTAAAGACAGTGTTTTAGGGGAACCTGGGTGGCTCAGTCAGTTAAGTGGCTGCCTTCGGCTCCAGTCAGGATCCCAAGGTCCTGGGATAGAGCCTTGAGTCAGGCTCCCTGCTCGGTGGGGAGCCTAGCCTGCTTCTCCCTCTGCCTGCCTATGTTCTCTTGCTCTCTCTGTCAAATAAATAAATAAATAAAACACTGTGGTTTTGTTTTTATTTTTATTTTTTTCATTCTTCTGTTCTCTGCAGGGTCTACCTTGTACCATGCAGGGCATATAGTTGACCAGCAGATGTTTGTTCAAATGAGTTGAGTTGATTTAAACCATCACTATGATTCGGTAACACAAAAGTTGTTATTCCCATGGTACAGAAGGTAAAACAGAGGCACAGAGAGTTAGGTGACTGCGTGTATCTAAGGTTTTTGCAGAGCAAGAATTTGGACCCTGTCTTTGAGTCCTGCCACTGGGGCAGGACAGACAACACCCTTGAGGGACTCATTCAAACGCTTCACAGGGGCAAGCTGCTGCTGATCTTCCTTTGTCTACTTGGTTGAATTCTGTGATCTTATAATTGTCCAAACATTCTTCCCTTCACCTTATCCCCTGCTTTTATCTGAAGTGAAACTTGGGGCAAGGAGTCATTTTGTAGAAGCCAAGATTTCTAGGCAATGGAGCTTACCCCTTGTTTGTTTTTGTTTTTTTTTTTTTTTTTTTTAAATATTTTATTTATTTATTTGACAGACAGAGATCACAAGTAGGCAGAGAGGCAGGCAGAGAGAGAGGAGGAAACAGGCTTCCCGCTGAGCAGAGAGCCCGATGCGGGGCTCGATCCCAGGACCCTGGGATCATGACCTGAGCCGAAAGCAGAGGCCTCAACCCACTGAGCCACCCAGGCGCCCCTTTGTTTTTGTTTTTTAAGATTTCATTTATTTATTTGACAGATCACAAGTAGGCAGAGAGGCAGGCAGGGGGTGGGGGAAAGCAGGCTCCCCACTGAGCAGAGACCCCTCCGATGCAGGGCTTGATCCCAGGAACTTGGGATCATGACCTGAGCCAAAGGCAGAGACTTTAACCCACTGAGCCATCCAGGTGCGTCTATCCCTTGCCTTATAAGATTTCATTTATTTATTTGACAGAGAGCGAGAGAGGGGGTGCAGAATTAGGGGAAGCAGCAGGCAGAGGGAGAGTGAGGAGCAAGCTCTCTGCTGAGCAGGGAGCCCGATGCAGAGCTCTATCCCAGGACCCCGAGATCATGTCCTGAGTTGAAGGCAGATGCTTAACGACTGAGCCACCCAGGCACCCTGGAGCTTACCCCTTTAAGCCTCAGACAGTTTACAGGGTCTATATCTTCCTGAAATGCAGTGTCTGGTGTCCGTCTTCTCCATCAAAGAGACCCTGAGCCTGAGGAGAATGTAGCCCTTTGTTCTAAAACATGGGCCTTGGTTATAGATGCCAGCAGCTGGACTTTGCGAAGATTTCGGATGCCTTCATGACTACTGAGCCGGTGTGGCCGGTGGTGAATGACCTGGACTTGCGTGAGTTGGTTATATTGTTCTCTGTTTTTCCTAAAATAGATGTTTCTGTCTCTCCTCAATGGTTAGGCTGTCATCTGTCACTCTGGGAGGCTATAGGAAGGCTATTGCCTGAAATAATCCTGTCCCTTCATCATTTGCTACCTCTTTTCTCCTATGGGCTTGGAAACCTGTTAGCCAAGCATGGCTGAAACCTGGCAAGGGAGAAAAAAACATTTCCTGTGTCAACTTAGGTCCAGGAGTCAGGGGCCTGCAAATTCACTGACAGTAGAAGATTAACAGGAGGAAAGAAAACAAGTTTTATTCACATGTGGGAACATTCAGATGAACAGGCTCACGGAAAAGCTAGAAATAGGGGTTTATATACTAACTTAACAAGGGGAAGGAGTTCTATGGGAAGAACAAATGGGCCTTTTATAGGGAAGACAAATGGGCTTTGAGGGAAACAAATGGAAGGTAGGATGACTGCAACAGTGTTTGTGTAATTTCTCTTCTGGTCCGAGGGACTGGTCTGCTTCCTGGGGAAGGGGATTTGACAACTTCACTCTCCAAATGGTTCCGTCTTTAGGTCAGATAAGAGGAGCCCGCAAAGGGCTTCTTTCGGCATCTGTTGCATCTCAAATGTCTTCAGTTTAAAATAAATCTCCACCCCAACTCTGCAGGGAGAAGTGAGTCCCACAAAGGGAAAAACGGACTCTCAGTGAGGATGGAAGAAACTCAGGAGCTTCAGCGACATCTATGATAATACTACAGAGGCAATTAAAAAAATTCTGATCCTTAGCTGTGTCCTGGCGTTAGGTAACTGGGTAATGGCGAGGGGAGGTGTCCGTACAGAGAGAAGCTGTGGGTCCCATTTCCACAGGCCGATCATCTGAAGTGCTGTTGTTTCGAGCCGGGAATGTCTTCCATTAGCTCCAGGAGGTGCTTGAAAGATTGGCAGTGCGGTGACCGCAGAGGGATCCTGGAAGGCTCAGGTCCTTAAAATTCCAACAGTCGGGCTTCGTTCCTTAGAATGAAGTCTCCCCCTGTTCTACAGACGGTTAACAGGTGAGCGTTTTTGCAAAATTTGAAGGATAAAATGACACAAAATCATAAAGATAAAAAGGGCATATACAAGGGTCTCTGGGCAAAAAGGAGTCTTCCGCCCATCTCTAACCTGCACACCTGCCCCACGAGTAACGAGTTTCTGGTTTTTAAGTGCGTGTTTTTCTTTTTACACAGAGGATGAAAGGCCATACACATTGTTTGGCCCCCTATTTCCATTTTTCACGCTAAACAACACACATTTGAGATGATTCATATCAGTACTTTAAAAATTCTCCTGTTCTTCTCATGGATACAGTGGTATTTCACTGCATGGAAGAGCCCTTATTTATTCAACCAGCCTCCTGGTGAACTTACTTCTCTTACTGCTGCAAATGGCCTGAAAAGGAGCAGCGTTATACAGAAGTTGTCGCGCGTATGGATAAAACGCTCCAGTAAGAGTAGATTCATAGAAGTGAAATTGCTGGCTAAAGGGTACGAGAACTTTTTGCATCCCAAACTGGAGTGTCAGGGGTGCCTGGGTGGCTCGGTCACTTAAGCATCTGACTCTTCATTTTGGCTAAGGTCATGATCTTCAGGGTCCTGAGATTAAGCCTCACGTCCAACTCTGCCCTGAGCATGGAGCCTGCTTGAGATTCTCTCTCCCTCTCCCTCTGTCCCTTCACCCCCTCACAAGCACGCTCCACACCTCTAAAAAGAAAAAGAAAAAAAAAAGGAAGTGTCAATTGCGCTGCTGAGGTGGGCAGATTAGAATGCTGCCTGAACAGTCTCGTGAGAATTCACCTTCTACTAGGTGGAGACAACCTACACAGACTTCCTTTTATAAGACAGTTTGAATTACTACACAATAGGCTATCAAAGATCTACGGCAATCATTGAAATGAAGAACAGTGCCAAAGAGAGCTTAAGTGTTGTGTAAGCGAAAGAGGAGCAGATCGGCCACCTGCAGCTCCCCATCTGGCCTGACCACAGGCTCCTCGCCCCTCAAGCCTCTCCCTTGTTCCCCCTGTACCTCCCCCCTCTACTTCGTTTTCCTCTATCTTCTCCCCTCCTGGTTTCACTTCCTTCCAATGTATCATTTCAACTACTTGTCAATGCCTTCAACTCTAACCACTTTTTCCTTCCATGCTACCTCTCCTTGTCCCTTCCTCCGGGATATAGAGCAATGCTGGAAAAATCTCAGGCTTAGGAGCTCACAGATCTGAGGTCGTCAGGCTCAGCTGGGTCCAAGGCATGGCCTGACAATCATTCCAGCTCTCTCTTCATCATCCTCCCTCTTCTGTCTCTGTGACTTCTGGGCTGACCATGCCTAACTCCTCCATCTGGGATCTGGGTCTTCTTCCTTCTCATTTCCCCAGGGTTCCTTTCCTTGTATATTTTCAACTATTTCTTCTTTGTTTATCCTTTCTTCACAGTTTACAAACCCAGCATCTAGTAGATGCTTGATAGGCCTTCTTCTAAACTCAGGTTTATTCAAGTATAATTTATGAACAACAGGCACATTTGATAGTTTCATACAATATGCTCTGTTGTCTCTAGCTTCTTTCACTCACCATACTGGTTCTGAGATGTATCCATATTGTTTTAGCTATTAACATTTTGTTCCCTAAAAAAAATTTTTTTTTATTCATGTAGAGTTGATACACAATGTTATATTAGTTTCAGGTGCATTTTGTTCCTTTTTAATATTGAGTACCATTCCATCCTATGGATACACCATAATCTGTTTGTCCATTGATCTGTTGAAGGACAGTTGGGTTGTTCCCAGGTTTTGGCTAGTAGCAGTATAGTAGCTGTGAACATTTGGCCACAGGTAATTTCATTTATTTTGGGTAAACGTCTAGGAGTGGCATTGCTGGGTCATAGAGCAGGTATATATTTAACTTTATAAGAAATTGCCAAACCATTTCCATGGTGGTTGGTTCCCATGAGCAGTTATGAACATTCCAGTTGCTCTACATCTGTGCTAACACTTCTTATTTTCAGTCTTTTATGTTTTAGTCATTCTAGTGGCTGAGAATGATATATGGCATTGTGGTTTTATCCTTCTCTGATGACTAATGGTGCTGTATATCTTTTCATGTGCTTATTGGCCATCTGAATATCTTCCATTGTGAAGTGTCTGTTCAAGTCTTTTCATTATTTCTTATGTTTCTTTAAACTGAATGTCTGAATTCTTTAGAGAATCTGGATGCATCCTTCCTCAGAATATGAGTTACAAATATACAGTAGGATACAGACGTAACCTAGCCCATGACTTCCCTTTTCATGTTCTTAATGATATATTTTGATGAACAGAAGGTTTTAATTGTGGTGAAGTCCAATTTATCAATCTTTATAGTTACTGTTGAGTCCTACGTAAGAAATTTTGGGGTAGCCCAAGAGCATGCAGATTTTCTTCTATGCTTTCTTCTAGACACTTTACACTTTTTTTTTTTTTAAAGATTTTATTTATTTATTTGACAGAGAGAGATCACAAGTAGGCAGAGAGGCAGGCAGAGAGAGAGGAGGAAGCAGGCTCCCTGCTGAGCAGAGAGCCCGATGTGGGACTCGATCCCAGGACTCTGAGATCATGACCCGAGCCGAAGGCAGCGGCTTAACCCACTGAGCCACCCAGGCGCCCCTAGACACTTTACACTTTAAGCTTTTCCCTATAGGTCCATAAACCAACTCAAATTAATTTTTTAAGTCCAATGGTAAGTTAATTTCCCCCCCTATATGTTTATCCAGTTGTTATAGTGCATTTTGTTGAAAACATTTCCTTTCCTTTTGAATTACTCTGAGTCCTTTGTCAAAAATCAGTTGTCTGCTTCCTATCTTGAAGTGAATGTAATTCTATTTGGCTTTTTAAAGAGTTTCCATTTCAGGGACATCTGGCTGGCTCTGTTAGTACAGCATATGACTCTTGATCTCAGGATTATAAGTTTGAGCCCCATGTTGGGTGTGGAGACTCTTTAAAAATAAACTCTTAAAAAAAAAGTTTCCATGTCTCTGTTAAGATTTCCTATTTGTTTATTCATTATATTTGTCTTTTCCTTTACATCTTTAAACATATTAATAATAGCTATTTTAAAGTCCTTTGTTGCTGTAGAAATTATCAATTTATTGCCTTTTAGTGCTAAATCAACCTTTAATGAACTGTGCTATAATAATGAACTAGACCTTTAAAGTATCTCTTTGGCAGTAATTACAACATTAATTTTTGCAAGTAGAAGAAGCTGGAAGGATTTATTAGGAGGAAGGAGCTTCTCTTAGTTCCACTGCTTCTGTTTTGTTTATTTGCTATTGTTGTATGACTGCCCTCCTCATGTCCAAAGCACATGGTTCCCTCAGCAAACTTGCAGACCTGGCTCTGGTCCATGAACTACCTCACTAGTATTCCTGATGTCCACAACATGAATACCAAGCCTTAGGCTGCCCTGTCAGCAAGTGGCTTCCCTACATCTTGACTCCCTCCATGCAGCCATCTACTGGCCTTGGCCCACCTGGACCCCAGGTGGTTGCTTCCCATGGTCTTCCTGACCTGGATACCATGCAATCCAGGCCTCATGCTTCCCTGCTGCTAAGTTGGTTCCTAATGCCTTGACTCCCTCTGGATTCCCACACACCAGCTTTGATCCACTTGAGCCCTGGAGGCAAGTATTTCCTACTCCTCCACCCATTGTGGACCAGCTCCAACCTGGGCACCCCAGAGAATTTTTCTACCTTTAGGTGGATTGAAATTAGATCTGAATCTTGATTTTGGGAAGGGACCTCCAACTCAAGTTGTTTCTTCTTTATTTTTTACTTATTTATTTTTTAAAGATTTTATTCATTTATTTGACAGATAGAGATCACAAGTAGGCAGAGAGGCAGGCAGAGAGAGGGGGAAACAGGCTCCCAGCCAAGCAAAGAGCCCAATGCAGGGCTTGATCCCAGTACCCTGGGATCATGACCCAAGCCGAAGGCAGAGGCTTTAACCCACTGAGCCACCCAGGCACCCCAAGTTGTTTCTTCTTTAGTTCTTCTTCTTCAGCACTAGCTTACTCCTTAGAATGCCCCTCCACTCCTGCCTTTTACCTTTATTGTTTCTCTCCTATTATAGTTAATAATTATTTACATTAAATATTCCCTATTCAAATTACTGGTTTCTATTTCCTGATCATACCCTTGACTGGTATATCTGCTAATTTCATCATCTGTCACCTTGTGGTTTATTTTTTAATTTTTTAAAAAAGATTTTATCTATTTATTTGACAGACAGAGATCACAAGTAGGCAGAGAGGCAGGCAGCAGTGGGAGGGGAGGAGGCTCCGCACTGAGCAGAGAGCCCGATGTGGGGCTCGATCCCAGGACCCTGGGATCATGACCTGAGCCAAAGGCAGAGGCTTTAACCCACTGAGCCACCAAAGCGCCCTTGAGGTCTATTTCTATTGACTGATTTTCCTTTGTATTACAGTCCACATTTCCTTCTTTGAACGTGTAGTAATTTCTTTATTGTATGCTGAACACTGAATATAAGAGACCAGGATGATAAAATCATGTTGTATCAGGGTCGCCTGGGTGGCTCAGTGGGTTAAGCCTCTGCCTTCGGCTCAGGTCATGGTCTCAGGGTCCTGGGATTGAGTCCTGCATTGGGCTTTCTGCTCATCAGGGAGCCTGTTTCTCCCTCTGCCTGCCTCTCTGCCTACTTGTGATTTCTTTCCCTCTGTCAAATAAATAAATACAATTTTAAAAAATCATGTCATATCAAAGAGTTGCAAGAAGTAGAGATGTTTGTTCTGGAGAAGATGAGGGTGGGTTGCAATGGTTATCTTTTCATATTGGAGGGCGGCTGCAGTAGAAGATAGAATTAAGTTCAGTGAAGGGGAAAAAAAGCAGCACAAGTATCAGCAGAGATATTAGGAAGAATGCTCTGCATCAGAACTTTTGCCTGAAGACATAGTGCTGGTGGTGGAGTCAAGACTGGATCAGTGTTTAGTGAGGAATCTGTGCATCCATAACCAGACAAGGGGTTCTAGTGCACCTCTACAGAGCAACAGCATATCTGTGGCAACAGCGTAGGCTCTGCTGTCAGGTTTGATCTGAGTTCCAATTTCACCACCTACCAGGAGGTCACTTAACTTCTTCGTGCCTCAGTTTCCTCATCTATACACAAAAATGATACTACCTATCTCTAAGGGTTATTACAGAGATTAAAATAGGAATCCCTAGCATTCCTTGCCTGGACTATAACCAGCATCTTGATGCTCCTACAAATATTTGTGCTCTGGCTCAGTTGTGCCTTTGGGGCCTTCAACAACCTTTTACCTGATTAAGTTAGTTACCTATTCTATTCCCCTCCTGACTTCTCCAATTGTCACTGCCTTCCCAACTTCTTCAATATCATAGAAAAAAAAAAAAAGACAAAATTTCCCCAACTTAATTTCCATCCAACGCCTTCAATTTCATATGTAAATCCTTCTAGAGCCTCAGACTTCCCCTACCTCCTGCTTTTATACCCCCAAAATGTGTTCTGTGTACATTTCTGAGGTTGTGTTTATCATGTTATTTTAATCTTTAAAACAATTTTACAATTATTAATATATGTGATATGGACTGAATGTTTGTGTCCCCCAAAATTCATATGTTGAAATTTTAATTGCGAAGGTGATGATATTAAATGGTGAGGCCTTCAAGAAATGGTTACACCAAAGGGTAGAGCCTGCAAATGGGATTAATACCCTTATATTTTTTCTTTCTTTTTTCTTTTTACCTTATTTTATTTAAATTCAATTACATAACATATGGTATATCATTAATTTCAGATGTAGAGTTCAGTAATTTATCAGTTGCCTACAAAACCCAGTGCTCATTATATCATGTGCCCTCTTTAAAGATTTTATTTATTTATTTGACAGAGAGAAATCACAAGTAGATGGAGAGGCAGGCAGAGAGAGAGGGAAGCAGGCTGTCTGCGAGCAGAGAGCCCGATGCGGGGCCCGATCCCAGGACCCTGAGATCATGACCTGAGCCGAAGGCAGCGGCTTAAACCACTGAGCGACCCAGGCGCCCCTCATGTGCCCTCTTTAATGCCCATCACCCAGTTACCCCATCCCCCTCTCTTCCCCAATTAATGCCCTTAAGACATCCCAGAGAACTTTCTTGTCCCTTCTGCCATGCAAGGTCACAGCAAGAATACAGTCTTCTATGAACCAGGAAGCAAACTCTCATCAGATACCAAATCTGCTGGTGTCTTGACCTAGTACTTCCCAACCTCTAGAACGGTGAGAATAAATTTCTGTTGTGTATAAGCTACCCAGTCTATGGAATTCTATTCAAGTAGCCCAAATAGGTGAGGACAATATTTATGACCGAAACATTCAAGAAATGAAAAAGAGGGGTGTCTGGGTGGCTCAGTCAGCTGCCTTTGACTCAGGCGATGATTCTGGGGTCCTGGTATTGAGTCCTGTGTCAGTATCCCTCTTCAGTGGGGAGTATGCTTCTCCCTCTACTCCTCCGCCCTGCTCGTGATCTATCTCTGTCTCCCCTCTGTCAAATAAATAAATAAAATCTTAAGGAAAAAAAAAAGGAAATAAAAAGGAGTGGAAGTGAGAAGTTATAGTTCTCTTTCCTCATTGATCCAGTGCCACCCAAGAGAGAACCATTTTAATTTTCTTGCATCTTTTTCCAAGAAATAAATACATAGGCAAGTATGTGCACATATATACACATACTACATGTGTATCTTTTTTGTTTTTATGTAATGGCACCTTGCTCTATGGACTGTTGCATCCAGTGCTTTTTCCACCTCATGTGTCTTGTACTTCTTCGCAGATCAGTACACGAAGAAAGTCTTCATTTTTTTTGGGGGGGGGGGATGAACAGCAGAGGGAGAGAGGGATGAAGAGCACAGGGAGAGAGAGAGAATCCCAAGCAGGCTCCATGCCCAGCACGGAGCCCAGAGGGCTCAGCTTCACAACGCTGAGATCATGACCCTGAAATCTAGAGCTGAAATCTAGAGTTGCATGTTTCACTGATTGAGCCGCCTAGGTGCTCCAAGAAAGGCCTCATTCTTTTCAACAGTTGTTTGGTGTTCCTATGTGTGGATACACCAAGGGTTATTACTTCAGTCCTCTCTCACTGCACGTTTAGTTTGGTGTGGTGTGTTGTTTTTCACCACAGTGCTAAGTTGTATTTTATTTGTCCAGGAGTGTGTTTTCAACCTTAGGCCAACACAGGCTGCATTTCATTTTTGGTTGTGTACCCAGCAATTGGCTTTGCACTTGCCATGCTGTAAAATCAATGAACTGAATTCTATTCCATAGGATTGCGCCTACCAAGACCTGGCCCAAGACCCTGGTTCAGCTGGCAGGTTTATGTCCTCAGAGTCTGCCACCTCCCACTTATCCCCTGGATCCTCTAGGTCACCATGGAAATGTAGTCTCCAAAGACCCTTCTCCCCGGGGCCCAGCCCCTCCCCGTGGCCCAGGGTCAGCTGTTCCTTAGTGCCCCCTTTAGGGAACCAGGGCTCGGTGGACTCTCAGGCATCACCATGTCCTCCTGCCAGTTGGGGTCTGTTCCTTCCTACATCGCTTCCCAGGAGGAGGCAGCAGTTCATTTTCCCCTAAATTCCAGCCCCTGACACAAATAAACCCCTGGGAAGCATTTGCTGAAGCTTCCCAGGCCTTTCTCCATATGAATATTTAACACTTCTGCAGTAAACTAGACTGTTAAGGCAAGGAAGAGGAGTTGTCGATGCTACATGCTGGCAAGGAGTCTGGGGTGTGAAGGTGGTGGTGAGGATGGGCCTCTCATCCCTTCCGATCCAATGCAGAAATCCTGTCCCTCACTCGAGCACCCAAGCTCCCCTGGCAGTTTGAGTGGGTGGCTGTCACCAGGCCACAGCAGTCCTGCTCACCAGTCCACCTCTAAGGTGGAGTCATTCTGGATTTCTGCTTTGTCATTTTAGTCCCTGCTTCTCCTTCTGACCCAATCGTGAATGCAAGAGCCCAGCTCTGAGGTCCTGTCATCCAGCTACCACACTTTACAGAGGAAGAAAAGAGACCCAGGGAGATATAGAGGCTGTTCAAGGTCACACCTAGAGAGCACAGCGCGTGAGAACACTCATCACAGAGATAGGCCTTGTCCACTCCACTGACCTCAGCCAGAAAGGGTCTGTGAAGCTGCTACTGCTGCTGTCTTACTCCCCCTTCTCCAAGCCCAGGGTCATGGGAACAGCTACAACTTACGTAAAACTTCCTGTATGTCAGGTCCTGCTGGAAGTGCTTTACATATGTTTATTTGTTTCATAACTCAACACCCTGTGAATTATATTGCCTATTTTACAGATGAAGAAATTGAGGCCCAGACAGGGTAAGTATCTGCCCAAGGTCACACAGCAACAGAGCTGAGATTAAGCCCAGGCAATGTGGCCTCAAAGTCCATGTTCTTAACTCCAGCACCATCCTTCCCCTCAAAATAAAAAATTATGTCAGAATTTAAGGCAATATTTCACTTAATCCCCCTCACAGTCCTGTGAAGAAGAAAATACTCTCATTGAACCCATTTTATAAGCCTCTCTAGGCTTAGAAAGGCCAGGTAAACTGGTGAAGGTCACTTAGCTGGTGGAGTCAGGAGTGAAGGAAACCAGAATGTGCCAACCCAAAATATGTCACTTTGGCATACAGATTATTTTGAGCTGAAGGCAATTAAGAAACAACAGATGCCAAAAAAAAAAAAAAAAAATCCTCTGCCTAGCTAGTTGAAGGCAGGATATTAATTTCCATTCTTAAAAGTACATCCCCTCTTCCACACAAGGAAGAGGAGGACAACTCTGAGATTCTTGGTCACCAGAGACAATTTAGTTTCTTAACAGCCCAAGGCATCCAAAGCATCAAGCGGAAGCTAAATAAATCTTTCTAAGATAACTTTGTTTTTAAGAGTGAGAGTCCCTGAGTGCCAGCGCACACAGGTGGGAGGGGAGGGATTGTGGGAAGGGGCAGAAGGAGACGGCGAGATAATCTCAAGCAGGCTCCATGCCCAGTGCAGAGTCCAACATGGGGCTCAATCTCGTGACCCTGAGATCATGACCTGAGCCAAAAGCAAGAGTCTGTTGCTCTGAGCCATCCAGGCGTCCCTAAAATAACTTAAAACAAAACAAAAACCTCTTAGGGCACCTCTATTGCTTAGTTGGTTAAGCACCTGCCTTTGGCCCAGGTCATGATCCCAGGGTCCTGGGAAGAGCCCCACATAGGGCTCCCTCTTCAACAGGAGCCTGCTTCTCCTTCTCTCCACTGCTCATGTTCTCTCTCTTTCTCAAATAAATAAATAAAATTGTTTTTTTTTAAAAAGGCATTTCTTTAAAAAAAAAGAAAACCTCTTATCTTCTATTAGCTTCCTTTCATATATTTATCTTCCCATAGTTTGCCACCTCTAAAAGCCTACCTCCCTTTTTTTGCTGTCACTTCTCTACACATTTATTTTTCTTAGTTAGGATGGTATATGAGCCCCAAGTTCTAACCTTCGAGTTACTCATCACTGAGTTTTGCCCATGTATATGCATTCTACATGACTTAATAAATTGTTTTTTTTCTTGCCTTTTTTAAAAAAATATTTTATTTATTTATTTGACAGACAGAGACCACAAGTAGGAAGAAAGAGAGAGGGGCTCCCTGCCAAGTAGGGAGCCTGATGCGGGGCTCAATCCAAGGACCCTGGGATCATGACCTGAGCTGAAGGCAGAAGCTTTAACCCACTGAGCCACCCAGGCACTTCCCCCCTTTTTTTTCTTGTCAAACTGTCCTTTGTCAGTTTGATTTCTAGGGCTCCAGCCATAGAACCTAGGAGTGTAGGGAAAAAGATTTTCCCTGCCCTATAAAACTAAACCCATATCAACTGCAAGGCTAGCCCTCATAGAGTCTCATAAAAAATATGCAGTAGCAATGCCTGGGTGGCTCAGTTGGTTAAGCAGCTGCCTTCGGCTCAGGTCATGATCCCAGGGTCCTGGGATCGAGTCCCACATTGGGCTCCTTGCTCCGCAGGGAGCCTGCTTCTCCCTCTGCCTCTGCCTCCCTCTCTGTCTGCCTGTGCTCGCTCTCTTTCCCTCTGTCTCTGACAAATAAATAAATAAAATCTTTAAAAAAATATGCAATAGATGGGCAAAGAATGAATGCATGGCCCTGCATTAGTCTACTCAGGCTGTTGTAATTGAAAGGCTTAAACAGAAGAAATTAGTTTTTTCACAGTTCTAGAGGCTAGGAAGTCCAAGATCAATGTGTTGGCTGATTCAATTCCTGGTAAGGGCTCTCTCTGTCTTGCAGACGCTAGCCATCTTGCTGTGTTCTCACCTGGTAGAGAGAGAGCACTCTGCTATTTCTTCCTCTTCTTTTTTTTAAGTTTTTTTTTTTTTTTTTTAATTTGACAGAGAGACACAGCGAGACAGGGAATACAAATAGGGGGCATGGGATAGGGAGAAATAGGCTTCCCGCCAAGCAGGGAGCCTGATGCGGGACTTGATCCCTGGACCCTGGGATCATGACTTGAGCTGAAGGCAGACACCCAAGACTGAGCCACCCAGGTGCCCCATTTCTTCCTCTTCTTATAAGGACACAAGCTTTATGGTTTGGGGTCCACTCTTATGACCTCATTGGACCTTAATTACCTTGTAAAGTATTTAGGAGGAGGACACAATTCAGTATTAGTAGGTAGGTCCTTTTCCTTTCCTCCTGGGAAAAAGTAATAATAATGGCAAAAGAACAAGAAAATAGAAGGTCACTGAGGATGGTTGTTTGGTCCATCCCTTGGCTGGCCATGGGAAACCCCAAAAGTGGAGAAAACCACCAGCCAGTTTCCATGAGTGTTGATGGTGTTGTGGTTTCTGGCCATAGTGAAGCCTTGGCTGTGGTTGTGGGCACAATAGGCTTTCAAGTGAGGGCAACCCCAGAAGGAAGCTGAGTTGCCACAGAAAATGGAATCATCATGGACTAATAGTGTCTGAATGATTATGCTGGTTGTGCCCCATCTGTATGTACACTTTTCATATCAGCATATCTGTCCATAGCTCTACTTTTCCAAGTGGGGAACATGTCTCAGTCCTGAGACAGTCACCCACCAGAATCCTGGAAATATACAGCCCAAATCCTGCTAGAATCCAGTGTGTTTACTCTTTGTGCCCAGAGCATGCTGTAAGGAGACTGAAATTCTCTGAAGTAGGTCTATTATTTATTTTTTTTTTAAAGATTTTATTTATTTATTTGACAGAGAGAGATTACAAGTAGGCAGAGAGGCAGGCAGAGAGAGAGAGAGGAGGAAGCAGGTTCCCTGCTGAGCAGAGAGCCCGATGCGGGACTCGATCCCAGGACCCTGAGATCATGACCTGAGCCGAAGGCAGTGGCTTAACCCACTGAGCCACCCAGGCGCCCTGAAGTAGGTCTATTATTAAAACTAGACTTAAAATTACAGAATCATAATATCTTTTTTGGGGTGCCTGGGTGGCTCAGTCCATTAAGCAACCAACTCTTGATCTAAGAGTCATGAGTTCAAGCCCCTCACTGGGTTCTATGCTGGGCTGTCTACTTAAAAAATAAACAAACAAATAAAAATACTAAATAATAATGATGATTATTGGGTACCCAGGTGGCTCAGTTGGTTAAGTGTCTACCTTCAGCTTGGGTCATGATCCCAGGGTCCTGGAACTGAGTCTCGCTTTGGGCTCCCTGCTCAGTGGGCATCTACTTCTCCCTCTCCCTCTGCTTGCCACTCCCCCTGCTTGTGTGTACATGGTCTCTCTCTCCCTCTCTCTCTCTCTCTTTCTCTCTCTCTGTGAAATAAATAAGTAAAATCTTTAAATAATAATAATTTTTGTCCCTTTCTACTTCTACCTAAAATTAAAATTACGTATGTCCTGCTGGGGGAGAAAACTAGCTGCAAAAGGCAGTCAAAATTATTTGCACAATAACCAATCTGTTTTTTTTTTTTTTAACTTTTTTGAGAGAGAGAGAGTGGGTGGAGAGAAGGGGTAGAGGGAGAGAGGGAGAACCCTAAGCAGGCTCCACACCCAGCATGGAACCCAATGAAGGGTTCTTATGGCCTGGAAATCACAACCTGAGCTGAAACCAAGAGTCAGATGCTTAACCAACTGAGCCATCCAGGCGCCCCAATAACCAATCTTTTTAAGAAGCACATATATTTTTAAAAGGTAATTCCTGCAGAAATAATAATTATTTGGAACATTTCCTGCAGAGCAGCCAGGGTTTGCTGGAATAACTTACAAATCCAGATGAAGCAATGATGGATAAAACTGCCAGGACAGATAATCCCATCCCAAATCCCAGAGCATAGGACTATTCCCAGTCACTTAGACCTAATTTCCTGGCTTGTGGAAAGCCCCCAGGGTTCAGGAATCCACAAGTGAATGAATCACAGAAGACGATTTAAAGGGGTAGGGATAGGTTCTGAGAGACAATAGAAGTTGAAGTGTGAAAGAGGCTACAAATAGGAATTAGCACCTTCACTGAACCAAGAAGGAGGAAGGAAGGAAGCTGGAAAATGAAACCGGAAGCAAAGCTGGATGCCTTAAGAATTCTTAGCCTTCCCTGGGGTGGAGGCTCCTGCCCACATCTACAGCTCCTCTCCCTCCACTGGATTTTAAGCTCTAATGACTGAACAGCTTGTAATTCTGTCCCATATCCAGCTGTGCTGGCTTTCTGAGTATTTGCTCAAGCTGTTTTTGGCACCTGGAATGCCTTCCAGCTCCCATTTCTCTTCAGCTGGCTGACTCCCACCTGCCCTAAAAGACGTGGGCAGTCCCTCCTGCAGAAGACCTTCCCGGACCCTTAGCCCATGCATTGTTTCTACTGCCCCATTCCCCAGGAAGATATTTCACCAAATTATCCACCTTGCATTACAGTTGTCTGCTGGTGGAATGGGTCATATCCCAATGGGTGGATGAGTGCACAAGCAGGCCAGAGTGTCCTCATCTTTGTATCCCGGTACCTGGCACATATCAGGCACTCAATATAAGCTGGTTGAATTAATGTTGATGGAGCGAGAAGGAATGAAATGTGCAACCACATGGCTGCACCAACTTTTTCTGGATGAGATACAGTGTCTGAAAGTCACAATTCTGGCCCAGGGTTGGAGGGTTAGGCTTGCTGCTCCTGCTGCAGTAGTGCCTCTAAATGAAGGACACAGGATCACCAAATAAAAGCAATGTAATAATAAAAGCCCCATTCTCCCCTTCTCTCGTCAAGCAAACAGAGCCCTTATGTCGGAAGGGACGTTCATGTGGATCTCACTCAGGCTGTGTCATTTGGAAAGTGGGGAAGGTGGGACCCAGGGAACTGAAGGGACTTGCCCTGGTCCCATGAGAAGTCAGCAATGTCAGAGAAGAAATATTCTCTTTCCTCTGTTCATCTCACGTCCATTGGCTGCAGCCTTATAAATGGGACTGGCAAAAGAGAGATCAATAGGACAAAACAAGCAGTTTACTAACACGTGTGATGCGTACCATGTGGGAGAAACCTCAGTGATGAGTAACTCAAGGGGTTGGTTAGTGGACTTATTCAGCCTCTTAACAAAAGGACAATAAATTTGTAGTAGAGTGGCAAGACAAAGGACTTTGACCTTCCAGGGGGTAACAAATTTGGGGAAGTAAATTTTATATAGTTAAATTTTATATAGTAAAATTTATTATGTCAATTCCTCCGGTGCCATCTCAGTCTGATAAAGTTCTAGAGTTGCAGGCAGGCCCAGAAGAAGAAGGGGGCACGTATGAGGAGCTGGACAGTGAGTTCTACGAGAATGACCCCAACTGTAAGCAGAACCAACTCTCCCAGGATGGTAGCGGCTCAGAGAACCCTGAGGATGCAGATTCCTTCTCCAGGGCAGCTGAGTCTTATGACCAGGAGGATGAAGAGCTGGTCCAACCAGTGGACTTTCTGAGCCCCCATAGGTCAGCTTGGGACACAAGAGGGGGCCCACCTCTCTTGGCTCCTAGGCCTACGAGGATATGAGAAGAAGCTTGTATGCAGCCCCCAGCTCCGCTCCATTCAGGCACAGACTGGTCCCAATCATGAGGAAGATGCAGACTCATATGAGAATATAGATAATCCCAAATTGCCAGACCCAGCATGGGGAGGAGAGGGCCACATGGGCACCTGGAGTGCTAGGTTAATCCCTTCAGCCTGGGCCCCCTTAAACCCCTGAGGTCCATACCTGATTCTGAAATCTGTGACTCTCAGCAGACAGTGTCATCCTCTAGAGCAGCAATGCCTTGGATGTGTGTATCTGTGTTGTGAATGTGTGTGTGTCATATGTGTGTGCATGTGCGTCTGTGCTATCAGTAAAACTTCAGCTCCCCTTGGGCTTCCCCAATAAACTCAATGACTTCTTCCAAAAACAAAACAAAACAAAACAAATCCATCTCTACTTGGACTAGCCATGTTTCAAGTGCTCAGCAGCCACAGATGGGGAGCAGCTACCATACAGGGACAGCAGAGGAAGAGGAAGAGGCCACCACTGTCCTATCCAGTCATAACAGCACTACTAGCCTGGTACAGTGTCTAAAAGTGCATCATGAGCTACTCTTATGGCCGGAAGGGTCATCTCAGAAGGCCCCAGGTACATGCAGATGTACCACCTACTGTTGGGGTCGATTCCACGTTAAAACCTGTTAAACCCCTAGGGCCTGCCTGAGCCTACTTAGCCATAGTGACTCCATGTTGCCTAGGTAGACATTTTGTTGTTTAATAAATGCTTCAACAGTTATTGATATCAGTTCCAGGTAACTGTTACTAAAACACATACCTAAAACAAGGCCATTTTGTTTATATCGGTTCCAGGTAACTATTATTAAAACACATACCTAAAACAAGGCCATTTTGTTGTTTAATAAACACCTCAACAGTTACTAGTATCGGTTCCAGGTAACCGTTACTAAAACACACAGGTAGGAGATACCCAATCAGCCAAAGCCACATATATAGATGTCTGTGATTATGCCCTATAAAAACTAGCCTGTAGGGGCACCTGGGTGGCTCAGTGGGTTAAAGCCTCTGCCTTCGGCTCAGGTCATGATCCCAGGGTCCTGGGATCGAGCCCCGCATCGGGCTCTCTGCTCAGCGGGGAGCCTGCTTCCCTTCCTCTCTCTCTGCCTGTGTCTCTGCCTACTTGTGGTCTTTCTTTCTCTGTGTCAAATAAATAAATAATCTTAAAAAAAAAAAAAAAACCTAGCTGTAAGACCAAGGGGCCTCGCTCTCTTCGGAGGTGGCCCTGGCTGGTCAGTCTGACTTCTAATGCTTGGCATAGAATAAAGCTTTACATAACTTTTACTTTGTCTCAGCCTCATTTCCCTGGCTGGTCAGTCTAACTTCTAATGCTTGGCATAGAATAAGGCTTTGCGTAATTTGTCTCAGTCTCGTTCCTTTGATAACGGACCCAACACTACGAGAGTTAAAATATCAGTCCAGTAGGTTATGCTATTAGCACTCCACTCACTTGGGGCCATAATGACGTGGAGGCAGAGAAAGGGCTACTTTTTTTTTTTGTTTTTGCCCTACCCTCAGTTATCTAGGAAGCACTAGGTCCTTAAATGCAATGCTTTCCTTTTAAATTCTCTAAGCCCAATTGGCTGCTTTGAAATCTCCATGCTTCTGGTTCAATAAAATTGTCTCCTGCCCTCTTAAAGATCTTACTTGAACAGTCCTGGATTGTGAGCCTGGGCGTATGCATTATTACAGTGGCCTAAACCCTACCTTTCTTTCTGGACCTTCTCCTTGCTTGTTTCCCGTGTCTTATCCTATCACCAGCCTCTGGGGTCCTATTTCTGTAGGATTTTGCCATTAAATCCCTTAAATTGGGGTCCAAGCCAGCATGAGCTGCCTGAGCAGGACAAACTTAAGGCAGAAATCACAATTCAAGATGAAGATATTAGAAGGCTGCCTCTTGAAAAGACTCAGCTGTAGAAGCAGCGTCATTTTCTCATTCATCTCTCTCTATCCCCAAAAGTAGGTTATCAAAGTTGTAAGAACTGATATTGTTTCCAAGGGATACAGTAAAGCTATTTTTGTATTGAATGAGTGGAAAATGCTTCTGTAAACACTTTAATCTTTCTTAAATTAGCACTTTTGTTTTCTAAAAACAAAATAAAAAATCCAAACAAACAAATAACCCAAAGGATTTCCCAGAGCTGGCAGTTCCAAAGTTTGGGGGCCGATCAGTAAAATTTTAAAATAAGACAAAATAACAACAAAAAAGAAACAGAGCGCTAGGTGGCTCTGCTTTTGGTTCAGGTCATAATCTTGTGGTCCTGGGACCAAACCCCGCATTGGGCTCCTCATTCAGTGGGGAGTCTGATTCTCCCTCTCCCTCTGTATCTCCCCACTCATGCTCACTCTTTCTTTCAAATTAAGAAATAAAATCTTTTATGTTAAAAAAAAAAAGAAGAAGAAACAAAACCTTTAGTGACTGAAGGCATGTTAAGAAAAATGTTTCAAAAACTTGGAACTAAGGAAAAGGGATCATTACTATTTTTCCTTTCTGAATCATGCTAGCTGAATGCAGGATATTCTTTTTCTTTTCCTTCTTTATTATTATTATTATATTATAATATCATTATATTATATAGTACATTATATTTTATAACATATATTATTACTATTATTATATTATTGTAAAGATTTATAAAGCCCAATGTGGGGCTTGATCCCAGGACCCTGAGATCATGACTTGAGCTGAAGGCAGACACTTAACTGAGTGAGCCACGAGGTGCCCCTGAATGTAGGATATTAACCAGTTTTATATCTAAATTAGCAAACTTTTACAAACATTCTTTATCTTCACCACTCTAAAGACTTGACTCTCTCCAATTTTGTTTTTGCCTTTTTTTTTTTTTAGATTTTATTTATTTATTTGAGAGAGAGTGCAGAGAGCAAGAGAGAGAGAGCATGGAGGGAAGGGGCAGAGGGAGAGAGAAAAGCAGACTCCCCACTGTGCAGGGAGCTCAATGCAGGGCTCGATCCTAGGACTCTGTGATCATGACCTGAAGTGAAGGTAGATGCTCAACAACTGAGCCACCCAGGTGCCACTGTTTTTAACTTTTTGAAAACATACTTTCTCAGAAAGATTAGCAAATTTTATTAAGTAAAATTTATACCATATACAAAAAAATTTATACTATCTACTATACCCATAAAAGTAAAAACATTTAATAGAGAAAAGCAGGAAAACTATAATGGGATGCGGTATAGGACAGTATTTAAATGGGCAGAGTCCGGGTTGTGAGTTCTCTGCAAGGTGGCTAATGAATGCAGATAAATGTTCAGGCACTTATTTTTTAAAAACAGCTTTCTTGGGGCACTTGGATGGCTCAGGAGGTTAGATGTTTGCCTTTGGCTTGGGTCGTAATCCCAGACTCCTGGGATGGAGCCCCACATCGGGCTCCCTACTCAGCAAGGAGTCTCCTTCTCCCTCTGCTGTTTCCCCTCCTTGTGCTCTCTTTACTCTCTTTGTCAAATAATTATATAAAATCTTAAAAAAAAAAAACAACAACAACAACAGACCCAACAGCCTGTTGACGTATAATAGTATAATAGACATACAATAACCTAAATATATTTGAAGGGTTCAAACTGTAATTTTCCTACATATGGAAGCCATTGCTTGGGTTCTATAGAGCACCTTGACATATTTGATATTTTAAGCTGAAAGAGTTGGCCAAAATGACACCTTTCTCCCCTGAAATGGGTCATAAAACCCTCATGTGAGGAGTGGCTTCCTTATATTGGGGGAAAGGGACATACTTGTCTCTGAAGACAAAGAGATGCCAAGAAAAATCCTAATACAGACCTCATTAAGTTTCCCCCAGTTTACTACATTGAGCTCATTCTCTCTGACCTACTAGATTCTTCCATGACTGCCCACTCTTCCTCAAACCTAGCAGAAAAATACTCAGGTCTGTTTCTTTGGGTCTTCATTTCCTTATGTCCTCCTATGTCATGAAATTTCTATTAAACAACTTTTAAAAATTTGTCTTTGTTAGTCAAATTTTTAGACCCAGCTAGGGACACCACAAATATTCAGGAAAACTTTTTCCTGAATAAAAGAGAGTGATCATTTATTTGGGGGGGACCATGTAAAAGGTGGATGCTGAGAGACCTGAGTGGGAAGACAATCTTTAAGGTGCAACTGCATTCTTTAATGAGCACCTACTGTTTACCAGGCCCTGAGCAAAATCTACGTAGAAAGTTGTGCCTTCCGAGTTCCTGAGTGCAGAGTGGCTCGAGTGCAGGGACTCAGCCAGCAGGGGGCCAACCCTTGGGTCTCCCACCCTGCCTTCTCCTCCTTCCATAGTGGGGGAGGGTCAGATATAGTACCGCTGAGACCTTTTGGGTAGCAGGGATGCTGAGGATAAAAAACTTCAGCTGGAAGTTCCTTTTCTCAAAAAGAAGACACTTGAATCTCAGAAACAAGATGGAGACAGTATGCTTGTCTGGAAGAGCTGTCCAGGGACAGCTTCCCCACTCCCGACCAAGTTTGTTTTAATAAAAAATAGAGGCAGCAGTTACTTGACAGATTAATTTCCCTAACGGATTGTCTTTGATCCCAAGGCTGGGTCTTTGCTGCTCCACCCCAGAAGGCATTATGCTGGTGCTGGCACAGATGCTTAGGAGAGCTGACTGCGAGTAGGCAAGCCTGGGAAGAAAGGAGGAGGGTGCCCAGAGTCATGCAGGGCAGGATGCAGAACCCGGTGCCCTCTCCTGAACCAGCTGGGGAAGAAGAAAGGGGGGGGGGGGGATGAGGGAAGGATTTCTGTGTAATGACAGTCTCAGTGGAAGCTGAGCAATGCATGAAATTTTGCTGGATTGGCACTACCTTTCTTTTGAGAGAGTAAGGGACAAGTATGTCAGTTTCTCTCTCCTGGGCGTATTGGC
Source organism: Mustela putorius furo (assembly GCF_011764305.1). NCBI lineage: Eukaryota > Metazoa > Chordata > Mammalia > Carnivora > Mustelidae > Mustela > Mustela putorius. The sequence goes on along the minus strand of NW_025421321.1, from coordinate 18,046,486 downwards.
ACGCAGCCGTACCATCAGACTTCAGCTGAGGAGGGTTACCGGTGGATGAAGATAGGGTGAGAAGCCTGGGGCTGTGACGACTGGAGGTGGGAGCAGAGTGTGGGACATGTCGGGGGCCGGGGGTGGGCCCATAATAACTAGGCAACGCGAGGGGAGGTGGGCAGTCCTAGAAGGCTGGAATTGCAGGGAATCCAAGCGTACTTGGTGTTAAAATACATATTTGGAACCCATATAAAGCCAAGAAGATGACTGTGAAGGGATCTAGAATATATCATTATAAGTTTCTTGTGTGTGTTTTCTGAGCTTCTCTTATCTGCCTAAAAGCAGAGCCTCCCCCTAAAAATCAACTGTCATAAATCCTCTCCTCCAGAAGTTTGCAATCAGGGATAAGAAATCACCTAAATAGGCATTGTCACGAATACATCTCATCTATCCCCTCTCTATTCTCCGGAGCGTCCGTTTATCTTTCCTAAAAGTCATTTGTCTCTTCATAAAGGCCCTTTCTCCTCATCCCTTCTTCAATTAGGATGACATCTAAACCCCAAATTCTAACCACCTCTTTGAGTCACATATTTCTATGAAATCCCACATTTGTACATGAATAAAAATGCTTTTTCCTTCCCAATCTGTCATTTGCAAGTTAAATTCACAGGCCTCCAGTGACTAAACTGAAGAGGGTAGAGTAAAAGTTTTTCTTCCCTTATGACTGTATGTGCTTTTAAAGATTAATTATTTGGGGGCTGCCTGGGTGGCTCAGTTGGTTAAGTGTCTGCCTTTAGCTCAGGTCATGGTCCCAGGATCATGGGATAAACTTGGGGAAAAAAAAAAAAAAAATCCCTGCTCAGCAGGGAGTCTCCCTCTACTGCTCTCCTTGCTCGTGCTCTCTCTCTCTGTCTCTCTCAAATAAATAAATAAATAAATAAAATATTTTTTAAAAATACTTTATTTATTTGAGAGAGAGAGGGAGACAGAGATAGCAACAGAGATAGCAAGAGAGAGCACAAGCAGGGAGGAAAGGGAGAGGCAGATTCTCCACTGAGCAAGGAGCCCGATGGAGGGTCCACTCGATCCCAGGACCCAGGGACCATGACCTGAACTGAAGGCAGATGCTCAACCAACTGAGCCACCCAGGGACCCCAAATAAATAAAATCTTTAAAAAAAGATTAATTATTATTTTTAAAAAAGATACTATTTTTAAGTAATCTCCACACCCAACATGGGGCTTGAATCCACAATCCCAAAAATCAATGTTGCATGCTATGCTCATTGAGCCAGCCAGGCATTCCTAAAGATTAATTTTTATTTATTTTTAAAGATTTTATTTATTTATTTGACAGACAGAGATCACAAGTAGGCAGAGAGGCAAGTAGAGTGATAGAGGGGGAAGCAGACTCCCTGCTGAGCAGAAAGCCCAATGCGGGGCTCGATCTCAGGACCCCAAGATCATGACCTGAGCTGAAGGCAGAGGCTTAACCCACTGAACTACCCAGGCGCCCCCTAAAGATTAATTTTTAAAAAGAATGTACCATTGTTTGGCTTTGCTAAATTACTTACTATTTTTTTTTAAAGATTTATTTATTCATTTATTTGACAGACCGAGATCACAAGTAGGCAGAGAGACAGAGACAGAGGAGGAAGCAGACTCCCTGCCGAGCAGAGAGCTCGATGTGGGGCTCGACCTCAGGACCCTGGGATAATGACCTGAGCCAAAGGCAGAGGCTTTAACCCACTGAGCCACCCAGGCGCCCCTAAATTACTTACTATTAATTAAGGGCTCATATTCTGTGAAATTGCATGTTGACCTGAAGATTTGTATCTAGTAGAGATGGATATGATTTTCATCTGGGAGAAAAGATAACCACAATGGTTGCCATTTATTGCCCTGTGGGACATTAACCCATTTTCATATATAACGCAGCAATCTTATTCTAACCTTAATTAAACTGTCTATAAATATCCAACTTCATATTTTGAGATAACTGTAGATTCACATGCAATTGTAAGAAATAACAGATTCCACATACTCAATCCCCAGTTTCTCCCAATGGTAACATCTTGAAAAACTAGAACACACTATCACCACCAAGATTTTGACATTGATGCAGAACAGATCCATCAGCACAAAATCCCTCATCTTGCTTTTTTATAGCCATACCCATCACCCTCCCCTCTCTACCTTGTCTGCCCTGACCTCTAAAATGTTCTTTTCAACAAAATGGGCAGAAGACATGAACAGACACTTCTCCGATGAAGACATACAAATGGCTATCAGACACATGAGAAAATGTTCGTCATCACTAGCCATCAGGGAGACATAAATTAAAACCAAATTGAGATACCACCTTACACCAGTTAGAACGGCCAAAATTAGCACGACAGGAAACGTGTGTTGGAGAGGATGTGGAGAAAGGGGAACCCTTTTACACTGTTGGTGGAAATGCAAGTTGGTGTAGCCAATTTGGAGAACAGTGTGGGGATTCCTTAAGAAATTAAAAATAGAGCTTCCTTATCACCCTGCAATTACACTATTGGGTATTTACCCCAAAGATACAGATGTAGTGAAAAGAACGGCCATCTGGGGGTGCCTGGGTGGCTCAGTGGGTTAAAGCCTCTGCCTTCGGCTCAGGTCATGATCCCAGGGTCCTGGGATCGAGCCCCACATCAGTTCTCTACTCAGTGGGGAGCCTGCTTCCTCCTCTCTCTCTCTGCCTGCCTCCCTGCCTACTTGTGATCTCTCTCTCTCTCTGTAAAATAAATAAATAAAATCTTTTAAAAAAAGAAGGGCCATCTGTACCCCAATGTTCATAGCAGCAATGGCCACAGTCGCCAAACTGTGCAAGGAACCAAGATACCCTTCAATGGACGAATGGATAAGGAAGATGTGGTCCATATACACTATGGAGTATTATGCCTCCATCAGAAAGGATGAATAACCCAACTTTTGTATCAACATGGACAGGACTGGAAGAGATTATGCTGAGTGAAATAAGTCAAGCAGAGAGAGTCATATGTCATCATATGGTTTCACATATTTGTGGAGCATAAGAAATAACACGGAGGACATGGGGAGATCGAGAGGAGAAGAGAGTTGAGGGAAATTGGAGGGGCAAATGAATCATTAGAGACTATGGACTCTGAAAAATGATCTGAGGGTTTTGAAGGGATGAGGGGGTGGGAGGTTGGGGGAGCCTGGTGGTGGGTATTATGGAGGGCACATCTTGCATGGAGCACTGGTTGTGGTGCATAAACAATGAATTCTGTTACATTGAAAAGAAATTAAATTAAAAAAAAATAAATGTTCTTTTCCTCAGCCTTACCCTCTCACTTCTTCACTCATTAATTAAAAAGTTGAATGAGATCTTTTAGCCCAATGTCCATTTTATATCTGAACGAATCTTGTTTTTAAATCCAAAGTTTTGAGAATTGCTTTGACATTGGGAAGACTCAAAGTTTTAAAGCTGGGTGTTAAACACCTTTGGGGTCATTCCCTTTCTCTGCAGGCAGATCCAAGTCTACCCCATCGTTGACTTCTTTGGTGAACCCGACTTAGCCTGACCTCCCTGGACTAGACCCACGGCTCTTACATGGCCCACCATTCAGATGGTGCTCATCAGTTAAAACACTAGTCAGCTCTTCTCCCTTCAACACCCATGGTTCCAGAGGGAGATCTCTCTTGTGTGGCTTCTCACAAACTACCTTGTATTGCCCTTTTTAGGGATTAGCTTCTTAGAGGGCTGCACTAGAATCTGTCCATTCCCCTCCCCAGCACCAAGGCCTTGTCTGGAGAGGGCTTCACACAAAAGAAACTCCAATTTCTTCTGCAGAAGAAAATCTGGAACAGAGAAGTGGGAAAATTCTGTGAGGTTTCCTCAAAATACACACAGGAGACTGCCAGGACCTGTCCAGGATCCAGATGACTGGTCTGAGAAAGAGAATCGGTCTATGGACACAAGCTTCCCATGGCAGAAGGAAGGCTGCCAGGTGATCACCCAGCTCATGCTCCCACTCAGTCCATGGTAAGACCAAGTTACATACCAGGCGAGGCCACTGAGGAGCAGAGGAACTATGTGGAAGCAGGGTGCAGAGCTCAAGGAAGGCTCCCTGGGAGGCAGCAGGGAAGGTCTTGTTCCTAACCTCCCCAGTCCATGCCCCAGGGGGCTTTCCAGTCCTCAAATGCCTGTGAGAATGACAGCCCCAAGCACTCCTCATTCAGATGGGGTATCTGTCTTGTGAGGCCTAATACACCTCTAATACACCTCACCTGTTTAGAATGCAGCTATCAGTGTCTCGAAGGGCTTCCCTAACTGTTCCAAAGGTACAGACCTAAGATGACTAATGTTTGGGGCAGCAGGCATGGCAGATTCTGGTCCAGCACCATTCCATGCCAGTCTGCTCCTGAAGAGAATCCACCTGGAATTCTGAACAGGATGGCAGGAGAGAGAGAAAATGGCAGGCAGAGGCAACGTTCCAGAGATGGTCAAGAAGCCAAGAGAAGCTTCTGCTTTGAGACTGCTTACAATCAGTCGCAAATTTCCAGAGCTGCTGAACTCAGGGCTGTGGTGAGTGGATACCATCCTTCATATTTCAGACTCCTGAAATGGATAGAATTCTGAGTGGAGGCTCAGATACAACTAACTACATCACTTCAATCTTGTAGGGGAGCAAAATTTCCCATAGAATGTGTCTCTTTGGCATATGGAATATTTCAGGCTCAGTATTTTTTTTTTAAAGGATTTATTTATTTAAGAGAGAGAATGTACATGTGCATGGAGGGAGGGGCAGAGACAGAGAGAGGGAGAAAGAATCCCCTAAGAGACTCCCTGCGGCACATGGAGCCCAGTGCAGGGGCTTGATCTCATGACCCTGAGATCACAACCTGAGTTGAAACCAAGAGCCAGCCCCCTAACTAACTGAGCCACCCAAGTGCCCTTTGGCTGTTTTTTGTTGTTGTTGTTGTTTAAGATTTTATTTATTTATTTGCCAGAGAGAGAGAGAGAGAGAGAGCCCCAGCAGGGGAAAAGGCAGGCACAGGGAGAAGCAGGCTTCCCACTGAACAAGGAGCCCAATGCAGGACTCCTGGGATCATGACCTGAGCCAAAGACAGATGCTTAACCGACTGAGCCACCCAGGTGTCCCAGGCTGATTAATTTTAAGAAAGAGAAGGGTCGGGAGGAAACTTTGACCTTCCCCTTAACTGCCTTGAAGAATTTAGATGGAGGACCTGCTCCAGGAAGGAAGCTATCATGTAGATAGCTACATAGTCATCTACATAATCATGTAGATGAACAGTATATGAACTGGGGAGGTAGATAGGGAAGAACCTAGCAAAATCTGTTTGTTACAGTTCCTCTCCATGCGCCAATATTTCTGGGTGCCACAGCAAACATTAGTTTACCAGACATTTATTCTTTTTCATCTTCTGTGCATTACCTTCCTTCCTTTTCAAGACCCAGACCCCCACCCCCACCTCCTTAGCTCTGGATGGCAGAGAAGTCTCAATTGCCTGACTGCCTGTGGGCCTCAGATCCTTAGGGAGCCCCAGTATGTATGTAATTAAATTTAATGTTTTCCTGCTAATCTGTCCCATGTCAGTTTAATTCTTAGATCAGCCAAAAGAACCTTGAAGGGTAAAGGAGAATTTTATTTTATTTTATTTTATTTTATTCCCCAATCATCTCTCTGATTTTTCAAATCTATCTTCCCAGCTCTCGGTTGGTCTCATTAGCAGAAAATTCATTATTCTCCTCTAGAGGTTTCTGACTCAAATTATTACAAATGCTGATTGACATCACTGAAGGAGATCCTGTGCAGACACCAGAGCTTGCCCCTGCTGCAGGCTCACACCCTTTGTTGCCCACAGCCTGCTTCCCAGGTTGACTTCTTTGCATTACAGTATCTCTGTAATGATCTCTTCATTGTTCCCATATTGCATTGCTGCAGGGACTTGTCTGGGTCCAAGGCATCTTCCGGCCTCAGTCCCTGTGGCCCCTATTAAGACCTCAGAGAAGCTTTGGTGTTCTTTGCTGCCAGTGGACCATGGTCTAGCAGCTACATTCAGAAGCTACATCAGACAGTAGGGTTGGGTGTACCACAACCTTCCATATTTCAAAATGCCCTTTACTTCTGCAAAGGAGAAGGCTTTACTACCAGGCTCTACATATAAAAGGAGAGGGCAGTCAATCTTCCAGTAGTACAAGAAGGGCCTACAGACTTTCTTCTCTGTAACAAAGGGAGTCTTACAAGCAACTTCCCCAGAACAAAAAAGACTAGTTCCAAGGTGGCTTCGAGCCCCTACACAGAAAAGACACTGGAATCACTTTTTAAAATGAAATTTCACATTTTGAGATAGTTCAATGTATAGCTGTAAGAAATAATATGGACAGATCCCATGTACCCATCATCCAGTGTCCCCCAGTAGTAACATATTGTAAAACGCAGCTATAACACCACAAACAGGATATTGACATGATACAGTCAAGAGGCAGTATAGTTGCACCACCACAAGGATCCCTCTCCCTGCTCTTCCCCCCCCCACACACCCTTGTTTTCCTGCAACTACTAATCTCTAATAGTTTGTAACTTCGAGCATGCTATATAAATGCTGGATGGTACGTAACTTTTGCGGACTGGCTTTTTTTCAATCAGCATCATCCCCTCGAGATTCATTTAATTTGCTGTATGTGTCAACAGTACGTTACTTTTTCTCATAGAGTATTATTCCAGGGTGCGGATATACCAGTTTATTTAACCATTCACATCTTTCTCTCTTTTTTAAGATTTTATTTATTTATCAGAGAAAGAGAGAGAGAGCACAAGCAGGGGAGCAACAGGCAGAGGGAGAGGGAGAGCCGGGCTCCCTGATACGGGATTTGATTCCAGAACCCTGGGATCATGACCTGAGTCGAAGGCATCTGCCTTAAGCGTCTACTTAACTGACTGGGCCACCCAGGCATCCCTAACCATTCACATCTCAAAGGTCATCAGAATCCTGTACAGTCTTTTGCTACTACAAAAGTGTTCTAAATATAGTACAGGGTTTTGTGTGAACTTTAGTTTCCATTTATTTGAAATAAATGCCCAAGAGTATGAATGCTGAATTGTATGGTTATTGCATATTTAATTTTTTAAAAAAGATTTTATTTATTTATGACAGAGAAAGGTAGCAAGAGAGGGAACACAAGGATGAGGGAAATGGAGAGGGAGAAGCAGGCTCCCCACAGAGCAAGAAGCGTGATATGGGGCTTGAACCCAGGACCCTGGGATTATGACCTGAGCCGAAGGCAGATGTTTAACCTGCTGAGCCACCCAGGTGCCCCGCATATTTAGTTTTATAAGAAACTGCCAAACTGCTTTCCTAGAGTGGTGGAACAATGCTATACTTCCCCCAGCGGTGTATCTGGATACGGTTTCTTCCTCACCTTCTCCAGCGTTTGCTGTTATTGCTATATTTTTGTATTGGCTATTCTGAAAGGTAAGCATTCTCTCTCCCCGTGGCTTTAGGTTGGGTGTCCCTAATGACTAACAATATTGAACTTCTGCTCATGTGCATAATTGTTGTCCACTCTCTTAGGTGAAATGTGTCTTCATGCTTTTTGCTCATTTCTTAATTGGGCTGTGTATTTTTAAAAAATATTTTATTTATTTATTTGACAGAGATCACAAGTGGGCAGAGAGGCAGGCAGAGAGAGAGGAGAAAGCAGTCTCCCCACGGAGCAGAGAGCCCAACACGGGGCTTGATCCCAGGACCCCAGGATTACAACCCAAGCCGAAGGCAGTATTTAACCCACTGAGGAACCCAGGTGCCCCTGTGCATTTCTTTTTTAAACTGAGTTCTGAGAGTTATGTATCTAGAAACTTGCCCTTTGTTGGACATGTGGTTTGCAAATATTTTCTGTCACTTTTCGTTCTCGTTCCTCTCTAAAATGTACCACTTTGGCATATTGGTTATTTTAAAGTTACTTAAGAAACAGCCTGTGTGAAAAGAATGGTCTGACCCCATCCCACCTTGTCTCCAAACAATAGAAAATAAATCTCCATGTGAAAGGTACCCTTCCTTTACCAGAGTAGAGAGACATCCTTATCACAAGAGTTAAAGAATTCAGAGTCAAGGCTAGATAAACAAACTTCGGTTACTTTTTACTAATTCACTATGCCAGCACAAATTCTGTTTAAAATTCCTTACTAACTGAAGCTACTGAACATAAGTTTTCTTTGTCCTGTTAGCTCCCCGCAGACTTGCTTCTTTGTGTAAAGCATATAAAAGCTGTCTGCCTTGGTTATCTCTTTAGGTCTCAATTTTATTATTGGGCCTCCAAGCCCAGGTAATTAAACTGCTTTTCTCCTGTTAATCTGACTCATGTCAGTTTAAGTCTTAGACCTGCCAGAAAGCTCTTGAAGGGCAGAGGAAAATTCTTCCACCACAACAATCCACTTCGAATTAAAAACTTATCTCCCAAGTCCTGGTGTTAACACTACTGAACTGGACGTCTCCTCCCAGTCCCAGTACTCTGGGACCTAATTCTTTGTGCAGGAAACCAGCACCCTGTTACCTTAGCACCAGCTCCTCTCCCACTTGCTCAGGCGGCACTGCTGATGGTAAATGGTATGGCTGTGAGCGACCAAGGCTGCGTCTTCTAGTATTTTGGGATCCCCCAGTACCCAGCTGATGTATAGAGCTAGTGAATGCATGAATGCATAACAGACACAGGCAGGGAATACTGCTCCAAGAGGACAGGACTTTAGAGGACCAGGGATGATGAATGCAGGCCCATCAGAGGCCAGCCCCCCACAATTCAGCTTTTACAGTGAGATCAGCTCCATTCTCAAGTTACTCCCACCACGTCCTTGCCTGTGTGTGTGTGTGTGTGTGTGTGTGTGTGTGTGTGTGACAGAGAGAGAGAGAGAGAGAGAGAAATAGATTCCAGGCAGTTTCCTGAGCCAAGAGGAGCAATACAAACAAGGAAAGTACCTACAACGTACTCCATAGACACTAGGTTAATGAAAGATGTGAGGAGAAGGAGAGGAGAACTAAGAAGGGGCTTTTCTGGGTTTCTGGCTCCCAGATCAACACCCTCCCCCTGGCCGCCGCCCGACTCCGTGGTCTCTGCAAATTTTTAGGCGATGAACTGAATGATGTCCTCCCTGAAATTCACATGCTAAAGCCCTACCCCCTCAGTGTGACTGTATTTGGAGATGGGGCCTGTCAGAGATGATTCAGGTTAATGAAGGTTGTGGCCCTAACTCGACAGAACCGGGGGTCTTAGAAGAGGAAGAGATCCCTTCTTGCCCACACACCAAGGAAAAGCCATGTGAGGACATAGCAAGAAGGTGGCCATCTGCAAGCCAGGAAGAGAGCTCTCACCAGGAATGGAACTGGCTAACACCTTGATCTAGGACTCCCAGCCTCCAGAACTGGGAGAAAATAAATCCCTGTTGTTGAAGCCACCCAGTAAGCGGCATTTTCTTACGGCAGCCCGAGCTGACTAAGACAGATTTGGGTACACAGAGTGGGGTGCCGCTGTAACAAATATCTAAAAATGTGGAAGCAGCTTTGGAACAGGGTAATGAGTTTTCAGATGCATGCAAGAAAAGCCTAGATTGTCCTGAAGGGACTATGGATAGCAATATGGGTGTGAAAGCCTGTGCCTGGCTTGCTCTCTGCACAAGTCTTGGCCATAGCTCTCAGACCTGCTGCCGGAACACAGGACTCAGGTCGCCAGCAGATCTGGCCAATGCCGTTTATCCATAATCTCCTGTGCATCAGCGTGGTGTTGGGATGGAAGGGCTGGGAAGCCTTTCCCGGAAGTAGACAGCCCAATGCCCCCACCCCTATCTCCCTTGCAAGACAGCATCCACTTCCATCCACCCCAGAGTTCCCAAATCTCACTTTTGTATGCCATGGTTTTTATATCTGTGTTCCACCTTCCACATTACCACTAAGTATACTTATTTTAATCAACTCCACTTTTTCCACTTGAAAATAGGTTTTCCTTCAAAGTAAACCATATGGGGTACTTGCGTGACTCAGTGGGTTAAGCATCTGCCTTCGGCTCGTGTCATGATCCCGGGGTCCTGGAGACTCTGCATCTCTCTCTCTCCCTCTGCCCCTCCCCCGACTTGTGCCCTCTCTCTTGCTCTCAAATAAATAAATAAAATCTAAAAAAAAAAAAAAAAAAAAGTAAACCTTATGTCCTTAGCAATGCCATAAAATGGAACACATGATTCCTATAAGAAAGGAAACTCTACAAATATAAATAGAATTCATTCATTTGAAATACAGTTATGGGAAAGTGTTAACCAACCCTGACTACACTTGCTGCTCCTTCTGCTCTTCCCTGCTCTTCCCCCCAGTATCCCATGGCTCACTCCATCTCTTTCCTCAGGTCTCTCTGCTCAAAGTCACTTTATCGATAAGGCCTTCCCAGACCACTGCATATAAAATAACTGTTCTTTCCCTTTACTCAGGCTCACTTTCTTCAGTCATATTTAAGGCCATGTGGCAGTATTTTATTTATTCCTTTTTAAAAAAAAAATATCTATTTGAGAGAGAGTGCGAGAGAGAAAAAGAGAGAGGGTGAGCAAGCATGAGTCGGGGACAGGTAGGGGGAGAGGGAGAGGGAGAAGCAGGCTCCCCACTCAGCAGAGAGCCCAAGGCAGGGCCTGATCCCAGGACCTCGAAATCATGAATCTGCCTTTGGTAAACTAAAGGCAGATGCTTAACCGACTGAGCCACCCAGGTGCCCCTGTTTATTCCTTAAAAAAAAAAAATAATAATTTATTTATTTGAAAGAGAGAGAGAGAGAGAGAGAGCATGAGAGGGAGCAAGGTCAGAAGGAGAAGCAGACTCTCCGTGGAGCTGGGAGGCCACATGGGGCTCCATCCCAGGACCTGGAGATCACGACTTAGGCCAAAGGCAGATACTTAACCGACTGAGCCACCCAGGCACCCTATTCCTTTTTTTAAGGGTCTTTTTCCCCTCACTAGCAAATGAGCTCCAATAAGGGAAAGTGTGTATTTTTCATTGCTGTATCTATCCCAAAGCTAGATGAAAGCCTAGCTTAGGATAGGTAGAGTGAACATGCCTGAATGAATGAATGGAAACATGTGACACACACTCATAAGACACAGAGCTGGGGGGAACAGGAGGGAGGCCAGGTGAGGTTTATAGCCCTAGGGCCATACAATGCCCCAAACAGGTCTTCTCCCTATGGGTGTTGGGCCTGAGTCCCTGGTCCAGCCTCCTCATTCCCTTCTGGGGCCCCCTGTGTCACCTTCTTATCTCAGTGTACCCCAGGCCCCAGCTATTCTAAGAAAGCTGATTTTCAAAAGGAAAGGGGCCAGAATCTTCATCCTCTGCTTCCCGAGAGGCTTCTGCAATGGTCCTAGAATTTGTTGTCCAAACTGGCAGGTGAATGGGAAGGGGGTTCTGTTCATATACCCTCAGCACAGTGGGCACAGACCAGAAGTACATCCACCCTCCCCAGGCTCCCTCTGCAAGTAGGCCCACTCCTACCCTCCAGCAGTCAAGTGAGAGTTCTGAAAAGCAGAGACAGAGTGAACTCTTGCCTAGCAAAACAAAAGACCAAAACAAAATGCATTGGCTTATAGCTTTCAGCCAGAACAGGGAGCAGCAGAGGTCTGCAGGGGGTGACCTGGGTGCTTCCCACTACCATACTGGCTGGGAGCACTGGGCAACCTTACAATAGAAAGCTTTCTAACTAAAAGGAAAAATGATGTTTTTAATGGCCTCACCAGATACAGCTAAATCTAATTGACCTCTGAAACTAAAATATAAAATATTTACTGGATCAGAGCAAAGTTTTCTGCAAATAGCTCCCTGGTTCCCAAAATACCCTAATGGAAAGAATCAACCCGTCTAAAGAAGGAATCCACAGATCAGAAGCGCTGTGTGTGATGAGAGAACCACAAAAGCAATCAGTTTTCTGTGGATGTATCCCTGCGCTGAGGTCGTCAAGACTTTGAGCCTCAGAAGAATCACCTGGAAACTCGGTTAAATATGTAGCTACCTGAGCCCAGGGCCAGAGATGGTAAATTCTCAGGTCTGGAGTGGTGCCCAGAAATTCACAGTTGTAGCAGATACATGTCCAGATGACTGTGGTCCTGGTTTGGCTGTGTGACATGATGGCCTTATAATGGGCTATCTGCTGATTCCAGCCATGATGATTACTGACCACTGTCCACGTACTCAGAGTCCAGTGCCCACTAAGCAACCTCTCGGCCTTCCTTGTGCTCGTCTTACCCGCCAGATTTCATGGGTTTGGCAACTGTGTGTTGTTCTGTAGAAACCGATCACCTCTGGGTGCACAAGCAATGAATTTCTGAGCCTGGGAAATGAAGCATCAGATGGGACAGGATGCCCTCCACAAAGGTCTTGCCACCCATTGCCCTTTGCATGGGCCACTTCCCTCAGTTGGAATAGTCTGTGCCTTCTTCTATTTGCCAGGGTTAAAGCTTCCTGGAGGGAAACCTCAAGGCTGTTAGAGAAGGTATCTGCCAGTCAGTCAGTCAGTGAGTCTTCATTGTCAGGGAGGAAAGACTTGTCCTCTACCCTCTTATGTTCAGTAATTGGAAACTTGTAAATTAAACTGACAAAAGACATACCATCAAGAGAAAAAGACAGATTTTTAATCATCTACCTATACTAGGGAGTTCACAGTAAAATGCGGCTCAAGAAGGTGGTTAGAATCAGGGGCTTCTACACTATCTTAATAGAGGATGGGGAGGGGGGAGGGGCACTACTAGGGAATAAGTGACTTTTAGGAAAAATAAATGGGCCCTTTAGAGAATGAATGGGGGAATTGATAGTTTGGGGTTTTTTTTAAGATTTTTTATTTTTATTTGACAGAGAGAAATCACAAATAGGCAGAGAGGCAGACAGAGAGAGAGAGAGGAGGAAGCAGGCTCCCTGCTAAGCAGAGAGCCCAATGTGGGACGAGATCCCTCAGGACCCTGAGATCATGATCTGAGCCGAAGGCAGAGGCTTAACCCACTGAGCCACCCAGCTGCCTGGGAATTGATAGTTTTATGACAATGTCTGTTTAGATGATTTTCTATCCCAGTGCTAACTCGTGGTGCTGACTTCTTAACTTTCATGATAAAAGTCAATCTTCCCTGTTGTGAAGCTCCTGGAAGAAGGGATTTATGACAGTTGAATTCTTCTGGGAGACTGCTTTTAGGAAGCTAAAGGAAGTTCAAAAAAAGCTCCTTCCTGCAGCTGTTAATTCTCAAATGTCTTCAGCTCAAAATAATCCTCATGCCACTGTGGTGAAGGGTAGCAGAATTTGCCACCCCCAAATATGCCACTTTGGTATATTGATAATTTTCTGAGAGGTACACATTTGAAAACGGGCACAGACAGAGAGAGGCTTTCTCTGAACTGCCCTTATCTGCTTAACGACAGATCCTCCAGAAGGAGATCTGTTGTCATAGCTCTCCTCCTGGTTTCACCAACCCGGTCAGGTTGACTGAAAATCTGTACCACACCCAGACAACCTTCGTCACAGACTACCAACCCTCCCAATGACTCTTCCTCCGGGGCCAATCATCTTCCCTAAAAATCATTCACGCTCTCTGGTGAGGCCTGCCTTCCTCTCTCCCCTTCCCAGTGTGGAAGGCGTTTAATCCTGAATCTTAAAGCCATCTCTCTGAGTTACTCATCTTTTCCTGGTTATCTCCCATGTACACATGAGGTCTACATGTGAATACGTTTGTTTGTTTTTCTCTTGTTGATCTGCCTTATTACATTGGCCTTAGCCAAGAACTCAGAAGGCTAGAGGAAAAGTTATTTTTCATCTCCTACCGTGGCATATTCTGGACCTTTTCATCATCAAGCTGAATCTGGCACTGGGCCTAGAGAAGAGGACAAGGGATGAGTTGGCACAGAGGAAGGAGACTATACCCCCTCAGCCCTAGAGGAGCCCCAGCTCCAATGGGGAAAGCACTGCCTCCATGTTGAGGGAGCTCCTGGCCAGACTCTGGAGCCATAAGTCAATCTTTTAGGAGGTGATGTAGGGGGTCACAATAAAGGCGGAGAATACTATATGTAATAAACATACAGTAGCAGCCACCATGGCTTCAGTGTTTACTATAGGTCAGAGACCTGAGATGCTTTATGCAATTGTTGTTCGATTTTCATAAGACTGTATTTCAGGTAAAGAAATGAGGCTCTGAGAGGTTGAGTGATGTGCCCAAGGTCACACAGCAAATAAGGAAGGGGCAGGGACTTGAAACCCAAGCATTCTTACTCCATCTCACTGAGGTAGAAAATCTTGAGCCGGCTTTGCTCTTCTTCCTATAAAAACAAGCCTCTGGGCAACCTGAAGGTGTGAGGAGAATTGTAAACCAGCACTAGGATGTTCCACATCTTTTTGGATTTAATTAGTCATAAAATTAGCCTCCTCAAGGGGCACCTGATCGGCTCAGTGGGTTAAGCCTCTGCCGTGGGCTCAGGGTCTGGAGTCATGACCTCAGGATATGGGATTGAACCCCATGTCAGGCTCTCTGCTCAGCAGGGAGACTGCTTACCTCCCTATCTCTCTGCCTGCCTCTCTGCCTACTTGTGATCTCTGTCAAATAAATAAATAAAATCATAAAAAAAAATTAGCCTCCTCAAGAAACCTGAGCTACTCTTTGTGCCTCCAACTGCACACACATACCCACTTTTCCCACTGTCAGTATGTCTGGGGCTATGAAGAACTTGCTGGAATTTCTAGGAATGCAAGTCTCCAGGTCAGGACTGGCATTGCAGTCAGTACCTGAGGCATTGCAGATGGTTGAAGGACCTGAGGACACCCTGAGTGAGGACCTAAAACACCGACTCAAAGGCCTCCAAAAGCCTTCCAGAGAGGAAAGGCCCTGGGTCTCAGGTGAGCCTGGGCAAGAGTTGGGTGGAGGAGGTGTGTGTTCTAGGAGTAGTCACAATATTTCAGAAAGCTTACAATTTCCCCCAGATGAGGTTCTACTGCTAAGTCAAGTCCTGCTTCCTTCATTTTCAGCTGGAATGACATCATCTATGTGACAATCTTGCTCATCTCATACTCAGCAGAAGCTTGGACTGGTGACTATAATGCCTTCTGGGTAATCAAACTTGGAAGCAAACTGATTACTAGAAAAAAGTCTACTTTGCCTTCTAGAGGCATTCTTGGTGGAACAAAGGCTGGAAACAATGCTAGTCTCGGGACTCCACAGGTCCTGGGTAGAAGGTGGCACTCCCCACTTCCACCTCCTCCCTTCCTCCCTGACTGTCCTCCATGGCTCCCCAGTGAACAGAAGTGGCACCCCAGGTGCGACAGGCCAGTGTCCAAGGCACACTGAACACCCTCAAGCAAAAACTCTTTCTTTTCCCAGTGATATCCCTACAAAGCCGCCGTACATGACTGACATAGTGAGGGTCACATGAGAATAAGAACACTTCTGTCTTGTACTTCCGGTTGCAGGTCTCTGGGAGGCAGGAAGGAGGAGAGGGCTTGAGGGCCCCTGGGGCAGTTCTGCTGCATTCCCAAGCATGCGCTTGGCTCCTGGTTCCTCCGGCACAGAGCAAAGGAAGAGTCTGAGACTTCTGCTCAGAGGGAAGAGGGAGTTGTTCAACAAATGAGAGTCCAGCAGGCCAAGGCAGAGCTGATGCCAAGGGAGGAGCTGGGCTTCTGCCCTGGCCCGCTCATTGCCTCTGGTGTGGGAGTGAAACTTCAGGAATGACAAGAACACATTTCAAGAAGCAGCTGTGGCAGGTGAAGACTGCTGGTTTGACCACTTTAAGGAATGAGCTGTTCCCACCTGGCCTATCTGTGCTGTAATCGGTAATCCGGAGTGGTGTTTCCTAAGGCTTACGGGTACACAGGTGAAGCCAGGCTCTTCCCCTGTGAATGACGAAAGGAGGGTTGAACCCTCACCTGATACAATTAAGTTAAACACAGAGGTACCAGGGGCCATTCCATAGGGAGCTGAGTTCTTGGCTCAGAGGCACCAGGCCCCCGGCCCCACAGTGATCAAAGCTGTCTACAACCCCAGCCCGTCAGGCACTTGCACCTCACCCCCTAGCAGGCTACTTCTTATCTTGCCTCAGGCTAGAATGCTCACCAGTTTGGCCTGTGATTCTCTAAAGCCTACACATACGGAGATCAAGTTTATGGAGCCTGGCCTCTCAGATGCTTCTGAGAGCAGACACTTATTTTCCGGCCTTCTCAGTTCAGATTAGGCTGAGAGAGCAGCCCCAAGGAGCCGGCTAGAAATGTACTTTCCTCTCTCATTCAAGAAGCCAGGAGGCAGCAGCCTGGGGCTAACAGAGACCTCCCAAGGCCAGGGGCTCAGGGTTCTTCTAGATCTGCCATCCACCATCTCAGGGTGTGACCTATTATGGCTTTCCAGTTCCAACAAATGCCGGAGGGCAATAATGGGAAGAAGGGGTGATGAGAGCATGCTGGCTGTCCTTTACAGAATGCTCTGCGAGCTGCCCTAACTCTTCTGTCCACACCTCATTGGCCAGAACTTGGTTCCACTGCCTCCAGCAGCAGCACAAGGGGCTGAGGAGGACGGTCTCCGTTCTGGATAACCCTGCACTCAGCCAAATGGGCTCTGTCACCTCAGAAAAAGGGAAAGCGGATACTGAGGACAAACAATTCAGGCAGAGATCCAGTTTGTCCGGTGGTGGTTCCTTTTCCCATAGGACTCAGGAAGAATGTTAGCTCTAGAGCCCCCTGGCTCCCCAATCTTGAGGGCATCACCCCACTGCTCTTTCCAGACCCCTTATATCCAGAATGAGACCCCTCTCATCGTCTCTCCTGCCACAACCCTGCTCCAAACCACTGCCAATTTCCTACCACAAACACAGGAAAAGAGGCCCAACATCATTAGTCATCCAGGGAGTAAAAATTAAAATCACAATGAGACACTACTATACACCCGCTCAAATGGCTAAATTAAAAAGACTGATAAGACCAAGCATTGACAGGAATGTGGAACAAGCGCCCTCTCATACGTTGCTGGTGGGAAGGCAAAATGTCCGTTACTTCAGACACTGGTTTGGCAGTTTCTCTTAAGTACACACTTATCAACTCTGTGGTACCAACCTGTCTCCTGGCTTCGGCCCTTGGACCCTATAGACTCTTCCTAATACAGAGTAATCCCTTAGAGCCAACATCTGAGCACAAGTCTCCTCTGCCACTAACGTCACTGGTATCCCTTGAAGAGAAGATGGCTGCTTGGACTCCCCTGATGAGGGAGCAGAAGGCAAGCTGAAGACAGGCAGAAGCTGACACCCACAACCCACCCCCACCCCCATCAACTCCATGGGATATCTGTGACATTCCTCAGGCACTCTTGGCTACCCTAAAGGAAAAACTAACAGTTAATTTATAGAAATCACAATTCTGCAAGACAGGAGTCTCCCTCAGTTTATAAAAGTCTCAGCAATTTACAAGAACAAAGCATCTTTATCAACGGCCTAGCTTCCAGAAGGGAATGTAAGTGCAATTAAATGTCCTTATAATCTGCAGCCCATTGACAGATACATGGAGTGGGCAAAGTGCAATGTTCCTCCAGGAAGCTCCTCACTGTCTTACTGGTAAAGCCTTACTAGAAGGAAGAACAACCTTAACTTGACAAGGCAGGCCCTTCGGTATCCTGGGAGTCTTCTTTAACATATGAAAATCCTTTTGAAGACCTCCCTTTTCCTTACCTTCCCCAACCCCATAGTATATAATCAGCCACCCTTCACACCCAGGGGCAGCAGCCCTTTCTGCCCAGGGGCCCTGTCCCCTTGCTTTAATAAACCACCATTTTGCACCAAAGACCTCTCAAGAATTCTTTCTTGGTCATCAGATTCAGACTCCACCCCACAGAACCTCACCTATATTCCAAAACCCCATCATCCTAGTCATTTGCTCTTCCCCTCCCCCAGCACATCATCCTTCTAGCCACACTGGTAACCACCAGTGAACTGAAGGGAAGTTCCCAGATGCTTTTCCCTACTGCTGCCCAGAGTTAACTGCTTTTAAAAAGGACACTTCCCCCGTCACAACCCCTGGCCTAGAAACAGTCCACACTCCAACTGTGTTTCTCAGAAATTCCTGGCAGGCTCCTAGCTCAGATCAAGCTATCTGGTCAGGAGGGAGCCTGCTTCCCTCTCTTTCTGCCTGCCTCTCTGCCTACTTGTGATCTCTCTCTCTCTCTGTCAAATAAATAAACAAAATCTTAAAAAAAAAATCACAATCCCTTCCTTACCCCATCCCATAGCTCTTAATTTCCCTGGGCACACCCCCCCCCCCCTGCCGCCCCCTTCTAATTCTCTGTGGCTTCCTTATTGTTGCTTCCCACCAAGGTGGCAGGAATTTTTATCTTTGTAAGGACCTATTTAGCCAGAGCGACTCCATCTTGGGTAAATAGCCATTTTGTTGTTTGTGCAGTAAACTTAAATTGATTCTCCTCCTCCAGAGAAACTTCCTTAAAAACAAGTCTGGGAAACCAGTAAAATGTAGTCGACTAGTTCCTGATAACAGAGCCCAGAATACAAGGACAAGTCAGGCCAGATAGAGACATCTAATCAGTACGAAGTACTGTTTGTAACAGTGAGAAGGTCTTGCCCAAACCTAAATGACTCCATCTTGGGAAGGATGACGATCTTATTATTCACACTGAATATGTTAACTGACTAAGCCTTCCCAGAAAGTACTGTTTGTAACTGTCCTAGTATGGAGTAATCTTGAATAACACGTCACCAGACAGGATGAAACTAACCAATCAACAAGAGACACACAAACCCGGTGGGTTGAGATACCAAGATACGGGTTGCAGTTTCACCCAATAAAAGATAGCCCGTAAGATTGGGAGGGGTGGCTGTCTTCGGAGGCAGCCCTAACAGTCAGTCGATTCTTGAGCCTGCAAGCTGGGCGTGGTCGCTCTCTTCAGAGACGGCCCTGGCCGGTCAGTCTGACTTCTAATGCTTGGCATAGAATAGAGCTTTGCATAACTTTAACTTTGTTTCAGTCTCATTCCCCTGGCCGATCAATCTGATTTCTAATACTTACCATAAAATAAAGCTTTAAATAACTTTCACTTTGTCTCAGTCTCGTTTCCTTTAATAAGGGACCTAATAATCTTCAGTGCTCCAACCCCAGAGCCTGACCCCTGCGGTCAGGCTTGCGCTGGGGAACTCTTCCTGAACAAACTGAGGAGGCCTCTTGGTCTTCTGGATGGCTCCTCTCCTCCCTGAAAACCTTCCTGCCTCCTTCAAGCCTTAGGCACTTGTTTTTCTTGCATCCTTCCTGTTGTGTCCCCTCTCTCTCACTCTCCAGTGGTGAGATCCTTTAGGAACTACTCTGGTGTGCTGCGGGTGCCCAATGAGTGCTCCATTCAGGTTTTGTGGGAGGGAATGGTGTAGCTTATGACAGACAGATGGCCCTCACCCCAAGCCTTGGATGCATGTACTGAGAAAGTGCCCGGATATAGGACAGAACCATCCATCAGTCACTTCCCAGGAAGAGGTTCTCTTTTTTTTTTTTTCTTTTTAAAAATTTATTTAAGACAGAAACAAGTCAGCAGAGAGGCAGGCAGAGAGACAGAGAGAGGAAGGGAAGCAGGCTCCCTGCTGAGCAGAGAGCCTGATGACCCCAGGACCCTGGGATCATGACTTGAGCCGGAGGCAGAGGCCTTAAACCACTGAACTACCCAGGCGCCCCCCAGGAAAAGGTTCTTAAGTAGCAGAGAAATTGAAAAGGAAAAGCCAATTAGGATCAGGGAGATCGCTGCTCTGTTGCGCCCATTTGTCCCTTAGCTGAAGTGGCTTTTTGCTTGGACTGGCCTCTCTCCGAGTTGGAGCAGAAGCTGATGGAAGGCCCGTTTTCTTACTTCGCGAAGAGCGCTGTTATAACAGTGACAACAGTGAGAGTTCAGCTCTCAGCTCTGCATTTATATAAAAGTGCCCTTGGGGATGAACGTGCAACAATTATCCTGACCAGAGTTCTTTCCGGGAAGGACAAACCCAAGATGAACAGTTAATGCCAAATCCCAAGGAAATCATCTCCAAACCGTGCTATTTCCGGCTCAAGACCATCTGCAAGGGGGGGCCTGTGCTTTGAAAATGGAAAGAAAATGAGAGTGGGCTCTTTTTTGAGGGGGCGGGGGGGATGCTTTATAAAGCATTAACCTGATGAGGGGGCACTTTGGGGTGGAAAGAAAAAAAAATCTCGTGTTCCAGTTTAGTGTTCTCTTACCAGTTACGTGACGCATGCAAGCCTTGCTGCTTCTGTCAGCCTTGATTTCCTCATTCATAAACGAAGGCAATGATTTCTATCCACCTCCTGGGACAACTGCGTCAATTAAATTAGACTGCATACAGGACAGAACACAGAGAAAGTAGAGAGCCCTCCACAAATGTTGGATGTAGCATTGATCCAGAAAAGCTGCCCTGTGCCAATCTACCCTCCAGGAACCCCAGCGTGATTGGGGACAGGGTACAGGACAAGGTACATACAGACTAAGTGTGAACTGGGATCACCCAGTCTCCAGGGGCCCATGATGATGGCTTTGAACTCCCACTCCATAGCTGACACAGCTTAGCATTTCTCTGCATTCTTGGGGGCAGGGGTAGAGTTTGCAACTTCACTCAGTAGGGGAGTTTAGGAGGCAGTCCAGCCGAGGGGTTAGAAAGAGGGGATCTGCTCTCACACTGCTGGTGGGACTGCAAGTTGGTGCAGCCACTCTGGAAAACAGTAAGGAGTTTCCTCAAATAGTTGAAAACGGAGCTACCCTATGACCCAGCAATCACACTACTGGGTATTTACCCCAAAGATACAGATGTAGTGATCTGAAGGGGCACCTGCACCCCAGTGTTTATAGCAGCAATGTCTACAATAACCACACTATGGAGAAGCCCAGATGTCCATCTACCGATGAATGGATAAAGAAGATGTGATATATATATATATATATATATATATATATATATATATATATATACCATGGAATACTATGCAATCATCAAAAATTGAAATCTTTTTTTTTTTTAAGATTTTATTTATTTATTTGACAGACAGAGATCACAAGGAGGCAGAGAGGCAGGCAGAGAGAGAGGAGGAAGCAGGCTCCCTGCTGAGCAGAGAGCCTAATACGGGGCTCGATCCCAGGACCCTAGGATCATAACCTGAGCCGAAGGCAGAGGCTTTAACCCACTGAGCCACCCAGGCGCCCCCAAAATTGAAATCTTGTCGTTTGCAATGACGTGGATAGAACTTGAGGGTATTATGCTGAGCAAAATAAGTCAATCAGAGAAAGACAATTATCTATGATTTCACTCATATACGGAATTTAAGGAAATAAAGCAGAAGAGCGTAGGGGAGGGGAGGGGAAAATATAACAAGATGAAAACAGAGAAGGAGACAAATGACAAGAGACCCTTAATCACAGGAAACAACCGACGGTTGCTGGAGGGGAGGGGGTGAGGGGATGGGGTAATCACTGGGTGATGGACATTAAGTAGGGCACAGATATAATGAGCACTTGAGCACTGGGTGTTCTATAAGACTGATGAATCACTGAACTCTACCTCTGAAACCAATAATATACTATATAAGATAATGGAGTTTAAAGAAAAAAGAAAGAAAGAGGGCTCTGGATTCAGATGGCCTGGTTTGGAGTGCTAATACACCAGTTGTGTGATCTTGGGCAAGGGATGTAATATCTCTGTGCCTCGGTTTCCTTGTCTGCAAAATGAGGATAATGGCATATACCTCCCTAGATTATTGTGAGGATTGATGAAGATTCTTGGCTTGACTAAACTTCATCAGACTCCTGAATCTTCTCATGGGCCCACCTGTGCACTTCCTTGTAAAACCCACTTTTTGCAAGACCCCTGCTAATTCAGCCTAACCAGAACCCTTCACCTCCATATCTCTTCACCCTCAATATCTGATCAAATTCCTCGTCCTCCCTCTCCCGGATGTCGTCTCCCGGGAGGTCAGTTTAGCCAACATCCCCATCACCCTCCATGTTTCTCTCATCCACCACCTCCTTCCTGCTCCCTGGCTACAAATTCCCACTTGCCTTGCCTAATTCC
The DNA here is from genome assembly GCF_011764305.1 of Mustela putorius furo. Taxonomy (NCBI): domain Eukaryota; kingdom Metazoa; phylum Chordata; class Mammalia; order Carnivora; family Mustelidae; genus Mustela; species Mustela putorius. The sequence continues at coordinate 18,024,419 of NW_025421321.1, read as the reverse complement.
AAGTTGAACACAGTTCCAGATTAAAGTCCCTTCTCCCCTATTGCAAAAGTCTGAGTAAGATCTGTTTTATCCCTTCCATGACTGCCCAACTCTGGTTTTTCTGTGGCAGGATTAAGTCAAGTCAAGGGCCAAGTGCTCCTGCTGAATGGCAGTCCAGGCTGGAGGCCAGCTCCCCATCCCAAACGTGCCGGCCCTACCCTGTGCCAACTGCAGAGTTGGCAACCCCTCTCCTTGGCTTATTTTAAGCCAAAGGAAGACAAAAATGAAAGTAAAAATGCTGTTTTGGTCCTAGCAAAACTCACTGAAGTGCTGAAAGAGGTGGAGGAAATATATACAAACACACACTTTAAAATTTAGACGGCCTAACCTTTTAAGCAAAAAGTCCCAATTGTGGGGGCGCCTGCGTGGCTCAGTCAGTGAAGTGTCTGCCTTCAACTCAGGTCATGATCTCAGGGTCTTGGGATCAAGCCCCACATGGGGCTCCCTGCTCAGTGGGAAGTCTGTTTCTCCCTCTCCCTCTGCTGCTCCCCCTGCTTGTTCTCCCTCTCTTTGTCAAATAACTAAATAAAAGCTTAAAAAAAAATAAAGTCCCAACTGTGCATGTACCAGTTTGGCTCCTGCCCTGTCACTGGGTCTCCATCCCTCCCTTTTGGTGACAAATGGTTTGTCTTGGGAAAGTAATTCTGCCCTCACTTCCTTGTGTTGCATCACTGTAGGTCCTGCCCAGGGCCCATCTCCTGACAGCCAGAGGGCCCATAATAGTGTTCTCCTGAACAAAGACAGTTCCCTCTCTGAGCAGGATTCTGGTGCTGCTGTGAAGACCACCCACGTTATTTTTTCACTCTACTCCAAACCAAGGAGGAGGAGACCAGTACTGGGGTCATGAGTGGTTGACTGCTGGAGGAGAAAGGGGGAGCTCACAGATAGAGACCCAGGGAAAGGCTGGGGAAGAATGCCTGGGGGGAGGTGTGTGTGGCAGGAGACAGGGAGGCAAGGGGAGCATGAAGTCCGTCCTCGCCCCTCAGCCTCCCCACAGGCACAGACAGCAGTCCTGTCCCAGGCACTGGGAGAAAGGCCGCTTTGCTTCTGCTTTGCTTCTGTTCCAGGCGTCCCCCCCACCCCCACTCAGAGCTGGCCTTACCCACAGGCACAGTAGGAGGCTACTCAGGCTATGTGGTGTGAGTGCCTCTGGAAAGACCCTGCATTAGTTTCCTAGGGCTGCTGTGATAAATTATCAGCAGCCTCGAGGACTGAAGTCCAAAATGACTCTTCAGGGGCCAAAATCAAGCTTCCCTTTGGAAGCTCTGAGGGAGAGCCTGTTCCCTGCCTCTTCCAGCTTCTAGAAGCCCCTGTGCTCCCTTTCTCACACCAACTGACCTCTTACTTCTGTCCTCACAGCTCCCCTCCTACTGCCGCATCGCCCTCTGCCTCTACCTTACAAGGACACTTGGTTTTACAGTTAGAGTTCACATGAGTAATCCAGAATCGCCCCTACTGCAAGACTGTCTGCCAAGTCCCTTTTCCCATATACAGTAATAGATTCACAGGTTCCAGGAATTAGGGCATCTCTGGGGGCCATTCATCAGCCTACTGCAGACACCCTTCCTAGAAACAACCTCATATCCACTTCTTGCTCTCAAACATCCCAACAACTAATTTTGGGGTCAGTGTGTACGCGAACACCCCACTTTGCAGTTGTGGTGCTGGGAGATGCCAGGCAGCTTGTTGAACATCTCTTCAAACCCTGAGAACCCATTTCGAGGAATGGGTTGGGCACAGCCCAAAGGAGGTCCTGTCCCAGCTGCTCATCCAGAGTCCAGACTATAACCTGCAAGGTCAGGGGTCACACCTCTCCCTGAGGTGCCCTCCCCACTCCCACCACTCAGCCCTGCTCTAGGGACAACCTGTTTTACCATGTGATTTTCAACAAGTCACTAGACCTCATGAGTCTGTTGCCACTTCTGAAAAAAGGAGCTCAGATCACATCATTTCTTGGGGGCCCTTTCAGCTCTGAGGTCTAGGATCCTTACATGCAGTCTGGCCCCAGGCTGACAGCAGATGGGGAGAAGAGCCCAACTGCAGGACCAGAAGCTTGCCAGTCTAAACCAACCTGACCAGGGCGGGGACCAGTTTCAGCACTAAAGACAGGCCAGCTTTAGAAGCAATAAGAATGAAACCCAGGTTCTAGCCTCTGGTCTCCTCACGCCTCTGGGACCTCAGGAAAGTTGCTTTTACCATCACAGAGTCTCATTCCCCAAGTACAAAGGAGGAATAAAGAATATCTTCTTCATCTACCTCCTAGGAGTGTCATGAAAATAAAATGATACACAGTTGGAGAAAGCATATCACGGGTGTCAAAGACCAAAACCGGACAAGTAAGGACATTCATTTTGTTCAGGCTACTGCTGGATGAGATTAGACCACCTCAGGGGTTTGACCTGGGCTTTTCCAGGAAGAGAGGGCACAAGGTATGGAGAAGGGGACCTGCAGTTGGAAGTGTGTTGTGATTCGGGGAAGTCTCAGCTGAACAGGTAATGGTAATCTGTGTCTAGCTGGTTTCTGGGAGACCAACAGTTCTAATCTTAACTGATCACCACGAGACAAAGAGCTGGCAAGTTGGCAGGGGGAAAAGGGAGAAGGTCTGTGGTTGACCTTGACTCAGGCCACAAGATACATGGGGTCTTGCTCTGCATTTCTCCCTCTTAGGCAGGCCCCACCTCCCTGCACCCCCCAGGAACAGCTGGTTTCACTTACCTGGAAAGTCAGCCTCAGTATCCAAAGAATCACCAATCTGGCTCCAAGTAGGAGTAACTGAAAAGCAATGTAAATGTTTACTACAGTCATTTGAAAAGACACAAAATGCAGCTTATAACCTTAGCATAGAGGACACATTGGTGGCTATTTCCACCATGGCTCAGCTACCCCAAAATTGCTCCCCTCCTTCATGCATTCTCAAAACCCAAATTTCAGGGCTCCCCCTGCTCACTTCCTGCCCTTTTCGATACAAATCAATTCAGCCACCCTTAAATACCAATTTCCCCTTCACCCTTTACACCAGTTTATACCATGTAAGCCCAGAAACCTGACCTGAATATGAATTTAAGTCTGTCTTCTTTTAGGTTTCTGCCCCTTTCCCACTTCGGTCCAAGAGGTCTCCCCCGCCCCACCCTGCCATCTAGCATCCTCCTCCCTTGGGTTACTCTGCCCTGGCTCCACATTGGGACCCCCAGGGTTCTACTCCAGGACCCCTGGTGGTTCCTCTGGGGTTCAGGGGACTGATTCTGGTACGCAGGCCATCCTGTAAGAGGGTCCCCATTCCCATTGTCCTCTGGGAAGGACTTCTGTCACTAGTGAGTGTCTAGCTTTCCCCACCAGACTGCACTCACTTCTAGGGCAGGTCTGATGTTCTCTTTAACTTTGAACCCCACCCTAAAGCCTGGTACCCCATTTGGTCTTAGAGACTTTTGGTGACAGAGAGAACATAGGAACTTGGGGGTGATCAAAAGCAAAGCTCTTATTTTATAGGAGAAACTGAGACACAGAAAAGTTCAATAATGCATTAGTGATCACACAGCCCATGAAAGCAGGTGTCCCACGTACTGGGGGTGTGTGATTCCTGCTGAGTCTCTTCCTGGCCCTCCCTCCTTCTTCCCTCTCCCCCAGTTTTGGGGGAAGGACACAGCTCCCCTTCAGATGACTTTGGCTGAGGCCCACCCCACCCTAGCTTTCCTAGTCCCTCTGGGGGACCTGGGGGCCAAACCCGGGGTATCCCAGCCTGTGGGACTCCAGCAGCAGGTGGAAGGAGGAAATCAGGGGCCCATGGCTTGCAGAGACCCATTTCCAGGCTAGGCTTGCAGTTGCTTTGGCCTTCTACAGCAGGTAGGAGCCACTGCAATGTCCCCACACTCATAAAGGGCCTGCACCTTTTTTCTCTGAGATCTGTACTCCCGGCCAGCAATGCCCTTCATAAACCAGCATGGATTCGAGGGACCTGGGTGCAGAGAAAGAAAGGTTCCTGGCCTGGAAGCCATCTCCAGATACCAGCCCCCAGCTGAGGAGGAGACTTAGGAGATTCTGTGAGGAGACCCCCCAACCCAAGGGGCCCCTAGAGAGCTGCAAGACCCAGGCCCTTGAGGGCAGACCACGTCAAAAGTGGGGTGGGGGGGGCATTGTATGTGAGGCTAGAACCCAGGTAGCCAGTGGGCCAGGAAACCTCCTCAAGGCAACCAAATAATTGTGTTAATTTCTTAAGGCTGTTGTAACAAATCACCACAAACTTGGAGGCTTAATACATAAATTGATTTTGTCACAGGGCTGAAAGCCAGAAGTCCAAAACCAAGGTGTTGTTTGGACCAGGCTCCCTCTAAATGTCCTCGGGAAAAAGGCTCTGGAAGGGCTCTCTGGACTGCAGGAATGCTGGAGGTATGGAGTCACACCTCTGCCTCCAGCTGGGCCTGAGCCTCCAGATCTGAGGTACTCGGGCATCAGTCCTGTCCTGGAGTCTCCTTCAAAGGGGGGGTCTCAATCCCACAGTGGGCCTTCCAGAACATTAATGGTCGTAACGCAATAAAAGAGTTCCATGGTCCAAATGAACTTGGAAATACTGGATTAAATAAAGCTAATGGGAATTTGCAGACCCTTTGTTTGCTCCAGGGCCTCACCGTTCTCTAAGAGGGCACAGAGTGTGCCCCTCTGGAGCCCCAGGTGGAGCTGGTGTTCCCCAGGGGAGCTCATCCACGGCAGTAGTCACAGAGCTACACCTTTCTAACAGCACTGTTCACTTCCTTCGTTCTGTTTGACAGAGATCCCTCCCGAATGAGTGACATCCCTCTGGAAAAGGGATGCCTCAGTTGTGCTGGGCAGGGAGGTTCACCTTAAGGCCTGACCATGAAAGGGAAACCAGGCCCCATCGGGGAGGGGGTGTCATGGCAACAGCAATGGCCAGAGAGGGGCCCGCCTGCACCCCAGGGAAAGGCGGAACTCAAGCTGCTTGAGGCAGACCACTCAGCCTGCTAGTGGCCCCGCTGGTAGGGGGGTCCTTCATTGTACCCCTCAGGTATCAAACCTGTCAGGCCCCTCCCCATGTGGGCTTGCTAAGGTCTTCTCTCACAGCCCAAGCTGGGCCGGCCATAAAACGTGCCTCCTGGGGATACCCGGGGGGCTCAGTAGGTTAAGAGTCTCCCTTCAGCTCAGGTCATGATCCCACAGTCCTGGGATCAAGTACTGCCTTGGGCTCCCTGCTCCACAGGAGTCTGCTTCTCCCTCTGCCTCTGCCTGCCACTCCCCCTGCTTGGGCTCAGGCTCTCTCTTTCTGTCAAATAAATAATAAATAAAATCTTTTAAAAAGAATGTGCCTCCTGGCTCCATCCTCCCCTGTACACACCCTCCCTCCCTGGCTTTTTCCTCCCAGTGCTCCTGGTGCCCAGCACCTCTGCTTAAGGAGCCCCATTTCAGGGCCACTGCACCTTTCTGGGAGGTGTTGGCTTGTGTAAACTCAGCCACGACCTGAGGGGTTTTAGCCATAGCAGCTGGAAGAGAGAAGGCTTGCTGGCCTCCTGAAACCCCTTCTCACTGGTGGCCTCTACTGCAGTGCTCCTCAACCCAGTGTCTATGAGGCTCACTGACCACCTCCAGCTCCATGAGCTCTGGTTCCAAGCATCCATATTTTATGAACGCACCCCAAGTGATTCTCAAGCACCACCAGGGTGCAAACCACTGCTCTAAAGCTTAGCTCCTAGAAGGTGCTGGTTAGAAACACACTCTCAGCCAGCCCCTCCCCACCCCCAATCAAAGTCTGCATTCCAGCAAGGTCCCCTGGTGGTTCATATTCCCATTCTCATCACCTGTGTCAGCATCCTGGGTCGGGGAGGCGGGGAGGGTTGGGTGGGAACCTAATCCAGGACCATAATCTGCCCCTGAGCTGTGGAGTCGCCCTGGGCAGCTCCCTGCCCCTCTTTCTGCACCTGGGTTTCCGCATCTGTAACACTCATAGGCTGGACAAAGTCACCCTTGCCACCACCTGTTCCTGAGGCCTATGATGTGCAGCCATGGCCAGGCATCTCTGTGCTCTGCTGCTCACTGCGCAACGGAGCTCAGGCATGCCTCCCTCACTGTCCCCCCAGAGCGGACCCCCGTGGTGTGACACCGAGCTACATAGTGACCACCAGTGGTCGAGCCCTAGGCAGCCTTCTGGGTCCCTCCCTGGTCAGCTCCAGGCAGCTAGCCTGGCAGACAGCCCCAGGCTACATCTCTGCCCTAACATCCTATTTTTCTACCAAGTTCTTTGCTTCCCAGCAAATATCTTCCAAAGGATAAACAGCATTATTTTCATGACTAAAAGGAGCTATTGTGGCAGCTTAACGGGTGTGGGTTTCAAATGGATGTGGGGGTGTGCTCCAGGCCTACCATTACCACTGTTGGAAAGGATGGAAAAGATGTGGCATTGGCCAATAATCCGCTAATGGTGAGCTGACTGTGAGCAGTAAGCTCTAGGGCAGACAGCTCTGCGCAGAGATCTCCATATATAGATCCCAGGAGCCCTGATTCGGGTAAAGACACCACCCCAGCACCAAGTAGGATATGCTTATAGTAACCCAAATCCCGAGACTGTGGTGCAGTGAGTCATGATAGCTGCCTTTCTGCCATCCTACATCTGACACCCCCTCCTTAGTAGGGAGGATCCCACTCCCTAAGTCTTTGGAGGAGCAGGCTGGCTTCCCATCCTAGAAGCTGAAGAGGCCACTGGCTTCCTTCCACCTCCCTTGTGGTTGGAGTAGTTGGGCTGTGGACAGTGACCCAGGTTCCACACATCAGGCACTGGGGCAGGAAGGGATACTTATTTTCAAGTAGGTGACTTATAAGAGCAGACACAGAGGCCACCCCATTGGGCCCACCTTGGTGGCTGAGGTGGACAACGGGATGACAATTTACAGTAACAGGTCACCTTAGCCTCTGGTGTCCTGTGTTCAGACCGGGCAGTGGCCATCCACCCTGTGGGGACATCTATTGCCTGAAGCCGTGGGGTCCTCACCTCCTCGTTTCTGGGGAGTGATCTGAGCTCCCGGCTGCTTTGTCTCGTACTGGTTCCCATCTGGTCTCTGAGCTGCCTGCTTCAAATTTAAGGCAAGTCTCTGAGTTCCCTCATCTCCCCAAAAACTAGTTTATTTTTCTGCTTACATCTGGTATTACTAAGAATTTGACTGAATCACAGATTAACTGAGAAAGCACCAGGAAAATGTTAGTTGTCCATACTCAAGGCCTCCAGGCAGAAAATCCTCACAGATACCCTACCCTTAACCTGGCCCAGGAGGCATCCATAGCAAACTCCCCTGCCCCTCAGGGTCTGCAGGGCCAGACTCCACAGATCTGCCTGCAGCCCCCACTGCCCTCGCAAGCCAGGTCAGCCCAGAATGAAATACATTCCTCAAACTTATTTTTCTTTCACAGAGTTAAGGACATAAAATTGGAAATAAATACACCAGCCAGAGAGTGAAATGGGGTTTACTCTTGTTTCACGGCTACTGTAATTATTAATAAATAGAGTGTGATTGCTGTTGGGACATGACTTGCAAGGGGCTGTGGAACATGTTCTTACCCTTCCGCAAGTCTGAAAAAGAAGGAATGACAAGGATTCAAGTACTCACTGTCCCAGAGAGGGTGAGTGGCTGGCCAAGGTCACAGGGAAGAGCCTGAGCCAGCTCACCCTGAGGGATCTCCAGCCCACCCTGAGGAATCTTGACACAGGCTGAGGCAAGGCATGAGCCAGGTTTAACAGCAACATAGAAATTATATGGTCTTGAGCACCCGGGTGGCTCAGTCAGTTAAGCATCTCCCTTCAGCTCCAGGTCATGATCCCAGGGTCCTAGGATTAAGTCCCACATCTGGGTCCCTGCTCACTGGGGAGCCAGTTTCTCCCTCTGCCTGCTTCTCCCACTGCTTGTGTGCTTTCTCTCCGACAAACAAAATCTTAACAAACAGTGATAAGGTCTTGAATTGCATCTGAGTTACTCTGTGGCATCCCTAAACACCCCCATCAAGATGGATTTCACATTTCCACCTGCAGAGTGCTCACCATCTTCAAATAAACCAGCCAGGCCCTTGGAGGCTGTGCTGTTCAGTCCAGGGCCTGCGTGCCTTCCAGAAGGTGTACGGTGGGAGGAAGGGGCCCCAGGCTAGGCCACTTCTTGCAATGTACTCTAGAGGTTTATTCCCACTCACACGAGACACGATGCACACCTAAGGTTATTCACTGTGGCCTTGTTTCCAGGAGCAGGAAACCTAGCGAAAAGCCCATGTGTCCATCAACAGGGTATGGGGAACATGCCACGGGGCTTGCACACTGTGGGTCCTTCCACCACTTAAAAAATACAAGAGCAGGACGCCTGGGTGGTTCAGTTGGTTGGACAACTGCCTTTGGCTCAGGTCATGATCCTGGAGTCCTGCGATCGAGTCCCGCATCAGGCTCCCAGCTCCACGGGGGGTCTGCTTCTCTCTCTGACCTTCTCCTCACTCATGCTCTCCCTGTCTCTCTCTCAAATAAATAAATAAAACCTTAAAAAAAAAAATACAAGAGCAAGCTCTCTGTGAGGGGTGTGGAAGGAGCCCCAAAATACATTGTGAGGTGAAAACACCAAGTTGCAAAACTAGGTATAGTAGCTACCATTTGTGCAGAAGAGGGCAAGATGCCAATCTGGGACTATATGTGTATCTCGGGGGCACACTTGCGACTGAAACATCAGTGGCTTCTGGACAGGTGCCCTGGGTGGCTGGGAGACAGGAGTGGGAAGGAGAATCTTCACAGAATGTCCTTTTGTTTCTTTTGAATCTGCAACTATGACAATGCATTACCTATTAAAAATAAATAAAAGTCAGGGGCGCCTGGGTGGCTCAGTGGTTTAAAGCCTCTGCCTTCGGCTCAGGTGATGGTCCCAGGGTCCTGGGAGCGAGGCCCCACATTGGGCTGTTTGCTCAGCAGGGAGCCTGCTTCCTTCCTTCTCTCTCTCTGCCTTCTTGTGATTTGTCTGTCAAATAAATACATAAAATCTTAAAATAAATAAATAAAAATCAGTTAGGTGTTTGCCTTTGGCTCAAGTCGTAATCCCAGGGTCCTGGGATTGAACCCCACATCAGGCTCCCTCTGCTGCTCCCCACTGCTTGTGTTTTCTTTTTTCTCTCTCTCTCTCTTTCTCACAAATACATTTTTAAAAATCAAAAAAATAATAAAAATTTTAAAATATGGGGGCACCTAGGTGGCTCAGTGAGTTGAGCCTCTGCCTTAGGCTCAGGTCATGATTTCAGGGTTCTGGGATCGAGCCCCGCATTGGGCTCTCTGCTCACTGGGGAGCCTGCTTGCCCCACTCTCTCTCTGCCTGCCTCTCTGCCTACTTGTGATCTGTCAAATAGATTAAATCTTAAAAATTAAAATTAAAAACAAAAAATAAATTCATATGATAGCTTTGTGGTTGCACAGACTTTTTATTATTTTTTAAAAAGTTATTTATTTGAGAGAGAGAGAGCAAGAAAGAGGACAACCAGTGGGGAGAGGCAGAGGAAGGGGGGAAAGTCGGCTCCCTGCGGAGCAGAGAGCCCGACGTGGGGCTCGATCCCAAGACCTGGGGACCATGACCTAAGCTGAAGTCAGACCCTCAACTGACTGAGCCACCAAGGCTTCCCTGCACAGTATGTTTTAAAAATAATAATAAGGACGGAAAGAAATGGATTTCAGATGGCTGGGTTTCAGCCAGCTGTGAGGGGGATATTTGGGGAACAGGAGACCCTCCCAAATCCAGAGGTGGTGAGAGGAAGAGGAAAGAGGATGGGTCATTCCCCGAGCCTGGGGGGCCCCTTGGAGGGTGGGCCAGGACCACCAGTGGGGCAGTCCGCCTATCTCCCCACCCAGGGAGGATGAAGGGTATTGGCGTAGCAGGCATGACTGCTGTTTGCCCAGCTGCATGGGCCTGGCTGCTGTCACTCAGGGCACAGGATCCCTGGGAAGACGCCTTGTCAGATAGGGTGTCCCTGCAGAATCACCACACAAGGTGTCCCACCATGGGGGCTACATCCTCTTGGGTTATGCAATTGTGCTGTTCCAAGTTCCACTTCCAAAATACACATCTTGTCGCTGTGAATCAAGGGGCATCCCAAATAATGTCCCTGAGAGCAGCTGGCCAAACCTCACCTGGACCAGAGGCGCCGCAGTGACAGCATAGCCCCCACCGGTAGATTGAGTAATGCCCACTCCCCCATCCAAAAAGAGATTTGTCTGCCAGGAACCTCAGAATAGGATTTTGAAAAAAATGGTCTCTAAAAGTATAATTAAGGTAAGGATCTCAAGAGGAGATCATTCTGGATTAGGGTGGGCCCTAAATCCAGTGACAGGTGCCCTGATGAGGAAAGAGGTCAAGAGATGGGGAAAGCCACTGGAGGATGCAGGCAGATTGAGGCATCCACAAACCAAGAGATGTCAGTGGTTGCCAGAGCCACCAGAACCTAGGGACAGACATGGGTCTGGTCTCCCGCAGAGGCGCTGGAAGGGACCAACCTGGCCAATGCCTTGATTTTGCTTCTGACCTCTGGAATTAAGAGAGTATGAATTTCTGCTGTTGGAAGCCACCCCGTTTGTGGTATTTTGTTATGGCAGCTCTAGGAAACGGAGACAGCCTTTGAGCTTTGTTGGGGAGATGGAGGGGTTTTGGGGCATGGAGCATCACCCTCAAGGACTTTGCAAACTAAGTGCCAGCCCAGCTGTAACGTGACCCCAGGGAAGGAGGAACAGCGCAGCCTGTTCGAAGACGTGACCAGGAAGGCTGGGTCCCCTTCTGCTCTGGGACAACTGTTCACAGTTCCCTGGGGCAGGAGCATTCCCCCACAGTGGGTGTTTTTCTCTAATGGGGAAGGTGTGCCTGTCCTGTCGCTAGGAAACGGGGAGCTGGGCCTGTGGGCTCCCAGCCTGGAGGGAAGGCAGATGGTGGCAAGATTAAATAGTGCCTTTCATTTCAACATAGGAAATGTTTTCAATTCTCCTCTCTTCGTGTCTCTAAAAAAAGGCAAGTGGCGGAAACGTCCCGCTGGAAATTTATTAACAAAAGCCCAGGCAGCCCAAAAAAGCAAGACTTTTTTCTTTTCACATGTCTTTCCAACCAGCCTGCAGGCATTTTGAGAGTGGGAGCTCTGCCCTATTGCCATGACCCGCCAGACACCTTGCTGAGTTCCATTCAATCATTGCTGTTGCTCAACAAGGGTAGTTCTATTGCTAACCCATTTCATAGATGGGGAGACTGAGGCTTACGGATCAGAACTCACCAGCTGGTAAGTTGTGAAATGAGGACTCAATACAGAACACTGCTGTCGTCAGTTATGTGCCCCTTAGTGGTGATGTTTGTCAAAGTACTTGGAAATGATAAGAAGAATTCAAATACAGAATCTCATTGTTATTAACAATAGTGAGAACCAACCCACTGTGTCTTCTCTGCAAATCAATTTGGGGCAAGGAACTAAGTGGATCAGGAGAGATGAGATGTGGAGGTTAAGACCTTGCAGGTCAAAGCATTGGGCCTGGGTCAGCTCTCCGCCTCTGTGCCTCGGGGGCACATCTTCAGGCTTGACAAGACCTAGTCTCTCAGGCTGCTCAGTCTAAAGCAGTAGCTGGCTGATGCTGGTGCTCCCCCAGCACAGTCTCTTGACTGCTGTGTGCCTATAGTGAACAGAGGAGAAGGAGGGGACTTGGGGTTCCCCCTAGGATGCATGGAATCAAGCATACAGATTGCAGCTTGCTAACTGTGGGGCACAAAGAGAGGGGAAGAGAAAGGTGCTAGATTTTGGACCCACAATGGATGAATGGAGTAGAAGGAGTGGGAGCTGGACAGATATGACTCCAAATATCCTCTCTTCTTTTCCCAGCCTTACCTCCCTCTGTCCTAGAATAAACACTGCTCACCAAGTGAGCATTCTGTGCATGGAGAAAGTGAGATGCAGACCCATCTCTCCACCTCACCTTCCATTTCTCTTTCCTCTAATAATAACACTTAAAACTGCCTCCTTTCCACTCTCATCATGAAGATCTTATTTAAGGTTCTCACCAGGCCAAGGCTCATGGCTCTCCCTTCAGTCTCTCCCCAGATCACACTATCCTACAAGGTGCCCCTAGATTATGCTCCTAAAACTCTGCTTTCATCCTGGTCAGACATCGTAACACTCATCATTGCTCCTTATTGACAACCCATCAGAACAGAGTCATTGCCTGGCTTCCAAGGTTCTTTTTTTTTTTTTCTTTTTTTAAGATTTTATTTATTTATTTGACAGAGAGAAATTACAAGTACACTGAGAGGCAGGCAGAGAGAGAGAGAGAGAAGGAAGCAGGCTCCCTGCTGAGCAGAGAGCCCGATGCGGGACTCGATCCCAGGACCCTGAGATCATGACCTGAGCCGAAGGCAGCGGCTTAACCCACTGAGCCACCCAGGCGCCCCCAAGATTCTTTTTGATTAGTTTTCATCTAACTACATCATCTTATTACCTCTATCAGAAACTACAAACACTCTCTGTTCCAGCCACACCATGTTCCTCTCTGATTAATAAATTCATGATGTCCATTTCCTGCCCCAGAGCCTTTGTTTATGCTCCTACCTGGCCTGCCTTCTCTCCACTTACGGACAATTCTCCAGTAGTCATTCGTCAGGATACAGAGTGAATCGACCGCTTTCATCAGACCAGAGATCATCCCCTTCCTTGAATTTATGCTTACACACAGGGTGCTACATTTCAGCACTTGGTATCCAGCCTTCACAATAGCTCCCACAGATCCTCACATGGAGTTCATGTCCCTGTGTAATTCTTCCTCAGTAAGTGGAGCTGACCTGTACAACCAATAGGAGGTGGCAGAGATGACACAGTGTGAATCCCAAGGCTCATAAAAGGCATTTTGACTTCTGGGTTGTGCTCTCTTAGATCACCTGCTCTGGAGGAAATTAGCCTTTTTATGTGGCCCTATAAAAAGGTCCACGTGGTGACAAATTAGGGCTACTAAGAAACAACCAGTACTAATGGCAGCATGTGAGTGAGCCATCTTGGAAATGAATTTTCCTGCCCCAGTCAAGCCTTCAGATGACTACAGTCTGGTCCTCATGAGAGGACCAGAGGCAGATCCCCCCCCCCCAGCTAAATGCCTTCCAAACACCTGACCTACTAAAATAGTGTGAGATTATACATGTTTGTCTTAAGCTGCTAAATTTGGGGGTAATTTTTTTATTCAGTAGCAGACAACTAACCCAATGTCCTGATTAAGAAATACTTTCTTGGGGTGCCCGGGTGGCTCAGTGGGTTAAAGCCTCTGCCTTCGGCTCAGGTCATGATCCCAGCGTCCTGGGATCGAGCCCCACATCAGGTTCTCTGCTCAGTGGGAAGCCTGCTTCCTCCTCTCTCTCTGCCTGCTTCTCTGCCTAGTTGTGATCTCTGTCTGTCAAATAAATAAATAAAATCTAAAAAAAAAAAAAGAAAGAAATACTTTCTTAAATCTATTAAAATTCAGGGACTATGACTTTATTCTTCTTGAATTTCCCATGACTCCTGTCCCAAAGATGGACACTTTAGAACATGCACACCATGTCCATGCTTGCTCATTCGTTTGACATGTATTTATTGAGCACCAATGTGCTGGGCACTGTGTCTACCAAAAAGTATAAAACAGATCAGATCTCTGCCTGGAAAAGCTTATGATCCAGTCATTAAATAATCACAGTATATAATTACCACATAAGTGCTTTGAAAATAAAAGAAAAGTAAAAGAGCTAAGAGACCTCATCTACCTTGGGGGTGGGGAGTAAGTTAAGGAAGCCTTCTCTGTGGAAGTGACAAAAGGATAAGCAACAATCACTTAGGCAATGGGAAAGGAAGTGAGGAAAGGCATTCTAGGTGTGTGAGTGTCCTTGGCCTGGCAGACTTGGCAGGAAGCAGAGGGAGCCAGCGGGACACTGGCAAAAGAAAAGGTCCAGGAGGAAGCCCAGGGCTAAATGATCAGAAGTCTTATGAGCCATGTTAGAGTTAGTTTTGATTTTATCCTGAATGCCCCGGGGGAAGTCACTGGAAGGGCTTTACACAGGGGATCCACGTCCCTGGTGGGAAGCTAAGATGATAATGCTTTGGAGATGGTGAAGAACAGAGCTGCAATGACAGGGCCCATGGGTGGCTCCTGCCATCTTCCTGGGCAGGAGAGGACAGTTGCTTGGGCTGAGATAGTAGCAGTGGAAATGAAGACAATTGGACAGTAGCAAGAGATGTTTTTGGAAACAGAATGGATGGCAACTGGAGGCAGATGGAACAGGGGAAAGAGGCAGGTGCGGAGACTTACAGGTTAATCAGTTACAGGTGCAGAACCTTCAGCAGACATTCCACAGACACCCCCCGGGCTGGACCCTTCCCTTCCTAGAGTGAGAAGGGACCACTTCCTCTGGCCCATGACCTCATCTCCACTTCCCAGCAGCTCTCACCAGCCCTCAGCTGTCCTGTCAGCATCTGCCAGGTGGCCGTACCAGATCTGTGTGCCTCACAACACAGGGAACAATATTCATTTTCGTTCATGGCTAAATGGCCAGGGCCTGGCCCAGGGTCTGGTACAAAATAGGTGTTCAATCAATATCAGATGAAGGAATGTATACCAAATGTACGGGTCAGTGAGTGCATACAAGTCCTCCCATTACCCTATGTCTGTCCCTTTAGTCTTGCTCTGGACATGGAATCAAGCCCCAAGGAGCTCCAGGACTCAGCTGTCTGTCCGACTGTCCTGGATCAGGTGGGAGAATTCAGGAGCCAGAAGGGCACAAGCCCCAATCTCTTGGTCTTACCTGCTGCCCCTGCCAGCCCCCAGACACCTTGCCTGGGTCCCGGCTCTGGCCCCAGCCCTCTGGCATGGTACCTTAGAGGTCCCGGCTCACACCTCCAGACCCACTTCGTACTGACTCTGGGCAGTCCTCCGCCAAACAGGAGGCAGAGCCTCCAGAGCTCGACTTCCAATACCTGACTGTGTATTTGAGTCGGCTGGGAGCTTGGCCACAGTGCAGCTTCTCGGGGCCCTCTCCTGGGGAATGTGACCCAGTAGGTCTCCAGGTCGCAAACCACATGCTAAACAAGCACACCCCATGTTGCAGGGGGTTTCAGGAGGACTCCCTGAGAAGTTCTGTGGCAGAGCATCTGGGCCTGGATGATGCCAAGGACACATCAGGCCAAGGTGAGAGTCCTCACAACCTCAGCAACAGACTGAATGAGAATCAGGCCTTGTCCAAGGGTTGGAGCCTTCACGGCCATTGGAAAACACACCTGGGCCAGGCCTGGGCATGCTAATATGAGGGGGCCTCTCACATTACATCAAACATTACAACGTACCCATAACTCATTTTAAAGATCTCTCTTTGCTTCAGGAAACTGGAAAGGACTTTTATCCATGTTAGTGTTCTAAAATACCCACATTGTTCTTATTGTCATCTATAAATACATTATATAATAACATAACCACATATTTATTAGGCATTTATATAACAGTAGAATTCAATTGTAGGTGCTCACTGGCATTTCCTGGGTAGTTAATTAACATCTGTTAATTTCAAATTAGAAATTTCTTTTTAAGATCTTTAAATACTCTGGGGGTGCCTGGGTGGCTCAGTTGGTTAAGTGTCTGCCTTTGGCTCAGGTCATGATCCCCTGGTCCTGGGATTGATCCCTGCATGGGACTCCCAGCTCAGCAGGGAGTTTGCTTCTCCCTCTCCCTCTTCCTCTGCCCCCCCCACCCCTGCTTGTGTGCTCTATTTTAAACAAATAAAATAAAAGATTAAGTAATCTCTATACCTAATGTGGGGCTCGAACTCACAACTCTGAGATCAAGAGTCACAAGCTCCTCCAGCTGAGTGAGCCAGGCACCCCTCAATCTAGAAATTTTTCTCTCTTAGAAGCATACATTTTAAATTCGGTTTCATTTTCCATAGGCCCTTAAAAAGCCAGCAGGCCCAGAGCAAGTTGCCCACAAAGAGGTACTGTGCTACCTGAGGCAGCTTTTCCAAAGCCACTGGGGGGTGGGAGGGAGGTGTCTGGGTTAGTGCAGGACTAGGGGGCGGGGGAAGCCCTCCATGCTGCCACACAAGCCCCCAGGCGTCATCTCGACGCTGCCTGGGTGGTGAGCAAGGTAGTGCTGGGCTCAGTGTAGCAGATGTCCACCTGCCACCTGGGCACTAAATATAGCCCATACACAAAGCCCGCTCTGCCTGGGCACCTGCAGAGTCGGCTTAATTGGCTAGAATTGCCACAGAGAGAAGCTCTGTTAAAACGAATTGAAAACAGGCTCTGCCCCCATAATTCTAGGATGCCGAGGTTCCTAATTAGACAATGGATTTTTCCTGCCAGCAACAAATACTACTGGCCTCAGTTACTGATAAATCCTTTAGTCTGATCATCCCTGGTGTCGAGGTCCATCCCGATACAGACGTCAAGGAGTCCGTGCTTTCCCCAGTGACAGGACAGAGTAGGACATTCTCCCTCCAGTGTTCTGTTCCCTAGTGCTATGAACTAAATGTTTTGTCCCCCTAAAATTCAGATGCTGAAGCCCTTCTCTCAGCTGTCTGGAGACGGGGCCTCTCACGAAGGAAGCGAGATTAACTGTGTTCATAAGGGTGGGGCCCTGATCAGGTAGGACTACTGAGCTCTAAAGAAGAGACTCCAGACAGATCCCTCCCCGTGCGCACAGGAAGGGCTCATGTGAGCCTCCAGCGAGATGGCAGCAGCCTACGAGCCAAGGAAAAAGGTCTCCAAACGGATCCTACCTTGCTGGTACCTTGATCTTTGGCTGCAAAGCCTCCAGAGCTGTGAGAAATTTCTCTTCTTAAGCCTCTCAGCCCGTGGTATTTTGTTATGGCAGCATGAGCCAGTTAACCAAGCGACTCGTTTCTCCAGTCGGTGAACCATCAGCACCCAGACTCACCGCAGTCCCACCCCCATCTGAGCCTGCATTAGAACAGGAGGGCCAGGGGCTTTGGGCACTGTAATTGGATTAAGGTTTTGGGCTAGCAATCATTTACTCCTCGTATGAATGAGGGATTCTCCGGGGAGAATGATTTAGGGTGGGAAAAGAGAACACATCGAAACGAAAACAAGTTCTGGTCCCTCAAATTTGCCAAAGTAGGTCTTGCAGAACTCCATTAATGGGTAGTGTGCTGGGGGAGGGGCTGCTGCTCTGAACTAAGCTAGCCTGGACTGGGGACTGGGAGATGGACAAGGACAATGGGAAGTCTGTCTGTCTTTATTTGTTTATTTAAAAATTTAAAAGATTTTATTTATTTATTTTAGAGGGGGATGGTACCTGGGTGGCTCAGTTGGTTAGGTGTCTGCCTTCAGCTCAGTTCATGTTGGGCTCCCTCCTGAGCAGGGAGTCTGCTTCTCCCTCTCCCTCTGCCCTTCTCTTGCTTCTGCTCTCTCTCTATAAACAAAAAATCTGGGGCGCCTGGGTGGCTCAGTTGTTAAGCATCCAGAGGAGCCCAGGGCATGTATTCTAACTGCAGTGGGCACCACTGAAGTGTCTGAGCGGGGGGCGGCACGATTAGATGGGGAGCTCTGGATGCCTCTCTGGCTGCTGTGTGTTGAACACTAGACTCAGGGTTAGAGGCAGGGAAGACTAGTTGGAGAGCTGGGGACTAGTGCTTTTGAGAGGCTTGAATGGGGGTGGTGGGGTTGAAGGGGAGGGAAGTAGAGGAGCTCAAAGCATAGTTTGGAGGGAGAATAAACAGAGCTTGGTGATGGGTTTGATGTGGCATATGAATGAGAAGAAGTGCTAAAACGGACTCCCAGGTTCTTGAGTTAACAATGGGGTAGAGGCTGGTGCCATTGACTGTAATGGGGAAAGTCATGGGAAGATAAGACTAGGGTTGGAGGGGGATCAAGAACTCCTTTTCGTACATATTACATTGGCAATGTCAGGGAGACATCAAGTAGACATGTGAGTCAGTAGTTGAACATACAAGTCTACATTTTAGAAAACTGATCTGGGCTAGGGATATACATTTGGGAGTTGTCCGCTGAAAAATATTTAAAGCCACGAGAAGCAATGATTTTGCTTACATGGGAAGGAGGGAGAGAAAAGACTGTGAGGGACACTAACGTTAGGTGCCCGGAGAGGAGGATACCCTGGCAAATAACCTGACTCACGAGGCAGGACGTCCCTTGATGGCACAGGAAGCAAGCTCAAGAAGTTACCACATAATAGCTGTCTGGGTATTTGAAGATGGGGCAGTGTCCCCAAGGAGACACACTAGATGACACCTTCCATGACCTCTGTCTTTCCTTGTAAGGCATCATTTAAAGTCCTTCCCCATATGGGTCCTTCTCCTCTCAAAGTCCCTGTACCAGAGTATAACCATCCAGGTGAGACGACTAACCCAGGTGAGACTAGCCAAACAGTATGATAGCTACCAAACAAGCAGCGACATGGGGACAGCTGAGGACAGATGGACCACTCATGGCTGCTGCTGAGAGATTTTTCATTGCTTTTCCCATCTGTGGAAAAGGGCTAATGATTTCACAGAAAGCCCCATAAACAACCGCAGGAGCTCAGGCACTCTGTTACTGCCTGACAGCCTCGGTGGCAGAGAACTAGATTGTTTCCCACGGCAAAATATAAAAAATAAAACAAATAGTGTAAAACTTCTCACAAGATGCGAGCATCAGAGGCTGCTTGCCTGCTTTATGGGGATAGCTCAAGATGGATTGTTTGGGGAAAGCCAAAACCTATAAATACAAAGTAGAAAAGTTCTCCATCTTTTGCTCATTTACTCCACAAACTTTTTCATTGCTGAGACGCCAAGGCCCAGATAAATATACAAGCTATGCCGTTGTTTCCTTCCAAGCCCTGCCTGGGATAGGAGGCCTGCTTTCTCCATCCGTGCTGTTCCGATTCCACCGTAGGAGTTTTCGGCTTTGGTTACTACACGTTGTGCCCAGAAATCTAGAGAGCAGTAAACATGCATATGAGCACACGCGGGCCCACGTGCCCACACGCGCACACCATGCACCATAACACCCCTCCACCAATCTCCTAGAGGTGGAATTTGAAACCTGTGTTCGGTATTATTTTTGGCAAGAAAGCGTTCTTCACTCTTCACCTTTCCCTTCTCCTTTACGGCTAGCCAGTGTGGATAACATCTTTTGCAGGGACAGACTGGGTCAGAATAACAATGGGGGAAGGTTCACCCGGCAAGGCCTTTGGAGTTATTGAGATCAGAGTTGGTTTGCTTTAGAGATGCTCCTGTCTGAAGAGGGAAGGAGACTAGAGAGAAGAGACCCCCACCCAGCTCCCCCATGTGATTATCTGGGTGTTTTATTTTTTTAAAAGTTGTCTCTATTTAAGTAATCTCTCCACCCCACCTGGGGCTGGAACTGATGACCCCAGATATCGAGTCACATGCTCCTTAGACTGGGTCAGTCTGGCGCCCCCATCTGGGCGTTTTAAAGAAACGCTTGGCCCTTTCCAGGGGGTATGTGAGGATAACCATCCTACAGCAGTGATTCTTCAAGTGGGACACCCCCTCCACCCAGTTGCAGCCGCATTACCTAGAAACGTGTGAGAAACGCAAATTCTCAGGCCCCGCCCCAGACCTCCTGAAGCGGCCTCTGGGGGTGGAGCCGGCCATCTGTGGTTCACAAGCCCCGCCCCGCGGGGGATTCTCATTCCCGGCGGGGCCTGGAGAAACTCTGCCTTGGAGGAGGACTTTCTTTCCAGTAATGAACTGTACCTTCATACTCTGTTAAGTATTATGTGCATATAGTTTTACATTTGGAGAATGGGACACAAACTATGGAGTCTTTGGGAGGGGAGGCAAGAAGGGAGACAAAGGCGCATTAGAATCTCAGAGGAACAGTTTTATGTTCACCAAAGGAAGGCAAGGGCTGATAAAGGTTGTGAAACCCTGATTTAGAGAAAAGGAAGACAGTCTCTCTGAGGCAGGCAGTGGGGGCTGGTCCAGCGGTCCAGGCAGCAGGGGAGTGAGAGAAGGCCTGGCAGGCATCCCCGCCCCACCAAGGCCAGACCTGGAGCAGGCATTTCTTAGGTGAAGTTCTGTTTTTACCCAGCAGACCTTATGGGCAAGTAGTGTGTGCATGTGTCCTCACCTGTGTGTGTACACAGGGAGTGGGAAGCAGCTGCCCCACACCCAGCAGCGGCTGAGGCCATCAGCATCTGGCTCTCAGCACTAGGGGCAGTCTGCAATATACCAGAGATACCAGAATGCAAAAGGGGTTGATTTCTAGTTTCCAGGGATTCTTGTGGTGATTCCTGAGCATCTCCACCCTGCCCCCACCCCCCGCAGTGTTTCCCAAAGTCAGTGGTCCCACGCAGAGATTCTGATTCCATTGGCTTGGAGGTTGAGAAATTTGCATTTTTAAAGAAGATTTTATTTATTTGACAGACTGAGATCTCAGGTAGGTGGAGAGGCAGGTAGAAAGAGAGGGAGAGAAGAGGAAGCAGGATTCTCGCTGAGCAGAGCCTGATGTGGGGCTCGATCCCAGGACCCTGGGACCATGACCTCAGCCAAAGGCAGAGGCTTTAACCCACTTGAGCCACCCAGGTTCCCCCAGAAATTTGCATTTTAAACAAGCTCCCCTTGGTAGCAGTCAGTTAAGCATCACTCTTTTTTTTTTTTTTTTAAAGATTTTATGTATTTGTTTGAGAGAGAGTGAGTGATAGCATGAGCTGGGGAGGGGGAAGTGGGAAAGGGAGAGCAGATTCCCCGTTGATAGGAAGCCCGATGCACCGATGCAGGTCTCAATCCCAGGACCCTGGATCACGACCAGAGTCGATGGAGCCACCCAGGTGCCCCAAACATCACTCTTGATTTTGGCTCAGGTCACAATCTCAGTGTTGTGAGATCGAGTCCCACATCAGGCTCTGTGCACAGCATGGAGTCTGCTTGTCCCTCTCTCTCCTCCAAGTCGTGTCCTCTCTCTCTGTCTCTAAAATAAATGAATAAAAGTCTTTAAAAAAAAAACAAATACAAGGGAAGCAAGGGCAAAAATGTATTGGGACTTCATCAAGATAAAAAGCTTTTGTACAGAAAAGGAAACAGTCAACAAAACCAAAAGACAACTGACAGAATGGGAGAAGATATTTGCAAATGACATATCAGATAAAGGGCTAGTATCCATACTCTATAAAGAACTTATGACACTCAACACCCAAAGAACAAATAATCCAATCAAGAAATGGGCAGAAGACATGAACAGACATTTCTGCAAAGAAGACATCCAGATGGCCAACAGACACATGAAAAAGTGTTCAAACTCACTTGGCATCAGAGAAACACAAATCAAAACCACAATGAGATACCACCTCACACCAGTCAGAATGGCTAAAATTAACAAGTCAGGAAATGACAGATGTTGGCGAGGATTTGGAAAAAGGGGAACCCTCCTACACTGTTGGTGAGAATGCAAGCTGGTGCAACCACTCTGGAAAACAGTATGGAGGTTCCTCAAAAAGTTGAAAATAGAGCTACCCTACGACCCAGCAATTGCACTACTGGGTATTTACTCCAAAGATATAAATGTAGTGATCTGAAGGGCAACTGCACCCGAATGTTTATCGCAGCAATGTCCACAATAGCCAAACTATGGAAAGAGCCCAGATGTCCATCAACAGATGAATGGATAAAGAAGATGTGGTGTGTGTGTATATATATATAGTGGAATACTATCAAAATAGCCATCAAAATTGAAATCTTGCCATTTGCAATGATGTGGATGGAACTAGAGGGCATTATGTTAAGCAAAGTAAGTCAATCAGAGAAAGACAATTATCATATGATCCCATAATATGAGGAATTTGAGAAACAAGACAGAGGATCATAGGGTAAGGGAGGGGAAAGTGAAACAAGATGAAACCAGAGAGGGAGACAAACCATAAGAGACTCTTAGTCATAGGAAACAAACTGAGGGTTGCTGGAGTGGAGGGGAGTGGGAGGGACAGGGTGGCTGAGTGATGGACACTAGGAAGGGTATGTGCTATGATGAGTGCTATGAATTGTGTAAGCCTGATGATTCACAGACCTGTACCCCTGAAACAATAATACATTACATGTTAATAAAAAACAAACAAACAAGCCCCTCCCCACCAAGGAATTCTGAGTTAGGAGCTTCATGGACCGCACCTAGGATATTAACAGACATTTTTATTGTAGGTAATGGTGCTTGGGGGAAGGCAGGGGTGGCACTGAGGAGCCAAGAAGGAAACCTGCTTGGACATCAGTGTGTTTGATGGGTCCCATCATCCAGCATGAACCAATTAAGTGGCAGTGGGACAGAAGGATGGCCTACCTAGTAAGATGTGTCATCACAGGACACAGAGGTATGCATTTGGGCAGTAAATATCAGGCTCTTAGTTGATCGCTGGGGTGTGTGAGGATTGCCTATCTAGTCTGGTTATCAGAGGCATGCTACCTGTTCCTTCTAGAAGGGAGGTGTCACAAGGCCATGCAGCCAGTTCTCTGGAGCAAGAACACAGCTTGGGACCAACTGCAGAGCAAATGAAGTCTTGGAAGGCCCACCACGGGTGGGAGAGGCATGCACGCAACCTGGAGTTGATAACTGGGTCACTGTAAAGGTGATTCGATGAGTTCTGTCAGCCTCTCCCAAACACCTGCAGGGCTCTCCAAGACAGCGTCCTGTGACAGCAGAAACATTCTGTATCTGCGCTGCTGACCAGGCAGACACGAGTCACATGTGGCCATGGAGAACCGCCATATGGCCAATTCAGCCAAAGAACAGATGCTTAAACTTTCCTTCATTGCAATTTATTTAAATGTAGCTCTCATGACCTCACGTGACTGTGACCACTGTGTCGGATGGTCTGCCCCAGTGGGAAGGTCCCCTCATCAACTGCATTGCAGTGCTGGGAGGGAGGCAGCTCACCCAGCGGCCCCTTCTCTGGGGGAATTGGCTCCTCTCACCTGTCCCAGGGGCGGTCTGTCTAGGCGCTGTGTAAGCCGGAGGTTGTGAAGGTGAAGCCTCCTATCTCCTTCCAGCTCTTTCTTTGCCCTGACATGACGTCTCCCAGTTATTTCCCAGCAGCCACTCCTGTTCCAGGACTATCAGCCTTGCCTGGTTCAAGGTCAAGGGGCCTGTCGGAGGCTGGAATGCAGGCTCTCCTCTTTAGTTCTGGAAAGCACATGCAAGGGGTGGGGGCAGGGAGCAGTCTCATGTCCCTTGTTTGGAACACAGGCGAGCTTCGTAACTGCTTCCTTCACTCTGATCTCCCCATTTCCCACTTAAAGATAAAAAGGGAGACTAAACATAAAATGAAACAGAGCTATTCTCGACGATGACATTTTTAAAAGGCAAGTGCATCACAGACGCTGTAAACATCCAGCTGTGCGAAAAAATACCAACCCTCAGCTAGCCACACAGGGCTGCCCCACACGGTCCAGCAGACTCTGGGAATAAAAGTCCCTCGCACAGGCATTACCTGACACAGATTTGGCACATTTCTGCCAAGGTTGGCAAAAGACTTTGATCTTCAACTTCCACCCAGGCTGCCTCTGGTGAGGCAAAGGCCTGTGGCACGGGGCCCACGCTCCAAAGCTGGCTGAGGCCAGGGATCAGAGCAGGGTATAGGCACTGATCTAGGGGAGGGATGGGGGGGCCGCTGGTGGGGGTGAGAGTGTGACCTTGGAGGTCACAGAACACAGAGTGGAGAAAAAAAGGCAGCATTAATTTCAGTCCCAGGAATATCTGGAAGGTCAGCTTAGGAGCTGACCAGATAGTGACTCTGGCCTCTGTCTCCCTTGAAAGTCCCAAAGGAAAACAAAGGTTGTGGCTGTTCTCAGCTGGAGCAGTCCTGGGCCCTCCGGGGCAGGACATGGTGCCTGGCAAAGCCGCTTAGCAACAGCTAGCTTTTCAGTTGCTCTGAGAGTTGCCCACTCTTTCTGGGTGTGGGGGTCTGGGGGTCCTTAGAACATTAGAAAAGACCTCCGATCTCTGGGCAGACCTCCCAGATGGGCCAGGGATCACATATAAGAAGGCCTTGGGGAGGACCACGATGCTGAGAACACAGTGACAAGTCTCTCTTCCCTCCCAAAGTCACCAACCAGCCCCACTCTCTGGAACAGACAGCAGTCCCATGGGGCAGCTTCAGAGGTAAGAGTACCCTGGTTACTACAGGCCAGGATAGTGACCGTGTGGCTATGGCCCTTAAGGTCAGGAGTAGAGCTTCTGAGGGCTTAAGGATAAAGAGCAGCAGAAGACCTATGAACGAATAGAGTTCAGTCCGTCATGTAGCTTTACGAAGGGTGATGATGAAGGATGACAAAAATCTTAAGCCCAAGGCTACAGCAAGAGGCAAAGCTTGACATTTGGAATCTCCAGAGCCTGCCTCCTCCTCCCTCCTTCTAGAGAGGCTGGGTGCTGGCAGGTCAGCGTCTCAGGGTGTGACTCATGTCTCCCTGCCTGGGATGCTGGCAGCCACCCCCCACGCCCTCGCAGGCCCGCTTGAGACATGACTGCTCATTCCTTTTATTTATTCCCTGTTCCTCAACCACCTCTCCTCACCCCAACCTATGACTAATGTGCACCCACCACCCCAGGGCATTCTGGGAGGGCATCACCACCACTGCAATTATCTGGATTGTTGAGACCCCAAAATGTCTCTTCACCCCCCAGCATCAGCTTTGCTCTGAAATTATCCATATAACCCCAACAATTCAGATGCATGGTCTACACAGTGAGAATGAATCCTCAGCCACTAGTTTCCACGGGTTGTGAAGGTCAGCTCCAGGCTGGCCAAGAATTCCTTCGTGTTAGCCATTTTACCACGGGGCTCTATTCAGACCCTCAGTGTTGGTATAAAGATTATTTTAAGCTAACGACCTTTGTGATTCAACAGATGCAGATAAAAGCCTTCTCAGAGCTTCTCTTCTCTGACTAAAAGCAGAAACTTCTGAGAAATGAGGACTGCCATAAATTCCCTCTTTGGTAGTCGGTCTACGCCCAGGAGACAGATCAAGAACAAACAAGCCATCAATTTCCTGCCTAGGGAATTTCTAGGGCTCTAAAGGAGGAAAGACCACTCACATCTGCATAAACAAATGTCATCACAGACTTTATCTCCCATTTGTTCTCCTCAAAATGCATTTGTCTCTCCCAAAGAAACTTATTTGCTCTTCCCATAGGAGCTTTCCCCTTTGCATTTTCTCTACTAAGTTAGGTGTATAAGCCCCAAATTCCAACCACCCTT
This sequence comes from Mustela putorius furo, assembly GCF_011764305.1. NCBI lineage: Eukaryota > Metazoa > Chordata > Mammalia > Carnivora > Mustelidae > Mustela > Mustela putorius. The sequence continues at coordinate 17,999,170 of NW_025421321.1, read as the reverse complement.
TGGAATTACTCATGACTGAGCACTCCCTCACATATGCATGACACGTGTGTAAATAAACATCTTCCTGCTGCTGTCTGCTGTCAGTTTAATTTGCAGTATCTAGTCCCTGAACCTAAGAGGGTGGAGGAAAAGTTCTTCCTTCACTACATTACCATCTTCTCATACCTCAGAAACACGTTCATTTTAGAGCTAATGAGAGCTTAGAATTAAATTCATCCAGTGATACACACAAGAAGTTCCAGCATCTTTTAAAACAAAGACATGTCCCTGCCATGCCCCAGAGATGTTCTCCACTACGACTAGCACTAGACGTATGCATTTGTTAAGGAGCACCCCTGTCGTCCTGGTTGGGAACTTCTGCCTTTGTCCACCCCTGTCACCTGGCCCAGAGGGAGAAACCATTTGACCAAGCTCAAGCTGACCGGTAAGTGGCTGAGCTGGGATTGGGTATGTCCACAGGCCTGTGTCACCTCTCCTACATCAGAAGGGCCCAACTCCTTGGCCAGGCGTTCAAGGCTCCCTGAGTCTGTCCACCACCCTCCAGGCCTGCTACCCTTGTCCCTGAGCTCTTTCTTTAGCCTTCTGGTTATACTCTTAGCATAGCCTGACACGCTCTCCTTGCTCCTCCTGTCTCCGTCCATTCGTTGTCTGTCCATTCGTTCCCCACCCTGGCTCCCAGCCCAATTCACAGTGAGCCCTTTCCTCCACCAAACCCTCCCTGCCTGGTGTGGACTTTGGGATTTAAAAGGTTGTGAATTTGTCTTTTTGTTGTGGAAACTCCTGGAAGGCAGGATATCTTCCCAGCCTCCCAGGGGAGGTCTTCCCCCACAGAGTATGCAGAATAAATGGGATCTTGCCTCCCCGGACCTGCTCAGAGGAAGCACACTGCACCTTCAAACATTTGCTTTTGGAACTTCCCAGCCTGGGCTCCTTTACAGATTAAATGCTGGCATGTTCCATTTGTGTAAATGTTCCCAACAAGGCTGAAAGACCCACCTGCTCTCCTAGCAGGCCAGGAAGACTAGGTAAGTGCTGGGGGCTGGGGGAGGGGGAGAGTCCCCTCACCCCATGACCAAGGGCATCTAGGAAGCATTAAGGGGTAATCAAAAAGGGACCGACAGTCTAACCGGACAGAACAAGAAACATCCAAGTTGTGATTTTAAAAAAATCAAGAATCCAATTAGGAGCCCGGCTCCTTCCTTCTGCCAGTTTCATCTGCAAGGATACAGTTGGCTGGAGACAGGTGGGGCTGCCAAGAGTGGACACCTGGGAGGGCGGATATTGGCCTGCGGGCCCCTGCTGGCTCCCCCACGCTCAAAAGGGCACTGGCAGTCCAGTGTGGCTGCCTAGCTGGAAGGCAGGCCTCACCATCTGCCCACCCCTGAGGGTGCAGGCATCTTCATGCTGGGGACACAGGAGGTTTCAGCCCAGAAACTGGCCCTGCCAAGGTCTCTGTTCCCCGAAGTGCTCCTCCAGGAGCACAGGTGTGGAGGTGACCGGAATCTGTACTTGCTGCTGGCAACAAAGCGGTGTGAGGCAGGGGGTTCCCTGCAGGGACCTCCTATCCAAAGCAAAGTGGCCATGACCCATTCAGGGGTGAACATGGAGGACAGGAGCTACCGGTTCACAAGTGCCTCTCTTTCATTCTCCTTGCCGCTACAGCTGTCACGACTCCCCTCTCCGTAAACACCTGCCCTGTGCCTCCAGTGTTGGGCTCCCTTCCTTCTCCCCTGCTTGATCTTACCTGGTATTTTCCTGCCTCCCCCCAGAGACTTATATTGTCTCTTCCCCCCTTGTACTGAATTTCTTCCAGTCCCCTACACAATCATTTCTGAGGCTCAGTGCCTTTGCTCTTACCGAGCGCCCTTTCACTGGTGCCTGGAAAACTCCTCTGCATACTCAAGACCCAGCCTAAATGTCACTTCCCTGTTGAAACCCATCCTGACTCCACTGTGCACCCAGTCTTGGCACTATTATGGTACATGTTGCATTGTTTGGTAACTGTTTACCCACAGGACAGTCTTGTTCCCTCTCACCTCTAAAGAATGAGGTCCTTGAAGGCAATGATTGTGGCTGTAAATCCCCTACGCAACCCAGTGTTTAGCAGGTCCAAGTTGTCAATAAGTATGTATGTGTTAAATGAGTGAGTGCAAATTGGGTTTTCATCCTGCTTTATAACCCTCAGTGGGGGCTTCTTACCTGGGGACTAAATCCTTGGAAATTCATTCCACACACTTTCTGTATACATCATGGACTGATTATTTCCATGTTTGGCATTGTGGAGAATTAAAAAAATACAAAAGAAAGGATCTCCACCCAGAGTTCCAAAGAGCAAGAGAAGAACGCAGATGAAAAACGAGGAAGACAGCAGGTCTCCCTGGGATATTCCAGATGAAGTGAGTGTTGTATCCAGCAGGGAGAGATCCAAGACTGTCTCCCGGAACACCAGGTCACAGTTGAGTCACCCCAAAGAATAGGTAGATTTGGGGATATCTGGATGCCTCGGCTCAGGTCGAAAAGGCATTCCTGGTCCCAGAGGGAAAGTGTTCAGGATATGTTTGAGGGCTGTTTGGCTGAAAAGCCCTCAAAGAGGAAACAGCAGAAAGTAAGGGTGGACAGGGTTTGTCCAAACATATGTCCAGGATATGGCTCTCCTCAGGAGAGCAGGCTCCAGAAGGACTCATTTAGAACTGGGTGGCCACAGGGTTTTGGAGGAGGTCTGGTGGGGACAGGTCTTAACCAACACTCCAGCTGTCACAAGGGAAGGGAAGGGAAGGAACCAGAGTGGGCCAGTGGGGAGAACAGAGAATGTCTTAGAGCTTCCTCACCTCTCTGATATTTCCTAAATCCCATACCTAATAGTGGCTTGTTCTAAGGGGAGCAGCTCAGTCTACCAGGCTCCCTCAAGAAAGCCCGAAGAACCTCTCCCACCTCCTCTCCCTTCAGGAGATAAGGACCCATGGATCTCTCAACCATAGGACAGGCAAGTGTTTCTTAGGAACCATGTACCTGAAAGTACATGTGTATACCAAGTGAAGCACAGTGGGCATACCCAAGGACAGAAGACATGGTGGCTCAGTCGGTTAAGTGTCTGCCTTCAGCTCAGGTCATGATCCCAAGGTCCTGGGATTGAGTCCTGCATTGGGTTCCTTCTCAGTGGGGAGCCTGCTTCTCCCTCTGCCTACCCCCACTGCTTGTGCTCTTTGTCTCTCTCTCTGTCTCTGGCAAATAAATAAATAAAATCTTAAAAAGAAACAATAAAGTAAAACACCCACAGAGCCAGGCCAGGGATCAGGTGAATACAGGATGCAACAGGCCTCAACTTTTTAGGGTGGCCCTACAAATTACAGTCTAAGCTGGCAAATGAAAGGAGAAGCTATTAGTTAATGTTGCTAGGATACAGACATGAACAGGGCCTGCCCTAGCCAGCCAGCAAGGTGGTCAACCACCCATATCATTCTTAGGTTTCCAAAATTCTCATGTCCAGACCTATGCTTGGCCCTGAGCTCCAGAACCCTAGTCAATTGCTTACTGGGTATTTCTGTTTGGATATCCAGCAGGCTACTCAACCACAATGCGTCAAAACTGAAGTAAGCATCCCCCCTCCCCCACCCCTGACCACTGGCCTGTCTTCCTTCTGTGTGCCCCACCTCACATGTTGGAGTCAGACCCCGGGAGGCATCCTGGATTCCTCCCCCACACCATAACCAGAGCCATGGCCTCTACTTCCGTCCCCTCACCTGCTCAGGACTCCTTGCCCTTGAAGGACTGGCTTTCCTGTCATTACAGCCATTCATTCATTCACTGCAAACACTGTCAGATGCTGGGGGTTAGGAATACACACGGCAAAGTACGGAGATAAAGCAAAGATGACCAATCCATCCACCTAGGTGAGAGGACTTTGGATGCTGATTGTACCATTCCTGCAATTTTTCTCTGGGTCTTAAGTTTTTCAAAATAGAAAACTAGGTGCATAGGTGTGTGTGTGTGTGTGTGTGCGCGCGCGCGCACATGAGAATGGGGTACCTGGGTGGCTCAGTCAGGTAAGCCTCTGACTTCAGCTTGGGTCAGGATCTCAGGGTCCTGGGATTGAACCCCACGTTGGGCTCCCCACTCAGCAGAGACTCTGCTTGTCCCTCTGCCCCTCCCCCTGCTTCTCATCTCTCATTCTTTCTCAAATAAATATATATAATCTTAAGAAAAAAAAAAAAAGAACAGAGGAGTACCTGGGTGGCTCAGTCAGTTGGGCATCTAACTCTTGATTTCTGGCCAAGTCATGATCTCAGCATCCTGAGATCAAGCCTCCCAACAGGATCTGGGCTTGTGGAGTCTGCGTGGGATTCTCTCTTTCTCTCCCTCTGCCCCTCCCCACCCATCCCTCCACCCCCTCACCTGTGTATATGCATACTTTCTTTCTCTCAAAAAAAAAAACAAACAAACAAAAACTTGAAAAAAAAAAAAAAAGAAGCGGGGCGCCTGGTGACTCAGTTGGTTAATTTCTGCCTTCAGCTCAGGTTATGATCTCCTGGTCCTGGGATTGAGCCCTGCTCAATCAGGCTCCCTGCTCAGTGGAATATCTTTCTCCCTCTCTCTCTCTCTCTCTCTCTCAAATAAATCAATAAAATCTTTTAAAAAAATGGACTATGGGCCTGAATAGAAATCCATCCAAAAGTAAGTTTCTTCTGACCTAATTTGAGAGGAACCAGTAACTTCTCAAAGTCAGAACCAGGGTCTGCTATTACAGTTCCACATTTATGACTAAATGTATTGTGTTTGAATTTAAACATACAAGTGTTTAATATGGGGAAAACACTAGAAAGAAAAAAAAACTCAGATAAGTGGATAAAAGAAAACTAAATCACCCAAACCGTCACCACCCAGAGTGAACAATTATAGTTATCTCAGGATATATCTTCCTAGTCATTTTTATGTGTAGATATATTTAAAAATTCGAAGTGGGTTATTCTGTCCACAGTTCTTTTACTCTACAATATATTGTAAACACCTCCTCACATTGATAAAGACACTGGCATCTTAATTTTGCCCTGCTTCCCATGGAGTAGGTGCCCCATTGTCTATGTCCCCCATGATCCTTCCCCTCCACACACAAACACAAGCCCTAACTTCCAGATCCTGGCACCTTCCAAGACTCGAACCCAAAAAGGGGAATGAAAGCCAATGCAGGCCCTTTGTTTAGGGAGGTGACATGTTGCCATTTGGGCTTCAACGGAAAAAATGAATACTGACAGGTTAGAATTAACTGGGAAAAGCACCTCATCTCAAATGACACGAGCATTTCAATAGGTAGGGTTCAATCAGTTTAGCAGCTCTGCCTGTGGAGGACAGCCGAACCTCAGGCCATGCCTGGGCCGCAGGCAAGATTGAGAGGAGCTAAAAATAGATCCAGAACTAAGCATCGAGACTTTTCTGAATTCATAGGCATAAGCATAAAGGCTGCCCCAGAAGGACTTGCTGCTCCAACATTTTCCATCCAAGGCACATCACAGTACCTAAAATTCCTAAGCGTTCTGGTTTTTCTAAAAGATTCCTGTCAGAAAGTAGGCAGCTGTCCTAGGAGGAGGGCAGAGTGAGCCCCCCATCGAGAGGGAGCGGACAGCATTGGGCTATGGATTCAAACAGATGAGGAGCTTGTGTTCTGACTCTGCCCATCACTAGCTGTGTGACCTTGAGTCAAGTCCTCAACCTCTCTGAGCAGCTATGTCCTCTTCTGTAACTGGGAGATAAAAGACCACATCAGAGATTGCCTGTGAGGGTAAAATGGCCTGAGGCCAGGAACAGTGCTGATGAGGTGAACAGAATGAAGCTAACTCTTAAAACCATGGACTTGAATTTGTTTCTCAGACCATTCAAGGGTGCTTTTAGGAAAGCTGAGTTTTCTCTGGGTTGGTGGTAAGCTTGAGGGAAGTTATAGCAAAGCCCCCAAGCAGGATACCCAGCAAAGGTGTGCACATCCAGGACCACCCATGAGGTGGGCAGGCTAGAGATGCGCCGGGAGAGTCATTGCCATACCCTCGGCATTCGCACATTTAACATTCAGAGCGTGAAGAATTCTTCAGTTGACTCTGAAGATTCGTGACCTGCAATAATTTCTGTTTTGCTGAGACATTCATTTGAGTCACATTAATTGGTGAGGAAACGTGTTTTGCAGATTTCGGAGGAGTGGGCCCTTACAAGGATCTGCAGCAGATGTACCGAGAGTCTGGCCTAGAATCCAGGTCTATAGACGACCACCCTGACCCCAGGCCTGATCTCTGCCCATGGTCCCAGTGGGGCTCATCACTCAGGGCTGCCCTGCCCTGTCTGGGACCAGACCCCACCAGGCCTTCAGGGAGCAGAGAGGTGAGTAGGAGGGTAACTGATGAGGCTCCAGGCCATACTGGCACCATTGACTGACAGGTTTAACATGGCTTAAATGGATACCTTGGGGTGAAGCAGTTCACCTCTGGCTTAGTTTCCTAGGGCTATAGTACTATAGCCTGAGTGGCTGGAAACAGGGAAAGTGAATTGTCTCAAGTTGTGGAAGCCAGAATGAAGTCTGAAATCAATGTGCTGACATGGTCATGCTCTCCTTGAACCCTGGAGGGGAGAGTCCTTCCTTCTGTCTTCGAGCTTCTGGTGTTTGCCAGCAATCCGTGGGCTTCCTTGGCCTGTAGCTGCAATCCAGTCTCTGCTTCTACGGTCACCTGGTGTCTTCTGGGTGACTTTGGCCTTTTCTTGTAAGACACAAGTCGTACTGGACAAAGGGCCCACCCTACTCTGGTACCACTTCATCTTAACTAATCACTTCTGCAATGACCCCATTTCCACATAAGATCACATTCAAAGGTACTGGGGGTTAAGACCTCAACATACCGTTTTGAGGGGACTATGGTGGGACGCATAAGAGCTTCTAAACCCATTTTGAGATAAGCATTCTCTCTTCGGTGCCTGAGCTCCAATCTGAGCAACATCAAACACCTTCTCCAGGGGAAGAAGTCCCAGGAGAGATCCTAGGGACCTGCCTGCCTGAGCACATAACAGAGATGGGGCACAGGAGACGGACTCGGAGAGCCAGACGTAGACAGGAGCCTGACCCCCACCTCAGTCTATCTATCATCACGACTCGAGTCTTTATTGTGTGATGCAGTGACAGTCATGGTGCTGGGGCCCCAAAGTCCTGGGTTCTGCCTCCTGGACTCTTACAGTCCAGGTTAAATGAAGTGAGGAAACAGAACAGAGCAAAGCCCCCTTCCCCTCTCCTACTCTCCACTGCCTCATTCTCCCGGCTCAGGTCATTACAGTCCCGGCGATGTGGCCAGAGGGATTGCTCAAGGGGGACGGAGCCCCAGCTGGCTGCCTCATCCTGGGACATCCAGCCGCCCTTGCCGGGCTGCCAGGGAAGAGGCAGGCAGGGACTTCCTGATCCAATTGCTCAGGTACAGTCCAAAGGGAAAAGTGATGACATAGCCTATTCTATATTTTTAATACATTTTAAAGTCCTTAACAAAACAAACCCCAGGGCCTGAATAAATTGGTTCCCCGATGCTGGCCAAGGTACAAGCTGGGTGGAAAGTGCAGGGAGCTGGAAAGAGGACGGGTAAGCGACCAGGGTGCCCGAACGGCCTGTCCCCTCCCAGGCAGCTTCTTAATGAAGTGTTAGACTGCGGCTTCCAGAGCCTGGGCACATAGGGAGGCGGGGTGGGTGGGGGGTCTCCTTGCCCAGAACCAGCACCAGGACAAAGGCTGCCAATAATCCCTCCCTGTATCTCCTGAGATGGAGCAGGAAGAGCATCGGGTCTGGCCCTAATCCCTCGCCTGCTCGGGAAGAGGTCAGCCTTGACCTCACCCCCGGAGAAGAGGGTTATCTCGGAGGCCAGAGGGCAGCCACGGGCAGGGCCTGTGGGGAGCAGAAGCAAAGGGAGCCTTTGCCAAGGCCTCTCGTTCACCGTCCGCTCTGTAATGATGGATGGCTAAGGCATCCAGTAGGAAACGGGCTGCTCCATCCTAGGAGGGATGACCTGCCTCAGCTTTTCCCTTCAGTCATCTCCCCAATTCAGCAACGCCTTCTCCAACAGCCAGGAGGCAAGTTTTCCTTCTCTGTGGGCACCCTCCGCCCCCATTACTGACCTGGGGGTGATCAGGCCTGTCTAGCTTTGTGTCTCTGTCCTTGGCCCCTGTGGACTAAGCAGAAGGGCCTGAGATTGAGTCTCCGGCTCAGAGAGAAGGCATGGCTGCAGGTGTGAACACCAGAGCTTAGGGACAGGATTCAGAGACCAAGAGGAGGGTTTGGCCTTGAACAGAAACAGGGACGGTTCCTCTGTTGTGACAGGAGTGAGAAGTGGGTGAGCACTGGTGGCAGGGGGGTGGGTCAGTGAAGCGTTCCCTCTGATGGGGTGTGTTCTCCTCAAAGCCTGTGGCCTCAGTAAAGGGGGCGGGGGGATGTAGCTATGAGGGGAGGGGAGAAGGCCCAACACTGCAAAGATGGGCAGGAAAGGGATTCCCTGGGATAGGAAGGGATATAAGGATTCCCTGAAGGTACTGAGGGCACATCTGAGATTTGGGGATCTAAAGAGGCAGCAGAGCCCGGATGCATGACAGACTCTGTAGCATGGGGTGGGTGGTAGGCTTACGGTTAAGGTGACAAGGAAATTGAGGATATTTGCAACAAAGGCATGACAAGATGGATCGTGAACTCTAAGCCAGATAAGGCGAGGGTGGGGGCATGGTGGGGTGAGTAAGACGTGACCCTGTGCCCCAGGCCTATTGGCAGGATTCCTGGGAGGAGGATGGGGGACAATCTGCCCCATCCTGATGCAATAAGCAGTTCCTCCACCAGAGAAAGCACCAGCAAACCCGCTCTCCCCGGATAACAAGCGGACTGGTGAATGCAGGCAACCACATGCCATGACCAAATGGAAGGTTTTTATAAGTCATTTGTAGCTAATAATAAAAAATTAAAGCTTAGGAATGATTTTCTCTTTATTGAGCCTACTGAGGTTTGTCCCCTTCTCTCACTTCCATCCAGCTCAGCTTCTGTGGACTGGCAGAGACATGACTAGGGTCATAGCACTCTAGACAGAGGCTGAAACCTGCAGTGTAGCCTTTTACGCAGAGCCCACAGTGACCGCATCCCAAGTAGCTCTGGGGGCTGATGTATGTGGATGGCGATGCTTTGGGGGTCTCTGGGCCCGGAAGCAGGCTCATGTTTCTACTCTGGCTGCAGAGGCATATGGCTCATGGAGTTGGGGCCATCCAAATTCACATTCAGAGGTTGTCATGGGGGACCTTGGCTGTCTACCAAGGTCCCCCATCTCTTTTCCTCTTCCAAAGTAGGAGTTACAGCCTGGTACGGTTGCCCTGCCATACAGCACTTCCCAGCATCCCTGCAGTCATGTGTAGCTGTGTGACTAAGTTTAAGTAACTTAGTGGAGTGCTAGAGGTAATGTGTGCCACTCCCTGCCTGGTGTCCTAAGACACACTGTGCGGGCTCTATACTTTTTTTTTTTTTAAGATTTTTCATTTATTCATTTAAGAGAAAGAGAGAGCACAAGTGAGAACATGAGCAAGGGGGAGGGTCAAAGGGAGAGGGAGAAGCAGGCTTCCTACTGAGCAGGGAGCCTAACTCGAGGCTCAATCCCAGGATCCCGGGATCATGACCCCAGCCGAAGGCAGACACTTCACTGACTGAACCACTCAGGTGTCCCTACTTTCTTTTTCTCTAGTTCCACAAATGGGCTCACAGAGGGACCTAAAACCTGGCTTCAGCCAAGGGCAAACCCAAAGGGGTGGCGAAGAAACAAGTTGGAAAGGACCTGGTCCCTCACTGGCTAAGGGCCCCAAAGCTACCTGCCAAGCAGGGATGCACACCTGAGATGGCACCTTAGGCAGGCTTACTTGGAACAGACTCTGTCCTGGAGGGTTATTGGGGTACACTCTTGGGACAGCACCTGTAAGTTTGAACTGTTGTGAACTGAACCATAAGCTGAACTGCTGTGAAGTCAGACAAGAGGCTTCAGCTGATCCAGTGGGGAGCTCTGGAGTTAGGTTGGTCCTTCAGAGTCACCCTAGACTGAGACAAGGGGGTGGGATTGTTGAACTCCCTATCTATCCGCCCTTGTTGAATGTCCCCACAAAAGGGCATCGCTTGGATGAGGCAGATCCCTTTGGCAAGGGCAATTCCCAGAGACCGGCTCAGCTGTGAGCCCTCAACAACAGCCCTCTCCAGCATCTGGGCAAATGGTGCCTCAATCCTGAAAGGGGACCCTGGGCGGTGCCCCACAGCACTGGCTGCAGACTGTCCTAGGGAGAAACTTCTGTGCTCTCTAAGTCACTGTTGGGTTGCTGGGTCTCTTTATCACAGCTGCCTCTCCTCAGCCCTATCTAATAAACCCTCTGCTGGTTTACAGGTGTTAATTCTGCCCTTAACCAGAAAGAAAGTATCTCAGACGTGCCCTAGGTCAGTGGTTTGGAGAATGTGGTCCCCAGACCAGCAGCATCAGCATCACCTGGGAAACCGTTTTCACTGCAAATCTCACACCTCACCCCGGACCTATTAAACCAGAAACTCTGCAGATGGGGCCCAGCGATGTGTGTTCCCACAAGATTGAGAACCATTGCACTGTGTTTTCTTTCTTCTAGACCTGCAGCACCAACCACAGAGCACACGGGCATGGAGGCAGATTTACATCAGCCTCTCCTTGAAGTCCTGGGGCTATGCTTTAAGATGCTCAGAGCCTGGGGTGCCTGGGTGGCTCAGTCAGTTAAATGTCTGACTCAGGACTTCCGCTCAGATCCTGATCTCATAGGTCTTAAAATCGAGCCCTGCATCAGGCTCCATGCTAGGCAGGGAGTCTGCTTCAGATTCTCTCTCTCTCCCTCTCCCACTGCTCCTCCTCTGACTCGGGCATGTGAGCATGCACACTCTCTCCCTTTAAAGTAAATCTTTAAAAGCAAAATAAACATGCTCACACAGCCTGCTCTTCCCCTGCTGTCTGGGTCCCCACTCTTCCCACCATCACTATTCACCACCTCCCCTCCTCTGCCTGGAAGAAGGACTGTGGGGTTTTGGGGCCAGGCCGATCCGGCTTGCCCTGCCAGCTGTGTTGGCTGCTGGTGGCTACTGCCTGACTGACCTCAGAAAATGGCTTGCTGGGCCTCATAGTCCTCATTAGACAACGGGGTAAGATCCTCTCTACCTAGTTACTGTGAGACCAACATGAGAAAACTTACTTCAGTGTGTACCACTGCCTGGTACTCCACAGTCCACAACTATAAGCTCCAACTATCCTGCTTTGTTCCAATACAGATTTCTGAGATGAGGTCTCAGGGCAAATCACCAGTGACTAAAGGATGGTGGCCCTCCCAGGGGAACTGGCATTTCAGTGGCAGCCCAAGGATCAGATTATAACTTTTTTTTTTTTTTTTTAAGTTAGGTGGTATGGAGGAGAGGTGAGGCTTCCTTCCCAGCTCCTGGAAGCACTGTGCCCGTGGCGCTCTCTCCCAGGTCTGGACTCCTGGTGACCTTTCCCCAGCAGCCTCTGACCTTGAGAAACCTCTGTTCTTCTAACAAGTGTCTCTTTATTTCTTCTCTCTCTCTCTTTTTAAGATTTTATTTTTATTTATTTGACAGACAGAGACACAGCAAGAGAGGGAACACAAGCAGGGGGAGCAGGAGTGGGAGAAGCAGGCTTCCTGCCGAGCAAGGAGCCCAATATGTGGCTCTATCCCAGGACCCTGGAATCATGACCTGAGCCGAAAGCAGATGCTTAATGACTGAGCCACCCAGGTGCCCCTCTTTATTTCTTTTTAAAGTTTTTATTTATTTTAGTAATCTCTACACCAACATGGAGCTTGAACTCATGATCCCAAGACCGAAAGTCACACGCCCCTCTGACTGAGCCAGCCAGGCACCTCAATAAGTGCCCCTCTATATAGACAGCTGGGCAAACCAGTCTGGCTTCAGGAGTGATGTCTGCAGCTGTCAGATGAGCCTTGAGTGCCCCATCTGCATCAGAGCAGAGATCCTCTGTAGACCTGCTTCTTTTCTCTGAGAGTTGAAAATCATCCCAAGATTTCTAGGATACCCCATAGCCCAGATCTTGTGGTTTTCCAAGGTCAGCCTGACCCAAAAATGGAAAGCAAGGAATTTCAGGGACACCAAAAAGCCCCTTTACCCCTAAGAATCACCCTTGACCTGCTAGTTGAGAGCTGATAGTCTTTAATTCTGGGGCAATACCTTCCATTCTGCACTGGGAGGACAGAAACCTGAAGGGGAAAGGCCGAGTAGTTTCCATTTCATCAAAGGTGAAGTGACTAATGGCAGGCCTTTCCTGAGTGCCCATCCTGGTAGATGGGAGCCTTGGGTAGCTGAAGAGGGAGGGTGCCCAGATCAAATCAGTCACAGATTTAAGTTCATTGATCATATCTCATCACCCAGCACGATGCTGGCATTTCATTCCAACTCTTGCTTTTCTCTGAGATCTTCATGAATTTTGTAAGCTAGCTTTCTGCACTCTTTGTCAGTAGCCAGTAACAGGAGGAATAAATGCCTCTCACCATATCCACAGCCAGTCCACCCTCCACAACACTGCTCTGAGATGCTGCATGCCTGAGAAGTTCAAGGATGCATCCAGGAAGGCAGGCCTTGCAATGTCTTTCTTCAGGGCAGCCCAGTGAAAGTAGGCATCACTCAATTCTGTTCAGGAATGTCCTTCAGAGATTCTGTGCAATGTCCCAGACAGAAAACCTGGAACCTTCTGCCATGTCAGTGCCAGATGTGACTGTCTATATTTGGACAGAGTGTTTTGGGACTGGGAGAGCTCTTTACCATGCATCTCACCTGTCCACCAGCACCCTCCTGTGAGGAAGGGAAGGCAGGCTTAGACAGGGAAGCAGACTCAGAGAGGCTAAGGGATTTGCCCCAGTTACACAGCTAGTAAGAGGTGAATTGGGGCTTAGTCCAGGACTTCTATCTCCAAATCTGGTGCATTCCCCATTGCCCATGACAGCAGCAAAGCTCAGAGCAGATCTGCTCACTCCCATGGCATCCACCAAAGAGGAAGAGAAAGGAGGGAGGTCTGGGCTGAATACGACTCTGAAATCCAGTGGAAGAACCTGCTCTATCTCCCCTTTGCTGGTCCTCTTTCTTCTGGCTTGCCCAGACACATGCCTGGGGATTTTACGATGGCTTTCCCTTATGATTTGGGATTGTTCATTTCTTTTCCAAGGAGACAGAGGTCTGGGATTAGGTGAGTGATCTCTCCAGAGAAGGCACTCTGCATTTTAAGACTTTTCTCCATGGAAGGCTCCAAGATGGATCAGAAGAAAAGAGTCCTGATTTGAAGACATATGGAATCTAGCCATGGGGGTCCCATGCCTGGGACATGTGGCAGAAGCTCATGGTTGCCTCAGGGATACCACTGAATGATTATGTATAGTCCTGTGAGTACCAACGCCCTGCCACACCCCTCTGGAAGGGGGTGTGGTTATGGCTCAACTGTTGGACCACCAGGCACCAGTGGCAAACTGACCCTAAGTGTTCCTGCCTCCAATGGGGTCTCTTCAGACAAGTCTAGTCATAGTTACATTGAGGAAACTGGGGCAGCTTGACAAACTCTTCTCCCTGTGATGTCAGAACTGAGTCAGGCTGACTCCTTCAAAGACAGCAGAGGACATGGCTGCTCTAGCTGGGAATAGCATCTCATGAGCACCCCAATGCTCTAGGACCCCTCAGGGAGCCCTTTATTCAGAGTCATTCTGGGAGATACACCATGATGGGGAGAGAGGGTCTGAGTGCCTATGAAGTTTGGGCAGGAAGAGAAAAACTTCTAGATGCAGCGTAAAAAAACCTTATCTTGTAGCAGAAAAATCTATTCCACGACACTGTCCTAACAAATATATGAAACAATCTTCTTGGGGTCGGCTGGTGGGGAGTACACTCTCTAGCTGTTTTATGCCCACCTTCCATGAACATGTTTGTTCAGACAAGCTAGTTCATATACGCAAAACACTACAGTTTTCATGGCCCAACAAAGATCTTTAAATACATCTTGGCAGGGGTGCCTGGCTGGCTCAGTAGGTTAAGCGTCTGCCTTCAGCTCAGGTTATGACCTCAGGGTCCTGGGATCAAGCCCCTCGTGGGGCTCCCTGACCAGTAGGGAGGCTGCTTCTCCCTCTGCCTCCTTCCCGCTGCTCATGCTGTGTCTCTGTCTCTGTCTCTGTCCCTGTCTCTCTCTCTTTTAAATAAATAAATAAAAGCTTAAAAAATAAACTAAAAATAAATACCTTTTGGTAGCTATAATCAAAACCTTATTCAGACTCCTCTTCAGCAGACAGAGACCTCTTCATTTTGCATGCATATATGATCATGGGCAAAAACCAGCTGGCCAATTTCCAGTCTGTGTTGGGTCAAAACAAATCATGGGTAAGTAACGGCATGATTTAGGGGAGGGTCACTGGTCCATCCCTTCAGTGGTCAAAGATCATAAGGATTTGAGAGATGGACATGCCAGGTTGGGCCAGCTCTTGGTTACAAATGAGCCTCTAGCTGATTTTGAGTTCACATTTTCTGTCACTTAATGTTCACTAAAAGACTGAGATGTCTGTAATCACATGAGGTAAGGGACAGGGCTATAATTCACCTTGCCTTCTGATCTATCAGTATTCTGTTTTATCATCCTGGAACAGACTCTGTTGGTACATCTCCCAGAGCTCCCAGATCTACCCCTGAGTGTTTCTATGTACCTTTTGTCCAAATTCCATGCGCTTTTATTTTGAACACCCCATATCAGCGACTGTCTTAGAAAGACATCCTTTAAGTCACTACCTCCCCAGCAGCAAGCACGTGGGAGTCCCTTCCTGCTGTGGCAGCCCACAGCCAATGACAGATTGGTGCAGAATCGTGGCAAAGATGATCATTCCCAAGAAGGGCCACAGCAGTATCTCTTGTCCCAAATGTTCTTCCAGAACTTGGTTGCTGCCCCCAACAAGAGGTGGAGTCTAGGGTCGCCTGCCTGGGTTGGTCAGTAGAGCATGTGACTCTTGGTCTTGGGATCATGAGTTAAAGTCTGACATTGGGTGTGGAGTTTACTTTAAAAAGGGGGGGGGGGCTGGAGTCTATTTCTCACCCTTTATGACTATCTCAACACAGAATGTGGTGAAAAAGGAGGCTTTAGGATTTATGAGGCGAGGCCACGAACAGCAATATCGTTTCCAGCAGCCTCTCTCTCTGTCTCCGGACACTTGGTCTTGGAGCTCAGCCACCACATGTGAGGAGGCCCAGGCCACATGGGGAAGGGCTGGGTGAATCTGCTGTTCTCAGCCTCAGCTGCAGCCAGGATGAACGGCCAGATGTGTGAGTGAGAAAGCCTCGGGAGGATTCCACGCCCCAGGCTTCCAGCAGCTCCAGCTGACACTGAGTGGAAAAGAGATGAGCTGTCCCCACTAAGTCCTGCTCAAAATGAAGATTCATGAGAAAAAAGGAGTGTCATTGTTTTAAGTCACTATGTTTAGGGATGGTAAAAAGTGCAGCAACAGATATTTGATAGAGATTGGGGCACTACCATAACGAAGGCTAAAATGGGGGCCTTTGAGACTGGGTGGCAGATGAGGCCAGAAGGGCCTTGGGGAAAGGGCTGGTGCCAAGCCAGTGGCTTCCAGGAGGCTGGATGGCCCTGACAGCTCCTAGCTGTACTCCCGTTCCATATGCTCTTCCGGAACGAAGCCCCTGCCCACAGAAACACTGATTTCCCCAGCCCCCTGAAACTGGGCAGGCCCCCATTCTGCCTGAGGAGAGCAAAATTAATACTGTCCTTGTGCTAAACCACTGTGGGGGAGGGGTGAGAAAAGGGCTCCCTCGAGAAACTATCAGTCACTCTAAACAAACAAATGCTTCCGAGGGTGCCTGGGTGGCAGTTGGTGAAGTGCCCCACTCTGGAGTTTGGCTCTGGTCATGATCTCAGGGCCCTGAGATGAAGCCTCCTGTGGGACTCCATACTCAGTGGGGAGTCTGCTTGAGATTTTCTCCCTCTGCCCCTCCCTCTACTCATGCACACACACACACTCTCTCTCTCTCTCAAATAAACAGATGAAATAAAATTTTTTATTTTATCTTATTTTATTTTATTCTATTTATTTCACAGAGATAGAGAGAGTACAAGTAGGCAGAGCTGGAGGCAGAGGGAGAGGGAGAAGCAGGCTCTCTGCTGAGCAGGGAGCCCGATGAGGGGCTCAATCCCAGGACCTTGGGATCAAGACCCGAGCCAAAGGCAGCCGCTTAACTGACTCACCCAAGTGTCCCAATGAAACGAAACTTAAAAAAAAAAATGCTTAAAACACTGAAGCATTACCATTCTCTTGCTGGACCAATGTTATCTATAGGCCACAGTTTTGAGTGGGACCTGAGATCTGCAGTTACAGATGCCTGAGGAGGTTTTTCTCAGGACATTTGGGACAATTTGAACCAAATACAGAGTGGCTCTGCTTAAACTTTGTGATTGCCAGTCTACACCCTCCAAACAGAGTGGCCTCACAGCCTGTGCCCTGATCCACCTGTCCCTGTTGTTCATCGTGTTTGTTCTGAGTTTGCAGACGGCGGTCCCCTCCCCCACCCATTCCTTCCTCACTACATCAGAGCTCCTCTATTGACTGCTTAATGTAATTCTGAATTCTTTTCATGTTCTCCAGATCTGGCAGGGCCACACCTCTTGCATATATTTAAATCCAATTGGATTCTAAGCATCCCTCCTGTCTTTGTCTGGCTCCCATGGAGGCCATTTCGATGACAGAAGGCACAAAGCATCATTTATAACATCATTTATAACAGCCTAACAATTGGAAACGAAAGAAATGGCCAGTAAAGAAATGATTGCACTTGAGTTAGGTCACACACACAGTAGAGCAGCGAAGGGGTGGGAAGCACTGCCGAGGCTTATCCAGCCCCAGGGAAGCCTCAGGGATGGCTGGGGCATGGGAGAGCCCAGGAGCAATGCAGCAGTTGGGACTGGGTGGCCTGTGGAGGAGCTATAACTCACAGCTCCTGGAGTCAGTGGCTGGCCCCACACAGCGAAGTCTGACCACTGCCAGGGAGAGGAGAGCAGCGGTGGGCGGGGCAAACCTGGGCGTGTTTCCTGCACATCTGCTCGCAGGTGTGCAAAGGCCCACGGAACAGAGGCCGAGGACCGACCCCCTATCCGTGCCCTGAACTTGAGGTGCAGAAACCCAGCGACTAGAACAGGTCTGCAATCTGGGTCTCCCTCACAGGGAAAGGCTGGATGAACTTGTTCATACTGAGGGTCAGGGGTGGCTCTGGGATGTCTGCGTAGGAAGGGCTTGGGAAGCGCAATCTGCTTGGAAGGAGGAAGCCGCTGGGTGTGGGCAGAAGCCGTTAGCCTATCACGTGCGGCATTTTTATTTGTAAATGGAGATTATAGCTCACCACCCTCTCTGCCATCCTCTGAGCTACCTCTGTTAGAGACTGGAAGCATAGAGACGGCCCTGCCTTATCCACCAAAGAAGAGCCTCAGATGGTGGGGTTTGAGCCCCGGAGGTAGGGGCAGAAAACTGGACTTGATGGGCGAGGTGAGGTCACTTGAGAGCAGAAATTCAGGCTCCAGTCCCTCTTAGCAGAAGACGTTCTCTGGCCAAGGGAGCACAGAGGTTGGCAAGAGTGGCCAGGCATCACTTTCCAGTTTGAGAAAGCTGAGCGAGAAGATCACATGGACCGGCAGTGCTCTCTAGAAGGCCTGAGAGTGGGTCACCTGTTCCTCTGCAACACAAGACTCTCAGCTCTGTTTATCCTCTAGGAATGGAAGTGGGATGGACACAGGTATGGGCTCAAATCCCACCCACAACATTCACATGCTATGGGACTTGGAAAGTTACTTAGGCTCTCTGAGTCTCCATGTCACCATCTATAATTAGGGTATTGGAACTCCAGACTTTTTGATGTTTGAGTTAGAAACAAATTTTACAAGGAAACAAATGTTTATAGACCAAGCAAAAAATGTGCCGTGTGTGTGTGTGTGTGTGTGTGTGTGTGTATCTGTGTGTTGCCTGGCATAGATATCAGAGCTCTCATTAAGTGAGAACTTCTATTAATTATTATTAGTTAATAATTTTATTTATTTATTAATTTTTAATTTTTTATTTATTTTTATTTTTTTAATATTTATTTTTAATTTTTAAGATTTATTTGAGGAGCACCTGGGTGGCTCAGTCGTTAAGCGTCTGCCTTCCCTGGGGTCATGATCCCAGGGTCCTGATATTGAGCCCCACATCAGGCTCCCTGTTCCGCAGGAGCCTGCTTCTCCCTCTCCCACTCAACCTACTTGTGTTCCCTCTCTCACTGTGTCTCTCTGTGTCAAATAAATAAACAAAATCTTAAAAAAAAAAAAAGATTTATTTGAGAGAGAGAGCATGAGCAGGGTGAGTGGGAGAGGAGGCAAAGACTCTCAAGCAGACTTCCTGCCACGCATGGGGCCAGAGGCAGAGCCTGAAGTGGGACTCGATCTCATGACCCTGAGATCGTGACCTGAGCCAAAATGAAAAGTCAGACATTTAACCAACCAAACCACCCAGGAGCCCTTATATAATAAATTATTTTAAGCAGAACTAATGAAGATGAAATCAAGTTGTAAATAAAACCCCTGGTTAAACCTAAGGAACAGAAGATGACTGGGTGGGCTTGAATCGTTAGTTACATTTCATAGATAAATGGGATTTGAACTGATGTTTAAGGGGAGCTGAGATCTGAGCATATGAGTCTGGGAAGGGCAGGATGGGGCACATGTGAGCAAAGGCTTTGGGGTTGGGAGCATGCTGGGCCAGTAAGAAAGCTAGTCTAGCTAGAATAGAGTGTTGGGAACCTGTGGGGAAGGAGCAGATGTTGGGTTTCCTTGAGTACCATGTCAAGGAGTTTGAACCTTATCCTGAGGTACTGGGGAATCACAGATGGTTCTTGAGCAAGAGAGGAACTTGATTAATACAGTGAACATAAGGATAAATCTAGCTCACCCCCTGCAGAAATTTTTTGGAGGTAAGAGTCCTGAGGCATCGAGCCTGGCATCCATGGCTTTAACCTGCAGGAGGGGATGCGGTCTGGGTGAGGGGAACCGACCAATCTTAGAAAGGAAGAATCCACACATGTCCTTCTGGGCTCCAGACTTACCCTACCTTATGCTACTTCTTGGCTTTAGGTACCAACAGCACAGATCTGGCTACTTCTCACCTGTGGGTGTTTTCCTGGAAAAACTTAGGGTGGTATCCAAGAAAATGATTCAGAGGACACATCCAGATGGGAGATGATGAGGGCACATCAGGTAGGACATGCACAAAGCTGAGTATGAGGAAGGGGCTGGCTTTCTGCAGGATAGGCTCAGCCCTACTTTTGTCAGTGTCATTGTCAGACTCAAGTTGGGCCTGAAGCTCCATGGATGGGATGGCAGGTGTGCAGGATGGCAGCCAGAAAAGCTCACCAATCCCCAAGCAGCAGTCGTACGATGATTTCTAGCAGGAAGAGTGGGCAGGTGCTGATACTACAAGCTCATCACCACCTCCATGTTTCCAGCAAGTGGCCCCCGATGGGGGGTACTTGCTCTCTATCAACCAGAATGACTCTTGTTACAGGTGTGGAGCTCACCTAGTAGGTGACCGTTCTATGATAAGAGATGTGGAAGCACATATACCCTGTAGAGACCTGGACCCTGAAAGCGACCCAACTGCTGAGAGCAATCAAAGATCCAAACAGATGGAGACAGAGACTGTGCTTATGGCTCATAAGACTCAATGCTGTGAAAATGTCAATTCTCCCTAAATTGTTCCATGGAGTCAATGAAATCCCAATCAAAACCCTGGGAGGCTCTTTTGTAGAAATTGACAAGCTGATTCTAAAATTTACATGGACTAATCAAAACAACTTTGAAAAAGAGGAACAAAGCCGGAGGAACACTGCCTGACTTTATTATAAAGTTACTCAAGACGGGCTGATATTGGCATAAAGATAGACAAATAGATCAATGGCACAGAATAGAAAGCCCCAAAATAGACCCACTCATCTATGCACAAGTGATTTTCAACAAAGGTGCAGAGGCATCGCGGAGGAGAAAGAATAGTTTCTTTTTTTTTTTCATCAAAAGGTGCAGGAACAACTGGAAAGCCAAATGCAATAGAATGAACTTCAATTCATGCCTCTCACCCTATGAAAAAGCGGCCTTGAAATGAATCATAGACTTAAATGTAAAGCCTACAACTATAACACTTGTAGAAGAAAATAGAAGGCCTTGGGTGGCCTTCGGTGAGGCAAGGTTTTCTTTGCTATGACACTGGATGCATGAAAGAAACTGCTGAATTGGACTTACCAAAATGAAGGATTTCCACTGTTTGTGGGGAGCCGGGCCTGCTCAGTTGGTAGAGCATGGGCTCTTGATCTTGGAGTTGTGAGTTTGAGCCCCATGTTGGGTGGAGAGATAGCTTAAAAATAAAATCTTAAAAAAAAAAAAAAAAGAGTTTCTGCTGTTTGAAAGACACTGTAAAGAGAATGAAAAGATCGGGGTGCCTGGGTGGCTCAGTTGGTTAAACGTCTGCATTCAGTTCGGGTCATGATCCTGGTCATGGGGGGTCCTCAGGGGAGCCTCAGGGTCCTCAGGGGAGCCTGCTTCTCCCTCTCCCTCTGCTCCTCCTCCTGCTTGTGCACTCTCTCTCTCTCTCAAATAAGTAAATAAAATCTTTTTTTAAAAAGAGAATGAAAAGATAAGCTGCAGATTAGGTGAAAATATTGCAAATCACTGGTCGGATAAAAGACATGTATCTGGTATATAACATGAACTCTCAAAATGCAAGAAAATCAGCAATGCAATGTTTTTAAAACTTGGCAAAGACTTGACAGACATTTCTCCGAAGAAGGCACAGAGGGCAAATAAACACGAGAAAAGATGCTCAGCATCACAGGTCATTGAGAAATGGAGACTAAAATCATGATGAGTGACACCACTACACACCTATAATGGCTGAAATTAAGAAGGGGGGACCATACCCATGGTTAGAAAGGCTGTGAAACAACTGGACCTCTCATACACTGCTGGCAGAAGTGGACATGGTACAATCACACTAGAAAACAGTCTGTTAGTTTCTTGTAAGCTAAACACACATCTACCATCTGATCCCATCATCCCAGCCTTAGGTATTTACTCGAGAAACCAAAGCATATGTCCCTTCAAAGACTTGTAGACAAGTGTTCCTCAGAGCTTTATTTGTAGTAATTCCAAACTAGAAACACTCCAAATGTCAATCAACTGGGGAATGGAGAAACAAATTGTCACACCTACATATAATGGACCACTACTCAGCAATAAAAAGGAATGAACTATCAATACAACCAACAATACAGACAAGCCTCAAAATAATTATGCCAGGGGTGCCTGGGTGGCTCAGTGGATTGAGCCGCTGCCTTCGGCTCGGGTCATGATCTCAGTGTCCTGGAATCGAGCCCCGCGTTGTGCTCTTTGCTCAATGGGGAGTCTGCTTCTCTCTCTCTCTCTCTGCCTGACTCTCTGCCTACTTGTGATCTCTCTCTCTCTGTCAAATAAATAAATAAAATCTTAAAAAAAAAAATAATTATGCCAAGTTAAAAGAAGCCACACACCTGAAAGAGCACATACTGTTTCATTCTAGAAAATGCAACTAAGAGTACCTGGCTGGCTCAGGTCAGTAGAGGGTGCAACTCTTAATATCAAGGTCAGAAGTTTAAGCCCCATGTTGAATAAAGAGTTTATGATAAAATAAAACAACAGAAAAAGAAAATGCAACTAATCTGTAGTTTCGTCTGTGATTTCCTGGAGGTAGGTACAGAAGGAGGGCCAGGAGGGGGAGTTACGAAGGGGCACACGAGGAAACTTAGAAGGATGCTGTTCACTATCTTTCTGGTGGTATTTTCACAGGTATATGCACATGTAAGAACTCAAGAAATTGCACACTCTATATGTGTGCAGTTTGCTGCTTGTAAATTATACTTTGATAAACCGTTTGGGGGATAAAACAAACCTCCAAATTCTCTGCATTTCATGTGGAGTAAAAGCCAAAGTTCTTACCCCAGCAAAACTGCATGGCAGATGGCCCTACATTCACAATGCTCCCTCCTCAGCTCCCAGAACAGGGCCTGGAACACAGAAAGAGTTATGGAAGTGTTTGTCAAGTGACTGCCTCAAAGGCCCACAATTAATCTAAGTTGTTTAATAATTATATTTTTAATATATATATTATATATAGTCTATATTATATATAATATAGCACATATTATATATAATATATAATAAAGCATATTATATAGCATATTATATTGTTTAATAATTAATAAGAACTTGGGGATTCTCAAATGATCAAACCCTGAGTTACTGTATGACCCAGCAATTTTACACCTAGATATATTCCCAAGAGAAATGAAAACATGCCCTTCAAAAAGTTGTTCATAATTGCCAAAAGGTACAAATAAACCAAATGTCCAATGAATAAAGAATATGCAGAAAATCCATACCACAGAATGTTATTTGGC
Source organism: Mustela putorius furo (assembly GCF_011764305.1). NCBI lineage: Eukaryota > Metazoa > Chordata > Mammalia > Carnivora > Mustelidae > Mustela > Mustela putorius. The sequence goes on along the minus strand of NW_025421321.1, from coordinate 17,976,627 downwards.
CATAAAAAGAAACTACATATCACAAGATGGATGAACCCTGAAAACATCACTCTAAGTGACATCAGCCAGTCACAAGAGAGCCCACTATTAAATAATGCTGTTTATATGGAAAGTCCAGATTAAGCAAATCTAGGGAGATAGAAAGTAGAGTTGCTTCTTGGGTGTTGTTAGGAAGATGGCAGAGAATAGCTAAAGGGTACTGGGTTTCTTTTGGGGGTGATGAAGATGTTCGAAAGTTGTGATCATGGCGTTACCTATTTGTGAATATACTAAAAACCACTGAATCATCATTTAAATGTTTACATTGTATGGTATAATGATTATGGCTCAGTAAAGCTATTTAAAAATAAAGAACACAGTATTGGGAAAGGCACAGCTCTCGCTCAGATTTTGAATGGAGGATAGTAAGCCCTTGTTACCGTCAGTTCACGGGTACGGTTAGGACCCTACCAAGGGCTCCCTGAGAAAGGACATGACCCAATGCACCCAGCAGTGAAGAGGCCGAGGGCCCAGAGAGGGCACTGGAGTTGCTTAGTCCACACTGGTGGTGAGCCCTGAATAGAGCTAGAGCTCATCCTCTTGGGACAAGCAAATAACAGCATGTCGCTTGCAGCCCTACAGTCTACAGCTGGGACTCTCTCTGCTTCCCTGAGCTGTACTGAGCTACATGATGTCCCCCAATTGCCTCACAATGATAATACCTTCTATTTATACCAAATACCTCTCCTCCCAGGAGAGCACCGTGTTTTCCCAACACTGAATCATTAAGCCAGCCAGACTGAATTGAATTAAAATTCACAGCAGCCACTCACAACAAGTCTCCCCCTTTCCCTTTCCTGCCCACTCCTCCATGCACTGCTGGGATGCTCACAGCAAAACAGGCAAGTCAAGAACATTGGTCTTCTACACACCTGCCCCACTTGAGGTACCTCTCCCCTGATCCTGCTCCAGACCAGGGGTGGGGTTGGGGGTTGTGTCACTCCAGGGCCCTTTTAGCATGGGAAAAATGTGGGAGCGACAGGTTTCCAAATGTGACATTGCCCTTTCCATAAACATTTAAATCATCAAAACTCAAAGGTGAGGACTGCTAGTGATGAGATTTCAGGCAGTCAAGAGAAACATATTGAGGGTGCCACTGGAACTTGCTCTGATTCTTAGGCTATACGACAGAGGCTACTATCTATTTTCCTACGCAAAAGCTCAACACAGGCTCCTGGGCACCATGGTCAGAGGGTTCTCCCCAGGGTTGAGCCTCCTGGCTCACTGGAGAAATGAGAAGGAAGGGGCTCATGGGTTCTGCTAGCCCTTTCCCCTCAGTAGAGATCCAACTGGCCCTGGGCAGTACATAGCCCTGGCCTGAGGGACTGAGAGTGGGGAGGAATCCAGGAAGGAACTGCATGGGTCAAAGACTGGATTGATGGATGGATGTCCCATATGCACCCCTACCACACACAGCCTTACCATCTCTGTACCTTTATCCAGCTCTGCTAGTTGGCACTGTCCCTGGGGGCCACAGGGTTAAAGATGATGTTAAGAGCATGCTAGGGGCAGGGGTCTCCTACTTGAGTGCCCACTCTTGACACTGCAACTCACAGTCAAGTAATCAGGAGTGAGTCCTTCCGATAGGCACTGCATGCCTACCTCAGAGGCCGCCTGATGTGGGCAAAAACACACCCCCGCCCTAGCTGGGCAGATGCAGAGGGCTGGTTAGGGGAGAGCCCAAGAGCTCCTCCCTGGGCAAGGTGGGGCCACATGGCACAAAATCTTCAGAGGATGCACTCCTAATTAATAGTTTTCACCACAGAGCCTGGGATCTCAGGGTGAAAAACTGCTTAGGGGTCATTTACTCATCCTCCTACCTCCACCTCCCTCATCCATCTCCTGAATCCCCTTGTCAACATCAATAGCACTAAGAAGAGCTCCAGTGTCCACCTTCTCCACTATGGTCTTGTACACCCCCCTTCCGTCCTTCATTACTAAGGCCTCTGGGTGCTGCCCATGGTCAAAGGCATTTACCGCATCAGTCGCCTTGGTAATGTCCAGACCTTGAGAGGATACCCAAGGGATGGGCTAATGGAGCCCCAGAGATCACAAAAAAAAAAAAACAAAAACAAAACATTTTTCAATAAGACAATTTATTGGCCCTCTGAAAAGCAGGAGTCTGTGGCATGAATAGAACATTTCCCAAACCACACATGCCTCCTCTCCCACAGAGAGAGAGGGTCTCCAAGCATTGGTTTCTGTCATGTCATGTTCAAAAGACCAGTTCAAGACCTTTAGATTTTCTATATGGAAACTTAGAAAGATTTAGATGTTGAGAATCATTATGAAACTGCAATTAGAGGGGTATCCGGGTGGCCCCCGCTGGTCAGGCATCAGGCTTTCGGCTTGGGTCGTGGTCCCAGGGTCCTGGGATTGAGGCCCTCATCAGAATCCCTGCTCAGCAGAGAGCCTGCTTCTCTCTCTCCTCCCTACTCATGCTCTCTCTCACTACTCTTTCTCTCTGTCTCATAGATAAAAAGAAGAAAAGAAAAGAAACTGCACTTAGAAAATTGTGACGTCTGTTGGATATAAGATTTGGGTAATAAAAATAATAATAGCAATAGAAACAATACACCTTACTCTATTACAGCATTTTGGGTGTGTCAGATATATATGTCATAAAACAGAGTGAATGTTTGATTAGAGTAACAGAATATCAGACAGAGGCATTCTCAGGTGGATACTTAGTATGCAAAGGCCAGGTTCCAGGACAGCTGTCTGCACGTGTACATAGACAGACACACACACAGACATGTACCTCAAATGCTGCTCAGCCCTCCAAGGTCCCTGGCAATGGGCACATGGGGGTACCCGGCCACACTGCTGTCAATGCAGATGAACTTGGCAGCTGTGAGCTGAGCATTTAAACAGGGAGCCACCTCCCCCAGAGCCCTCCGGAGTCCCAACATCACTAGGGGCCACCTGTGGGAGCATATCTCATCAGGCATCTGCCAGCTGTGGGAGCACACATCATCACACTCTGCAAACGGCAGCTGCAGGAAGGCACTGGTGCTAATGAGTGCCCCCTGCAGACAGCCAGTCAAAGCCAGCATGCGCACACAAAGTGTGGGGATGAGGGGCCAGAGAGGGTGGCTTGGATGATTGCCATACCTCTGACCAACTGCGAAATCCTAAGCTTTTATGGAAGTTTCAGAGAAGGGAAGTTTGGGAGCAAGGTGGGGTGGGAGGCACCCAGCCCCAAGACAGTCAGTGCGATCATCATCCACTCTCATTTGACACCTGAGAAACTGAGACCCAGAGAGAGGAAGGGACTTACTTAAGGTCACATAGTGGGCAGGCAGCAGATAAAGCCCAAGTGTTGTGGCCCTGGCTTGACACTCTCCACGGTCACCAGGGCCGTCGTTCCCATACCTTATGATAGATGGACCCAAAGGCCTGGGTCTGTGGAGAGACAGACCATTCTGTGGCCTCAGCCCTCCTTGAAATTCAGCCCAAACTAACCTGCTACCTTTCAGCACTGCTCTGGGGGAGGCCGCCAGGAGGAAAGTATGAATAAACAGACTGAGGGACATCCAGAAGTGCCTCTCCCAACAGCTAGAGAAAGAGGCTGTTCTGGAACATGGGTTCTCAGTGGTCGTAGGGGCAATGGGATGTGGCTCCTCCACTGTGATTGCTCCTGGGTATCAGTCTGCACCATCAGAGTCACCACACCAGTCCAGGAATAATTCCAGACTAGTGACGACCATTCTCCTGAGGGCCCTGGGAACAGTAAAGGGCACAGCCTTGGCATCTCAGCTCTCCCTGAGTCACAGCAAACAATAAAAAGGGGATTTGTGTTCAGCTGCTATGGAAAAAGAATCTGGCAATTTCTCCAAAAAAGTGGACAAAGAATTCATGTATGACCCAACAATTCCGCTCACAGGCACATACCCAAAAGAACTGAAAACAAGTGTTCAAACACTTGAACAAGGACATGTCAAAAGTCCCAGGTTTAAGTCTCATTTGCCTGAGCCAATGCCATGGCAGATGAATGGAGTGCACTGCTTGGCTAGGCTGGGTCTCGCCATCCCTATGGTGGGGATGGGGTCAGACTGGGGGTGAGATGCATAGGAACTGCCCCACCCAAACCAGAGGATTGAGAAGGGGAAAGAGTCCTGGATCCACTCCAGGACCATGAAGACTGTGACTTCTCATGCCCTTCTCTTTCCTGCTCTCCATCTCCTCCTGCTGAGACACTTTTGGACACAGCATGAGGGGAATGATTTCTGTGTATGTGGACCTGACTGCAGGTCTTCAGTTCTTTGGCACAGTCCTTTTAGTCATATTCCCAGGATCATATTTGGATCAGACCATGTGTCTTGACTCCAGGTTAGAAAACATGGTTAGCAGCCCTCACAGCTCCATTGAGTATGTGAGATTTCTCCTAATCACCTCTTTGACCACTGAACAGTCTTTGCTCTACCGGAACAAGCTGACTCTCTGGAGTTTTATTTCAGTAATGAATAATGGATCTGGGTCCAGGAGCACAGAGCTAGTAAGAGAGAGAAAACAAGAGTGCCTTTTCCCCTGTTCTTTCTCTCCCCGGGGCTGCCATTTTTCTCACACAGGGTTCAAGTCCTCTCCTGGACCTCCTTCTGCAACCTGTGACCCACCCCGGATCTCCCTTGCTCCCTCTCTCTTGTGTACACAGTTAGAACCACTAGAGTCCCCATTATAGACTTGGTGATGATCAACCAAGGAATATATCCAACATGAGGCATTCATTCCAGGAGGTTTCCATCTCCCAGGGCAGGGAGTGACCCACCTCAGGGACTCCACCCTGTCCCCACTCAGGTCCTGTGGCTGGATGAAGGAAGACTGCAGGAACTGTGCTCCTCCATAAGTAAGAAGATGGGAGCAGCACAGAGGCAGGGAGAATGTGGGAATCAGGCCCTTTGTTCGGGCCCAAGTCAGGCAAGCATCCGACCTATACGCAGAATCTGCTGAGTCTCTACAAAGCTCTTTTAAAAGAACCAATGCTGACCTCCATTGCAGCAAAGAAAGGAAGCCACTGCCTACTTACTTGAAAATTTAATTAACCATCTTTCTCTAGCTCCTTGCCTAAGAAACAGGACACTTCTTTCGAGATGACAAGGGAGATGATTTGCAAGTCTTTTTGAAATGTGGAAGGAATCCAGTGTCCTGGAGGACAGGACAGGAGGTGAATGAGGAATACAGTTTTAGAGAATGCCTGGTAGGATGGAGAGGCTAGGAGCTAGAAAACAAGGTTGACCTCTCTGCCTCCGCTCTGCTCAGCCTACTTAGCATCACTCTGCTCCCTGCTGGCTCTTAACCCTTTAAGCAACCTACCTGGTCCATTCACAAACATATAGAAACAGTCCTTACAGACTGTTCCCTCTCTGCGGGGAAGAAAGCAAATTACACAACAGAAAGCCTTTTACAATCACAAATTCACCTCTTGTGACATCCTATTAATACAGATTTACCTTGGTGAGCTGTATCCTCCATCATGAATGTTTCACTCAAAATTGCATGTTTGTGCTGTTGCCTGCCCCACTAACCCCAAAGCCCCGTGGACTCTATTTGTTGGATGGACTCTGGAGCCCCGCTGCGTGGGTTCAAATTCCAGCTCTGCAATTTGCTAGTTGTGTAATGTTGCACAAAGCAGCTAACCTCTGTGCCTCAATTTTATCAATTGTAAAATGGGGACGATAATAATACCTACTTTATAGGGTTGTTGTGAGGACTAAAAGTATTAACCTTTCTAAAGCATTTAGAAACACAGTGCCAAGAAAATGTTAATTTAAAACAAATTACTAGTGAAAAAGAGGTGAAGAATGGATTTGAATAGGAACTAGTAGTCTCATTGAGAAGCCAAACCACACATTTACTGATATTTTAATGGAGAAGGAAAAAGTAATGAAAAAAGACAAAGGAAGGGAAGAGGGGGAACCTAAAAAATTCAGGAAGACCTGCCAATATGAAATTCAGCTGAAACTTCATTTGGAAGGGCACAATGTCAATAAATGACATTCAATAGACAGATAGATATAAGTAGAGATACAGATTTGAAAGTTAGATAAGCTCCATGTCCCAGGTACCTGGGACAGTTGTTCTTGGCACATAGTAGGTGCTCAACAAATGTTTCAATTGATATATTGGGGGGAGATTTAATTGGAAAAATTTTAGACAACCTATAATGTAAAATATCCCATCATCTTTGTGAAATTAAATATGTGTAGATAGCTAGGTAGAGTGAGCCAGTCAACCGGGCAGTGGAATCATTAAGATAATTAATACCAGAGGCACCTGGCTGGTTCAGTTGGTAGAGCATGTGACTCTGGATCTCAGATCATGAGTTTGAGCCCCACATTGAGTGCACAGATTACTTTAAAAAAAGAAAAGAAGGAAAAAATGATTAACAACAGTAACACTATGGGATAGAATTTGAGGTGGTTTTTGTTGTCTTTTTTGCTTTACTGAATTTTTCTTTCTTTTTTTAAGATTTTAATTTTTTATTTGTTAGAGAAAGAGCGCAAGCAGGGGGAGCAGCAGGCAGAGGTAGAAGCAGACTCATCGCTGAGCAAGGAGCCTGATCTGATACAGGACTCGATCCCAGGACCCTGGACCATGACATGAGCCAAAAATAGATGTTTAATCCCCTGAGCCACCCAGGTCCCTTGAACTTTTCAATTATTCTATATTAATTACACTGTATTTATACAGTCTTTTTGGTTTTTTTTTTTTTCCCTTTGGAAACCAACAACCTTTTATTCCCAAACTCACTCAGGGTTAACTCTTTCCCTGGCTAACACATCAACAGTACCTCTAATAGGATCTTGGATGAAGGTACAGACCTAACAAAAATTGTCTCCCCAACAAAGGATATATATATATATATATATATATATATATATATGCATAAGTATTTTTAAAACAGCGAAATTCACCAGTGTTGCAGGGAAAAAAAAAATCCCCATGTGATTTCAGTCCATAAAAAACAGCCTTTGGCAGTCTGTGCTGTGTTAAAAACTCCAACTCAGGATACACCTCAGAGGAAAGCATTTCCACACTTAAAAAAAAAAAAATTAAAAAATTCCCCTTTCTCTTTCTTCCAGTTCAACTTCCGCTGCTCACTCCTAGAAACACCCAGAGGATAACTGTAAAAACAAGCCCCAGTTCACTTCCCTCTGACTGTCTGTGAAGGCTCACACAGAGGTTCAGTCCTCAGGAATTTTCATCCCTAAATTTCTAGGCACTTGCAAATTGTTCTCCTGTGTCCTTCAAGGAGGGGTCCGAGGGCTGGGGCAAGGACCCAGGAAGCCAATAACTGGAATGTCAGCCAGGACAAAGGGAGGGGAGGCCTTCTAGATAAACACACCTGACACCTTACAACCTCAAGTCTAACCTGCCAGGTAAAAACAAGTAGCAGCCGGCTGTTCCAAAGAGGTGCTTCTGTCCCCTTTCCCCTTTACCATAAAGGTGATGGGAAAAGTCTCATGACTATTTGACCTCCACTCTCTTCCATATACTGTGACCTCAGGTTTTAGGCCAAAGCCATGTTGCAAAGACAGCCATATGGTCCCAGGGTAGAACCTTTCGTGCTTCTGTCTGGATCAAGCTGCTACTCTTGGCAAATACTTGGATAGCAGCTTCTAGAAAACTGCTCAGAGACAGTCCTCCAGCTCAGGGTCACGAATCCTTCCAGTTGATGGGCTCCTTACCAGCCTTCTACAGCAGTGCATTTGTTTGAGAGAAATGTCTACATCCGAAGAACCCTCTGTCCCCTCCCCAGGCCCACAGCGACAGCAGGGTGGGGGGTCAGGGGATAGGGGGGTGGGCTTACACAGCCTGTAGCACATAGTGGGGCTTCCTAAGAATGGCACTGCCTTTCTTCTGAGAGTAAGAGCCCCAGAGCAAGAAGACAGGGGCCAATGGAGTTCTGACTTAGTCAGGACACAACTGCATCAGTAAATTGCTCCCTTCCTCTCTCCTTATGAGAACTAGCCTGATGTGCTTGGACTATGAGGACAGTGTTGAGTAAAAGAACACCTTGCTTGGCCCACCCAGATAAATCTCTGTGAACAGGATGAACAAAACCATCTATGTCCTTAGCTTTTTGTAAATGTTTTCTAAACTTGGCGGCAGTGGAACAGGTCTTCGAACCCTAAAGCAGAGCTCATGGGCTTAGATGGATCCACCAGACGGATCCTGTCCCAGGGTGACAAACTTCATCTGTTTTAGGGCACACAACACATCTGGGGCAACAGAAAGACTTGGTATGCGGGTAGATAAACAATGCAATGTTTTCTTTCCTCTGCAGCAAATCCCATTAGCTTTATGAAATATGGTTTTCCTGACTCTGCACTCAGTGACATGTTCCAACTGTCAGGGAAATCCACGGGTATGCTGCATGCGGCAAGTCTGAGCAGGGTAGCCTTGTTCCTCTGGACGTGGACCAACTGCCCGGGGCTCAGCGGCGAGGAGGACAATGTGCTAGGGTTCTCCTGCCCTGCCGGGGCCTTCTTGGAGCGGCTGGCCGCCTCATCCCTGCTCTCCTCAGCTACTGCCTGCCAGGCCAGTCTGAGGATGGGACAGCTTGGGACTGTGGGCATGTGGCTTCCTGGCAGGACTTGGGGAGAAGAAGGAGCAGAGTGTCTTCTGGTCCATCATCTCAGAGCCCAAGAGAGGAGAGATGAGCTGCCAGGGAACCTGCGGTATCCACCAGCTATGGTGGTCTGAAACTGGCCTATGTATACAGTCTTTAAAAATATGTCAAAATCCACTTGGGACAAATCAGTACACATAGGGTCTTACCTACAGAATTTAAAAATCTGGGCCAGATTTTTAAATAAAAGTTGAAATAGACACTTAAAAATTAAGAAGTGATTTGGAATGGAAAGAGAGGGCCCACAGAGACGTTTAGACAAGGAACGCACAGACTTCTGGATGGACAAGAGAATTAGGAGGCAAGGAGTGGTCCCTAGTGGCCTGGTGGCAACTCCCAACTCCTCACTCTAGGATTCTGGGCTTCATTTCCAAGCTCCTTGTAACCAGATAGGCATCAGTGGCTTCATTAATCCTTGAGCATCATGCTGACATAAAGATGACAGGACAAGGGTGCCTGGGTGGCTCAGTGTGTTAAAGCCTCTGCCTTCGGCTCAGGTCATGATCTCAGGGTCCTGGGATTGAGCCCCACATCAGGCTCTCTGCTCCACGGGGAGCCTGCTTCCACCTCTCTCTTTCTGCCTGACTCTCTGCCTATTTGTGAGCTCTGTCAAATAAATAAATAAAATCCTTAAAAAAAAAAAAGATGGGGCACCTGGGTGGCTCAGTGGGTTAAAGCCTCTGCCTTCAGCTCAAGTCATGATCCCAGGGTCCTGGGATTGAGCCCCACATCAGGCTCTCTGCTCCACGGGGAGCCTGCTTCTTTCTCTCTCTGCCAGTCTCTCTGCCTACTGGTGATCTCTGTCTGTCAAATAAATAAATAACATCTCAAAAAAAAAAAAAAAAAAAGATGACAAGACAGGAGCACCTGGCTGGCTTAGTCAGTTAAGCACCTAACTCTGGATTTTGGCTCAGGTCATGATCTCAGTGTCATGAGATCGAGCCCTTCATTGGTTCCACACTTACATCACATAGTTTTGTACTTGACAGGTTCTCAGTAAATGTCTATTCATTGATTATTTGGGAATATATCAGGAAGCAGCAGAACAATCATAAACATTCTTAACAAGCTCAACTAGAAATCTCATGTACAAACTATATATTATCTACAAGAGACTCACTTAAGATCCAAAGACAGAAATGGATTGAAAATAAATGGGTGATGGGACACCTGAGTGGTTTAGTAGATTAAGCATCTGACCCTTGGTTTTAGCTCGGGTCCTGATCTCAGAGTCCTGGGACTGAATCCCACATCAGGCTCTGCTCTCAGTGGGGAGTCTGCTTGAGGATTTCTCTCCCTCTCCATCTGCTCCTTCGCCCAATAGTGTACACTCTTTCTCTCAAAAATTTAAAAAAAAAAAAAAGTTTTTTTAAATGAAATTAAGTGGGTGGAAAAAGACATTCTATTTAAATAGTAACAGGGGCACCTGGGTAGCTCAGTGGGTTAAGCCTCTGCCTTCGGCTCAGGTCATGATCCCAGGGTCCTGGGATCGAGCCCCACATCGGGCTCTCTGCGCTGCAGGGAGCCTGCTTCCTCCTCTCTCTCTGCCTGCCTCTCTGCCTACTGTCAGATAAATAAATAAATAAATAAATAAATAAAAGAAAAAATCTTTAAAAAAATTAAAAAATAAATAAATAGTAACAAAAAGAGAGTTGGAGTGGCTAAATGTCATATAAAACAGACTTCATTTTTTAAAAAAACATTTTTTATTTACATTCAATTAATTAACATAAAATGTATTATTGGTTTCAGAGGTACAGGCCTGTGACTCATCAGTCTTATATAATACTTATTTCTCATTAAATCCCATGCCCTCCTTAATGTCCATCATCAACTTACCCCATTCCTCCACTCCTCCCACCCCCTCACCTGCCTCCAGCAACCCTCAGTTTGTTTCCTATGATTAAGAGTCTCTTATGGTTTGTCTCCCTCTCTGGTTTTATCTTGTTTTATTTTTTCCTCTCTTCCCCTAGGATCCTCTGTTTTGTTTCTTTAATTCCACATATCAAGGAGATCATATGATAATTGTCTTTCTCTGACTGACTTATTTTGTTTAGCATAATGCCCTCTAGTTCCAATCACATCATTGCAAATGGCAAGATTTCACTTTTGATGGCTGTATAATATTCCATTGTGTGTGTGTCTGTGTGTCTGTATAGACACATACCACATCTTCTTTATCCATTCATCTATCAATGGACTGCTGGGCTCTTTCCGTAGTTTGGCTACTGTGAAGATTGCTGTTATAAATACTGGGGTGCAGGTGCCCCTTCATATCACTACATTTGTATCTTTGGGGTAAACACAGTAGTGCAATTGCTAGGTAGTAGGGTAGCTCTATTTTAAACTATTTGAAGAACCTTCATACTGTTTTCCAGAGTGGCTGCACCAGCTTGCAGTCCCACCAACAGTGTAGGAGGGTTCCCCTTTCTCCGCATCCTCGCCAACATCTGTCATTTCCTGACTGGTTAATTTTAGCCATTCTGACTGGTATGAGGTGGTATCTCATTGTAGTTCTGATTTGTATTTCCCTGATGCCAAATGATGTGGAGCATTTTTCATGCATCTGTTGGCCACTTGGATGTCTTCTTCAGATAAAAAGCTTTAATTTTTAAAAAAGATTTTATGTGTTTATTTATCAGAGAGGGAGCAGCAGGCTGAGGGAGAAGCAGACTCCCTGCTGAGCAAGGAGCCTGATGTGGGACTCAATATCAGAACCCTGGGATCAAGGTCTGAGCCAAAGGCAGATGTTTAATGCATTGAGACACCCAGGCATCCCAAAATGGACTTTAAATTAAAAATTGTTATGACAGGGGCACGTGGGTGGCTCAGTAGGTTAAAGCCTCTGCCTTCAGCTCGGGTCATGATCTCAGGATCCTGCGATCGAGCCCCGCATCAGGCTCTCTGCTCAGCGGGAAGCCAGCTTCCTCCTCTCTCTCTGCCTGCCTCTCTGCCTACTTGTGATCTCTGTCTGTCACGTAAATAAATAAAAAAATATTTTTAAAAAAATTGTTATGACAGACCAAAAGAGGATATTACATATTGAAAAAAAGGTAAATCCATCAAGAAGCTATAATAAACATATATGGACCAAGTAACAGAGCCCCAAAACAAAGCAAACACTGACAGATTTGAAGGGGAAATTGAGTTTTATGATAATAGCTGAAGACTTACATACTCACTTTTTTATTTATTTGAGAGAGAGAGAGAAAGAGAGAGAACATGAGTGGGGAGCACAGAGGGAGAAGAAGCAGACTCCCTGCTGAGCAGAGACCCCCCCCTGAGATCATGACGTGAGCTGAAGGCAGACTCTTAACTGATTGAGCCACCCAGGTACCTCTAAATACCCACCTTAAATAATGGATAGAAAATCTAGACAAAGGAACAGTAAGAATAGAGGCTTATTCAGTCCAAAAGGAACCCCTCCCCCAAATGCCAAGTGGGAAGAAAAGGAACATGATCAATCCTGTTATTGTAAGCACCTCTGTACCATCTGCAGCATTGCTTATCTATCACTGCTTAGACGCACTTCACCGTGAGGAGCTACCTTGAGCACCAAGGATACTCTCCTCTCAGGTCATAAGTCCAGGCTCAACCAACTCTGGTCCTCAGATCCTACAGAGTATGAGGGAGATGTGCCTAGGGGAAATCTGGCATCAGTTACACCCTCTGCTACCAAAGCATTTAGACAGTTGTCTGAGCCTAGCCTTCATTCTGACTCCTCATCCTCAGAATAATTTCATTTCAAAGGGACTTTTTCCCAGATCCTGGGCTGTGGTTAGACACTGCCCTCTATACCTTTCCCCAGCATGGCTCTTTCACCTCAGATTCAGGGAAGTCAAACCAGACATCTTTTCTTTCCATCCCAGAGGGTCCTGGGTGGAATTGGTTTTGCCCTCCTCAGCCACCAGCTCTGTAAAACATGGTGTGAGGAAATGTTTGCCAGATCACATAAAACATAAAAGATCTTCCTTTTTCCTAATTCCGGGAGAACGAGCGAGGAGGGTTTCTGCCATTATAGAACTCAAGTGACCCTTGACATGACAGAGACGATCAGCTTCTCCAGACCCAGACTTTATATATACATACATTAAATTTATTTATATCTTGTTACACAACTAATTGCGAGTAATAAATAATAGAGGAGTTCTGAGATCAGAAAGATCAAAGAGTTTTGGAGGCACCCAGGAGATTCTGAATTTGCTACTTGGAATGCAGATTTTTTCATGAGAATTTTACCAAGAGAGATTAATTTTTAAGAGAAAGTATTTTCTGGATCAAAATTATTTTATTCAAGTTAATTTCATAATCAATTTTCTCTTTACCACAGCTAAACTTTCCCCAATTTTTCCCATTTTTTATTTTAAAGAAATCATTGTCCTTGGGATCAATTTTTTTGTTTCCGTTTTTTCAATAAAACAATTGATCAACTAATTGTATTTGTATTTTTAATAGCTTTCTTGAGATATAATTCCTATATCATATAATTCATTCATTTAAAATATATAATTTGGTGGTTTTTAGTATATTTGCAGAACTGTGTAATCATTGCCACAATTTTAGAGTATTTTTATCATCCTCAAAGAAACTTCCATACCCATTAGCAGTCACTCCCATTTCTCAATTCCTTAGCCCTAAGCAACCACTAAATTACTTATATCTATGTGGATTTTCCAATTCTGCACATTTCTTACAGATAAAATCATACAATAGGTCATCTTTTAGTGACTGGCTTCTTTACTTAGTGTAATATTTCAAGATTCATTCATGTTGTAGCATGTGTTAGTACTCTATTTCTTTTTATTGTTGAATATGTCATTGTATAGATATACCCGATTGTATTTATCATTCATAAGTTGATGGAGACTTGTGAATTTGATGGGTTATTTCCACTTTTTGGCTATTATTGATAAATGCTGCTATGAACATTCATGGACAAGCTTTTGTGTGGATATATCTTCCCATTAATTTGGGTATATGCATGGGGGTAGAATTGCCAGTTGGGTTGACATTCCCTAATTTTCCTAGTTAATGTTCCTGCCATTTTCTCTTATAAAAAAGAGAGACACAGAAAAAGTAAAGACCTGTACCTGCTCAGGTGTTTTATCTGAAGTTCTCAAGGACACAGCAGAATCAAATGATCCTTAGGATTGAAATGATGGCATCAAAGTGATTGGATCAAAATACCCTACAAAGGAAAAGTCTTCTGGAAAAAAGTTCTAACCTGAGTTGAGCTGTATATATGAAGAGCTGGAGAGGATGAGAAAGAAGATAGCACTCCAGCAGGGGCCAAGCAAAGGCCTGATGATTGGGCTGAGTATGGATAAGCAGGGCATAGCAGAAGGTGAGGCTGGAATGATTTTCTGGGAATCACATCAGCAAGGGCTTTTAATGGCAGCCCCGAGGGTTTAAAGACTAAGTTTTTACAGCTGGGGTAAGCCATGGAAGACTGTGATCTAGGGACATTAGTCACATGATCAGATCAAATGGCATGATCACAGCAATGACTGGCAGATGCAAGCTGGATGGGGCTAAAAAGGGAGGCATCTGAGATAGCAAGCCTTCATCCCTAGGAGGCTCCTGCAGCAATTCAGGGCCAAAGTAAAGGCTTTGAAGATAGCCAGCTGGAAATCAGTGACTTAAATATTGATTCAGTGGGCAAAAGTGGCATTCATCATGGGGCTGGTCCCCTAAAGCACTCCATGCCTATGTGCAGGGAACTCATCATTTTCCTATTATATAAATTGATTAGATCATTCAGAGTTGAGATTGATGCCAGGGGTTTGCTGCTAATCAAGCTAGAATAACAAGCTGGAGGACAAGGCAGGCCCTCTGCCAACTGGGCAAGGAGCTGGTCCAGAGGCACAGAACACTGCAGCACAACACTGTCCCTGCTCTGAGAGTCTGGGTAAAGAAAGACACTGAGAGGTCTGGCAGTGTCCTTCAGCTGCATCTGGAGGCTTCCAGTGCCAACTCCTGGAATGACACTTCTCAGGGTTTCTGTCAGGACTGACCAGTCAGGTGGAATCCAGCTCCAAAGGTCCATGGCTGGGCTATCCTTCCTGCCTACAGGAACTTGTAGAGATGGGAGCATTGCAGGAAATAGAGAAGTTGGGGCAACAGCACTTTTGTAAAGCTCAAGAGGGACAAAGACTTGGGGAATAAATAATTGAAGTGCATTTTGCAAATAATAGCAATATTGTGCAATGGCAATAATTTGTGTTTGTTTAAAGCTCCCAGTATGAATATTCTTCCCCTCATGCAAAGGTTTCCCTGCCCCTTTCTAAGAAGATCACTGCAAAACCTGACATATGCCACTCACCGCCAGAAATCGTAGTTCTGACCATGGTGATGAAGTTTCTTCTCATCTGTCTCTCCTAACGTATAGGAGAGGGCAGCTGGCTCTATCTACAAACCTGAACAGCATTTCTAGGAAGATCCAAGTCTCAATGTGCCTGGTTTAAGAAAACCAATGCCCCAACTCATCCCTATTTGCCTGCTTTCTTGCTTTCTTTCTTTCTTTTTGAAGATTTTATTTATTTATTTGATAGAGAGATCACAAGCAGGCAGAGAGACAGGCAGAGAGAGAGAGAGGGGGAAGCAGGCTCTCTGCTGAGCAGAGAGCCCAATTCAGGACTCGATCCCAGGATCCTGGGATCATGACCTGAGCTGAAGGCAGCGGCTTAACCCACTGAGCCACCCAGGTGCCCCCCTTTTTGCTTTCTAATAGCTCTCCTGCTCCCCACCCTGCCCCACACCACCCCAGTCTCCAAACGGGGGCATGGGTTCAGAGGTACCTAGTTTCTAAGCTGGAAAATGCCCAAAGAGTAGTGGAGGCTCTTTCAGGAACCATTTTGAGCATCCGGACTCTTAAGGGGACTGACTATGCTGCCACCACTTCAGGTTGACCTTAGGTTGAGTGTTTTCTAGTGTGGAGGCCAGACAAGCTGGGAAATGGGGTGGAAAGATAGTTCTAATTTTGCTACAGTTCACCCACCTGGGGTGTCTAAACACAGTCACCACCATTGTTTTTGTTTTCTGTTATCTGCGTAGTCTCATCATCATCATCATGGAAAGGTGGCAGACAGAGAAGGGGCTGGCTGCCCTAAGGGAATGATCTTCCGTCCGTACGGAGGGCGTTCCTCACCAGAGAACTTTGTGACCCAGACCCTTCCCGACTCTTGTGCGGATAAGCTCCCACCTCCCAAGGTAGCGCGGAGCACCAGCTGTTTGCGGTCGCTGCGGGACTAGGGGGCGACGATTCCCCGCCCCCGCCGCTCTCAACCACACACCCTTTCCTCCGCCCCCCACGCCGGCCTCGGGGGGAGCCCGCTAGCGAGCTTCCCCTGCACCTCTTCTACCAACCCTGCTCAACCAGGTTCCTATCCAGGCTCCCCCACCCCGGGCTGGAGAAGTCAGGGAGCTAGGGTGGCGAAAGAAGACCCAGGAGCAGGGTGGGTCTGGACGCTTCTTCCTCCGGTGACACCTCGTTCCCCTACTCGCAATTGACTCCTCCCCTCTTTCTGTTCCGCAGCGTCCTCGCCCTGTCAACACGCTGCTCAGCGACTGTACCTGCCGCCGACTGGGGGGAAGGGCATAGAGGAAGGAGAAAAGGAAACAGGGTTTGGGGAGCACCGCGCAGCACGGTGACGGGCCTCGCCCCGCGCTGCAGGCCCCCGCAGCCCTAGCGCTGCCCGCCCCCGAGCTGCAGCACCGATGCGCTGTCCGCGGTGCTGACGCCGGCCGCCAGCTGGGTTGGGAGGGGAGGAGACGCCCTCATTCCTAGGTCGCCCGGAGCCGAGTGACCCCATCCCCATTCCTTCCCATACGGGATCATTTCTCCAAAGGAACCATCAGAAACCTAGCGCTGCGGAAGGATCCAGGAAGAAGCGAGCAAGAGGGAACTTAAACTTCGGACTGCAGCCCGAGAACCAGGTGTTGGAAGATTCGCGTCGTGTGGCCCCCAACCCCTAAGACCGCAAGGCACCTTCAAGTTGAGCAAAGTTTGGCGGCAGCTTGGAGATAAGAAAGGGATTCCGGAGCCGAAGCTCAGGGACGGGCCGGACGGGGTTCCCTGGCAGGGTGGCAGCCAGCACCGCAGTCCGGACACCTGCTTCCGTGCCCCGCATTTAGTGCCTCCAGAACGGCCGGGAGGCGTCGCAGCAGCCCAACTCCCCACCCCTTTCTTCCCATCCTTATCTCCCCCCCTCCCCACGCCGCCCAACACCCCGCCCCGGGCGCCGGTGACTCCGCCTCTCCGTGCCGGGCGGCTCTCCGGCTGGAGCTGGAAAGGGAGCGCTTCCCGGGACTCGGCTCTGTTCTGAGGCTGCGAAGCCGACGCCGCCAGCTCAGGCTCGGGGGTGGGAGCGGACTGCCAGCGCAGCCTGCGCCTGCGAGCCGCAGAGAGGGGGAAAGCCTCATGGGACGCCCCCGGGGGCTTTCTTCGTGCCCTGCTGCAGCGTCCCAGTCTTAAGACTCCCGGGCTCCCCTGCCCGCCCCGCCCGCAGCCCGCGGCCTGTCTGGAGAGGAGTATGAGGCCCAGGGCCCCGCGGACGCCGGCCATAGGGCGGCAGGGGCCTAGCTTCAGACCCCTGCACCCGAGGGTCGCGGGTGAGGAGCCGCGGGAGCCGACGAGGCGTCGGGGCGCGGAGAGGAGCGTCCCAGCCCGGGCGCTCGAAGGGCCTCGGGACCCGTGTGCGGCCTGAGCGCCAAGGAGGCAGAGGCGGAGGCGAGGCGCCCCGCCGTCCGGGCTCTGGGGGAGGCGGCAAGGGGCTCCGCGGCGGCCCCCGACCCCTGGCCACCATCCTCACGCTTCTGCTCCCGCGGGGGGGATGTCGCGGCCCGGGCCCCGAGAGCCGCCCCGGCCCCGGGGCTGAGCTCCGGACCATGTCCTCCCGCAGCCCCCGGCCCCCGCCCCGCCGCTGCCGCCGCCGCCTGCCGCGCCCCTCCTGCTGCTGCTGCTGCTGCCGCCGCTCGCACCTCAACGAGGACACGGGTCGCTTCGTGCTGCTGGCGGCGCTCATCGGCCTCTACCTGGTGGCAGGCGCCACTGTCTTCTCCGCGCTCGAGAGCCCGGGCGAGGCGGAGGCGCGGGCGCGCTGGGGCGCCACGCTGCGCAACTTCAGCGCAGCGCACGGCGTGGCCGAGCCGGAGCTGCGCGCCTTCCTCCGGCACTACGAGGCCGCGCTGGCCGCCGGCGTCCGAGCCGACGCGCTGCGCCCGCGCTGGGACTTCCCCGGCGCCTTCTACTTCGTGGGCACCGTGGTATCGACCATAGGTGAGCGGCGCGCCCCGCGCGCGTCTTTTCCTCTCCGTGCCTTATACCTGCCGCCCTTTCCACGGCTCCGAGGCTGGTCCGCGTCTCTCGGCTCCCCCACTTACCTTCTATCAACCCACCTGCTTTCGTCTTGCCCTCACCTCTCCGCCCGTCCCCCTCCTCCTGACCCTTCTCTTTCTTAACCGGCTGTCCGCGCGGGAAGTGCCCGGAGAGGCCAGTCTCTGGTCCTCACCCAGAGGTGACTCGCAGGCAGTGTGCCTAATGGGGAGCACCCTCACCCAGGCGCTGGGCTGACCCGCGGCCGCCCGCGCGCTCCAGCACTTACCAGCTCGATGACTTAACCTCTCTGTGCGCCTCAGTTTTCTCTTCTAAAGAGAACAAGCGTCAGGGCCTGCTGTTTCGTTCCGTTTCTCGCGCCCCCTGGGTCTGTTTCCTCATCCAGGTGATTTGAGAAGCCCTTTTACCTCCACTCACAGCGTTTTTCTTTCTTTCTCCTTCCTTTCTTTCGCCACGCGTTTTCCTTCAGTATCCTCCAGCCCTTTACCCTGGGGAGGGCGACCACCTTCCTTGATCTCCTTCCCACCCGCTTCTCCTACGGTTTACACCTCACCTCCTCCAAAGAAAAGCCGGTCTGACTTGGGGGGGCCAGGACTTCAGCGCTCTCATTCTGCTCCCCGCCGTCCCCTTCTCCTTCCACCCTCTTCACGGCTTCTCCAATTTCTTGACCTCTCCTGTTACCCTGCCATCTTTTCCAACCAATAGTGGCACAAGGGGGTAGCTGGGTGGGGTGGGGGAGGGGGCTGGTTTCTCTATACTTTTTATTATCCCTTTTCCTTATTTTTGGTACAAGCAGCTCACGGTTTCACAACCATACACAACATGCTGTGTAAGTACTCTTTTAGTAAGTCCCCCCACTTCTCCCACTTTTACCCTTTCTCTGAACCTCTCCCGAAGAGAATCTGGAACCACTGATTGCTCCCCACTCCACCCCTTCCAAGTCTGTCTTCTTCTGTCATCCACTTTCCCTGCCCTCCCTTTCCCTGGACCCTGGGTGTCATGTGAACAGACCTCCTCCCCAGCTACTACAGAGTGCAGAATAAACACAGGATTTCCACTTTGGTGAGATTTTGTGTGTCCCATCTGCTCCTGCTTTGAGTCTCAGGGTGGAAGAAGGCATTGGGCTGGCCATATCACTAGTCACCCCAAGGCAACATCTCCTGGTGGTAGTTTTGGAGGAGGGGGCTGGATCCACTGGGCTGAGAAGTGGGGGATTGTATGGACACAACTTCTGAGGGTAGGTTCTGGGCTAGTTTGGTATGCCAGCTCAGAGACAGGCACAGACTAACTGGCCAGTGTAAGCCATCGCAGATGGCTGCTGGGAGACAGAGAAAGACTTCATGCATGTGCAGGATATGAGCAGCTAGAGATGTGTCTCTGAGTGTATATGTATAGTCTACGAAAGGGCTTCCTTTCCTTCAATGATTTTTCGTGTGTCATGCTTGATCTGATTATTTTAAGTAGAAAAGGCAAATATGGCCCAAGCCCAAAGCACACACAAATTGGATAAAAATACACTTTAAAAGCTATATCATGTTGTTATGGTGATTGAAGATATAAAATGACCCCCTGGAAAAAAATCCCCTTTTAAGAGCTGCATCAAGTTGCTATAGCAACTAGAGTTTTTTTTTTTTTTTTAGTGCTTTAAAAGTACTAAGGATGCTTAGTCCTAGAGGATGACATCATGCATTCATAGCTCATTATGGATTTGTGTTCTTCCTCTTGTAAACACACCCTTTTGCTTTCCTGCACCTAGAGGCACACCTGTGCACATAATGGGCGGTGACAGCATTTCTCTCCCATTTGCATGCTCTGGCTTTAGCTTCCTAATGAAACTCACAGGCTAAAGGGAAGGGTGTTAGCAGTGTCCTCTTCCCCTACAGGCAGTGAGTCCACGAGAATCAGGCCCCATGCCAATGACCTGTGGTCTCAGCGCCTCTCGGATGGCACTCTCATCAATTTCTTCATTCACTGCCCAGCCACAGCTCCTAAAGCTCCTCTCAGTCTTTGCACAAAATCAAGTCTGTGTGTTAGCAAATTGTTCCAAGCCCCAGTCTTTAATGTACTGGCAGGATTGGCTGTTCTTTAGTCAAGCAGAAAGGAGCTATGTTCTCTTTCTAGATTTGTGTTTTCAGATGTAGGCAAGCAGTGTAGGAGGGCTACACTCAAGCATGTGGCTGTGTTACGAATGACCCAGCACACTGTTTCCAAAATCTGCTGCAGGGAGACATGTAGCTCTCAGGGGAGCTGCACTCAGGGACCAGAACTAGGCTGTGGACGGCTTAGCATCGAACTAGACCTCTGCAGGGATGCCAGGACAGCCAAGTGAGCAGCAGCATCGCTGTCAGTTATCCACCTTCTCTAGTGGTCTGAGCCGGTGGTTCAACTCAGTCACTTCTGTCCGTTAGATAAGTTCTGCTGAATCCCGAAGTAGCACAGTTGTCACTTCACCCTTCTCTTGCAAAATATACTTTGATGAGATTTAACTAAAGACGGATATACGTCAGTTTCTCTTCTGCTTACATAGTTTCTTTCCCTTAAATGCTCTGAGTCTTCAGAGACAATTATTGTTAGTGTTGGTGCTTTTATGGATTTAGCAGCTCAGGGAGCCAAAGCTCAGTCCAAAAGGATTGTATGCCTGTCACCTTATCCGGTGAGAAATTCGCATGCACTTTATCTGATCATTGAAGATCATGGTGTATATGGTCCATGCTGCAGTGTGGACATTTCTTTTTTGTGTTTGTATGGACCCTGCTAAATGATGCATCTAGATTTTAGATTTTTTTTTTTAAAAACCTTCTTTTGTTTATTCTATAAATATGATATATTGTGTATGTCAGACCTGGTGCTAGCTTTTGAAAAGTTAAAGCTTATCCTATGAGACACAGGTTAAAGTATATTCCAACAAGAGATGGATCACACTGTTTATGGGTGGCATATCCTGGCTATTTTCACTAAAGAGGACTAGAACAAGGAGGAGACCTTCAGTCCAATACCATGTGGTGCAGAGTGTTAAGGAACTTGTTTCAGGTCACAGTTAATTATATGTTCAGCTGGGTGCAGAATCCATGTTATGCAGTGTTCAGTCTACCAAATTCATGCATATAATTGGTGGGCAAATCCTTGTTTGAGACTGAAGTATTTAATAATGGGTGTGGGTGTGTGTGGGTCTGACAGCAGGGCAGGGCTGAGCAGGAGGTCTTGTCTGTTGGTCAGGCCAACAACTGATTAAGTCCAGAGAAAGCATGAAGGATCAAACATATCTTAGAAGTCAGACAGACTAGAACCATCTGGCAGGTCTAAACTGAGAAGGCAAGCGAGTGCTAGCGAGGCAAAGGTGCTAGCGAGTAGGAGACATTGTGATGTTTATCAGAATGGTATAAGATAGAAACCACTTACTTTCTGCCTTTTGTTGCCCCGGGGTTGGGGTGTGTGTGTGTGTGTGTATGCACATGTGTGCGTGTGTTTATGCATGCATGCACACATGTAGGGAAGGGGAAGAAGGGGCAGGAATGGGCCTTCAGCTAGAGGGAGACATAGAAGAAAAGTTCAGGTGTTACCATGTGTATTTAGGGTTAGATGGAACATCAGGATAACATAAACTCTTTGTATGGACATTTAGCTGGAACAGGGTCCCATACCCAAAGCTAGGCATAGACACATGTGTGTCCACATGGAACAGATCCAGGAATCACTGCCTATGATTGTTCAGCAGTAAAAAAAAAAAAAAAAAAAAAAAAAAAAAAAACCACTCTGCGGTCTAAATCATTCATCTTGATGGCTCACACTGAAATGAAATCCTGGGTCATTATTATTTCTTTCATTTATGCTATGTGACATGTTCCTAAGGGGTTGAAATCAAGTTTGCTTTAATGTGAGTGCATTTGTTTATCTGGTCCTCCATTTAACAAAATCCGAGATGAGCAGAACTCATCATAGATGCGTGTGTGCCCCTGGGCACATCGTTACCTACATCTCCTGTGATTACATGAACTCCCACAGATAGAGATGGTGGCCTGTGTTCTTTTAACCCCAAACAATATTCTTGGAGGCAGTGTTCTTGCTCAGAGATGGCCAAGTATTAATCCATCATTTCACAGCCTAAAAGATGTTTTACTGGTTTACTTTGAAAAGATTCAGAGGAAACTCTCCACTGGGGTTTTAATTATGCAAGGGCTGTCAGATTTACACATGGGGAAGAACATATTTAAAAGTCTTTCTCAAATGGCAGCCTGATCTAAACAGAAATATTTTTGCTTCCTTTTATTAGGTTTTCTGGCAGCGTATTTAAGCTATAAAGTCAAAACCACGCTGCTGTAGACGGGATGGTGTAGGTATGAGAAGTGTCACTTTGGCACTGCATAATTTCGCCTGCTACTTTCAGAATTAGGCACACCTAATTATTCAGCCGTGAGATTAGTAACAAGTCCTAACTTTTTTCCTCCGTTTTAACATGGATTTTTAAAGCGGCTTTTGCTTCAAAGGAAACTAAGACATTATAAGACTGAAATGTCACTACCACATTGACATTTGGTTTTTTCCTGACATGTCTGTAATCCAGCCGGAGGTGGCTGTGAGATCCCGGGAGCTGAGGAACATTCCCAGGAAGAAGAGGAGCACCTCTCCTCCCATATTGCCCTTACCGACCACTTCTTATTGAAAGACGATGCTGTGACAACTTTGAAGGACGTTTAGGGAAGAGCTTCAGGATTAGATGGGAGGTGCTAGATGGAGAGCAGGAAAGGCATTCTCAGCCTCGCCCCAGCCCCCAGCCCTGGCCCCAGCATGTGGGAGACAATCATGATTTCTTTAGTGAACTACACAACGAATCACTCATGATACAGCTGCCATTCTCTGTCACACCTTTTGTAGGGAAAAGAAAAAATTCTGGTCTGTGTGGAGCCAGTTCCCATTCGTGAGTGTTTTATCCTCAGTGTTGTTTCCATGCTTCCACGTTGCCTTCCCATGCTAATTTTAGTGGGTGCATAATATTCCATCTGGTTGATGTTCTATAATTTACTACCCCTATTGCTGGGAAGCTGGGTAGTTCCCTGTTTAGGGCTATTTTGAGTAATGCCACAGCAATCTTCTTTATGCAGATGGCCTTTTCTTTCTGTAATATCTCCTTAGGTTGAATTCCCAGGGGTGAAATTGCTGAGTCAGTAGACACTGCTGTCTTCCTGGTTTCGGTGGCCAGCCCCTTCAGAGTGAGGGATTCTCTGGTCTCCCCCAAGCTGAGCCTCTACATGGCCTAGCAGAGACTGGACAGTTTTCCAGCTGATTATTCCACGGAAACAGGCCACTTTGTTTTCCCCATGATTGCATTCAGTCCCAGAGGCTGAGCCACCCCTTGAACAAGGCTGTGGCTTTCACACTGTCAGTCTCCACTGATTTCATGAGAGGTGCTTCCTTTGGGAAGTTTTGGGTAAGTGAAGAAGGGCAGGAACAAAGAACAGATGGGAGTAGCTGCCAGGCCATTAAAGACTGAGAGAGAGGTCCAGTACCTGGACCCTCTTCCCTCCTGTCCCCTGCACTCCTGCACCAAGCCAGCTGAGGGGGAGCATCCTTCGCCTTAGCCCTGCCTGGGCGCCAGCCTGGAATGGTCCAGAATTGTGCCACATGGATCAAAGATCTACCTCCTAGGGGATTCCAGCTGGACGGTACTATAAAAGTCCTCCAGAACTTCTCACAAGCATTTAGACCATCTTGCCAAAAAAAGCCAAAAGCATCCCATTATAGAAAACAGACAGTAGCAAATCTCCTCTGATTAGAGGCAGGGGCTGGAGGCCTGCCCAGCAGGCCTACCCTCAGATGCTATGCTCTCCCCCGCAGATTCTCCAAGGAGCCCTAGAGCTCCTCTAAGACCCACCTGAAGAGGGCTAATTTAGCCTTGTTCCTCATTTCACATAATGTTCAGAGAGGGAGAGAGGCTACACAGCAAGTCAGAGGAGCATTACACCAAGGAGAAAGGGGAAGAGCATGTAGAGAGGACAGTAGGACACTAGAGGAACAGCAAATAACTCGGGTGCCTTGGAGGCATCCTCCAGGGAAAAGCTCCCGCTCCATCTGAAGGTGGTCTGTGTTTGAAGATGGATTCGGTGCCCCCAGCCCTGCCAGCTACAGTGGAACTCTCCTTGCCCTTACGTGGCTGCCTCAGATTCAGAGGAACCGAGAGACAGAGCAAAAGGCCACTGCGTTCCTGCGGTTACTCCCACAGGGAGTAACTGGAGTCTGTCCCAGTCTTCTGCCTAGCTCCGCTGACTTCCCCAGGACCCAGGGCAGGGGTAGGGGCTGCCAGCCAGCAACCAGGTTGAGGGGGGGGGTGCGGGGGGCATGCTGGGCTGTCTCTACCTCTCACTGCACTCAGGGACAGTGACGGGATTTCTCTGTAGGGAAGAGTGGGGAGGCGGAGGGTCTTGAGGCTGTGGGGACATAGGACCTTCCATGGAACTGGGAAGAACCTTTCATAGTGCACAGGAAGGGGCAGGGAGAGAGCACAGAAAGAACCAAAGCTCCTTGGCCCTCAGCCCTGTGCAAGCTCTTGGCCACCACCCCTGCTGCCAGTCTCCGCCCCAGGAAATTCTATCCTGAACCCGCCATTCGCAGGCCAGCCTCCAGGCCTTAGGTTTTCCTCACGGGAGTCTAGGCCTCGTCCGCTAGCCATCAGCAGCAATGCTCTGGACCCTGAGTTGTATTTCTTCCCTGGGCTTGGTAACCCCCAGCTCAGTGTTAAGCTCTCACCTGGGCAGCAGGTCAGTGGTGACTGGTATACCTGAGCCCAAGAAAGACCAAGCTCAGGGGGACCTGCTCTGTCGCTTCCCCCAGATCCCAGAGGACTCACCCCCACGTGAGCCTGGGATGGAGCTTCCAGAATTTTCTAATTGCAGCTTGTACTGTGTCTGGATGCAATGTTGTTGTACTCACAGTAACAGCGCAGACCAGAAAAGTAGAGCAGCACAAAGCAGGGCTTCTCAAACTAGAAAGTGCATGTGGATCCCTGAGCTCTTGTCAAAATGCAGGTTTCTGGCCCATAAGTCTGGGGAACACTGAGACTCTGCATTCCTAACAAGCTCCTAGGGATACCCCCATCATTGGTCTCCAGGCCACACCTGTACTAGCCTGGTGGAGAGGAGCAGTGATGAATCAGGGGACCGCAGCTGAGACCCACTATTGCCCCTCACTGACTGCGTGGCTTAAGGCAGGACTCATCACCACCCGGCGCCTCAGTTTCTCCATTCCTAAAAGGAACGAGTACCCAGAGTCCCTGGTGTCCTTTCCAGCTCTGATGTCCCCATGTCTTGGAAGGTGATCTGCTCCCACTGTCCCAAGGCAGTGTAGTTGAGACTGAACACACCGGCTCTGCAGCCCACCCGGAGCCCCAGTCCCCGTTCTGCCACCTACTAGCCCTGCGCTCCTGGTGAGTGCGTGTACTTCCCCGCACCTGGGTCTCCTCTGGGAAGTGAGGATAGTGATGGTTCCTGCCCTGTAGGGTGCTATTGTAAGGACTGAACGAGCTAGGCCATGTGCACTGAGTGCCTGGCCGGGGTGGGGGGGCGGGGCATCAGCTGCCCAGAGCTAGGCAGGCCCCTTTGGCAAGCCCCACGTTGCCTCACTGTGCACGAGGGAAACTGAGGCACTACTCATCCCCCTCAGCTCAGCCACATCTACCACCCTGTGCACAGCCCTCTGGGCCTCAGCCACCCCTGTAGCGGGGCCTCTGCTGCCCTCTCATTGGTCACTGTCTCTGGGGCGTGTGGTTGTCCTGCACTGTTGCATAACTGGCTTGGGAGGGTGCTTTTTAAAATGCATTTTCTTTCGTTCCTCAACTAGAATGTCTTAATAATGCTTCACGTGTGTGCGCTCTTTCATCTTTTAAAAAAAAATCAAATGAATGACTGAGTGGTGGTTAGACCAGTTTCCCCTGGCACATCTCTGTTCCCCCCTCCCAGAACAGAGGCCTGGCGAGCCCACCCCCTGCCCACCCTCACGGGCTGGGCCCTCCTGGCAGGTCCCAGGCTTCGGGGCAGGACGTGGAGCTGGGACAGGCAGAGCCCAGCGCCAGCTGAAGTCAGGCTCAGCCTCACTTCTCTGAGGTGGGCCTGGTGCTAGGACTGTGGGTGGAGGCCTTTGGAGGATGGTGCTGCAGCGAACGGCCCCACTGTGAGCCAGAGCCAGCGTGGTGCCCCAGGTCATTAGGCCCCCATGGCACCGACATTCTTTCTCCAGGGGACTACCTCAGCTCCCCTGACAGGCAGAGAAAGCATTCCCAGTCAGACTCCTAGGGTAGGACAGGGGAGGCTGCAGAGCCTGCCAGCATCTCCCCGCTTCAGACTGTACCCTGCCAGCAACTGGGGCCTTTACTGTGGGGAGCAAGAGGACAGCTGAAGCCTCATTGATGGTTCCCCCTCATAAATATGCCATGCTTGCCGCTTTACTGTGCTATCAGCCATGTTTATTGACAACACCAAAGAGGATGCTATTATCCCATTTCACAGACAAAGATATAGGCTCAGAGAGGTCAAGTGACTTGCCTGGGGTCACACAAGTGAGTCATTGGCAGCATAGAGCATTCAGGACCCTGACCACCCAGCATCCTCTCTGCCTGAGCCCTGCATTACCAAGGATGGGGAAGGATCAGAGCCCATTCTGGGGTCTGCTGGGTGGGGGGGGTGGAGGAAGAGAATAAGAGGAGTATCAGCAAGGGTTCAAGCACAATTTAGGGACTCAGATTTGGCAATGCTGTGCTCCCTGCAGCCCCAGTGGCTACACTGAACCAAGGGCTGCTAGCTTTCCATCCTTTACAACCTACTGCTCTCTGTGAGGGAGGCTGCCAGGCAGATGAAAGAAGGCAGACAAGCACAGTGCTTTGTGCAGAGCTCACCAGAACTCTGGGAGTCTGTGCGGAACTCAGTGCCAAGCTCCTGCCCAGAGAGGGAACCCCAGGATCTCAGGGCCCTCAGCCTTGCACTTGGGCTAGCAGCAGTGGACACAGAGAGGCAGGAACACAAAACCAAATAACCAGAAGGTCCACACACCAGCCAGCAAAGTCTGGGGACTGGGCCAGCTCCGTTTCTGAGGGCCAGCTGCCTTATGGAAGACTCTGCTCAAGGTCATGTCCTGGAGGCAAACCTTCCCAGATGTTTCAGGAGCACATGAAACCAAGCACCTGCCAACGTACCACCCCCCACCCTGCCTCTAGCCGCTCTTAACTTCTGGCCACCCCTCCCCAACCCCACTCCACCCCAACCCTTCCCATCACCCCACCCACAAATAACAGGCACTGTAAGCCTCTAGGCCAATGGCTTGTGGTGATCTTTCCACCCGAGATGTTCTCCCCTTTTTTTCCATCTTCTACCAGGGAACTTGGTCCTCAAGGCCCAGCGTAAAAGGGGCCACTAGCCTGAGACCTTCCGTGAAGTCCCTCTGCCCCTGGACTTGTGGTAACTCTTTGTCTCTATGCCAGTGTCCCTGGAAATAATGCAAGCCATGTCAGAAGCTGCCCCAGGACCCAGCATGTAGTAGGTGTCAGAAATTACTCTCCCTTCCTCTTCTTCTAGGCTAGGAGCTCTGTCTTAGTGGGGTTTGTCACTGCTGTAGTTAATAATGGCTGTGCACCAAACAGCTACTATAAAGGGGCACTGTGTCTGGAGATAGATGGAGATAATTAAAGCAAAGAGATAGTTTCTGTAAATCATGGAGCAGAATGCTTGGCACAAAATAGGTGATTAATCAACGTATGTTGAATGGATGGAATGAATAAATGAGTGTGAGTAACTGAAAACCTTGGACTGCTAGACATAGTAATAAAAATTTTTTTTTTTTAAATGCAAAAAGCTGGGCCCAGGCTGGGCTCCAGGAATCTCCCTGCGCCTCCCTCTCCCTCTGCCCTGGAGCTGGAGGGGCAGGCTGGGCTCCAGCCCCTCTGCTGGGCCACTGGCTTAACGATCTCTCATCGGCTGGTAGAGGTGCAGCGGGCAGCCAGCTCCTGCTGGCGGGGCTTCCCCTCGCTGGCGGTATTGCCTCCATGGCTCTGTTGAGTCCTTTCCTACCCTGCCTGGGGCCCTGCAAGATCTTTGGCGGGAAACACCACCAGCCGATTCTGAGCCTCAGCCCGTCACCCCAGCAGTGGTAGCAGGAGTTCAGTCCTGAACAATGAAGCCAGGCTTCTGGTCCCAGCTCTCCCACCGACTGATTCCCTGTCTGGCCTGCCCTTGGCCACAGGCCCTGGTCCCTAGCCGAAGAAGGCCCTGCTGAATTGTTTCCCTCAGCCCAGCAGTGCTACCTTCCCCACTTGCCCAGGGCACATCCCTTGGGAACCACATGTTGGTTCACAAATTGGACAGAAGTTCTCCCAGTAACTAAGCCCACTGCACAAACTGGGGAAAAACCACTCCCACCCACACAATCCAGCGCCATCACAATGCCTCCCAAAAATACTTGGGGAGGCTTTTATTGGAATTGGGTGTCCCAGCTTTCTGGAAAGTTACAGTTGAGATAAACACAAACCCCAAACCACACTCCGTGTAACTTCTTCCTAATCCTTTCCAAATGGCCACGATCTCATTCCCTGCTGCCAAGTGTTCTGAATTCCGAGCTCCTCATACCGGGGCCTGCCAGAAATGCTGCAGAGACAGCCCGGGCCCAGAGGGAAAGGAACACACAAAACTCTGCCCACACTGAGCTTGTTGGCATTTCTGAGGAGAGCAGAGTGCACTTTGGAGACCATGCAGGTTTTGATGGCTGGCTTCTATTTTTAAACGGAGGGTAGGGAAGGGAAGGAAAGGTGAGATGGCAGGTGAGCCAGTGCTAGGGAAGGTCTGAAGGCCCCAGGCAGGAGGCAGGAAAGAGGACCCTTTCTTTGGAAGCAGAACTGCAGGGCCCTACCCTGCTAGCCCCCATGGGAAGTGGGGTGGGGTGGGGGAAGCTGTGTCTTCTGATCTCTGCCATGCCCCCGGGTGGCTGGCACAGGGCTTGGCACATGGGAGGGGCTCCAGGAATATCTGTGGGCTGAATGGCTGTTTCCAAGATTCTCAAGTTTACCTAGGCACCCATTTATGAAAAAGTAAAATGTGAAAATCTGACGACGATTCACCTTGTCCAAGAAAGCTTCAGTTTGCAGAGGGAGTCATCCCAGGGCTTCTGGAAGTAGAGCCAAGCACCTTGGTGCGCGGAGTGAACTGCACTGTGCAACCAGTGTGTCCAGGCCCCACAGCCCTATGCAGTCCCCTGTGCTGCCATCACCATCACCACCTATGCACAAGCCCCAAACCCCTGAGACAGCACAGTCCGTAATGGCAGGAGACTGTGGTCACATTAGTGAGTACACTACACGGTCTGGTGGGCATCTGAGAAGCAGGAATGCCCAGGAACTAGTGGCTAGTGTGCCCTTGCACCCACGGGGTGGCACTCTGGACAGCACACCTACTGTGCAGAAGGGGCCATACCAAGCTCCCCAGCTCGTGCTGCTCAGTGGAGCAGTGCCTATTATTGCAGAATGAAGAAATCTGCATTGCCAGCCAATGCCTTGCAGTGTGACACAAGGGGACAGGGAGAAGGCTGAGAGCCCTGGTCTGGGGTTTGAATTTCAGCTTGGTCTTTCCCTAGCCAGTTGCTGGGACATGTCTCTTCCTTGATCACTGAGGAAGCCTTGCACACTGCCTTCCCCTGCTTCCTGCCCCCGTCTGCCGAGGGTGACCCATCAAAGACCCAAGGCTCCTGTCCCTCAACCATCTCATCTCGTCAACCACTATGTTCTTCTCAGGCCCGCTCTGCAGGTATGCAGCTCTCCCGCTGTCCTTGCTATGACCCTGCCCTACCTTCAGAGTGTTTGACTCCAAACATCCCTGCCCCTGACCACCATCTCCCGTCTTGCCCGCTCTCCTCCTCTCTTGCCTCCCAAACAGTGATCCCGGGACCTCAGGACCTACGGTGTCCTGCTCTTATGTTTCTGTCATCTTGTTTGGGACCTCGCTTCTTTTGTAATCCAGCCTAGATTTACCCCCTCTGCAGGGACCCTTAACTTCCTTGCCCTACTCTGTGTGTGCTGGGCCCTTACCCCTGCTCTGCCACCATCAAAGCATCAGATTTCCACCTGTTCCCCTCCCGCACCCAAGCAGCTGATTGTGGCAGAAGAAAACAATGCAAACATGCTGGCTGATCCAACTTTACCTTAGTGATCCCTGGGTACCAGCTGGGAACTCTAACTGGCAGGCCATCCTACCACCTTCCTACCATGTCAGTTCACCCCTTCTCCCTGCCCCTCCAACCTCCAGCCTCCCATACCCCTCGCTCGGCTCACACTTCACGGAGAAAATGAAAGTAATCAGAGAGGGACTCTCTTATCCTCACACCCCTAAATCTACTCACTATATGCAGTGGCTATCCCTGTTATGACAGCAGATGAATTGTCCACCCATCACCTTTAACTTGCTCAAAGATTCCATTCCTGCCATTACCCACTCCCATGCATTATCAGAGTGTCCTCAATGAGTATGAAACATGCTGTATTGGGGCATCTGGGTGGTTCAGTGGGTTAAAGCCTCTGCCTTCGGCTCGGGTCATGATTCCAGGGTCCTGGGATTGAGCCCCGCTTTGGGCTCTCTGCTTAGCGGGGAGCCTGCTTCCCCCTTCTCTCTGCCTGCCTCTCTGCCTGCTTGTAATCTCTGTCTGTCAAATAAATAAATAAAATCTTTTAAAAAAAAAACAACAAACATGCTGTATTTTCTCCCTTCTCAATAGACCCCTCCCTTGACCCCTGCATCATCCTCCGGCTACCTCCTCCTTTCTCTGCTCCCATGTACAGGAAAACTTCTCAGAAGGGTAGTCAATATCTCCCTTCTCCCCTCCCTTATCTTCCGGATCCACATCAATCAAGAGGTCACGCCACCTCTCCGGAGTCTGAACTTGCAAGTTTCCCAGCAGCCTCCTGCAAATTTGATGATGACTTCCCCGTTCTCCTCTTAGCATCTCAGCATCTCCATCTCAGCATCTCCATCTCAGCAATATTAGACATGGCTGACCACTCCTCCTTCTTGAAATCCTCTATTCTCTTGGCTTCTGGGACAACATGCTCTCCTTTATCCTCCCTGACTGCCTTCTTCAGTTTCCTTCCTTGGGTCCCTTCCTCTGTGTGGCCTTTCAGTGTTGGAGAGCCCGAAAGTCGGTCCTCAGGCCCTTCTCTCTGCCCTCTCTTCAGACAGTCTCATTTCACCTGTGGGGGAGCAAAAGTCTTTTTCTTCTACCCTCTTATACTCAGTTTCTGGGGCCTGCAAATTAAACTGATAAAGGCCAGATTTGCAGGACAAAGGTATTATTATGTTTCTGCCTGGAGGCCTTTTAAGGAAAGAACTGAATACTCTCGAAGAAGCAGTTGGGCTAGGGGCTTATATGCCATCTTAATAAAGGGCAATAAAATGTGAAGTTATAAGACAAAGGAAAGAGGGTTTAGCTTTCTAGGAGTGGTAAGTTGTAGTCAGGGGAAACTAACGAAACAAACGTTTTTTGGTAGGATTTCTTAAAAATATTATTTATATATTTATTTGACAGAGAGCGAGATCACAAGTAGGCAGAGAGGCAGGCAGAGAAAGAAAGGGAAGCAGGCTCCCTGCTGAGCAGAGAGCCCGATGCAGGGCTCAATCCCAGAACCCTGAGATCATGACCTGAGCCAAAGACAGGCTTAACCCACTGAGCCACCCAGGTACCTCTTTAGTAGGATTTCTAATGCAGACTCAATCTCAGGCAGTATTAGGGTGAGAAGAGTGTCTCTGGTGATTAGGAGTTCTTTCTGGTATGGTCGAGGGAAAGGAAGATATCTTCACAAAGGAAATTTCATACCCTACATTTAGGCAGATAGGGGAAGATGGGCAGAGGGCTTTTCTTGCGTCTGCTGTTTCTCCATTGCCTTCAGCTCAGAATAATCCTATACCAAAGTTGCATATTTTGGGTCCGCCTACTCCCATCCCCTTGCAGCCCATGGCTTGAAACCCTGTCTATCTCTTAATGACTTCCACAAGAATAACCCCAATCTTCCCCACTAACCTTCAAGACCAGAGGTCCAACTGCCTCCTTGACATCTCTCTGTGGTTGGCTAATTGGGTATCAAAACTTAAAAAGACCAACAATAGAACACTTGATTCCTGCCCCAGCTCAGTCTTCCTTATCTGAATGAAGGTCACCAACATAAGAAGCTGTCCTGGTTCCTCTTCCTCCCTCACCTTCTATATCCAATCCATCATCAACTCCTGTCAGGGCAGTCTGCAAAATATATGCTGATCCCAACCCCTCATCCCCATGCCCATCACTACCGTCTGCTCCGACCCCCACTGCCACTTGTTGCTGGAACAACTACATCAGTTTCCTAACCAACTCTCAGCTTCCTGTCTGCATCGGGACAACCTCTTCTCAACACAGCAGCCACAGAGATCTTTAAAGGTATAATCAGATCAAGTTCTTGTCCAGTTTTCCACTTGAAAGCCTTCAGTGACTTCCTGTTGCAGGAAATCGGATTCCTTACGCTCCTGTCACTCCACCCAAAGTGGATGTTAGACCTCAGGGTACTTGCACTTGCTGTCTCTGCTCCTTAGAGCACTGTTCTGTGCGTCTCAGCATGGCTGACCACTCAACCACATTCAGGTCTCAATGTCAAAATCTAAAATGTACCCCTTTGAGCAGTCCTCCCTGACCCCCACCCCATGACCCTTGCTCATTACACTCCCAGGGGTTATTAGAGCACAAACCACTTTCATAAATCGTCTGGTTCATCTATCTGTTTGTGTGCTTCTCTGTTGCCCAACCTCTGGCCACTCCCTGCTCCTTGAGAGCTGGGTTCCTCTCTCTCTCATACATGGTTACATTCCTGTCACTAAGCATAGCACTGGGTGTTTGCTGAACAAATGAATGAACTTCCAGAGCTTCAGTGTTTGCATCTTTAAATGGAAGTAATGACAACAGCTATCTCACTGGTTGTCGGGAGAGTGACAGGAGATAATGAGTGCAGTTCTTAGTCTGGCCCTGGCATTTAATAGGCACTCTAAGTGAGCTACTGTTTTTATTAATAAATAATGTGGCTGAGATCACACTGTGAGTGGCAAAGCTAGACCCCGAGCTGTGTTCTCTGACCCTAGAGCCTTTGCTCCTTCCATTGTGTCTGATGCCACCTCTCGAGCTACAGGATAGGGAAGCTGGAGAAACAGTGAGTGACATCAGGACCAGCCAGTCTGAGGCATGTTACGAAGCCATGACAGGAAAAACGGATTTTATAGGTTTGGGTCCCATCAGTGGGCCTTGAAAACACAGGCAGAAATGTTTGGCCTTGGCCTGCAGAGCAGTAAGGAGCCATTGCATGTTCCTGAGCAGGACTGCACTGTGAGGATAGTGTTTCCGAGGAGCGTTCTGGCTGATCAGTCACTATATACTAGATCATTAAATCAGGCAATCTAGTTAGTCTAAATTGTCATTCTCTAGACTGCCGGGAAACAGCCAGATAATTGTGAAGTACCTCGTTCTGGCTCTTCACCTCCAACATTTAAATCAGCCCACTACCAGCTGTCCCCTGCACTTTATGGGGAGCTTACATGTGTATATGGGTGGTAAATCCTTGAGGAGTAGGTACTTAGTTTGTATATTTAGCTCTGAACTGCAGTGTGATTCCAAACTCATTCAAAAGGACTGCCAATGTGTATTGTTTCTTCATGAGCTCTAAGTGGCTCATGATCTATGATGGTTATAATTTTACTGTATAGCTACTGGCGTACACACATGGAACAAAGAGCTAGCCGAATTTGGCACACTGGACTCCGCAGCCACATACACGTCTTTCCCACAATAACGTCTGCCTCACAGGGTTTCAGGGAAAACCCTCATATAATAGGCCAAGAGGCCATAAATGTTTGTTCATCTGTTTATATGGCAAGCTGGGATGCTGAATACCTGTGTGCAGAGTGAATGGGGTGGAAACGGCCTGGGATGGGGGTAGGCATCCTGTGGCCTTCGGAAAGGACCAGAGGAGAAGCTGAGAGAGGTGTATTCAGAAACTGAATGGCAGGATCTAGTGACTAGCGCTCATCGTGACTCAACAGTATCTCTACTGCTCTTGGGTTTTCTTGTTCTCTGTTCTGCCCCCGTTTCTCAGCATGAAGGCCACACACAAGAGCCCAGGGAAGGGGACTGAGAGTGAGCCTGTGGATCTCTACAATACATCCAGTTGTGTGTGTCTAATAATGGGGGGAAGGCAGTTGAGGAGGCTCCAACTGCACAGAGGGTGGGGAGTGAAGTCAGGCTGAAGCCGGAGGAGAAAGCCCCTCCCCAAATCTGGGCTCAGCAGGGCAGCCCCTCACCCCTGGCTCACAGATTGCAGAGGGCAGCCTCTGGTGCCCGGCAGCTGAGAATGGTGCTAGGGAAGGGGAGCAAGTCTGCAACAGGTTGGTGTGTAGCAGTGACCTTAATTCATCGTGTCTTTGTTCCTAGAACCACCTTCACCTCCAAATAAATCTCTGCTTTATTTCTTTTTAAATGGTTTTTCCATAAAAAATTCTTCTTTTATAGCTGTTTATGACTGAAGGGCACTCCAGCTGCAGACTTGGAGCCGAGTACTCTGATTAATTCTATCCCAGTTCCTGACCCTGCCCCACTCCCCAGGGCTGAGAAGGGAGGAAGGAGATGATTCAGACCCTGCAGGGAGAGGCCCAACTTTTGCATGTGATATGATCAAATGAGCCAGCATCTGCGAGGCCCTGGCCTTTTCCTCTTGTAATGTTTCCAGGGTTTCCAACGCCCGAGTGAGGCCACTGTACTAAAACATATGTCATGTAGAGCTCCTCCCAGCCCTTTGAGGGCACCATGATGTTTTATGTATCAAGGAGTCTCAAACTACAGAGTTCCAGAAAAATCTGAGGTAGGGACGCAGTGTGTTTATTTGTGTATGTGTGGCAGTGATTGATTTCACATTCCATGTCCAGCCGTGAACAAGTAGACAAAGTCCCCACTGTAAAGAGCTAACATTCTAGCTGAGGAAGTCAGTCATTAAATAAGTGTCAGGGGCACCTGGGGGCTCAATTAGCTAAGCATCTGCCTTCTGCTCAGGTCATGATCCCAGAGTCCTGAGATCAAGCCCTACATTGGGCTCTGCTTCTCCCTCTCCCTCTTCCTGCCACTCCCCCTGCTTGTGCTGCTCTCTCTCTCTCTCTCCCCCGTCAAATGAAGAAATAAATAAATAATCTTTTTTTAAAAAGGGGGGTCTCATCACAAGGGAAAAAATAGAAAAAAAGAAGTGTCAGATGGGAACGAAGGCTACAAAAAGAAAAAAGCAAATTAAGAGAATAAAAGAGCAATGGAAATGGGGGTGCTGTCTTCAACTGGGTGATCTAAAAGGGCCTCTGGCAACATGACCCTTGAGCAAAGACGTGGAGTGAAGTAAGAGTTTGCTGTGTGACTTCCTGGAGGAAGATTATTCCAGCCACGGTTCTTAAACATGAGCTTCCTCAGTTTGTTGGAGGAGCAGCAGTGAGGCCCATGTGGCTGGAATGTTGTTTGGAGGGGGGTCAAGTGAGAGAATGTCATAGTGTGAAGTCAGAACCACCACCAAGGACTAGATCATGAAGTCAGAACCACCACCAAGGACTAGATCATGGCTCTGGGCCATGGCAAAGCCTTTGGGTTTTACTGAGTGAAATGGGGCACCACTAGAGGGTAATGAGAAGAGCAGAGAGATAACCTGACTTATATTTTAAGGTCAGAGTGCTGACTCTTGTTCAAGAAAAAAACTTCTGTGGAGTGAGTGTAGAAGCATGGAAACCAGTTAGGAGGCTTCTGTAATATTCCAGGTGAGAGATGATGGTGACTTGAACCAGATTTTAAAGGCAGAGCCAGGAAGAAGTGATGAGATCTTTGAGAAGAGCTTTCAGAAAAGATATATTCACTGGGCATAGAAATCTAGGTTTAAGGGTTGTTTGGTTTCCTTCAACCTTTTTTAAAGATTGTTTCCTGGCTTACTTACATGGTCTCCAACAAGAAGTCTGTGATTTTTAATCTTTATTTATATCTAAGTAATGTGCCTTTTTTCCCTTTGGCTGATTTTAAGATTTTTCCTTCAACCCTGATTCTCAGGAATTTGATTTTGATGTGCTTTGACATGGTTTTCTTTGAGTTTATCCTACTTTAGTCTTACCGAACTTCTTGGGTCTGTGTGTTTATAAATTTTACTAACTTTGGAAATTTTCTGACCACTACTTTTTCAAATATTCTGTTACCCCCACCATCCCTTTGTGGACTCCAATTACACATATAGTAGACCACCCAATACTGTCTCACAGGTAACAAACTCTTACCTTTGTTGCTTCTTTTGTTTTTCAGACCTTTTTTCTCACTGTGCTTCATTTTAGATAGTTTCTGTTGCAATGTCTTCAAGTTTGATCTTTTATTTTTTCCTGCAGTGGCTAATCTACTCTTAATCCTATCCAATGTGAAGTTTCCATTTCAGATATTTTATTTTTTTACCTCTAGAAATTCTTAGTTCTTTATTTTTTCCCATTTCTCTCATTATGTTCATCTTTTTCTTAAATCCTTGAACATGTTTAACATATTTAAAATAGCTGTTTAAATATCTTTGTTAGTTCCCTAATCTTTAGCATTTTTGGATCATTTTCTACTGACTAATTTTTCTCATTTGTGCATTTCTGCTTCTTTGCATGTCTGATGATTATGCTGTACTCCTTTAAAAAGTGTTGGAGTCCTTTAATCCTAATGGACCTTAATGCTAATGGACTCTTAAATGCTGGACTCCTTTTAAAAAGTATTTAAAAAGGGTGCATGGGTGGCTCAGTTTGTTAAGCCTCCCACTCTGGAATTCTGCTCAGGTCATGATCTCAGGGTTGTAAGATTGAACTCTGCATCATTGGGCTCCATGCTTGAAGAGGGAGTCTCCTGGAGATTCTCTCTCTCTCTCTCTCTGCCCCTTCCCCTGCTCATGCATATTCTCTCTCATGCTCACTCAGGGTTGGACTTTGTTCTGGAAGGGTTGGACTTTGTTCTGGAAGACAGTCGAGTTACTGATAGATACATGTGATCTTTTTCAGGCTTGTTTTTAAACTTTTTAAAGACAAATCTAAAGGAGACTTTTCTTTGGGGCTAGTTCAGCTGCACTATTAAGGCATAACCTTTCTGGGGTCTCTACTGAATGCCTTGTGTATTCATTAAAACCTTTGTACCTTGGCTGGTGGGAACTCAGGTGATTCCTGGCTCTATAAAAGCTCTGGAAATGGTATGGCTTACACATCTCTGGCAGCCATCCTTTCATGGAAGTTGGTTCTTTTCTTGGTCTTAAGAAGTTTCATCCTATACTGCACAGGTTGTTTTTCAGCCAAAGACTCAAGGAAAGCCCTTTGCTCTTTTACTCAGTAGCTCCTTCCTTTCCCATACACTACCCTGCAAGTACTGCCTATGTGACAGCTGCCTGGTCCTCCTTGAACTCAAATCTCTGCCTCCTCAGTTCAGTGAGTGCTGGGCTCTATTTGGATCCCCATTTCTTCTACTGCTGTTTGAAAACTGCCTCCAACCAGAAAACCAGGGCAATCAAAGGTCTCGCCTTGTTTGTTTCCTTTCTCTCAGGGATCATAATCCTGCACTACCTGTTTTCCAGTTTTTGAAAATAACTGTTTCATAGATTTTATGTGGTTTCCCCATTGTTTATAATGGGAGGTAGGTCTGGACCCAGCTACTCCTTTGTGGCCTGAAGCAAAAGTCAGTGGTTAAATTCTGGATATGATTCAAAGGTAGAATGGAAGGATTTCCTAGTGGATCAGATATAAGGTGGGAAAGAAAGAAAATAAGCCAAAAGGACTCTAAGACTTCTGACCTCAGCAACTGGAAGGATGGATTGTCACTTACTGAGATAAGGAAGGCTGTAGTCAAATCAAGAAGGGGAGCTGCTGGGATGGAGAGTAGGATCGAGGCTCGGTTTTGAAGACATTAATTTTGAGATGACTGCTAGACTTCAGGCTGGATGTCAGTAGGCAATTGGATATGCAAGTCTAGAACTCAAGAGAGAGTTCAGCCCTGAGATATCAATTTTTTATAGACCAATGGCTCTCAACCCTGATTGCAGTGGTATTAAAAACACTCGGAAAACTTAGAGAAAAATGTCAGTGTTCAGACTCGACTTTAAGCCAATTCAATCAGGATCTCTGGGGACTGGACCTAGGAAATGATATTTCTTAAAGTTCTCCTGATGGTTCTAATGTGCAGGCAGGAGTGAGAACCACTCTTATAAGTGTCATTGGACCCCCTGCCAAAGACAAGCTAGCCGCATATTAAAATTACCTGGGGAGCTTTTTAAAGTCCTAATATCCAACCACCACCCTACCCCTACCATCCAACTGTATCATATTCTCTAGGGGTAGGACATAGGTATGAGTATCTTGTTAAAGTCCTTAGGTAACTCTAATGTGCAGCCAAGGGAGTGATCATGGGACTCAGAAATTATCTGAAGACTAAGCCGTAGCAGTCCAAAAGCTGAAGGAGTGGCTAAGCTTGGGAGGAGAACCGATAGAAGGAGGTCACAGGCTTTCTGCAAATGTCTGAATTGTGGCTGTCCATTCACATTTAAGAATTAGAAACAGAAAATCTGACTTGAGCCTGTAGGCTCAAGTTTCTCTCTAATGAGCAGCCAGCCATTATCTTTTGGTATGGCCTTCACCTAAGCCTGTCCAGGGTTCTTTGGGGGCACTTCATCTCCTCCTCCTCCTCAGCCACAACCACCTTCATCAGTCACCACTCCTTCACCTGCTGTCACCTTCCTGAAGTATGTTGAGATTCCTCATCCACTGGAAACCTCCCTCCGCATTTTCACTTTTGTTCCTGCTTTATGCCTTTCTATCCCTTTACTGTCATGTTAACAGGGTCTTAGAGGGAGAGGGAATCAATCCAGGGAGTCAAACCAGATGCCTTTCAAACCTTTTTAAAAGGCGAGGATCACTTTAAATATTTTTACATAATAAATATTTTTATTTATTTAGAGTATTTTTATGGAAACTGAATGATAGAAATATTTTTTTGGAACCAATATGATAGAAGTTACATATAATTTCTGTACCCATTAATTAATAGGGAAAATACATATTGATGCATGAAGTCCTCTGAATTCAATACCATTTCTAAATGCATTCATGGTTTCACTTCACATTTATTTGGAAACGAATAGCACAGGCATGTAGGAGAAAGTTATTATAGCTGAGAACAAACAGATTCAGATGCCTTTGCAATAAATGCAGAGTTGTGAGAATCTCAGCCTAATAATTGAGACCCATGGCTCTATGATCTGGAAGTCCTTGGAAGTTTCTGACTGGAGGGGCTGTTCCTCTTTTCCTTGGGAATCTATGATGTGGGTTCCATTTACAGCTTTTCCCTGTCCATAGCTGTCTCTCTCTGGGAGTTTAATGTGGGTGGGTTCCTCCCCAAGAGAACATGGAGACAATGCCTGCTGGCCTCCTGAGCCAACTATTTACCCAAAGAAAACAAAGGAAGCTTAGTGAAATTCAGTCTGGGAGTTTCATTCTACCACCTTTCTCTTCCCCATTCTTCCTCATCTCCTATCTTTAGAAATTCTGTTCTTTGTTCTCTAACAGCACAAATAGTCAACATTTCCAAGCTCTATGCTAAGCGCTTTACACATGTTATTTTATTTAATCCTCATCATCGTCCTGCGGAAACAGGTGCAATTCATATCTTCACTTTATAGGTGAGAAAACTGAAGCAAAGAGAAGTTAAGGGGACTTCTCAGATCAAAGAGCTAACGAGTCACAAAAAGGAGACTCTGACCCGGGGGTCCCTGCCTCCTCAGCCAGCCCACCGCCCACCCCACCCTGCCACAAAGCTGGTACTGCCAGAATGATGGGGAGATTTAGAGACAGAAAAAGGACTTGGTAAATGACTGAATTGAGGAAAGATGTGGAGCTGGATCCAGACCTCCCAAAAGGTCCATTCTCTGGCAGCAGCCTGTCTTGTATCCTCCAAGCTTCCAGAAACTGGCTCTAGCCTCTCCATGCTTCTCCTTGCTCCGCCCTCAGCTCTAGTCAAATGACCTGGTACTGGGCCCCTCCGTTCTTTATTATGACTTCACCTCTGCCCAGAAAAGCCTTCTCCCACCCTCTCCTCTTCATTTCTCCAAAACCCACACAGCATTCAAGGGCCTCTTCCTCAGCAGAGCCCACCCTGATAATTCAGGCTCCACTAACCCTCCTTCTTGGTTTCACTCCTGCCAAGGACTATCTGACCACACACCTGTGACTTCCCTTCCCAGTCAGACCCTGCCTTTAAAAAATAATGACATAGTCTTTAATCCTCTCAAATACCATATGTTCATTATTGAGCATTTGATAAAGAAGCACAAAGAAGTGAAAGATACAATGTTCCAATTTCCAATGCCACTAAAATAGAACTACAACAGAGATTTGTCTTGGAGTGGTTTTTTCCTAGAGAAAAATTTCAGGTCTTTCATTATTGATATATAACATAGAAGTAAACTTTTTAAAAGCATTCCTGTTGTTGGATGCATAGTACTCTGGAGAGGACATGCTTGTCAGAAGCTTGTCAGAAGCATGAATGCCTCCCCCACAGGACCTAGGCGAGGGAACCCCCCCCCACACACCCCACCCTAGGAGGGCCCTGGTGTAAGTCCATGTGAGTGAGTAATCGAGTTGTCTGTGGGGTGGAAAGAGGGTGGGTTACGTTTGGTGCATGGTACGTGTTAGCTACAGGGGGCCACTTAGGAGGCTGGAAAATTACCGAGTGCTCATGCTGAGCCCATATCTGCCAACAAAGGGCATTTAAAACAAATCCCATGAAATTATAGCTTTTGCAATTTATGAGTTACTCAGACAGGAAAGTGCACAGGACTGATGCATTTTAGCGAGAGCCCTGGGAACAATAAAGCTAGCCATCTCTGGGGCCTGGGAAAGTGCCGCGTGAAAGAGAAAGGCTTTCCCAGATGTTGTCCACAGTCTGCCATCCGCAGTCCCTGTCACTAGGAGCTGGTGAGATGCAGGCCCTGGGCACAGAGGCCGGGGCTTCCCTGGGCTAAGGGGCCTTGCCCAAGAACAGGCTGAAACTATAGGAAGAGATGAGGTGATGATATTCCCTTTGGCCTAGCTTTATCCCTGTGATACCCTGTGTGTGTTGGGTGGGAGGCATGCAGGCATGTCTGTGCATCTGTCTTCTGATGGAGGTCTGTCTTTACTCTCCTCTGAGACGCAGGGTTGGTCCAAAAGAATGAGAGATGAAACCGGTGGCCATGTTTCTAGAATGTTACTTGGCCTTTCACTGCCATGAGAGCTGAAGCCAGGCAGGCCCTGAAGACTTGGTGCCACATCTGGGAACCCCGGCTTCTAGAAGCCGTGATGCTTGAAAGATCCCCTGACCTCCTCTCATTAGGGACAGAGAGAGCTAGGAGAACTCTTTGTGGGTGGATGACGCCTCACTGTGGGGCAAGACAGGGGAAACTGTAAAGATGGTACACGTTCTTCTACAGACCTCCGGAATCCCAGCAGACAGGAGGAGGGAATGACCCATCCCTAAGCCCTAGCTCACTGGCCTGGCTCCCAGAGGGTTAATCCATGGCCAGTGTCCAGGGTCATGTGGCCATGGTGATCCCCACACTGCCCTTTCTCCCAGAGAGCCATGAGAGCACATGCCTGGGGGGACAGCCCCATTGGCTTCTGGGGCATCTGTCCAGCCAGGGGCAGGAGCACCTAGTGGGACAGCGGCACCTAGTGAGACAGCCAAGCTTCTGACGAGTGTCTGCTCTGAAACTCTGGGACGGTGTTATCAGAGACCTGGAACCTGTGGGATCACGGACCTGAATTCTGACACCACGTCCACCACTTTCTTGTCTCAGACCATGCCTGTCAGACTGCGCATCTAAAAACAGGGTACTCGCACCCACCTGGGATGGCTGGGAGGAGAGGCAAATAAATTGTGAAAATGACCTTCACAACCGCACCCCCCCCCCGAAACCTAGTGAGGAATGTGACACAGAGTAGGGATCTGAGCTCAAAGATGTAGTTGTCATCAGTGCCTGTGGTGGTGGCTGTGGTTGTGGCAGGGTCTGTGAGGCAGTGCTCCGAGGGCTCCCTCTTCACAGTTACAGTGACACACCTGCTCAAGTAAATGCCTGTTCTCACCTCAAACAGCCCATTAGGAGAACATGGGTGCGTGTCAGTGTGCAGACTGACCCATGGATTTACCCACTGGGAGTGCAGAGTGTCTGCTGCAGTGGGCGCTGAAAACCTGTAGGCCTAGCTGTGTCTTGGCTCACCTGTTTCCATGCACACGCTGGTTCCCTGCACACTCAAATTCTTTGCAGGCAGCAGAAGCCTGGGTCCCCTCACCTGGCTTGGGTTCTCGCATCTCACTCCTTCCCCAGGCGTGGACCTCCTGGGTCACAAAGCAGCAGTGATTTCTCTGATAAAATAACAATCTGGGCATCGGAGCCAGAGTCCTGCTGAATCCTTTCTGGGA
The DNA here is from genome assembly GCF_011764305.1 of Mustela putorius furo. Lineage (NCBI taxonomy): Eukaryota > Metazoa > Chordata > Mammalia > Carnivora > Mustelidae > Mustela > Mustela putorius. The sequence continues at coordinate 17,934,115 of NW_025421321.1, read as the reverse complement.
ATCGGCTCCAGGAAGGCCAGGCCAGCTGTAAGAGCCCTGAACATTCTCAGAGTTGCTGGGCCCCACTCCCAGGAGACCCCACTCAGAGCCCCCAAGAAGGGAAGCAAGAAGGAAGGACAGGAGGCAAAACCACTTTGCAGTTTACAAAGGTAGAAGTCTAGACTAATTATTTTTTAAACCCAAACCCCTCCTTATTCTGTTTATTGAGCACCTACTGAACACCCAGTGTCACAATGAATTGGAATGAGTCTAGCAGGAGTCCTTGGGCTGTATGTGTTGTGGAGAGTGTGAGAGCAGCAGTCAGCTTCCGTGCAATCCACCTGTGCTCCAGGAAGACCAGACTCCGGCCCCTGAGCCCCAGACCGGTATGGGGGTGAGGAAAGCTGGCATCACAGAGAGCCTGCAGAGAGAGAGGTGGCACGTGAGAACCTCGGGGCCTGCAAGTGTGGGCCCTGTTGGAGGAAGCCAGCAGGCCTGACGGAGGCAGCTGATTCCTTGGCTGCCCTCCTCTAGCTTGGGAGGTTATTGCTCTGGGTATAAACAGTCCCCTGCAGTCAGCAGGATAAATATAAACACAGCCTCCTGATCCAAGCTCCCTGCCACCACCACTGCTGTAAGCACCAGGATGAGCGAGGGTGCAGCGACGCAGGGCTCCTGCAGCAGGCCTGGGCTCGCAGGACAAAGCACCATAGGCCGTGCGGGCTTATGTTCTTATGGTTTGGGAGGTGGCCAAGTCCAAGATCAAGGTGTCCATGGGATGGTTTCTTTTGAGGCTTCTTTCCTTGACCCTGAGTATCTTCTCTGTGCATCTTCATGTGGTCCTGCCTTGGTGTGTGTCTGGGCCCTAATCTCTTCTTAGAAGGACCCGTCTGATTTAGGACCTACTTGTATGGCCTCCTATTCCTTAATTGCCTCTTTAAGGGCCCTATGAGCAAATACAGTCATGTTCTGAGGAACTGGAGGGTTAGGACTTAAACCTAAGAATTGGGAGGAGCAAGAGGTCATCGAGGTCATCCCCCTGCCTTCAGAATGAAACCTGCCAGAGACCTTCCTTGATGAAGGAGAGTTGGTCTGCATTTTCAAGACCACCTTAGAGAAAGAGATTGCATGTATTTGGTGGGATCACTGTGACTTGAAGATTTCTGGAAATTGCTGCAGCTTGTTATTATATGACTAAAACCCAGCTTCTTTTGCCTTTTTTTTTTTAATAGGATTTTACTTATTTGACAGAGAGAGAGAGGGAGGAAGGGAGCACAAGTAGGGGAGCAGCAGGCAGAGGGAGAGGGAGAAGCAGTTTCCTGCTGAGCAGGGAGCCAGATGCAGGGCTTGATCCCAGGACAAAGGCAGCTGCTTAAATGACTGAGCCCCCAAGGCACCCCTAAAAGCCAGCTTCTTTCCACAGAGCATGAAATAACTTTGTGGTAAAACTAGAAATAAGCTGAACTGTGAGCTCTAAGAGGGCAGGGCTGTGTCCTAGCATGGTGCTTGCCCAGAGCAGGTGCTCAGCAGGTCTTGTGGACAGAAGGAAGAGGACGAGGGAAGGTGGGAGGGAGGGGTGAAAGGAGCTAAAAAAGAATTTAAAGATGAGAGTTGTCCCAGATGCTGGGGCACAGTCCTATGGCAACTGGTCACTACCTTGGCTCCAAGCCTCCCCTAGGCGCTCAGAACTCAGGGAGGGGAAACACACACATAGGTGCTCCTGGGAAGGCAACAGCTCAGATCCTACACCCAAAGAGAAAAAAAAATCTCATGAATTTTCTTCTTTTTAAGATTTATTTTTATTTGAGAGATTGTGGGAAGGCCAGAAAGAGAGGGAGAATCCTCAAGCAGACTCCCCGCTGAACATGCAGCCCAACTGGGGGCTCAATCCCAGGACCCCAAGATCATGACCTCAGCCAAAATCAAGAGTTGGATGCCCAACTGACTAAGCCACCCAGGAACCCCTCATGAATCTTTAATCAGGGACATGAGCAATATTTTTCCTTCAATTTTGCAAAAGACACAGACCTGGTCTTCCTAAAGGCAGGAGGCCAAATATTAAATAATTTCTGAAAGCATTTCCATGGGGAGCAAGGACAGGATGGTCCACGGTTGCTGTTTTCTGATGACCTGACATAGAGCAGAGATGGCATTTGGAGACCCCACAAGAGGGGCCTTGTTGCTTTGAGCTTCCAGGCTCTTGTTCCAGCCTCTACTGGGGTGAGCCTGGGTCTCCTCCCACTTCCCAAGACAGACACAAAGCCCCTTAGCACAGTGAAAACAGCTCCTGGCTGACACATGTAGGCATATCTCATTACAGAAGCGAGAGACCAGGTGAGTGCATGTGAGAGTGAGGGAGTGATGTGGTCTGAAATGCTTGTGTCTGCCTAACATTCTCCTGTTGAGACCTAGCCCCTAAGATAACGGTATTAGGTAGCTGGGGCCTCTGCGATGTGATTAGGTTATGAGGGCGGAACCCTCATGACAGGATTACGGACTTTATAAAAAAGATTCTTCACTCCTTCCCTCACGTGAACACAGAGAAAAGGTACCTTGAGCTGGAAGGAGGGCTCTCACCAGATATGGAATCTGCTGGGACCTTAATCTTAGACGTCCCAGTCTCCAGCTCTGGGAGGAGTCAATCTCTGTTGCCTACAAGCCACCCAGTTTATAGGATTGTGTTACAGCAGCTCCAACAGACTGAGACAGGGAGTGAATGGCTGAAAGCAAGATCTGACACCTGAAATTTTAGAAGCCTTGTTTGTATTTCCTCCAAGACAGAGGTCTGCCCAGCGTGTCCCTCTTGGCCCTTGTAGGGCATGTAAACTCAATATTGAACACACTGATGTCTTCTCCACTGAGTACAAGAGTGAACCTAGAGGTCCTGCTGTCTCCATGGGACAGATAAGACACAGGCATGCCAGGTAGCCCTGAGTGAGTGTGGAGCTGGAGACAACCTGAATCTCGGATTCCAGGGCCTGGGACTTTAACCTCGGTCTTCTGATACTTGAGCAAGTTGCTCAGCCTCCCCACCCAGTCTGTTCGGGCTGCTATAACAAAGATACCAGAGACTGAGTGGCTGAAACAGTATTTATTTCTCACAGCTCTGGAGGCTGGGAAGTCCAAGATCAAGGTGCCGGCAGATTCAGTGTCTGGTGAGTGCCCAGTTCGTGGTTCATAGGTGACACTGTTCTGTGTCCTCACATAATGGCAGGGATGAGGGAGCTCTCTGGGGTCTCTTTACAAGGGCACTGATCCCATTCATGAGGGAGAAGCCATCTCAAAGGCCCCACCTCGTTATGCCATCACCTCAGGGGCTAGGACACAAACATTAAGAAGGCAACGCTCCCTGAGGTAAAGTAAGTGAAGCACCTGTCTTGGCCCTGAGCCTTGCCCGGTGGGGGTGGCCCCCTTAAGCTGCTTCAGGGGCAGGCTCCTCCCCTGTGTCCATTTCCTCCCCTTTCAGGACCTCGGCCCCTGCCCCTGCAGACTGGCATCCGTGAGGCCTTAACCCCCTCCTTTCAGGCCTAGAGCCAGCTCCTCCCAATTGCCAAATCCCAGGGGACCTGTCAGGTTTCTGTCTGATTAGATTCTTCTAGAAGTCTCTGACCCCTTGCTCCATCATCCGTGCTTCTCAAACCCTTTGTCTGTTCTAGCTTCAGTGACTTTGTTCTCTCCTGCTTTTGCGTCTTCCCTTTGGCTCCCCTTTCCTAGTCCCCATCTGGCTACTGCCTTGCTCCGGGCCACCCCCACCTGTTCCGGTGCTGCAGCCTCTGAACTGGACTCCTAGAGCCTGACCCTTCTGGCTGTCCTCAATATAGCAGACAGAGAGACTGGCTTTATTGTTATTATTATTACTACTATTATTATTACTCTCATGTAAAAATTTTAATAGCTAGGCCTGCTTAACTCAGTGGGTTAAGTGTCTGCCTTCGGCTCAGGTCATGATCCCAGGATCCTGGGACGGGCCTGCATCGGGTCCAGTGGGGAGTCTGCTTTTCCTTCTCCCTCTCCTTTCCCCCTCTCCCCTCCCTGCTCATGCTCTCTCTCAAAATACATAAATAAAAATCTTTTAAAAAATGTTAATAGCTAAACGTTGATTGAGAGCATATGAACACTATGTACAAAATACAAGCGGATATGGCCTCCAGTATTTCTCTATGCTAGGCTTAAGAGATGGGGGTGAGAGGTAGGAGGAGGTAGACTCTGGCTCACTTGAGGAAGTCAAGACGTCAGGTAAGTTTTATCATTTCCCATCGAATCAGTTCCCTCGTCTGCAAAATGGGGATTATGATGCCATTCTCCTTCCTGGGTAACAGTGGTGAATATATGTAATAAAACATAAAAATTTGTAGGGTGCCTGGGTGGCTCAGTCAGTTAAGTGTCTGACTTGATTTGGGCTCAGGTCATGATCTCAAGGTCATGAGATCAAGCCCGGAGTGGGGCCCTATGCTCAGTGCAGCATCTGGGATTCTCTCTCTCCCTCTCCTCCTCCCACCCCTCATGCTTGTGCGTGCTCTCTCTCTCTCTCTCACTATTAAGGAAATAAAGTAAAACATAAAAATTGTCTCTGTATACTGAGCAACTGATGGTTGTTCTTATAATCTTAATTCCTTTCTAAAATGGCATGTGATTCTAATAGAGAAAAAAGGTAGTTACCAGTTATAGTCAGCATTTCTGCTGTCCCTTGAAATCTATTTGAATAGTTATTATATTTCTTCCTCTTTTTTGAAGACCACTAGCTTATCTGTTTTCCCCTCATGCTAAAAATCAAATGAGAGTGCTAGCTTTTCTCATGTTCTAAGGCATCTGTGTGAGTTAAACTTTGCTCTGAGAGGGTCTATGAAAGATTCGCTGACTAATCCTTCTGTCCAGTCTTTTCTTCCCTTTTCCTGCTCTCATAGTCCACCTCCAGCTCTCCAGCCTCCGGCCCTTGGCTCTAGTTGTTGACTAGCCTGGAACGCTCTTACTCCTGATGTCACTTCCTTCCAGTGCCTCATCAAATGTTCCTTCCTTAGTGAGGCCTGCCCTGACTCACCCCACTTCATGCTGCAAGGTGCCCCCTCCCAGCCCATGGCACCCCTACCCCCTTCGCGAGCTCTAGTCTTTTCTTTTCTCCAAGGCACCATCCACTTCCTAACACAATTTACTTGCATATTGTTTGTAGTTTACAATCCATCTCGGAGCTGAAATATAAGCCCGTTTGAATTACTGATGAATCCCAAGGGCCCAGCCTAACACCTGGCACACAGCAGGCCCTCAGTAAGTATTTGCTGAGTGCACAAAAGCCTCCTTCACAGGCTCCTATTCTACTCTCAGGGTTCCCCAGAGGCCCTCATTCTCATACTATATACAGTCCCCAAGAAGTCTAACCCATATGACCCTTGAATCCATCTCCCAGCCTCCACCTGCTTGGCTAAGCCATGTTTACTACTCAGCCAGCGGCACCTCCTCAGCAAGCCCCCTAGGGCTCTTCTCTTATTTGCCGGCTTCTTGTGGTTTCTCCGGTGCTGTCATTTCCATAGGGTATCAGGGCCATTATCTCATTCAACGAGGTCCTTATCTCATTCATTTTTATTTATACATTTTATTTATTATTTAGTAATCTCTGTGCCCAACAGGAGGCTCGAACTCATGAACCCAAGACGAAGAGTCACACGCTACTGACTGAGCCAGCCAGGTCCCCCTATTTATAAATTTTTTTAAAAAAGTATTGTTTAGGGAAAAGTTACTATTTCTAAAATAGTAACTATCCTGTTTGTACCAGAGGAAATGTGAAGTATTTATCAAAGCATATAGAAGAAAAGTAAAATAAAAATTACCCATAATTCTACAACATAGAATTAAATACATGCACATGCACTCACACATGCACATATATATATATATATATATATATATATATATATACATATTCTAAAAACTGAAAAACTTAGAAGGAATTTCTTAAAAAAAAAAAAATGAATGACATCCAATAAAATGCTGTTGGAGAATGCTGAGTGCAGAACCATTTTGAGAAAGATGGAAGCAGCTCCTGCAAGCCGGGAGTGCTCACATCTAGACTGAGTGTTCAGGCATGGAACATAAGCAGTTCCAAAGGACACCGAGAACAGACGAGGCCCCTTGATGACCACAGAGGAATAAGATAAGAAGACCACTCACCCATAGTCATGTCTGAACACAGACCGTAAGAACATCATCTAAGACACCCACATGACCAGACACCCCCCTCTGGTTACCATGACCGACTGCTGCTGCTTTACCAACCATGGCTATGGCCTTGCTCCATTATTCCCACCCTCTAGGTAACACTTATCAAAACGTCCACTCCTAGAATTCTCCCTGCTTCCTGGCAGCATCCAATCCAGAGCAAAGCCTTGCTTCCTGGTGCCTCCCCCAAACCCACCTAACTCAAACCCAAAACCTAAAGAAGTCCTTTCTGATACCTGCTGGCAGAGACACCCCATAGCTCCCTATGGTGTACCTCTCCCTTGTCTCAATGAGCCAGGAAACTCCATTTCGTGTGTCCACAGGGGTGTTCCTGGTAGTCTTTGGCTGCTGGGCCCAGACGATAGATACTGTCCATCACAGTGTTCCCTCCACTGACCCATGGCAGGCACAAAGCAGACCTCAAAAACATGTGAGATGAAGTCACTTAAACTAAGGTACAAACCATGTGTTCTGGGATGGGTCCTGCTGGGTGACCACTAGACAACGTGCCAGTTCCGTTGGGAATTCAGCAGCTCTTGCCTGAGCACCTATGTTGTACAGGGAGAGGGGAAATATAAGACACGGGCTTGGTCTTCCTCCTCGACAAGGCAACACAGAGAAGCACAAAGGGGTAAAGAACACTCTGGGACATGGTCAACAGTACAGGGCCACCGCAGAGCTAATGTACCGCCAGGTGATGAATGGACTTCGAGAGGTATAAAGAAAGGAAAGAAGTCACCACAGGCCTTGCAAGGTGGGGAACAGCAGGTGCAAAGACATGGTGGTGGGGGAGTGTCTGTGGAGCATCTGCTCCATGCTAGGCTCTGGGCAGGCTGCAGTTCTGCCCATCTTGCTTGCCTCCTGTCCCAGTGCCTGACACAGAGCAGGCTTTCCATGAATTCCTGGTGAATGAACGTGTGTGTCTGCATAAGGCACGGAGGGGACCCAAGTGCCTGACGAATGTTTAATGAGGGAAGCTGATGCTAGAAAAGTGGGCCTTGAGTGCCAGTGTGAGAAATTCTGGGTCCTCCTGTTGGGAGCTTGGTGAGGTTGGAGCAGGACAGTCCCCCCCAGGGCAGTCTGCAGAAGGAGGGCTCCAAGGCATCAGCTTTCTCTGTGAATGGGGTTAGGGAGGCTAAAGACAAGCAGATGAGGAATGTGGGATGTGGGGTTGGGCAAACCTGAGCTGGAATTCCATGGTCTGCCTTTGTCTGGGACTCTGAACAAGGCCCTTAACGCCACCAAGCCCCAGCTTCCACCTCCAGTCACTCAGGATCTGATGCACACTCCTGCCACAGACCAAGGGCAGGCATTCTGGCCACAGTTTCCCATCATGCTGTGGTGTTCTGGGGCATGATCACAGGGTATTCTCTGAGCCAAAGGCTGAGTGGCGCCTCAAAAGGGCAAATGGAGAGCACGTGGGTGTCGGGTTTGGGACCTGTGCGCTGGTGTTCTTTTGTTCGTTACTTGACATCTCTGGGCCATGGTTTTCTCACCTGAATAAGGACCAGAAGCACCAGCTCCAGAAGCTGCTCTGGGGGCACCTCTGGGAAGACACCAGCAGAATGCTGGGCACTGGGAAGGGCTCCATACCCAGTCCATCCCTCCCTCACCTGCTGGCAGCCGGCAGCCGGCAGCCTTCCCTGCAGGTGGCTGAGAGCAGAACAAGCAGTAGGAGCAGCCATGCCCCATGGGGAAGAGGAGGCCCTCCTGACTCTTTAGCCTCAGTCCAGAGGCCACAGGTACAATCCCTCCTGACACAGACAGGCCCTAACGGAGACCTCTGAGCTGAGACGCTGTGGCAGCCCCCCCTAGCCTGTCTGCTGGTCCACAGGGCAGGGGTCATGTTGGTGAGCACCAGGGCAGATGTGGGGTTCTGCGGGGACCCTCGAGAGCATTTCTCCCACTGCAGCTCTCAACAGTGAGGTTGTCCACATCACACCCTCTCCTCTGTCTTCATCACTCCTCTGGAGCAGCCCACAGGCCTCCTGTGAGGGGAGGCAGGGGGATGAGCCAAGTGCTGCGACAACTCCTCATACAGACCAGGGCCTTGAAGATGGGCCCCAGTGCACAGGGTGCCTGACCCTGAAGGCTGAGAACCCAGCTTCCCAGCACCCGACTTCCCTCCCTACGTCTCCTCTCAGTAGGGAACAGAGGCCTTCCTTCAAAGATGGCTTGCAGCTCCGCAGGCACAGATGAAGGTCGGGATACATGAAAGCAGGACTGACTGAGAGAAGGTGAACTATCCATGGGAGAGCAGACTCTGCTGTTCAGGAACCAACATGGGCTCGAAAACAACGGCTCCCCTAGATACAGGACTAGAGGTGATTGGAGACTCAGTTGACACTGTAGTGACACCCAAGCAGGCGAGCTCTCAAGCTCCTCCCTGAATGAGCAGCCTCACCCCAGGCCTGCACAGGGCCCCGGGGGTCCAAGAGCAAGGAGCGAGGCCAGGGCAGGCTTTCCTCCTGTTACTAGGCTGACTCCAGGCTCCTGCCAGCCAGGCCTGGGTCCCACTAGGGACCAGTCCTGCCTCCCCTCGCCTTGGAGTCTTCTCCCCCAGTCCTGGACTGAGGCTAGGGCTCTGCTCTTTGGGAAGGGTGGGGGGCAGGAGGGCCAGTGATCTCATCCCTGAGAAGAATTAGTCATCAGAGAGACAGGGACAGATCTGGGGGGCAGGACGGAGGATGGGCTCCATGTAAATGACTCATCTCCCCGCCAGCTCCGTGGGGCCCGGGTTTGACAGCTGCTCCCCGGGAGAGGTTGTTAAGCAGGAGCTACCCGGAGGCAGGAGTAGTTAACTGGCTTTTTTTTTTTTTTTTTTTTTTTAAATTTATTTATTTGACAGACAGATTACAAGTAGGCAGAGGAGATAGGCAGAGAGAGAGGAGGAAGCAGGCTCCCCGTCGAGCAGCCAGAGAGCCTGATGTGGGGCTCGATCCCAGAACCCTGAGACCATGACCTGAGCTGAATGCAGAGGCTTTAACCCACTGAGCCACCCAGGCGCCCCGTTAACTGGCTTTTAATAACTCATTTTGCTGAATGATTTCTGGTAAGGAGAGAAAACCCTAATCCCACAGAAGCTGCACAGAGTATGAGGTTCAAGTCAGCCCAGCTGGTCAGAAAAGCTGTGCCAAGGTTCACGACTAGTTCTTGAAGTCACTTCCCCATTGCTCACAGTTTACCAAAAACTTTTCTAGTGTGAAACATCACCAGCCTGCAGCTTGGGGGTGGGGTGGGGAGGGGTTCAGTCCTCTTTTCCTAATCCTCTGCCCTCTCAGCTACCCCCACCTGGTCTCTTCAAACAAAGGTCATCCGAAAACCTTTCCCAGAACAAGCCAAAAGCAAATGGGAGAAGGAGGGGCCCACATTTCCCAGATGCTTTGCAAGTGGTGCCATTTTGTCCTGAGTCATCCAGCATCCTGTGTGTGCCCCGCCCCACGCTCAGCCATGGAGAGGAGGGTACCAAGGCCTACTGGCCTTGGGAAGCTGTCCATGGAGTTTGCAATCTAGACAAATCCACAAGCGCCAACCAATACAACAGCCCATGACACCAACAGTCCTGTTTTCCAGCATCCCACCCCAGTACCACGGTGGATTTGGGGATGGAAGAAGGCCGTGCCTGCCTCTAGCTGGGCCTCCCACCCCGCCCAGGGACCAGAGCCCTGAAACAAGACCAGAATGGGTGGGACCACTTACCTGGAACTGCCAATGAACTGAGGCCCGGAGAGGTGAAAGTCAGTGGGAGTGTGGGATCTGGGATGGGTAGATGGGGAGCTTCCCGGCTGCATAAACTTTAAGTCTCTGCTTGGCCCTTGGCTTGCAGGTTTCACCTGATGCCCTTGAGCCATGATGGAAGGGCTGTGCCTCTCCCGTGCCAATTAAGCTTGCTGCTTGGTGAGCACTCAGCATGTCCCAGGCACTGTGGGAAGCTGGGGGAACCACCTCCTCACTGACTCCCCACAATAACCTTCTTCTGAGGTAGGCAGTCGGCAGGCCATTTTTCCGGGGAGAACTAACATGTCTATGTTGCCCCATTAGCAAGTGCGGCAAGAGCCTGACACCACAGACCCTGCTCCCAGCGCTCCAAGAAGGGTGACCTGGCCCTTCCCGAGCCAATAGGAACAGTAATGGAGACTCGCCAGTTTTGTCTAATGCAGCTTGAGGTTTCCAGAGCATGGATGTTTATAGAAGGCAGGGCATTTTGCTGAATGTCAGGCTCAGGTGCTGGAGAAGCTTCTAGAGGCCTCACTCCCACAATGCTCCCATGATGTTCCGCCTGAGAACAAGGTGGAGGGGAAGTTCTCCCACATCGTCCTCTTCCTTCTTCCACAGTCACGCACACTCTGTTGGCAAGGGCTACTGGACACTTTCTGGGGGCCAGACTGAACCCCCAGCACAGCCAGCCGTGGGCCTGGCACTCTTCTGAAGCGCACGCCTTTTTCAAGGCTGGGCCTCTACTTCCTGCCTCTCGAAACCGCACCCACCCTTCTGGGCAAACACGCCTTCCCCCGACAGTATTTCCCAGACGCTCCAGCCGCTCCAGCCGGAGGACCTTAGCCAGGGTTCTGACCTCCGCCCGGGCGAGCGCGCCTGCGCACTGGGGACAGTTATAAGTCTCCCTGGCGATGGCGATTCTCCAGCGCACCCGGTGAAGACCTGCTGCTCCAGCCAAAAGCAACCTACCTCTCTTTCTTCCCAATTCCCCAGCACTTGACTCTCCCTTGCCGCACTGCAAGCTCCTTCTTCTCCTTCCAAATCCTGGCTCTGCCACTTATGTGATCTGGGCAAGTTATTTAACTTCAGTGTCTTTATCTATTAAATGTGACTACATCTGCTAATCTAACAAATGGGGATGATAATAACCTCCCACTGTGGTTCATCCCATCTGAGATTATAATCACACCATTGATTATAAATGCACCGATATTGTATATGCCATTAAGAATTTTAAATGTTGCCAAATAAACTATGTCAGGTCATCGAATGTGAGAAGCAGCCTGGTTTCAGGCATGTTAAAATTCAAGGGAAAACAGCTGTGACTTGGAATGAATGAAACCCAGTGCCTCACGGAGTCGTCGTGAGTTTCAAATGTATGGAGATATGTGAAGTCTTGGCCCAGGGCCCGGAAGTAGTGAGGGCTCAGTACATGTCAGCTATAAATAGCCCCCGCCACATTTTTATTCCTCATGGAATGCTTTAGTGACTTTTCCCAGCCATTCTTTCAGCCCCCAGCTCTCCCAAAATGTTCGGGGCTTACCCAGGATGCTGGGGTTCTTCCCGCGACCCCCTCCCCTGACCCCAGGGTAGTGATTACAGCAGGATGGACAGGCCCTGAGGTTCCAAGGGCCTGGGCTTGTGTCCCAGTCTCTCTGGCCTGATGGCCTGACGCCTTCTCACATACCCTGCCTTCCTCCACAGAGGAGCCGCCCTCCTTCTCCCCAGAGTCAGGGTCTTGGCTCTAGCCACAGATCAGCCTCATGGAAATCGGGCCCTCCACCCTATAGCCCACCCGGAATCTCCCACTGCTCCCTGCTTGAGGAGGCAGGGGCAGGGAAAGGCCTGGCTGCTTAGCCTGACTTTGAGCATTACCCAGTCTCCAGTGAGCTTCAGGTTCCTTGATTATTAAAATGAGGCTGTTAATCTTTCCTCTAGCCAGTCAGAAAGGATCATATGAGATGAGGATGTTGGGAAAAACTTCCCAGAAAACTGCGCCAAGCAGGCAAGTGCAACCATGGGTAGAGTGACCAGACTGAGCAAATAAAAATACAGGACACCCATTTATATATGAATTTCAGATAAGCAGTGAAACTTTTCTTTAAGATTTTATTTTTAAGTAATTGCTACACCATACATGGGGCTCGAACTCACAACCCTGAGATTTGCTCTACCGACTGAGCCAGCTAGGCACTCCAATATGTAACCCTTCTTTTTCTTCTTGAATATATAACTTTTAATTTTATTATTATTGTTTTTTTTTTTAGTCATCTCTGTGCCCAACATGAGGCTCAAACTCACAACCCCAAGATCAAGAGTCACATGCTTCTCTGAGCCAATCAAGTACCCAAAAATGGATCACTTTTTAGTGCCAGTGTGCCCCACACAGTGTTTGGGACATACTTATACTAAAAAGTGATTTGATATTTAATTGGGAGTTTTATTTTATCTGGAAACCCTAATGAGGCCTTACCCATCCCTGCCTGTTGATCCCACTCCTGTGCTTTCCCAGTAACGCTCACCATTGAGAAGTTCTTAAAATTTTTACTTTCAGTCATTTGGTCAACAAATAACTATGATTGCTGACTTTACATAAGATTTCCTGGTTCACTGTAGAGCAGAGAAAGATTAATAAATCTTTATTAAGGGTTTCCTAATGTGCTAGGCATTAAGTATTTTGCATATATTAACTCAATACAAAAAATTATTGAAGTAGCTAAGTTATCTGCATTTTACAGCTAAGGGCATCCAGGCACAGAGAGGTTAATTAATTTGCTTAAAGACACACAGCCAGGGAGTGGTAGAACTAGGATTAAAACCTGAGAAACAGAGTTCCAAATAGCCAGTATGATGTGGCCCCAAGTGCAAGGGATTCCAGTCTCATTGTGGAGACAGGCCCCTGAAGGTAATTAATGATGTAGTCATCTGTGCTTGCTACTTAAAATAAAAATCACTGACTGGCTGGAGTAGTATCACCTGAAGCCAGATTACAAATGCAGAATTGGGAGCCCTGCCCCAGAATCCATCAAGATCTCCAGGTGGGTCCTAGGCCATCTAGTTTGAGAATCACTGCTCCAAACAAGCAGAGGGAGTCTATTTATTCATTCGACAAGCTTAGCTCAAGCACGTTCTGCAAAGCAGGGGCTATTCTATTCTAGGCACTGCATTGTCACGGTGACTATTGAAAAATGTGGGTACTCCTCAAGCATTTTTTAAAATGTCTCATCCTTAAGTCTTCATGAGGGTAGAATGCAGCATTTCCCAAAGGTTATTCTTGGAAACACTCAAGTTCACTAGAGGCAAATACAATCTGTGGTCAGATTAGTATGGGGAACACTGGAGAGTGTTAGGACTGCCCCTCAAATTCATAAATCACAGGAACACAATAAGCACTCTGAAAAGTCCTGCCATAAATAAACGTTCATCCACTTTTTTTTTTTTTTTTTAATTTGGGGAATTCTCCACCCCAAAACCATTAAGTCTATTCTATCATGTTCAGGAACATAGGCTGGCATAGCATATTACAGTTTACAAAGAGCATTCCCATTGGGAGGTTTCATTTTACAGATGAAGAAATGGAGGCTCAGAAGTTCACGGTACCAACTTGCTTCACACTTGGCCCATAGAGACCACAACAGAGGTCAAATCTTTGAGTTCAAGTCTGGTCCTATTTCCTGGACCCTGAGCTGCTTGCCCAGGCCCTTCACCATCACAGCAGTTGATTTTAGTAATTTGGTTTGGTTGCGTGTCATGGAAGGTGTAAGCAGGAAAAGGGGTTTATGGGCTCAAGCAACTGGAAGTCTGGAGGTAGGCTGGACAGCAGGGTCAGCTTGATTTGACCACTCATTGGGGTCATAATGGCCTCATTTCTTTCAGCTGCCTCCACTCAGCCACCTGCCATGTCAGCTTCATCTAAGGCTGGCTCCACCTCATGGCCACGGATGGCTGTCCGCAACTCCTGTGGCCACTTTCCGCTCCCTCCACATCCAGGGCGGCTCTGGAGTGACCATCTTTCTGCCCAAAAACTACCAGAGAAAATCTCCTTTCATCTGATTCGCCTGAATGGGGTCAAATGCCCCTTCTTGCACGCATCTCTGTAGCCAGAAAAATGTCCTGCCCTGATTGATTTAGGCCTATCCATTCTTGAGCCAATCCCGGTAAGGGATGGGTCGTTTCCATTGGCTAAACCAGTGCATAGCCTGCCCCTGGACCTGGGGTGGTTCTTCAAGTGGTCTGACTACCTCACACAGCATTTGGAGGTGGGATGCGTTTTGTTTTGTGTTGTTTTAAGATTTTATTTATTTATTTGACACAGAGAGAGAGAGAGAGAGAGAGAGAGAGATCACAAGTCGGCAGGGAGGCAGAGAGAGAGGGAAGCAGGCTCCCCGCTGAGCAGAGAGTCTGATGCTGGTCTTGATCCCATGACCCTGAGACCATGATCTGAGCCGAAGGCAGAGGTTTTAACCCACTGAGCCACCTAGGTGCCCCATGGTGGGACATGTTTTTAAGGAGACCTACAATATCTGCCACAAGCGTTGAAGGCCACTTGAAATTTGAATCAACAACATACACTTTAAATATCCTTACAATTTTATGTATTAACTATACCTTAATAAAGCCTTTTTTTTTTTTAAAGAAATTAAGACATTTAAATCAAAATAGTTGAAATCAGGCAAATTTCGACCAGCAGGACCTTCAGGGCTACGTTGTAACATTGTTTCTTAAAGAACCAGCTTTAGCCCGTCTGCATCAGAATCATGAGGGAACGTTGGTTAAAATGCAGATTCCTGGCCATTTTCATGGCCCACAAAATAAACCTCTGGAGTGGAACCGCCTTGAATTCTGCATTTTATTAGCACCACACTCTAACCAGCTGACCTAACCTGCCTCTGCTTTAGAATCTGCATTTTAATCATAGCTCCCAGTTGCTTGGATCCCCTCTGATTTCTCCATGCTATTCTGGGAAATTATTACTAGTGCCCCTTTTACTCTCAAAAGTATACTGGATTGGGCTATAAATTATATCTCCCCTTCTCCAAGTTGACACTGTAGAGTGGCCAGGAAAATGTTCCCCAGTGAAGAGCAAAGACGCCCCTCTGTCCCGCCCAGCAGAAGGGGCTTCAGGGTCAGTTCAGTCACTTACAAATTGGAACTCAGCCAACAGCCTTCAGCTCCCTTAGCCCTTGTCCTTGTTGGGGCTGATGATGTCTCTCTCACAGGGTGGCTGGGAGGACTGGATGAGAGGACATGCGACCAGTGTCCGGCCCAAAGGGGCCAGCCAGGAGCACCCGACATAGATCAGTACCAGCCTCCCCATCTCCATTCCAGCCTCTTGGAGCTGAACTCCAGAGGCCCTGTCACCAGGGCCCCATTTGCGAAGGCGGCACCAGACAGGCTGTGGAAACGAGCTTCACAGCTTTTGTCAAAGTGGCATAATAAAGCCCCCAAGTGTCTGCTCTTTGCAAACTGGGATGGCAGATCAATTGTGGCATAAACAAAACAGCAGGCTTGGTGCTAAACTGGGGACAGATTACGCCTCTGCAGGGTGTGATTGGGGGAGGGAAGGGACTCTCAGGATGGCTGGGTTTGCCTTTTCTCCGCTAAGGCTTCGAGGCCCCCCTCCAGGGCCAGCCTGGCAACCCACAGGTTACCAGAGCTTGGGGACAGCTCTTCTACTCTGGGAAGCACCTGGCTAGACACCAGCGCTAGGCACAGACGACACCCCCACCCTCAGCCCTCAGCAAGAAGCCTGACCCCAAGGCCTCAGCATCCTCCCCTTCCCCCAGAGCTCTGAGGCTGTGGGTATGAATGGGGGAAGGAGGGTAAACTGTCACCTCCACCCTATCTCTTGAGCTAAGCAGACTGTGTCGTTTGTAGGAAAGCAAAAGGAGGTACAGTAAGCACAGAGCCAGACCTCAGGAATAGGGCTGGTGAGAGGGACCTTGACTGGGTGCTGTCTGTGCTGTCAGAGAGACTCCTAATCTGCCTGTTCCCTTCATTCTGGGATGATGGGACCACAGCCAGTCAAGCATTTGGCACCATTTTGGGCCTGTGGTCGTGGCCATGCAGAGGTCCCAGAATAAGTTCTGGTCCAGCCTCTTTGTGGGGGCAGGAAGGAAACTCTGTGCCCTGGCCTGGGGGTGAGCCTGCGGCAGCAGAGAAATACAAGTCAGTATGTCTAAGAATTCCGCCCAGATACTCTGTGAGGGCAGAAACTGCATCTGTCCGGTTTTCCACCATATCCCTGAGCCCAGCACAAAACCTGCCAAACTGTGTTTGCTGACGGAGTGAATGGGTGGGTGTTGGTCTTCCAGCAGCATATCTCGGGGTGTACCTTAAAGGGGCCCTAGGATAAGGCCACACCCCCTCAGGGAAGGAGAATGGTTGGTAAGGAAACTCCTCTCATTCTCAATCCCATCGTCAAGGGAAGAGACGTATCCTTAACTTATCCTTGGTTAAGTGTCTGCCTTTGGCTCAGGTCATGCTCTCTGGGTCCTGGGATTGAGCCCCACTTTGGGCTCCCTGCTTATCAGGGAGTCTGCTTCTCCCTCTGCCTCTCACCCCACTCATGTTTTTTCTTCCTCTCAAATAAATAATCTTTTAAAATATTATAAGTAAAACTTAAAAAAAAAAAAGGGGGGGCTCCTGATGGCTCAGTTGGTTAAGTGTCTACTTTCTGCTCAGGTCATGATCTCAGGGTCCTGAATCTGCTTCTCCTTCTCCCTCTGCTCTCCCCCTACTTATGCTCACACTCTGTCTCTCAAATAAATAAATAAAATCTTAAAAAAAGAAAGATACACAACTCCAGAGAGGGTCTGGGAAGCCAGACATGGAGTTTGGAGGAATCCAAGGATGCTGCTGATAGAGGGCATGGCCTTTGACTAGGAGGTAGGTCAGGTAGGGGCAGTCCTGTGAGGCAGATGAGTCCCCTGCCTGTGGGCAATCAGCCAGTTAGCCAAAAGTAGAGGTCCCCTCAGCTTTGCGTTCCTCTTGCTGCCCCTAACCAAGCCCAGGATTGAGTCTGGTTACAAAGTCACACTTGTCTTCACTGAGCCACAAGAGGGGTGAAGAAGCCACCTTGGTGGGAACATTAAGGAGGATCAGTGGCCCCTCTCTCCAGCAGTGGCCAGTGGAAAGAGAGCCACAAGGGGACAGAGGACTGCCTGGAGACAGGAGTAGTGACTGAGGGTTTTCCTCCCCATACGAAAGCACGCTTCTGGCTGCCAGCCCTGGAGAATGGAAATTAGGTTTTCTGGGAGGAATGGAGACCCTCAGTGCCCTGGGAAGGCAGTGTGGGAAGAATGTGGATGGTGGGTACTGGCAGACCTGGGTTTCTGTCTCAGCTTACCCTTCCATGCTGTGGGGCCTTGACAACAACTTACCCCCCTAGTATTTGATTTCCCGTCTGTGCAGTGGGGTATGCCTCCCTCACAGCTGTTGCAGAGATGAAGCTAGGAGGCCTGTTGGGGGTGTGTCGGCGGCGGGGCGGGGGTGGGGTGGGGGTGGGGTGGCCTTCCCTGCATTGAGCCCAGGTGGAACCAGTTTATTCAATGGCCTGACCCGGGAAATGGTCTTCATCTGGTCTCTTAAATAACTTTGCTTTGGATCCCTTCACATCTTGAGCAAATGCTAGAGTTTTCTAATTAGTCTTTTTTTTTTTTTTAAGTACCAGCCATTTTATAATTGAAACTCAGTCTCAAATATCCAGTCCGATCTCAACCTAATCTAAATCCAATCTTCAAGTTCACTTCTAATCAAAGCTCAGCCTCTCCCTCCGGCTGAGGCCTGGCCCTCAGTTCAAGGGGCCTGCAGTGAGAGAGGGGCAATCTGTTTGCCTCTTGGTCTGACATCACTGGTGCCACTATAATCCCTTCTTAGCTATTGCTGGTAGCACTGCCGTGGCCACTGTGGGGACGAACATGCATGTTCATGGGGCCCATCTCTGGGTCTTTGGAGATGCCTGCGCTATTCCCTTAGTGGGCCAGCCCTCTCCATCCTACCTCCTGTGAGTACCTCCAACGCTGTCCCAGCAACCCGCCCCTTAGCCTCCTATTCCTAGGGGCCCCTGCATTCAGCAGCAACTGTCTTGGGCAGAGTCTCTTCAGATCTGGCTGCCTTCTGCTCGACCGTGTCACTCTCACACATACTTGATGCAACAAGCATCATGAGAAGGGCAGACTGCTCTCCTCTTCCCACCCCTGCCTGTGTGGGCTGCTCCAGCCAGCCTCCCATCCAGAGAACTCTCCAGCACAGCTTTAGACTCTAGGAAATACCTCTGGCTCTCCCCAAACTCTTGCTATACTGCAACAAGTGGCCCTGGCTGGGCCTCCCAGTGTCTGCAGCTTGGCTAGCCTCCAGAAGTGAGGCTGCAACCAGAGACGCTCTTGACCGCACCCCCCATACCTGCCCTGGAGGTGGGTCCAGGATGACACAGTACCTTCCGCCACAAAAACTCTGCTACTTCATGACCATCTCCCATTATCCCTGGATAATTTCTAGCCTTTTCCATATAGCCTGGAGATGAGGTGTGCTAGTCACCAGACCCATTTTTGGACTTCTAGTAATCCGGCATAGATGTATCTAGAATTTCTCTTTCAAATAGAGGATAACATACCATGTGTCACTCTTATGTTTGGAACTTCAGCTAAAAATCCTAAAGATTGGGAAAATCCCATTGTCTCAGAAAATCCTATATTCTCTCACGCAGCTGTTAATTTTCCAGGCTCAGGACTTTCCATTTCTTCTGGAATCTAGCAAAGGAATCCCCTATTACAGGTGCTATTTTTCCTCAGTGTGTTAGAAGCAGTGTTGGGTAGAATGGTCTAGGCACCAGACTAGAAGCCAGAACACATGTATGGTATGTGCCCCAAGAAGCTGCAGGCCATGTCCCCTCTGCTCCTGCTCCCTCCCCTATACAGTGAAAGGTAGGTCAGAATTAAGGTCTCTTAGGGTTAAGAGTCTAGGAGGTTTTTTAAGTTTTTCATATCATGAGTACAAAAAACCAAACAAACAAAAAACCAAACCCCTCATAAAACACATAGATAATTACACAACACCCATGTAACCACTATCTAGATTAACAAAACATTTCCAACATCCCAGAGGCCCCTGTATGCCCTCCCATTTATTACCCCCTGCCACGCCCAGGGGAAATTTCAATTCTTTTATTCAAATTACTTCCCTTAAATAAAAACTTAAAATGGGGGGGGGGCACCTGGCTGATTCAGTTGGGAGAGCATCCAACTCTTGATTTTGGGGTCACGACTTCGAGTCCTGTGTTGGGAGTAGAGATTACTCAGATAAATAAAAACTTAAAAAAGAGAAATTGATTTACCTTGTAATTTTACCAACCAAGAATGTATTCCTAAAAAATTACTATAGTTTGGTTTTGCTTGGTTTTGAATTTTTTTTTAAAGATTTTATTTTTGAGAGAGTATGTGAGCATGAGTGGGGAGGGGCAGAGGGAGAAGCAGACTCCCTGCTGAGCAAGGAGCCCAAGGTTGGACTCCATCCCAAAACCCTGGGATCATGACCTGAGCTGAAGGCAGACGCTTAACTGACTGAGCCACCCCGGTGCCCAGTTTTGAGTTTTTTATAAGTGGAATAATACAGAAGGTATTCTGTGCTCAGCTTCCTTGTTTGACATTCTTTTGTGAGGCTCATTCTTATTATTTCAAGTAGCTGTGGTCGATGCTTTCTCAATGTTTTATCCTTGTATGAACAGACTGTGACTTGGTTATGTTGTTGGATATTTGGGTCATCAGTGTAGGACTTTATATAAATGTGCACACGCACACACAAATACAAACACTTTCACTTCACATATAACCACATATAACCATATGGATTCAGAACTGATTTCTTTGTGAATTCAAGAACTTAGGTTGGGCTTTATTTTTCTTTTTAAGATTTTTTTTTTTAAGATTTTATTTGTTTGAAAGAGAGGTGTGGATGGGGGTTAGCATGGACAAGGGAGGGGCAAAAGGAGAGGGAGAACCAGACTCCCAACAGAGCAGGGAGCCCAACTCAGGGCTCAATCCTAAGGCCAATGCTTAATAGATTGAGCCACCCAGGCTCCCCTTGATTGTGGAAAAGTCCCTCTATTAAATTGGTCACACTGCTAATACAGTTTTGGTATTTTCGTTTTTGTTTTTACTGTCTTGTGGACAAAATCTGAATCTAGGGATATAATTCATCTTCTTCAACATGGTATCGTCATAAACTTTCCTCCTAACTTAAGTCATTAAGCAGAAAATGACCATGGTTAGGCTATTGAGATTTCCTCCAGGGAATCTAGAGAATGATTAGTATATAGGCTTAAGGAATTACTGAAAATAAATTTTTTCTCTGGCTCTTTTAAGGAAATAGTAAGCCAAGTGAGACAAAACTCTTCTCCACCCAGTTCCCAGGGCTGGTTCACCCCACCAGTAGCAGCACACAGGCTGACCTCCTGACGTGGGGGCATACATTGCACAGGGATGCCCTTGAATTTTTGCTGCATAGGAGCTGAAAGGTGCCATGGTGCTTGTTCAGACAGATGATCCATTTCCAGCTCAGACTCCAGGCAGCAGTGAATCTTGATGCCAAAGTCTTTGTACCTTCTATAACCAGAGTGAGGCAAACATGGGTCCCACAAAGAGACCACAGCAGAAGTAGGCTGAGAGCTCAGGTGAGAGGGGCAGAGCTGCACTGCCCTGGATGGCAGGGGCCTGAGCACATTGGTGGGATGTCAAGCCTCCCACAGAAATCCATTGATAAGGGTACCTCAGTGGCTCAGTCGGCTCAGGTCATGACCCAAGGGTCCTGGGATAGGCCCCAGGTTGGACACTTAAGGACAGAGCCAGCTCACTCTCTGAAGGTTGTGGACTCATTCTCAATCTTTGTCAGTTTCATAAACCCCCTTTTAGAGACCATCTCGCATAGCTACCCAGACTGAACACACTCTACCCCATCCCTAGTAACCCCGGTTAAAATGAAGCCTTTATGGAATTCTGTCCTAAGTTTGTCCACATGTGCATTGGCTACCTTAAAACAAAAACAAAACAGTTTGAGGGGTGGGAGAGCAGGTGACATCTCTTCGTCGCTTTGTAGGTATCTCAGTGGTCTGCACAGTGGTTTCATTTCCTGAGTCTTTATGGGTCCTTCCTAGTGGCCATCCTGCCCCACGCATTTCGATCTACAGACCCCCAAGACAAGGGGATTAGTTTAGGCATCGCCCCGAAATCAGGAACCAAGCCTAGTGCCGCCAAGGGAGAGAAATGTCTAAGCACCGTCTCCCCTCCTCTGAGTGATGCCACTCAGGGAAGAAGCCACGGCAGCACCTGCGTACGCCCGCCCAGCTTGCCACCCAGCAGGCACCACCTGCCTAGCCAGGGCCTCGCTGACCCCTGCCCTGTCTCCCCAGGTTTCGGCATGACCACTCCCGCGACGGTGGGCGGGAAGGCCTTCCTCATCGCTTACGGGTTGTTCGGCTGCGCCGGGACCATCCTGTTCTTCAACCTCTTCCTGGAGCGCATCATCTCGCTGCTGGCCTTCATTATGCGCGCCTGCCGGGAGCGCCAGCTGCGCCGCAGCGGCCTGCTGCCCGCCACCTTCCGCCGCGGCTCGGCGCTCTCGGAGGCCGATTGCCTGGCCGGCTGGAAGCCCTCGGTGTACCATGTGCTACTGATCCTGGGCCTGTTCGCTGTGCTGCTATCGTGCTGCGCCTCGGCCATGTACACCAGCGTGGAGGGCTGGGACTACGTGGACTCGCTCTACTTCTGCTTCGTCACCTTCAGCACCATCGGCTTCGGGGACCTGGTGAGCAGCCAGCACGCCGCCTACCGGAACCAGGGGCTCTACCGCCTGGGCAACTTCCTCTTCATCCTGCTCGGCGTGTGCTGCATCTACTCGCTCTTCAACGTCATCTCCATCCTCATCAAGCAGGTGCTCAACTGGATGCTGCGCAAGCTGAGCTGCCGCTGCTGCGCGCGCTGCTGCCCGGCGCCCGGTGCGCCCCTCTCGCGGCGCAACGCCATCACGCCGGGCTCCCGGCTGCGCCGCCGCTTGGCCGCACTCGGCGCCGACCCCGCGGCCCGCGACAGCGACGCCGAGGGCCGCCGCCTGTCGGGCGAGCTCATCTCCATGCGCGACCTCACGGCCTCCAACAAGGTGTCGTTGGCGCTGCTGCAGAAGCAGCTGTCGGAGACGGCCAACGGCTACCCGCGCAGCGTGTGCGTCAACACGCGCCAGAACGGCTTCTCCGGCGGCGTGGGCGCGCTGGGCATCATGAACAACCGGCTGGCGGAGACCAGCGCCTCCAGGTAGACCGCCAGGCCGCGCCACGGACCCTGGGCAGGCTGGCGTGCCGCCGGCCGTGGTTTGCTTTCCTTCTCTCAGACGCTGGCGCTTTCTTAATCTTTACCCAATAAAATCAAACCAAAAAAAAAAAATTTTTTTTTTTTTTTAAGAAATACTATTTGGCCAGGCCTGATGTTATCCAGGGCAGGTTTCGGGGGAGCCTGTTTTCCTCCTGGGTCCCCTCTTGAAGAACCGTGGCCCCCGGCAGATTGTCCTCCTGAGCGAGAGAAAGTGGCACCCCAGACCCTCACCCGGTGCATGCTGCAGCGAGGAGAGGGCCATTCCTGGGTTTTGCGGACTGGCACTAAACCCTGTCCCCATGCACATAAGCAGCCGGCAACCCCAAAGCATATGGTGCAACTTCTCATGGCTCTGAATTACCTCCGCAGCATTTAGAATCCTGGCCCAGCCTAGCAGCTTCCTTCTGGTCGTCAGAAGTGATGTAGTCACAGTTTTGACAGGTGGGGGTGGGGAGAGCCATATGTTGCCTACCGATGTATATAAATAGAACAGCCGCTACACACGGAGAATGGTGTAGTATTATGCAATGAGATGAAACACAGCACCGACTTGCAGACTGTGGCATTTCCCTGAGATCTGGAAATTGGGATGGTAAGGGGCTCAGCTGGCCTTTCTCAGCCTGGAGTTGGTGCATTTAGCCCCACACACAGGGCAGCTACTCTGAATGCTGGAAACCCAGGGTGGCCGTAAGGAGGGGAGCACACAGGCTCCCCGAGCCCTGTTTTGCTTCAGCCAGCTGATCTCTGAGGCTGGGGGTGCATCACAGAATCCCCCAACCCTCCTTTCTTCTACCAGTGTTGTCCTTGGGAATGCTTTTCATTACCAATCAGGAATGTCTGAGTCTTCTCAGACAAGAGCTTGCTTTGTTGGTGTGGATTTCGGTTCTTAACTCCCCGTTGAGCAGCTTGTTTTCCCCCTAAGGGTGCAGAGCACAGCCTGCAAAACCCCCTTTTCCTCCTCTGAGTCCGAGCTCTGCTGCACCAGGAACCCAAAGCAGCCATGCTGAGAATGTCAGAGAATTTGGCTCCAGGGCCCATAATGTTTTTGCGGACAGATCCCATTCTAAACCCTGTTTGGCCTCCACTGACAGTCAAGTGAATTTGTTTTCTCCACGCACAGTCTGTATTGGAGGTGGAGGAAGGCAGGAGCGGGGGGAGCTGATGGATGGGGTGGATGGAAGCGGTTTTAGAATCCGTTTTGTGCTGGTTGATTGTCAAGTTGAGGGACTGGTTCTCTGCCCTCTGCTGCAGAGGGGTCCCTGACCTGGAGGAAGGCCAGATGCTGCCTTCATTGAAAGGAGGGGGCTCTTGGACTCTGTAAAGGAACAATACTCTTTTGGCCCATCTTCCTCATCTAAAGAGATCATCCCAAGGACAAATGCCAGAGTCTAGTCAGACATGGTGTGACCCACCAATATCCACAGCTTCTGAGAGGAAGTCTTGAAGAAACACCAGGATGCCTCATACTGTATGCCCAAGAGGCATGGGAGGCCGTGAAATCTCCCTTCCCGGCAGTGAAGGAAGCGTATGTGCCTGGAACACACACACACATGCACACACATTAGGAGTCATGCTTCAATGTCAACCTCCCCTTTCCCTGCTCCAATTCATGACCAGAAGGGGAAAATGTGTTGGGATCCAAATGTTACTCTAGCTACTTTGATTAATTTCTCATTGGGATTGGGATTGGGATTGAAACCACAGACCCTAATCTGTGGGTGAGGCAGGGAGGCGGAGTGTGGTCCAGAAGAGAGGTCAGTCTCACTAAATCCTGAAGGCCCACACTTCAGGAGTCATGGTGACCATCACTCAGGCCAGCTGGTGACACCCCTGCCCCACCCAAGCCATGGCTGGGGTCACACTACAGAGATAGCACACTGAGAGGGGCACATATGCTCTAGACCAAGGCCCTCTCATAAGGCCTAGAAATACATTGTCATGCCAATCCCTCTAAAAGAAGGAAAGATGAAAAGGCATCCAATTAGAGGTGTCACCCAGGCAACAAGCAATAACTTGGGGATCTGAAGCAGACAGAGGGGGTGAGAGAGCCCCATGACGGAGGCATCTAGACCATGAGAACTCGTGAGCAGGCAAAACAGCAGCCAATGCAGAGGACATGAGCCCCAGCGACAGCACAGGAAGCTTAAGACCTAGCTAACGAGGTTCTTTGAGCTAGACAGGCCAAGGAGGTGTCCAGGGGATCGCACTGACCAGCACACAGGACTGCACAGAGCTGTGTCTCCACGGGAGGGAGCAGGACCCGCCTCCAGAGAAGAAAAATTCACAACCTTCCTTGGCAGTCTTCTCTGTCAGCAGTGCTTCCTAAAGTCTATCCTAAATTGCTCATGCTGCAGCCTTCGCTGTTTTCACTTCTCCACTGCTTTGCCTTGGGAAGGAGACAATTGCAAGCAGCTTGAGCAAGCTTCTGAAGGAGCCATAAGCCTGGCTGAATGGGGACAGGGAAGGGACCCTTCCCTCTCATCAACCTCCCAGAGAAACACCAGCCCTCCAACATACAAAAGGAGCTTAGGATCCAGAGTCATGCTTGTGTTTTTGCCCATGTTCCCCTAGTGCCCTCACCCAAATTCAGTACATTGTTGTCCTTCACCTCCGGCCAAAGGGCTCAGTGTCCCAAATGCCAGGGGCTGCTTCCTAGAGGGGTGGGGAGAGGCTGGGTTCCCGAAGTTAGGGGGATTGCTGGACCCCTGACCCCTGCCTCAAGGTCTCTTTGGCATCCTGCTGAGTGTAGAGAACCAGAACTGGGGTCCTACCATCATTCGGGAATAATAATGTTGATACGGACCCCTTTTCTTTGGTGCAGTTTCTTCTGAACCTCAAGCTAAGTAAGGCTCCATCCTCTTAGCTACTGTGCCCTCTCCCACCATGTGGGGATCTCCAGTTGGAGCCACAGCTGGTAGCTCCCGGTGGTCTATGACTCCCCCCGCTCCCAGCTCCTGGGGTTGCTGTCCCACCTTATGTCCATACTCATCCCTCTCAGGCTGGGGCTGTGGGGCTCTAAGCAGCCCTGCTACCCGCTGTAGCGACACAGAGGCCAGGGTCTTAGTGAGTGGCTGTGGGACTTCTCCAGGATGAGCAGACAGGTAAGGAAGCCTGCCCTCCGCCCCCCACATCCTTGCTTGCTAACGAGGCCAGGTGGTCAGGCTCCTCTGTGCTCTGACTGAAGCCAGAGTCCCCAGGGCCTGGAGAAAGAGTCAGAAAGCTCAGGCTGTGTCAGGCCCTCAGCTTGTGGAAAATGCTATACAGTCCTAGGCATTTGCCCAGGAGCTTCACACATCACCATATCATGTGTACGTACACGCACGCATGCACACACATGCACACGCACACACACACTCACACACACCAGCCTTACCAGGAGCTACTAGCCCCTTTCCCCCAAGGAAAAATCCCAGTCTGGATCACGTTGAGAAGAAAGCTTTCCCATTTTTAACTCCCTGGAGATCTACTAGGGCCTGGAAAATTCCTCTCTGCCTTGGGGGAGTTTCACATACACTCTGCATGCATTTGAATCTGTGTTTTACATAGAAGCCAGCGTCCAAACCCAAGCCAAACCGTGGAAGATAGCTGCTAAATTTACGCAGGCTCCTCCACCCCTCAGACAGGCCTTCTAACAGACGCCCTCTTCCTGTGTGCTTCGGGGTGAGGGGAGCTGAGCCCTCACAGCCAAAGGAGAAGCTTCTGGGGAACCAAGGCAGATGGAGGCCCACAAAAGTGGTGGCCCCAGGAGCTGTGGGCCAGGCGGGTTCCATCTTACTGTAACTTTTTACATTCTCAACAAACAAAAAGCACAATTCCACACGCACACTGTCTGGAAAGCATAGCCAGACAGACTGCTTCGGGTCCTTCTGAGTCCAGAAGGGACACTGGGGACTCTGGGTTGCAGGGCTGCGGCTGGAGGCTGCTGCAGTCTCTGTGGGCTGGGGTGGGGGAAGGGTTGCCAAAACCATTCCTGAGCCAGGGCATATTCCTCGGCGTGGACTCGGGGCCTGGACTTGTGCCCCCTTCCTAGGAGCAGCCCTGGCACCTTCAGGCGCCTTCTTAAGTGCTGAGAAGCGATGAGATTTCTGTACTCACAGGGCCTGAGACCCTCCTCTCCTTTCCTTCAGCCTCTTCCCCCTCTCCCCTCTCCCCAGGGAAGCTCCCTCTTGCTTTACAAGTCATTTTCTATGCTACTGTGTTCTCTCAGGAGGGGGGTTAGAGCATGTGGGGCAAGCCTGCAGGGTTTCTTAAACAATACATTTATTTTTCTGAGCAGTACTCCAAGAGAGGAGTTGAAGGGTGTTGAAATTAACGATGAATAAAATGCAGCCTGCCACCCCTTTAAGCTGTTTGCTGTCTGTCTGTCAGAGCCTCCTGTCTCCCCACATCCCTGATCACACCTCCTCTCAGGGGCCCCAGGAGACCTGAGCTCCTTGAATTGGGCCCCAGCAGCAGCTCCCTGGGGAAGTTACTCAGCAAAACAACAGTGACATCCATCTGAGCTGGGAGGCACCAATGTACCTTGCAGGCAGCTTGGCTGAACTGGGGCTGGGCCAGTTTCTAATAGCTGGGCCCAGAGAGAAGATGAGTACAGAGGAAACTGGCCCTATGGTGGCAGCGGTTTCCAATCCTGGTCCTGCACTAGATTCTCCTGAGGCAACTTGAGAAAATACTGATGCCCAGTCCACCCCCGACCCACCCCCGCCAGCCAACCTCCTTCCCCAGTGTCCAGCCCCTGTGGAGATTCTGATTTCAGTGGTCCTAGGAGGAGCTCAGGCAGACATTGGAATTTTGTGGGCGGTGCCCAGGTACTCCCAATGGGCAGTCAGTGTCTTGAACCCACACTCTAAACACAGAGCACTCTTGTCATGGTGTGGAAAGCAGGCTCACTTAGAAGTTAGGGAGTCTGACATCTAGTTCCGCATCTGGCAGTCAACTGCTGGCTCAGATCCTCGGTTTTCTCATCTCTGAAGTAGGATAATGATATCATGGACACCCCATCTCTCCCCCCACCCTAGGAGTCTTATGAAAAGTAAATGAGAGGCTGAGAGCAGAAAAGTATCAGATCTCCACAAATGCCAAGGGTCGCCCTGAGAGGAACCAGGCAGCCCTGAAGCTTCTGCAGTGCCAACTGGGGAAGAAGGTTCCATCCAAATGATTGCTTCTGCCGGTGGGGCCATCATAATACTGCAAACTTCACAGCCCGTCCCTGGGTCACCCTTCTCCCTTGGGGTGCCCTCCCTCCAGCTGAGAAGTAGTTTATGGGTCCCTCAAGTATGGCCCTGGTCACCTCAATCCACAGAATCACCCTCTAGCCCCCAGCCCCAGAGGTTTCATAGGACTGTAGTGACAGGCAGCATCTTATTTTCTGTTCTCTTTTGTTTTAATGCTGGTCAAAGCCGTTAAATTGATTTCCTGATGAATCACACCCAGCAGTTTGAAAAACGCCAGTCTGTAGTGGAATGAAAGCGTCCTCTTACCCTGCTTCCAGCTAAGGCCCATTTGCCAGCTGTGGCATTGGAGGGGCCCGACTTCTGGTGCCCCTCAATCCTCTTCTCTCTCTGGGCCCTGGGCCCCAGTTGTGTGATCAGCTCAGGTGGGGCAGTCACCTGCACAAAGGGCTCCTTACCTTCTTTTCAAATGGGAGGTCTATGAGTCCTTTGCCAGTTTAGATCCACTGCCAGCCATGCCAATAGGCAGCCGACCCTCTCCCTTCTATGGTCAGTTCCCTTTCTGTTTTTCTGAAGGAGAAGATAAGAAAAAAGAACTTACATTTACCAAGCCAGGTCCTCAGACAAGAATTTGCATATTGATCTCACTGTCTCTTACCTACCCTAGGAATTTGGTGCTTTCCCCCATTTTGTCCTGGGTCAGAGGGGTAAGTAACCTGTCCAATTTAGGGCCAGCCAACCCCTCTTGTTAGGGATGGTCCCCAATTTTTTTTTAAAGATTTCATTTATTTATTTGAGAGAGAGAGAGAGAGAGCAAGCATATGAACACAAGCAGAGGGAAGGGGCAGAGGAAGAGGGAGAAGCAGACTCCCAGCTGAGCAGAGAGCCTGATGTGGAGCTCGATCCCAGGACCCCAGGATTGTGACCTGAGCCAAAGGCAGGCATGTAACTGACTGAGCTACCCAGGCATCCCGGGACCTAGAGAGACATGGGTGAGAAAGACAACATAGCCCTCACCATCCCTGAGCTCCAGGCTTATGAGACGGGGCACCTCAATAGGCAGGACAGGTGCCTCAGATCCACAGGAAAGCCTGGACCATGGGGGGACCCGGGGGAGGCAGCCAAGGCCTCCTCAGGGACGGCCCTCAGAGGCAGGCTGTCCAAACTGAGCGTGCTGATGAGGGGCAGGAAATGTTCCAGGCAGGAGCAGTGGCAAGTGAAAAGACCAGAGAGGGGAAGTATAGTGGAGTGCTCTACTGGCTGAAAGAACTGGAGTCTAGGCCGTCCCTTGACAGAAGAATGGATAAAGAAGATGTGGTATATAGATACAGGAATACTATGCAGCCATCAAAAACCTGAAATCTTGCCATTTGCAACAACGCGGATGGAACTAGAGGGTATTATGCTGAGCAAAATAAGTCAATCAGAGAGAGACAGTTTTCATATCTCACTCATATGTGGGATTTAGGAAACAAAACAGAGGATCATAGGGGAAGAGAAGGAAAAGAAAACAAGATAGAATCAGAGAGGGAGACAAACCATAAGAGACTCTTACTCATAGGAAACAAACTGAGGGTTGCTGGAGGGGAGGGGGCTGAGGGGATGGGGTAACTGGGTGCTAGACATTAAAGAGGGAGGGCATGTGACATCATGAGCACTGGGTGTGATAGAAGACTGATGAGTCATAGACCTCTACCTCTGAAACCAGTAATACACTATATGTTAATTAATTGAATTTAAATCTAAAAAATAAATAAGTAAAGAAAACTGAAGTCTGGCAAAGCAAATTATATCCATGGCCTCTTGCTGCTCCATTTGGAGGGAAATGTTCACAGAAGGGATGCTGATGGAATCACTAAAAGAAAGGCTTAACCAGAGGCCATGAGTGCTGCCTTCTACCCTGTGACTGCTGCTCTCGCTGGCAGCCAGCAGGCCTCTCTCCCTCCCTGGGATCCTTCTCTGTGTCAGCCCTGGGAGGGCCAGGCCTTTGGGCTCTGTCATTCTGGGGCTCAGGAGGAGAGAGGGTAAGGAAGAAATGAAAGAGTCCACGGGGCTGCCTTTAAGAACCATGCTCCCCAAACACCTGCCAAGTGCCTAACCCAACATGGACCATTTGTACCCCTTCTTTTTCCCTGGACTGCACTGAGCAGGACTGGCCATCTGGACACAAGATGGAAGGAAGCGTGCCTGCGGTGGGCTGGCCAGCTTCCTGCTGAAAGCTGCAGCTTCTGCACACATTCCCAAGGCTGTGGAAACCTCTGTGAGCTCCAGGCCTTTGTCTTTCTGTGTCCCTGCTTCCTCCAGGACCTGTCAAGGACCGTGCTGGATTCTGTCTGGTGCAACACCCACCAGCCACACCCAGCTATTTACATCCAAATGAATTTAAGTTACCAATTAATTACCAATTCAGCTCTTTGGTTGCAGAAACCACATTTTAAGTGTTGAACACTCACATGTGGCTAATGGCTACCGTATTGGACAGCACAGATAAAACCTATGTCTGTCGCTACAGCAACGCCCATTCCAGAAGCTCTGGGGTCAGAGAGCTCCAACTCCAGGGCAGCCACAGGGCTGGGGGTTTGGGAGTCGGTATTTATCAAAACACCCAATGAACACATAAACATACGGGAGTTTATAGACCTCTTCTACCCAACCCCCAACCTCTCTGTTCCTCCCCCATCAGATCGTTCCAGATCAGGTTCTTACAGTCCTTCTCCTCTTAATCAGGTCCCAGTTCTGCTGGCTTTCACTGAGGAGGCACAAACCACAGTAGTCGGTCATACCCACAGTTGGGGTAATACGGCCTGCAGAGGAGGGATTAGGGATTGTTGATAAGGCCCATCAAAGTACCTTGTGGAGCCTTTGCCTTCATCAGTCTAGGACGCTCTCCTATTCCCTTTGTCTGGGAACAATATCCCTGTCCTGTCCTATTGAAAAACTACCCCATCTCCCTGTGGTCTAGCAAACTTGTCAATCCCAGGATGCCTCCTGTGTTAGTTAGGAATGCATTCAGCTGCAAGTAACAGAAAATCCAATAGAGAGGAGCTTAAAGAAGCAGAAGAAGGGGATTTGATTCAAATAACTAGAGTCTGGTGGCAGATGCTGTCATAAGACAGGAAGGCCAGCACTTCCTCTCTTCCCACTTGCCATGTTTAGCGTGTTGTCTCTGGTTCTCATGCTGGTCACCTCGGTGGCGAGGTGGGAGACCTCTCCGTCTTCCATCTATGTTACCAGCAGCAGCAGTAGGAAGGGAGCCTTCCTGGGAAGTGGCTTTCCCAGGCCTCCCTGGTGCCATTCTGCTGACATCTCATGGACCAGAGCAGTGTCACACAGTCACCATCCCCTGCAATAGTTCCTCTACAGGAGGATGTAGGGAGTGAGAGCGCTTCTGTACAGGACCTGGCACCCTCCCTCTAGGCCAGATCACCCATGGTTCTACATCCTCAGACATGGTTACTGGTCTAAGGGAGGGCACATGGCCAGGCCAGGGGAGCACCTCCTTGGCATTCCAAGGATCAGGGTGATTGAGTGTCCCTCTCCCTTTATAGGTTACGAGCTAAGCCCAGTGCTCCAATCAGGGCCAAGTTAATACAATAGAATCCAGTTCAGCTGGTTTAAGCAGATGCGATTTATGATCAGGGACAAACTCTGACCTGGCCACCAAGGTCACTGACACTGACAGCCTGGCTGAATTTGCGGGGCCCTGGTGCCATAGCCCCCGGGGAGAGACCCCTGGACCATAATCCTGAGATGGGCATCTCCAGCACCCAGTAGGCCCCTTCCAGTCCCCCATGCTTAGACAACTCACAGATTAGTCAGCATCACTCAAGACTTGGCTTTCCTGCTCTGGGACACAGAATTTGCAGTCTTTCGATTTTAAAAGATGTTACCCATTTCTCCTCCTTAAACCTCATCTGAATAGCCTTCCCAGACCCTGTCCTGGAATGGTTTCCTGCTTGGCTGTACCATGTTGTCACTCTTTTTCTGGTCTAATGGCCTGTACTTTGTATTTAACCCGGGCTATCAAATGGCCTGTGTGTCACCAGGAAAGTCGAAAAGACTCTGGGTGATGCTCTCAGGACTGACTCTTGGGAAATACATACCAAGACAGCCAGGTCCCTGAGAGGGTTGCTATCTCTCCTACAATTGGGAAGCAGCCATTTGTGTAAAGGCCACCCTGGTAAAGAAGTCACTCCAGTAAAATCAGACATACCCCCTTGTCAGCAGCCAACAGCAGGGGCACAGGCTCTCTCTTCCATCTGCTTTTCACATCTTGTGCAGGCGCATCTAACATGCAGAATCGAAATCTCAACCAGATCGGTAGCTGCAAGAGAGTCTGGGGAATGTAGTTTTCAGCCTCCTAGTCTCTGCGGTACAGAACAGCCCTCTAAAAAAGAGTGTGGAATGGATGCTGAGTGCCTGTCCACCACATCCTGCCTGCACGGGCTTTGGGGCAGGGACTATCCTCCCTCCTGGGCCACAGAGAGCCTCAGCCTGCAAGAAGGGAGCAAGAAACCATGCAAAGGGAAGTGGAGGCAGGCCTGCCTTAGCCCAGTGGTGCCCTCTGAGCCTGGCGCCTGCATTTCCTCCCCAAAATCCTCACCTTTCTTCCCACCAGTACGAGCCTGTAATTTCCCCCTTGGTCTATGAACTGAGTTAGGTCACTCTGCAACAGAAATATGTGAACTAACATTGTCCTTACCCAGGATAACTCCTTTCCTGCTCTTGGAAGGCTGGAATGTCTTTTGTAGCAATAGCAACTTTCATGGGAAAATTCAGTCTTGGAATGCAGATATCCAGGGAGAGAGAGTACAATGACATATTCTCACTAAAGTGTAAATGACTGTCAGTGGAGTCTCTTCCAAGACCAGATTCTGATGGAGCAGAAGGAGGCGAAAGCCTAGGCTCCCAGCATATGGAGATGGGAACCCTACTAATCAGTTAAAGGTCACAGAAAAGGTCATTCTAGAGCATCATTGATTCACCTTGCTGACTTCGGGCTTCAGAGGACTGAAGATGAATGTAAGCCCTAACACTCCTTCCTTTAAAAGACAAATTCCTGGAGCACCTGGGTGGCTTAGTTGGTTAAGCCCGGTCTAATGGGCTTTACTTTGTATTTAACCTGACTTTTGATTTTGGCTCAGATCATGATCGCAGGGCCGTGAAATGAGCCCTGTGTCAGGCTCCGCATTGGGCATGAAGCCTGCTTGAGATTCTCTGTCTCCCCTTTTCCCTCTGCCCCTTCCCCTCCTCTCTCTCTCTCTTAAAAAAAAAAAAAAAAAAAAAAGACAAATTTCCAGCCATCTCCTGTTACATTTCTAACGAATACTGTCTCCAGTGTTGACTTAATATTTAAGGAAAAGGGTCTCTGTCAGTCCAGCTTCTGATACTATTAACCAAACACCCCAAGATTCACAAGAGTCTCTCAATCTGTCTCCTTTTCCCATGTTCCAACTTCCCTAGATTCTCTTCCGAGCAACCAGAGCTTGGGGCAAGAGGGCAGGAGGGAGGTTTCTACCAGCTAGAGAGTCTCTTTGTTCCAGAAACTGAGAACATCCGCCCCTCCACAGCCCACTTATCCTCACCTCACCCTCCCCAGTAGGGGATTTCCCTTTCCACTTGTTAAAAATCAAAATAATAAAAGTGGGGGAAAATTATCTTATTCTATCTTATTCATCCTAAACAAGTTATCGGGAATAATGCAAAATCCCTGGGGGCGGACTGAAGCTTTCTGGCCAGGAGACGTCTTAGGGCCCAGCCTTCTCCTGGATGTTGCAGCTCCTCACCCACTTTCTCTGAAGGTATCAAGCCCCTCGAGGCCTGCAGTGAGCACCCCCGTCCTCTGTGGGGCCTGAGCGTGGACTCCAGGCTGGGCTGATGCCCCTCTGTTCCACCACCAATGCCACTGGGAAGCTTTGCTCCTGCTGCAGAAACTCCAGACAGATCTGCCACCAGAGCCCAGAGCCCCCTTCAGGGCAGTGGGAATGCAAGCCAAGCATTGCTGGCTTCCCTCCAGCTCACCCACTGCGCACCAGGGAGACCAGGGAGACTGGGGACACAGAGAAGGAGCTGCCGCTCCCCGCTCCCCACTCCAGAGCCTGTGCTAGCCACCCTTCGCCAGGGTTTAGCCTGCCCTCCTGTGTTACAGATGAGCAGCCTGGGGAGGGAAGGGAAGTGATCTGCTGTCCTGGTTGTATATGGGAAAAGCCTAGAACAGAAGCAGATCTGCCTCTGAGGTGAAATTTCCAGGCATCTCCTCCCTCTTTCACTTAAAGAAAAATAACTAACACTCCCTACCAGCTCCTGGTGCTGAATGCCCGTGAAACCACCTCCTATAAGGCCTTTGAAATAAACACGGGACTCAGGTCCTGGCACGTTTTGTAGAGGTCCTCAAGACTACCCTTAGGTTCGATGAAGGACTCATAGAACTCAGAAAAGCTATGCTACCCACAGTTGTGGCTGATCACAGAGGAAGGGTAGAGATTGAGATCAGCAAAGGAGAAAAGCACAGACTGCCGACTCCCGGAGGAACCAGCTGCAAGCACCCAGTGGTCCTCTCCTGGTAGGATCCTGGGGTTGTGCCAGGAAGAGGCTAGTGGCCAGAGTGGCAAAAACGGTGGAAGCCACAGACACCCTCCCAGCAGAACCAACCCAGACCCCAGCCCCAAAACCCTCTTTCCTGCAACAGGCACCTGAGGGGCTGACATGTTCTCTTTGGTGTCCATCTGTGGTGGCCTTTACGGCCCGTGGAAGCCTCACTACACCTTGTCCCTCCTCCTCCCTGATGCCACGCAGTGAGATGGCGGCGGGGCGGCAGGGGGGAGGAGGGGAGGACCACGCACTTCTCTCCCGCAGCCACAGCTGACAAGCCCTCACTTTGTCACTTTCACACACGTCTTGTTTTCCACTTTTGGGGGAGTTAGGATTTCTCTCCCAACCAGCGTTACAGTTTCTAAGAGTATCTCCAAAAGGGGCCTGGCTGTCTCTTCTTCTTCTAGTTCTCTTGCTCAAGGAGCCAGGGATAACGAGGGTCAAAGGGTACTCATAGGGCACCACACAGACAGCTTCCCAAAAGTGCCCCTCCCCACAGAGCTAAAAGGTCCAGCACGAGTGCCTTCAGCCTCTGCCACCTTATGGGGACTTCCTCCTCTACCTCATCGACTCCCTGGTGGAGGAGGGGGGCAACCTCTTCACCTATCTTGGGGTTGTGTCCCAGGAACCCACTCCAAAGGACACAAGGACTCCTGAGGTCTCTGTACAGAGGTGCGCCAATACAGCCTGGGCCTGCCAGAGTGGTCAGGCAGGCAAATGAGTCCCCCACAGAGATGCAAATAAAACAGGGTTATAATCACTCCAAAAGACAATATATGTGAAAAAATAATGTCTACCACTGAAGGCCATATGACTAGAAATGAGAATTAGTATTCTCTGACAAACTTTATTCTCCTTCAGATGACTTGAAGTGTAAATAACCAGGAAGAATGAGTAGGCTGCACTGGTACCTCAAGGGGGTAGGGAGAGGGGTTTGTGGGGAGTTCACAAAAGCTGGGTAGCTTTACAGTTTGTCAGAAACTCAGAAGCACACCCCCCCCAAAGAGGACAGAGCAATTGTGGCAGCTTGTCGTCGGCGTGGGCCTGCTAACAGAAGCCCTTCCCCCCACCCCACGAGACAGCATCTATGAGGGACAGGCTCACCAGGGCTAGTTGGGATAGACTCTGGAACCAGGATGCTCCCGCACGACAGACGGCCATCATGTGGGCAAGTTACATAAAGGATTTGATCTCCAGAACCAAATCCATAGTCTGGGCTCCCAAACCCTGCTGCCCGCTGACTCCCAGCCCTGTCTCCTTGGATGGTGACATCAGTTTGAGGCCAGGCCCAACAAACGTTGTTCCAGGCAGCCCCCAGCTGGCAGAACTCGGCTTCCGCTCTCCCCTCCTCTGAGGGCTGCCATTCAGGTAACTCTCACTCTTAGCTTTTACCCTCTTCAGGAGGCACTGAGAAGGGTACAGTTGTTTGCGGGGGCGGGGAAGGCAGGGCTGGGTGACATGGGAAGGGAGAAGGCCACCCCTGGTGGCACACAGCACCTTTTTTTTTTCTCCCAAAGATTTTATTTATTTATTTGACAGACAGAGATCACAAGTAGGCAGAGAGGCAGGCAGAGAGAAAGAGGGGGAAGGAGGCTCCCCGCTGAGCAGAGAGCCCAATGTGGGGCTCGATCCTAGGACCCCGGGATCCTGACCTGAGCCAAAGACAGAGGCTTTAACCCACTGAGCCACCCAGGCGCCCCACTTTTTTTTTTTTTTTTTTAAGATTTGTATTTATAGATTTGAGAGGGAAAGTGGGTGTGCGTGAACAGGAGGGGCAGGGCGAGAGAATCTGAAGCTGACTCCATGACAGAGCCCAAAGTAGAACTGGAACCCACGACCACAAAATACTGACCTGAAGTGAAACCAAGAATCGACACTTAGCTGACTGAGCCCCCAGGCTCCCCCTCCCCAGCATACAGCATTTTAGGACAGGTATGCTGAGGGCATGGCCACACCCTCTCCTGGCTCCTCTGGAACTAACGAAGGCAGCCAGTCTTCCTGGGCTGATACTTCAGTCACTCAGGCCTTGGGGAGGCCGGATGCTCCCTCACTCCCACAGCACACCCTCATTCATGCCCAAACCAGCTCCACCAATCTGCATCCACAGATTTTTGGGGTCAGTGGGTAAATCACTGGGTTTACGACTGGGTAAACCACATCGTAAAAGCCAACTCTCGGTGTCCACCTGGTGCTGGGTTGACTTTTAGAGTGTGGTGGGTTTTCTATTCAGACCAGTCTAGACGAGGGTCCTATTAAGCGAATTCCCTAGTCCTTGGGGTATTAAACACCTTGAAATGAGAAAACAAAGCCACCTGACTGCATTGGTGTAGTGATTACCGAAATGGTTATAAAGTGCCAAACATAGTGCATAGCAAGGACATTCAATGAATATCAGCTCCCCTTCTCACCTCCCCTCCTGAATCAGCAAGTTCTACTCTTCTCTTCTCGTGCTAACCTGCCTATCAGGGGCCATCCATCCAAATAGCTGTCCATCCATCATGTGCTTATATTACATCTTTCATTGAGCGCCTTCCATGCATACAAACCACTACAAATTGTCCACAGAAGTAGATATAGGGACATACCATCTAGAAGCAAAAATTAAACACTAAGACCAGACACAAATAACTTGGCAGAAAGTAAAGAGTGTCGTAAAGGAAGTAGAGAGAAAGTGCTGGGAGATGGAACATTCCCAGGCCTCTCTTCAAGCTCCAATAGAAAGCAATTGCCAGGATTACATACGATTTAATAAAACATTTCTTTCTCTAATGGAGACCACCAGGATAGTGGTTTTCCCCTTCCTTTTATAGAAGAAAGAAGCCTCGAATTCTAATTATCCTAACCTGAGCAATGGCTTTGTCCCGCTTTTCATTTTACTCTTTTCAGCTCTTAGTTGGTCCACTGAGGACAATGTTCACAGCCCAGATTCCTTCCAAGACTTTAGTTATTAGACTCTCCATGAGGGATTGTGAAACCAGCAAAATGAGCTAAATGAGAAGATGATGGATATGTTGAAGACAGCTGCCTGGGGCCAGACTGTCCCTGGACAGCGGCACTCAGGTGAGCTGGTCAAAGGAGGCTCAGTGGCCTCAGCAGGAACCTCCACCTCTTACACACCTCTACTCAGCACGTGGGTCTGGTCCATACTTCAGTCAACCAAAGGAGGAATTAGAGAGACAGTATCTTGCTATAAATGTGTCTGATAAACAGCATGGAGATGCATCTCTCAACATGAAGGAGGAAAATCTGACAAATTTTGTTGCCACCTTGAGAAAGGACTCACCAACATGAGAAAGGAAACACTGAAATCTCTGCAGACCACACAGACCACGACTCACCCCCACAGGAGGAATTTAACTGCAAGATTCCTACAAAGATGTTGTGGAGCTAATGCGGCCCCCGATCCTGCCCCCACCATCCCAGTGAGTTTGGGCAAATTCCTCCAGTCCTCTGAGTATCCGTGTCCTGGTCAGTGCATGGGGAGTGCTCTCTCGGTGAGCACTTCATGGGGGTAGGGATGAGGGGGAGCAGGAGGCATGCGGGGCAGCCGTCCCTCCATTATTCAACTCAGTGACCTCAGGCAAGTGACTTCCCTTTTCCCAGCCTCCATTTTGGTGTCCCCACAGGTGGCAGGTCTGTGTGTGGATTAAATGAGGTTATTGTGCAGAACGTATGGTGCAGACTTGGTGCTCCATGGCTTTTGTTCCCTTCTCCTAGACTTCTGCTGTCCATGTTCAGCTCCCCTTGGCCCAGGACAGGGTCTCCCTGAGGCCCCAAGCTACTCCTTGACTAATGAAGGCTTAGTAGTTCTTGGCCTCTAGAAAGAGATTTTCCAAAACGCTTCCTCATTTCACTCTAGCTACAAATTCATGCTCTCATTCAGCGTTCCTTTACAAGACTTTAGAATCATTTTTCCAGCGCTGGCCTTTGTGAGTTCAGGGATTTTAGCTCTTTGTGCCTCAACACAAAGACATCTTTTTCTTCCAAGAGGCCACTGCTGCTCATACAAGGTCTTTATGGGAATGAGAAAGAGGTGGCCCTTGGAGCAGACAAAGCCTGGCCCAGAGCACACAGAGGACAGACACAGTGGAGCAGGGCTGGCATACAGCCAACTCGGCGACCAGCTGGCGGCCCTCAGGAAAGGCTCAGAGCACAGCACAGCCCTCCTCCTGTCCTCTCCATTTCCCCCTCTTTTCACCCCTTCTCCTCCCCCCGCCCCACCCACCCAGGGCAGCAGCTGACTCTTTTAGAAGGCTTTGAAGTCGCAGACAGTGCTCGCCCTTCCCCTGCTGTATCTCTTCTACTGTTCACCTCCTGCAAGGCAGTACGTGGACATGCTGTACTCAGCCCTTTACCCCTTCTTCAGTCCTTTGGGTCACGATGCTCCCCATTTCCTCTAGGGAAACTGTCCTCCCCAGCGCAGGGGAAGGGGTGAAGCTGGACAGCAGGAGGCAGCCCCAGCAGAGCAGAGCGCAGGAAGGAGCTGGGCTGGGGTGCAACGGGAAGATCCAGTGGCTTGTGGTCAGGAGGACTGGCCTCAGCATTCGAAGCGGGGAGAGTGCTTGGTCCTTCAGCTGCCTGGGCCAGTAGGGAGCATCTGGGGCTGGAAAGGCAGAGATGTGGAACCTCTAGGAAAGGAACCAGAGGCGGTAGGGGCTACACGTGGACGGGAAGCAACTCAGCTTCAGGCCAAGGAGGTTGGGCCTTGTTTTCCTTGGCCCTTGGGCTGCTAGGGCCCAGGCGAGATATACAAGAGAATGTCTTAAAGCTAATCAGAAGCTAAGCCCCCAGAACTCCCAGGGGGCGGTGTGGGAGCCGGTCTCTGAGCTACCACCTGGGATCTCTCTGGCTCTGGACCTCTCACAGTCCCTCACAGGAGTCACTAAGGGATTAGCTCCAGGGGGCCAAGTGCTGCCTCTGTAAGGCTCACCAGTGCTTCCAGCCCTAGCGGTGGAACTGCTCACTAGCCCGAGACTCAGAGGGCTGGCTGCCTTCGAAACCACAAGGCCAGCTAAGGACAAACAGGAGACCACTTTATGTAAGAAGGAACCAAGAGACAGGCATGGATTAATTTCAAGCAGTCTGAAGGATAATATCATTAAGCGAGCCACAAATACCTGAAAAAAGTCAGAAAAAAGCAGAAATGGCTTCGAAAAACAAAAACAAAACCAAGAAACCCCTATGAGGTGAAGGCAGGAATTCGGCCAATGACCGTGTAATTGTCTGGGTAAGTCCCGAACTGGCCATTCTTCCCCTGGAATGTGTCTCCGGTGAGGTGTCCTTGAAGCACGATTCCTTCCCCGAGGGGAGGACGGTATTTACAGCGCTGCCCTTTAGAAATATGACACAACTCCTAGAAAAAAGAAACTGTTCTTTCTTCCAGCTCATTTATTTTCTGGCTCCTCAGTTCTTAACACTAAGGGGGAAAAAAAAAAACTGGTGGGAAGTGGGGGAGAGAAAAGGATCCTCTTAATAAGTATTACAGTCTTCGGAAGTCTATAAACAAGGTACAAGAACAATAATTACCATTTAGACCTGGTGCTCAGGTCCATTATTTCCAGCTAAGCTCATCAATCCCAAGAGGAGGGGAGGAGAGGAACAATTTCCGAATACATAAGAATTTATTATCCATTTGTTTTCTTAATGATGCTGTGTGATGAAGCTTTGCCTTGAAATCAGTGTCCGACTGAGCTCTGTGGTCTGAAGAGGTGCCTGAGTGTCGGGAGGTCCACCCACCATCCAGACAGCTCTGCCACCAACCAGCCATGAGACTCAACAGCTCATCAGCCCGTCTCCACAGCTCTGCATTTTGGCTTCAACACTCTCCCAGTCTATTCTGTGGAAGGTCATTTTGTTCTAGCCATGCCCACATCCAAGGGCTTCACACCCTTCATGACAGCCCAGAGGGAGAGGTATACATGGGGCACCCTGGAGTGCTCAAAGGGGCCGAAAAATGGGTTCCCTCCGGAGCTTACACTCTCCACACAGGTATGTCCTGCGAACCTATACCATGCCCACTATGCTCAGGACTGTGGGAAAAACTGACAAGATCCTGAATTTGGAGTTTAGTTGGATTCAGTGGAAACAGGATTACAGAACAGACTAGAATCTCAAGAAGTTATTACACAGGAAGGAGAACAGAAACCAAAGGACACTTTGAAAGGAAATAAATATTAAAGAAAAGGAGGGGCAGTTTCGAAGATGGTGCAGGAAGAGGAAATAGCATTATCCCAAAGCATTTACCAATAACCAATTAAAAATCCCCTGCCATTCCTAAACCCACTTTTCAAAACGAGTTTTACTCAAGTGCCCCAATGAGGAAGGGAAAACAGCAAAAGACAGTGTTCCCCACCTCCCTCGGCACAGGCACGTGACTTGATTCTGGCCAAGAAGGTGCAAGTGGAAGCAATGTGTACCACTTCTCCATTTCCTTAAAGTTATCAAGAACATCCTCCTAAGCACCTCGTTCCTGCTGTGCATTGGCTGGAGCCCGGTGGTCGTATTGCGCCATGAGGGACTTGAGAAGAGAGGTCACACACAGTACAGAAACAAGCTCAAAGAATCCAGGGTGCCTGATGTTCATGGAACCACAGTACAGTACTGAGATTTTCTACCTCCAGATTTCTTTTACATGAAAGAAAAAGAGGGTTTTCGGAAACTGTATTATGAGATTCATAATGAAAACGGCAGTGCTGTCCTGCTCACTGTCCAGAGGGGGCTGCTTTCAGCTCTTAGAATCCTCTGGCATTTGTCTCCATGCTCATACTGCTATTTCTTTATTTTGCAATTAGAGACATTACCTTAACAGAAAGAATGTCAGATTTCCTTTTACACCCTTCCTTATCCCAAATACATGTATTTTTAAAAATTATTTTTCTTAAATTACTTGTTGGCGTTTAAATTATGATTAACTTAATAAAATAAAACAGAGTGGAAATTAGTGCAATGGAAATGGACATATGATAGGAAAAACCAAGGAAACCAAAAACTGATTCTTTCCAAAGTTAAATAAAATTGACATAATGAGCACTGAGTAATGCATAGAATTGCTGAATCACTCTATTGTACACCTGAAACTAACAGGACACTGGAAGTTAAAAACTCAATAAATTAATATGACTAAATGAGCAAGATTCATAGTTGAAACAGTTAGTATATATTTTTTTAAACGAAATTTTGATATTCCCAGAGTTAATAATCCCACCTACCTTTCTTCCCAATCACTTTTTCTTTGTAGCTATTATTCACTGAACCCCAAACTCCTCCGCTACACGCAGACCCGGAGGCTAGCTTTCCAGGGATTCCTGTCCTCCACTTGGTTGCTGTCTAAATTTGCTGAATTTGAAGTTTACTTAAGTCAGAGCGAATTCCGAAGGTCACAGCCTGCTCTATGTCCTTACCCTCACTCTCCCCAAAACCTGGACTTAAACTCATGGATTGGAAGTGCTGCTTTGATCCCACCACCTAGCCTTTCCTTTGTCCGGTAACCAGAGGTCCTTCCCCATTCTACATCCTTGGGATTCACTGGGTCTTTTTTTCTCCATGTCCCTTTCTAGGGAAGGAACCACCAAAAAAGTTTCAGGGAAACGCATTATCAATGAGTATTTCTACACCTCGACATACTTGGGTGCTAAGATCACAGCTGATAATAGAAAATAAAGCAGCCAAGTGTGCTGTTCCTGATGAGAGAATTACCAGCTGGGTCAGAAGCCTGGTACTTGCAGAGGGAGCAAGGA
Organism: Mustela putorius furo; assembly: GCF_011764305.1. Lineage (NCBI taxonomy): Eukaryota > Metazoa > Chordata > Mammalia > Carnivora > Mustelidae > Mustela > Mustela putorius. Next base: position 17,892,352 of record NW_025421321.1, on the reverse strand, counting down.
GGGCGGGACCCCATGGGGGTAGCAACTGGGGCACCGGCACAGACTACAACAGAGGCTTGAGTCCCTTTTCAGCAAGTGTACGACATCCATTTTTCATATAATAGGAACTATTAGACCACCCCAACGGACAAACACTGGTGGCCCTTGGACAAAATTAGAAGCAAAGACATATTCTCTTGGTCAGCAGCATTTCTAAGCTTTTGAATGCCTTTAGGTTGGCATTAGCCTTCACCCCACTACCCTCTGTACCCCGTACCTGCCTGGCCCTGGGCGTGTGGCATTGGAGAACTCTAATAATCCAGTCCCTTTAAATTACAGAAGATGGGGGGAGAGCTATCTGAGGAGGGCCAGCTTCAAGTCACGCTGCTAAGCGGCGAAGCAAGGACGAAGCAACTGCAACAGCCATCCGGATATGCCACTTGGCCACTCTCACTCAGCCGCGTGTCCTGGCCTGTGCAGGCTGAGTCATCAGTTTACTCACTAGGAACCGATTAAGAGCAGACTGACTGAGAGTCGCTCGGGCTATTCCCCAGAGGCTGGATCAAACATTCCCAGCTCAAGAAAGGACATCTATAACCTGCAAGTCAGAACGTCTGAGTGCACCGGCTTCAGTGTCCTGCTAGCAAGGCCGCTGACTTCTTATTTTATTCCCCCATTTTGCAGGCTTCTGGCCAACCCTCTCATTTCATTTCAGCCTAATCTTTTGTCCAGAGTACAGTGCAATCACTTGATTTGATGGCAGCATTTGGTGATGGGTAAGCATCTGAAAGAAAGGAGCTTCTTAGCTGCCCAGTGTCCCCAGGCTAATAAGCCCTAGATGGCGGCCAATGGGCCTTCGTAGATGGAGCCCTCTTGCTGTGTCCCCAGCTGCCACGAGAAGCCTTCCACAGGAGTGGCGGCTTCCACCCCAGAATTAGAAATGCCTCACATCTGCAGCACACCTCCCTCGATTTTCCTTAACTCCTGTTCCTTTGCCTACACCACTCATTTTGACACTAAATAATATTTAGAAAGATTAAATTTATCACCAGTGTGCCTTTCAGATCCCTAACTATATTTTAAGTATCTAAATGGAAAGGGGAAAAAAAAGCACAGATTTTGGAACACGTTCCTGGGGCGCAAATCCTCATTCTGCCACTTCCTGGCTGTGTGACCGGGCCGAGTCCCTGAACCTCTGAGGCCTGGTGTCCTTGTCTGCGGAGCACAGATGGAAGTGCCTACCTCTATGAGCTTTTGGTGAAACCAGCACAGGACCCTATCGTTTCAGATACCCACCAAGTATTTAATGTTGCCAAATTCTTCACCCAGGTTAAAATACTCAGGATTCATTGTGCAAAGTCATTTTCATGATGTGGCTGGGCCACACAATTTTAATAATAAAATATCACATTAAAATTGATACTAAATAGGAAGTCCTGATCATTATGTGAAGAAAAGATGGAAAAAATAAAAATACATCTTGCTGGATGGACAATGCATACTGAAATTTCAGATTGGTGGCTGAACTGAAAATAGACACACTGTCCTAGATTTAACTACGCTTAATTTGGCTTTAAGCTATTTCCATTCAAGATTATTTGTAAAATTAAACTGACTGCTAGTTATAAGTGTCACCAAGATTCTAGGAAATAAACACAATAGTAATAGTGTGATGATATAGGTTGACTGCTATGGTTAAACATACTGGTTGGTTCTGAACACCAAGGGATTCATAGCTATTGTTCTTTTGTTAGAGCTAATGAATTGTCCACTGACAGAATTTTCCTTTCCTCCTCAATTTAACTGTTTAAGGGAGTTTATAATTTCTTTTTACCTCTTTGAAGTGAATCGAAGGCAACAGCAGTGTGGTCTTCTGTTCACCAAGTCTAGAAATAAGATCAGGATGGTCCAGTGACAGCAGCCCAACATCCCATATTGTTCGAGCCATTGCTGAACTTCCCACAGAGCTGGATGAAAGATGTGTGTGGGCACTTCTGTTGGACAAACCACAAGCCAAAGCAAAAATATGCTAACATACATTGAATTTGGACCATGTTCTGAATGTTGTCTGACACCATGAAACATTGCTTCCAGGGAAGTGGGGAAGCTGCTGTGTCAAAGGCAAGGCGAGGTCTCCCATTTCCCTCTGCAGAGGGAGGAAGGCATTGCTACAAGTGACGAGACGCGTTCTACAAGGGACTACTTTCTCTGGGACAGTGAGCACGGCCGCAGTGTCCACAGACAGCTGAAGGACACACAGATAAATCCGATGCAGAATTAAGAGAAAGCTGCAGCTCTAACAAGGGAAGTAGAGTGGGGAGAATATCAGGCAGAAAACTATTACTTTAATTTAGGCTCCACTTCCAGTTTTAGCCTCAAACTGTGTGCATCACTCTGGGCATTTTCACATTGGCCACACCCAATACCTTCCCCACTCCCCACAAGAAGACACTGCACCCGGGAAGGCAGTGTTAGATTTCCTTACAAAATCCCTTTTACTCATTTGTTCCTCTTCAGAAGCTGATTAACAATGTTTAATTTATTTCAGACCAGGAACCAGTTTTTCTTCTGATGTTCGGCGTACCATTCTGATCAACAGAATGTAACTAACAAGCTTAAAGAGCCACTCAATACTGAATCAGCAGCTCATACCATATGCTGTGGGTAAAAACATACTTCCCAAAAAAGCTAAATGCAGAAAGACCAAGGATAGAAGATGCATTTAATACTTAAGAAGTCTAACAGGATGTGCTTAGTATGTGGAACACTGAGATTTTAAGGGGAAAAAGTTATTCTTTAAATATATCTATCCTAAAACATCTTTTTTCTGTTCTGTTACAATTTTTATCTCAAAACAGTATTTTAAGGGAAGAAATAAAATTAATTACAAAAACAACTGCATCTTGGATGAATCCTTAGTGCTAACTTTAAAAAAAATGCAAAAACCATGTATTTTCTCAGAAATGTGGTTATGTGGCCCACAGACTTCATGGTAACAGTATGGTCAAGTTCTAAATCTTGGAAAATAACTATTTGACTTTACTCTGGTAATATCCAAGTTCATGTTTAAGGGAAAACCCAAATCACATTACAACTAAAATTTTTAAATGCAACGGTCTTTTACTTTATATCCACCATTCCAAAAGGAAGGAGACTCACTGAAGGCCTGGCTGCTTCATTAGCATATTCATGTAATAAGCCTAGCTTAGGTCTGAAATATCTTAAAGGGCTCCATTATGTTTTTCATCTTCAAAAACATCTTACAACTAAACACTAAATCTCTCTGAGAGAAATGAAAGCCGCCTGATTCATCAGAGCTTGATAGATTACGTTTTCTTAGCATCAACACCCCCTCCCCGTTTCTTGTAGGGCTAACAACTAAAACTGTGGGCTGATTTCCGTTTTATGCAGGCTTTTGTGTAGCAATCTAAAAACACTCTTTCTCGGCTAAGTAGGGGATGAAATATTTCACTGGAATTTTAAAATTGCTTTTTGAATGATATGACAGTCTTCCACTTGGAAGTGACTAAACGATTTTGTCACCAATAAAAATTTCCACATTTAACTTTTTTCTAAGTTTACATTCTTCCCAAGCTTTTGGTATCCAGAAAAGAAATGATACAGAACTCAGTCTAAACTGTTGATGATGAAAAAGAGCACAGTAAATTAAAATAAGCATTTTTATTAAAGGGCCCATTGGGTCTTAAATTTTCGTTTGCTCTCCTAACAAACATAATGGCAATTTAACAGTAACTATAAAATAGCACCTGCACAACTACCACCCCGGTTGGAAGGCCGTCTCCCCCTCAGTACCCCCATCTCCAGAGACAACAACTCTGCTGACTTCCATATTCCATGTTCTTTAGTCTCATCCCCTATGAATGCACCACCAAACAGTATTTACCCACTATTCAACTACGAATGAGTGGGGAGAAAACTATTATTCCTCTCTCATTCTTTTTGCTTATTGTTCTTAAGATTCCATCCAGGATGTTTTGTACAGCTGTAGTTCATTTCCATAGCTGGGTTGTTTCCAGCTAGGGTCTATCACAAATATTCTTGCATGCTCATCATAGTACAACACATCCAAGCATTTCTAGAGCACGGACTTAGAAACTGCTTGGTCCTATGCGTATTTTCACCATACTAGATATTCCCACCAGCAGTGTTGTCATGTCACATCCTCACCAACAGTTGGCACTGTCGCACTCTAAATGACTGTCCGTCTGGAGGGGAGGGTGGGGGACCCGGCCTAGTTTTCATTTTCATTTTTCTAAATGGTGATCAAAGACCTTTTCATGCGTATGGACCCTTTAGATTTCTCTTGGGTAAAGTCCCTACCTTTTTTTGAACCAAGTTTTATGGAGATATAATTCATACAATGCACCCACTTCAAGTGTACAACTCAATAGCTTCTGGTATACTCAGGGTGCAACCATCACCAGTTTTAGAACATATTCATTTCAAAAAGAAAGTTCAGCTATCATATCACCATCCTAGCTACCCATTTTCTGCACATCAGCCATGTGCAACTGCTAAACTACTCTTTTTATATTCCGGACTCTTCATATTAACGGAATCATATAATACATAAACTCTTATACCTGGCTTCATCACCATGTCCATCCATGCTCATCCAAGTTGTAGCATGTAGTAGTCTTTCATTCCTTTTGTGGCAAAATAATATTCAACTGTATAGGTATCCCGCATTTTGTATGTTCCTTAATTCATCCACTGACCTTGGGGTGCTTCCACTTTTTGGTTATTATGAAGAATCCTGCTATGAATTTTTGTGTGCAAGTTTTTATGTGGGTAAGTCTCTCTTGGATATATACCTAAGGGATGGAAATGCTGAGTCATATGGTAACTCTGAGAAAATGCCAGGCTATTTTCTGAAGTGACTATACCAACTACATTTCTCAGTGTATGAGAACTTCAGTTCCTCCACATCCTCATCAGTACTTGTTCACCAACTTTTGATTTTAGGTGCTCTAATGGGTGTGAAGTGGTAGCTCACCGTGGTTGTCATTTGCATCTCCCTGATGGTATCCCATATCCTTTCATGTGCTTACTGGCCCTGTGTACATCTTCCTTGGAAAAGGATCTCTTCCGATCCTCTGACTTTTAAATGAATTGTCTTTTTGTTACTGCAATGTATTTACTAAGACTCTTAAAGACCACTTTCTTTGTAACTGCATAGTAGTTACCAATATATTCTCCCATCACTGATCTAGTCTTTTCACTTTGTGGTGCCCTTTAATGAAAAGAAACACTTAGTTTCAATATAGCTGAGTGGATGGTGTTGTGACTTAGCACATCCTTTCCAAAGCCAAGGCTATCACGAAAATATATTTCCCTGTATTATTTTCTTTAGAACTGCAGAACTAAACATTAAAAGCTTTGCAGCTTATACTGCAAAGTATAAGTATATAAGTTTATACAGCTTATACATTTAGGTCAAAAATTCACTGGAGTTCATTTTTATATATGGAGCAGGGCTCCAATTTCATTTTGTTCCTATCTGGATACCTCATCATCCCATCACTATTTACTGGAAAGATGGTCTTCCCCACCCATATTCAGCAGGGTTAACCATTCCAACTCTTTCCTGTAAAATAAGAGAAGTAGACTAAATCAGCATTCCCAATCTGAAAGGTTTTATTAGAATGCAGATTTCTAAGTGTCCCCACAGAGGGATGTGGGAGAATGGCACACAGGGTGGAGGATCACACACACTCCAGGTTTATAATAAACTCCTTGGCTAATGTGTATCCAGTCAACCTAGCTCCTGCCAATAAATAGACACTGTGGAAATTATTTAATAAACAGACCAATGGAAATGATTTCCATGGTTCCTTCTAGCTTTAGGAGGCTTTAGTTTTGCAAAGTCTTTGGGTGTAACTTGCTTTTTCCATACCATTTTGCAAGAAACATGTATACAAGTTCTATTACAAAGAAATACAATGCATTTCAAATTCCACAAACTACATGACTTTATTTGTAAAATTCAACACACGGCCTACTGCCCATGCCCATTTAAGTATCCCTCAGCTACAGCTCTCATTCTTCGAAAATAAAGATCCTTGACAATGTACTCAAAGTATTACTAAATATTTTATTAAGTTGATATCCCATGGGTCTCAAATTGCCAGCACTATGAAAACAGAGTTAGTATAAAACAATACAAAAGTGTTCTAGACAACAGCTTATCAGTATTCTCTTTACTCCTTTGGTGGGATTTTCTCATGTAGTAACTTTGATTCGTGAAATGATTTCATTTACAAAACTATTATTCTTTGCTACTACCTCAGCTTTCAGCTGTTTTAACTTCATTGTGATGTTTTCTTCCGACATTTCAGTAAAAGGCACTTGCTTCACCTTGGATAAAAACTCCTGAATAATTTTTTCACCTTGCTGAAAGATATATGAATGCTCCATTAGTCTTTAAAATGTCTTTTTAAAAAGTCAAAATAAATTGTAATGAATTGTTTCATTAAATTTCAACCTATAACACACCACCCAATAATCAAAGAACATTCTTTAAATTGTGAGGTGAACTATCCAATATACAGAAAGCCCTTATTTGACTGTATTTCTCCAAAGAAAGTCATTAAAGGATATTTATAAATACATTTTCAGCTGCTAATGAAAAGGGGCTATTTACTGGAAAGATGGTCTTCCCCACCCATATTCAGCAGGGTTAACCTAGACTAACTAGACTAACATTCCTGTCCTCCTACATTTTAAATGTGGTACTTACATACTCTCTTTTTGTCAGAAATCAAAATGATACAGATGATACAGATGAAGTCTTTGCCATGCAAAGAAATCAAAGTGAAAGGCAACAATGAATGATCAAGTAAGTATTAACATCACTTGGGACCTCATGGATCTAACACAGGGTTAAATAATTAGTAGTCCCCCAATCCCTCACCTTTCATTATTGATATATAAACTTAATCTTCTGGGAAAAAAAGAATTTAAGTTTATAAATACTATAAGGCATAAACAGTCACTGAAAATTCAGTACTCAAATATGGACAGAATTTTTAAATTACTATTTTACTGGCCAATCATTGGCATTCTAAAGAGCATGGCCATTACTTGCCATGTGACCATGGGGAAATTACTTAACCCACATTCCTCATTCACAACAAGGGGATGATAGTATTCTCAACATCACAGGGCTCCTGGGAGAACTGGAAAGTGAATGCGTGTGCTTGGAAGTACATAGGACAGTGCCTGGGAAAGGGTAAGTGTTGTGTAAATGTTTATCATCACGTATGAAGCAGAACTAAAAGCCTGCTTTTCATACCGGGAGCTAGTTCGTAGTAAGTACCTTAAGGGTTGACAGGTAGATATCCCGAATGGTAAGGTAAAGAAGATATATTTCTCTATTAAATAACAAGTGCACTCTTTCAAATAAAGACAGATTCTAGACTGAACATCGATAGTTATACATCTCCTTTAAAGTTTTTTTTCAAAAAACTTCAGAATTTATTTAGTATTTTTTTGGACAATGTAATTAATGTTATCAAAAGTAGATGGTTTCTGCTATTTAGAAATTAGGGATTACATAAAAGAGCCTACCTAACCCCAGACCACCAACAGCTGTGGTGCTGAAAATAACACTCTACCGCAACCTCCCTAACTTAAACTAGTAACAAGATATAACACATTTCTCCTGCCTATCTAGGGACAAAAGACAAAACTATACCTTTAAAGCTTAAAAATCATACACGATCATCTATTATGATCAACCATTATCTATCCTTCAAGTAAAAAACTCACTGGTAAAAGCTAAAATCATGACAAGAAGTAAATGCTGCTGGAACCCAGCAGTGAATTAATTTTATTTTCATTATTGCAGAGAATTACCCCTCTACTTTTAAAAAAAATATGTTGAGCATAAGCTGTACCTTTCTGTACATCTAAATTTCATTCATCACTCAGAGAAGGCCTAACTTAAGATATACTTCTCCCATGAGAAGTGAAACATCTTGCCCAAAAAGAGCTGTCCAGAGTAAACATGTCATATACTGCATGATTCTCCTTAACATGTTCCGTAATATCTTCCCAACCAGATTCTAGACAAATGGAACGCAGGAACTGTTTCTTTCTTATTCCCTTAACTAAGCAATTAACTGAGTAAATATACCATTAACTGACTTGACCTATTTGTTTATGAAGTAATCAAAAAAGTGCCTGGACATCTGTAACTCCTTGGAATTACTTTAAACCTAGACTAACATTCCTGTCCTCCTACATTTTAAATGTGGTACTTACATACTCTCTTTTTGTCAGAAATCAAAATGATACAGATGAAGTCTTTGCCATGCAAAGAAATCAAAGTGAAAGGCAACAATGAATGATCAAGTAAGTATTAACATCACTTGGGACCTCATGGATCTAACACAGGGTTAAATAATTACAAACACAATATAACAAACCTCTCTTTCCAGATAGCACCTCTTTGCTGCTGGTTCCGTATCATCATATCCTTGTGATCCTCCAATATTCTGAAACTCCTCTAGTTCCAGAGCTTTCTGTCTAGCACACTCTATTACATGCCTAGGGAAATTTGCAAGCTCTGCAACGTGAATCCCAAAACTTTGATCACAGACACCTACAAGAAATTTGGGAGTTGTGAGCAGCAGGCAGAAAGAGAAAACAACTGATGTAAATAGAACTTATCCATCTCACTTTGTCAGTTGGAAACTTAATTTTGTATTTCAAATACATTAGCCAAATGTTTCAGAGTAACTTAGATGAAGGAATTTTAATTAAGTCTTTAGTGGAAAGTAATGCACACAGGGTTTTATCTTATCCTTGACAAATGCAGTGGGAAAAATTAAAATATCCAAAAAAAAAAGAAGAAAAGATTGATAGTGATTCCTCAGAGGTCTGGACAAATATCAGAATCTGAAGAAAAATTAACTCAACTGTCCCTCTGACGTTTTCCCATTTCATAAGGGAGGAATTAAATAAAGTATGAAGAAAAAAACAAGATAAATGTGTATCACTAATAAAGAGCATTTAACTCAAAATATATGGCTTATTACTGAACGGTCCATTCTCTAGATCTGCCTACATCATTTTCTAGATAGACTTCACGAAATTGGCTTGATAAATAAATTTACAATACTGGTCTTAGAATTGCGTACCATTCTTACGTAATCTTTCTTTCTTTCTTTTTTTTTTTTTAACATTTTATTTATGACAGAGAGAGACAGCAAGAAGGAACACAAGCACAGAGGAACTGGAGAGGGAAAAGCAGGCTCCCCACTGAGCAAGGGGCCCAATATGGGGCTTAATCCCAGGACCCTGGGATCATGACCTGAGCCGAAGGCAGATGCTTAACAACTGAGCCACCCAGGCACCCCCCATTCTTACATAATCTTATTCTTATTCTGAACTACTGCAAACACATGACAATGTAATTTTGGACCCAAATTATTAGTAAATTTTATAGACTAGGTAGCTTATCTTCATCCCTGTTTGCAGAAAATAAATGGAATTATAACATTCCTTCCAGATGTTTAATACAAGTGATGCTTACAGAGTTATCATGGAGCTTCCACTTTTGCCTCAACTATGTATCAACTGTAAAAATTTTTTTGGCCTAGTTATATAGCCCATGCATTCTGGGGCTGGATACTCCACACAACTAAGAGAAACAAACAAAAACAAAACAGAAGCAAACGTCTGATAAACAGCCATAGTGATGCACAGACATACCACTATTTTCTCCTCGGGTTAACTGGTCTTTCAAAACTCTGAACCCAGGGGAGCCTGGGTGGCTCAGTTGGTTAAGAGTCTGATTGGCTCAGGTCATGATCCCGGGGTCCTGGATCAAGCCCCTCATTGGGCTCCCTGCTCATTGAGGAGTCTGCTTCTCCCTCTTCCTGCTGCTTGTGCTCTCTCTCACTCCCTCTGTGTCAAATTAAAAATAAAATTTTGAGCCACCTGGGTGGCTCAGCTGATTAAGCATCCAACCCTTGGTTTCGGCTCAGGTCATGATGGGGCAGGTGGGGCTGTGAGATGGAGCCTCACAGCATGCTTCAGGCTCAGGGGGTTAAAGCCTGTCTTTGGCTCAGGTCATGGTCCCAGGGTCCTGGAATCAAGCCCTGCATCCGGCTCTCTGCTCAGCAGGGAGCCTGCTTCCCTCTCTCTCTCTGCCTGCCTCTCTGCCTACTTGTGATCTCTGTCTGTCAGATAAATAAATTAAATCTTAAAAAAAAAAAATAAAAAAGATTCTCTCCCTCTGCCCCTCCCCACCCTCTTGCATGCTCATGCTTGGTCTCTCTAATAAATAAATTAAATTCTCAACCCATTTATCATACAAAGCACAAAACAAAAAGCAAAACTTCAACTTCATGCTAAATGCCAGGTCCAACTAAAATTATCTGTATCTTATTTTATTTTTTTATTGTTTTATTTATTTGACAGAGAGAAAACAGGAAAGCTCAAGCAGGGTGAGCGGCCCTAAAAGTATCAACAATAATGTGAACAGGGTAAGTTAAAAGGATTCCCACTGAAGCATAAGAACAAAGGATAAAAGAACCAAAAATATTTTTGTACTTGTATCAACCAACTGATGCAGTAAAAATGTGTTCTTGGAAAATCAGATAGCTATCTGAAAAAGCTATTCCAATGACTGGTGAAACGCTTAGGCAGCCAAAACTTTACAGCGCATTAATCTCATCAACTTGGTAAATCTCATTAGCTGCCAGACCCACAAAATGACACTTTTCTGAAAGGACAGAATGCCTACAAGTCATTCCCTATGTGAGAACTACTAACAATTTCAGGATCTGTGGAAACCCCATCTTTAAATGAACCTGTTTGTGGGGCGACTGGGTAGCTCAGTGGGTTAAAGCCTCTGCCTTTGGCTCATAAAACCTTTAAAAAAATAAATAAATGAACCTGTTTGTGTAATACACCATTAAAATTCCAATGAAGTAATTATAATAAATGGTTCCTTAAACAGTAACAGCCGTCCTAGAACTTCAAAGCTTATTATTGTCACTATCTACTTTGACAAGAAATAAGGCTGCCATGGAGGTATAAAACCTTCTGTGGTAATGTTGAAGAGTATGAGTTATTCTTTGTATAACTGTCATCCTACTGTGAGACACAGAAATATAATGCACCTTGTCCTTGTACCCAGATTATGAATTAAGGACGCCTGGGAGTGGGTTATGCCTCTTCCTTTGGCTCAGGTCATGATCTCAGGGTCCTGGGATCAAGGCCAGCATCGGGCTCTCTGCTCAGCAGGGAGCCTGCTTCCCCCACCGCCCCCACTCCCACCCTACCGTCTGCCTTTCTGCCTACTTGTGATCTCTGTCAAATGAGTAAAATCAATCTTAAAAAAATTTTTTTTAATTAAAAAAAAAAAAGTAAATGTGTTCTGACAAACATGAATAATTCATTCAGAATAAGGCAATGATTCATGATGTCATGGGTGGAAATTTCCCACTGCCACACCTGAATTTACAGTATACCAGTGGTATACACTCACCTTTCTTCACCTGATAAAGCATAGTTAAGGTTTCTTCAGTAGTTAGTGCTGTGACATGTAGATTATTAACAGTTGGTATGTGATTGGCCAAGGCAGTAAGTTCATGAAAATGTGTTGCAAACATGCAAAAAGCACCAATCTTTGTCGCAATGTACTCTGATATAGCCCATGCTAATCCAAATCCATCATATGTAGAGGTTCCTCTTCCCAATTCATCTATGATTATTAAAGAATCTTTGGTTGCAGACCTGAAACACACAATTACATGAAAATCGCCCATGATATAATATGTGACAATGAAAAAAAAAAAATTAAGACAATACAATGGGAAAGATGTGCCACAAAACCCAGATTATCTTCATATATAAAAAATTCAATAGTCACTTAAAAGAAGAAAATGGGCATGGTCATAAACAAGTGATGGAGAAATATTTTTTGTAAAAATTACCAATCTCACAAATAATAATAAAAGAATTTCGAATCATTTATCATTCATTTATTGCCAATCAAACCAGCCCAGACTTTACGAATACCGCATGAAGACAGGTCAAGGGTGTCATGTTAAGGACATGCAGCTGGTGGTCATGTAAACAGGCACGCTGGCTGCAGCCCTACCAATCAGGTATTAGCATTCTTCCTTTTCTCTTCTTTAAGTGAATGTAAGGAGGGGAATTTTTTTTCCCTCAATTAGAGAATGCAATAGTACTTTTTATTTTTAAGTGGCTCTACACCCAGCATGGAGCCCAGTATGGGGCTTGAACTCATGACTATTAAGTCAAGACATGAGCTGAGATCAAGAGTTGCATATTTATCTGACTGAGCCATCCAGGAGCCCCAAGAATGCAACAGTTCTTCATGTGCATATCATTCATTTATTTTCCTGTGAATTTCCACTGACATCTTTTGCTTATTTAAGTTATGAATATTAGCTTGCTGACCAATTACTATACCAACTCTTTGTACTGTTTCTGTACTTCCCCACAAACAAATAATGAGCAGTAATTTACTAGGGATCTACTATATGTGATGTGCTTTAGAAGACACCAAGAAATGAAAGGCATAGCTTCTCTGCCTTTAAAGAAGCACCTTAAAAGTGAAATAAGGCAAAGAGATTTCAGTAACCTCTAAAATAAAAAAACAAATATATTACAGGCATGTCAAAGAGTTCAAAGAAATACCCATGACCTGAAGCTTAATTGACAAGAGAAGTCATCAGAGAAGTAGAATTTCTGTCACTAAGACCTTTAAAGACTGGAAAGGACACGGGTAAACATTCCAGATATTGTGAACAGTTTAAGCAAGAACATGGCAGTGGTGGGGGTTATAAGGTGAAAAACTACCAGAAACCTTAAGATAAATGAAAAATCAAAGTTTTCCTCGACTATTATGAATTACTCTTTTAGGACAATATGAAGTGTATAAAGTTCACAAGAAAACTATTAAACTGGATCTGGAACTATTAAACTGATGTTTTATATATGAATCTCTAAATGTACTTTACAGGACAGGGAGATTCATTTCCATTTTGAGGGGACTGGGAAAATCACTCACCTGAGAATAGAAGCAGTTTCTAGCATTTCAGCCATGAATGTGGAGACTCCTTTCAACTGACTGTCGCCAGCCCCTACGCGGGCCAGGATGCAGTCCACAATGGATATTTCCGCTGACTCACATGGCACAAAACACCCAATCTGGGCCATGAGAACTACTACCCCAGTTTGGCGAATATAAGTGGATTTACCTCCCATATTGGGGCCTTTAAAATAAATTACATCAAAAAGCAAGATTATTAATTTATTCCTGCCACTAATCGCACATTTGTGACTAATCACCTGGTTGCATGGATATGGCATAGAAGCAGCAGAACCATCAACTGCCAGAGTAATGCTCTTTTTCCTTCACACAAACTTACACTGCACTCTTCATTGAAAGGACTATGAAAAATATACCTTACCTGTAATTTGCCTATAAGAACTACAGATTTTCCCACAGCTCATACAGCTGCCGGCAGGGTAATTTTACGTCATCCAGAAAAACAGTACACACCTAACTGATTAACTAAACACTGTAAATAATTAATAAATGAGGCTATTAGTGAATGAGTTAGTATGGTCTAATCCTTCAAATCACTTAAACTCCATACTAAAGCCCTAAGACACAACCTTACTTAACGCTGCTATGAACAACATGAAAATCCATTTGGGGAACTAGAATATTATCACTGTTTCCCAAATACATTTGCCCAAAGAGTACCCCCTCCATTTTTGTTGTCTAGAATCTGGTTAACATCTAAAAATACTTCAGCTTGAGACATGCTGCATTAGTCTATGAGCAAACTTTTTTCAAATTTCACAGAAATACAGTCCCATGTCTTTAAAAGAATTGCTACCCTAAGCTGAGGTCATTCCAGCAATCAGTTTTGCTTCACCTTCAATGACCTCACTATTGAAAGGTCTGGCTCAAAGGTAGGCTTTGAGGTTGAAGGGATGTTCACTTTTAAACGCACGAAACCTTTGGAACAGAAGTTTCATGTAAAGATGACATTTGCTCCTTAAGGCCTCCCCCTCCTTCTAAATCTTCCCTCTAACCCAAAAGTGAACATATCAGTAACTAGGATGAATAACTCGTTCTTTTTATAACATCAAGAACTAGGATTTTCTTCATCAGTTTTAAGTAATTCCACTCCAACATAAAAAAATGGAATCATTACCCCCCACAAAGCCCATAAATTACCATAAATTAGTTGGTTTTTTTTTTTTTTTTTTTTTTTTTTTTTTTTTTTTTTACCAGTAATGATGTGGAACATCTGTTTATCTTTTTCAAAGTGAACATCATTAGGTATAAATGCAACTTCATCCTGAACTTCAACACAAGCATGTCTGGACGCTTTCAGTGTAATTCTTCCTTGTCCTTTTTCCAAAATGACCGGACGTACATAGGGAACAGGTGCTCCATTTGACACGTGAGCAAAGCTGACAACTGCATCTAGCTGAGCCAACACATCATTGAGTGTCTGCATTGGTTCTACATATCCTGTATAAAAACAGAAAATGTGCCAAGGAATACTGAACAAAGAAAATACATATAAGCAGTTATAGAAATAAATTTAACTTCCCTATTTGGGAATTTAAAATCCATTTTCTAATTTATTACTTTTCAAAAAATTAACAGAAGTTTGCCATAACCAAAATTGAACACCTAAAGCCTTACCAGAAAGTTAAAATGTATTACATCTTCCTCTACTATGAATAGATTTCAAAAATAGAAAGAGTATGATGTCCTCTCTTACCAAAATTCATTAAAACAGAAAACACACAGCTGCTTATCAGAAGATACATGTAAACACCAGGTTGTAATAAAATAATGTCACTATCAAGGCCTGTGCCTGTATAAACCTGACCATACGAGTTGTTTACTTGAGCTTTTTTTCCCCCCAATCAGTACCACATGCAGTTTAATTTTAGCAAAATTTAGATGCATAATTGTCACTTAAAATACTTCCAGTGAGATTCTACTCTTCTAGAACATTAAAACTAAAAGCTATTATGTATACTAAAAAGCCCCTGATATGTGGCAGGCAATTCAGTCAAAATTTATAGAATAGATTCTAAAATTTTAATAGCTTAGAGGGGTTAGTGAAACATCCCATATGTTATGTAGAACTATCACACAGGCATCAATGTGTCAAAAGCTTTAAAGGACATTCATGAGAATACTGTGGCAGCAAACAGGATTCATCTTTGATTCCCCTGCTCCCCATAAAAGTGATATAATGTTTTACAAATAAAAATTAACTTATGAATGGCTGAATACAAGTAATTCTCTTACTGTTTCACCACTTCCAATTTATTCCTGTTTTATCTAACAGGTATTCTTTTTAAAAGAAAAAAAAAAAAAAAAAAGGAAAAGAATGGTTCACATAACCCTTTTATGTAGGAACAAGAATCTGCAAGAATTACTTAAACATTAACAGAGTACTTAACTGTAACTACTTTAAAAAAAGGAAACTGAAGCCTCTTAAGGTATTTCTTATCACCTGGCTCTTAACAGCATCACCTATTCTGGTTTAATAGCAAGATAAAGAACCACAGAAATGACCCATTATATTTTTAAATACAGATAACGTGTATATTAGACCAAGAAAAGGTTTCATTTAAATTCAAGGTAACTCTAGGGGCATCTGGGTGGCTCAGTCGGTTATGTTATGCTCCGATCATTTGGCTCAGGTCATGATCCTGGGGTCTTAGGGCAGGGCCCCACACTGGGCTCCCTGCTCAGTGGGGAGTCTGCTCCCTCTCTCTCAGCCTCTCTTCCCTGCTTGTGCTCTATTATTCTCGCTCCAAATAAACAAACAAAACTAAAATAAATAAATAAATAAACGAATAAAGTCAAGGTAACTCTAAATACAAAACACCCTCCATTTAAATGTTTGAAGCTAGCACCTTTTTTAACCTAGAAGATGCTTGATGAATCTGAGCTGATACTATTTCTTTTTGAGGAAGACTCCCAGTTTGAATATATAGTATTTACAGGGTCCTTAAAAATGCAATCTAGGCATTTTCAACTATAGTTATCTGATACCACCAAGCAAAACACAGAATATTTACAAAACTCATTCACCTCAACACTAATACATAAAGTGTATTAAAACCCTTTTGGGGTGCCTGAGTGGCTCAGCTGAGCATCAGATGAGCGCCTGCCTTTGGCTTGGGTCAAGATCTCAGGGTCCTGGGATGGAGCCCCCCATCAGGCTCCCTGCTCAGTGGAGAGTCTGCTTCTCCCTCTCCCTATCCCACTCACGTTCTCACAAATAAATAAAATTTAAAAAAAAAAAAAAAACCACCAACCTTTAAATTTTATGTTTATTTTACTATAAAATTCGTAATAGTAAAATTATTAATTCACAGAATTATACAAGCACATAGTTTTTAAATGCATGAATACCTTGGAAATGAGGACATCCTCCTACTTACTCACAATACACACCCCAAGAAATAGGATACCAATATTATGTTATGTCTTATCAAATTTCGCCAATTTGTCCTGAGTGTCCCTGATAGCTCTCTCCCACCCCCAACTCCTAGACCTGGATCCATTCAGGACCATCTGCTGATCTGCTCGTTGTGTCCCTTAAGTCTCCTATAATCTAGAACAGATCACGGCCATTCCGTTTTTGCTACCATGACACAGACATTTTTAAAGAGTACAAGCCTTAAAAAGAATGTCCCACAATCTAAATTTATCTCCCTTTCCTTTCTTGTTAACAATCAGGTTAAACATTTTTGTCAAGAATACCACATGGACAATACTGTGTTCTTCCCTCTACATCACATCAAGATGCACATAAAAGTCATTTGTTCTATTACTGATTATGCCACCTTTGATCACTTGGTTGAAGTAGTTCGTTGGTGTATTTTTGGAAGGCACAATAAAAGTTATAGTCAATATACAAGTGATGACAGGCAAAACCTTCCAGTTTAACACATCAGCCCCACCTGTGCTAAACATACATTCATTCTGTGTCAAGGGCAACACCACAGTGGTAAGCGATGCAATCAGTGTCCTCCACTCAAACAGTGTCCTCCAGAAGGAAGTCTAAAAATCTACAAAATGGCATATACAACTCGAAAAGGCTTGCTTCATGTATCATGTATCACCTTCCTATTTGTTTTTTAGTGATATTTATTTCCAAAACTTAGAGCATGAGCCCAAAAATAATCTAAAATTATTAGTGCCTTCAGTCCTTGGAGTCTCTTTTCCTTGTTACAACTACAATAAATTTTGTGCTTTTATACGGGTCTGTTTCTCAGGGTATTCCCACTCAGCCTGCACTAGCTTATCTTTCTGTGTAAGAGTTATTTCCAGTTACTCTTCCCACCACAATACCACACACATTATTTTATAGGTAGCCTAACATAATAAACAGTGTGTTAACATCTTTTTTTTTAAAAAAACACTCTGAAACATACCAGTATCTTTTCTATTACTAAAAACCAGGTTATATTAATAACATTTGATGCACTGGTTCTGTTAATTTACCTGAAGAAATATTGACAATTTCTTTAACAATGGCATCCTGGGCTTCCTCGTACTCAGTTTTATTTTTGGTATACTCTTCATTGAGAGAAGTCAGTTTACTGCAAGTCAAGATAATCACATTACTAAAAATATCAAAACATCTACTGAAGTAATATGTTCTACATAAAATATATCCAGAGCATCTATCCTATAAAGCACCAAAACAATAATTAAAGTGAAAATGTGAGTAGAAAATGGGCAACTCATTAGGGGCAGATGTGGATGGAATTCAGTGTATTAACATTTATGCTGTCTGAAAAGAGCCTATTGGCACCAATTCTTGCTGTAACATTTATTCCCAAGTATTGATCTGACCTTTTCTAAAATATTTAAATGGAATTAAGTCTTCATCCTCATTTCAAAGAGACCATCTTACCCCGCACTTTTTTTTTTTTAAAAGATTTTATTTGTCAGAAAGACAGAGAGAGAGAACAAGCAGAGGGAACGGCAGGC
Organism: Mustela putorius furo; assembly: GCF_011764305.1. Lineage (NCBI taxonomy): Eukaryota > Metazoa > Chordata > Mammalia > Carnivora > Mustelidae > Mustela > Mustela putorius. Next base: position 17,874,321 of record NW_025421321.1, on the reverse strand, counting down.
AAAGGGAGAAGCAGGCTCCCCGTTGAGCAGAGAGTCCAATGGAGGGCCCAATCCCAGGACCCTGGGATCATGACCCAAGCCAAAGTCAGATGCTTAACCAACTGAGCCACCCAGGGGTCCCCATCCCCCCTTTCCAAATTTATACACACACCACAGTTTCTCTCGTTATTGTAGTATATAGCTGCTTTTGATACTGAAGGCTGTCGAAGTAAGAAAATGTTTTGAAAACCAAATCTTACTGAGTAAAGAAAAAAATGAAAACTATAAGTTGAAATAAAAAATGAGGAAGGGGGCACCTGGGTGGCTCAGTGGGTTGGGCCTCTGCCTTCGGCTTGGGTCATGATCTCCTGGGATTGAGGCCCGCATCGAGCTTCTCTGCTCAGTGGGGAGCTTGCTTCCCCCTGCCTCTCTACCTACTTGTGATCTCTGTCAAATAAATAAATAAAATCTTTAAAAAAAAAACGAGGAAGGATAAGAATAAAGTAAAGGAAAAATATTCACGGATTCCAAAGGAAGGGAATGAAATAAAAAATAAAAAGACAAGATGGGGGCACAGAGAAGAGATGCATTCATTCTATAGGGGAAGGCACTGACCAAGGCAACAACTGTAAACTTAATATATTGGCTGATGGCATAACACATATATTACAGCTCAGGAACAGTGCATGGGCAAGCAGCAGCAGCAGAAGCAGCAGCAAGGACTACTAGCAAACAGGCAAAAAGAAGGAATTAAAGGAAGTCAAGCAAGAGACAAAGACACTGTAAAATGTGAGGAAAGAGCTAACAAGAGATGAAAGTCGATGGGAGGGGACCAGACCCTGCAGGTTACAATAAAGACTGCAGACTTTTCTGGATGACAGACACCAGCAGTTTTAAAGAAGGAAAATTTTACGATCAAAGAATCAGATAAATAGCAAGGATTCAATTTGCAGACAAAAATGAATTAATAAATTAATCTTCTTCAACTTTTAGATTAAATGTGGTCATTCAGCTCAATCTCATTTACTTGTAACTAACCCATGATGCTTCAAAGTAGGTTATAATAACCTAAAAGTTCTGTTTCAGCTAAGCCATTACTGAATATAGTTTGAACAGGGATATAGTTTGCTAGAAAGACAACTATTACTAAGTTGGGCAATAGGAGATCTAGCTATGAGTATCAAATGTTACTAGTTACGTAATCCTGGGGAAGGGGGAGTTTCAGCCTCTTCATCTAAATAATGAGAAATAAACCTATTTATCTCAGAATTGTTACGAAAAACAAAGCAAACATTGTTTTCATTCGTGGGGGGTCTGAACACCTAGAAACTAATGACTGCACATCATAAACAAAATACTCGCTGAATAAATGGATAAAAGGGAATCATATACACAAAACTACTGGTAAAGTACTGGGTATATTCAGGATGGGTGGATGTAAGGCCTCCCATAAATTCTAACAGAGGACAGAAGGAAAAAGATTAATGTCCTCACCCCACATCATAGAACATTATTTCAAAATAATTCTTCTTTCACATATAAATAATTTATTTAAGAAACTTTCTAACATCAGTGAAGGAAAAGAAAAGCTTGTAAAATCTTCCTCAATATGAAACAGGATTTTGAAAAAGCAATAATCTAGTAAGCGGCCTCACTAAAGCTGGTAGGCATCTCCCTATCCTAATTTATATATCCAACTGATATATCAAAATTTTTTAAATTGATAAATGGTATCAAAGCCTTCTTAGAAAAAGCAAATGTGAAAATAATTATAAACCAGAGATACGATGGGGAACTAATGTTAATAGATATGGAAATGTAATATAAACTAATATAATCTCATATTGACAAAAGAATGGTGAGACACATACGTGAAAAAATCTTTTTTTATATATTTTTGAAGGGTTTTATTTATATTTGATAGAAAGAAAGCACACACAAGCAAGGGGAGTGGCAGGCAGAGGGAGAAGCAGGCTCCCCACTGAACAAGGAGCTCGACGCAGGACTTGATCCCAGCACCCTGGGATCATGACCTGAGCCGAACGCAGACACTTAGCCAACCGGGCTCCCAGGTGCCTAAGAACAATCTTTCTTTTTAATTTTTTAAAAAATTTATTTGAGAGAGTGAGTGGGGAGGGGAAGAGGAGGAGAGAGAGAGAATATCAAGCAGACTCCCTGCTGAGTGGGAATCCTGACTGGGGGCTTGATCTCATGACCCTGGGATCATGATCTGAAAATCAAGATCATGATCCCAAAATCAAGAGCAAGACACTCATCCCCTGAGTCACTCAGGCACCTGGTGAAAGAACAGGTTTTTGTTTTTTTAAGATGAGAGACAGACAGTAAGCAGGAGAAAGCACAAGCTGGAGAAGTGGCAGAGAGAGAGGCAGAAGCAGACTCCCTGCTGAACAGACAGAGCCTGACTCAATCCTAGGATCCCGTGATCATGCAATGAGTAGAAGGCAGCTGCTAAACCGATTGAGCCACCCAAGCGCCCCATGAAAGAACAATCCTAAAAACAGACTGAAAGGGGGCACCTGGATGGCTCAGTCTGTTAAGCATCTGCCTTCAGGTCAGGTCCTTGGATCCCAGGATCCTGGGATCAAGGTCCCATGTCAGGCTCCCTGCTTAATGGGGAGCCTGCTTCTCCCTCTCCACACTCACCCCGCTGTTTGTGCTCTTAAATAAATAAAACCTATAAAGATAAAACAAACAAACAAATAAAAAAAGACCCAAACTGTCCCTTCAGTCAATGACGAAAAGAGGAGTTATTTATAACAAGGTGTGTTGGAACATGTGATGAGGCTCTTAGAAGAAAATAAAGTTTCATTCTCACCTGATACCTCCTATCAATAAGTAAGGTAAAACTTCCTTAACATAAAACATTCATGTCTCATCAGAGAATAATTTAGTTCCATGAACCTACTGAAGGTTTAACAAAATAATGTAGGCATACAAACCTGTTGGTAAATTTAACACCATTCTTCTGAATGTCCACCGTACTGAAGTTTTTATTATTACGAAGGACTTTTTCTTCCTTACATGTTACACGAAAGTAATAACCAAACTGTGCATTGGAATCCAATTTAATCTGTTTGCCAGGATCCAAACCTTCATTATATGGAAATAAAGACAAAGCATGTCATGGATGCCTACAGCCATCTTTCAATGTAAATGTTTAAAATAATTAACTCTTACTATAAGACAGCACAGTGGAAATTACTATGATGACCTAACGGGGAACTATTCAAACTTTACTTCACTTAAAAACTACATGAACGAAGGCTATCTATAAAATCCTTGAACTCTGTATTAATGGTAGCTTCTGACGTGCAAGTGCTTTCTGGATACGGCCATCCCAAGGCTACAGAGCACCGCAGTAGGCTATGTCCAGAGCGTTCACACCATATGGCCCCTAACCCTGAGGAGCTCTGCACCACGGTTCTTTACTTCACTGAAGCATTTCTCTGGAGCTAACACAGAGTAGGATTAAAATAAACACACTTTCCAAACAAAAACTTAAGTCTCTCACAATGGAACTCTGTAAAACAAGGACACACAGTTTCTGTTAAATGTAGGAAATTTCACAAAATGAGCAATGATCGATCACCTGGATTTTATTCACCTAAGATTTTTGAGTTTTTCTAAGTCTGTCCCCACCCTCTCATTCATCAATGTGATCTTTAGAGTACAAATCAGAAGAGAGAGACCATATTTACAAATTTAATTGCTAAAGCATGGCTATCAAATATTAGTAGTAGCCAGCAACTAAAGACAGACTTCTCTGGGCTAAGGAGAGAAGAGATCATAGAAAAAACGTAGAAAGAGTTATGAAATGAGAAGAGTAAAGAAAGGCAAAGATTCTTTACCTGGTTAGTCCATATATGGATTCTCCATGGTAACTATCTGCAAAATTTTTTGTATATGTAGGTATGGACATATTTCTGGGAAGAGGATTCATCAGATTCTCCAGAAATTTATTAAGAATTACTGCCTAAGGGTTCTACTAATATGCTAAGCTATATTTATTCATTCAACATACGTATGAGAGATGCTCAAACAAAAAGGTTCATAAATTCAGAACAAATTAGTGTGAATAATGTGAGACTAACTGGGGAATTAATAATCTAGTATGGGGAACTTGGGCTGCTCAGTTGGTTAAACATCAGACTCTGGATTTTGGCTCAAGTCATGATCTCAGGGTCCTGAGATCAAGCCCCATCCTAGGCTCTACACTGGGTGAGAAGGAGCCTGCTTAAGATTTTCTCTCTCCTGGGGCGCCTGGGTGGCTCAGTGGGTTAAGGACTCTGCCTTTGGCTCGGGTCGTGGTCTCCGAGTCCTGGGATCAAGCCCCACATCGGGCTCTTTGCTCCGCAGGGAGCCTGCTTTCCCTCTCTGCCTGCTTCTCTGCCTACTTGTGATCTCTTGTTCTCTGTTAAATAAATAAATAAATAAAATATTTAAAAAAAAAAAAAAAAAAAGATTTTCTCTCTCCTTCTCCCTCTTTCCCTCCCTGAAGTTCCACATACGTTCTCTCTCTCAAAACAAAACAAAAACTGGTATGGAAGGCAGACATTTAAAAAAAGCTGATGTTACTGACATGCTTGCGAATACCAAAGCCAAATCAATGAACTAATAGAATGACGGTTACAGAGGAAGTGATATTTAATACAGATCCTATTTCAAGGAAATGATGCAAGGGCCTCTTGGTTGATTTGTCTGGCAGGAATGTGGGATTATCCTGGGGTTGGAAAGTTACTGAGAGACAAATCTCTCACTAGGTGAGGCTCTAAATGCAAAGCATCCTGTATCTCAACTTCTAAGTATCTATAATTTTATTCTGTTGAAGGCAGGCCTGGCACTTTAAGCAAGAAGTGGCATGATCCACTATGTCTTCTAGGCAAGTAATTCTGGCACAAGTGGGGACACTATATAGACAAAAGAATTATTCAAACCACCAATGAGGCCTTCTTACCTAGATCTCTCGCTGCACTGACTAATGTTGACTGCATCTTCTTTTCCAAGTCATCCATTATTTCTCTTAATTCACTCAGATTGGGATCAAATGAAGGTTTCACAAGGAATTCATGGTTTTCCACCTACAGACAGAACAAAGAATAGGTAAATTTTACAAATGATGTGTAAAGATGGAATAACATTGTGTTTTCTTTTCCTTCATTTAAATTTCACTTGTATTTTGAGTTAAACTTATGTTTTAACTTACTCTGCCACTAAGGAGTTCCCATTTATTAGATGCAAAATTCTGTTTATAAGGAGCTTAGAGCTCTAGACACCCAAAAATTACTTAGATGAAAACGATGCAGAGCTTATGTCACTAGTAGTATTCAGTATTTTTATTTACATTTCCCCCTAAACAATGTTTAATATGTTCTTCCTGAACATTACTAAAGAATGTTCAATGTTCATAGCCTATAACAGAATGTGTAGTTTTTACCTAAACCAAGGATCCATCTTAGGAACCTCAAAATTAAAAATAATTAATTAGTTAATTAAAAAGCTACAGAATTTCATTTATTCAAACTTAAAGTTGATCAAAATCTTTCAGGATAGTGGTGGGGGGCGCCTGGTTAGTTCAGTCATTTGAGTGTCTGACTCCTGATTTCGGCTCAGGTCACGATCGCAGGATCCTGGGATCAAGCCTGGCGTTAGGGTCCGTGCTCACAATGAAGTCTGCTTAGGATTCTCTCTCTCCACCTCCGTCTGCCCCTCCTCCTGTTCCTGCTCTCTGGCTTGTTCTAAAATAAATAATCTCTCTTAAAGGCTTTATTTCCCTAAATTCTTCTAAGAGTCATCAAAAAATCATAATGAAAGATTTCATTTACAATGGCAAATGTACACACAAAATATTTAGATATTTAGAATATCTTTTTTTTTTAAAAGATTTTATTTCTTTATTTGAGAGAGAGAGACACACACACACAGAGCTTGAGTAGGGGAGAGGAGGCAGAGGAAGAGGGAGAGGGAGAAGCAGACTCCCTGCTCAGCGGGGATCCTAATGCGGGGCTCCATTCCAGAACCCTGGGATCATGACCTGGGCCGAAAGGAGATGCTTAACTGGCTGAGCCATCCAGATGCCCCTAGAAACAAAGTCTCAACTATTTAGGACTTTGTTTTTTCAAGACAGATAGATTAGAGAGAGAGACAGACAGAGAGCATGAGTGCGAGTGCACAGGCAGGCAGAGTGGCAGATAGAGGGAGAGGGAGAAGCAGGCTCCCCGCTGAACAAGGAATCTGGTATGGAACTCGATCCCAGGACCCCAGGATCATGACCTGAGCCGAAGGCAGATACTTAATCGACTGTCATCCAGGTACCCCAACTACTTAGGACTTTTATTAAAAATAACTGCTTACTGCAATATTGAAAACAACTGGTAAGCAAAAAGGTAAACTACGAAAAGAGAAAACCAAACCCAATATTAACATCTACTCATTCCTAAGAGATGGTCCAACAGGAATCCCCTTTTTGAAATAAAACAAAACTTAGACAAAATTAGGAAAGAATACCTTTTAAAAAAGAACGAAGCATATCCTTACAGACACTAAGAACTATTAAAAAGAATTGGGGGGGGGGGACAAATAAAAATTATAAAAAAAAAAGAATTAGGGGAGGGAAGCCCGAATGTCCCAAAGCAACCAACTCTTATCTCAGGGATTAAGTTAAAGCCCCACAGTTGGGTGTGGAGCCCATTTGAAAACAGAACAAAATAAAACAAACAAACAAACAAAAACCTACTAAAAATAATTATGTAGAAAAGCACAATATAAGAGAGTCAGTTTTCTAAGGGAGATTTTTTAAAAACTTTATAAATGGGATTAATAAGATCTCTTGCCAATTACTCCCCACTTATTCAGAGCACACCTTCTTCACATACCAAACCCAAGAATAAAGAATTAAAATTACAAAAAGTCAGCAAGAAAACAAAGAATAAAACATTTATCAAATAACTTTCTAAATTTAAACCGACAAGAGATTTATCATACTAAAATACAAATTTTTGAATAAACCTAACTGAAAAAAATACAAAAAGATCTGTAGAAGTAGCTATACAAAATGTAAAAATGGAAAGATCGACTTTTCTTTATAAAGGAACTTGGTCTGCAAGTATCTGAAAAATATCAAGGTCATTAAATAGACCAATATAAAAACACACAATTCAAAGAGAAAGTAAGTAGTAAACTAACCCACAGGAAAATGTTAAAACTCAATGATAAAAGATATGAATATTTAAGTAACTTAAGATACTATTCTACAGCTATTTTTTTTTAAAGGAAAAGAAATCCTACCACCAGATACTAATGAGGCTACAGTAAAATTAGTATACTCATTCACTTCCGGTGAGAATCTAAGTTGTTATAACCTTAAAAAAAAGGCGGTATGAGACAAGATTCAGAGATATTTGTTATACTCTTTGACACAGCAATTTTACTCCCAGGAATTCAACCTCAGGAATAATGCAACAGATGCAAAACAACAAGGGATGAATAAGGTCTCTGTAGATTTATCTGTTAACAGCAAAACCCATAAATGATAAACATTTGCACAACGAACATCATTAATATTACACATTTGATTCAAACAGGCAGTGAAGATGATGTAGAAAAAAAACCTAAGACTTACAATAATTTCAAGGAAAAATAATGCTACACTGGTGGGCTAATACTGCTGAAGAATTTGCCTCTTCCAGTTAACTTAAGAGAGGCAGAGCCATGTCAAGCTCCTAGCCTTGCCCCATCTTCCAGAAGTCTTCTGGTGAACTGACAAAACCCTGAGAATACTCACTAATAATCTAAATCTGGAGAAGAAAGCAGAACTGGTATCCTTCCATTTTCCATTCTCAGGAGGGGGAATGACCTCTAGTTGTCTGTCCAACAACATCAACCACCTATCACCAGAAACACACACACACACACACTCATTACATCAGACTATACACAGGAGATGGAGAAAAAGAAATCCAGGCTTGGAACTCCAAAATGGGATAATGAAATTAAGAAACAAGATAAAAGAACAAAGAAAGGAAATTAGGTCATTTAAATAAGAATAAACACAATACACCAAAGAAGAGAAAAGATACAGCTGGATCAAATTACCTGTAGTACAAATACTAAATATTATAAGCAGTTTTTTCAAATAAATACACAGTTGAGTTAAAAAGAAAAAAAAAACAAAACAAAAACTAGAGGTCAGAGCCCCTGCAAAGTAAAGGGTTGCCAGCATAAACCCAGGTTACAAGGACCATTTTTAATAGCCATCTGTAGGGGGCACATGGATGGTTCAGTAGGTTAAGCATCTGACTCCTGGTTTTGGGTCCAGGTCAAGATCGCCATCAGGGCCCCTTGCTTTGGGGCTCCATGCTCAGCAGGGAGTCTACTTCTCTCCCTCCCTCTGCCCTTTCCTGCCCCTTGATCGCATCCATTCTCTCAAATAAATAAATACATAAATAAACAAACCTTAAAAAAAAAAAAAATTCCTCTATCAGGCTGAGCCCCTAAGAGAGGGAATAAAAAGACGAAATTTCCTTCCTGACAAAAAGTTGGTTTTCACTGGGGTTGGGATTTCAAATGTTTATTTTTGTTGGCAGTGGAAAAGCCTGCTGATTGTTGTCATGTCTACTATCCTCTCCTTCTACAGATAGATCTGACCACTTCTCACAGGATATGTAACTGCTAAGAACAAAGACTCCATCTCCAGCATCCCTTGCAGCTAGGTGTGAGGACAGGACTAAATTCTGGCCAAGAGAACAATGAGCAGAAATGCTGTGTACCATTTCCATAATCTGCTCTCCTCTTTCCCTTTTGTCTTCTCCCGCTTGCTGCAATAAAGATAAGGTAGTAAGCTGATGTGTACCTTGTCAGGCAATACCCGAAGGGTTCTGTTCTGGAGCAAAAGAGGAGGCGGCAGATCACAGAGACAGCAAGGCTATCCTGACAGCCTCTGCTGCTTCGCTCACACTGCTCTGACAGAAAAGTAAGCCCATATTCTTGCTTATGCCACCATTATTTTATTTGGGGCTTCTTTTTCAGCAGCTAAATCTTTGCTCCAACAAGTCAAAAAAGCTCCAGGCTGAGAAATTAAAAGTGTTCCTGGCTTATGGGGTGCTGGGGTCAGCTCAGGTCATGATCTCGAACCTTCATCAGGCTTCATGCTCCTCTCTCCCTCTGCCGCTCCCCTTGCCCACATAATCTCTTGCTTTTTCTCTCTACATAAATACACAAATTTTTTAAAAAACAAACAACAAAAACAAAAGTGTTCCTGGCTTACATTGCGGTATATATGGCAAGGGCAAATTTTATCTGAGGGAGGGGGAGGATGTAAGATTTGCACAGACAGAACCGAGATAGGTGCAAATTCATAATCTAAATATACATAACAGACAAGGAAAGCAGCCACCAACAATAACAGTAAAAAACAAAACAAAACAAAACAAAACTCAGCAGAAACAAGGGGTAGATTTAAACCAAGAAATTTTAGATATGGAATATTAAGTATATTAAAATATTTGAAGTAATAGAGAATGGAACACATGAGCAAAGAACAAAATGCTACTTAAAAATAAAAAGACTAGACAGAGTTAGAAATGAACAAAGTAACTTTTATAAGTAAAAAATACAGTCATTGGGAAAAAAAAACCCCTATGGACTGGTTAAACATATCAGCGCTGAAGAGACACTCAATGAACTGGAACATCTGAAGTAATCACAAAGAGAGCAGCACAGACGCATGGCAGAAAAAGAATGTGAAAGTCTAACATATGTCCGATCACAGTTCTAGGAGAAGAGAATGAAGAACACAACATTTAAAGAGATAATGATTGATAATTTTCCAGAACAGATAAAAGATACAAATTCTCTGATTAAGAAAACATAGCAAATCCAAATAGAAAAAAGAAGTCCACTCTGGACTCAGAGCAATAAAAGCAATCAGTATCTGGAACCAAGACTTCCCAACAATAATAATTCAAGCCAAAGAACGGCACAATACAATCTTACAGATACTAAGGAAAAATAACTATCTGGAATAATACACCCACTAAAATCTCCTTCAAGAGCATAGAGACCTTTTCAAACAAACAAAACCTAACTAAACAGACTGACAATAGAAGAACTCCTGAGGAATATTCAGGAAGAAGAAATGAATAGCAAAGAAATTAGGAAGCATATGGGCAAATCTAAACTTAACACTGACTATATAGAATGGAAATCTAAAGGGGTAAAAAACACAGAACTAAAATACCAGCCCATAATGAAGAAACGTAATCTGATCTCAGATATCCTAAGACCCTATTATTTTGGGAGCTAAGTGAGAAGATACTGATAGACTTGATTTTGATAAGACATGAATACACATTTTGTAAAAATTTGCGAATAATTTACAAAACCAGTGGAGGTATGATAGGATGGGAAGAATAGGAAAGGGAAAATGGAATTTTAAAAACCCAATCGATGGGGCACCTGGGTGGCTCAGTGTTTAGGTTAAAGCCTCTGCCTTCAGCTCAGGTCATGGTCTCAGGGTCCTGGGATCGAGCCCCGCATGGGGCTCTCTGCTCAGCAGGGAGCCTGCTTCCTCCTCTCTCTCTCTCTCTGCCTGCCTCTCTGCCTACTTGTGATCTCTGTCTGTCAAATAGATAAATAAAATCTAAAAAAAACACCAAAAAACAAAAAACCAATCGATACGTAAGAAAGACAGAACGAGTAAGGGGAACCAGAAAGAATAGGAATCACATAGTAAAAGGATAGAAATAAATCCAAATTGTCACTTAAGAAAAGATTATCAAAATTTAAAATAAATAAAATCCAGCTATAAGCTCTGTTACTATAAAGACTCACAAAGGATGGAAAACTACACACCATGTAAAAAACTAAAAAGAAGGACTCTCAGATAGCCCTCTTACTATCAGACAACAACAACAAAAAAAACAAACAAAAACAAAACACAACAACAACTAAGGCAAAAAGCATCACTAAGGACACGGTCTCTAAAGAATGATGAAGGCTCAGTTCACCACAAAGAAAAATACAGCTGCGTGTTGAGAAACATATAAAGCAATAATGGACTGAACCATAGAAAGAAATCCAAACTTCTCTCAATAACTCAGTAGATCAATGATTAGCAAGCATACAGACAATGTGAACAGAACTAAAGCTTTATCTAATCTAATGGACACACAGAAAATTCTGCAACCAAAATTAGGGAGCATGCATGATCCTCAAGTATACGGAGAACACTTATGAAACTGGGATGTACCAAGCTTAGAAATTAAATACACACACACACACACACACACATTTCTAAACAAATGGTAACAGGAATAAAATTCTGACAAGTGAGTAAGAGACTGTACCTTTAAAAACTTGCAAGATACATTCAGCTAAAGCAACACAGAAAGAAAAGTATAATCTTAAATGCTTACTGAAAAAGAAAAGGCTGGAGAAATAGTGAGCACTCAATTAAAGAGGTAAAAAAAATAGGTAGATAAATATACATAAGAATATTAATGAAATAAAATAAGAATATATAATGAAATAAGAAGCAAAGATACAAAAGAGGATTTAAAAAGTCACAAACTGAATCTCTAAAAAAATACATACCATGGAAAGGAGGCACAAATTATATTAAAAATAAGCAGGAACGGGTGCCTGGGTGGCTCAGTGGGTTAACTCTCTGGCTTCGGCTCAGGTCATGATTTCAGGGTTCTGGGATTGAGCCCCAGAGCCCCGCATCGGGCTCTCTGCTTGGCAGGGAGCCTGCTTCCCCCACCTCTGCCTACTTGTAATGGATCTCTGTCTCTGTCTCTCTCTCTCTTTCAAATAAATAAATAAATAAATCTTAAAAGGGGGAAGGGCAGGGAATATTTCAGCAAATACAGCAGTGTTTTTTTAAAAAAATAATAAACATCACTATGAACAATATGAGGAAGTGGAAAATGTGAAGTACGTGTTTCTCAGAACAACGGTCTAGTATCCAAAATATATACAGAACTCTTACAACTCATCAACAAAAAGACAACCCAACTGTAAAATGAGCAAAGAATCTGGATAGAAATTTCTCCAAAGAAAACGTGCCCAACATCATTAGCCTCCAGGGTAATGCAAATCAAGACCATAATGAAATACCACTTCACATCCACCAGAATGGCTATCAAGACAATGCCCAAAAAACAAATATGGTGGCTCATCAGTTGGTTAAGCAGCCGACTCTTGAATTCCACTCAGGTCATCATCTCTGGGTCCTATGATCGAGCCCTTTGTTGAGTTCTGCGCTCAGGATTTCTCTCCCCCTCCCTCTGACTGCAAGCCCCAACAAATGCCACCTCTCTCACTTTCTCTCTAAAATAAATCTTCTTAAAAATAAATAAATAAATAAATATTAGTAACAATGTGAAGAAACTGGAAACCTGCTATATTGCTTGTGGGAATATTAAATGGTACAGACACTTGGAAAAACAATCTGGTAATTCCTCAAAAAGTTAAACATAAAATTACCATATGACACAGCAATTCTATTCCTAAATAAATACCTAAAAGAACTGGAAACAGGTACTCAAATAACTGTATATCACTGTTCATAAAAGCCCCAATCAGGGGCGCCTGGGTGGCTCAGTGGGTTAGGCCGCTGCCTTCGGCTCAGGTCATGATCTCAGGGTCCTGAGATTGAGCCCCGCATCTGGCTCTCTGCTCAGCAGGGAGCCTGCTTCCTTCTCTCTCTCTGCCTGCCTCTCTGCCTGCTTGTGATCTCTCTCTGTCAAATAAATAAATAAAATCTTAAAAAAAAAAAAGCCCCAATCATAATAGCCAAGAGTCAGAAACAACCTCAAGGTCCACCAACAAACAAAAGCAGAAACAGACCCATAAATACAAAGAACTGGTAACTGCCAGAAAGCAGGGGGATGGGAGTACGAGCAAGACCAGCAGGGGGAGTGTGAGGTACCGGCTTTCCATTATGGAATGAGTAAGTTACAGGGATGAAAGATGCAGCTCAGGGGATCTAGTCAATGGTACTGTAGGAGCATTGTGCATTGAGCAAATAGCATTACATGCTGACTTCTCCATGTCGTACACTGAAACTAATATTAACATAGTGTGCCAACTACACTATAATAAAAAAATAAAAAATAGTAAACAAAAAATGTCAACATGTATTTAGAGATAATTCTAGGTGGGAGAATATGAATACTTCCTTTTTTGATATTTCTTTTTCATTTCCAAGAACAAAAACACTGAAGCATTTATATACTACAGTACCTTTATAGCTTACATACACTCACACAATGATATAGCTGTATTAAGATCATGCAACTATGGCTTTTTAAAAACTATTTCAATTTTTGGTCCCAGTATTGTCAGTAAAGATTTATCTAACATTACTTCTTTTCCAGTAATAGAGAAAATGACAGTTAATAAGTATATACAAAAACTAATATTAAAAGGTAAAGTGCTCAAATATGGTATAGAAAGATTTTAAAAAATTTAATGTATCTCACTGAATCACCCACTCTAACTGAAACTATTTTTTGGTGAAAATTCATTGCCTTTTTGAACCTTGTCCTGGGGCAGCACAGATCTACATTTCTATTTACTTCAGAAATAGAAAATTTTTCCGTAAGATTTATGGAAAGCAGACATAAAAGCACCTGTAGCATTACATACAAAACTAAGCCTAGGAAAAAAGGCAAATTAACCCAATCATGCATGTAAATTACTGCTCCCTTCATCACTTAAGCTCCTAAGTGCACAGCTGGAAAACATGAGTAAAGCTTTCAGAAATCATACATGAAATGATTGCTATCCTCTGAGGTCTGTTCAAAGCAGTTCTGAGTCATATAATTTAAATGTGTAAATTCATTAAAAATATCTACAATGACAGTGAAGGGTTGAATTCACTTTATAACCCAAGGTAAGTTTAAAGGTTTATAACAGAATAAAGAAGATACTGTATTAGGCTGATTCCCTAGAGAATTTAGAGCAGGTTATAACTAGGAATCATAGTTATTTAAAAGATAGCCTCGGGGCTCCTGGGTGGCTCAGTGGGTTAAAGCCTCTGCCTTCGGCTCAGGTCATGATCCCAGGGTCGTGGGATCGAGCCCCGCATCGGGCTCTCTGCTCAGCAGGGAGCCTGCTTCCTCCTCTCTCTCTCTGCCTACTTGTAATCTCTGTCTGTCAAATAAATAACTCTTTAAAAAAAAAAAAAAGATAGCCTCACACTATAAAACACAAAAACCTTTAGTTACAGGACAGTATCTTTTTTTTTTTTTAAAAGATTTTATTTATTTATTTGACAGAGAGAGATCACAAGTAGGCATAGAGGCAGGCAGAGAGAGAGAGAGGAGGAAGCAGGCTCCCTGCTGAGCAGAGAGCCCGATGCGGGACTCAATCCCAGGACCCTGAGATCATGACCTGAGCCGAAGGCAGCGGCTTAACCCACTGAGCCACCCAGGCGCCCTACAGGACAGTATCTTAGTAGACACGGCTGATTGTCTACACCACAGTCACTCCCCTTCTTCCCCCTTTCCAGTAGTGCTATCTCATTTGTCTATCTCCAACAGAGGGATACCAACCACCCACTAGTTGTCTTAGGCCCACATCATGGCCACAATCACGGCTTAAATGGTCCCATAAAGGCAACTTGCAGAGATCTTGCTTGGAATGTTGCATGAATTGCTACTGATAGGCAGCCAACCTAGGACCAAAGAGGAACCAGCAAGAGTTAAGCTGAAATTCAAATCACGAAGATAGAAAAGATCGAGAAATTAGGTCCTCTGGATGGTGTCATTGAGCTGCTGGATTAAGCAACGCTAAATTAAAGCTAACCCTATTTCTAGACTTCTAATTTCATACACCAGGGTATACTGAGGTTCAAGTTATGTGCAAAATAAACAGTCCTAACTGATACTGAGTTTAACCTCAAACAGTCTTGTGGGGTCCAGAATATGTCATAATGGCATAAAAATTACTCCAAGATGAAAGCATCAGAGGAAGACTTTGTTTTTGAACTCTCTTATCTCCCTAAAAGCAGAAACTCCCCAAAGAACTGTTGTTGTAAATCCCCCCTCAGGGAGTTTCACAACCAAGGAAGTCAAAATTATCATAAATCACTCCTAAAAGTCATTTGTTTTCCCCTTACTGCTCTTTTTCCTCCTCTCCTATTCCCCAAGCAACAGTATATAAGCCCCAAATTCTAACAGCCTCTCGAGTCACATTTTTCTGTGAACTCAAATATCTGATCTCTTGCTAATCTATCAGTTTAATTAGCAGAGCTCCAAACAATGAACAGAAGAGAACAGAAAAAAAGTTTTTCTTCCCCTACAAATAACTTAATGTTCTACTTTCAGATTACGAAATCAAGGTTTGGGGCACCTGGGTGTCTGGCCTCTGCCTTCAGCTCAGGTCATGATCCCAGGGTCCTGGGATCGAGCCCCACACTGGGCTCTCTGCTCAGCAGGAAGCCTGCTTCCCTCCCTCTCTCTGCCTGCCTCTCTGCCTACTTGTGATCTCTGTCAAATAAATAAATAAAATCTTAAAAAAAAAAAAAAAGGAAAGAAAGAAATCAAGGTTTGTTAAAATTTTAAGTGACAGCAATGAAATTAGGACGAATAACCTCTTCTTTTCCAGTCTATATCCATATAATTGTACTGCCTGCCTTCCTAAAATCCACTCTTCCCAGACACAAAATCTTACAACACTCTAATTCTATATTGTTGAGAATTAACACTACTATTTTACGGTCACAGTATAGTTTAATTTAAAAGATATATGTCAAGTATTTCAGATCAAAGTTAAAAATCTTAACCCACAATAAGGAAAGTTAGTATATTTGGAGGTGGAAGAAGCAGACCAGACTGCCAACATTGTCCATCTGAAGAGGGAAGAATGGTCAACTTTTGCCTCTATACTTCTTCGTATCATTTTGTTTCACTTGTACCAATAGTAGGTATTAATCTGTACAAGCAGAAAAGCTTCAAATAAAGAAAACACTTTAAAGATTCAATTCGGGGGACGCCTGGGTGGCTCAGTTGGTTAGGCAGCTGCCTTCAGCTCAGGTCATCATCCCAGCGTCATGGAATCGAGTCCCACATCGGGCTCCTTGCTCTGCAGGGAGCCTGCTTCTCCCTCTGACTCTGCCTGCCACTCTGTCTGCCTGTGCTCGCTCTCGCTTGCTGTCTCTCTGACAAATAAATAAATAAAATCTTTAAAAAAAAAAGATTCAATTCGGCATTTTGGTACATCATCATTTTGGCTTATCTGCTGCCAGTATGTATCCCAAGGGCTGGATGTATGCAGTCAAAATACTGCAGGACAGGAGGGAAGGCAGGCCAGAAGGTGGGGAAGGAGTAAATCAAAAAGCATAATATGAAGTCAAAGTATCCAACCTTCTATCATTCTGCTACTTTTTGTAATTATCATAGGAGTGGCTAATATCTTAGGTATGATGCAAACAATCTGCTTACTGCAGAGGACAGCTTTTAATGTCCCAGAGCAGGAGAGGGAGAGAGAGGTCCTATTAGGCAGGGTCTCCGCATCTATTGGGCAGGGTATGAATGTGATGACCCAGATAAAAAGGAGACGCATGGGGTCTTCAACAGAAGATCTGTACATTTACATAGGGGGCTATAAATTTTTTTTTTCCAAAAGATTCTATTTATCCATTTGACAGTAGGCAGAGAGGCAGGCAGAGAGAAAGAGGAGGAAGCAGGCTCCCTGCCGAGCAGAGAGCCTGATGTGGGACTTGATCCCAGGTCGGGGCTATAAATTTGAAAAAACTCTTCAACGTTCTCAATTTATACACACCAACTTCTGACCAGATAATGCCCAGTGACTGCCCAAGACCATAGCACTTGCAGCAGGCTGCAAATTGGTAAAAAGAAATCACAAGCTCATTCTCACTTTGAAAAATGATTGCATTTCTAATTTATTAGGAGTAATTTATTTATAAATTCTCTAAGTGTGGTTGCCAGACAAGCAGCAGCATCTGGGTACATGTGAGAAATGCAAATTCTCTAGCTTCACCCCAGACTGAATGATTCTCATTCTAGGGATGGAGCTCAGCAATCTGTTTTAACAAGCCCACCAGGTGGTTCTGATACATGTTTTATATTTGAGACCCACAATATTAAAGGATGGCAACTTTTAGAAGAATAAAGTTGGCCACAAAAGGCAAATATCAACTGCAGCATTTCAGGAAAGTTAAGCTGTGGAGACAATGGAACGCTCTGACTCTTGCCTTCCTACCTCCCTATTTCAGACAGTTTTTATTAACCAACAAGAACTATACCTTTACATGCTTTCACCTAAAGAATGTTTACAGAAGCATCTGGGTAGCTCAGTCAGTTAAGCATCTGCCTCCTGGTTTCAGCTCAGGGTCCTCAGTGAGGAGTGTGCTTGTCCCTTCCCTCCAAATAGATAAATAAAAACTTGAAAAAATAAAGACCATTTACAAATATCCAACTCTGCCCCATCACAGGTAACGTCACAACCTCAGCTCCTGATGGCAGTGGTGGTTCCAGTATCACATGTCTGTGAGCATCATTTCAGCACCCCCCCACTTATCTGAAAGTTGTATACCTAAAATCATTCCATTAATAGCAACATGACAGAAGTAACAATGCTAAAATGCAAGTTTTCCCAAATGAGGGCTGAACAATGCAAGTTTTCTGGCTGCTTGAAGCTATCACTGACAAAACAGTACCAGGAGAGGAAAGGATCTACACTTATATATACATATGCAAGGACTTCTAAATCCAAAGAGCACACAATAAATGAGGCTTAAATGTTTTAACCCTGGGGTAACAATCCAGTGAAACAAAAATAAATCGACGTACCATAGGGCAAACTAACTCAAATCCAGTTATTAAGAATGCAAAGAATCTAACAATTAGCAAACCAAACTATTACCTTAATACAAATAATGTGAGAGCCTATATTTTCTGCATGATCATTTTTGACAGAAAATTTAGTGTAGAAAATTTTAAAAAGATATTACTTTTAAAGTCACAAAATTGAAAAACATTACATTTAATGGTCCCATATTAAATTTGTTCTATAAACAAACTTTTGACAGTAAAATTTACCATTCCATAAACTTCACTTTCAAATTAACTTTAATACAAGGATATTTTTAGCTATTTCAGAAACTATTCCCATTTTGTATTTATATATAAAATTACTGCTTAACATTGTTAAAAACCTGAGGAAATAGATCGCTTCTTACACCCTAAATGCTCTTCTCACCTAACAAGAAATTTGGAACTAAATAGTATTTAGAGAATGGTTAACTTTTTAGTTACATCAGCAACTTTTTAGGAAATACACACATATTTTAACCTCTTCCCCCAAAGACTTTCCTACATGAAAAATAAACAAAGGAGAAGTTGCATTCTCATGTGTTCCACATTTACCTTTATCTTCGTTTCTTTTCCAGTGACTACAATTTTCCTTCTCTTTTGCAATTAAAACAGAACTCAGCTTGCATATGTGGACTCTTGTACTTGTGAGATTTCCTTTAACCAGGCCAGTCATTTCCTATTAATCTTTATTCATCCACTAAAACAACTGATATTTTTAAAAAAGCAACAAACTCGCCCATCACTTAATCTTATGTCCATGGTCTCAAAGGTGCCTCACAAAAATACCAAAATCAAATACTAAAGAAAAAAAAAAAAAAAAACTCTGAAAAGTTTTCTGTCACTCATTTCAAAAATACTTTGCTGCTTGAATTCAAGAGTAGGTTACATACCTGATCCATATCTAAAGTTGTTTCTATCATTTCCTGAAATTTGGAGAAATCAGAACGAAGATCAATAAGAGGAGTGACAAAAATGGCCAACAATAAACTCTGGTGTTTTCCTACAAGAGAGCAAAAAATAGTAAATAAAATTAATCTCAGATAACAAACAGCATTTGATCCAAAAAAAAAGTGCAGCCGGTCTCCAAGTTACTATTTACTCCTGTACTTTAATTGAAATGTGTTTAATATTTATTTTATAGGAAGGGAGATCATCTGGCACACAATACTTCCTAATAAAACACTGCCTCCCCTGCCTGTCTGTAATCTCCTTCATAAAAAGCACTAGAGATGCAGAAACATGAAATTAATTACAACTAAATGAACTGTATTTCTCTGCAGATTTAATAACCCAAAGTCAAAGTCATTAAAATAAAATGCCTCTAACTTACCCTATCCCTAATTTCCACTAAGAATACAGTGTTCGAATTAACAGAGGTTAAATCAAGCCAACTATTTACACTGGCACTTTACTTGATGTTATTTAAGAGCACAAGCTGTGGAATTATATGAGAACGAGTAAGTGAAGCAACAGAGTCCACAGTGTGAAAGGCATGAGGTACAGACCTGGGTGCCAACCCCAACTCTGCTACCTACTGGCTCTGTGAATCTGGAGCACGATACTCTGAGCCCCTTTCCCTTGTCAACAGGAGTAATGACAACAGCGACCCAGGAGAGGAATAAAGAAGATAACTCTACATTAACACTTAATATAATATGCTTGACAATTAACAGGAGCTCAGCTATGGTTACCATGTATTGTTACTGGTTACATTGCAAGGATTTTTTTTTTCTGACCTCCAATAAATTCTTTTACAAGAATTCTGCAAGTGATCTCTAGCCTACTGCATATTGCTCCAAAGCAAGAGTTTCTTCTCTTTTCTAGAAGGAGCAATAGCTCTTGATTGAGAAAACGATGAAAAACTATTAAGTCAGCAATATTACTGCAAGAATTCATCTTTTATTAATCGCAACAGCATCTACACATATTTAGAAAATAGTACATATGTGTGAAACATTATTTAGACAGTCTATAAACAACACTTTGCCCACATAGTGTCTGTTGTGCTTCAACGCCTGGTTCTTTATTCTGAATGAACTAGCTCATACATTATTGGTAAATAGGAGAATGATGGAAGGTGAGGAGGTGGTACTGGTTCACAAATAATTTTTTCCTAGCCCACTAATGTTTTTAAGTGATCAAGGGCAAGCTTTCAGAGTAAACTTAGCCATATATGAAGACCTTGGAGTAATTAGCTCAATGGCCAGTATACTCACTACTATGCTAAGATACCAAGAAAAGCAGAGTATAGATGAAAAGAACAAAAACATCTGCTGGTGTTTAAAAGAATTTTTTTTTTTAAACTAAATTCTGTACCCTGGTTCAGATGTTTAACTTTCATGAAACTGACCTTTTTTAGAAGCAAACAGCCTTATAAGGCATCTCACAGGAGGAACAAGAACCCAAGACTTTAAGGCTGCATGCAAAGAATCACCTGATGCTCATGCTAGGTACAAAGCAATGGAAATGTATGCAGGCTACTGTTCTATTAAAATTTGCTAATGCTTTTGCTAGTAATCATTTCAAAATTTTCATGTATTTTGAGGTCTACCTAAACTCCCCCTTTTTTTCCCTGTAAGTTCTGTTATGTTTTCCAGCATACAACATTGAAGAAAGTTAAGCTTGCTAAGAATAAACACGTGGTATTTTTACAGAAATACCTGTACAACCTTCAAAACCTGTCATCCTCAGAATTAAGAGGCCCCTTCTGAGTTCACCTACTCCTTATCCTGCAAACTCTCACTAATATCTAGAATTCCTTCCCCTACCTATAATTTGTATTGAGCCCCAGCTGCCAATATCCAATTGGGTTTTCCCCCCTAAATTGTTATGGTTTTTTAAATTAAAAATAATAGAGATGTAATTCACATACCAAACAACTCTCCATTTTATTTTTTTATTACTATTTTTTTTTTAAAGATTTAATTCATTTATTTGGCAGAGAGATCACAAGTAGGCAGAGGCAGGCAGAGAGAGGAGAGCCAGATGCGGGGCTCAATCCCAGGATCCTGAGACCATGACCTGAGCCGCAGGCAGAGGCTTAACCCACTGAGCCAACCAGGTGCCCCACAACTCTCCATTTTAAAATATACAATCCAATGGTTTTTAATTTATTGACAGATTTGTGAAACAATCACCACAATCAACTTTCAAACACTCACTGCTCCTGAAGAGAAAGGGAACCCTGTACCCGTCAGCAGTAACTTATCATTACCTTCCAACCTTCTGCCACTCCTCCAAGTCCAGGCAACCTATAACCCACTCTCTGTATTATAGATTTGCCTATTCGCATATTCCACGTAAACGGATCACATGATACTGTGACTGCCTTTTTTTACTTAGCATAATGTTTTCAAGGTTCATCCTTGTGGCACCATGCATCAGTACTCCATTCCCTTTTATTGATGAATATACTGCATTATACAGATACAGCACATTTTATTTATCCATACATCAAGTGAGTGACACCAACTGGTTTTTTATAGACTTCATTTTTTCACTAGTTATCACAGCCTAGAAAGCCCTACACAGTCTTTACTAGTGTCTTAACACAAGTAAATTCAAAGTACTACATAAACACAGAAAAGAAACAAATTCTTTTTTTTTTTTTAAAGATTTTTATTTATTTGACAGACAGAGATCACAAGTAGGCAGAGAGGAGGAAGCAGGCTCCCTGCTGAGCAGAGAGCCCGATGGGGGACTCGATCCCAGGACCCTGAGATCATGACCTGAGCCGAAGGCAGTGGCCCAACCCACTGAGCCACCCAGGCGCCCCAAAAGAAACAAATTCTACCTTCATTTTCTCTAACCTCTAACCAGAATGTGACATCTCCTTCCATTACTAATGTATGCAATAAACCACAGTGGTATTCCCAGTACCTACGTTTTTGTCATTGAACAAAATCCCAGATATATTTTCATATCATTATTACAGTTTTGGAGATGATTTTAAGTATCATTTAAACTCATTATTAGGGCATATGGGTGGCTCAGTGGGTTAAGCCGCTGCCTTCGGCTCAGGTCATGATCTCAGGGTCCTGGGATTGAGTCCTGTAGTGGGCTCTCTGCTCAGCAGGGGCCTGCTTCCCTTCCTCTCTCTCTGCCTACTTTTGACCTCTCTCTGTCAAATAAAGAAATAAAATCTTTTTAAAAATAAATAAATAAATAAGTAAACAAACAAACTCATTATTAGTTTGGTTTTTTTTTTTTAAAGATTTTATTTATTTATTTATTTGACAGACAGAGACACAAGTAGGCAGAGAGATAAAGGGAAGCAGGCTCCCTGCTTTGTAGAGAGCCCTATGCGGGGCTCGATCCCAGGACCCCGGGATCATGACCTGAGCCGAAGGCAGAGGCTTTAACCCACTGAGCCACCCAGGTGCCCCTAAACTCATTATTAGTTTGAAACTTAAGACCTGGGGCACCTGGGTGGCTCAGTGGGTTAAAGCCTCTGCCTTCGGCTCAGGTCATGATCCCGGGATTCTGGGATCGAGCCCCGCGTCGGGCTCTCTGCTTGGCAGGGAGCCTACTTCCTCCTCTCTGCCTGCCTCTCTACCTACTTGTGATCTCTATCTGTCAAATAAATAAATAAAATCTTTAAAAAGGAAAAAAAAAAAATGAAACTTAAGACCTTAGTAGAACTTTACTCAGAATCACGTTATTTAAAGCATTAATAAAGAGGATGTATTTATCAAGTTTGTTTTTTTATTTTGGCAAGTGTGTTTCAATATACTTGGCTGCCTCTATGAGTCTGTATTATTTTATGCATTTAAAAACACTATTCTGAAGAGGGGTTCATAGGCTTTTTAGGATCCACAGCACACAGAAAGTTAAAAACCTCAAATAGGCCTTACCTCTCTGGCCTCTATTCCTAACATGGCCCTTATTCTCTATCTCTGTGCCTGATCACTCTAGCCTTCCCTTGCTCCTTCAACAAGTCAAGCCTTAAGCACTTGCACTAGCTGGTTCCACTAGCCTCCCCCCAGATCTTAAACAACTGGCTCCTTATCATCATTCAAGCTGTGGAACTCAGGTAGCAATTCTAAAAAGACCATCTTTGACCAACAGTTCGAGTGTCTCCCTGGCCCCAGCCAAGTCACTCTATCATATCAATATTTTATACTTCCTTTACTGTACTTATCACCACTTGAAAGTCTTGTTCACTGATGTTTACTGTCTGTCTCCCCTTATCCTTCCAGTATTGCTGACCCTCCATAAAAACAGGGACATTATCTGTCACATCTACTGTTGTACCTCCTAGAACGATGCCTGAAACAAATGAACTAGCTGTTGAATGAATAACTTATTGAAGGAAGCAATCACGGGACTGGTGAAGCAATCACTGGTCATTAGTTTTGAAATACACCATGCTCACGTAGCAAGCATACCAAATATGACACAAGGAAATAACTGTTAGCTTCTTAGGTGCATCAAAATATGAAATGTCCAAGTAATCAAATAATTAAAATTTCTGTAGGAACGCCATTCACTGTCAAGCACTAAAAGATACATAAATTGCTGACAGCATACACAAAAATAAACCTGAAATGGATTAAAGACCTAACTGTGAAACATGAAACCATAAAACTCCTAGAAGAAAACACAGGCAGTAATTTCTTTGACATTGGCTGTAGCAACTTTTTTCTAGCCATATCTCCTAAGGCAAGGGAAACAAAAGAGAAAGTCAACTGGGACTAACCAAAATAAAAAGCTTTGACGTGAAGAAAACCATCAACAAAACAAAATGGCGGGCACCTGGGTGGCTCAGTTGGTGAAGTGACTGCCTTCGGCTGAGGTCATGATCCTGGAATCCCAATCAAGTCCCATTATCGGCTCCCTGCTCAGCAGGGAGTCTGCTTCTTCCTCTGACCCTCCAACCCCCATGTTCTCTCATTCTCTCTCCCTCTTCTCTCAAAAAAAAGGGGGGGGTGCAACCTACTGAAGAGTGAAGATATTTGCAAATAATGTTACTGTTAAGAGGTTAATATCTAGGGCGCCTGGGTGGCTCAGTGGTTAAGCCGCTGCCTTCGGCTCAGGTCATGATCTCAGGGTCCTGGGATGGAGTCCCGCATCGGGCTCTCTGCTCAGCAGGGAGCCTGCTTCCTCCTCTCTCTCTCTCTGCCTGCCTCTCTGCCTACTTGTGATTTCTCTCTGTCAAATAAATAAATAAAATCTTAAAAAAAAAAAAAGAGGTTAATATCTAAAATATATAATAAGAACTTCTACAACTCAAGACCAAAAAAACAAAAACTCTGATTAAAAATGGACAGAAAAAAAAAAAAAAAAAAAAAAAAAAAAAAGGCAGAGCATTTGCGACAATGTGGATGGAACTAGAGGGTATTATGCTTAGCAAAGTAAGTCAATCGGAAAAAGACAACTATCATATGATCTCCCTGATATGAGGAAGTGGAGATGCAATGTGGGGGGTTTGGGGAGTAGGAAAAGAATAAATGAAACAAACAGGACTGGGAAGGAGACAAACCACAAGAGACTCTTAATCTCACAAAACAAACTGAGGGTTGCTGGGGGGGGGGGGGGGTCGGGAGAGGATGGTAGCGTTATGGACATCGGGGACGGTATGTGCTATGGTGAGTGCTGTGAAGTATGTAAACCTTTTGATTCACAGACCTGTACCCCTGGGGATAATAATACATTATATGTTAATAAAAAAAAAAATGGGCAGACGTCAAAAGAAATGAAATCTTGCCATTTGCAACAACGCGGATGCAACTAGAGGGTATTATACTGACCGAAATAAGTCATCAGAGAAAGACAATTATCATATGATCTCTCTGATATAAGGAATTTGAGAGGCAGTGCGGGGCATCGTGGGGGGTAGGGAAGGAAAAAATGAAACAAGATGGGATTGGGAGGGAGACAAACCATTAGGAGACTCTTAATCTCACAAAACAAACTGAGGGTTGCTGGGGGGAGGGGATTTGGGAGAGGGGTGTGGGGTTAGGGACATTGGGGAGGGTATGTGCTATGGTGAATGCTATGAAATGTGTAAGCCTGATGATTCACAGACCTGTACTTCTGGGGCAAATAATACATTTTATGTTAATAAAAGTAATTTTTAAAAAATGGGCAGAGGACCTAAATAGACACTTTTACAAAGAAGACATAGAAATGGCCGACCAGACACATGAAAAAATGCTCAGTATCATTAATCATCAGGGTAATGCTAATCAAAACCACAGTGAAATATCACCTTACACCCAACAAATGGCTAGAATAAATAACACAAGAAATAACAAATGTTAGTGAGGTTATGGAGGAAAAGGAACCTTTATACTCTGTTGGTGGGAATGTAAACTGGTGCAGCCACTGTGGAAAACAGTATGGAGGCTCCTCAAAAAATTAAAAACAGAAATACTACATGATCCAGTAATTCCACCACTGGGTATTTTTTTACCAAAGAAAACAAAAATACTAATTTGAAAAAGATACACGTACCTCTCCATTTACGGCATAATTTACAATAACCAAGATACGGAAGCAACCTAAGTATTCACTGACAAATGAATGAGTAAAGAAGAGGTGGTGTATACACAAACATATACACACTGCTATTTGTGACAACATGGATGGACTGAGAGGGTATTATGCTAACTAAAATAAGTCAGACTGAGAAAAACAAGTATCATATGATTTCACTCATATATGGAATCTAAAAAACAAAAGAATAAACAAGCAAAAAGCAGAAAAAGACCCATAAATACTGAGAACAAACTGATGGATGCCAGAGGGGTGAAAAGTGGAGAGACGGGTAAAGGGGAGCGGGAGATACAGGCGTCCAGTTACGGAATGCGTAAGTCACAGAGACGAAATGTACAGTATAAGGAATCTAGTCAATGGTACTGTCATAGGGTTCAGGGTGAAAGACTGTGGCTCTACTTGTGAGCACAGCATAACAGCAAACAGAGTTGCTGAGTAACTATATTGTATCCTTGAAATTCGTGTTATCATTGTGTCAACTATACTGATATAAAAAAAAATTTTAAGTTAAAAAAAAAAACAACCACTATGTGACTGCTAATTTAATTAAGTTAGATGAGCAAGTAACACTGAAATCAAAACAAACTATAGTCTAGTTCTGGAGAGCAGAAAGAAGTGCCTCCTTAGCCATGCCCCACTGACACTAACCTCAGAGTCGAGGCCTGGCACTAGTCACAAGTTTGCTACATCAGAATGTTCAAATAGTCCATGACTACAAAAATCAACCTGAAGTCTAAATTAATTACACAGTTGGCATTAACATTTTATTCTATTAAATATTTTGGTAAATGGTAATAAAAAGACATCAGTTTCAATTAACAAAGATTTAAACATATATTCTATGCCTATATTTCCTTGACTAATTTTACATAAATTCTTTGTATTACTAATTTCAATCTTGATGTTTGACTAAGCACTATTAAACTTCACCTGACCCCTTTAATGTATTTATGATATGTATTTAAAAGTCCAGGTCAGGGGCACCTGGGAGGCTCAGTCAGTGAGGTGTCTGCCTTCGGCTCGTCACGGTCCTTGAGTCCTGGGATTGAGCCCCATATCAGGCTCCCTGCTCAGCGGGGAGTCTCCTTCTCCCCTTCCCCCTGCTCATGCTCATGCTCACTCTCTCTCAAATAAATAAATAAAATCTTTTTAAAATTTAAAATAAAATAAAATAAAGTCCAGGTAAGTGGAAAAGATGAGGGTAAGATACTCCTAATGAAAGTTTAAGTGTTCACACAAATAGGAGGCTGGAGCCAACAAATTCCCAAATTAAACGAAGAAGCAAGAGAAGTAGAAGTGCAGGTGAATCATGGTAAAATGGCTAAGTAATTAAATCACTCTGAATGATGACCCTGGGCACAAGGCCATCTCTGCTCTTCTTTCCCTGTTGTCAGCCACTTTGCAGTATGGGCCTCTTGTGCTTCCTCATGGCCCCTGCCACTTACTTCACTCATCCTCTCGTCTGTTTCTCCAGCCACATCATCCCTTTAGTTAAGCACAGCCAGTTGTCTCAGTTCCCCCACTTGCAAGTAATACTTTCTCTGACACCACCCCTCATTTTCCTTTATTACTATTGTCATTTTGACAAAATAGTACTTTTCTTTCCTACAATGATTTTTTCTTTGGATTCCACTGATATTTGAGTATCATTTTACACTTGTGCTAGCAGTCCCTGTGAGGTAATAGAAAACATACTCATCACACAGGCACAGAACTCCTATAAACCCTTATAATTTCCCAAGTATTAAGAACACTAGGAGCATCTCTTATTCAAAAAGGGTGATTTCTAGCGGCTCCTGCCTGGCTATGTCAGTAAAGCATGCAACTCTTGATCACAGGGCTATGAATTTGAACCCAACACTGGGGCAGAGTTTACCTAAAATAAAAGGGTTGACTTCTAGAACTTTTGCTCTACCCCTTCATTCTCCAGGGACAGGAGAGGGAATAGAAATGGAGTTAGCAATTGAGCATGCCTGAGGAAGCGCCATAAAATCTCAGTTAACAGGGAGTTCAGAGAGGTTCCAAGTTGAGTAAACACAACCCAAACCAAGGACAGTATCTCCTGCCCCTCCCAGACCTGGTCCTGTGTATCTCTTCATCTGGCTGTTCATCTGTATCCTTTAATGAAACTGGTGAATTTGTTTCCCTGACTTCTGTGAGCTGCTCTAGCAAATTAATCAAATCCAAGGAGTAGGTATCAGAGGAACCTTCGATCTATAGCCAGCTGGATCAAAAGAACAGGTGACAACCCCATTTGTAACAGGTAACTTGTGGAACTATGCCCTTAACCTGTGGGATGTGGTGCGATCTCCAGGTAGATAACGTCAGAGCTAAGTGACATTGCAGGATACCCAGCTGGTGTCTCAAAACATTGGGATGGAGGGAAAAGTTCCACACACCTAGAGATCGAAGCGCAGGGCTCTGTGTGACGACAAAGGAGAGACACAGGAGAAAGACTTACAGGAGGAAAAGACAGGAATAAACGGAGTTTTCCTTTACTGTCCCAACTTCATAAGATCATTTTTACTTTCTCTCACCCATCACTTACAGCAATTTTCTAATTCTTTTTCTTCTGGTATATATTCTCGGACCAATAGACTGCATCTTGGACTGTATCTCTGTCCTTCCATCCAAATGATCTTACACCCAGATCCCACTAAACACTTCCAACAAGATACACTAACCACTAAAACATACTAACTAACCACCACAATGAAAAGCAAATAGTGCTTGTGAGTGTATAAAGAAATTTTACACTGGAGGGGCACCTGGAGGGCTCAGTCAGATAAGCATCTGACTTTGGCTCAGGTCATGATCCCAGGATCCTGGGATGGAGCCCCACATCAGGCTCCCTACTCGGCAGGGAGTCTGTTTCTTCCTCTTGAGCTGCCTACTGCTACCCCTCCTTGTGCTCTTGTATCAAATGGATGAATAAAATCTCAAAAAACAAACAAACAAAACAACCCTGTGACTAGAACTGTAAATGAGCACAACCTTCTTGGTAAAGTAATTTGTCAGTAAATAATTACTTGCTGTTAAAATTCAGACCAGACCCCTCTGGTCCTACAGGTCAGAGGAAGCAATTACTGTGTTCTGAACTGAAAGGGAAGAAATGATACAATCAGATGGGAAACGTTACTATGGGTTCACTGAGTAGGATGCACAAACCATAGGAGGAAAAGGAGCAAATATGAGTTTTTTAAGAAGCAATTAAACAGAAATATGATTAATTGGATATGGGAAGAGGATAAGTTATGCACCTCAATGTGATGGCTATTAGAATAAAATTTATCAATAAAATAATCTAGATATTTAGAGTTGTTTTAAGCACTTTCAGGTTTCCCTAAATGCACAACACCATTATTTTACGTTTTGCCTCAACGTTTTAATTTTAAAAGCTACAAGGAATAATAGAAGTCAAGTATACATTTCAAAAAACTATTTCTTACAGGAGAAATATGATTCAGAGTAGAGTTTCTAGCACTCAATACAAGTCAGCTTTCTAGACTGTTGCTGCCCCCTGCTGTCTCTGAACTTACTTTTATTTTTTTCAGGAATAATGTTAAAATAACTTTAAACCTAGACTTAAATAAAAGCCAAAAACAAAGCAGGAGAACATACTCAACTTCTAGCAATATACTAATATACTAAAAAGGAGTGCACATGGGGATGGGCTTGGGCAGAGGGACACAATCTCAAATAGGCTCCATACACAGCACTTCATAGATGGCTCAGTTTGATCTCATGACCCTGTCTGAGATCATGACCTAAGCCAAAAACCAAGAGTTGGACACTTAACCCACTGAGCCACCCAAATGCCCATAGAAAGAATTTTCTCATATTATGATTCTACTTTTAAGGACAATGCATGAGCACCTGGGTGGTTCAGTGCGTTAAGCATCTGCCTTCCGCTCAGGTCATGATCTCAGTGTCCTGGGACTGAGTCCCCCATCAGGCTCCCTGCCCGGCAGGGAGTCTACTTCTCCTTCTCCCTCTGCCCCTCCCTGTTGCTTGTGCCTCTCTCTCTCTCTCTTAAATAAATAATAAATAAAAAGTCTTTAAGGACAGTGCATTTGGTTTATTTTCCCCAGAAGTTAGCCTCAGTTTTGGCTTTCTCCATGCAATCAATCAGTAGGCTTAAAGAGCTACACGGAGCTCAGCAAATGCCATGCCTGCCTTTTTTTTTTTTTTGCACCGAACATGTGGCTCAAACTCCCAACCCTGAAATCAAGAGTCGCACGCTCCACTGACTGTGCCAGCCAGGAGGCTCCATTTTGTTGTTTCTAAGAAAAATTCAGATTAGTTAGGTTCCCAATGACTAGGGTACACCTGGGGTCGCCAATATTTCTTTCTTTTTTTTTAAGATTTGTATTTATTTCACAGAGAGATAAGGTGAGCAAGAGAGAGAGAAAGAGAGAGAGAGAGAGAGAAAGCACAGAAGGGGAGGGACAGAAGCAGACTCCCCACTGAGCAGGGAGCCCCCTACAAGGGGCTTCATCCCAGAATCATGGGATCATCACCCAAGCCGAAGGCAGACACTTAACTGACTGAGCCGCCCAGGTGCCCCATCCAAAGTTTCTTATAGAATGAAAAGCGGGGTGCCTGGGTGGCTTAGTCGGTTAAGCATCGGCCTTCAGTTCAGGTCATGATCCCAGGGTGCTGGGATTGAGTCCCATAGGAGGCTCCCTGCTCAGTAGGGAGCCTGTTTCTCCCTCTCCCTGCCACTCCCCCGACTTGTACTCTCTCTCATAAAGAGGCAAATAAAATCATTTAAAAAAGAGAGAGAGAGAAAAAAAAACATAGCTCTTAGCATCACAACACCTGGAACAGTCTTCCTTTTCTAATATTCTCTAGGCTCGGTGACTTCAAATATCATAAAGCACACATCAGTTGCCAAACTGATAATGTGATGCTTTTGATTTAGATAAATGTTATGTTCTCTTACAGGTATATAAGTGTACCCCCCAAAGTAGGAAATCATTGACCCGTTGCAAAACTCTCAAGTACACTGAGCCACCCACACATTTGCAGGAGGACAGTCAAGCTACTCTTAAGCTCAATTCCCAGCTTCTGTGCTTATTTCAGGGAATGAGAAAGATTCCCCAAAGGATGTGCACAGCAGTATATTTTATCCTTTCTCTTGAGAGGAGAGGAGTTTTACAAATGCTTTTGAATATCTGATGAAAGCTACAGATCTCTTCCCAGAAAAAAATACACATATGCAAAGTGTGTTCAAAACAGCTGATATACAAGGATAAGAGTGAATTAATTGTTTAATAAGCCTATCGCCATGGAAATCCGATTACTATAGCCTTGCTACCGGTCACTCCCCTTGGGTTCCCAGTTGATCCTGCTGGAATGGAGCCAGAGCACATGGAATCAGAAAAGGACCAGAGTAGAAGATCTTCTTTTATTGGATAAGGAAACTGAAGCACAGGGAGGGTAAACGGCAGCCTAAGCCACACTAAAGAAATGTGGGCATAGGGTAAGACCCATTTTCTTTAATTCCACTTTGGTGGAACAAAATGCAAGGGCTTTTAAGTGTCATCAGTCTAAAGAGGAGCCTTGGCTACTAGAATGGGAATACTCTTTATACACTGGTACTTAAGGTAAGTGCTTAAGGCATCTTTCATGCTTTGCTAGATAATTAAGTGAAAAGGCTACCCATAAAATTAAAATTAAATCTATGCTTATTTATATCCTGTGATCACAGAGTTGAGTTTTTTAAGTCTGTCTGCAGAAAAAGCTTTCTCACAATACTGAAAGGTTTAACAGTTCTAAGGGTTGGTGATTTTTAAGTCTGAAACTTAAAATGCTTTATGTATTAGACATATAATTTCATGTAACTTTCTGCAACAAGTAATTTAGTACTTACGTTCACAAAGTTAAAAACAACGCTTGTAAGAGAAAGCTGGTTTTACCCACCAATACCATATTGATTGACTACTGTGTGACTTTTCATATTTTACTCTGGTAACTTCACTTTGATGTCAACCGTTAGATCACCAAAACCCTGTCTCAGGGCACCTGGGTGGCTAGGCTGGTTAAGCAGCTGCCTTCAAGTGTGGGCTGTGATCTCAAAGTCCTAGGCTCGAGCCCTACATGGCCTCCTTGCTCAGCAGAGACCCTGCTTCTTCCTCTCCTCCCTGCTTATGCTCTCTATTGCTCTCTCCCTCTCTCTCAAATAAAATCTTGGGAAAAAAAAAAAAGGGAAGAACAATAGGAGCTAGTGCCCCCAGACCTCCCTGGCCCACTGCTGTGAGACTTTGGCTGTGATGCATTATACTTCCTCTGGTGTTGCTGCTAGACTGTACCTTTCTCCTTTCATAAACTATAGATTTAAGAGCAATGTTGTTTTGGGTCCTGAGAGTCTTTAGCAACTGAACCCTGTTCAACTGCCACTGCTAATGCAATAAATCTAGTTACCCCAATATTCACTACTAAAAAGCAAAAATGCAATGTTGTCTTATGATTCAAACTTCTGCAACATAGCTATAGGTCAATACAAACCCAACTTTAGAAGGACAGCACATTTGCTAAGTATATTGAGAGTGAAGGAAAACAAAAACAAAATCATTGTTACCTTCATATTTTTCCAGAGCCCGGATAACGTTAGGGAGTTGATTTATACCCTGATACAGTCGGTAACAATCTTGTAAGTTTGCTGCTTGTCTCTGAAATTTCTTGGCAAGTCGGTTAAGATCTGGGAATCGACGAAGTAAATCTTCTTGTAAACTCTGCCTCAATTCTGCATCTTCTACAAAAGCCTCCACTAAATTCAGTCTGAAATAAATTGCACTGGAATTAATCTTAAATATTTCAGTGTAATATTAACATCTGTCTACTAGGTACATAAGAATCAACAAAATGAACTAAAAAATTCCACGCAGGAAGCCTGAATCTATCCTGAGATCTAAGCTTCTTAGAGAGGATGAAAAGCTCCAAATACTGTGATGAAAGCAGTTTCTGATCAGTTAATAACCAAACTAACATTAAATAATATCAGAAGATACTAATACATACCCAATTTCATTTGCCTTTCATCAAATTGCCTTTTCTTAAACCAAAGAATTTTATTATTGAGACACTGTTGTTACTGACACATTAGTGCACATGTAAACAATGATCTTCAATAAAACAATTACAATTCAAGAATGCTGCCAAATCTAATACTTATTCTATCAGAAGGTCTTATAAATTTTCAGAATGCATTCTAAAATTACCTTATGACAGTACAAAGCCAAAAATTTCTAATTAAAAAACTGAAATAAGTTTATTGCTTCCCTAAAGTCAATATATAAAATCTTGGCCTGTTCTAAGACCTATAAAGTATGCAGCTCATATTGTCTTTTTGCATTTAATTGGAATCCACAGCTTTCCATTTTCTTACTTGTATCTCACAGCAAGAAATGTTTTGGGGTGGGGAGAATGCAGGAAAAAAAAATGTTTTTACATCATGACAGCACATGCATGTAGATATTGTAGGAGGCATAATACAACACCTCAAAACTTGCCACTTTAGAGCTGAGGTGACAACAATTAAGCAGCAAAAAGAAAAAGCCCTCTGCCTTTTCCCTGTTTGCCCAAAAGCAGGATATAAACTTACAGATGTCCGCTCCCTTCTCTCTTTACCAGAAAGGACAAAAATTAATCACAACTCTGAACCCTTATCAGCCTGGAAATGGTACCAGAGGAATCTACACAACAAATTTTAGCTTTTAGCTACCATTAGCTCCCCAAAATTTGCAGCCCTAGGAACTCAAAATCCTTGTCCTTTGTCTTGTCTCTGAAAATTTATTGATCCTTTGCTAAGATGCTATATATGCCCAAATTCTTCTCATCAACCCTGGAGTTACTCATCTCTGAGTGCTCCCATGTATAAGCATAAACTTCAGTTTGTTTTTCTCTTACTGTCTTTTGTCAGTCTCTAATTCACAGGGCCCCAGCCAGAGAACCTGAGGGTAGTAGGAAAAAAGAGATTTTCCTTCCCTACAATATATAACTAAAATAGGCTTCACAAATAATACTTATTACTCTTACTATAAGTAATGTACTGTTATTTGTCTTTTTTTTTTTAAGATTTTATTTATTTATTTGACAGACAGAGATCACAAGTAAGCAGAGAGGCAGGCAGAGAGAGAAGGGGAAGCAGGCTCCCTGCTGAGCAGAGAGCCTGATATGGGGCTCGATCCCAGGACCATGGGACATGACCAGAGCCGAAGGCAGAGGCTTTAACCCACTGAGCTACCCAAGCGCCCCTGTACTGTTATTTTTCTCACATATTTAACTTATCAAAAAAATGCTAGTTTTCACCCACTAGACTAATTTCATAACCTACTACTGGGTCACAACTCTCAGTGTGAAAAGCTACACTGTATATGTTATAAGGCAGTAACACAAACACATACACACATTAACTGCAAAGTAAGTTTTAGTAATCAAAGGTAGGGTGGGGGTGCCTGGCTGTCTCAGTTGGTACAGCATTCAACTCTTGATCTTGGGGTCATGAGTTTGAGCCACACCTTGGATATGGAACCTACTTTTAAAAAAAAAAAAAAGGGCAAGGAAAATCACCATGAGCATAGCAAATGGTCTTAGGTTCAGAAGGCTATGTATGAACAACCATTTCCTTATATCTGTAAACTAGAAGAGCAGTAAATTAACCCTTAAATCACACAAGGAAAGGAATCGGCTTTCTAAGTTTCTCGACTGTTTACTGACCTCTCCATCAGCATTTACAACTCCTCCATCACCAAAATGTTAACCCAGCATATTATAGGAGGGGAAAACTATGCTGCCCCCACCAAGTAATCACATAGACAAGATTTCTGAACCTCAAAAATACTGACATTTAGGTTAAACAATTCCAAGCTCTTTAACAGTTTCTCCGAATTCTACATGACAACCTGGTGACAACCCAAAATGTCTCCAGGCACTGCCACATGTCCCCTTACCCCAGGTTGAGAACCAAAGCTTCAAGGAACTTGAATAAAAATCCACTTTTTAAAAGATGGAAAGAGAAAAGTAACTAAAATTCTATAGAAATGTCAAGATTAAAAAAAAGAAATGTCAAGATAATTTCTGGGCAGCTGGCAGCAGATATAAGCACCGTGGCAAATGTCAAATTAGAGGGGAGAAATCTGCTACCAAGCTGGTATTATAATGTGTACCAGCTCCTGGGGCTACGAAGAAACATCTAGAACACTTCAGGCACTGACTGCTCCAGAAAACACTCCCATGGCTTGTACTGTAGATTTAAACAACAAAACAGAACTTGAGCAGACAGATGCAGTCAAGTCCCATAACCCAATAAAGCAAATTCGAGGGTTCCTACCTAAGCCTCTGGCTCTAACTGGGCATCTCTAAGTCTGATTCAAGATCACCAGCATGGAAGTCACTTGGGGGTAGATAATACAATATTCCTGGAGGTGAAATTTCTACAAGCTCCTCAGGCACCAACAGTTTGATAAAATCTGAGTCCTAACAATCACAAGAAATCCTTGAGTTCTCACGAGGAAGTGGGGAAAGTGACACAATGGGTTGAGGAAAGGATGAAAGAATCCTGATGGTTGGCTGACCAACCCCTGATCTTTCTTTTTTTTCCCTTCTTTTCCTACAATTTCCATATCCTTAAGCCACTCCCAGGTAAATTTAAGAATCCACAGAGAAGAATCTTCCAGGGGAGGTGGTGGGGTTATGGACATTGGAGAGGGTATGTGCTATGGTGGGTGCTGTGAAATGTGTAGACCTGGAAATTCACAGACATGTACCCCTGGGGAAAAAATACATTATATGTTTATTTAAAAAAATTTAAAAGTGAACTTAAAAAAAAAAAATAGAATCTTCCAGGGGTCCTTGGGTGGCTCAGTCGGTTAGGTGTATAACCCATGGTTTCAGTTCAGGTCATGATCTCAGCATCGTAGGACTCATGGGGCTCCACACTCAGCAGGGAGTCTGCTTGAGATTCTCTCTCTCCCTCTGCCCCTCCCTAACCTCCACTTATACTTGCGCTAATAAATAAATCTTTAAAAAAAAAAAAGGAATCTTTGCATGCTTCTTCCCTATTTCAACTATTTTATCACTGTTTCCTCTCAAACTGACCAGGGAATAGGTCCTAAGTCATCAACACCATCTTTCAGCCCTGTAATCCACCAAAATGACCAACACAAAGAGAGAGGGACACACACTATATTCTCTAGGCCTTTGGATAACATGTGGTCCTTTGGCCACAGACAGGCACATCTACAAGCAAGATGATGAATGACACTGTATAGACGTCAGGGGAATGGCGGGGTTCGAAAGTTAACACCCCACAAATATTACCATGACAAAACTCGAAGAGTCTACAGTGTTATTCAGCATGCTGTTAGCACTGTTGCAAACAAGTTAAGGGAAAGATTCTTGCCAAGAGAATTAGCATACGTACTGAGTATATTAAGCACTTGGTTTCCCAAACCTGTGAAGGAGAATCATCAGAGAAAAAGGAAGCCGAGAGAGAGGTACCAGGGTCCAAATGACATACCAGCCTGCTCCACGCAGAAAAGCACACTTTTTAAGCACAAACAGAAAAGAGCCCAAGCTGCTGGAACCCATTCCCTATGAATTCATGGCATGATAGACATATTAAAAAAAAAAGAAAGGAAAGAAAAAAGACCTCTGGAATGTAAAACTATTTCTCTTACTTAAGTAGAAGTGTCACGTCCCCTTCCCCAAAGAAATACTTAAAGCAAACTCTGTGTTCTTAAAAAATAATCAATACCATTCAAAAGCATACAGTTCCAGTAGAACTGTTGGAAGTAAGACAGCAAGGGAATAAAACAGCTTCTAAAACATACAGTATAAGGCAATCTACACAGCCCCTCAATCTTTGGTCCAGGTATCATTAAAAGCTCAATTTTTAGGGGCGCCTGGGTGGCTCAGTGGGTTAAGCCACTGCCTTCGGCTCAGGTCATGATCTCGGGGTCCTGGGATCAAGTCCCGCATCGGGCTCTCTGCTCAGCAGGGAGCCTGCTTCCCCACCCCCTCTCTCTCTGCCTGCCTCTCCATCTACTTGTGATTTCTCTCTGTCAAATAAATAAATAAAATCTTTAAAAAAAAAAAAAACTCAATTTTTTAAAAAAGCTCAATAAATTGCTAGTTTCACAAGACTATTCAGTATGCCATTTCAGAAATAATTACAGTGTCAGTTTATGTACTGGCTAGTAAGTTTTTAAAAAGGACTACTCTGCTGTTTCTATGATAATGCCACTCTTAAATCAGAATCTGAGAAGCTCCAAAGTTGCTGCTGGCATAACACAATATACCTGTCAATCCTACTCAATAAAATTACTCAGCTGTACAAAATTTGACACAATGGTTTGCAAACTGACTAGAATAAGAAATTTTTAGGGGTCAATTCATCTCTAAAATTCAAACAGAATAGGGGCGCCTGGGTGGCTCAGTGGGTTAAAGCCTCTGCCTTCGGCTCAGGTCATGATCCCAGGGTCCTGGGAT
Organism: Mustela putorius furo; assembly: GCF_011764305.1. NCBI lineage: Eukaryota > Metazoa > Chordata > Mammalia > Carnivora > Mustelidae > Mustela > Mustela putorius. Next base: position 17,837,491 of record NW_025421321.1, on the reverse strand, counting down.
CAAGCCCCATGTTGGGCTCTCTGCTCAGCGGGGAGCCTGCTTCCTCCTCTCTGCCTGCCTCTCTGCCTGCATATGATCTCTGTCTGTCAAATATATAAATAAAATCTTTAAAAATAAAATAAAATTCAAACAGAATAAATCAAGAAAGTTCTGGTACTCTAAAAAACCCACATTCTGGTCCTTTCTTAGAGGGATGCCTGGGTGGCTTGGTCAGTTAAGCGTCTGACTCTTGTTTTTCAGCTCAGGTCATGATTTCATAGGTTGTGGGGCTCTGTGCTCAGCGTGGGGTCTGCTTGACAGATTCTCTCCCTTTGCCCCTCCCCTGACCCATGACACTCTCTAATAATTAAAAAAAAAATTTTTTTTCAAAACTAGCATTTCTGATCTCCTTACTTGTAAGAATAGCTGACTAGAGTTGCACAACAGCATATTTATATGGCTGAGAACAAATGTGGTCCTTAAAAGACTACATCATAAATTTCTGAGTCTCTTACCTGTTCTTGCATGTCTGATGTGTTTTCTGCTAGGCCTGAGAAGATTAAAAGAAAAAGAGCATAGCAAGATATAAAGAGAGGAACATGCTTTTAAGAATTATTCAATCTAGTTGGAGAAGGACATGCTCCATCTTACAGTTCAGGCTGTTTAACAAGTGAGATACAAAATGTAATGAAATGCGCTATGGGTAAGAAATCAAGGATTCCTATGGGAGTGAGAAAACTTCACTTTGGGGCATTTTATTGGCCTATATTTTGAACAGTTGGGATTTAGAGAGATAGGACTTGGGGGGACTACTTGGGATAGGAGGCCAGCCACAGCAGTGAGAAAAGTAAAACAGGATGCACTGGAAAACTGAAGCAGAGAAAGAACAGGAAAAAACTATGTCCAAAGGTAAAATGAAGGGGGCGCCTAGGTGGCTCAGTCGGTTAAGCGGCTGCCTTCGGGCTAGGTCACGATCCCAGGGTCCTGAGATCAAGCCCTGCTTTGGGCTCCCTGCTCAACCAGAAGCCTGCTTCGCCCTCTCCCACTCCCGCTCCCGCTCCCCCTGCTTGTGTTCCCTCTCTTGCTGTGTCTCTGTCAAATAAATAAATCTTAAAAAAAAAAAAAAAGCTAGCATGCTCTCTACTTAAAAAAAAAAAGGTAAAATGAAAAGGTGGCTTTGGAAAGGAAAAAGCACTGTTTCTTCTTCTGACAAAGAGCCAGGGAGTAAGACTGAAAAGACAGATACATTTTGAGATTATAAGGATTAAGAAGGAAATGATCTGCTTAGAGGCAGAAGTAAACTGAAGGTTTTCCAGAAAAGTGAAAAATTTTGGATTCGGCACTATAATTTGTCATGTAAAAAAAATAAGAGGAGACACACTCTGGGCCTGGGGCAGAAAAGGGGACCACAGGTGGAACCGATGCCACCTTGCAGCACTTGGAGGACACAAGGAAGAATCCATCATCGGACGCCTGTGCACAGACTCACAAGGACTTAATCTAGGCTCCCATGGGTCCCCTCATGAGCATGCTGGGGTGATTCTAGCCTGACAAGCAGCTAAGCTAACCTCAGATAATGGGAAAAGTCTGATCCAGAAACATGACAGCATCCTAAGGGCAGTACACAAAATGTTCTTCTGACATCTCATATCAGTTCTCCAGCAGACCGGTCACAGGGGCTCCATCCTACTGATGTTAATTATCTTATAGAACTATTACAATTCCAGTAGTTAGGCCATTTCTTTAGTGTGCACTGAGCCCTTTCCTATTAATTCTAGAATAAGCTGCTTTTTTATCCTCGATGAACTGACTTATCAAAACATTAGTAAGAAAGGATCATGTTTTAAAGCAGCAGGTCCAGATTTAATAAATCTGGTCAGAGGAAAGGAAAAAAAGAGCCAGGTAGCAATGAAAGTCAGCAACTCTTAACTGAGAAAGACAGCTAAGGAGAAAGGCCAGGTATGACAAAGGACTAATGGAGCACAAGAAATTCTATGGTCCTTATGAAAGCACTGGAAAAGCAGCTGCCTTGTGGCACATGCCAGACAGGAAAGAAAATGAACTTCAAAGTGCCAAGCAGATCAGCCCAGGACCAGAATAAAGGGTTGCCACTGAACTTGATTTAGAAGCAGAGAAAATAATGGTGGGGAAGCAGTGGCATTCAAGCCTTCCTGTTCTTCCTCAATTACAGCAACACTTCACTTTTATAAAGAAATATACTCACTGTATTACGCCCAGACCACTATCTCTACAAAATATGGACCATTAACTAAAGATATGCTTGCACAAGGGCACCTGGGTGGCTCAGCCAGTTAAGCAGCTGCCTTTGGCTCAGGTCATGACCTAAGACCCTGGGACCGAGCCCCACATCAGGTTCCCTGCTCAGCGAGTAGCCTGCTTATCCCTCTTCCACTCCCTGTTTGTGTTCCCTCTCTCACTGTCTCTGTCAAGTAAATAAATAAAATCTTCAAAAAAAAAAAGTCTTCAAAAAAAAAAAAAAGAGATCCTTGCACAAAAAAATAATATAACCTAGGTATAGGTACCCTAAGAGTACACCACTGCCTCAAAACCATGATATTCTATCATATAAGCACCACCACTATTTATCTAAATTTACAGGAGCCATACTTTTATTTAGAGACTTATGTTTCTATTAAATCTGCTATATGAGGGATGCCTGGGTGGCTCAGTCAGTTAAGTGTCCAACTCTTGATTTCAGCTCAGGTCATGATCTCAGGGTCAGGAGACTGAACTCCAAGTTGGGCTCCATTCTCAGTGCAGAGTGTGCTTGAGATTCTCTCTCCCTCTGCTTGTACTGTCTAAAATAAATGAATAAAATCTAAAAAAAAAAAAAAAAAAAAAAAAAAGGCCGCTACATTAATTGTATTAAATTTTATATAAACACAGGGGTGCCTGGATGTCTCAGTTCGTTAAGCATCCAATTCCTGGTTTTGGCTCAGGTTATGATCTCATGGGTCATGGTATCAAGCGCCATGCTGGCTCTGTGTTCAGTGTGGGGTCTGTTGGGCGATTCTCTCTCCTCCCTCTGCCCCGCTCCCCAGCATGTCCACTCTCTCTAAAACCAATAAAATCTTTAAAAACAATTTTTATACAAAAAGAAGTAATTCAATTGTAAACTACAAGACACTAAGAATACCAAATTCAACATATACAAATTATTTCATCAACAATTTCATGAGTGCACTATCTCACAGGCTACCATATATTCAATGTTCTTTAGATAATTCTAACTTTAAAAATTTCAAGACTTCGGGACGCCTGGGTGGCTCAGTTGGTTAAGCAGCTGCCTTCAGCTCAGGTCATGATCCCAGCGTCATGGGATCGAGTCCCACATCGGGCTCCTTGTTCCACAGAGAGCCTGCTTCTCCCTCTGACTCTGCCTGCCACTCTGTCTGCCTGTGCTTGCTCTCACTCGCTCTCTCTCTGACAAATAAATAAATAAAATCTTTAAAAAAAAAAAAAAATTTCAAGACTTCATAAAAATCTATAGAAAGACAGAAAAACAAAAACCTAGAAGACTAAGAGCAGTAGTCCTAGCATATATGCAAATATGAGGATTCTTGGAACAGATCAGAAAATAAGTGGAAAAAAATAGTAATATGAACAGATTTTTGATTTTTAAGTATTTTTGTTTTATATACAAAGAGGTAGCGTAGGGTAGGTATCTTGGACATCTGTAATTAGTAAGGTAGGTCTCTTGGGATGACCCATTCAAGGAAGTTCACATAGACCAACTTAATGAAGCCCATATTCTTCATGCACTAACAAACACTAGTGGCACATATTAAGGCCCTATTTCTTTTCCTTTGAGGCCCTATTTCTGGATCAGATCATGCCAGTTTATGCTGATGAGGGAAGGACAAGAATCCTGGCTGAATTTCTTTTCTTTCTTTTTTTCTCTTTAAGGTTATTTATTTATTTATTTGAAAGACAAGCAGGCAGAGAGAGAGGAGGAAGCAGGCTCCCTGCTGCGCAGAGAGCCTGATGCGGGGCTCGATCCCAGGACCCTGGGATCATGACCTAAGCCAAAGGCAGAGGCTTTAACCCACTGAGCCACCCAAGAGCCCCCCCCCTTTTTAAAGTAAACTCTACCCCCAACACAGGGCTTGAACTCATGACCCTGAGATCAAGAGTTGCACACCCTACTGACTAAGCCAGCCAGATGCCCCTTGCCAATTTGTTTTTTTTTTTTTTAAAGGACTCCAGGAAAGTGACCCATCTTGCTCTCTTAGAAGCAATGAAGCAAAGGGTGGACTGAGTTCTTCTAATTTCTAAGCTGATTGTTTGCTGAAGTACAAAAAAAAAAAAAAAAAAGGAAATACATAGATACTCACTCCTGAAAGGTAATAACTTACCATTCTCACTGAAGACAAAAGTATTTAAGCCACTAGCTAAAAATAAAAAGTATCTGTAGTCTCAGTGCAAATAGGTTTTAGTGAATGGAAATAGGAGCATGACAATAGATAAAGCCATTCTGTGGATATCACTTAAATAAAAGCCAAAATAATATGTTCCATTTCTGATATTGAAGTCCAATCTGGGAGAGGCAGGCTCGGACCAGCCCACCGAACTGCAGCTGCTCTTCATGCCTCTCCTCACCAACACCATGCTGCAGTTCCTGCTGGGATTTACTCTTGGCAATGTGACTGCAATGTATCTGCTCAGAACTATGACATACCAGACCTGGCTTAAAAACTAGAAGAAATTAAAAAGGACTTGAATGCCAAGAAGAAAACCCCTTGCTCATGAGGTGGACTGCAGCACTGCCTTCTGGATATTCTGATTCTGCTGTTCTTGAGGGCTTCTGTACCATCTGAACCAAAAGTTTTTGTTTTAAATTCCAGCCTCAACAATTTTCCTGTTAGATCCCACACTGCCTGAAAGCATAGACGGGGCCACAAGTTAAGAACTACCCTTTTCTGGGGACAACTGGGTGGCTCAGTGGGTTAAACCTCTGCCTTCGGCTCAGGTCATGATCTCAGGGTCCTGGAATCGAGCCCCGCATCAGGCTCTCTTCTCTGCCCAGCAGGGAGCTTGCTTGTTCCTTTCTCTGCCTACCTCTCTGCCTACTTACTTGTGATCTCTCTATCAAATAAATAAATAAAATATCTTAAAAAAAGGGGCGCCTGGGTGGCTCAGTGGGTTAAAGCCTCTGCCTTTGGCTCGGGTCATGGTCCTGGGGTTCTGGGATCGAGCCCCGCATCGGGCTTTCTGTTCGGCGGGGAGCCTGCTTCCTCCCCTCTCTCTCTCTGCCTGCCTCTCTGCCTACTTGTGATAGACTCTGTCTGTCAAATAAATAAATAAAATCTTTAAAAAAAAAAAAATCTTAAAAAAAAAAAAAGAATCCTATTTATCTTAGGGGATTACAGGTGCATCTGACGTTACATGACAGATATATGACAAGTTGTAAAAGAAATTTTATGCCTCTTCACATTAAAAATGTTTTTACATTAAAAAAAAAATAGAGTCCATGGGGCGCCTGTGTGGCTCAGTGGGTTAGGCCGCTGCCTTCGACTCAGGTCATGATCTCAGGGTCCTGGAATCGAGTCCCACATCGGGCTCTCTACTCGGCGGGGAGCCTGCTTCCCCTCTCTCTCTCTCTCTCTCTCTCGGGGAGCCTGCTTCCCCTCTCTCTCTCTCTCTCTCCTCTCTCTCTCTCTCTCTCTCTGCCTCTCTGCCTACTTGTGATCGCTCTCTGTCAAATAAATAAATAAAATCTTAAAAGAAAAAAAAAATAGAGTCCAATTTGGATCAAATTAAGGATCACCGACAGGAGTAATAAATACAGTGCAGCAATTAAGCACATGGGCTCTGTAGTCAGGCCAGCTTGCCTTTAAATCCAGTCTCTACCAAGTTACAGATGAATCTGAGATGCTTGCAAAATGCCAGGCACAAAGTAGATACCAGTCTTATCACCCTCCACCTTCTAATAGCTTGACAATAATCTAAGAGTAATCCCATTTTCATCATTATTCCTAAAGCTATCAACTGAGCTACTATCCTTTATAAATGTATACACCAAACTCAAAGATCTAGTCACATCTACCTCTGCTCTAATGAAAACAGAATAAAGAAATTTTTGCTCTCCTTAACAGAATTCACCCATAGCAACATAATTTAAAATTAACTCTTGACTGCCTGGCTGGCTCAGGCAGTACAGTGTGGAACTCCTGATCTCAGGGTCATGAGTTTGAGCCCAATGTTGGCACTAGAGTTCACTTAAAAAATATAAGTAAATTAACTCTTCACTTACAGATTCCCACTATTTACTCTTCTGCAAATCACCCCTAAATAATGATAGTAAGAAACAGAAAACATTATTTCACTGTTATCCTGATAAAAGATCAATCCTAAATGCTTGAAGAGGGAGAAAGGAGATTTGCCCCGATGCCCCTGGAAAGTATAAACTTGAGGTAGCAGAGCAGGCAGAGTGGAGAAAGGGAGATAAAACAAGGAGACTGTTCAAACAAGCACCTGAATGAGGAATGTAACTTTCTCTGTCTACTATGTGGAATTTCAGCATTTAGTCTTGAAAACCAAGGGCTTTCCTACTGGCAAACAAAAAAATTCTCACCAAGATAAAGAGGAGAAAGTATGTCTTCTCATCTCACAGGTTCAGAACAGCAGATCATATTGATTCACAAAGCTCTCTTCACAAGTGTTATTTCTTATTAAGAAGTCTTTTTAGACTACCAGATTTTGGAAGTACTGCAATGTCTGTGGGGAAAAAACCATTTACCCACTTAAAAAACCTTTAATTTTGCTATCTTACTAAGTAATTTGTTATTTTCATCCCAGGTATCAGAAGATTCTAAATGCATACGTGCTCTAGTTGTTAAGCCAGAAGGGGACCACTGACACTTGTTCTGTTCCCATAAAACCAAAGTAAAAAATATAACCAATGACCTAGAGCTTCAATGTTAAATTTTCTTAAAAAAAAAAAAAAATAGACTGGCTGCTCCCAGGGCAATGGTGGCAAAGGGTACAATAAGAAATGTGTCCCTGGGGCATCTGGGTGCCTCAGTTGGTTGAGCATGACTTGTGACTTGGGCTCTGGTCATGATCCCAGTGTCCTAGGATCAAGACCCATGTTGGGTTCCCTGCTCAGCAAGGTGTCTGCTAGTCTCTTTCCCTTTGCCCCTTCCCCAACTCGAGCTTGCTTGCTCTCTTCCTAATAATTAAAATATTTAAGGAAAAAGAAATGTGTCCCTGGAGCTATACAACAGAGAGGCTCTGAGAAGAGGTCCCAGGGAACTGGAGGATAAGAATAGGAGAATTATCACTGTAAATCCCTCTGTCCTGTTTGAATTTTGACACATCTAAATACATCTAAATGTTATTACTTATTCACAGGTAATTAAAATTAAAAATTGTAAACCACCTTGGTGACTTGCAAATATCTAATCCTTCCTATTTAATATTAAATTACTAAATCCAACTCTTCTTCCCCAACAAACCTGACTTCAGAAAGTCATCTTAACATCTCAAATTCTGCATTTTCAATAAAATACCAGCACTCCCACAATCACTAACCTGAGTTATTTTTATTGTAAGCCTCTTTAGAATGCACAGGATTAACAAAATGAGCTTAGTAGTTATGTGCAGGGTGTCTTAAAAAACACCGACCAACTACTTTATGTTTGCCTTGAAACGACGCAAATACTGAAGAGATCATTGTGCTTTCGTGTATCATCAATATTCAGTAGGTATTCAACAAATTCTTGAATGATTTGACATGTCAGCCATAAAAATAAATCTTCTGCCAATTCTGGCAATGCAATTTAATTTACCAAATGGAAAACATTAGGTACAAAATAAGACCATTAGAAAGAGCCCAGGGATGCCTGGGTGGCTCAGTTAAGCTTCTGCCTTCAACTCAGGTCATGATCCTAGGGTTCTGGGATCAAGCCTTTGCTCAGTGGGAAGCCTGCTTCTCCCTCTGCCTGCTGCTCCCCTGCTCGTGTGCTCGCTCTCTGACAAATAAATTAAAAAAAAAAAAAAAAAAAAAAAAGCCTAAGTACTGAGAAAGGTAAAATAAAGTACATCTCGGCAATAAAATATAATGTAATTAAAAATTAAAAACATTGAATATGAAGATAAAACAGCAATGGTAAAAAATGTTTATGATAATATAAGCAGAAGTGGGAAAAACTGGGGCACAAACTATATTGGGGGTGCCTGGGTGGCTCAGTGGGTTAAGCCTCTGCCTTTGGCTCAGGTCATGATCCCAGGGTCCTGGGATCAAGCCCCGAATCAGGCTCTCTGCTCAGTGGGAGCCTGCTTCCTCCTCTCTCTGCCTGCCTCTCTGCCTACTTGTGATCTTTGTCTGTCAAATAAATAAATAAAATCTTTAAAAAAAAAAAACTATATTAGGATTTATGATTTTTTTTTTAAATATTTATGTATTCATTTTAGAGAGAGAGAGATAGAGAACATGTGCACACAAGTTGGGGGAAAGGCAGAGGGAGAGAATCCTCAAGCAGATTCTCCACTGAGCCGGAAACCCAATGCCAGAACCCAAAGCGGGACTCAATCCTACGGCCTATGAGATTATGACCCGACCTTTAACTGACTGAGCCATCTAGGCACCCCTACAACTATGACCTTAAAAAAAAGGACTAATGTGGGCACCTGGGTGGCTCAGTGGGTTAAGCCGCTGCCTTCGGCTCAGGTCATGATCTCAGGGTCCTGGGATCGAGTCCCGCATTGGGCTCTCTGCTCGGCGGGGAGCCTGCTTCCTCCTCTCTCTCTCTCTGCCTGCCTCTCTGCCTACTTGTGATCTCTGTCTGTCAAATAGGTAAATAAAATCTTTAAAAAAAAAAAAAAAAGGACTAATGTAAGAGTCGCCATATAAAATGATTCCATTTGGGGCACCTGGGTGGCTCAGTTGGTTGGATGACTGCCTTCGGCTCAGGTCATGATCCTGGAGTCCCAGGATCGAGTCCCACATTGGGCTCTTGGCTCCATGGGGAGTCTGCTTCTCCCTCTGACCTTCTCCTCACTCATGTTCTCTCTCACTGTCTCTCTCTCAAATAAATAAAATCTTTAAAAAAAATAAATAAAATGATTCCATTTATATAAAGTTCATGGAGGACCTGGGCAGCTCAGTTGGCTAAATACCCAACTCTTGGTTTCAAGTTCAGATCATATTTCAGGGTCTTGAAATGGAACCCGGTGTCCAGCTCTATGCTTAGTGCAGTTTGCTTTGGATGATCTTTCCCTTCTCCCTCTGCCCCTCCCCCACCCACATGCACTCTCTCTCTTAAAATCTTAAAAATAAATAAGTAAAATGAAAATAAAGTTCAAAAACAGGCAAAACTAATCCATAATGTTTGAAGGACATTAATCGCTTCTGAAATGAGGAGGGATAGTAACTAGCAGGAGAATCCAGGAGAGTTACTAGGGACATAGTCATGTTGTTTCTTGATCTGTTGTTACACCAAAGTGTTGCTCACTGTGAAAATCCACTAAGCTGCACACTTAGGATTTGTGCTCTTATGGACATTATACTTCACTGAAAAATCTTAAAACTCCTATCTAGAACTAAAGATAAAAATAAAATATACCCAAATGCTAATCATATTCAGGTGACAGGATTATAAAACTTTTTCTTTCATTTCCTGAATTTTAAGATTTTCGGAAATACATGCGTAGGCACCCTTAAATCGTTTCTAAAATAATTAAGAGTAAGTGCTTCCTATGTACTAGACCTTCTTCAAAGTACTTAATGTATCTATATTAAATCATCTAGTCTTTGTAACAACCCTATTAAGAGGTTATTATTGTCATTTTAAAAGGAAAAACTACAACACTAAGCTTAAGTAACTTACTCAAGATGACACAGCTAATAACTGGGAGAGCCATAATTTGAACCAAGATACCCAGGCTCCCAAGTTCATGGTTTGAAACACTATCCATCCATCTTCATAATAAAACCTTATTTTTTTTTATAGTGGAAAAAACAGTAATTAATAAACTAATTTATTCTATCAATCTGAGTCATTACTACTGTACTACTACGTAGGTAGCTCTCTGCGCAGTTGGATGCTAAAATATAGGAGCAAATTTGCATATTAGAGTAAGTGGCATAATCCTGGAGTAATTAGAAGTTACTTAAAGCTTATAGGAGCATACATGAGAAATATACCTCTCTTCTATTCTGTTCTTATCCAGCAGAGGCTGCTTAATCCATTGGTTGACCAGTCTTTGTCCCTGAGGGGTTTTGCATTTATTCAGCAGTGCAGCCAGAGACTGAGAGCCAGTAGTATCTTCAACAGAACCCTAGCAAACAAAAAACAAAGCAGGAAGAATGGCGTGCCCATTAGTAAAAACCTTACTGTGCCGTGAAAAAGAATTAAAGAATTTTAGAAATAAGAACACTAGTATTCTTCAAATACTAAATGAGAAATTTGCACAAAGGTTCCTCTTCCTCAGCTGGGTCACTGTCAGGCTGGATGTCAGTCTATACTGCAGCACCTGAGTATTTTGAATCCATATAGTCAAAGCAGTAGCTTCTCAGATGCCATCCCTTGTTTAACCTAGCACATCCCATTTCCATTCTTTTATGACCTCCAAAGTATGGTGACCTCACTTTAAATACTGTCCCATTTTGGGACGCCTGGGTGGCGCAGTCAGTTATGTGTCTACCTTCAGCTCAGGTCATGATCTCAGGGTCCTGGGACCGAGTCCTGCATCAGGCCCCCTGCTCAGCGGGCAATCTGCTAGAAATTCTTTGTGCTTCTCCCTCTGCCCTGCTTGTGCTCATGCTCGTGTGCTCTCTCTCATGTAAATAAATAAAAATCTTAAAAAACAAAGTCCCATTTTGTCATTCTAACCCATCTCTGGGGAACTGGGACTAAAGGCCAGAAAAAGCCTGTTGAAAGTCTTGGATAAAACAAACCAGTGATCACTTGAACATGGCACGTTAGAGGCCCCCAGTTGGGTGGAACCCTAGCCTATGTCTCACAGTGCTTTAAAATGTATTTATGTGTGTATAAATGCATGATACATATTCACATGTGTTGACACGGCCGTATGTTGACAGCCAAAATAACTGGCACACAGGGTCCATGAAAGGAAATGGAAGTCTTTCTGGTGGCTATTAAAGCAAAGCAAAGAAATAAACATTTTTTCTAAAAAACAAAAAAACCCTCTTCCTAAAATCAAATTTTCAACCATTAATCTATATTTTCTGTAGTGTATTTTCCATAAACCAAAACCACTTAATAATACTACAGTTCTAGACATAAACTTCTTAAACTGTAATTTTTAAAAAACTGCTGTGATAAAACCAGTCATAAACCCAGGACAAATACTACTTATACAGGTGGCAACTAGCAAAATTTTAAAAACTGCTTATCTAACTATAATATTTTAAAATATTTAAGTTCCTTAACAGTATTCTTCAGTATACAACAAAGGAAACATCTTATAACCATCAAAAAAAAAATTTTTTTTTAACATTTTGTTTATTTACCTGACAGAGATCACAAGTAGGCAGAGAGGCAGGCAGAGAGAGAGGGAGAAGCAGACTCCCCGCTGAGCAGAGAGCTCAATGTGGGGCTGGATCCCAGGACCCTGAGATCACAAACCAAAGTGAAGGCAGAGGCTTAATTAACCCACTGAGCCACTCAGGCACCCCTACCTACCACTCAATATTTTTAATCCATGTGTTTTGTTTGTTTGTTTTACCTGGAAAAGGTTAAGGGCTCTGACTGCTGCAATATCCAACTTCATGTACTGGCTGAAGTCAAACATAGTCAGTTCAAACTGTCCGAAGTTCGATTCATCTGATAGGAGATCTAAAAACTTGATTACTGCAGACAATGATGAAGCTGCAACCTAAGATTAAGAATTTAAAATAAAAGATTCTATCACTAGAATCCTAGAGATTAAAAAAAAGAAGGCAAAATGGAAATAAATTCTAAACATGATCATTTTCCTTGGTCTTCCTTCCCAATCTAAATCAAGAAAACTAGAAGAGTTTAAATAAATCTTGCTTAAGATTAGAAAACGACTTTTAGAAAGTGAAATTTTACTTTAACAGTAGCACTATTTACAATACCCGAAAGCAGAAATGACTCAAATGTTTACCAAGTGTGGTAAGTTCACCCCTATGGTATACTGCACAAAAAAGCATATAAGCACCAACAATCCAGAGACACATGACAATATGAATAAATCTCACCAACATAATACTAAACAAAAGAAAACCAGCACAAACTACATGATTCCTTTAATATAGACTATTAAAAACAGGCCAAACAAATCTGTGCTGTAAGAGTTGAGAACCAGGGTTATCCTTGGTAGGGTAATGACTAGAAGGAAGCATAAAAAGGTCACTGAGGTACTGGTACTATCTTGTCTCATGGACACTGATTATTTGAGTATTTGCAATTTATGATAATCTCATTTATACACTTACGATATATGCATTTTCCTACACGTGTATTTAATAGGAAGTTTCAGGGTACCTGGGTGGTTCAGTCAGTTTAAATGCCTGACTCTTAATTTTGGCTCAGATCATGATCTCAGGGTCCTGAGATTGGGCTCAGTGGGGTTCTACATGGGGTTCTACACTCGGTGTGGAGTCTACTGAGATTCTGCCTTTCTATCTGCCCCTCTCCCCATCAGAGCACCCCTTCTCTAAATAAATGAAATCTTTTGAAAGTAAATAAATAAGTATAATAAACTGTCTGTTATTACTGTAACATAAGAAGTTTCAGGACATTAAACTGATAGCCCAAAGACAAATCCTACATATTAAAGTATACTTAAGGGCACCTAGGTGGCTCAGTCAGTTAAGCATCTGCCATCAGCTCAGGTCATGATCTCAGGGTCCTGGGATGGAGCCCCGCATTGCACCCCACATCACATCACCCAGCACACTGCATCTCACTGGGCTCCCAGCTCAGTGGGGATTCTGTTTCTCCCTTACCCTCTGCCCCTCCCCCATTTGTTCTCTCTCTGTGCCAAATAAATAAATAAAATCTTTAAAAATAATAAAATGGGGCGTCTGGGTGGCTCAGTGGGTGGCCTCTGCCTTTGGCTCAAGTCATAATCTCAGGGTCCTGGGATCGAGTTCCACATCACATCAGGCTCTCTGCTCAGCGGGGAGCCCGCTTCCCACCCCATCTCTCTCTCTGCCTGCCTCTCTGCCTACTTGTGATCTGTCAAATAAGTAAGTAAAATCTTTTTTAAAAAATTAAAAAATAATAATTAAGTAAAATATACTTGGTATTAGATTGTGAGTTGTAATTTATTTTCCCTAATCGAAAACAGTCATCTATGTGTCCTTACCAAACTCCAGCAAATGCCTAAGACTGTCAGAATTTCCTGCAATGTCACCACACAGATAAAAACACTTGTTAGTAACCCTAGGAGTTTCTTTATATTTTCAAGAAGTAAGTTTCTAATACCAGTATTACTACTTATACATACTGGCTTTTGATTTTGCCACACACACATTCAAATAATTACTTAAGTTTATAAGAATCAAACTATTACACAACAGTAAATTACCACAAAATCCCGTATCATTAATAGTCCAAGTTCATTCTAGTTCTAACTCTACTTTCAGAATTCTAAGTCATAAAGCTTGTTCTTTTATTTATTCTTTTTTTAAAAGATTTTATTTATTTGACAGAGAGAAAGATCACAAGTAGGCAGAGAGGCAGGCAGAGAGAGAGGGGGGAAGCAGGCTCCCTGCTGAGCAGAGAGCCTGATTCAGGGCTTTATCCCAGGACCCTGAGATCATGACCTTAGCCGAAGGCAGAGGCTTAACCCACTGAGCCACCCAGGTCCCAAGCTTGTTCTTTTTAAAGCATACAATAGAATTTTTCATTTTACTTATCAGGGATCCACCAAATTATCATGTAAGAGCTTCCAAAGTATTTTTAAATACATAAGAGCACATCTCAAACCATACCCACCCCAAAGATATGAACAAACACTTCAACCACTGAAAATTCTCTAAGAAATTACATTATTTCCATATTCATTTTTACCACTAAACATACATAACTAGTGCTATTCTTTTAGCCTGTTTAAATGTAATATTTATTATGCGCTACATACTATATTTACTTTCACCCTTATTACTTCCTCATCTTCGTAACAATCCTTTAAGATTATCTATTTAACAAACAATGAAACTGCCTCTCAAAAAAGTGAAGTAATTATAATTAACTAAAGAACCCAGAACTTGTACATTATAATGCTGCGAGAGGTCTCTTTTCCCTCCTACAACCACTATACTATCTCGTCCATGTAAGAGACAGGATCAGGCTCTTTCCTGTGAAATCAATAAAACTCTTTCTTTTTTTTTTTTTTTTTTTTTTTTTTTTTTTTAAAAGATTTTATTTATTTATTCGACAGAGAGAGATCACAAGTAGGCAGAGAGGCAGGCAGAGAGAGAGAGAAGGAAGCAGGCTCCCTGCTGAGCAGAGAGCCTGATGCGGGACTCGATCCCAGGACTCTGAGATCATGACCTGAGCCGAAGGCAGCGGCTTAACCCACTGAGCCACCCAGGTGCCCCAATAAAACTCTTTCTTGTCCCCAAAGACATATGTGTATAAATATAATGTGATTATATTTAAGACTGTTTTAATTTTTCTAGTAATTTCCTTAAGTTTTTCACAAGCTTCCTCACGGTAAAAATAAACTTAGTATCAATGATCCATAGTTTAGACTTTGAGAGAGATGAAACAAGTAGCCTTCTAAAAGTCATGATTATAATTTATACAATTTATATGTAAGAGTAAATTTGTATTTTAATCCACATACCTGATTCTCCATTTCTGGCAAGACAGCACTATTCACCTGCTCTCCCTTTTTGCCTTTCAACAACCGGTTGAGGTCCTGATAGATATCTTTTGTCAAAAAGTCAGCTCTTTTTCTTTCTGTGATCAGAATTCCTCCTCTCTGAATAACCTATTTTACAAGAAATAATTTAAATTACTTCAAGTAAAGGATTTTTAAAAAAATATTTTATTTATTTATTTGACAGACAGAGATCACAAGTAGGCAGAGAGGCAGGCAGAGTGAGGGGAGGAAGCAGGCTCCCTGCTGAGCAGAGAGCCCAATGTAGGACTCGATCCCAGGACCCTGGGATCATGATCTGAGCCGAAGGCAGAGGCTTTAACCCACTGAGCCACCCAGGCGCCCCAAGAAAAGGATTTTTTTAATAATAAGAAAAAACTATATACCATAATTACAGTAACAACAGCTTAACCAATTATTAGCCCACATTAAGTTTTTATATAATGTGAAAGATACTGGTAATTTATAAACGTATTTTTAAAATCTATGTTTCCATGACAATTTAAAATTATTTTCACATAAAGCTTTCAAAAAATAGTTTCAACAGTAAAAACTCTAAACAAAATAAGTAATTGTGGAAAGTTGCTTAAATACTAACCTATGCTAACAATGCCCATCATAGTTTTACTCTTTCCCAAGCAGTTCCTATGGCATTTGAAGCCCACAAAAAGAAAAAAGATACCTAAATAAAGCATACACTTACCCAAACAATACAATCAGAATTTTTAAAAAAGACTCAGTAAAAGAGACTAAAAGTTCCACTTGAACTATCAAAAAATAACCCTGAAGCTTTACATCTTACTTATTTGATAAACCCATGGTGTCCTCAAAGATAGAAAGTTTCTGTGAAAGATAAACATCAAGATTATCCTGAAAATACCTTACTGTACTTAGATAAAAAAAAAAAAGTTGAGTTCTGAATTATTTTTTTTCTTTAAATAAAGGTGTTTGTTATGTTAATGAGTCTTTCATAGGCTTAGATTCTCCTCCATCACTAACTTGATTCCCTTACCTGCCTCAGTTTTCCGATGTCTCCAGCAGTCTCTCCTCCTGGTAGAACACATTCCTTTGGTCCAATCTGAATCAGGAGAGCCTCCAAGTTGGAGAACTGATCATTATCAGGGAACTCACAAAGTCCTAGCTTCCTCTGTATGGAGTCAACATACCCAACTCCGACCTGTCTTTGGCCATCAACTGTAGACATTTTAATACCCACAACACCAATGGAAGCTGACATATCATTGTTACCAAAGAGAATGTCTTCGAACTGCGAAAGATTGCCTGGGGAAGCCTTAAAAAAAATAAAGAAAAATTTTCAGAACTGTTGAACGTACTTAAAATTTTACTAACAAACAAACATTACCCAACCTTGACCAATTTCATTAACAAAATGTTCTCTTAGAAAAACTGTTTTGGGGCGCCTGGGTGGCTCAGTGGTTAAGCCGCTGCCTTCGGCTCAGGTCATGATCCCAGGGTCCTGGGATGGAGCCCCACGTCGGGCTCTCTGCTCAGCAGGGAGCCTGCTTCCTCCTCTCTCTCTCTGCCTGCCTCTCTGCCTACTTACGATCTCTGTCTGTCAAATAAATAAATAAAATCTTAAAAAAAAAAAAAAAGAAAAGAAAAACTGTTTATAACAATATATTCTAATTATTCCTATCTCATTTTCTATAAAGTATCCTCCCTGTTTTTTCCAATTATTTTCAGGACATTTGATCAGATCTAAAAATAAATTTATTAGAACAGATTTTCAGGGTGCCTGGGTGGCTCAGTGGGTTAAAGCCTCTGCCTTTGGCTCAGGTCGTGATCCCAGGGTCCTGGGATTGAGCCCTACATCTGGCTCTCTCTGCTCATCAGGGAGCCTGCTTCCCCTCCTCTCTCTCTGCCTGCCTCTCTGCCTACCTGTGATCTCTCTGTCAAATAAATAAATATAATTTTTAAAAAAAGAACAAATTTTCAATTTGAAATCCCACATCTGGATTATACACACTATCATTTAGGTGTCCAAAGTTCCTGAAGGTTTTTATCAGTATGATCATGATAAAATTTATTTTTCTACAATACGAATCTAAATATTTTAAAACTATGGATTGTTGATTAAAATCTGGATCAAAATCAAATGGAGGGGGCACTTGGCTGGCTCAGTCAGAAGAGCATGGGACTCTTGATGTCAGGTCATGAGTCTGCGTCCCATGTTGGGTACAGAGATGACTAAATATTTATTTATTCATTCATTCATTTATTTATTTATTTATTTTTGAAGATTTTATTTATTTATTTAACAGAGATCACGAGTAGACAGAGAGGCAGGCAGAGAGAGAGGGGGAAACAGGCTCCCTGTTGAGGAGAGAGCCCAATGTGGGGCTCAATACCAGGACCCTGGGATCATAACCTGAGCCGAAGGCCAAGGCTTTAACCCACTGAGCCACCCAGGCGCCGTGACTTAGAATCTTTAAAAATATATACATATATTTTATTTATTAGTATTATTTAAAGGTAGGCTCCATGGCCATATGGGGTTTGAACTCATGATCCTGAGGATCAAGAGTCACATGCTGTACCAAAAGAGCCAGCCAGGCCCTCTTTAAATTTTTTTAAAAAATGAAATGGAGAAAGCATCTTGCATTCAAATTTTAAAAGCACTGATTCAATTACAAAATGTAAACATCATATTTTTACATATATACTTTGGATTTGTACAGATTAGGAAACACACCTTTAAAAAAAGTCTCTGAACCAGTACCTAATAAAATTGTGTTCTTGGGACGCCTGGGTGGCTCAGTTGGTTAAGCCACTGCCTTCGGCTCAGGTCATGATCCCAGGGTCCTGGGATCGAGTCCCACATCGGGCTCCTTGCTCGGTGGGGAGCCTGCTTCTCTCTCTGCCTCTGCCTGCCTCTCTGCCTGCTTGTGTTCTCTCACTCTCTCTCTCTCTCTAACAAATAAATAAATAAAATCTTTAAAAAAAAAAAAAAAAATTGTGTTCTTGAGGGTCTTTGAAAATGATAAAGACTGGTAATCTGTGAACTAGATGGTATCCAAGGTCTTTTCCTGCTCTGAACATACCACTGAGAACATGCAAAAGAAATCAATCATAGAAATCAACTATTTTAAATATCACTAATACTTTATTATAGACTCAATAGGCTAAAAAAATGTAAAGATAAATCAGTTGATGCAGTTTTAGATCCGAACTTAAAATGTCAGGATGAAGATAACACCTTTTTAATCTGATAAAGATATATATTTGAAAAAACATCCCCCTGACCTAAAATGTAAGCATTAAGAATTCATCTTTAAGGATCTGGATATAGTATAGCATCGTAAGGTGTGATGGGCTGATAATCATGGTAATCTCTTGTACACTTAGGAGTCCACATTTTGGTGTTAACTAATTGAGCTCTATGAAGAATGAAATAGAAAACATCACTTTGTGGTGATTTCTATTAAAATCTTTCTATTAATTTTCTATTAAAATCTTTCAAGACCTAGGCTAACACTCTAAGTAAGAGCCCCACTGTTCTCAGTAAAACACCAATGAAAATCCCCAGGGAACTCTATAATGTACAATGCTATATTCTCCCAGATATTATCTTCAGTAAATGTCTACATTTACAAAGGCTGGCAGGGGGAGGAGGACACACTATGAAACAAGAATTGAACAAAATTATGTTTGGGGTAGTACCAAGATCAAATGTTAAAGGATTTTATTAAACCTCAAAAGGGAAAAAAAAAAAAAAAATCACAGGACTTTCAAGTTGGAAAGCATCCAAAAAAACCTAATTTTACTTTTTATAGAGAAACAGATACAGGAGAAGGTTGGGAAATCTGCCAAGGACACCCAGAGAGACAAGAGAAGAAAATAAAGAATATATGCTGACTGTAAGCCCAGAGCACGGTCACCCTTATCACACATTTATTCCCTTTCAAGAATAAATCTTGCTCCCCAACAACATTCTGCCATTAATTTATTCCAGTATTTATTTAGAACTTACTCCCCACAGGCACCGCAGTTGAACAACCAAAAACAGGACCTTAGAGACTAACAACGAAGTTAGTCATTATAGCAAACAAAACAGCACTACTATCTCCACGAATGCATAAAATACGCACGTCAATAAGCCTTTCTAGGGACACCAAGGAATAGGATTACCATTAAACAAAGTTCCTAACTTATAAAAAATTACACATTTAATGGAAGAGAAAAGCATATAGAAAGATACAAAGACATTACAAATGTGTACAAGTGAGGGGCTCCTGGCTGGCACATGACTCAATCTCGGAATTGTAAATTCAAACTCCACACTGGGAGTAGAAATTACTTTAAATAAATAAATAAAGTTTTAAAAAAAAGAGAAAATTTGAGAAAAAAGGGGAGGGCACACACATGGGTGGCTGATCCTGTTAAGCTTGGGACTCGACTTCCATTCACATCAAGATCCCAAGGTAGCCTGGGGCTCCATGTTCAGCAGGTTGTCTGCTTGAGATTCTTTCTCTCTGCCTCCTCCCTAATTTGCTATTGAGCATTTTCTCAAATAAATCATCAAAAAAAAATTAAAATAGGGTGCTTGCGTGGCTCAGTCTGTTAAATATCCTACTTGGTTTCAGCTCAGATCATGACCTCAGGGTCCTAGGATGGAGTCCTGCATTAGGCTCCATGCTCAGTGTGGAGTCTACTTGAGACTATTTCTCCCTCTGCCCCTCCTACTCACACTGTCTCTCTCTCTCAAATAAATAGAATCTTAAAAAATAATAATGAAAATTATAAAAATCTTTAAAAAGTGTTTAAATGAGGTATTTGGGATACAGTTAATCTGTGTGATACTACTTTAAAAACAAAATCAAATCTTTGTTTAATGCTGGTATTCAATTTTACATAAAATCTATTTTCTTATTTAGGTTTCAGGGATATTGACAAAGCTTCACGTATTCATACTCCTAATAAGGATTTACTGAATTTCTAAACTGCTATTAAACCATGATTTTAAAAACCACATGCTGAAGAATATTTCTCAAAGCATTTTATCACAACCTGATTAAAATATTAAAACACACAAGTGAAGTCCCTCACATCTTTATTTTTTCTACTCTTAAAAATAATAACCAAATTAAAGAGGAAGATAATTACCTTAAATGCCAAATACCAATCATTCTCCTTTGAGGCCTTATTTCCAGCTCTATTCTTATAAACTTCGACTCTGTACTGTCGAACTAGAAGAAGATCTCTTACAAAAGACTCAAAATTCATTTTACTAAGCACAACACTCTCCAAGGTCTTTGTTCCTAAAGAAAAATATTAAAAATACATATTACACATTTGCGGATTTAAAGTGGTTAAGTGTTCAGGTACCTAACACGATGGCGACCCCCCCCTCGCCCCCCCAGCCAAGCTACATTCTTCTCTCAGTAATTCATTCCTTCAATAAACTGTTAAGTACTTACTACTCATCCCAGTTGAAGGGTATAAAAAGATAAATAGATGTAGCACCCAACCTTTTTCTGTGGAACCTATGCATCAAAATAAAAAATTAAAAAGATACAAAGATAGGAGCACCTGCAGTCAGTTAAGTGTCTGCCTTCAACTCAGGTCCTGTTCTGGGATCGTGGGATTGCAGGGCTCCCTGCTCAGCACGGAACATACTTCTCCCTTTCCTCCCCACTCATGTTCTCTCTTGCGATTTCTCTCAAATAAATAAATAAATAAAATCTTAAAAAAGAAGAAGAAGAGGAGGAGGAGGAAGAGGAAGAAAATAATACAAAGACAGAGGCGTTTGAGTGGCTCAGTTGGTTAAGTAAGTGTCTGCTTTCACCTTGGGCCATGATCCCAGGGTCCTGGGATTGAGCCTCATATCAAAGATAAAAAAGAGTAAATGCGTATCCAGCTAAACTTACTTGTCCTTTCTTATAATTAGTTTCTCAGAATTTTGAATAAAAATCTTATAACTATACAGTATTTATATGTAATTAAACTTTTCCTGAAAGGCCCATAAAAATGTATGTCATTATTCACTGCAAAATGTTCTAGGTAACGCAGGATAAAATTCAAAGGTTCAAAGAAGTACTGCAAAAAGAAGGACTTCCCTTTCACCAATGATCCCCTACATATCCAATTCACCAGCCAAGTGCTATCAGTTTATAAAATATATTCCCAAACACAAGCTATACACATACAAGCATTACTTTGTTCCTCTCTTACATCAATAAGGACATACTACAAACACTGTTCTGTATCTTGGCTTTTTTTTTTTTTTAACATTTGAATATATTTTGGAGGTTGTTCCATCATTACAATCAGCTTCTTTCTGTTTACAGCTGCAAACATTCCAATGACTCTGAGGATGTTCTATAATTTAATTAGTCTCTTACTGATGGACATACAGGTTGTTTCCAGTCTCTACTATTACAATAACGCTGCACAATCTTGTACATGCTTCACTCTCCAAACAGGTGAGCACATCTGTAAGACAAAGCCCCCAACTGGACTTTGTCAAAGAATGTGAGTGATTTTGATAAATACTGCCAGAATATTCTCCTTGATTGGCTGTGCTAATTAGCACCATCATCCATTAAGTATGAGTGCATCTATTTCCCCTCTCCAATCAACACAGTTTTCAAACTTTTGGTCTTTATTTTAGATCAATGGTTTTCAACTGGGAACAATCTTGCTTCTCTAGCAGACACCGGTCAATGTTTGGAGGCATGTGGATTCTTACAACACTGGGTTTCATTCAGTAGAGGTAATACTGATTATTCACTTAATGGTAATACTTCTTAGGGCATCTGGGTGGCTAAATTGTTAAGTGTCTGCCTTCCGCTCGGGTCATGATCCCAGGGTCCTGGGATTGAGCCCCTGCATCAGGCTCCCTGCTTGGTGGGAGGCCTGCTTCTCCTCTCCCACACCCTCTGCTTATGTTCCCTCTCTGTGTCAAATAAAAAAAAAAAAAAAAAAAAAAAAAGCTAATACGTGTAGATTTTTCTGACAATTCTGGATCTTATTAAAAGTTTAACCTAAATTTAATAATAGATCATGCCAAGTACAAATATCAAATACAAACAAGCATAAAGATTAATTAAATGACATAAGGCAACTGTTTTGTACAGCTAAGCACAGATGATACTTCCAGTATCTCTTTCATTAGTTACAAGTACTAGCAATAATTCCCACTGTGTGACAAGCTGAAAAAGGGCTGAAATCTTGCCTCTCTTAAGGTTCTTCCCTAGAACATTCTGTACCTCACCCAAGACTGGCAAACAAATATCTATAGCAACCAGGCAGGTATCAAAGGAGCAAAGGAACAGACCTGACAGGGTAGGTGGCTTCAAAAGAGATCATATAGAGTGGTCGGAACAGTGACAAAAGAAGGAAAAGCACGTTGGGGTAAAGGGCTATGTTAGAGAGAGCAGCCACTCAGCTCCAAACACACTGCTGAACCACGGGGATCTTTATACCCAGAGTTTTCAACTGCGCGGAATTTTCAAAAAGCAGCTCAAAATATGAAATATTTTTCCTGAAATCTCCCTATCTTTAAAATATAGTTGGGGCGCCTGGGTGGCTCATTGGGTTGAAGCCTCTGCCTTCGGCTCAGGTTGTGATCCCATGGTCCTGGGATCGAGCCCCGCACCGGGCTCTCTGCTCAGCAGGGAGCCTGCTTCCTCCTCTCTCTCTGCCTGCCTCTCTGCCTACTTGTGATCTCTGTCTGTCAAATAAATAAATAAATAAATAAATGAAATTAAAATAAAATATAGTCAATCAGGGGCGCCTGGGTGGATCAGTGGGTTAAAGCCTCTGCCTTTGGCTCAGGTCATGATCCCAGGGTCCTGGGATAGAGCCCAGCACAGGGCTCTCTGCTCAGCAGGGAGCCTGCTTCCTCCTCTCTCTCTGCCTGCCTCTCTGCCTACTTGTGATCTCTATCGGTCAAATAAATAAATAAATAAAATCTTAAAAAGATAATAAAATAAAATACATTCAATCAGTTCAAACTTGGAACAAAACACTATTTAGGACACCAATTTCAACTCAGTAAGTTTAACAGTCACATTTTCTTACAGACTTGAATACTATGTGACTGCTGTTTCTTTAGGTTGCATTTAGACAGCAAGTTGCATGAGAATTATGTTTACTCTAGAATCCCATTCAACAAGGTCTGTACTCACGTTCTGAGGCATGGGAAAGACTGAAGGCCTCCAGCCTGCAACAGGCTCGTATCTCCCAACTAACACTCAGGATCAGAACCTCAGTGGAATGGTCAGCCCTATCTAAATTATTTCCTGGTTTTGCCTATAACTCTTACCATTTTGCCCGAGACTCTCCCAGTTTTAATACTGAAAGTTTGGTGTTCCAGAAGCCCCCACAGTCCCAAGCAAATGAGAATGATTGGTCAGCCTACCAACCCATCTAGTTAAATTCCCTGTGAGTAACATTATTCAAAAGATGAGACATCATAAAAATAAAAACAAGGGGAAAAAAAAACTTCAAGAAAAACAGCACAGGCACCAGGGTGGCTCAGTCAGTTAAGCGTCCAACTCTTGGTTTCTGCTGAGGTCATGATCTCATGGTCTTGAGATCAAGCCCCACGTTTGGTTCTGCGTGGAATCCACTAGAGATTCTCTCCCTTTGCCCCTCCTCCTATTAGTACAGACTCGCTCTCTAAAATAAATAAATATTAAAAAAAAAAAAGGCAGCAAACTAGAGTTAATATAAAATCAGAGAATTTCTCCCAAAGGTTCTGATAAACACCACTGTGAATTTTACCAGCAACTTCCAGTAAATACAATAGTGAGTTTCAAAAACAGTTTTTCATATCATCCTTTAAATTAAAAGGCAAAATGTAAAATCCAACTCAGCAAAAACAATTCTGAGAGGGGGAAAAAACAAGATTAGTCTGGTAAAATTCTGAAACAGGTCTTAAATCAAACCAGGATATGCCAGCCGAACTGTCTGCCCAGCACAGGGTTTTTCAAGTACTTGATATTGAATGCCATTACAGGCCGAACAAGCACTCTCAGATCCACAAGCCCCACCCCTCCCTATTATACCCAACTACTTTGCACATCAATGTTATCTACCTGGGTCCAGAGCAAACTGGTCAAAACTTTCTACTGCCACTTTTTTAAAAAGAGATTTTATTTATTTATTTATTTATTTGAAAGAGAGAGAGAGAGAGAGAGAATGAATATGAAAGGAGAGGTCAGCGGGAGAAGCAGACTCCCCACAGCACAGGAAGCCTATGTGGGATTCGATCCTGAAAGTCCAGGATCATGACCTGATCCGAAGGCAGTCGCTCAACCAACTGAGCCACCCAGGAGTCCCTCCACCCACAACACTTTGAACAGAAACAGAGTCACAACAGTGGTGATTTCTTAAGAGCTGGTGGAGTGGAGAGACAAGTGAGATGATTCCTCTCCCCCATGGCCTCCTCTACCTCTATTGCTAATAAGACAGTCCAGCCACCCAACTGCCAAAGTTATCCTGCGAAGTTACTATTTCTTTCAAAGGAGTTTTTGTGACACACTGGGTGGTGGTGCATTTTAAGTCTTATTTACTGATGAGCACCGAAAGTGCTAGTCTGCATTCCTGGTGAAGAGACTGGCATTGTATGCTTTATCTAACCTGCTGGGAAGTAAAACTGACGTGGTGTAAAGTAAGAGAACAGGAGGGGCGCCTGGGTGGCTCAGTGGGTTAAGCCGCTGCCTTCGGCTCAGGTCATGATCTCAGGGTCCTGGGATCGAGTCCCGCATCAGGCTCTCTGCTCGGCAGGGAGCCTGCTTCCTCCTCTCTCTCTGCCTGCCTCTGCCTGCTTGTGATCTCCATCTGTCAAATAAATAAATAAATAAATAAAAATCTTAAAAAAAAAAAAAATAAATAATAAGAGAACAGGAACAGAAAGGTACCCAGCCTCCACCTAGGGTACAGCAGAAGGAATAGCCTCAGGTTCATTTAAGATTCTTCGAGAATAATTTGGAGCCCCCAACCTCATTGAAATGACAATTACCATGTGTCTGCTACATGTGGGCATCATGCTAGGGGCTAGAGTTCAGAGAAAGACACTGCTTAAAACACAGGTTCTACTAAGAGCTTTCAGTCTATTGGAATACACAGGCAACAGGTAGAATAAATGCTATGTCTAGGGTAAAAAGGCCCAAGAGCAGCGAATACCTAAGGGGTAGGGCAGATAACCAGGCAGTCTTAACAGGGAAATCAAGAAAGGCTCCCAACAGGAGATGTTTTCTAAGCTGAATTATGACCAAAAAAAAAAAAAAAAAAAAAAAAAAAAAAAAGGAGGGAGGCAAAACCCAAGTAATTTTCTTTTTCAGTGACTCAGAGTTCTTATCCATAAATTGGAGCTCGGTACTGACCCATCTCACAGGGCTTTTTAAAAATAATACTGTGATCATTAATGTTGAAGATTAAAAGTAGCTTAAAAGACATAGTCTACCTGCCAGCAGAATGAACCAGAGGAGAGGAAACAGAAAGCCAACTCTGAAAGAGGGGATTGGGATCCAGACCACAGCAAAAGGCTCATCTCTTCACTGGCACAATAGGGAGGAAAGAATGGGTACAGATGAAATTAAAAAGTACAGGTACAAGAAATAACCCAAATGTCTGTGAACTGGCAAATGGGTAAAAACAAAATATGATATATCCATACAATAGAGTATTTTTTGGCAATAAAAAGAAATGAAGTACTGATAGCAGAGATGAACCTGAAAATATTAAGTGAAAGAAGTCAGTGAAGACCACATATTTTATGATTCCATTTTTTAAAAGATTTTATTTCTTTCTTTGAGATAGATACAGCAGGCAAGCATGAGCAAGGGGAAGGGGCAGAGGGAGAAGCACACTTTCCACTGAGCAGGGAGCCAGAAGCAGGACCTGGTCCCAAGACCCTGAGATCATGACCTGAGCCTGAGGCAGATGCTTAACAAACTGAGCCACCCAGGTGCCCTTAGGATTCCATTTTTATGCAATGTCCAGGGTAAGTGAAATCTAGATAGATGAGAGGTTAGTGGTTGCCCAGCATTGGGAGAATGAGGGGGAACGGCGGGGGGTGTGACTGCTAATGGGTACAGGGTTTCTTTTGGGGACAGACAAAAATGTTTTGAAAATTTACTGTGGGGGCACCTGGCTGGTTCAGTTGGTAGAACATCCATCTGACTCTTGATCTCAGGGTCTTGAGGTCAAGCCCACGTTGGGTGTAGAGATTACTTTAAAAACGAATATATAAATAAGTAAGATGTACTGTGGTGGGGCACCTGGGTGGCTCAGTCAGCTGAGCATCCAACTCTTAGCTCAGGTCTTGATCTCAGGGTGCTGAGTTCAAGACCCATGTGTGGCTTGGGCATGGAGCCTACTTTAAAAAAAAAAAAAGATGTATTGCCATGATGGTTGCTTAACTTTGTGAATATACTAAAATCCACTGAATTATAAAACAGAACACTGAATTGTTTACATGTGTCAATCAAAAGTAAATGCATGAATCATACTGTATGTGAATAGTATCTCAACAAACCTGTTATATTATAAAAAGTATCCTTTTGGGGCGCCTGGGTGGCTCAGTGGATTAAAGCCTCTGCCTTTGGCTCAGGTCATGATCCCAGAACCTTGGGATCCAGCCCCACATCGGGCTCTCTGCTCAGGAGGGAGCCTGCTTCCTCCTCTCCCCCAGCCTGCCTCTCTGCCTACTTGTGATCTCTGTCAAATTAAAAAATAAAATCTTAAAAAAAAAAAAAAGGATCCTTGAAGGCAGGAATTGAGAGCATTCTAACAATTTGTCTTCTACAGTCAGAGACAAGTTTGACTGCTAAAGAATGTGGGAAAAGGTCGGAGGCTCTGAGATTTGCCTCAAGTGCAAGTGCACGTGACCCTCATCAGGTTATTTATAATTCATCAGGCCTTACAGTCCAGGTATAATTTACCAATCTAGGGTCATTTCTCAATAAGCAATGCTGCCTAGAAACATAACTAACCTTAATTTGATCAGGGTTACCAGGTGGAATAGAGAAGCACAGAAAAAGGTTGTTAATAACCCTTTACCTAAATGGTCTAATGTTGAAATGAAGGAAAATTCTTTCCAAGAAACAAGTATTCACAGCCTCACACCAACATCTATTATTTAAAAAGATGCTCAGTTACACTGCATCTTGTACAGTGAAAACCCCAAGACACCCACTTTGGGGATCTCCAAGACATTTTTGAGGACCTCCCTCTTTCACTTATTTCAGCCAATTTCTAGTAACAAATGATCAACCTTTTTTTTTTTTTTCTAATTTTATTTATTTGACAGACAGAGATCACAAGTAGGCAGAGAGGCAGGCAGAGAGAGAGGGGAAACAGGCTCCCTGCTGAGCAAAGAGCCCAATGTGGGGCTCCATCCCAAGACCCTGAGATCATGACCTGAGCCGAAGGCAGAGGCTTTAACCCACTGAGCCACCCAGGTGCCCCATCAATCTTTTTCTAACTGTTATTATCCAGGGCGCCTGGGTGGCTCAGATTGTTAATCGTCTGCCTTCAGCTCAAGTCATGATCTCCTGGTCCCGGGATCCAGCCCCATTGTCCGGCTCCCAGCTCAGCAGGGGAGTCTGCTTCTCCCTCTCCATCTCCCTCTCCGCCTGCTTGTGCTCTATCTCAAATGAATAAATAAAATCTATAATTATTTAATTTAAAAAATTTCACTGTTACTATCCTACCCGAACATATAATAGGACAATCTTTTACCTAAAATGTGTGTTTGGCATAAATGTTTAACCTAAGAACTAGATGCTTAAGAATAACTCACATTTACTTGCTAATCTCTGAAAAGTTAAATTCACCGTTAACACCATTCTCAATATGAACAGGAAGTGACTAGATTATTCTTAGGAATGCACCCAGTAAACGCCTACATTTTAACTTTCAAGAGCAATGAAAGGAAAAATTGTTTTTTAAAAAGTCTACTCCACTCGGGGGCACCTGCGTGGCTCAGTGGGTTAAAGCCTCTGCCTTCGGCTCAGGTCAAGATCCCGGGGTCCTGGGATCAAACCCTGCATCCGGCTCTCTGCTCAGCGGGGAGCCTGCTTCCCTTCCTCTCTCTCTACCTGCCTCTCTGCCTACTTCAAATAAATAAATAAAATCTTTAAAAAAAAATTTTTTTTTAAATTAAAAAAATAAAAAAATAAAAAGTCTATACTCCACTATATAAGATACTGGGTATTCATACTAAACTTCCTTCCCAGTAAATGGGTGTAAAGCTTAGCATCCATTATTCGTTTCATAATCTAAATTAGAAAAATAAAAACATTAGAATCATTAACGGGCGCTTAAAAAAAATCAGTGATTCAATTTACAGAACCATATAAGTATGTTTAGAACTTTTTACATCATTTTAAATGCTTAAATTATTCTAAGCTGCATAATACAAAAATAGGATAACTACATTTACTAGCCTTGAGTAACTTTAAAACCGGAAAGTAACTTAGACCATCATTAACTATGAAGCCATCCATCCCTCCCTATCTCTGGCTGGTCTTCATTGATCCTAACACCTCTCCTCTTGCCCCTTCTAACTGAGCCCCCATCTTACAGCCAAACATCCAACACACCTCTCCACCTTTACTTAAGTTATCCAACTTCTGGGCCTACAGCATAAAATTTCAACTCAGCACAACGGAAAAAAAAGCCTTGGATCCTCTGACCCCACCCACCTGGGCCACCCTCCTCCCGGTTTTCTGTTCCAGGGACACCAATCGGCCTTTTTTCAGACCCTCTCCGCAGCGAAAGCCTAGTCCTTCAAGACGCAAGAGAAATTTATTCTCATCCAGTGCTGCTTCTGTGGTCTCCAATCGTTGCCATTCCTGCTTTTCTAGGCCTCTTCAACAACTTGCTATGGAGCACACACTTCCACAGTTCTTCACTTTCAATAACTGATTATTTCTGCCTTGCTCTCCACTAGAGTGAGCTCTGTGAAGGCAAAGATACTGTCTTTCCCAGTGTCCATAACCCTCTCTGACACAGCAACACTCAATAAATTTTTGCCAGATAAATGAAACATTAACATTCCATCTGCATGTGGTAAAGGCAGGACTAGAACCCACGTCTCCTCACTACACCCTCCCCCTCACTCCGTTATGATGGAAGAATGCTCCATCACAACGGTGCCGGGGAGTTAAGCAATCAACACGAAACCTCTAGAACGTCTAGCTCACATAGTGTGAAAAGTCTGCAGCCTTACAAGGAGAGATAATGCGAGAGACATGGGGCTGGATTACGGAGGGCACGCACAGCCGACCTGAGGCCAAGACAAACGTGCCTAGTCCAAAGTCACAGATGTTAAGTGGAGGCGCCGCGACGCGAATCCAAGAATTGTGGCTCCAAGTCCGAGGTCCTGACCACTTGACACTGCTGCCTATCAATAGCAACCCGTTCCAGATCCCGGCACGGAACCAGAGTTAAGTGGAGGGTGGGCAAAACCACACCGATGACATGAAATGTTCTCCCGAGCCCCCTTCTATTTTAAATCTCACTCCTGGGCCGGAGTTTGCGGGGAGATCTACAGGGCCAAGGCGGGGCCGCGGGCAGACACCCATGCGACCGCTGTGCAATTTAAAAAAAAAAAAAAAAAAAAAACTAATGTATTAAAACGCCGGGCAGAGGGGACGTTCCTTCCTTGTCTCCAGTTAGTTCAGGTCTGGGGCCGCTGCAGAGGGACCGACTCAAGGGCGGAGGCGGGGCAGGGGCGGATGGCGCCCCACTTGGCCGAGGCAGCGGCCAGAAGAAGCGCCATACCTGGGAGGCAGCGACGTCCCCGCCCCTGTAACTCCTTGCCCTAGAGTCCGCTCGCTGCCCACCGCCCGAGGGGAGCCCGCGCAGCCCCTGCCCTCACCTGCCGGCCCTATGTACTTGATTACCCCCTGGGTCTTGAACACTTCTCGGGCGGCCAGCAGCGCGTCCTCGTGGTGCGCCGTGTAGAAATCGCCCCGGTCGAAGAGGCGCACCGTGGTGGTCGGCTTCTCCGGCATGGCCTGGAAGAAGCGCACGAAGCCGACCTCGGACGCGCTCTCCAGCTGCAGCGTCTCCTTCGGCTGCACCGCCATTTCGGAACCTCTCCGCTGACTGCCAAAAGGAACTGCGCGACCCCGCACCCCCTAAGCTGTTTCCCGCCTCCCTTCCCTCCCTCCCGTGCGGCGTCCGGCCTTTGCTGAGACGCCCAATCAGCACCCACCGCTGCTTTTTGGTGGGTGGGAGTCCGCCGCGGTAGCCAATCATAAGCGGACGCGGCCCAGCTTCCCGCGCACGCTGACGACTCTTGCCTACTGCGCATGCGTAAGCCTAGGTCGCGCGCCGACCCTGGCAGACAGCCATCCTGAAAAGATTTCAGGTCCAGGTGCTGCTTTCTGCTGCGCTCGCGTGAAATCTGGGTGGATGAATAGTTAGGGAAGGCGGCCAGGTGGGCCGTTCTGGCGGTTTTTAGTTTGTTATGTACCCAGAAGCATGAGAGTGAAAGCAGAAAGAAACTCGAGAACAAGGAAAAACTAGCCTTTCTCCCCATCCTACTACATTTTTTTAAAAAACTTCACCTCCTCTCTGAGCGCTAATGTACTGAATCGTTGAATCACTATATTGTACACCTGTAACAACACTACGTTCATGCAACGTGGGAGGTTTGGGGGGTAGGAAAAGAATAAATGAAACAAGATGGGATCGGGAGGGAGACAAACCATGCGAAACTCAATCTCGCAGAACAAACAGGGTTGCTGGGGGGATGGACATTGGGAGGGGTGTGTGCTGCGGCGAGTGCTGTGAAGTGTGTAAGCCTGGTGAGTCACAGACCTGTACCCCTGGGGATAAAAATACATTGTTTATTAAAAAAAATTGAAAATTTAAAAACTGCACCCCTCTCTCCCTTTTCCTTGTTAAGCAAACTGACCAACATCAAAATTAAAGGTTTTTCCATTGCCTCCTTATTGTTCTGTACTAGCCACATTCTTGTTTCCTCCACTCCTTAAATGACTGATTGATTAAAAAACATGTGGCCTTCTATGTGCTACCCTCTTCTAGAATTCGAGGTTCACTAGTAATGTTCAGTTTACACTCAAATAAATGAATTCAGATGATACAGTAAGTAAATTAACAGTAGTAAACTGTTAGAAGATAACTGTATCGGTGAAAAGAAAGGATGAATTTTATTTATTTATTTATTTATTTTTAATATTGAGCAAAGACCTACAGGTCAGGATGTGTCCTGCAGTTACCTGCCTTAGGAATGGTATTGCACGCTCCTGTTTGGCTCACACTTACCCTGTGGAAGCGGCCCCAACCCTGACTCAGCAGCAGAATTACTGGGGAGTGGGAGTGGGAGGGCTTTCCAAAGGTATTCCTGGGCCCCATGCACATATAAAGGTTTGGAATTTCTGAAGGTGGGGTATTGGGATCTTTTTAAAAACTTCTCCCTGTGGGATGCCTGGGTGGCTCAGTGGGTTAAAGCCTCTGCCTTCAGTTCAGGTCACGGTCCCAGGGTCCTGGGATGGAATTCTGCACCGGGGCTCTCTGCTCAGCAGGGAGCCTGCTTCTCTGCCTCTCTGCCTACTTGTGATCTCTGTCTGTCAAATAAATAAATAAAAATCTTAAAAAAAAAAAAAAATCCACTGAGTGGCTCAGTGGATTGGGCCTCTGCCTTCAGCTCAGGTCATGATCTCAGGGTCATGGAATCGAGCCCCGCATCTGGCTCTCTGCTCCGCAGGAATCCTGCTTCTCCCTCTCTCTCTGCCTGCCTCTCTGCCTACCTGCGATGTATCTCTCTGTCAGATAAAAGAATTAGTGGTCAATGTATAATCCGGAGGCGCTTAGCTGTTAAAATACCCAGACAAAACCTTGGGAAAAAATAAATAAATACAAACCTCTCTGGGTAGGTCTGACAATCAGCTCAGTTCTGAAACCACTGGCCTGCAAGTGAAAATCCAAATACCTTGGGACACAGAGGAAGTTTGGATCATCTGACTTCAGACTACTTTCCAACAGACTTACATCCCCCACAGCCTGCAGTACTCACTGCAGCTCTGGAATCTGGGCCAGTAAATTCCCCTTCCCCAGCGCCTGGCTGTCTCAATCCATAGAGCACAAGACTACTTATCTCAGGGTCCTGGGTTCAAGCCCCACGCTGGGCTGAGAGCTTACCGAAAAATAATAATTATAATTAAAATAAATTCCCCTTCTCTTTTGACACTTGTAGCTCCAACACAAAATTGTCCCTCTTCTGGAATGGCCCTTTCCTGCTCTTCGTGTAGCAAATTGCTAGTATTCATTCTTTCTTCAGGCCCAAAAGTATCCTCAGTCAAACCTGCCCAGTTCCTGCAGATATACTTAGTTGCATTATCCTCTGGAGTACCACCTTCTTCGTATTCATATTACAACAAAATTAGCTGCATTGCTTCTTTGAGCACTTAGAGAAGCCACCAATGGGTGTTTATGTTTGTAGTTAATGATAATGGCTACTGTTCATCAGCATTCATTGACTATCAAGTGTTTTCCTTATTTTTACATGTGTTTACTGTTTTAATCTTTAAAACTCTAGGTATTACGTCCTATTGTTATACTTATTCTACAAATGAAGAAATGGAAACAGAGAGATATAAAGTCACGTGCCCAAGATTACAGAGTTAGCAATAAGTGATAGAGCTAGAGTTCTGTTTTGCTCCAGATTCTGTATGCTTACTCATCTGTGTGATATAGTTTTTTTAATGTTGGTATGTTGGTGGGGCCCAGAGCCGACAGCCAAGAAAGAATTCCTGAGACATCTTTGGTGCAAAAAGATTTTATTAAAACACAAGGACAGGACCTATGGGCAGAAAGAGCAGCTGCTCTCTGCCTGCTGCCTCCTGCTGCCCTGGGATTATGAGGGACAGCTGATTACATACCTTAGGGCTGAAGGGAGTAAAGATAAAGGAAGTTCTAAAAGGATTTTCATATGCTAAAGATTCAGGATCCTTTTGTCAAAGGACTGCAGGTAATAAGGGCATTTAATTTTATCTACATTTCCTTCTGCCTTTGTTTCCCACATCATGTAGACCATAAGGCCTGGCACCTATTGGGTGTGCAGGAAATGTTTGTAAATGAATGGGCTGTGGATCTCAATAACTGCTTCTATATGATAACTTGGCTTTGAGTGTCACCTCATCTCTCCCCCATTTCCCAGTTTGTGTCCTAAATAGTTCAGAGGGAAGCAGCATGGTAATAATAAGATCTTTCTCCAGGGTTGAGGTGAGGATTAATGGAGGTAATAGCTTTGAAAATATTTTGCAATCTTGGAGCAACTGGGTAGCTCTGTTGGTTAAGCATCTGCCTTTGGCTCAGGCAGGTCATGATCCCAGGGTGCTGGGATCAATTCCCACGGCAGGTTCCCTGCTAAATGAGGAACCTGCTTCTCCCTCTGCCTGTCAAACCCCCTGTTTGTGTGTGCGCTCTCTCTCTCTCTCTGGCAAATAAGTAAATAAAGTCTTAAAAAAAAAAAAATCATCCACCATCATCAAGTGGGATTTATTCCTGGGATGCAAGGGTGGTCAATATACACAAATCACTCAACATGAAACATCACAACAATAAAAGAAAGGATAAGAACCATGTGATCAGTTGAGTAGGTATATAAAAAACATCTGGCAAAGTACAACATCCATTCATGACACAAACGCTCAACAAAGTAGGTTTAGAGGGAACATACTTCAACACAAGAAAGGCCACATATGAAAAACCACAGTTAATATCATACTCAATAGTGAAAAACTAAGAGCTTTACCCCTCAGGTCAGGAGCAAGATAAGGATGTCTGCTCTTGATGAGGGAGCACAAAGCTGGCTGAAGACAAAGCAAAAGCTGGCGCCTTGCACCCCCCTCTCCATCCGCTCCCCCTCAGTCATATGTGTAAGCATCCCTCAGGCAGCCTGACTGCCAAGAACAATAAGCAAATAGTTAACTTGCAGGGATCACAATCCTGCAAGACCTGAGTCTCCCTTGGCTTACAAATGTCCTAAATCTCACTAACAAAGACGATTGATAGCAGGATTGTGACATCCCTCCAAAAAGTCTCCCAACTATCTTAATGTTAATGGCTGGTCTAAAGACAACATTGATCAAGCTGCAAGGGCAAGGCCTCCGGTAGGCAGGCCTACTTGTGACCTCTGTCTGTCAAATAAATAAAATCTTTTAAAAAAACAAAAAGAAAAAGAAAAACAAAACTTCATCACTCTCACCACTTTTATTTACTCACTGGAAGTCCCAGCCATAGCAACTGGACAAGAAAAAAGAATAAAAGGCATCCAAATTGGTAAGGAAGAAATAAAACTTTATTATTTGCAGATGGCATAATACTACATATAGAAAACTATAAATATAGATTCCACCAAAAATAACTACTGGGGGGGGGGGGGCGCCTGGGTGTCTCAGTGGGTTAAGCCTCTGCCTTTAGCTCAGGTCATGATCTCAGGGTCCTGGGATCAAGCCCCACATCAGGCTCTCTGCTCGGTGGGGAGCCTGCTTCCCCCAACTCTCTCTCTGCCTGTCTCTCTGCCTACTTGTGATCTGTCAAATAAATAAATAAAATCCTAAAAAAAAAAAAAAAAAAAAAAAAAAAAAAAACTAGGACTGATAAATTAATTCAGTAAGACTACAGGGTACAAAATCAATGTACATAAATCCATTGTGTTTCTATATACTAATAATAAAGCAGCAGAGAAATTAAGAAATCAATCCCATTTACAATTACACCAAAAAATAATAAAATACTTTGGAATAAACCTAACCAAAGAGGTGAAAGACCTGCACTTTAAAGATTTTGTTTTTAATTTCATTTATTTATTTGAGACACAGAGAGCACAGAGGAAGAAGGAGAGGGAGAAACAGACTCCCCACTGAGCAGAATGTGATTGTCACCTGAGACAAAGGCAGACACCTAATGTCTGAGCCACCCAGGCACCCTGCTTATAGTTTTTAATGTACAGGTCTTGGGGCACCTGGGTAGCTCAGTTAGTTAAGCATCTGCCTTCAGTTCAGGTCACGATCTCAGGGTGCTGGAATCGAGCCCCACATTGGGCTCCCTGCTTGGCAGGAAGCCTCCTTCTCCCTTTCATACTCCCCTTGCCTATGTTCCTTTTCTTGCAGTCTCTCTCTCTCTCTCTCTCTCAAGTGAATAAATAAGGAAAAAAAAAAAACACCACCCTATCAAGCAATGGGGGAACCTGGGTGGCTCAGTAGGTTAAGTGTCTGTCTGACTCTTAGTTTCGGCTCCAGGTTATGATCTCAGGGTCATGAGATTGAGCTCCTCCTCAAACTCCACTCAGCGCAGAATCTGCTTGAGATTCTCTCTCTCCCATTCCCCCTCTTGCTTGTCCTTGCTCTCCCTCTCTCTCCTTTTACTTCTAATAAGTAAGTAAATAAAATCTTTCTTTAAAAAAGCTATCAAACATTGATGAAAGAAATTCAAGGTAACACAAACAAATGGAAGGTATTCCATGTTTATGGACTGGAAGAACAAATATTGTTAAAATGTCCATACTACCCAAAGCAATGTACAGATTTAATATAATCCCTATCAAAATACTAACAGCATTTTTCACAGGACTTCAATAAGCAATCCTAAAGTTTGTGTAGAGCCACAAAAGACCCTGAATACCCAAAGCAATCCTGAAAAAGATAAACAAAGCTGGAGGTGTTAACAATTCCAGATTTCAAATTATACTACAAAGCAATAGTAATCAAAACAGTATGGTATTAGCACAAAAACACACACAGATCCATGGAACAGAATACAAAGTCCAGAAATAAACCCATGATTATGTGGTCAATCTTTGACGAAGGAGGCAAGAACATCCAATGAGTAAAAGACAGTCTCTTCAACAAATGGTGCTGGGAAAACTGGACAAATGCAAAAGAATGAAGTTGGACCAATTTCTTACACCATACACACAAAAAAACTCAAGATGGATTAAGGACCTAAATATGAGACCTGAAACCATAAAAACCCCAGAAGAGAGCACAGGAAATAATTTCTCCAACATTAGCTGTAATGATAGGTCTCTTCCAGCAAGGTAAAGAAAAGCAAAAATAAACTATTGGGACTATACCTCCAAACAAAAAGCTTCCACACAGCAAAGGAAACTATCAACAAAACTAAAAGCCTACTGAATAGGAGAATATATTTGCAAATGATATCCAATAAGGGGTTAGTATCCAAAAATATATAAAGTACTTATATAACAACAACAGAAAACCAAACAATCCAATTAAAAATAGGCAGAAAACATGAAGACATTTCTCCAAAGAAGACATACAGATGGCCAACAGACATAGAAAATGATCCTCAGTATCACTCATCATCAGAGAAATGCAAATCAAAACAATCAGATATCATCTCACACCAGTCAGAATGGCTTAAAAAAAAAAAAAAAAAGCACAAGAAATGGGGCACCCAGCTGGCTCCATCAGAAGATCATGCAGCTCGCGATATCAGAGATGTGAGTTTGAGCCCCACATTTGGTGCAAAGATTACATGAAAACAAATAGTACATTTATTGTGATGAGCAGAGTATTGTACAGAATTCTAGCACACCTGAAACTAATACAACACTGTATGTGAACTACACTGGAATTAAAATAAAATTTTTAAAAAATTAAAAGTTTGGTAAGAAAAGAAAAAGGAATGGTACCTCGTTAGGGAGGTCAGTGGGAATTTTTAAAGGAGTTTGGGGGGATGTTTTAGGATGATGGAAAAGAGTTGTGAAATTATGTTCTATCAGAAGTGTATTTGCGGAGGACAAACTTTCCTCTACCCACTTAGGTCCAGTTCCTGGCAGTATGTGAATTAATCTGACAGAAGGCAGATCAGCAGGAGGGTTTTTAGTATTATATCCACAGGAGCAGAAAATTTTAATAAGGCTAAATCCTGAGAACATCAGTATTTCAGAGTCAGGGGAGACTAACACCAGTTAGAAAATCTGTAAGTAACATACTGGGGTAGGAAATGAGAGAGTCATCATGGTGATTAGCTGTGGAGAAATCACATGATTAAACACTGGGGAAAAAGGGCCATTGACAATTGGTAGGTCAGTGTTGTCTTTACAAGCATAGCTTCAGAAGAAAGGACAGAAATGTGAAGGCATGGATTGAAGAACATGTTATTATCAATTTATTGCCTTTTAAGTGCACATCCACTTTTTTCGCCTGCTCTGTAAAGATGCACCTGAAGCTTTGTCAGTAGAGGGCGCAGCACAGACAGAACAAGAGGAAAGGGGTTAGCTCCCCTTGCAACACCTACTATTTCCCAGGGGCACTGCACGCAGGGCTTCTCCAGCACTCACTCTTCTGTGGGCAACAGCAACCAGCAGCAGCCAGCAGCCTCCACCAGTGCTCCCACTCCCAAATTATAGAAAGGCACCTTTATGGAGGGTCTTTGCTGTCTACACCTCCTTAGGAATAGCTTTTTCCCAGCACCAGTGAGCAGGGGTCAACAAGCATTTTCCTTCAAGGACCAGAATGAATATATATATATTTTTTTATTTGACAGAGAGAAATCACAAGTAGATGGAGAGGCAGGCAGAGAGAGAGAGAGGGAAGCAGGCTCCCTGCTGAGCAGAGAGCCCGACGCGGGACTCGATCCCAGGACCCTGAGATCATGACCTGAGCCGAAGGCAGCGGCTCAACCCACTGAGCCACCCAGGCGCCCCAGAATGAATATTTTAGGTTGTGCCAGCCATTGGGTCAGACACTACTCTTTTTCACAGTACAAAGCAGCCACACACAGTAAATGAACATATCTGTGGCCCAACAGAACTTTATTAATAGACATTTTTATTGCATGTAATGTTCACATACATGAGAACATTCTTTTCAAACATTTAAAAATGCAAAAACCATTCTTACCTCCCAGACTACGTGAAAACAGGTGGTGGGCCAGGGTGCAGGCTCAAGTTCAAGGTCTCCTGTTCTGGAGAGCAGGCTTTCAGTGAGCCCCTCCAATGCAGCCTCACAACAGCAAGTTCTTGCTCTTCAGGGAGCCACCATGCCCTCTCCCATGTGGTCTGGATCCCAGTCCACAGAGTAGGGCTTAGGAGAAAGTAGAGCATTTTGGGTGCTCTCATCCCTGGGGTAATGGCTGCTCCTTATTATCTGCTACTCCCATTCTCTTTTCATGTTCTTGTTACTTCCTACTGGCTGTATCCATTTCTATTGCTGCATAACAAATTACCACAAATTTAGCATCTGAAGACCATGAACCTTTACCACCTCAGTTTCCATGGGTCAGGGGTCTAGGCATCACACTAGAGGATCTTTTCCTCAGGTTCTCAAGATTCCAGTGATGTTGGCCAGGGCTATGATCTCACCTGGATCCTCTTTAAAGGTCACTCTGTGCTGGCAAAATTCAGTTCCTGAGGTTGTAGGACCAAGGACCGCCTCTCAGCCTGCTGTTTCCTGATAGGCGACCCTCTCCACAACATGGCAGTCTGCTTTAAGGATAAAGGGAGAACTCATCTAGTTTCTACTTCTTGTCTCCTACCTTTGGGCACTTTTATAATCTCCCTTTTAACTAAGTCAAGTTATTACGGATCTTAATCACATCTACACCTAAAATCTCCTGGCCATTGCCAGAAAATGTAACTTAATCTCAGGAGTGAGAATTCATCATATTCACAGACCCTACCCACACTCTAGGGGAGGGGATTATATAGAGGATACACATCAGAGATAAGAACTCTTGGGGCCCATCTTAGAATTCTAACTACACTAGAGAAGGGATAAAAATCTTTGTTCAATCTAGCTTTTACATTTTCTTTAATGTTGTTCTTTTCATAGTGTTTTAAAACATTTCCTACTGAAAGCAAAATACTTCAGGATACTTTAACTTCATATAGAATGTGTTTGTACTACAATTACTCATTACATAAGACGTTAAACGACTGGTGCTTTAATTCAACTAAATACATCATTCATGGTTCACAACATTCTCCATCAATTCTGCCCCAAGGCATAAGTGTTTGCCAAAGTGATTTAAAACAGAAACTTAGATTCATTCAGAATAAAACTGTTTGATTTTCCTGTTAGAACTTAGGTATTTTAGGTTACACATTTTATATTATAAAGAATTCACATGATTATAGGTATTCATACAAAACTCTTGTAATTTGTAGTTAGCATTTAGAGCATTTCTCAACCTGTTACCTTATGTATATACTGTGAAATTTGATACAATGACTCAAAAGTTAGGAAATTCAGTTTTAAAATGTTTTATTTCAGTTTATAAAAAAAAGTATTATGTACAAGACTCAAAGTAAATAGAAAGGCAGCTTTCAATCACAAATGGATGAGACAGTAGTCATTCAAACTCTACTGTGGAAGCATATTTAAGGCACACACCTCAATGTTAGGCATA
The DNA here is from genome assembly GCF_011764305.1 of Mustela putorius furo. Lineage (NCBI taxonomy): Eukaryota > Metazoa > Chordata > Mammalia > Carnivora > Mustelidae > Mustela > Mustela putorius. Next base: position 17,798,287 of record NW_025421321.1, on the reverse strand, counting down.
AATAATTTTAACTATGCAGTCCAAGTTCTGGGTTTTATATCACATCTGCAAATATAAGACCCTGTGGTCAAATTTTAAGATTGGTAAAGTCAATCTGAAACTGCTTATATACTGAGTACAGGCTTTACTATTACAAATACAAGATGTTAACTAACAGAATAGCAGTCCTCAAAGATCTTTGTCCCATGCTTGTACACCAGCAATCTGCTAATTTCCCTTCTTGTAGTTACTCTTCAAATTGTAGTCCTTATGCATTGAGTTCCCTATGCATCTCACCCATCTCCTTTATCTGAAATAGAAGAGAAAAAAATTTTAGGTAATTTTCCAACTTTTGTTCATCCTGAAAAGTTATTAAAAAAGAGGAAAGCAAGATGAATTATTCAATTTATGAGCCGTATTTGGAAAAACTAAAAAATGTACTACAAGAAAGCACACACTGAATGCATGACCCAAAGAATTTGGAGGTACGATGGCCAAAGTGACAGGGAAGTAGCAGGTGAGCTAGATCTGTAAGAACGGATATGGGCTTTATTAAATGTATGCCGTTTTTACATCCAGTAAGAATCAATGTATTTTCTATGATCAATCTTTTAATTTTATAGATGAGGACATGGAGTTCAGAATTAGGTGACTTGTACCAGACCACATAGTTAGTTATATAGGCAGAGCTGAGACAAGATGATGGAAACTACCACTGCTGGCAAACATTCTACCATGTGGCATGCATGGAACCAATACTTTATACCAACTACTTTGTTTAATCCTTACAATAGGTCTGTAGTATCATCCCCAGTTTATAGATAAGGAAACATGGAGGCTTAAAGAAGTTAAATAACTTGCCTGCCCAGCTAACAAGTGGTCAGACTCACATCTGTATTACCATACTATAATACACTGTCATTCCACCTTTCTGTTATGCTTCAGTTCAGGAAGTCTGTCCCCTAGACTTGTGGTCACTAAACCAGGTAAGCCAGATGATCAACTATGATATGGGAAAAAAAGTTACAACTTTCTAGTTCTACTGGATTGTTTTCAGTATTCTTTTACATTTCTGTGTTTCTTGGGAAGATATTAGTAAAAAGCACATATACAAGTATAAATAAATGCATAAATATGCAAAATGGTGGATATACTGAAAATGGTATTGACAGGGCTTAAGAACAAGTGTGTTTCACATCCAGTTCCAAGTGACTGACATACTGATGATCTGACAGTCTGTTTCCACAATAAAGTACATGACTAGTTAGCATGCAACTGCTCCAGTAGGACATAAACCAAGGTCTTTTTTAATGATTATTTCACTGGCATAGACAGTAAATCAGGTCATCAGTCACAAGGAGCTTCTCCAACATGAATTCATAGAGTATGCCTCAAAGATTCCACTAAAAGCTAACACTTCAACAAACAAAAATGTAGGCTTCCTATCCACTCCTCTGAGGCAAAACTCAGTACTAGCTGGTCTGCTGTGGAACTCATGCAAGAGAATGTAAGCATGGGGCGCCTGGGTGGCTCAGATGGCTAAGGGTCTGCCTTCAGCGCAGATCATGATCTCAGGCTCCTGAACCCGCATCCTTTCTCCCCATCAGCAGGGAGTCTGTGTGCCCCTCTGCCCACTTATGCTTGCTCTCTCAATAAATAAAATCTTTAAAAAAAAAGCGGGGGGGGGGGGATGTAAATAATGAAGCACTGACAGACAGTGGCTAACCCTAAGGACTATACTATAAAGGCGCACCAGCATAACTGAGTCCTATCAATGTCTAGAAAGGTACGGTGATTATCAGGAATAGGAAATTTTAAAAGGGGCTCTTTATATAAAGTAATCCATTTACCTCAGCCTTCTCATACTTTGCCATTCTGTTCTTTCTGGAAATAACCTAAATGGAAAAAAAATGATTACTATTTAAGGACTGCTATCCAAAGAGAAAGTTGATCTAAATTAACACATAAATGCTTTTTCATGGATACAATTCATATCTGAATAAATCTAACTTAAAAAATCTATCCACAGACATTATTTCTTAAATTAAAATTTCCCTACGAAACTAAAAGAAAAAAAAAGCCTACACTTATCATGAGGTACACTATGTACAGAATTGCTGTATCATCATGTTGTACACCTGAAACTAATGTAACACTGAATATTTTATTTAAAAAAAAAAAAATCGAAAAAAGTTTCAAGACCTCTTTCCCCACAAACCAGAATCTTTTGGAACAACAAAAGGCCTAGCACAACCAGTAAAACCAAAAAACTGCACTGAGAAAACTATGAATAATCTTTAATAAAATCTAACTGCCTGGTAAGCAACTTTGCATTTTCTGTTCCATCTTTATACAAATATATACAAAAATACATGTGCATGAGTTCTGGGGAAGGGGAGGCAGTCTAAAAAAATGGGATCATACAGTATCATTTCTCTCTTTGCACAGCCTGTATAATCACTGGAACTTTTCCAGATTAAAACTATAAATTATACTAATTTTTTAATCAACTTTATTCCATACCATGGATATTCCATAATCTACTCATCAGTTCTCCTACAAATGTACATATAAATCATTTCCAGATTGATCCTTAATAGCAACACTATAATACATAGCCCTGACCATGCTTCCTATGAACCTGTGCTTTTGTTTCTGCAGGACAATTTGATTTCTAGGATTCTCTCATGTGTTTATTTCCCACCTGGATTTCTTCTGTAAATCCTCTATCCAGGCTTTTTACTATTCTTTAAACTCATTATATGTTATGCTTAACAACCTTTTTCATTTTACGCATCATGAAGATTTTCCCCCAGCCGATCATTGACATTTTTCACTTTCTAGTATCTTTGCCATACAAAATGTTTAATTTCAATTCAGTCAAATATGTGTCTTTTTGTTCATGGATTCCAGATTTCTCCCCTTACTTGCTTCCCTTTACCACTAGATTGTACACACATTTCCTAAATTAATTTTGAGAGTTGTTCTAATTTTTTAACACTTTGGACTATCATCCACCTGGAATTTGGGTTTGAAAATGAGTGCACTGCTCCATGATGTGCCTTTCACACAGGTGGGCAACATGGCCTGCCGTGGCCGGGGTGAAATAGGAACGCACATTTTTTTCCTTCCAGATGGAGAGCCAAGTGTAATTCCACTGAACCGAAAATCCACATTCCCACATATCCTCAAATCTATTTCTACATTCTGCTACGCTGTTAAGATTTGTAATGGTGGCGCACCCTTACATTTCTAGAGTAAACCCTGCTGTTATAGGTGGTGCTTCTACTGAAGCACTGCTAAATTCGATTTGCGAATCTTGTTTAGAATCGCTCTTCGAATTTACCACTTCCAATTCTTTCCATGGTAACTTTAACTGGGTTCTGTTGTTGCATTTCACTGAATGGTCTGGGAGTGTAGGGACTTTGCACTGATGCTAGCAGGACTGACTTGTGGACTGTTTGAACGAGACAACTGATGGACATTTGCTGCCCAACAGTCACATAACTGACCTGTGAGGGGCTTGGCTACAAGCTTTTCTCAGATTGGCATCCTTTCTTACTTTAGAAAGTGACTGCTTTATAAAAGAGGACCAGATGCAAGAGATTTGTTCACTATATGGAATTATAAAAAATGAAGCTTTTGTTTCATGAACATGTTCCAGAACACGCGTGTAGCTCTCTCAAGCTGTCACCTTTTCGTGAAAGAATATGCCCTTAAGAGAAAGTTGACTTGTTCTATACTCACCAGCACAACGATTCCAGCAATAACTGCTAAGCTCACGACCACAATGACAGCAATAATACCAGCTTGTAGACCCTGCATTGAAAATTCAGGTGGTTTTTCATCAACATAGTAAATTGCAGTTCGACCGGGTTCCAAATCCAATTGTTCCCCATTTATTCTCAGGTCCATTCTGTTGGAATGGAACAAGGATTCATCTTTAACCTGTATTGAGAAGGAAAGAAACAATTTAAAATATTTAAGAAAACGCACCATGGGGAGGCCTGGGTGGTTCAGTCATTAGGTATCTGCCTTTGGCTCAGGTCATGATCCTTGGGTCCTGGGATAGAGTTCCATATCTGGCTCACTGCTCAGCAGGAGCCTGCTTTTCCCTGCTTCTTCCCTTGCTTGTGCTCTCTGACAAATAAATAAAATCTTAAAAAAAAAGAAAGAAAGAAAGAAAAGAAAACCCACCACGGCCACATTACTTGTCAATTATACACCAAAAGAACTGCTGCCAAAGATTTTTGTAGTTTCAGTGATAACATTCTCATGTACTCAAACTTAAAAAAAACTTTATTGCGGGAAAATTTCCAACATATATGAAAGTAGAAAGAATAGTGTAACGACGCCCCGTTATCCCTATCATTCTGGATTCAACAATATAAACACGTGGCCAACCTTCTTCAACTCATTCGTCCTTCCATCCTTCCTCCCTCCCTCTCCCCCAGGCCAGTTGATTTTAAAGCAAATACCAGGTTTCATCAGAAAATGGCTCAATAGAATATATTAAAGTTTATTTTTTATAATAATAAAGTAGGAACAAATTATTTATCTTTTTAAAAAGACTTTAATTTATTTGACAGAGAGAGAGAGCAAGTAGGCAGAACTGCAGGCAGAGAAAGAGAGGGAGAAGTAGGCTCTCTGCTGAGCAGGGAGCACAGTGCAGGGCTTGATCCCAGGACCTTGGGATAATGACCTGAGCTGAAGGCAGCCACTTAGTCGACACCTGAGCCACCCAGGTGTTTGAAACAAATTATTATTATTATTTTTTAAAGATTTTACTTATTTATTTGACAGAGAGAGAGAGAGCACAAGTAAGCAGAGAGGCAGGCAGAGAGAGGGGGGGAAGCAGGCTCCCCACTGAGCAGAGAGCCTTATGTGGGGCTCGATCCCAGGACCCTGAGATCATGATCCAAGCTGAAGGAAGAGGCCTAACCCACTGAGCCACCCAGGCACCCCCAGAAACAAAATTATTTTAATCACACTAGTTCCACATCATTTCTTACTTAACTTCTTGTGCACGGACACCATAATGGGATATACACACAAACTAAGTAACTATCAAGGATGCAATAGGTCAGAATTATGAGAGAAAATATTCTAGGTAAAAGAATTTGAAAAAAAGGCATAAATATCCAACAGGTCAGAAAGGTGTGTGAGAAAGATGAATGGGTCAGATGAGGGCAAAGTTAATCATAGCATAAGAACCACAAGGACAAAGTTAATTGCAGCACAAGAACCACTCGGGGAACAGAGGGGTGGCTGATGTGTTAAATGGAGAAAAAGATGAAGGTCTTCAATCCATTGAGACATGACAGACAACATTCCATTTCTAAACACAGGAATAAAATGAAGATTATACTCACATCTTTTTCAAAATAGTAAGCCACATCAGCTATGTCCACATCACTCTGAGTTTTCTGAGATGAATTTTGCATCAGATCAATAGTGATAAGATCATTTTCATACTGCGGGAGAAATGAAAAATGCAAATCATTATCAATACAACCAAAATCATGCAAAAATATGTTTCAAAAATCTGTATATTCAGGGGACGCCTGGGTGGCTCAGTTGGTTAAGCAGCTGCCTTCGGCTCAGGTCATGATCCCAGCGCTCCTTGCTCGGCAGAGAGCCTGCTTCTCCCTCTGCCTCTGCCTGCCATTCTGTCTGCCTGTGCTTGCTCTCTCCCCTTGCTCTCTGATAAATAAATAAAATCTTTAAAAAAAAAATCTGTATATTCAGTTTTTTATTTTCTGTAATCCACACGTGTCAGTGTTCCTTTCCATTAGTAGGTAACTGTAATTCACAAATCTTTAGATTTTAAAATCTACCCAAGGGAAGTCAGCAATATTGGCGCCCGAACAGGGACCAGGGCCAGACCAGACCCGATCTGATCAGAAATAAAACAGGAGGGGCGCCTGGGTGGCTCAGTGGTTTGGGCTGCTGCCTTCAGCTCTGGTCATGATCTCAGGGTCCTGGGATCGAGCCCCGCATCGGGCTCCCTGCTCCGCGGGAAGCCTGCTTCCCTCTCTCTCTCTCTCTCTGCCTGCCTCTCTGCCTACTTGTGATCTCTGTCTGTCAAATAAATAAATAAAATCTTTAAAAAAAAAAAAAAAAAAAAAAAAAAGAAAATAAAACAGGAGAAGCAGCCCCAACGTGAGTTTTGCACGGCTGTGCCTTTTTCCCGCTTGTGAGTTGTGGGCAGTTATCACAGGGTATGGGTAATCTAGAGAGCACAAACGATTATCGCCCTTACGTGTGTTTATTGAGAAGGCTCCTGAAGGCGGGAGGAGCAAAAGTCAGCGAGGGCCAACTTACAGAGCTTTTCAAGGTAATTAAAGAACATTGCTCCTGGTTCCCTATATTAGGGACTTTAGATTTACAAACATGGGAAAAAGTAGGTCACGAGTTAAAACTTTCGTATATGAAAGGAAAGCAAATTCCAGTCACTATATGGCCTACTTGGACCCTCATTCGCTCCGTTTTCGAGCCTTTACAAACCCCTGATTTGGAGAACAATAACGTTCAGGAGAAACTAAAAAAGAGGAACCTGAACATGCCATCCAGGAGTAGAAAGAAACTATTAAGGCCACCAGAAAGGAATACAGAGAGGAGGAAACTCCTCCTCTTTCTCCTCCAGTAACAGAACAAAAGGTGCCCATGTCACTGTTGCCGTCAGCTCCGCCGTTCTGTAAGGCGGCACCCGTTAATGAAAAAGATGGAAAGTACATGCTATCGGCTGTTCAGAAAGGCCTCCTTGAAGCACAGCGAGCGGGAGACCTAGATGCCTTGCCTTTTAATTTCCCGGTTATTATTACAGAACATGTCGCTCCAGGACATGATCCTGACAACCCTAATGGTGTCTATGAGGCCAAGCATGAGCAATTTCCCTTCAAATTGTTGAAGGAACTAAAACAGGCAGTACAAAACTATGGAGCTAATTCTCCATTTACAATGGGAATTATTCAAGGCATCGCATAAGGCAATCAACTTATTCCGATGGATTGGTCATTGCTAGCAAGAACAGTTCTATCTCCAAGTGAGTTCTTGCAGTTCAAAACATGGTGGCAAGATCATGCAGAAATAGCAGCTGCCCATAATAGAGCTCATAACATTCCTATTTCCATGGAATAGCTCATGGGTCTTGGACCATGGGCCCAGGTTCAAGACCAGGTGTTAATGATCAAGCTATTGAGCAGCTCCAGCATTGCTGTTTCAGAGCATGGGAGAGAATAGAATCTAAGGGTTATGATAAGTGCTCTTCTTTTCAAAAAGTGGTACAGGGTCCAAGAGAGCCCTATACTGATTTTATCGCAAGATTACAAGAGGCTGTCAGAAGACAGATAAATAATCTTGAGGCTGTGGATACCATTATGCAACTGTTGGCTTATGAGAATGCTAATTCTGATTGTAAGAAGTTGCTAGCACCCTTTAAAGGCAAGGGAACATTGACAGATTATATTAAGCTATGTCAAGGAGAAGGAACAGAGACCTATAGAGCTGATTTGTTAGCTCAAGCAATGGCTGCTCTGACCATAGGGAAATTTAAAGGACAGTGTTTCAACTGTGGGCAAACAGGGCACAAACATTAATCTTACTTTTGGATATCAAAATAGGCCAATATGTATCGGCAATCATTCCAGCTGCCTTGTTCCTGGTGATCAGAGATGGTTGGTGGACCTTCCTACTAATAATTATTTGACTAAAGCTCAGTTACATTTACTCTCCATTAAAGGATTCCAAGCCTACAAATATCGGGGTCCTAGCTATAACGCAGCACCCCTTATTCCCAAATGCAAACCAGCACAGATGTGGTCAGATGAGAGAATTCGCCCTTTATGGAAGGATTGTAGAGCAGTTCACCCCAGTATTGTCATTAATGATTCCTATGGAATTGTATGGGACTGGTCCCCTAAGGGGATGGCAGTCACCAATTGCATTGGGGAACCCTGCTCCCCTCATGGGAAGTTAAAATGGCAAGTTTTTGATGATCCCATTTTACCGCAAACCTTAGCTTCAGGAGATGCACCTCTGGTGTGGCTTGGGCAAGGACTTTCTATGCCATCTCCTTTTGTTGATTATCATAAAAGTCGAAAGAATTTATGGAAGGTTACTACTGCTTTAAGTCACGTAAGAGTTTGGAATGGCTCTTACATTCATCAGTCCAATAATTATACATTTTCTTTTTTCCTCATGGATGAAGAATGGGTAAGAGCTTGTGTTAGAGATCCCTATGTTTTTGTTATTGGCAAAATGACTTTTATTCATAGTAATAGAGAAATAGACTGTCTAAACTGTAAGATGTTCACCTGTGTTGTTAAGAATGTTTATAAAGACAATTCTATCATTCTTTTAGCTAGAAGAAGAATAGGCATTTGGCTACCAGTGAAACACCACCGTGTTTGGTAAAATTCTCCCGACGTACATATACTTTTAACAGTATTGAAGAACTGGGTTCATAGAACAAAAAGATTTGTTGGGTTACTTATAACAGCTATTCTAGGAATTATAGCCATTACTGCTACAGCTACCACTGCAGGAATGGCCTTGCATCAAACTGTACAAACTACACAATTTGTACAGAAGTGGCACGAGAATGCTAGCAAGGCCTGGAATCAACAAACGTTCATAGATCAAAAACTAGATAAATGTGTCTCTGATTTAGAAACAGCCATGATATATATAGGAGATGATCTTCAGAATATAAAGCTTACACTTCATATTTTATGTGATTGGAATGTTTCTTCTTTCTGTGTTACTCCCCATGCGTATAATGAATCAGAAGTATCTTGGAGCAAAATTCGTCGACATATTACTAACCATTATGGTAATAATCTAACCTTAGATATTAAATAACTTCAAGATACGATCTCAAGTATTGCTCACTCATCATTACAATCTGTTCCAGGAATGAGTTCTACTCAAAGAATTAATGATATTCTGTCTGATCTAAACCCTTCTACTTGGATCACACAAACTGGTCTCGGTGTTGTAAGTGGATTGATTATTCTTTTTTTTTTTTTTTAAAGATTTTATTATTTATTTGACAGACAGAGATCACAAGCAGGCAGAGAGGCAGGTAGAGAGGCAGGCAGAGAGAGGGGAGGAAGCAGGCTCCCCGCCGAGCAGAGAGCCCGACGCGGGGCTCGATCCCAGGACTCTGAGATCATGACCTGAGCCGAAGGCAGCGGCTCAACCCACTGAGCCACCCAGGCGCCCCGGATTGATTATTCTTATTGTTGTAATCTTTTTATGCTTAGTCTTCAGAAGCACTCGAAAATCCCTCCAACGACTGAAAAATCAAGAAGCTGCAAAATCAGCTTTTCTACTTCTTCACAAACAAAAGGGGGGAGATGCTGCTGCCCCTCGGAACAATTTGTTACTTAAACTGTAACCCCTGGAGGATTTTACTAGTTGCCAAGCACATTTAGATATGGCCTTAAAAAATACTGATACTGACAACAGGTCTTTGGGGAGAAGGACGATGTACGACCGTGAAGCTGGGCAGCTGGGGATGCCCGGCTCGCTCAGGGTGGAAGGCTGCCCCTTCACAGAAGCCGGGCAGTGGGGAACGGCTGGCCCACCCAGGGCGGAAGGCCGCCTGCTTCAGGGAAGCCGAGCACACGGGAACGCCAGGTCAGCTCAGGGTGGAACGAAAACCCCCCCGAACGAAAACCACCTGCTGCCTGCTTCCCTTTTTTCGAAAACCACCTGCTGCCTGCTTCCCTTTTTTCGTTGTCGCTCCTTTCTCTTCCCAGAAGTGCTCCTTGTTAGTTAGATGAGTCCTTTGAATGTGCTTGTTTAACTATAAACTTTATCCTCCTTCTTGCTTGCCTGCAAGACGTGACTAATGTTTGACCTTCATCAATCCTTCTCTTGGCTATTGTTTTCTATCTAATAAAAGTGAGACTGTGGAGTTGCTCGTGGCAGCAGTCTTTTTCGACTGTTGTCTCCTGCTCCCAGTCTTTTGCAGCTGACTTGTTTGTGCCTAATTTTTCTCTCATCGCCGACTGGAAGCGGCAAATACAAATAAAGGTAAAAATGATGCGTATTTTGTTTTCAGAAGAGTATTTTCTTCCCTTGGAAAAAACTTAAAACAAGATATTAAAGTATCTTATTTGAGGACACCTGGGTGGGAGCTTGGTTCTCCCCCTTTTCTGCTTACCATTCCCCTTGCTTACAGCTCTCTGTCAAATAAATAATTAAATCTTTAAAAAAATTTTTTTTAAATAATGAAGTACCTTATTTGAAAAAAAAAAAAAATTTTTTTTTTTTTTAATCTGAGGGTGCCTGGCTGGCTCAGTCGGATAGAGCATGCAACTCTTGATCTCAGGGTCATGAGTTCAAGCCTCACACTGGTCAAAGAGCTTACTATAAAAACAAAACATATCTTATGTGGTTAGGACTACTTTAAAAATAAAATGCTAGGGATCCTGGGTGGCTCGGCTGGTTAAGCATCTACCTTTGGCTCAGCGCATGATCTCATAGTCTTGGGACAGAGCCCCACATTGGGCTCCCTGCTCAATGGGGAATCTGCTTCTCCCTCTGTGCTCACTGCGCACTCACTTTCTCAAATAAATAAAATCTTTAAAAAAATAAAATGCTTAAGAAACGCAATCGAAAATGCAATATGCATTTACCATGTTCTGCTTTTAAGGAGCAGAAAAGTATATTCCCTCCTGTCCTTAAAAATGACATCAATTTTGTCTTGAAAAAGTTCCATCACACCAGGGCACCTGGGTGGCTCAGTGGGTTAAAGCTTTTGCTTTCGGCTCAGGTCATGATCCCAGAGTCCTGAGATGGAGCCCTACATCAGGGTCTCTGCTCAGTAGGGATTCTGCTTCCACCACCCCCCTCTCTATTTGTGAGCTCTGTCAAATAAATAAATAAAATGTTTAAAAAAATAAAAAAGTTCCATCACATTATTCAAGTATTTTTCAACCAGAGATATTACATTTTCCTTAAAGATGAAACAGGTTTTCAAAGATTATGGAAGGAAAACAAGAAATTTGAATTATTAAGTGTCCTAGGTTTAAACGGTTCTTCAAATGCAGCTTAACCACTATCATAAGTCATACCCCAAGCACTCTATCTCACTAAGTCTCAGCTAAAGCTTTTACTAAAAACAAACATCTTACCAGAATATTTGTGATATATTTTGGATCCAGCTGATAACGAGTTGTGATTATCTCCTTAAGTGCACTGTAAATAATTAAAAAACTGTGTTATTAAAAAATGAATACTACGTAACATTAAGAAGCACCATTTTTTTTAAAGAAGCACTACTTTTTTTTTTTTAAGACTTTATTTATTTATTTGACAGAGAGAGATCACAAGTGGGGGCGGGGGGAAGCAGGCTCCCTGCTGAGAGGAGAGCCGGATGCAGGGCTCAATCCCAGGACCCTGAGATCATGACCTGAGCAGATGGCAGAGGCTTTAACCCACTGAGCTACCCAGGCGCTCCAAGAAGCACTACTTTTTAACTAAGCAGGTAGTTCAAGCTCTAGAACTGTCATTAATCAAACTTGTCTTAAAAATGTTATGCCTGGGGCACCTGGGTGGCTCAGTGGGTTAAAGCCTCTGCTTTCAGCTCAGGTCATGATCCCAGGGTCCTGGGATCGAGCCCCACATCGGGCTCACTGCTCAGCAGGGAGCCTGCTTCCCCCTCTCTCTCTGCCTGCCTCTCTGCGTACTTGTGATTTCTCTCTGTCAAATAAATAAATAAAATCTTAAAAAAAAAAAAATGTTATGCCAGGGGCACCTGGGTGGCTCAGTGGGTTAAGCCTCTGCCTTTGGCTCAGGTTATGATCTCGGGGTCCTGGGATTGAGCCCCATATCGGGCTCTCTGCTCAGCAGGGAGCCTGCTTCCTCCTCTCTCTCTGCCTGCCTCTCTGCATACTTATGATCTCTCTCTGTCAAATAAATAAATGAACAAAAATCTTACAAACAAAACAAAACAAAACATCCCGTTATGCCATTTTGCAACTAACAGTGATGCTAAAACTGCCGAGTTATAGTTTGATAAGAAACTATATTTTATTTAGGGCTCCTGGGTGGCTCAGTTGGTTAAGCAACTGCCTTCAGCTCCTGTCACAATCCTGGAGTGCTGGGATCAAGTCCCACATTGGGCTCCCCGCTGTGCAGGGAGTCTGCTTCTCCCACTGACCTATCTCTCTCGCCCTCTCTCTCTCAAATAAATAAATAAAATCTTAAAAAAAAAAAAAAAGAAAAAAGAAAAACAGGATATTTAAACAGGATCCTAGTTCTGCTCACAGATTATAATTATTAATTACAAAGAGGTGAGGCACCTTGGTGGCTCGGTTCAACGTCTGCCCTCAGCTCAGGTCATGATCCCAGGGTCCTGGGATTAACCTGTGTCAGGTTCCCTGTTCTGCAGGGTGTCTGCTTCTCCCTGTGCCCCTCTCCCTGCTTGTGCACACTCTTTCTCTCTTTCAAATAAATATAATCTTTTTTAAAAATTAAAAAAAAATTATTACAAAGAAGTAACCAGTAGCTCTACATTACAAACCTGATAGATACCTCCTTAACCACAGTTAACATCACTAATAAAGAAACAAGAAGACATCATGTGCTTCCTGATGTGAAGTACTAAGAAGGACACACGATCACTTAACGAAGTTTTTCTGTCAAAAATGCTTAGCCTGGATTTAATTATGAGGAAACATCAGGTAAATCCAAATCTGAGGGACAGCCTATGAAATCATCTGCCTATACTCTTCAACAGTATCAACACCATGAAGAGGTGAAGGACTAAGAAAGGCCAAGACCGTGTTCCATATTAAAAGAGACTAAAGCATCACAACAACTAAATCCATAACATGATCTTAGATTGGGTTCTGGATGAAAGTGGGAAAAAATTACCATCAAGATCAATGTTGGGGAAAATGACGCAATATGGTATAACATTAAATCTCCTGAATCTGGTAACTGTAGAGTGGTTATATAACAGAATGCCTTCTGGGGAGCCTGGCTGGCTGAGTTGGTAGAGCATGCGACTCTTATCTTGGGGTTGTGAGTTCAAGTCCCACATTGGGCTTAGAGATTACAAGAAAGAGAAAGAAAGAAAAGAAAAAAAAGAGTGTCTTTTATTCCTAAGGAAAGATACACTGAAGCATTTAGCTATAAAGGGACAAGTCTACAACTTGTTCTCAGAGGATTCTGGGAAAAAAATATTAATACATGTTTAGGGAGATATACAAAATACACATCAACATAAAAAGAAAATGGGGCAAAATGTTCATTGATGACTCTGAGTGGAGAGTACCTTAGGAATCTGTACTATTCTTGCAACTCTATTTCAAAATAAGGTTAAAAACATTATAGTATACTATTATTTTTTCATAAACACAAAGAAGTATAAGACTTGTTTTAGTTTCTCTAATGGCTTAGAATGAAAACCTGAATACCACCTGTGCAAATATAATGCACCTAACAGTACGTACGTTCTCAAACTTTCTATATCATAAGGTGTTTCTCTTGTTTTGTGCTTCAGTTCAATGATGATCCAGCTGTAAGGTAAAAATACAGTATTTTATGACTATAACAACTCAGCCTTTTATAGTATTTTCCTAATAAGCTAACAGCAAAATTCCCAAGTGGAATTCCAGTACAATCAACAAAAAAAGATTCATGCAATAGGTTTGCCCTTCATTTCTTCCTTGGCCCCCACACATTGCTCATAAAGCACTCATCCAGGAGAAAACACCCTTTTGAACACATCAACTCTGGCTTTGGGCCACCATATTCAAGGTCATGTAAAGTCAAGGCTTAGCCGGTCATGCTAGGTCACATTCATGGGAAGAGACAAAAAGGCACCGAGAGAAAGAGAAAAGTGACCATGAGGCTCCAGAAGACTAAAGGAGAGAGTGCCTTTCTAGGTGTGGATGACTTTCCAGCTCTAGCCACTTTTAATAAAGCCTCTTTTGTTTAAGCTAGCTTGAGTGTGGTTCTGTTCCTTTTTACTGTATAAAATAAATTCTATTAATTTTTATTTAAATTCTAGTTCATTAACACACAGCGCAACACTGGTTTTAGGGGCAACCATATCTCGTTTCAAAACACAATAAATGAGTAAATATATAAACAACTTAAGCTTTTCACATACACTAACACTAATTGAACTTTCAAATCTGAGAGGTGTTATGGAAAAAGAGGAAAACCATGTGTTTAGTATACTACCACAAGGAAAATTTTTTAAATAAGAAAAACATATTGCTAGTGAAGGGTCTATAACAAACTGGTGACATCAGTTCTGTGGAGGTAAACTGGGTAGTTGGGGGAGGGGTTGAGATAAAATGGAAACTGCACTGTATACATACCCTTTCCTCTTTTGAATTCTAAACCACCAAGTCATATTACATATTCAAAAATAAATTTACTTAAACAAATCTGAAAAGTATGAAAACAAGAATATGAGAGCCCGACTCACTAGGTCCGCACTCGTTCGGAGCAGGATATTTCCTCCTCATTATCTTTATCTGTTCTTCGGACCCCTGCAGTGTTCACACACCAGCACGTGGTGGTGCCATTGCACTGCTTGGCTTTAAAGAGCCCCTTCTCGTCACAGTCAGGATCATAGAGCCCATCATTATTCTGGAAAGCCCCCTCAGGTCTCACTCTTCTCCCAGACTTTGAGCTGGTCATTTCCGCCTTCATCACCAAACATTTGGTTGCCACTGTAAAGAAACTTTAATGTCACACTGAAAAGGAACTGCAGTTTTATGCTTAAGGAAAAAAAATTTAATTTGGGGTGCCTGGGTGGCTCAGTCATTATGCATATGCCTAGAGCCCAGCATTCGGCTCCTTGCTCAGTGGGAGGCCTACCTCTCCCTCTCCCACTCCTCATCCCTGCTTGTATTCCCTCTTTCTCTCTGTCAAATATATAAAATCTTAAAAAAATTGAACTCCAAACTCCCAGAGCCAAAGATTATTGCCGACTTACATGTTCCTATGTCCACTTTTAAAATTTTAAGACGCTTCAGCTACGAGATGATTTTGACAAAATAATATGATTCAAATTTGAGCCCCCAAAATGCTTCTTGACTTGAGATACATAAATTTTAAAAGGCTAGGTCAAAATACAATTTAAAGGCAATGATGATATTTTACTCACGTTTTGAGCAAATGACGGAATTTTGTGCACCAAGCGAAGTACACTCACACTGACCGTGTGCGTTCAAAGAGCAGT
The DNA here is from genome assembly GCF_011764305.1 of Mustela putorius furo. NCBI lineage: Eukaryota > Metazoa > Chordata > Mammalia > Carnivora > Mustelidae > Mustela > Mustela putorius. The sequence continues at coordinate 17,783,094 of NW_025421321.1, read as the reverse complement.
TTGTGGTCAGTTTATAGTTTTCACAGACACATGCTAGATAAATTAAAAAAACAAAATCCCTTTTTACAATGTGAATCCGACTATGAACTCTGGTGTCTCAGCTAAATTACACTCTAACAATAATGCCTAAGTTACAGAGCCACAAAGCCTTAAAATGTTTTATTTTTCAGCTGTAATTTGAGTGGCTGATACTGTGGTGAATGGTTTGTATATATATATATTCTACAGGAACATAGTCTAATTTGCATGCATTCCCATCTCGATTTTTTTAAGCCAAGAATATAGCCTTCCAAAAATCAGATTCAGCTCTGTCTCCATGATGACACTCCAGTCTCAGATCCTTCCGTCCCCAGGTACTGCTAGACAAACCCTTGCCTGTTAGCTACTGACTCTTCCTGAAAATCAACAGTTACAATTCTGAGATCTGGAATAACTCACATTTCCTCCCTCCTCTCAGCCCGTTTCCTTAAAAAGAGATGCTTGCTTTTGAGCTTAATGGTAACACGGCCAACCCTTGGACAATTTTGTGTCTTGGAAAAATTATACTTTCACATGCACTTGGGGGCACTTTTGTTTGTGGCCTTCCTAACCAAATTAAATCCTAGTACCCAACTTCAAAAGTGATATTACACAGCTTACCTTAGATAGTAATGCCAGTTTAATAGTTATCTTTGGGCACCTGGGTGGCTCAGTTGGTTAAAGCAACTGCTTTCTGCTGGGGTCATGGTCCCAGAATCCTGGGATCGAGAGTCCCACCCAACATCAGGCTCCCAGCTCAGGGGGAAGTCTACTTCTCCCTCTCCCTCTGCCCCTCCATCTGCTCCTTCTCTCTCTCTCTCTCAAATAAATAAAATCTTTAAAAAAAAAAAAAAGGTTTTATCTTTAACTACCTCAAAAGTTCGTTTTAACTTCAAAATGGCAAGTCCCCCTAATTCATTCTAATTGTTAGCTAAGAGAACACAATAACAACAAAAACCAATGTGACAAACCAAAGAATTTTTATCCTGCTTCATATGTCAAGTTGGCTTTAGTTATTCCCTGTTTAAGTTATAATTAATATGAACCACCTATATAATCCGTCCAGCACTAACCTCAGTATTGGGATCACAAAAGGAGACAGTGGCTGTCCTCAGGGAGTTAAAACCTTATGCAGCACTTTAATGTATAGAGGCTCAAAAGCCACCTTTTCATGTCCAAGGGATGTGAAATTTAAAACAGACCAACCAGATATAGATTTTTCTGAACCTAGAGCAACTACCATCACTTTAAAGCAATTTAAGATTAAGTACTTAGACCTGGACTGGAGCTAGAGAAACAGGAGTTGATTACACGCATTATTTTGAAAGTGTAATGAATTAGACCCATGCTCTGTTGGTGAAGGTTTCCTTTCCAGAAAGCTCTGGCCAATTGCCACTCTATCTCTGGCCACCGTCACACACACACACACACACACACACACACACACACACACACAAAAGTCAAGAGATGGCAGACAAGATGTTTATTCCAAACTAAGAAAACCGTGATCAAACCACATGTCCATTATGGGGATAGGAGCGCGGCGACCTTCCACACCAGAGATTGTCCCGTCACCACTTACACTGTGGTTTCCAAGACTAAAAGAAACGGAAAACTCTAGATGTTATGTGGGACTAAAAACACATATACGCACACAAGATATAGAACTGTGTTTCCGTCTAGGGCAATGTTTACAGCAATGTCTAAAAGAAAAACATACTGGAATTGATAATGGGATTCTCTTCAAGTGCTGGGATTGTGGGCTTGTTTTGGTTTTGGCTTTTACTCTTTACACATACCGGTATTTCTGGGTTCCCTACAGTAAACTTGACATTACCTACAACATGCTTAAAAAAGGGGAAACACCCCCACTCACACGACAGGTTGTGAAGGCCCAGGACTAGCCTCCGCGCGCAGGTGCGTAGCGGCCCCGGCGGCCTCCCTGCAGCCACCTGTCCCGCCTTCGAGACCCACATCCGGGGCCAACCACAGGTGCGGAGGGGCGGGGCGGGCCAGCAGGGGGGTCGCCGCCAACTCCCGCTCCTGGCGCCTGCTAGTTTCCGCCCGCTAGGACCCCAAGCGTGCGCCCAGGCCGGCGGAGGTAGGCGCGCACAGACGGCGCCGGAAAGTCCCTGGACATGGCCACTCGGTTCCCTGCCTGCCCCGCGCCCCTGCTCCGGGCCACCTTCTTGGAGAGCGGTGCAAAGCGGCGAAATGTGGCGGCTCCCTCGCGGCCGTGCGAGCGGGCGCCTTCCCGCCGCCTCCCGCGCGCAGAGAGGCCTGGGCTGGGGCAGCCCCGCGCGGTCCGTTCCAGACGGGCAGGCGCGGCCGGCCGCCCCTTCACCACCATCTCCGCCTCGGATGCCGAGGAGCGTCCCCGCCCGGCCCAAGCCCAGAGCTCTGCTCCTTACCTTTCTGAGCCACGGCCACCGCCACGGTGGCCGCCGCCAACAGAAGCCCGAACGCGAGGACCTGGGGACGCGCCATACTGCGCGCGCGTCGTCGAGAGGGGTGCGAGGCGGGCTGGGGGCTCGCGGGAAGGCGCGCGGAGGGAGCGGGGCGCCGGGAGCCCACTGGCAGGCCGGGGACGCGCGGGACCGCGTCGGAAGTACCGCGGCCAGGTGGTGCCGGGAGGACGGTGCGAGCTCGCCGAGGGACTGCGCACTCTGCAGACGCGGCGGGGCGGAGCAAACCTGCCCGACCTGGCGGCCCCGCCTCCGGGGCCCGGCCCCAGGCTGCTCACCTCCGCCCGCCGGTCCCCGCGGTGAGTCACCGCCTGGGGACGGGCGGGCGGGCGGGAGCAAGCGCTCCTCCCCCACACCCGGCGCGGCCGTTGGGGCGCCACCCCTCCCCAGGTGTGAGCGAGCGGCGCCCAGCCCCGCGCGGCCGGCAGGTGCTTCCTCCTGCGGCAGCCCGTGGGGGCTGGAAGGACGGTGGGCTGCGACTGTGACGGTTGGCAAGGACCGTTGGTGGCCACGGAGAAAAACGGAGTCTTCCTTTTACCAGAGGAAGCACGACGTTGCACCTTGAAGAAATGGGGCCCCAAGGAAAGAGAGGTCTGGGAAGAGGAAGGTGGTAGCTGAAATGGAGGAATACAAAGGGAAGCGGGAATACCATCCCAACCACAATAAAAAAAAAAGTCGACCTTTGAGCTTCACCTGGCGGCCATACTCCTTTGAAACTAGAAAAGAGAACTCTTCCTGGCTTCCGGGGTGTGTGTGGGGGGGTGACAAATTCATGTTCTTTATAATTCTCATTCTTTTACCGTTTTTATAAGCACTTTTAGCACTTGAAGATGTAAGAAAAGATGTTCCCATAGAGCCAACTGATGAGAAGTGAGATGATTACGGCTTCGATTAATATCGCGGAGCAATGTTGATGAATCTTTTGAAGTAGATATGATGGACAGTCATTTGTTTAAGTGCAAATGAATTCAAATTACGACATGCTATTATTACGGTCTTAAAAATTGAAATGCCTCGAGGCTTTCTAAGTATTGTTTTAATGTTATTTTGACTAGCTGTAATAGGATAGCTGTTTTAAAAGGCTTTCTTCCCAGTTTTAGAGTTCAAAAGAGGAAAGATGGAAAAGCAATTTTAAGATTCAACTAAATTCGATTAATATTTACAAGTGTATATCAAGTAAATTATGAGGAATAATTATTGAGCAATAATGTAAGTTGTAGTCCTGTTGCCAGTTGATTAATGTAAATAGTCCCATTACAGTGAGTACCTGTAAAATTTGAGTTTTACGTGGACATTAAATAAGCTGTTTAACTACTTAATGGTTAACTTTATTAAGAAAATCCTGTCAGTCTTCTAAATCTGTAAATCAGAGTTACTAGACCTGATTTTGGAACTTTGCAATCTGTTCAGCAATTTCAGGGAAAAGAATAGTAGTATCAAATCAGGAACAAGTTATCAACCCGCTTTTTTGCATTTTGGATATTTTCAGGAAGTTACACACTGCCAGCCCCCAAACCATACATACTTTTCCCAAGAATAAGCTCACTGATTTTTGTGGCTTTATTTGTAAAATGTTCCATTGCATGGTCTAACTCTGACCTAATCAAGAAGAAACTTGTTGGGCACCTGGGTGGTTCAGTTGTTAAGCGGCTGCCTTCAGCTCAGGTGGTGATCCCGGGTCCTGGGATCCAGGCCCATATCAGGCTTCCTGCTCAGTGGGAAGCCTGCTTCTCCCTCTCCTGCTCCCCCTGCTTGTGTTCCCTCTCTGTGTCTCTGTAAAATAAATAAAATCTTAAAAAAAAAAAAAAAAAAAAAAGAAACTTGTCTTTTTTTTTTTTTTTTTTAAGATTTTATTTGTCAGAGAGAGAGAGCGCACAGGCAGACAAAGTGGCAGGCAGAGGCAGAGGGAGAAGCAGGCTCCCTGCTGAGCAAGGAGCCCGATGTGGGACTCGATCCCAGGACGCTGGGATCATGACCTGAGCCGAAGGCAGCTGCTTAACCAACTGAGCCACCCAGGCGTCCCAAGAAACTTGTCTTTAAACTTGATGGATGTTTATTAAATTGTTCATCACAAAGTGAATTGAGTATGATTACTAAATAAATGACAAGATACCACACTAATCTCTGACTCACTGTAGCTGAGTATATGGCCAAGATAGTTTGTTTTTATAGCTCTTTAACACCTCTGCAGTTTGTCACTCACTGCTCAAAATTACTCAAAATTTTATGATTTGATTGTGAATCTTATAGGGTACCAGGGCCATATTGAAGAACATGTCTTAATATTTTTTAAAACTTTCATACCCAACTATACTCCTAAAACTATTCTCAGATTTTACAGATGTTACTTTCAAATGTTGACAGTAGCCAGTTTGTCATATAATATTTGACTAAGAAATATGACAAGATAGCCCCATTTTGAGCTCCTTGGTCAGTGAGGAGTCTGCTTCTCCCTGTCCCTTTGCCCCTCCCCCTGCTTGTGCTAGCACTGGCTCTCTCCCTCCCTCTCTCTCAAATAAATAAATAAAATCTTTGTGGGGACCTGTGTGGCTTAGTTAGATAAACGGCTGCATTAGGCTTAGGTCCTGGGATTGAGCCCGGAGTCTGGCTCCCTGTTGAGCAGGGAGCCTATTTCCGACCCTTCCTCTGCCTGCCACTCCCCTTGCATGTGCTGTCTCTCTGTCAAATGAATAAATCTTTAAAAAAAAAAAAAGACAGGATTAAAAGTTAAACTTTTCTGACCAAACACCTGCCATCAAATAAGAACCAAATTAAAAAAACCAATACCAAAACCAAAGAATGCATGGAAATGGAAAGAAACTAATTAATAAAAATATAATTGGTAGTAGAGGTGTACCTGGGTGGCTCAGTGGTTAAGCATTTTTTTTTTTAAAGATTTTATTTGACAGAACAAGTAGGGGAGCAGCAGGCAAAGGCAGAGGAGGAAGCAGGCTCCTGCTGAACAGGGAGTCCAGTGTGGGACTCAATCCCAGGACCTTGGCATCATAACCTCAGCTGAAGGAGCCACCCAGGCACCCAACATTGGCTCTTGTTATCAGACCAGGTCTTCATTTCAGGGTCATGAGGGTCACGCCTGTTGAACTCACTTAAAAAAATAAAAAATAGAAAAAATAAATGGGATGCCTAGGTGGCTCAGTCAGTTGAACGTCTACCTTTGGCTCAGGTCATGATCTCAGGGTCCTGGGATTCACCCCTGCATCAGGTTCCCTACTCAGTGCAGAGTCTGCTTTTCTCTCTCCCTCTGCTGCTCCCCCTGATTGTGTTTTCTCTCTCTGACCAAAAAAAAAAAAAATCTTTACAAAAAATTGTGTGTGTGTGTGTGTGTGTGTGTATCACAAAATATTGATTGAATAGGGGTTTTGGTTTTGACTTTTTCTTGACTATGTAAGGGATACTTTTTTTTTTAAGTAGACTCCACACCCATGGAGAAAACTGGGAGCTCAAAACTGGGCTTAAACTCGCAACCCTGAGATCAAGACCGAAGCTGATATCAAGAATCCTACATTTAACCAGCTGAACCACCCAGGCACTCCAGTAACTTATAAGTAAAACAGAATCAGCATTGAAGAATCATGTTGCTTAAAAAACAATTAGAAATTTTAAGAAAAATTACCTAGTTACTAACCTACTACTTAATTTTCTTTAAGAAAATTACCTAGTTGGGGCGTCTGGATGGCTCAGTGGGTTAAGCCTCTGCCTTCAGCTCAGGTAATGATCTCAGGGTCCTGGGATTGAGCCCCGCATCAGGCTCTCTGCTCAGCAAGGAGCCTGCTTCCCCCTCTCTCTCTGCCTGGCTCTCTGCCTACTTGCGCTCTATCTCTCTGTGTCAAAAAAAAAAATTAAAAAAAATTTAAAAAAGAAAATTACCCAGTTAATATCCTATAGTAGCTTCTTCACATAGATTTTAGAGTGTGTGTGTGTATGGATAATATGTGAATTTAATGAAACCTTAAATTGGATAATTATTATTCTTGCAGATGGCTAAAGGAAAGTATAATGTGTAAATATTTACTACAAAGGATTGCTAGTTTTTAGAATTTTTGTATTTCGGGGAACCTGGGTGGCTCAGTCGGTTAAGTGTCAGACTCTTAAATTCAGCTCAGGTCATGCATGAACCTAGGGTTGTGAGATGCAGCTTGGCCCTTTGCTTGCACTGGTTATGGAGATTGCTTAAGATTCTCTCTCTCTGGGGTGCCTGGGTAGCTCAGTCATTAAGCATCTGCCTTTAGCTAAGGTCATGATTCCAGGATCCTGGGATTGAGCCCCGCATATTAGTACAAAGGGGCGCCTGGCTGGCTCGTTTGGTAAAGCATGCAACTCCTGATCTAGGGATTGTAAATTTGAGCCCCAAGTTGGGTATAGAGACTACTTAAAAATTAAAATCTTTTAAAAAAGAAAAAAAGAATGAAGAATGAAAGTTCTCTCTGCTCATGCTCTCTCTCTCTCACTTTCTTAAATAAAAAAATTTTTTAAGTTTTTTTGTAGAATCCACAGAGATGTCTTTTTTTTTTTTTTTAAAGATTTTATTTATTTATTTGACAGAGAGAAATCACAAGTAGACGGAAAGGCAGGCAAAGAGAGAGAGGCAAGCAGGCTCCCCGCTGAGCAGAGAACCCAATGTGGGACTCGATCCCAGGACCCTGAGATCATGACCCGAGCCGAAGGCAGTGGCTTAACCCACTGAGCCACCCAGGTGCCCGAGATGTCTTTCTTTTATCCCTGTTATGATAATTTGTCTCTTCCTTCTTTAAAATGACCAGTCTAGCTAGAGATTCATAAATAGTATTGCTTTTTACAAAAAGCCAAATTTTGTTGTATTGATATTGCTTTATTTTTTGTCTGTTTTCTATTTCATTGGTTTTCTCATTCTTATAATTTCCTTTTCCCCACTTATTTTGGAGTTAATTTGCTCTCCTTTTTCTAACTTCTTAATGTAAAAGCTTAGATCAGTGATTTTGGACTTTTCTTCTCTTATAACATAACCCTTTAAACCTATAACATCCTTCTAAGCACAGCTTTAACTGCATCCACACATTTTGTTCTGTTATAATTATCATTCAATTAAGAATATTTTCAGTTTTCCTTATGGTTTTTTTTATTGGCCTATAGATTATTAAGCAGTGTATTGTTTAATTTCCAAATATTTAAAGATTTTCTAGATATGTTACTGATTTCTGACTTAATTTCATTGGGGTCAGAGAATAAACTCTGGAAGATTTAAATCCTAAATTTATCAAGACTTGTTTCAAAACCCTGCCTTTCTTGGTGAATGTTCTGTGTGCTCTTGAAAAGAATTTTGGTAGGTGGAGTGTCCAAGTTGGTTGATGATGTTTTTCAGGTCGTGTCTATTCCTTCTGATTTTGTGTTCACCTCTCTCAAATATCGAGAGAAGAGTATTGAAATAGCCAAACCTAGATCATACCCATTTTAGTTATCAAGAGAAGAACATTGAAAGAGCCAAGCCTAGATCATACCATGTATGCTTTACTATACTTGTTTTATCACATACCTATTCATCTGTCTGCCCATCTGTCATTAATCTGATGCATTTCCAAGCTAATTGAAGACTTTGTACACATTTTTCTCTAATTGCTGCTATATGTGTACCGTTAATTGAAGATCAGTGTTTGCTTAGAGCTTGTTCTTTCTTTTTTTTTCAGTAAAACAATAAGAAAAAAATGTGTTTGATACATACATACACTTGTGATACAGACTCTTATCAAGATAAATATAACTGGGACGCCTGGGTTGCTCAGTGGTTAGGCATCCACCTTTGGCTCAGGTCATGATCCCAGGGTCCTGGGATTGAGTACTGGATTGGGCTCCCTGATCAGAGGGAAGCCTGCTTGTCTCTCTCTTGCACTCCCCCTGGTTGTGTTCCCTCTCCTGAAGTGTCTCTCTCTGTTGGATGAATAGATAAAATCTTTCTTTTTTAAAAAAATATTTTATTTATTTATTTGACAGATGGATCAAAAGTAGGCAGAAAGGCAGGCAGAGAGAGAGGGAAAGCAGGCTCCCTGCTGAGCAGAGAGCCCGATGAGGCTCAATCCCAGGACCCTGGGATCATGACCTGAGCCAAAGGACCCTGGGATCATGACCTGAGCCAAAGGCAGAGGCTTTAACCCACTGGGCCACCCAGGCAACCCTGGATAAAATCTTTTTTTTTTTTTTTAAAGATATATTTGTTTATTTGAGAGAGAGAGAATGAGCAGGAAAGGAGGGGTAGAGGGAGAGAGAGAGAGATAGGATCTTAAGCGGACTCTGCACTGAGTGTGGAGCCTGACTCGGGGCTCAATCCCACAACCCTGCGGTCATGACGATCATGACGTGAGCCAAAACCAAGAGTCAAACTCTTAACCCACTGAGCCACCCAGGTTCCCCAGGCATCTGGCTCTTAATATCAGCTCAGGTCTTGATCTCAGGGTTGTGAGTTCAAGCCCCACAATCTCACACTGGGTGATGACCCTACTTAAAAAAAAAAAAAAAAAAATAAATCTAACCATCATTTCCCAAAAGTCCTATTTTTCTTTCCTAGTCTATCCCCACTCCCTGCAGATGTAATCCTAATTTTGATCTGTTTTCCAGTATTCATTAGTTTACCTACTAAGGCGCTCAAGGGCAGCTTCGTGGACATGCAACCTAGACAGTCACACAGGACCCCATGTTTAGAAGGGTAACATACTTGTTATAATGCAAGCTGTAAAAACCTTGAAATTTTCAATATTCTAACAAGTAGTCCACATTTTCATTTTGTACTGAGCCCTGGAATGTATGTGGTTGGGCTCATTAGAGTTGTCATATAAATGGAATCAAACCATCTGTCACTCTTTGTGTAAAGCTTCTTTTACTCATCATAAAAATTTTTGAAATTCTTCATGTTGCATGTGTTGGCAATTTGTTCTCTTTTATAGCTGAGAAGTATTGAACTGTATGAACATGCCACAATTTGTTTAATCCATCCTGCTATGGGTAGACAGGTGGGATGTGTCCAGTTTGGGGCTATTATAAATAAAGTTGCTATACACATTATTGTTACAAGTTTTTTATGGACACAAGAATGCCTTAGACTAGGTGTCTTAACAGGGGGCACTATATTGTACTTTTGGATAGGATATTCTTCAAAATATTTCAAGGAGATTAACCTCTACCCACTTAATCTACTCAGTCATTTAGACAACTCAAAAAAGGCCTCCATACATTTCCAGTCCTTTGGGCAAGGCAGTTACCACTTCTAATTAAGAACTATAGCTTTAGGGAGGGACACCTGGGTGGCTCAGTTGGTTAAGCCACTGCCTTTGGCTTGGGTTGTGATCCCAGGGTCTTGGGATTGAGTCCCACATAGGGCTCCTTGATCAGCTGGGAGCTTGCTTCTCTCTCTGCCTCTACCTCTGCCTGCTGCTCTGCCTGCTTGTGCTCTCTCTCTCTCTCTCTCTGACAAATAAGTAAGTAAATATTAAAGAAAAAAAGAACTATAGCTTTAAATTATAGCATATCTTGATTACAGCAACATATTTTATCTAATTCAGTGTTGCTATAAGATAGAACAAGTAGACTATGTTAATGCAGTGGATTTCTTCTCTCTGGTGTTGGGCAGATCCTAGGAACTTTCATCTATCTTTCCTGCACTAACCTGTGTTGCTCAACTTACTGGAGGAAAGAAACTGCCCGGAAATGTTGAGTCACTTTAATATTTTTAGACCAATTAGGCTTCTTTAACATAAATACTTATTTTTATCAAGAGGATTCCAATAAAATACTCTAAAGCCACAAAATAACAACAACAACAACAACAACAAAGAAAAAGTGGACTGCACAAATTCTGCTGGAAGAACAGAATGAGGTCAATGGGACTAGAATTTTGTGATTGAGAGGGGAAGGACCTAAGGGCAGGAGTCAGCTCAGGCAAAGCCTTAAGGAATGGTAAGGATTTTTTTCTGTTGTAGGGAGAGAAGCAGGGGACAGACACGAGTTATATTGTGGAAATATCACTTCTGAATGTTTTGTAGAGAATGCACTATAAGTGTGCAGAGTGTAAGAAGGAAGATGAATTTAGAAGCTATTGAAGTAGTCTCAGTGAGAAATCATGTTAACCTGGAGTGTTGGTACCAAGAGTAGTGGTAGTGAAGATGGAGAAAAGTACCAGTACATAGGAGATACATTTTTGGAGTTAGAGCAGGTAGGACTTACTAAATGCAATGCAGGACATGAGGATAAGTGAGGAATCAAAGATCATTCCTAGGTTCTTAGCTTCAGCAGCTGAGAAGGATAATGGGGCCATTTATTGACAATGGGAAGACAGGTGAAAGGGACTTGGGGAAAAATGTCCAAGTAGTCTATTAATCATCCAAGCAGAGATGTCAAGTAGGGTGTGGCATATGCAAGTCTAAATTCATACAGAGTCATCAGTATAAAGATGGTATTTTAAAGCTAAGTGAGTATATGAAGAAACTAAGGAGAGAGTGTAGATAGAAAAAAGAGGAGTTCAGGAAGTAACCCTAAGGTATCCCATCATTTAAAATTTGAGCTAAAATTGGAGGACCCAGAAAAGAACATTGAGGAACAGTGGCCAGTGAAGTAGGAAGAATAAGCTAGGAGAAGGAGTGTCACAGAAGCCAAGAGAAAAGGGTTTTCAAAATACAGTTATTGGTCAACTGTGCTGAATGCCGCTGAGAAATCAGTAAGATGACATAGAATGGTCCACTGGGTTTTGGTAATTTTGGAAGAATCACAGTAAGCATGGAGAGAAGTTGACCGGAAATAGCAATTGAGGAGAGAACGTGTACAGATAAGTCTTGCAAAATGTTTTCCAAGGGGTCAAGGAAAATGGGGTAGCACAATGGGAGGCAGAAACAGGGAAGGGACTACTTACTCTGAGACAGCATGGCATGTGTACACAGTGATGGGAGTGACCCAGAGGGGAGGGGTCACTGATGCAGGAGAGAAGAGGAAGGGGCATTCTTGAGAAGGGGACAATGGAAAGAGAATGGGGAGGAAGGAGAGGAAGGGTTAGCCCTGGAGAAGAGCAGGGGCAGCTCAGCTCTTCTTCCAGAAGGATGGAGGCAGATGCATACCAGCTAATATGGTCGTGAGAGAAGGAAAGTTCACTCCCACACTTGTATTTGATCATGGATGTATGAGGCAAGGTCACCAGCTGAAAGAAGGGTATGAAGATGAGATGTAAGAGTTATTAGTTTATGTTTTTATTTTGACATAATTTTAGATTTATGAAAGAGTTGAAGAGGTGCAGAGTCCACAGTGCCCTATACTCATTTTCACCTAGTGTTAACACCTTATAGGCCCGTAAGAACTAAACAAAGGTAAAATATTACTAGCTAAGCTATAGACTCTCCAGGATTTCCCAGTTTTTCCACTAATAATCTTTTCCTGTTCAGGATCTAAGATCCCATACTGCATTTAATCATCATACGTTGTTAGTCTCCTTCAGTCTGTGACCATTTCTCGGTCTTTCCCTTTCTCTCACGACCTTGACACTACTAGTGGAAGTAAGGACAAGAGGAGACAGAAGTATCTGCCAGACAAGGGTGAAGAACAGGGACAATGGAGCTCACAGGGGAGGAGCTGAAAGGACAAGGGGTAACAGCAGGGGATTTGAAGGAGCTGGATGTTTAGAAGGACGAAAGTAAAGAAATTGTTTGGAAAAGTCAAGCAGAACATCTAGGACACCTCCTGGCCCTGAAGTGCCTAGGAGTTGAGGGGAAAAGTAAAAGAAGCTTCCAGCTGTAGGGGATGGGGGGGGCAGGTTCTCTCACCGCCTGGAGGCAGAAGGGATGTTCACGGAAGAGAGGCTACCAGGGTGTTGTATGGTGACAGAGCAGGAGTCAGTGAGAGTGCAGTGGGAGAGTGTGGGGAGGGCAGAGAGGAACTGGATAAGATCCAGTGAGGGGCTCAGGCGTCCTGCAGTGAATGGCCAATGTGACACTGGGTGGCCTAGAAGTCTTGTTCTTCTGGCAGTCATGGTGGCAAATGGGACATAAGGCATGGTCTGATTAGCCTGACAGGCTCTTGGAAGGAGATGGGAAATCCACCTGAGGTGCAGGTTTTGAATATTAGTGCAAAGGTCGAGGATGGCTGTCCTATCCTGCAGAGTATCCTGGTGGGTGGTGGCAATCTTTGGAGGGAGGGGTGGAGGTGCTCTCTCTGGGAGGACACAGTGAAGTGGGGGCTGTGGGGTAGCTAGTCTTAGCTTACTAACCAGCTGAAGATTTAGTCATGGTCATTAATAAGTATCGAGCCTTTACCTTGTGGCTGACTTAACCATTCAGCACCAACAGCGTTCTTAGAGCTGGCTGGTTCCAGAAATGGTATTGTGTCCCAGACAGAAGGAACTAGGGTGTGGCAAACAGAGATGGACCTTTACTCTCGCCTTATCAGGATCAGAGAGGGGTAGGGTTTTATGATGGGTCATATACAGGGTATGCCACAGCCGTGACGAACCCGAGAGCTTATTTCAGACAGTGTTCAAGTTTAATGACATCTCCGAAGCAACCAGGTGTACATAACATGATTCTGAGGAAGTTCCCTCTCCTGGTAACTGGACAGGGTCAAACAGGACTGTCACCTGGGTTCTCATATTGCTGGTTGAGAAGGAACATGTTGGCAGCTTGCAAGGCATGAGAAAGAACTAACAAAGGAAAAATACACACTTATGTGGCCTTCCTTTCTGGAATTATATGTCCCCATAGGACTTCCTGAGATGTCCCTAGAAAATCAAGGTGTGTGATAAGAATGAGCAAAGTATCATAAACTTAATTTCACTGGCACTCCTACTCAGTGACTTATCAAGTGTCATGGCCCAGATGAAACTCCTATAACACATCACTGTGTACAATACTGACTCAGAAGGTATCCAGTTTGATAATGTTCCTGAGAGATCTAGGCTGCCCAGCCCTAGTGCTAAGGATCAGCAGTCATTGAGGACTGACTGCATTAGAGGGAGAATGATGGCCATGAATTGGTAGAAGAATGTGAAAGAAGAAGGAAATAAAGGAATGTGGGTAGAGGACGGAGGAAGGACATGTCCCATCTTTGTTTGTTCCCTGTTTGGCGGGGGGGAGGAACTTCCAGAAGGCTGTAGAGAAGTCTATGAACCAATGATATCATTACCACATTTCCCCTTCCATGCAAGATTTATTAGGTCAAAAAGATAGCTAGGGGGCGCCTAGATGGCTCAACTGATTAAGCATCTGCTTTCAGCTCAGGTCATAATCCCAGCGTCCTGGGATATAGCCCTCATCTGGCTCTCTGTTCAGTGGGATCCTGCTTCTCCCTCTTCCTGCCACTCCCCCTGCTTATACTCTCTCTCTCTATCAAATAAATAAATAAAATCTTTTAAAAACCTGGGCGCCTGGGTGGCTCTGTGGGTTAAAGCCTCTGCCTTCGGCTCAGGTCGTGATCCCAGAGTCCTGGGATTGAGTCCCGCATCGGGCTCTCTACTCAGCCTGCTTCCCTTCCTTTTTCTCTGCCTGTCTCTCTGCCTACCTGTGATCTCTGTCTGTCAAATAAATAAATAAAATCTTAAAAAAAAAAAAAAAGAAAGAAAAGAAAGAAAAAACCCAGAAAAAAACTCAGAAAAAAAATAGCATGTGGTTCTAAATGCTACAAATACCTCATAGAGTATCTCAGACCAGTAAAGGGTTAGTAAGCCATCTAGACATGGAGGACATCACACTTTGCTTGTTTCCTTGGGTACAAAAGGCTTTGAAGGAGAAAGCGGTGGGCCAACTGAATGGCAATGGCTAAGCAGTGGAATTATAGGAGTATAGGGAACACAGGCATAGCTTGGCTTGTACATCACCCAGGCTGGCTCACTCCTATAGAAATCATCTGTTGAAAAGCACAGGTGAATTCATCTGATGAATGTTATTGGGCATAACATGGAAGGCAAAAATGTGAATGCTGGCCTGTAAGTAAGGCCTAAAGGGATGCAAAATTACCTAAGGAGAATCATATTTCAGAACCAACTGGCAAACAAAAACAAAAATAAAAAAACAGCTGGCGGGGAGGAGAGATTAAATGATTCCGTTTTAACCAACAATCAAACTGGGAGGCTCCGCACTAGTTCTGTGGGGATTCAGGTTCAACAAGACAGGGATCTCAGGATTCACTGTCTTCACTCATTTCCCTGAGGAGTTTCTAGCTTCAGGAGTGAGACTCACAGAGAACTCAGTGCACAGAATTAACAGAATCAGGATTGGTCTGGCTGCTCTCCAGTTGTAAATTATTATAAATGTCAATGAAACAGATTGCTTTCTTTTTTGTCGCTTATTTTTTAGATTCTTCAAGAGTTTTCAGAGACTTATTTGGCTACTGATCAAGGATCTTCCTCACCAGCCCGTTCATTCAGTTGACTATGTAAGAAAGGAAGAGAAGGGAAATGAATATTTGTCAAGTGCTCCCAGTGTGCTTTTTGCACTTTATCTTATTTAATCTTCACAGAGACTGTAGCTCTTATTTCCATTTTATAAATGAGAGGGCTGGTTAAGCACAGTGAGGTAATGCCCTGGATGGGTTGAATGATGGGCTGGTGAATGGTGGTGCTTAAGTCCTGACCCTGCACTATACAACTCCCAGCTTTCCCTACACCACACAGCTTCCGTGCCAGCAGCCCTCAGGGGTGTATGTCTTAGCAGTCAAAACTTAGAGAAATATTTATGTGTGTATCAGATAAGCTTCAGTACTTAATTTCTGACTGATTCCCAAAGAAGCTTGTAGTTAGATGCTCCCCTTTACAGGGGCCTTCATTCTTTGAAATGAGATATCATACTTTCTAGCCAAAGGGCTAGAAAGTATTTGTACTTTGCTTACTTCTTGCGAAAACGCTTGGAAGAATGAAAGCAATAAACCAGCCAAGCCCTGTTAACCATAGGAATCTTCCCTCTCTACTTCCTACTGGGGTTCGTAGAGGAGAGAGAACCCGGCCTGGTACCCATGACCACCCCCCTCCCCTCGCTTTGGGATGCTGCAGACTTCTGACTTTAGCAAACAACTCACAGGAAAAATAGCCTGGGTTTATAAACATGGGAGCGCTGGAGCATAGATATGTTGTGTGTGGGTGTAGTTATGTTTGTGTCCAGATTGCCCAGAATTCAGAAGCTGTATTGGTTGTGGGTCAAGAGCCATACTACATCAACCCAACTTCCCATCATTTTTTTTTTTTTAAGATTGTATTTATTTATTTGAGACAGAGAGAGAGCAGAGAGAGAGAGAGAGAGAGAGCGCACAAGCAGGGGGAGGGGCAGAGGGAGAGGGAGAAGCAGATTTTCCACTGAGCTGGGAGCCCGATGCAGGTTCAATCCCAGGACCCTGAGATCATGACCTGAGCCAAAGGCAGATGCCTAACTGACTGAGCCACCCAGGGTGCCCCCATCATTTCTTAAAAAGATTTATTTATTTTCAAGAGGCAGAGGGAGAGAGAGAGAAACCCAACCATATTCTACTCTGAGCACAGAGCCCAATGTGGGGCTCCAGCTCCCAACCCTAAGATCAGGACTTGAGCTGAAACCAAAAATCAGAGGCTCCACAGACTGTGCCACCCAGGCACCTCACCTCCCATCATTTTTGAGGACAATTCCAGATGGAAGCCTGAGTTAATAAAACCCTCTGATTCCCCTTGAAATTCTTTCTCTTCTGTTACCCCACGTTGGTTCTCGTTGAGAGCTCTTTACTACAGATCAGTTCTGGTTGCGTGGAGTCCTCTAACCCAGTTAGGTATTCCCTGCCCCACCCAAAAGAGACCAGGCCCAGTGGACTCCTGCTCTATGCTCCCTCATCTGTCATTGCTGCCCTTGGGCTGCTCCACCTAATTCACACCCCAAAATGGGAGCCGAGGTTCTCCAGCCCTTTCCCCAGACTCAATCCTAGGCCTAAATTCCCTGCTAGGAAACTGTAAAGACAAGGTCTTAGAGATGGAAACCTCCCGGGTTAGATATTTACATTTTAATACAGTTCTCTTGGAGACAGTGTTTTATACAAAAGAGCTGAGGGAAGGTGGGATTCTTAGGCACAGAAGCTGGTTTTGAGGGGGTGTTGAGGCAACAGGTTTCTTTGCTACCTGTCAGATCACCCTGCTGAAGCACAGGGCGGGCTGGGGATTAATTTGTGACGTTGTTGATTTAATACATATTCAGGAAGCACCTGAAAGTTACTAAATTTAATGTATGCAACATAATGCTAAGTATTTTTGGTGTCCAGGAAATAAAAGACATAGGCTCTGTTCTCAAGAACCTCCAGTCCTGTTGGAAGAGATCGGGAACATATGTGAAGTTAAAAGTTAACAGCTGTGGGGGTGCCTGGGTGGCTCAGTTGATTAAGTGGCTGCCTCTGGCTCAGGTCATGATCCCAGGGTCCTGGGATGGAACCCCGCATTGGGCTCTCTGCTCAGCAGGGAGACTGCTTCTCCCTCTCCTTCTACCTGCCTCTCTGCCTACTTGTGCTCTCTATGTGTCAAAGAAATAAATAAAATCATAAATGCCTACTTGGGCTCTCTATCTGTCAAATAAATAAAACCATAAAAAAACAAACAAAACATGAGTCTTCTCTTAAAAAAAAAATTAACAGCTATGTATTAACAACAGACAATAAAACTAGGGTATTGCACTGAGCTTTCCAGAAGAAAGATAAGTCGTGGTGCCCAAATCCATCCTGAGACTGGGGTCTGGGGAGTCTATAAACTAACCAGAAGGATCTCTTAGGGGATGTTAATTACTTTACTTTAGGCTCCAAATTTAGGTCTGGATATTAATCTCCTGAACATCAAGGAAAATTTCACCCATTTATTTGAAAATTTGAACCCATTTATGGCAGACTAGCAAGAAAGCATTTACCCTTTGGCTAAAAATTAAGCATGTTATTATTATATTTTAATTTCTCATGCAAGTCCAGTTTTTTTTTTGTTTTGTTTTGTTTTTAGAAGATTTTATTTATTTATTTGACAGAGATCACAAGTAGACAGAGAAGCAGGCAGAGAGAGGGGGAAGCAGGCTCCCTGCTGAGAGAGCCTGATATGGGGCTCGATCCCAGGACCCTGAGATCATGACCTGAGCCAAGGGAGAGGCTTTAACCCACTGAGCCACCCAGGTGCCACATGCAAGTCCAGTTTTAACAAATGGTAACAATTTGGACCTTAAGTGACATTTCAGTAATTTGTGAAATCATATCTAGCATATATGCGTTAACTTATCAAATACTGCTGTCAGCCCTAAAGTGTATGTCTTAGTCATGAAAATGGAGAGAAATGTTTGTGGATCAGATGAACTCTGGCACTTAATAACTTCCATTTGATTCTAAAAGGAGCCTGTAACTGGGTGTTCATCTTTCCAGGGGACCTTCATTCTTTGAAATGAGTATTAGCATTATTATTTTTTGTTTAAGATTTTATTTACTTATTTGACAAACAGAGATCACAAGTAGGCAGAGAGGCAGGGAGGAAAGCAGGCTCCCTGCTGAGCAGAGAGCCCGATATGGGGCTCGATCCCAGGACCCTGAGATCATGACCTGAGCTGAAGGCAGAGGCTTAACCCACTGAACCACCCAGGCGCCCCGAGTATTAGCATTATTGACTTATTGCCTCCATTTTATAAATACATGGAGGGTAGTAAGGTAGTTCTCTAAAAGTAGAGGCAGTAAGTGGAGACATAGCGCTTCCCCCAAAGCTAGCTCTATCCAAAATCCATGTCTGGTTGGTAGAAACACCATTTTCTTTCTTTCTTTCTATTTATTTTAAGATTTTGTTTGTTTGTTTGTTTGTTTTTGAAAGAAAGAGAGGGAGAAAGATGAGAGACTGAGCAAAAGAGTGTGAGCAGGGGAAGAGGCAGAGGGAGAAGCAGGCTCCCCGCTGAGCAGGGAACCCACTGCAGGGCTCAATCCCAGGACCCCGGGATCATGACCAGAGCCAAAGGCAGATGTTTAACCACCTGAGCCACCCAGGTGCCCCAAAATCTTAATGGTTTTTAAAATCAATCTTTATGAGCAGCTATGTGACAACATTGTCATGTTTACAGACAAGTGTTTTTCCCAGTTTGTTGTTTGACTTGTATTTTTATTTTTGGATTTAGAGAAAATTTCCATTCTCATATAGTCCCAACTATCAGGCTTTTTAAGGTTTTTCTCCTCCATGACTGTTATGTTTAGGAACAGATTTCCCATCTAGAAAGCATATAACTATTTGATAAAATTTTCTCCTAGTCCTTAAAAATATTATTTTTGCAGTAATTCTTTAATTCATATGAACTTAATCTTGGAGCATGGCATGAAGTAAGGATTTATTTTATTTTTTAAAGATTTTATTTATGTGTCAGAGAAAGAGAGAGAGAGAGCAAGCACAAGTAGGGGAAGCGGCTGGCAGAGGGTGAAGCAGGATCCCCGCTGAGCAAGCGATGGGGAACTTCATTCCAGGACCCTGGGATCACTACCTGAGCCGAAGGCAACTGCTTAACCAGTTGAGCCACCTAGGTGTCCCATGAGGTTAGGATTTATATTAATACATTAAAAAATTACCCATTTGCCCAATATCACTGTGGGGAAAGGACATTGGGAACAGAGGGGACAGTTTACACAGAGGTTGAAGGTTGGGAAGCTGTGTGACAAGTTTGGGAAGCTGAAAGTAGTGGCATAGATCTAGACAAAGGTGCATCCAGGGAATGGTGGGCATGGGGCTGAAGGCAAAGGCCAGATGACTGGGGAGTTTGGACTTTATCTAAGTGATGAGTAATCCAGGGAGCCATGTGGTCAGAGATGGGGAGAAATTCCTCTGGTAGCGATACAGAAGACAGATTAGACGGGCAAAGAGGGACCATATCCCAGGAGAGAGCAAACCGGGACCTGAACTGACATTGGTAGGGAGGAGGTACTGGAGAAGAGGAAGCAAACCCATGAGGGGCTTAGAAGGTAGAACCAACAGGACATAGGAGATTAAAAAAAAAAAAAAAAAAAAAAGCACAATTAAGGATGATTCTACTCTCAGGACTTGGTGATGGGGTAAATTGTTGTCCTGTTTCTAGGACAGGGAGTGAAGGGGAAGGAGCAAGTTTGGCAGTAGATTCCTAAGAGAATGAGTTCACATCTGAGTCTGAGGTGCTCGTTGCACATCTAGGTACAGATATCTAGTGTATTTGAGAACACATGTCTGCAGCTAAGAAGAAAGTTTTGGGATAGGTACATGGAGAGATAGTAGGGTCTTCGGCATCTAAAATCATAATTGGAGTTTTAAGTGTATATGAACCAATCAGCCAGGAAGACAAGAAAAGAAACCTGGCAGTGGATCTCTGGGAATGCCGACATTTGAGGGACAGTTGGAGGAACTAGAGCCCTAAGGAATATTGAGAAGAAACAAAGGGAGGCTAAACTAGCAGAGGACCGTGGAGCTATGGAAGCGAGAGCGGAGAAATCTCCACACTCCTTTCACAAGGAGGGAACAGTTAAAAGAAACGATGGGCAGAGGTCAAGCTAAGGCAAGAACTAAAATTGTCCATTGTGTTTGGCTGCCAGGAAGTTGTGGTGATCTTAGCAAGAAAATTTCAGTGGAGTGTTAGGGGCAAAATATGGAGTAGGTGGGAATAAATGCGGCATGAAGAGCTCGATGCAGGGGGTACAGCCTCTCCGTCACCTTGGAGTGAAAACTGGAGGAAGATACTCTCTGGGTCTACAAACATTTATATGAGAACCTACTATGCATCAATCATTACGCTGAAAACCCTGACGGTGAAAAGCGAGAGGAGTAAAGGAGACTGCTAAGGGGAAGTGAAATAGGCTAACGAAAGAGACAATAATAATGCACTAAAATAAGCACCTAGGTAGGGGTGAGACCACCAAGGAGGAACAGAGGAAGGACAAAGGTGCGTGTGAATGAATGGTGTGAGATGAAGCTGCATTTAATCAGGGCACCCAGCAACATCTGCCTCCTGGTCCCAATGAGCGACCCCTTCCTACATCCTCTCAGGCCCTCCTCTAACTCATTCTGTACACAACACCCAGAGGAATCGTCCAAAACCCAAATCTGTTTACCCGAGTCCCACTGCAGTGGCTTCCTGTTGTTCTAAGGATAAAACCCCAATACCTAACACTGACAAGGCCCTCATGGTGTGGTTCCTGCCCTGTCTAGCCTCCCAGGGCCTCTGCCGCTCTGATCCTATTCTTCCCCTCTGTTCTTCTAGCACGATGCGCTCCCCCTTGCCTCTCCCTATTCCTGCAGGGCTTTGCCCATCCCTCCAGTCTGAAATGTCCTGTCCCCTCAGTTTTGTCTAATCAATACCTACTCATCCTTCAGACACCAGCATGATCACTGTTTCCTCAAAGAAACCTTTACTGACCCTACCAGACAGGTCTGATTCACCTAGAGTCCCAAGTAGCTCTCTTTTGTTATACCTTTAACCAATGTAATGTTGTATTTCAGGGAGTATTTGAACAACATCCATCTCCCTATCACACGAAGTTCTGTAGAGCAAGAACCAGGTCTTTGTTGTCAATTTTATCTTCACCAATTGTTTATGTAGACAATAAATTTATTTATTTATTTATTTAAAATATTTGTTTATTTGACAGACAGAGATCACAGTAGGCAGAGAGGCAGGCAGAGAGGGGTTGGGTGGGGGGAGCAGGCTCCCCGCTGAGCAGAGAGCCCAATGTGGGGCTCGATCCCAGGACCCTGGGATCAAGACCTGAGCTGAAGGCAAAGGTTTAAACCCACTGAGCCACCCAGGTGTCCCTAGACAATAAATTTAAGTGAGGCTTTGGCCTTAAAACCCAGGTTTTGGGAAAGTAGAACATACAAGGAACCACTTCTGCATGGGGTACAGGTGACCCACAGCCAAGAACCAAAACAGACCTGAATTTCTTTCTTCTCTCCTCACTTCTTACCCGAATCTTGGCTCTTTCTGCTCTAGCGGAGTGGAAGGGCCTGTGATTCAAGGTTTGATAAACTAAACAGAACCATGATATTTGTTCTGGATTCTCAGGTCAAGGGGGGAATATGCATTTCAAGGTGGGCATAATTTAAGCCCCATTATCAGCCAAGGGGAAGGAGTCAGAAGAAGGTGAAGATACAGGAAAGAGACATAGTCTATGAAGCGACTGCAGAGAGACCATAATTAGGCTCACCCACATCTGGCTTTGTTGGACACTGTTGGAGGAAAACCACATCACAGAACAGTCTGGAACAAACGGCCGCATGCACCCAGGATGAGTGGTTTGTAGAGATGATGCTCCAAATGGGCAAGGGGTGAAGGGGTTGAGAAAGTATAATTTTGGGGACGCCTGTGTGGCTCAGTTGAGCCACTGACTCTTGATTTCAACTCAGGTCATGGTGTCAGGCTTATGAGATTGAGCCCCATGTCCGGCTCAGCATTCGGCTCAGAGTCTGCTTGAGATTTTCTCTTTCCCTCTGCCCTTTCCCTACCAATAAGATAAATAAAATCTTTTTAAAAAAGTATAATTTTCAAAAATTTAAAAATGTGATTCTTATACAAATATGAAATGAACATGCATAAAAGATTCAACAATCAGTGAATGAACCAGTAAGATAGTAAAGCTTGTTCCAAGAGCATTGAGAAACTGGGTATTTATAGGCAAAAAAAATGTTAGAATACATTTGCTAGATTAGATATAAAACTGGTTAATGTCCTATGGTGCAACAAGACTGTAGATTACCTTTCCCATCGGACAGAAATAACTTGCATCTCTATTGGACAAAAATCTGTAGCTAACATGTAACTTCACAGTGTCTGGTCTATAATCAATAGTAAATAGCAAAGTCAAACTTGGATTCTTTCTTCTAGATAAATAGATCATCTTAAGTGAACCTGTTAAATTGTGCTAAACACTGAAAGGACAGGCAGTCATGGTCTTGCTTTATTTCCACATTTGGATAATTTTTCTTCATGGCGCTGAAGCTGCTGGCCACAAAGTGGTTCAGGTGGTTCTAGGAGGTGTAGAAGGGAGCAGAGGAAAGGGGCGCCAGAAGGGTGCTGAGCTACTAAGATCAAAGAAAGGAGCAGTCAAGAGCAGGCTGATGAGACAAGGTCCAGGAGCAGGTGTAGTGAGGGGAGGAGAGTGAGCAGACAGGAAGAACGAGAACGTGTGCCGGGATTGGAACATTCCCAGGTTCCAAATCTGAGGAGCTAGGAGCATCGGTTTCACGCGTTGTCCACAAGGATCCCGACTTCTAGTGCTTCCTGAGTCAGTCGGGGTTTGCCCAGAGAAGTGGAAACTTTATGAATGGCATAGAATAAAGGATTTATTACAGAGATTATTTAGAATTATACAGTTGTGGAAAGTGGTAGGAGACAGCACAGCAAAGATGCTGTCCTGGGATCTAATGTTTGGCTTGAAGTCACTACAGGTCACCATACTGGCTGTCAGGAAAGAAAGCTGGATTTGATTGAGATTGAGGACAGATGGGAACTCATGAGGACAAACCAAGAGCCCAGGTCTAATTTTTACCCCTTCTAACCTATATGCTATGGATGCTGTCCAGGAGATGCCAGCACCTTTCCTTGGAGCCACACACACTTGAGCCAGCCCATGGAGAAGCTAAAGGAATTCTGGTGGGAGTAGGAAGTGCTGTGGGTCCTGGGGCCTCTTGCCGGTGAACTAGCTGAGCACATGGACTGTGTCAGCCTTTAGACCCTTCAAATCATGGCTGACGTGCATCTTCCAAACACCACACACATTTCTCTTGCAGTCAGTGCTCACCTGAATATACAGGCAGATGTACACAAATTAGGGATACCTGCAACAACACGGATGCATGCCCAGAACATTATGCTAAGCAATCAGAGCCTGATAAAAAGAGTACATATCGGGGGCGCCTGGGTGGCTCAGTGGGTTGGGCTGCTGCCTTCGGCTCAGGTCATGATCTCAGGGTCCTGGGATCGAGTCCCGCATCGGGCTCTCTGCTCGGCAGGGAGCCTGCTTCCTCCTCTCTCTCTCTCTGCCTGCCTCTATGCCTGCTTGTGATCTCTGTCAAATAAATAAATAAATAAAGTCTAAAAAAAAAAAAAGAGTACATATCGTACGATTCCATTTGTATGGAGTTCCAGAACAGCCAAAACTAACTCAGGATGATAGAAATTAGAACAAAGTTGCCTGGGGACTGGGGTGGGAGTGGGAGGGGAGAGACTGGCAAAGAGCATAAGGAAATTTTGGGTGGTAGGGGGTAATGGAAATGTGTGCTATTTTGATAGAGTTGTGAATTACACAAGCATATGCACTTGTCAAAACTCTCCAAACCACGCCTAACATCTGTCTGTGCATTTAATTATGTTGTGCCCGAGTTTTCGCGTCCGAGAGACCACCAAGGAGCCAAGCACTGATGCAATCACACGAGGGTTTACTCGACAAGCTTAAGCTTGGGCCCAAGTATACCCGACACGGCAGAGTAGGGACTTGGACCCCGAGTTTAACTAAGGCAGGGGTATTTATGGGTTCCTGTTACTAAAGCAAGGTGGGGGTTTCTGGAACCAAAGCAGGTTGGGGCTCCCTGGAACTAAGGTAGGGTGGGGGTCTTTAGAACTAAAGTAGGGTGGGGCTCCCTGGAACTAAAGTAAAGTAAGAAAAGTTCAGCCCTTGGGCACAGGGGTCTGACTTAGCTGCCCCGGAGCTAAGATGGCTGTACTTATGCTAAAGCTAAGCCTGAGGTGGGATGGCCTTAATTTTTCTCGGCCTCCACAAATTATATGCGAGTTATAGCTCAATTTTTTATGAACTGAAAGTAAAGAAAAATGGTGCCCTTAGAGCTAAGGGCAGACTGATAAGCAACCAAGGAAAACATATCAAATGCTGTTTCCTTATATCCGTGCCCAGGCCACTTTCAAGAGTCACATCCTTGCTCTGTGATCAGAGAAGGGTAGACAGAGCCTTGACTCCACCATTCCTCACCTTCAGCCAGGAGAGAAATCAGAGGAGAGAAGCAAGTAGGAGCCCAAGGGCAAAACTCTCAATCAAGTGACTAGGTAGATAAATTCAGGGTTGAACTGTAGAGCTGGGATTTTCATTCCTATTCTCCAAAACTTAAATTCACAGGCTGTTCAGCAGAGATT
Source organism: Mustela putorius furo (assembly GCF_011764305.1). Classification (NCBI taxonomy): domain Eukaryota; kingdom Metazoa; phylum Chordata; class Mammalia; order Carnivora; family Mustelidae; genus Mustela; species Mustela putorius. Next base: position 17,758,538 of record NW_025421321.1, on the reverse strand, counting down.
TGATTTCTAACCTCTCATCTAGCTCTCAGGGTGTGTGTGCGTGCTCGAGAGAGACTCACACCTATTTCAAATAATGGTGATCATGGTAATCGTGAGGCTAGAGGATACAGTCTCACCGAACCCAGAGGACAGGGACCCCACGTCCACGCAGACACAGGACCCTGTCCTGCTTTTCCCGGGTCTTCCAGACTGGCCGCCTTGTGCTGTTTGCATTTCTCAGAACACCACCAAAAACAGCAACAATCTCGTTCAGGCCGTTTGGGTGTGTGGTGCTGCCTCTCTGCGGGGAGCAGAGGCCTCTCCCACCTGGCAGGTGGCCAGGGCCTGGGCCCCTGCTCGGACAGCTGCGAAGATGGAGGCAGAGCCTGGAGGTTTGCTCAGAGATCCCAGGGGGGCCTGGGGGTGGAGATGAGGGTGAGGGGTGGGGCGTGGGAGGTGAGGCCCCAAAGGGATGGTGACTGGGGGCTAGGACTTGTCCCAAAGCTCTTTCCTTTGAGCTCTGGCCTCAGCACTGCCAACAAATCTGCCAGACGGGTATCCTCCTAAGTCCCTACAAGTACCTTTACCTGTGGCGTCCTTTTACAAGCTCAGGTGAATTTTTAACTTCCCTTGGCTTAGATAAAAAAAACAAAGGCAGAGGGGCGCCTGGGTGGCTCAGTGGGTTAAAGCCTCTGCCTTCAGCTCAGGTCATGATCTCAGGGTCCTGGGATTGAGCCCCACATCAGGCTCTCTGCTCAACAGGGAGCCTGCTTCCTCCTCTCTCTCTGCCTGCCTCTCTGCCTACTTGTGATCTCTGTTTGTCAAATAAATAAATAAAATCTAAAAAAAACCAAAACAAAGGCAGAAACTCCGGCCCAGTAACAGTGGCATCCTCACCCTCGGGCTGGTTTCTACAGCTCTGCTCTTTGTCCCCGAGTCTCCTCCCCTCCTGTGTCCCCAGGCCCCAGGGGCCTGCGGAGAGCGGGATCACGTGGCTCCAATGCGGCGAGCTCCTGGCCATCCCCAGGGCTCCCTGCTGGGACCAGGCTTCCTAGTATTTCAGGCGGCTGTCCCATTTTTCCTCTTCCTTTTGTTTTTGTTGTTGATGTGGTTGTGTCCCCACAACCCTGGGATTTCCCCCACCTCAAGCTCCAGAATCCAGTTTCTTAGATTTCAGTGTTTTTAAGGCCAGTGAAAACTAAAAAAGAAAGAAAGAAAGAAAGAAAGAAAGAAAAAGAAAAAGAAAAAAGAAAAGCAATGTTAAGCTAATATATTCTTACTGTACAAAGGAAGCTCTGTTGCTTTATTTCTCCCTAAAACTGATGCTCAACAGTATTTTTTAGATCTTGAAAGATGGGGGTACTATTTATCTGTAGGAAAAGCACCACATCAAACAAAGTTTCTTTTAAAAATAACCCGTCTCTCAGAAACTTCCATCCCTTTCCTTTCTCTGATACCACCTTTTGAAGACCCCTTTACAGAGCCCTCAAATAACTGAGCTTTCAGGAACTATTTCCTAGGTTGTTTGTACTCTGGTGAAATTGCATGGCAAATATTTAATTAGATGCTTTTCTTTCTTTCCAGACTGAAACGGTAAATCTGGGAATCAGCCTGTGTGATAGTATACAGGAAAATGGCTCTTTACCACCACACACACACACACACACACACACACACCCATGCGAAGGGGCAGGTATCTAGTAGATGCCACATAAAGATGTTTGAAGGAATGAATGAACAATCTGAAGAAAAGAGTAATCTGGGGATTTTTCACATAGAATTCCTCCCAGAATAATCAAGAATTGGCAGAGTCATTAAAAATAGATATTTTCCTTTTTGCTTAGCTAGTTATTAGGGAAATTTTTTGAGGAAAAAAAGCATTGGAAATTATTGGAAAACATTATTGGAAAGTTTAGGAGCCTGAAAAATTTTAAGATCCCAGAACTGCCGGGATCCCAGGCCTTACCAAGAAGAGGAGGGGTATGATCTTGGACTTGGCGCCGCCGGCTCATCATGAACCTGGGGTGGTGGGGGCAGAAGGCGGGTTGTTGTTCAGAATGTCCTGGCCACCACTTCCTGCTCTGGCTAGAGGGAGGTCAAAAACATTTGGTGAAATGTCACCCAAAGCATCCCTCTCAGACCCTTGGCTGCTGTGGGGGACTAGTACTGGTCGCTCAGTTGACCACACAGACCTAAGTCCAAATTCTGCCTGTGTTATACAGCCAAGTTATACAGCCTGATAAAAGAAAAGCAGACACTGTGAGGCATGCAAAAAAAAAAAAAAAAATTTAGTTAGTTTAAGCATTGGAGTTTTAGTTGGATGGAAAGCTGCCCCTGTGAAGAACAAAGACAAGGGGACGGTGGAGGTGATGTGGGCGGTGGGTGGCAAGGAGCAGGTTGACGGCTCAGGACTAGTCGGTGTTAGTGCATCTTGGTATGGGCTGCAAGTCCATTTGTTGAGGCTGATAGCATAGTCCCAAGTTCACCATCAAGTTGTTTTTCTGTTAATATTGACCCATTTTTCTGGAAGCAGGAGTCCTTGAGGAGCCCCAACTCTTGTGATCGATCACATGCTTTCCAGGCTCAGCATCTTACAGCAGGTCCACATGCTCAAGATACTGAAAAATTCATGTATCACACTTCAGCACTATTGATATTTGGGGCTGGATCACTGTTTGGTGCAGGGGGGCCTCTGTCCACAAAGTGTTAGTAGCACCTCCAGTTGTGAAAACCAGAAATGCTTGCAGACACTGGCAAATGTCCCTGATGGCCAGACTGCCCCCAGTTGAGAACCACTGCTTCAGACACATTACCCTCCATGAAAGTCTTTACAGAGGCTGCTGTGATGACTGGTATTATTAGCTTGTCCAGCCTCCAGAACAAAACCAAGAAACTCAGTATCTGTTCATGTCAAGCTGAAGAGCGTTCCTGCCCAATTCTACATTAGACTCAGAGGAACCTAAGGTCAGTCAGCTCAGGCATTGGGCTTTAGAGGGTCCTGCTCCAGGCCTGTTCCAGCCATGCCTCTTCCCCCTGGGTTAAGGGTCAAGAGGACCACGGGAATATGTCTACCAGAGCCTGCACCTCCCTTTTAGACCACATTCTGGGTACTCAGGCCACCAAAATTCCTTGTTCAAAAGGGTCATGTTTGCTTTCAGGGTTGACTTGGCCTCTTCTCTGGGTCCTTTTTCCAGACTCTGGGCCATGCCACTGGGGAGGCCCAACTGAGGCTAAGAGGTGCTACCTTTTGGGAATGTGGATGGAGCTGGGACATGCAGTCTATTCTCTTACCCTGACTCCTGCAAATTTTAGACAAAGGTCTGCCCTCTCCTCCTTACCTACCAGCTCTCCATCAAAATGCCATTGCTAAGAGATCATGTGCAGTTCCACGTCACTCTGTCCCTCCTCCAACTTTGTCACCTTCCTCAGCCTCCACAGAATGGGGTGATGAACACCAGCCCCATGTGGAGAACCAGGAGGGAAAACAAGAGACTCTGAGAGCCCAGAGAATCGCCCTCTGCTCAAGCCAGGGCTAGACAGCTTTATACCTCTCCACTGAGCAGCGCACACTACTACCTAATTATCGTGAAATGTTCCTGGAAAACCCCCAGCATTCCTGGTAGATTTGTTTTCCTCCATCTGTATCTATTGGACACAGAAGATCAGCTTGTCCTTGGGGCAGCCGACTCTACTGTGAAGCATTATTTGGCGCAGTGTCTCCTCCTCCTCCCTGAAGCCTTCTGGCTGATTTTCCTCTAGGTGGAATGAATCACTCTTGATTTTGAGCCCCTGTAGCTAGTTACTCACTTACTTGACTAATTTCTTTGACCTATTTCATTATACCTTTCCCTGAGGTGAGTCCTCCTAGAAAGAGCTTTTCAAGATCGAGGGCATCTGATTCATCTGGCTTTTCTCTGTGGGCCTAACACAGGGATGGAGAAAGAGAGAGAGAGAGAGAGAGAGAGAGAGAGAGACACACACACACACACACACACACACACCCCAAGCTGTTCAAGCATTACTTGTTACTCACTGAGTCAATTAACTTTAAAATTCACCCTGGTTGAGATGAAAGTCACTGGGTTTTATGAGAAAACCAGTCGAACCAGTTCCCTCCTTCACCGCTCTTAGATCCTGAAGCTGGTTTGTTTTTCAACTTAGAGCCTCGCTATCCTCATTCACTTCCTCCCTGGGCCCCAGAGATTTTTCACCTAGCAGACTGAGAACATGACAGAAAAGCAAGTTTTCAGGACTGTATTGATTTCTTAGAACCGCTGTAACAATCTACTACAAACTGGGTGACTTAAAATAATAGGCATTTCTTCTCTCATGGTTCTGGAGGCCAGAAGTCCAAAATCAAGGTGTTGGCAGGACCATGGCTCCTCCGAGGACCCTAGCGGAAGTCCTTCCTTGTCTCTTCAGGCTTCTGGTGGGCTGAGTCAATGCTGGGTGTTTCTAGGCTGAGAAGTATCATTCCAGTCTCTGCCTCCCCATAGCCACATAGCACTTTCCCTGCGTTTCTTTCCCCTCTGTGTCCAAATTTCTCTTTTCAAAAGGACACCAGTCTTTACATCAGGGCTCACCATAATCCAGTATAGCCTCCTTTATTTTTATTTTTTACAAATTATTTTATTTATTTTTTTTGACAGAGAGAACAAGAGAGGGAACCTAAGTAGGGGGAGTGGGAGAGGGAGAAGCAGGGAGAAGTGGGGAGTCTGCTCGAGGAATCTCTCCCTCCCTCTCCCTCTGCCCCAGCCCTGCTGACTCTATCTTTCTCTAGAGATAGAGAGCAGGGAGCCCCATGTGGGGCTTCATTCCAGGACCCTGTGATCATGACCGGAGCCAAAGGCAGATGCTTAACCAATTGAGCCACCCAGGTGCCCATAACCTCCTCTTACCTTGAAGACATCTGCAAACCCCCCATTTCCACGCAAGGTCACATTCACAAGTACTGCGGTTTAGGACTTAAACATGTCTTTTTAGAAGACTCAATTCCATGGGCTACAGGGATGAGGGGCTTAATTCCTACAGCCTTCGGCACAACTCTGTCTTGGTGCACTGTAGGACTCCCACAGTGGTGTGAGCCTGTTCTCCCATCTGCTTTCTCTATATAAGGCTTTGTGATTGGGAGATTTTGATTTGCTCCCAGCTCCACTGTTTGCGCAACCTCGGATATACTACATATCCCAGAATACCTTAAAATGTTATTATACCCCTTCACGTAAAATTTAAGAACCTTACAATGATATACTTCCAATTCTTCTCTCCCATCCACCTTTAGGCTATTGTAATCACATGTTTTACTTCTTCCTTCTTTTCTTTACATGTATATATTTTATTTAATTTTATTATTATTATTTTTTAAGATTTTATTTATTTATTTGACAGAGAGAACACAAGCAAGGAGAGTGGCAGGCAGAGGGAGAGGGAGAGAAACAGGCTCCCTGTGGAGGAGGGAGCCCCATGTGGGCTCGATCCCAGGACCCTGAGATCATGACCTGAGCCAAAGGCAGATGCTTTACCCTCTGAGTCACCCAGGTGCCTCTATTTATTTATTATATATAGAGAGATAGAGTCAGCAGGGCTGGGGCAGAGGGAGAGAGAGCGAGAGATTCCTCGAGCAGACTCCCCACTAAGTGCAGAGCCTGATGCGGGGCTCCATCCTAGGACCCTGCAATCATGACCTGTGTGGAAATCAGAGAGTTGGCTGTTTAATTGACTGAGCCACCCAGGTGCCCCTCTGTTCGTTTTTTTGAAGTCCTTTTTTTCTTCTGCTTCATTTTGGCTGGTTTCTATTGCCATGTTTCAAGTCCAGTAATTTTATCTCTCATGGTATCTACTCATATTAATTCCCTCTAGAAATTCCTTTTTTTTTTCCCAGACCTCCCATTTCTCTTCTGTGTTCATATTTTCATGGAGTTTTACTCTATTTACTGTTGAGCAAAGATTCAAGGGTACCTTCAAGCTCTTTCTCTCTTGTAACTCCATCCTCTCTGGAATTCTGCCCTACAAATTCCAGCTACTGTCCACCCTCTGCCCCTGTACTCTGATCTCTCTCACAACTCAGTGAGTCCCCTGGGCTCTCCCTGTGCCATGGTCTAGAATATGTTTCTAGGCAGAAAACCAGGGAAATCACTTCATGCATTTCCCTTCTTTTAGGGATCACACACTTGGGCTGCCAGTTGTCTAACATCTAATCACATTTGCTTTATGCGTTTTTGTCTAGTTTTTTGGTTGTTGACAGTGGGAAGGTAAATTCGATTCCTGTTACTCCATTGTGACCAGAGGTGAAAATTCTGGGTAAGTTACTTAACCTCTCCCCACTTCACCCATTCTGCCCATTCCCCCCACTCGGAATGAAAGGTATTATTAACCCCATTATATAGATGAGAGAGTTTAAGTAAATTATCCAATGTCAAATAGATGATAAATGCAAAGCTGGAATCCTATTCCACAGCCCTTGGTATGCTATAGGTTATAAGAGCTTAAAGCAGTGCCTGGCATATAGTAAGATTTTGAGAATTCTAATGTTAGACTCTACTTTTACTCTGTTACCCTCCAGATACCTGGTAGTTTAAAGGATATGAAATTGTATTAGATACGAAAGTTTATATAGGGAAATCCAATTTCTAGTGTAGGGTTCTTTCTCTCCACATCATCCTTGGGATTTTCTCTCTTAAACAGCTCTCCAATCCATTGGCTTTCTTTGCCTTCTTTGCCACCCTGTAGTCCAGATGCCTGGCCCTGCCTGACTTCCAGGGGAGCCTCCAGAGCGATGCCCTGTGCCACCTCTGGCCTCTCGGACTTATTCTCTTCATCAAAGCCCTGAAGAGTCTTTCACAATCAAATCTGAACAGGTGTCCATTCTGTGTAAGCCAGGAAGAGAATCATTAGAATAAAGTCTACACATCTTGTCAGAGTTCACAGGATTGGTCAGAGTCCATCAGTCTTCCCCCTCCCCCCACAAACCCTGCTCTCTGTCTACTTCTCACACTGCACTTGAGCACAATCTCCTGCCCCACTGGTAACCCTGGTATCATGTTCCCAGACAAGCTGTCACACACCCGCATTTTCACCTTTTCTCATGTGTCTCTACAATAATGAAGTGCCATTTGAATGAAAATGTCTAGGTTCTTCTAACTTCTCATTTTACCTGAGACCCTATACTCATCCCCTTGGACTTGCCAAGGCCTGGCTCTGGTTGACCATCCAGGCGAGCTCTTAAACCTTGGTCCTTGTCCCAAGTCCTGTCACAGAATCCACAGTGATTCAGTTTGCCTTATGAACTCAAGAGGAGAACCCTGGCTCCTGAATGAGGATTATCATCCAGCAAGTTGCCAGTTTCACAAGATGGCCCTAGGATTACCAACTCAAAATGTTGATAAAGCAGAAAAGGGTGACCGTCGTTATCCTTGGAGGAGTCTTTTCTTATATCAGAGAAGGCCTGGAAGTTTCTTCCAGTCTCTTTGTTCCCAGATAGAATAAGCCCCACACCTTCTCTTCTACCTTCAGGGCTCCCGTGAGAGCAAATGAGACAGGAACCATAAATGGCTTTGAGTTCCTTGGTGAGAACCAGTGCGTATGTAAATATTATACACCAAAGTTTGTAATGGGAATGTGTAATAAAACCTGACATCACCATTCTGAGCATGCAATGTTGCTCAATGGAGTGGGACTATGGAAATGACCTATTAAAAGCCTATGAGAAAAACATGGAGGGGGAAGGTAGCTTCTGGGAGGAGGTGGGTGGCAGGCTTCTTGAGGGACTGAGTGTTCTTTCACCATATCCTCTTTAGAGCTTAGCCCAGTATGGAATATGTAGGAGCTGCTCAAGACAGACTGTCACCTGCAAAGGTTATCAGAGGTGCTTCTGTGCTCAGGACAGATTAAACAGAGAGCGCAGCCGCTGTGATGAGATCACCTCTGGCTCTGTGAAAGCAGCAGTGCTTGGCAGAGGACCTGGCTGGGTACATGTAGCCCTGTATAAGCTGGGTAGATTCAAAGCTAGTTTTAGTGACCCATGAAGAGCAGCTCCCTACATGGTAACCTGGTCTCCTCTATGTATATATATCTTGCTCCAAAACTAAGGGGTCTCACCTCTAGAATTCAATTCTGTTGGGTTATGGTCCCTCAAGCCCCAGGTTGGCTGTAGAGATTACCTAAAAAAATAAAGAGGTGTTTTTTTTGTTTTTGTTTTTTTTTTTGTTGTTGTTTGTTTGTTTTTTTAAATGTGAACATCTTGTTGTGAATGGTGCGTGAGCTTTCTTTTTCCCCAGCAGGACTTCCAATGGAGCACCACACCCCAGCAGACAAGAGATGCAGAGGTAAAATTTGAGGAAAGCAGCCTGGGAAGAAATCTTCCTCTAGATTCCCTTGGAGCCTGAGGAGGGGTACTGGTTGCCAGAAGGAGCCCAGAAGGTGGAGGAAGGGGAGAGGTGGGGTCTCACAGCCAAACACCAGCCTGCAGCGTGGGCCAGGATTTGGCTAATTGTGGACTGGAACAGGGTACACTTGGTCTTAGCCAAAAGGGCTGAGAAGCCATTGGATTGGGACAGGGTAAAGAAAAACAGGTCTCACAGAGGAAATTCCCTGACACTCGCAGGCACTTTTACACTGGGCTCAGCCATGGGCATGATTCGGAAACCGTTTGGAAGCCAAGCACTACCAAGGACAGCTGGGTCCGGGGCTAGGAGCCAAGACTTCATGTTAGAGGCTCTGATGTTACTGGGACCAGAGATTCAGACACGGACACTACTGGCTTGACCTATTACTTCCTCAAATGTTTTCCTCGCCTGCTCACTGATGTCTGACATTCATTTTAATGGGCAGCAAACTTTGCATGTAAGGAAAGAGAGAGGGGATAGGGGAAGGAGAGGGGGAGAGAGAAAGAGTCTAGCAGGGTTTACCTAGGTTGGGGTGGGGTCTACTATGGTATGATTTTGCTTGGTCCATCCCAAGAGAGGAAATCAATTTTTTCCCTCACAACAGCAATGGAATAATTTCAGATGGCTTTAAGGTTCCCCAGAATAGGAAACAGAAGAAAGCAAGGCCTTAACGAAGAATACGAAGGGAGTAGTAGTGACAAGGTTGGGGTGGGGGACCTCAAATTGTTTGTTTTTTAAAGGCTCTCAAACTGCCATTCTGAAATACAGTGCTTCCCTCTGGTGGCAGCACTGTGGTATAGCGCATCAAAACCAGGGATGACCGCTAAATCCTTCCCCGCATTTAGAAAAACTGAGGAGCGCCTGGGTGGCTCAGTGGGTTGGCCGCTGCCTTCGGCTGGGGTCATGATATCGGGGTCCTAGGATCGAGTCCGGCATCGGGCTCTCTGCTCAGCAGGGAGCCTGCTTCCTTCTCTCTCTGCCTGCCTCTCTGCCTACTTGTGATCTCTGTCAAATAAATAAATAAAATCTTAAAAAAAAAAAAAAAAAAGACTGAGGAAAGACAGTGTAAGGCAAGGCAGGAGGCATATCGCACACGGAATGATTATCCAACCACCAGGACTCCTCAGAAAATAGCCCCTAGTGTCTTTGGCTTTGAATTTAAGCAGATATATCTAACTTCTTCAGCCTGTGCTTAGTGAATTTGGTCGCACTGGCATAAATGTTCAAAGAACAATGGCTCTGAGCACCACCCAACTGACTGTGGGGGTCCCAGGCCCCTTCTGGAGCCCCTCTCAGAAACTCTGCCGAAGTCGGGGCTGGGCGCGGTCTGGGGCTCTGAGCACCCCGGAGAGTCCACCATGCTCTTCTCCTGTCTCCTGGGCCCTCAACACCTCCTGACCAAAAAGCCCTTTCATGGAACTTTCCTCTGGCTACATTGCTGACCCTGGCACTGCTGATTCCTGATACGGCCACAGCTGTCAGGCCCACAGGTGCCAGTTTCTGTGCAGACAGAGGACAAGGGCCCAACAGAGATGTGGGATTTATTCAGATACCCTTGTATGACCAAATAAGTTAGATGCTCTCAGTTGCCTGGTAATGTATTTGGGTATTAAAACAAGCTACTGTAGGGGCACCTGGGTGGCTAAGTGGGTTAAGCCTCTGCCTTCAGCTCAGGTCCTGGTCTCAGGGTCTTGGGATCTAGCCCTGCAACAGACTCTTGTGCTCAGCAGGGAGCCTGCTTCCCACATCCCACCCCCACACCCTTCCCGCCATCTGCTTCTCTGCCTTGTGATCTCTGTCAAATAAACAAAATCTTTAAAAAACAAAACAAAACAACAAAAAAGGTACTATGCTTAGGGGCTTTTCTTTACTCTTGTAAAACCAGATTTCTGGTTTTACAACCAGATCCATAATCAAAATAGAAAACTCTACTATTGGTATTTCCTCTCTATTCCCTTATAGGTTTAACTCAAAATCTGTTTTCTTTTCCTTTAGAGGCTTTTGAAATCTTCCATAATGAAGTGAAGGTGCATATTCACCCAGGCCCTGGGGTGAGCAATGAAGCCTCAAAGAGAAGGTATTCTCCACACAACTCAGTAGTCAGTGGTATTAAGGTTAAACTGCTCCTTGGAGAGAGAAAAAGTGTTTATGGGTTTATAGAATTTTCTCAAAGGCACACAGGGTTTGAGAAACATGAAACATGGGTCTGATTTCAGAGGCCGGCAGATGGAAGCCTCTCCAGTTTTTAAAAATCAATCACCAGGCAAGTTATTATATCTGACACAAAGTAACCAGGCACCCAAGACGCTGAGGTACTTTTTGCACCTGGAAGGAGCTGATAAGGCAGCAGTGCTTCCAATCTGGGGATGGTCAGGTGATACTCCTTGAGCCTTGGTGGATGTTTTTATCCTGTAGTGGGGAGCTTCACACCTCTCCTAATGCCAGTCTGAGGATACATCCAGCTCTGACAGGAGCTACTGGGAGCAACAGAGGACTGAAACCATAAGACACGTGTGTCGAAAGTTGTTCCCCAAATGGCTCCATGGGTTGCAACCAGTATGGTCACACAGGCCCCACACTCAGACAGGCCCCACACTCAGATGGGGCCCATATTCAGAAGGTTCTGTATGCAAGATTAATATTCTGTGTCCACTGTCTTGCTACTTTGAACTTTTAATCAATTTAAGAATTATTAAACCAGATAATTTTAAGAATAATTTTACCAGGGATGCCTGGGTAGCTCAGTCAGGTAAGCATCTGCCTTCAACTCAGGTCATGATCCTGGTGGGGGAGGGTCCCCTGGTCTGTGGGGAGCCTGATTCTCCCTCTCCTGCTCCCCCTGCTAGTGCTCTCTCTCTCTGACAAATAAATGATTAGAATCTTAACAAAAGAAAAAAGAAAAGACAAAAGACAAGACAGAGGCCTTGATACAGAGTTTCTCTTCCTGGGAGAAAATATCTGCACAATATGAACCTCTGTTGATTTGTCTCCCCAAATCCCAAGAGGCAGTAATTTCAGAGACTTAACTCATAAGCAACATGTCTAATAGTTGATCAGACTGTCCCACAGCGCATACGGTGCCCGTGCCGCCTTCTTCCTTTCCTACCCAGCTGGTCTCCACTTTCCCTTGAAGCCCTGAGCACCCTGAGCTTTCTCTTCTGAACTCTCACAGCATGGACTGGACTCGACCTTTTCTAGGTGTGCTATTATTTTAGCATTTGCTGTGTGGGCTTTAGAAACTCCTTGCTTCTTTGAGGTTAAGGACTGTGTTGTTCCCCTACCTTGAATTGCTCTGAAGGTTAACCCCAGGCCTAGACACCTAGTACTTTGACTATGCTGCAGCCACTCAGCCTTCCACACTGTTTCTCTATCACCCGGGACCTGTCCACACCACAGGGCCTTTGCACTTGTCTCCGCCCCAGCCGCCCCCCCACCTCGAAAGCCTTTCCCCAGCTCTCCATAGGGCTTGATCCCTCCTCTCTTTTAGGCCTTTACTAAATGTCACTTCATCAATGAACCTCTCTCTGACTACCCTGTTGAACTTTCCAAACTCACTCTTATTCCCTTTGGTCCTCATTCTCATTCCCCAACTTTACTTTCCTCTAAACTACTTTCACCATCAGGCCTACTAAATATTACACTTGTTTGTTTATTGCTTACCTTTCTTCTCTAGAAAGGACATTCTAGAAGGATGGTGATTTTGTCTGTTCACTGACACATCCTTACGATCTAGACCATAGTAGCTATTCTAACAAAACATGTGGAATTAAACAAAGAACATGTTCAACAGGTTCTTATTTATTCTAGTTGAAGTCCTACTGCATGGTTTGTGGTCCTTGGAGGACCACAAGATCAGTTCCTGTCAAGATCAGAGACAATAAGGGATTAACTTGGGGGATAAGGAATCCTTTCTCTATAAAAATTAGTTTGTTACTTTTCTGAGTTCCTAGATCATCACAGAGACTGGCAGTCAGTGTGCCCAGTGCCCATTTGTGCTCCAGGCCCTGTTGGCACAGCCATTTAGGGCCTGTGCTGGGGAGGCCAGAGTCACATGTCCCCTCCTTGTGTGAATCACAGCACCAGGCTCTGTTCCATAGTCTAGCCGGGGAGCAGGGAAACAGAATGAGAAAATGTGGTCAGACTGCAAGAGGGTGGAGCCGGATACATGCAGATCTTTGGTCGTCTGTTCCCTCGTTCAGTCGCTGGAGTGAGGCAGGTGGTCGTCTGTTCCCTCGTTCAGTCGCTGGAGTGAGGCAGGTGGTCGTCTGTTCCCTCGTTCAGTCGCTGGAGTGAGGCAGGTGGTCGTCTGTTCCCTCGTTCAGTCGCTGGAGTGAGGCAGGTGGTCGTCTGTTCCCTCGTTCAGTCGCTGGAGTGAGGCAGGTGGTCGTCTGTTCCCTCGTTCAGTCGCTGGAGTGAGGCAGGTGGTCGTCTGTTCCCTCGTTCAGTCGCTGGAGTGAGGCAGGAGGCCCGCAGCAAGGAAGCCTGTTTTGCTCTGGGGCAAGTTGGAGATCCTTCTGTTCTATGAGCCGCTTGACAACCGGAGCACAGTGTCCCTCAGGAGCCACGAGGGAAGGAGCTACAGGCTTCCCAAGACGCTGGGCTGCCTAGGGGCCTTTGGCGGGGCTCAGCTTTAAGGTTAGCATTTGGCTGGAGGAGAATGCGGGAAGAACAACCCAGGATCAAAGGCTACCTTCAGGAAATCTCCAGGAGCAGTGGCTCTTGGGAGTGGGTGGGGGAACCAAGGTGGAGAGGGACAGTGGCGCAAAGTCGTGGGGACGTGGGCCACCGCCAACTGGGGGAGTTCAGGTAATGAGAGAGGACTTTCTGAGGAGAAGCAGGACATAAAGGTGTGAGTTCTTCCAAGGGGAGCATGTAGCAGCCGCTGAATCAAACAGGACTGTGTAGGGGTTCCTGGCTCCCAGAGATGGACTTCAAAAGTCCACAAACCCTCCAAATTTGTAGGCACACCTTTTTGTCAGCAGTTTCCAAAGTTAAAGAATGACCGTGTGGTGGGCATTATTGGTGGTCTACCCAGGCTTCATGTCTACCCCTTCTTCACACAGCCCCCATCCGACAGAGGAAGGGGACCCCAGCCCCAGCTCCTGCACAGCCAGTCAGCATGGTCACTGCTTTCACAGGGGCCCCTGTGCCCTGAGCTGACCACTTAGGGTGACTCTTAGTATTCTTGCTTCTCCTGTTGGCCTGGACCTGTTTCCTCTCTTCCTGGGGACATTTATGGCCCACCTGAGCCATCTGACCACCAGGCTGGGGGTGTAAGCAGAGTGGGGAGAGAGGGTAGAGCCTAGGGAACCACAGATAAAGGGAGCCAGACCTGGATTAAAGCAGCTCTGAAAGGCAAAACCCTCTGCATGCATTTTGGGGGCTCTTAGGGACAAAATCAATAGAGAGTCTAACAAGAGGCCGTGCGGAGTCCATTATTCAAAGCATGAAAAACATGGAAACACTGTTGCTTGCAAACTTCTGTCACTTATGCAGATAGCACGACCTATAAGCAAGAGCAAAAGCATGTTACCTTTGTGGGCTCCAAAGGTGGCATCAGCAGCTGACTCTCCAGAGTGTGGAGCTGGGGACTAGCTGGCATTCTCAGCTTGTTCTTAAAGTCCAGGATCAAGCCTCTTGTCTACTTATGCTCAAACGCGGCTGGGCTGTCCCCAACCAAGGGCCGGCTGTGCGTTCTGTCTCACTTGAATAGAGCACTGGTGGCAGGTGCGTGCCCCAGCTTCCCGCACGTGTGCAATCACAGGGGAGACACACCGCACGGTCTTCTTAGTGAATGACTGAAAGCACACATGTTGGCCACGAGCGGAAGGGATTGTGAGTCTGCGTCCCGAGAAAGGGAAACTAAAGGTAGAAAAGGACTCCCTTCAAGCAAACAAACCAAACACCTGGCCTCCGCCAGCCAGGTATTCCTCTCTGGTCTTCAGCTTTCAATTTCCCTTTCTGGCTTATCTGTGGCAGAACATGGCTGAAAACCTGAAAGCGATTCTTCCTTTGCAAGTCAATGGACAGAGTCTTAGAAGGGAGGGAAAAATGAAAGTATAGTTAAAACCCTTCCTTCTACTTATTGGGAACAGTCCTGTATGTTTCCCTTTCCAGAAATTTCCGGGAGAAATTTCTTGGCCCCTAAAGGCAGATCTGGAAAGGCTGTGGAGACGGAGACAGAGAAGCAGAGGGCATAGCGGTTTAAGGCTTAGCACGGGCAGCTGTTACCTGGAAGCTAAGGGTTGGGAGGAAAAATCATTATATAATCACAGCTCACACTCATGGAGTACCCATATGTGCCACACGCTGTTTTAGTGCCTTATTTTTTTTTTTTTAAAGATTTTTTATTTATTCATTAGAGAGAGAAAGAGGGAGAGAAAGCACAAGTAGAAGGGAGGGGCAGAGGGAGGGAGGAAGCAGGCTCCCCGCAGAGCAGTGGGAGCCCGATGTGGGACTCCATCCCAGGATCCTGAGATCATGACCGGAGTCAAAGGCAGACACTTAACTGAGCCACCCAGGTGCCCCATATGTGCCTTACTTTGAATCTTCACTATAGATACTGAAACTCAAGCATAAGCGATGTGTCATTGATCATACATACATAGCTAGAAAGTACATGACTGGTGTTGAAGCCCTAATGGTCGGATTCCAGAGTCTTCGCTTTGAATGCCAGGATGAGAAGGCCACCACCAAGGACACATACTGTGGCCAGGAGTCCGGGAGGTGGGGCAGCAGGAGAGGTACCTGTGGTTTTGCAGAGGGCTTTCTTGTTCCCTTATTTGGGTGGATTTGGGGTTTCACAGAGCACCAAGTTTCCCCAAATAGAATAGTTACCCTTTCATTTTGTCAAGGGAAAGCATTAAAAAAAGTTCTAACATCATTTCATAAAAGTAGATGCAATGTCTTTCTTTTTTTAAAGATTTATTTGAGACAGATGGAGAGGAGAGAGAGCGAGGGTGCGTGTGAGAGTGAGCATGGCGGAAGGGACAGAGGGAGAGAGAAACTCAAGGAGACTCTGCACTGAGCACGAGGGGCTCGATCTCATGACCCTGAGATCATGACCTGAGCTGAAACCAAGGGTCCGATGCCTAACAACTGTGCCCCCCACCAAGCCCTCAAATAAATGTAATGTCAATGCAAAGAAGGACACAGGCTGAGAATAAAGGCCGGTCCTTCCAGTGGAGTGAGTCTACCTTTGGGAACACGTCCCTCCATTGTCCTCCTTTTCCTCAGCTTACTGTGGGCTGGTGAAGATGTCCTCATGGGTGGCACCCATCTCAGGAGCCTCATCTGGGGACCACTGCAGTGCCTCACCTGATCCTCAGAAGCCCTCTGCAGAGGAGGCAGAAAAAGTCTTGTTCCTCATTTCATCAATGAAGAAATCAAAGCCCAGAGAAGTTGAAAAATTTAAGGACACACAGCTTAAAAAAAAAAAAAATGGCAGGGCCAAGTTACAAACCCAGTGGTTTAGACTCCAGATGCCATGCTCTTTCCTTTTGTACCTCAAGCCACCTGCCAGATGAGCTGGCAGGGCCCCAGGCTGATTCCCATGTGTGGACCTGAATGTTCAGAAAGAGAAGGAGCGTGTGTAAGTGTTGCTTCCATCAGCAGGGCTCAGAATGTGCTAGTGCAGAGCTGAGAGCCAGTCTCTGGATTCAGGACAAGAGCCGCTGAGGGTTCGGGAAGGAGCATATTTTCCCCTTTCATCCCTGTCCCGCCAGAAATCCTTGCAGCTTAGGCATGGGAGTGTGATTTTGAAGGTCAGATTTTACTTAGGATTTTCTGTGGAAAGAAGGGAGAGACGGAAAACGTCTCTGACACAGTTGATAGGATGCTATAGAGAAAAGGCAAAAAAAAGCTGGAGTCCGGAAAAGACTGAATGGAGGCATCCGGGCAGTGAGGGGCTCAGGAAGGCAGCAAGAGGGGTCTGTCCCAGCGGGCCCGGGAGTGGGTGGGTGGGCAGGAAGGTGGGAGTGAGGCAGAAGCCCAGAAGGGTTCTCGTTCTTACTGCCCTGCCTATTGCTCTGGCCTTACTGTCCCTGCCCGTGATTGCTGTATGCCCTGATGAGCCATGAGATCCCGCTTCAGGACCTCTGAACTGCTCCTGGAATTGCTCTTCTTAGAAACCAGCACTTACTAATGCGTGTCCATCCTTTGGTGACTTCCCTGAGTACTGTTTACCAACCAGAGGAACAGAGAACCCAGAGCTACATCAGCACATCTCCAAAAAGTAATAAACATTTCAATGTATTCCAAGAACACCCAGCGTTGGGGCAGCACCTTAACCAAGAGAGGTGCTCCTGATACCCATGGGAGCAGTGAAGAGCACACCTTATCTGCTTCTGGGTGAAGTCAGCACCCTGACCCTCTCCTTCATAACTTTATTATGATTTGTGATTCTGTATGCAGGTGATCATTTGGCCAAAGTCCTTATGCTGCTAAATAGTTGGCTACCTGGGGGCTGGGCTTCATATTTGCTGGCCATGGTGCCTGCAGCCTGGTGTGGAACCAGAGGCTTGCTTGGTGCCCAGTGTTTGATGAATGGCGTCCCTCCTTGTGCTGCTGGGGAAGACCTGTGCAGCTGGCATTTTGCTTTCAACTGACACTATTCCTGGGGATAGGGTAGAGGGGTTGGAGGTCATGGCCATCTCTAGAAAACTGTTCCCAGGCTACTTCAGGGTGTGTTTTCTTCCTAGCCCAAGGCTCAGAACCCACGGGGTTTGAGGTCCTTCAGTACTAGGACAGTGGAGCCTATCATCTGCTGACCAGAGTGGGGTTCAGTCTCTTCTTGCTGGCTTGGTCCTAGGGGTTGTCAGCTCTGATTGTGGAGGACAAAGGAGAATTTGAAGCTGTGCGATGTGGGGGTGAAGCAGGAGCAGGGCCTGGGCACCTGGAAGACCTGTCATTCCCGGTTCGGCCACTAAAGGACACTGTTGCTCTACAGGGCAGAGCCAGGTTGATGGCAGCCATCCCCATGGAGAAACTGGGACAAGCTAAGATCACTGAGTGGGCTAGGCACTTTGAATACTCTAATGCCATAATCGCGCAAGCTGAGATATCACCTTACACCAGTTAGAATGACCAAAATTAACAAAACAGGAAACAACATATGTTGGAGGGGATGTGGAGAAAGGGGAACCCTCTTACACTGTTGGTGGGAATGCAAGTTGGTGCAGCCTCTTTGGAGAACAGTGTGGAGATTCCTCAAGAAATTAAAAATAGAACTTCCCTGTGACCCTGCCATTGCACTCCTGGGTATTTACCCCAAAGATACAGATGTCGTGAAAAGAAGGGCCATCTGTACCTCAATGTTTATAGCAGCAATGGCCATGGTTGCCAAACTGTGGAAAGAACCAAGATGCCCTTCAACGAATGAATGGATAAGGAAAATGTGGTCCATATACACTATGGAGTATTATGCCTCCATCAGAAAGGATGAATGCTCAACTTTTGTAGCAACATGGATGGGACTGGAAGAGATTATGCTGAGTGAAATAAATCAAGCAGAGAGAGTCAACTATCATATGGTTTCACTTATTTGTGGAACATAACAAATATCATGGAGGACAAGGGGTGTTAGAGAGGAGAAGGGAGTTGCGGGAAATTGGAAGGGGAGATGAATCATGAGAGACTATGGACTCTGAAAAACAACCTGAGGGGTTTGAAGTGGCGGGGGTGGTGGGAGGTTGGGGTACCAGGTGGTGGGTATTCTAGAGGGCACGGATTGCATGGAGCACTGAGTGTGGTGCAAAAATAATGAATACTGTTTTTCTGAAAATAAATAATTTAATTTAAAAAAAAAGAGAGAGGGATGATGAAATCTATTTTACAGATGAGGTAGAGAGAATCAGAGATTAAGTGACATTTTCAATGTCTGATGGCCTTTAACAGAGGAGCCAGATTTCAAACTCAAGTCTGCCTAAATCCACAGTTAGCACCTCCCGCTGGGCACTCTCTCAGCCACAGTGCCAGACCCTGTCACGCTTGTCCTCTTAGCAGCCCCCTACCACAGCTGTTGCGCACAGCACAAGATTCCCTCACTCAGGTTAGCTAATTTTGATTATCCAAATTAATATAGAGGCCACTGACTTGTGTCTAAAATTTAAAACTGGGCTATTAAAATGGTTTATTTGAGTCTAGAAACCATTCTTCTATGTGTGGGGAGGAGGAGAGGGACAACAGATTTGCCCTCCAGAGCTGTTTCTTCTGGTCTCATTCTGCAGTCCGACCTCCTTACTCTGCCCCCCCCCCCCCCCCAGTCACACAGCTACCACCATACTTGCCTCCAGATGTGATCACATCAGGACCGCCCTTGAGCAGTTCCTGCAGCTCCCAGGAAAGTCCCACTCCTTACCCAGCACCTGAGGCCCTTCATGAGGGGGAACTGCCCTGTCACCTTATCACCCATGCCTACAACAAACCACTCACAAACCTGCACTCTCTGCCCCAGCCCTGGAGCACAGCACAGCCCAGCCCTCAGAGCTGTGATCTCCGGGGCAGCGGAGGAGAACCCTGAAGCTTCAAGCCACCAGGTGGTGTAAGGAGGAGAAACCCAGTGAGCTGCTGCTACAGGGCTGACCCACAGGGAAGTCTGGGAATGTTTCTGGTCATCCCTTCCTCAGCCCATGGAAATGTACAAGGACTGTACAACTGCAAAAGCAGATGTATATGGTGTAACGCTCCATACAGTGCGATCTTCATGTAAACATTTCCAGAATAGGCAAATGTCCTCAGGCTGACACCAGGGAAGGCATTTCCTGTACTATTTTTTTTTTTCCTGGTGCCCAGGGTGAGCTCCAAGGTGACTCAAATGCCATCTGGAGGCTAACCTCCTTGAGGACAGGGACAGGTTTGTGAATCCCTGGGTAACCTCCTAAGCTCTACACAACATTGGGTCTTCAGCAGTGTCTTTTCTAAGGATATTAGTCAGTCAATTAATTCGTGACTAGGTGCATGAGCAGCTGTAGGGATGGGCAGGTCATTTCAGGGTAACATCATCTGAAACAGAAACAGCATTGTTTTGAGAGCCTGTTGAAGTCCAGAAGAAACACAATACTTTTTTCTTCCTGTTGCAGGAGATGACTATTTAAAACTGCAGGGCACTAGACCCAGAAGGCCATGAGGAGACAAGTGAGCAGCTTGAACTGAGCACTGTGGGCTTGTGCAGCTGACGTGCTGGAGTGTGGAAATTAGCAGGACCCACCCCCTGTTTGGGCAGTCATGCCTTGGCCCACTGTCTTCTCCTATTTCTCAGTTAAGTCTTATTCTGAGGTCCGAAGAGACAAAGCCTATGGGGTATTTCCCCAGCTTCCAGAAAGTCCAAAACAGATGAGCTGGGATCATGGGACTCAGTCTCTTCTAGGAAGGGCTGCCCCAGAGCAGGTGAGAGAGAAATCAGAATCTGGTTCTCAGCGCAGGCTCTCCTGACTCCAGCCTAGCCTCCGTCCCTCACCAGTAGGGTTCCAGCTTCCCCGCATTCAGTGTCACAGGGAACCTGCCTACTCTGGATTGGCAGGTCGGGGAAATCTTCTGTCAGTATGCATTTGCCTATCTCTGTTCCACAACCAAGGCAGCTATGATGTCTGTCAGTCGGTCTGCCTGCATATGTTCTCACAGTCTCATGTCATCAAATGCCCTTTGAACCTTGTAAATATGTTATATACAACTTACACTTGCCTTCTCAGTGACTGTTATATGACATTTAAACTATCTGGATGGTCTTGGGCGCCTGGGTGGTTCAGTCGGTTAAGTGTCTGACACTATTTTTTTTTTTTAAGATTTTTATCATTTATTTGTGAGAAAGAAAGAGAGCACAAGCAGGCTTCCCACTGAACAGAAAGCCTGAAGCAGGATTCAATGCCAGGACCCCACCGTAGGCAGACGCTCAACCAACTGAGGCACTGAGGTGTCCCTAAATGTCTGACTCTTGATTTTGGCTCAGGTTATGATCTCAGGGTCATGAGATGGAGCCCTACATCAGCCTCTGAGCTCAGCAGGGAGTCTGCTTGAGAGTCTCTCTCTCCCTCTCCTTCTGCTCTTCCTTCCTTGTGGGCACTTTCTCTCTCAAATAAATAAATACATCTTTAAGCTATCTGGCTGGTCTTGTATACTCTACCTCCTTTAGAACCACAGATAAAACTGATTGCTATTATTCCCATGAGAGATGGGAACTCTCTAGGGTCTTGTCCAAGGTCACCCCGTAAGGTAGCAATTGATGGGCAGGACCTCTGGCTCCAGTATCTGCAGCCTAACCAGCGAGAGTTCTGTCCATGCTGTGTAGTAGTCCCAAGCACCAAATGCAAGTGTGTTGCTGTGGCAGCTGGCAAAGATGAAGCAACTACGGAAGCTGGCACAGGTGGGCAGGTGGGTATGGACAGGGGTGGCCAACCAGGTAGAGAATTCCAGAGTGGGAGGCTTCTGAAGGATTGAGATTTGGGGGCTGGAAAGAGCTCCTCAGCTCCCAGATGTCATCTAAACAGAGAATGAAGTCTTATAGTCCAAGTTGAGAGGAGTGGATACAAATCCCAGCTGTGTTCCTTATTGGCTGTACACTTACTCTATCTGAGACTGTTTAATCACTTATTAGAGATTTAAATAGTACCTATTGTATAGGGTTGTTTGGATTAAATTAAAAAATGCACATGATGGGCTGAGCACTGTACTTAGTTTGTACTGTTCAACAATTGGTTGTTATTGTAAACATGCAGATGGGGGGTTATGAAGTTTTTGATGTTTCTTTTTTCCTGCTCTAGGTTTTCAGAAAAATTAACATGCACTGCTTTTGCAGTAAAAAGGATTTTTGATAATAAAAGTGTTAATACCCACATTTGCTTTTGATCTATTACAAAAATGACTTATTGGTGGACCAGGGAAAGACATCTAGATTTTTCTTTTATCAGCATCATCATCATCACCATTATTTTAAGTAGGTTCCACGCTGAGCATGGAGGCCATCACAGGACTTTAATTCACAACCCTGAGACCAAGACCTGAGCTGAGATCAAGAGTCCAATGCTTAACTGACTGAGGCACCCAGGTACCCCTGGATTCTTCTTTAAGAAATTGTATTTACCTCTTGGGGAGAGCTAGCTTTTCAAATATTTTAACCACTGTCCCCAGAACAAGACCAGACACCCCTATGCCCCCTCCAGAGTATTGAGTAGGCTCTTACCTGCACACTCTGAGCTTCAAAAGCAGGACTGGCTGGTTGTGAAAGGTTTGTGAGAGCTGGAGGGGGAGGAAAGCCTTGGGGAAAGAGGCTTCACAGTGGTGGTACATTGTATGACCGAAAGAAGTTAGCTTTCTGTTGGTCATGACTCAGCTCTGTTGCTTTAAAATGCACTGAGATTTCACACTTTCTTTCCAAGCAAGGGCTAAGAAGTTAAGAGGTCTTGTCTCAGAGTCTGAGGTTTTAAGAAGAGTAGACAACAGAGACATAGAAGAGGTTGCCCTTGGAAGGGTGCAGGTGTTCACACGGATCTGGGAGCCACAGCTGCCCAAGAGGAGAGCCAATGTCACTTGAGTGGCACTTCTTCATCTTGGCAGCTTCATGAGGCTGCTGTTTGTTCCCTTTATCAAGGCTTGGGATGCCAGGCTCAAGGAGGCTACAGACCTCTCTCTGTATTGAAGTCTTGGACAGCAGCTCACTTGAGAAAGTCAGTGGGAAACCAGTGGCCTGAGGCTTTCAGGAAAGAACAGGGGTGTTGAAGAATAATGAGGAGCTTCAACAGTGGGCAGGGCAGGAGACCCTGGCTTGCTAGGCTCAAGGGCAGGCGGCTGCATCCTGTTGTGCCTTTCATGCCAAGGTGGCATCCATACCTGTGTCCCCAGGACTCACCACCATTTGTCCTTGTTAAGTGTGCACAAAGCCAGGGCACCCTGCTAAGGGTGAGACTGAGTATTTGCTAAGATCAATGCATTTCAGGAAACAAGCCCTCCTGGGTCTGTTCAAGATACAGCAATGCTTCACAACAAGGGCAACAGCAACAACACAAGTGTTAATACCCAGACATATAGGAAACGGAAGATATGATTCAAATTACTACTAGGCCTTAAATGAATGAAAGCAGCACTTTCTAGAGAGAAAAATGGTGGAATCTGCCTTTATTGAACACCTACTATATGCCTGATACTCTGTGCATATTTTTGAGTAATTATCATAGCAGCCTTCTCCACTAAGTGCTATTACATCAGCTAAGTACCATTATCCTCATTTTATTTTATTTTATTTTCATTATCCCCATTTTATGGATAGAGAAGCTGAGGCTCAAATAGGTTTTGTTACTGGCCCAAGTACACATAATTAGCAGGGAACTGAATCCAGATCTGTCTGACCACCAAGTCTATAGTCTTTCTAGTAACTTAAAAAAAAAAATTATTTATTTATTTTAGAGAGAGAGATATTGAACAGGGGAAGGGACAGCAGAAAAATTTTCAAGCAGGCTCCCCATTGAGTGTAGAGCTCAAAGTGGGGTCAATCCCATGACCCTGAGATCATGACCCAAGCTGAAACCAAGAACTGGACACTGAACCGATTGAACCACCCAGGCACCCCGTCAATAAAATTTCAAATTAAATGAAAGGGTAGAATGGGAATGGAATGAGGGTGAGGTGATAGAAGAAGGTAAGCAGAGAACTGGGGATGTTGGACACGTAAAAAAGATGTCAATCAGGCAGGGATGCCTGGGTGGCTCAGTTGGTTAAGTACTGGGCTCTTGGTCAGCTCAGGTCATGATCTCAGAGTCATGAGATAGGACTTCACATTGGACTCCCCACTTGGTGGGGAGTCTGCTTGAGATTCTCTGTCTCCCTTTACTCCTACCCCTCTGCATGCTCTCTTTATCTCTCTTTCTTAAGTAAATAAATCTTAAAAAAAAGTTAAGTGGGCACAGAAAAGGGGAGAAAAAAGCAGAGTGGGCATGGAAATATCTCAGAGTTGCTTAATTTCACAAATGTTTGGATGGAAGATTAACATCTATAGCTTCAGTAATTCTATATGATCTTCATTAATTAAAAAAAATTTTTACAGCTTCTTTTTGCAGAGTGTGACTGTGCGCATGTAAGCGTGGATTGCTAGGTTTGCAAACGGGCTTTCAGCCCCACTGGGTAGGTGAGAACATGTACACTGAGTGGTCTGCTTGTCTGTCCTAGCCCTATATGGGGAACATTGAGGCTGCAGGAGATTCTGCAGCAGCTCTTGGAATCACCTCTGTCCGCCATTCTTTTTCATTGGCAGACACTTCATTTCATCTCATGTAAAGGTACAGATCCAGTGGTCTCTTGGCCAGTTAAAATTCCTTTAAGGTGCATTTCATTCAAGTCAGGTGTAATTTTTCACGTTGTTCATTGCATAAGAATAAGCACCTGAAAGACTATTAAAATCCAGAATTCACTTTGGTTTGTACAAAGTCATGGTAAGGACCAGTGACATCTGCAGTCACTTCACAAATTTATGAATTTCCCTGAAATTCAGAACTGACCCATCTGATTACAGGTACTGAATGTAGCAAGTGACTGGGCTATGGTCATATGAGCTCCAAGACAGGACTAAAGTCTAGGCCTTCTGATTCCCAGATCTGTGATGTTTCTCCTGAACCACTTACTAATACCCTGCCCCACCCTCCATCTAAAGGCACAGAGAAGAGATAGTCCAAGATGGTGGAGGAGTAGGAGACCTTAGTTTTGTCTGGTTCCAGGAATTCAGCTCAATAGCTATCAAATCATTCTGAACACATGCAAACTCAACTGGAGATCTAAGAAATGAATAGCTGCAACTCTACAAATAGAAAAGTGACTACTTTCTGCAAGAATGGCAAGATGGAAAAACTTACCTCAAAAAAAGAGAGCTAGAGTACTGACTGCTAGGGACCTAATCAGTATGGATATAAGGAAGATGTTGAAACTAGATTTCACAATTTTTTTTTAAAGATTTTATTTATTTATTTGACAGAGAGAAACCTCAAGTAGACGGAGAGGCAGGCAGAGAGAGAAAGAGAGAGGGAAGCAGGCTCCTTGCTGAGCAGAGAGCCCAACACGGGACTTGATCCCAGAACCCTGAGATCATGACCTGAGCTGAAGGCAGCGGCTTAACCCACTGAGCCACCCAGGCGCCCCGAAACTAGATTTCAGAATAATGATTATAAAGATACTAGCTGGGCTTGAAAAAAGCATGGAAGATGCTAGAGAATCCCTTTCTGGAGAAATATTAAGAACTAAAATTTAATCAAGTCGAAATAAAAAAAATCTATTAATGAGATGCAATTAAAAATGGAGGCTCTAGGGACGCCTGGGTGGCTCAGTGGGTTGAGGCCTCTGCCTTTGGCTCAGGTCATGATCCCAGGGTCCTGAGATCGAGCCCCACATTGGGCTCTGTGCTCAGCGGGAAGCCTGCTTCCTCCTCTCTCTCTGCCTGCCTCTCTGACTACTTGTGATCTCTCCCCGTCAAATAAATAAATAAAATCTTTAAAAAAATCCACTTGTTATAAAAAAAAATGGAGGCTCTAACTGCAAGGATAAATGAGGCAGAAGAAAGAATTAGTGATATAGAAGATAAAATGATAGAGAATAATGAACCTGAGAAAAAGAGAGATAAATAGCGTGCAGAAACAGGGTATCAGATTGGATAAAAAAGCAAGACCCATCGATTGGCTGTCTGCAGGAGACTCATTTTAGACCAAAGACACCTCCAGATTGAAAGGAGTGGAAAACCATTTATCATTCTAATGGACATCAAAAGAAAGCTGGATAACAATCATTATATAAGGCAAATTAGATTTTAAACCAAAGACTGTAATAAAAGATGAGGGAGGACACTATATCATAATTAATGAGTCTATCCAACAAGAGGATCTAAAAATTATAAATATTTATGCCCCTAAAATGGGAGCAGCCAATTATATAAAGCAATTAATAACAAAATTAAAGAAACACATTGTTAATAATACAATTGTAATTGGGAACTTTAACACCCCCCTTCACTGCAGTGGACAGATCATCTAAGAAGAAGATCAACATGGAAACAATTGCTGTGAATGACACACTGGACCAGGTGGACTTCACAGTTATATTCAGAGGATTCCATCCTAAAACAATAGAATACAAATTCTTCTTGAGTGCACTTGGAACATTCTCAAGAATAGATCACATACCAGGTCAAAAATCACATCTCGACTGGTACCAAAAGATTGGGATCATTCTCTGCATATTTTCAGACCAAATGCTTTGAAACTTGAACTTGATCACAAGAGGAAATTTGGAAAGAACTCAAATACATGGAGGCTAAAGAGTATCTTGCTAAAGAATGAATGGATCAACCAGGAAGTTAGAGAAGAATTTAAAAAAATCATGGAAACAAATGAAATGAAAACACAACAGTTCAAAATCTTTTTGGGATGCAGCAAAGGCGGTTGTAAAAGGGAAGTATATAGCAACACAAGCCTTTGTTAAGAAACAAGAAAGGATTCAAACACACAACCTAACCTGACCCCTAAAGGAGCTGGAGAATGAAGACCAAATAAAACTCAAACCTGGGGCACCTGGGTGGCTCAGTGGGTTAAAGCCTCTGCCGTTCAGCTCAGGTCATGATCTCAGGGTCCTGGAATTGAGCCCCACATCGGGCTCTCTGCTCGGCGGGGAGACTGCTTCCTCCTCTCTCTCTGCCTGCCTCTCCGTCTACTTGTGATCTGTCTGTCAAATAAAAAAACAAAACAAAACAAAAAAAACCCTCAAACCCAACAGGAGAAGAGAATTAATTAGATTAGCACAGAAATCAGTGAAATAGAAACCAAAAGAACAGAAGAACAGATAAATGAAACTAGGGGCTGGCTCTTTGAAAGAGTTAAGAAGATTGATAAACTCCTGGCCAGACTTATCAAAAAGAAAAGAGAAAGGACCCAAATAAATAAATAATGAATGAAATAGGAGAGATCACAACCAACACCAAAGAAATACAAAGAATTATAACAATATTATGAGCAACTATATGCCAACAAATTAGGTTAGGCAATCTGGAAGAAATGGATGCATTCCTAGAGACATAAACTACCCAAACTGAAACAGGAAGAAATAAAAAACCTGAACAGAACAATAACCAGCAAGGAAATTGAAGCAGTAATCAAAAATCTTCCAACAAAAAAGAGTCCAGGGCTGGGTGGCTTCTCAGGGGAGTTTTACCTGACATTTAAAGAAGAATTAATACCTATTCTTCTGAAGCTGTTTTAAAAAATAGAAATTTAAGGAAAACTTTCAAACTCTTCCTATGAGGCCAACATTACCTTTATCTCCAGACAAAGACCACACCAAAAAGGAGAATTATAGACCAATATCCCTGATGAACATGGATGCAAAAATTCTTACCAAGATACTAGCTAATAGGATCCAACAGTCCATTAAAAGGATTATTCACCACGACCAAGTGGGATTTATCCCAGGACTGCAAGGTTGGTTCAACATCCACAAATCAATCAACATGATACACTACATCAATAAAAGAAAGGGCAAGAACCATATGATCCTCTCAATGGGTGAAGAAAAACCATTTGACAAAGTACAGCATCCTTTCTTGATTAGAACTCTTCACAGTATAGGGATAGAGGGAACATACCTTAATATCATAAAAGCCATACATGAAAAGCCCACAGTGAATATCATTCTCAGTGGAGAAAAACTGACAGCCTTTCCCCTAAGGCCAGGACCATGGTGGGAATATCCATTATCACCACCATTGTTCAATATAGTACTAGAAGTCTTAGCCTCAGCAATCAGACAACAAAAAGAAATAAAAGGCAACCTAATTGACAAAGAAGTCAAACTCTCACTCTTCACAGATGACATGATACCTCTATGTGGAAAACCCAAAAGACTCCACCCGAAAGTTGCTAGAACTCATCCAGGAATTCAGCAAAGTGGCAGGATACAAAATCAATGCACAGAAATTTATTGCATTTCTATACACCAACAATGAGACAGAAGAAAGAGAAATTAAGGAGTTGATCCTATTACAATTGCACCTCAAACCATAAGATACCCAGGAATAAACCAAACCAAGAGGCAAAGGATCTGTACTCAGAAAACTATAGAATGCTCATGAAAGAATTTTTTTTGAAGATTTTATTTATTTATTTGACAGAGAGACAAGGAGAGAGGAATGCAGAGGCAGTGGAAAAGGGAGAAGCAAGCCCTTTGACTAGCAGGGAACCTGATGCAGGGCTTGATCCCAGGATCCCAAGATCATGACCTGAGCTGAAGGCAGATGCTTAATGACTGAGCCATCCAGGCACCCCTCTCATGAAAGAAATTGAGAAAGACATGAAGAAATGGAAAAACATTCCATGCTCATGGATTGGAAGAAAAAATAGCGTTAAAATGTCTATGCTACCCAGAGAAATCTATACATTCAATGCAATCCCTATCAAAATGCCATCAACTTTTTTTTTTTTTTTTTTTTGCAGAACTGAAATAAATAGTCCTAAAATTTGTATGGTACTAGAAAAAAAACCCAAATAGCCAAAGGAATGTTGAAAAAGAAAACCAAAGCTGGTGGCATCACAATCGTGGTCTTCCAGCTCTATTACAAAGCTGTGATCACCAAGACAATATGGTACTGGTGCAAACACAGACACATAGATCAATGGAACAGAATAGAGAACCCAGAAGGGATTCAACTCTATGGTCAACTAATCTTCTACAAAGCAGCAAAGAATATCCAGTCAAAAAAAGATGGTCTCCTCAACAAATGGTGTTGGGAAAATTGGACAGCCACATGTAGAAGAATGAAAGTGGACCATTTCCTTATACCACACACAAAAATAGACTCAAAATGGATGAAAGACCTAAATGTGAGACAGGAATTCATCAAAATCCTACAGGAGAACACAGGCAGCAACCTCTGTGACCGTGGTTGCAGTACGCATCTCCAAAGGCAAGGGAAGCAAAGGCAAAAATGAACTATTGGGATAAAAGCTTTTGCACAGCAAAGGAAACAGTCAACAAAACCAAAAGACAACCAACTGAATGGGAGAAGATACTGGCAATGTCTTATCCGATAAAGGACTAGTATTCAAAATCTATGAAGAACTTATCAAACTTAACATCCAAAGAACAAATAGTCCAATCAAGAAAAGGGCAGAAGACAGGAACAGACACTTCTCCAAAGAAAACATCCAAATGGCCAACAGATACGTGAAAAAATGCTCCACATCACTTTGCATCAGGGAAATACAAATCAAAACCACAATGGGATACTACCTCACACCAGTCAGAATGGCTAAAATTAATAAGTCAGGAAACAACAGATGTTGGTGAGGATGCAGAGAAAGGGGAATCTTCTTACACTGCTGGTGGGACTGCAAGCTGGTGCAGCCACTCTGGAAAACAGTACAGAGGCTCCTCAACAATTTGAAAATAGAGCTATGCTATAACAGAGTAATTACACCACTAGGGATTTACCCTGAAGATACAAATGTAGTGATCTAAAGGGACACCTGCACCCCAATGTTTATAGCAGCAGTGTCCACAATAGCCAAACCATGGAAAGAGCCCAGATGTCCACTGACAGATGAATGGATAAAGAAGGTGTGGTATATATACATCTATCTAGCTATCTATCTATCATCTATCTATCTATCTCAGCCATCAAAAAATGAAATCTTTCCATTTGCAACAACATGGATGGAACTAGAGGGTATTATGCTAAGTGAAATAAGTCAGTTGGAGAAAGATGATTATCATATGGTCTCACTCATGTGGAATGTAAAAAACAAACAGGTTCATAGGGAAAGAGAGTTAAAAATAAAACCAGGTGAAATCAGAGAGGGAGACAAACCATAAGAGACATCACAAGAAACAAACTGAGGGTTGCTGGTAGGGAAGAGGATAGGGGGATGGAGTAACTGGGTGATGGACATTAAGGAGGGCACATGATGTAATGAGCACCTGGTATTATATAAGACTGAAGTGGCTCAGGCGTCTAAGCATCTGCCTTTGGTTCTGATCATGATCATGATCCTAGGGATCAAGCCCCACCTCAGGATCCATGTTCAGTGTGGAATCTGCTGGAGATTCTCTCTCCCTTTCCCCCTTCTGTTTGTGTTCTCCTGCCCTCAAATAAATAAACAAATCTTAACAAATAAAGTTCCTTAGATGATTCCAGCCTGCATCCAGGGCTGAGCAGCACACACTAGCTAGCAAGGTCCTAAAAGAGAGAGACCTGGCTTCTTCATCTCTGTTCCCTAACACAACAGCACTCTGCACATAAAAAGGTTGCACATGCACCTGTGCTGGACTAGTAACACTGAGTGATGGACATTCATATGAAGAGCGATGGCAGCCACTAAAGCCTGCTGGGCTGAATGATATGTAGTGAAATGGAAGCAGGACGACTCTTACTCCACAAAAATAAAATAAGTTTTCATGCAACAGAAGAGGACTGGAAGTTTACACATGAAAGTGTTATTGTGAGTTATCTCTTGAGTGGCAAAGTTATGGGGGGAGGGTTTTTGGAGTACACTGCCTGTGAGAATTCCTGTAATTCCCATGTCATTCTACATCTCTGGGCCCCAGTTTCCTCATCTATAAATCAGGGGGAATAATGGGGCAAACCTACATCATAGTTTGTCAAAGGAAAGCTGGGAAGCTTTAAAAAACAGAAGAAGAAACTTACTTGCAAAGAGTGCAAGAGAATCAGATTTAAGGGATGGCTCTCAAAATATGAAAGCTGAACAATAACATTTAAGTAAGTAAGTGAACACACACACACACACACACACACACACAGAGTTACCAAGGCTACCAGAGTGGGTTGAATGGCAAACCCCCAAAAGATATGTCCATGTCCTCACCCCAGACCTTGTGAATGTGACTTTATTTGGAAAAAGGGTCTTTGCAGATGTAATAATTTTAACATCTCAAGGTGAAATTATCCTGGATTATCCTGATGGGCCCTAAATCCAATGACAAGTGTCCTTGTGATAGATAGGAAAGAAGAAGACAAGGCAGGCACAGAAGGCAGGCCGTGTGAGGACACAGGCAGAAACTGGAGGGATGCAGCCACAAGCCAGGAATGCCTGGAACCACCTAAAGCCAGCAAAGATGAGGATGGATTCTCTCCTAGTGCCTTCGAAGGCAGTGTGGTCCTGCTGATCCTCAATATTGGACACCATGGAGATTAATTATGATAGAAGAGCCATGAGTGCCTGAACCAGTTTCTCCAGGTCAGAACACAAGAAACCTCAGTTAAAGTCCCCTGCTTCATTCCACCTCCCGTGTAGTCCTGTGACTCTGTTTCATTTCTCTGGGTGGGAGATGGATTCTGGCATCTGTCATTTCCCCTCTTTTTAGTGAGAACATTTTGTTTTTGTAGAAAGATTCAGGAGTGTGGCTGGGAGGTGGAAAAGCCCAGCCTGGAGCAAAAGTGAGCAAGGTCTAGTGGAAAAGGAGAGGAAAAAAGGGTCCGTGTCAAAGGACATCAAGGAGTAAGCTGTGAGCAGGAGACGACAGGGATCCATGGGGACTTGTGTGCCCTGTGGCCAATCCCACAGGAGCAAGGCTGGACTGGGTAAAGTTGACTGGAATCCGATGGGACAAGTGTGCACATGAGCAAGGGGCTGGGAACACAGTTGCAGGAAGCCTGGAGCCTAGCATGGGTGTAGAGCAGCCTTGGGCTGTTCCTTGGGGTCAAACATCTGGACGTTTTCCGGAAGTTCTTTCATTCATTTGTTCATTCATTTATTCATTTATTCATTCATCCAGTAAGCATTTCATTCACTGAGTCCCAAAATATCGATGGAGCAACTACTATGTCCCAGCCCAGGTGCTGAAGCTGTAGCAGGGAACAAAACAGACAAAAATCTCTGCCCTTAAGGAGCTTGTTTTCTAGTGGGGAGGATAGATGACAAGCAAGATAAATGACTGAAAATTCAGTGGGTTACACAGTGATGTGTGCTAAGGAGAAAACCGAAGTGGGGAAGGAGGATAGAAATGAAGAGGGAGCTGTGATCTTGTCCCCACGGAAGGCCTCACGAAGAAGTGACACTTGGGTAAGCACCCGAGGGTGGTGAGGTAGGGAATCAGGCACGCATCTGGGGAAACATCTGTTGAGCTCCTGAAGAAGCACAGTCTCCATGGGCAGGAGCAGGGAGGGCATGAGCTTCATGAAAATCCAACCGCATGAGGACCCAGCACTTGGGTTTGTATTCTGCAAATGGAAATGCAAAGGGTGCCCCTCATGTGTTTATAAATGAAAACTTGGGATGGTAATAAACTGCACTCAGTAAATACAAAACATAGAGTTTCAAAGTCATCATCTTATTGCATCTTCTTTCTAAAAAATTATCTGTGTAAATTATAGAGCATAGTGCAGAACAAGACCTTAGCAACCATCTGGTATTAGTGTTTTCCAAACTTGCTGGAAGGCAGAGGCTTAACCCACTGAACCACCCAGGCACCCCGTGGGTTTGATGTCAATACTAAACTGCTTGAGAACTTCCCATGTGTTTTTGCTTTATATCTTTGTTTAGATGTTACATCTCCACTCAGATGGCAGGCTCTTGTTAAAATCTTGTTAATACTTATCTTGATGCATTTTCCCTGTTCTTTCCCCTTTCGTGTCATTCTCTATGTATGTTGAAGTAGGGGCTGGTGAATAAGGAAACCACCCACAACTGGACCAGGGAGACCAACAGGAAGATGGATTTTCTATGGACTGTGTAGGTCACTGCCACAGGGCCATGAACACAGGAGCCCTGATGGTGTATGGAAGAATGAAGCTAGTTCACAACAGACCTGTCGGCCCTGAGAAAAATCACACACAGATCGCACACGCTATCACCACCCCCTAACACAGTAGTTCTAAGCTTACTGAACAATTTTGACCCTGAGGGGACAAATGGCAATTTCTGAAGACATGTTTTTGGGTCACAACTGTGTGGAGAGTACAACTGGTGGTAAGGGTATTATTGGCATCTAGTGGGTGGAAACCAGGGATGCTGCTTACCATCCCCAACTAGAAGAGAGTTCCATCTTCTCTCCTCTACTCCCCACACAGAAAAAATGATCTGGTTCAAAATGTCAATAGTGCCGAGGTTGAGGAACCCTGAGTTAAGCTGATTCAGCAGTCAACCCCTCCATTATACATGCCTCTAACCCACATTTGATCTACGTGGCCCAGAGATGGGTATTTTATAGATTTCCAGCTCTTTTGATCAGATCAGCAGCTACTAATTTTTCATATAAAAACTCTGTGCTGGCATACATGGATAAATAATAATGTAATGCTGCCAAACTGCATGTTCAGCAGCAGACCAGCAGGAACTAAGGCTGACATTCTTCATTTCCCCCATGTCAGAACAAGAGTTTTACCAGTCTGGGGGAATCTGGAGGAGTGGCCCAGCTCAAACTTTATAACTTTATGACCTTATGATGTTCTACTCTCTTTGATTATACTGCACAGTTTGAGCTGACAAATCTGTGTGTGTGTGTGTGTGTGTGTGTGTGTGTTTGCGTGTGAGAGAGAGTGGGTCACACAGTTGGAGAGAAAGAACTTTAAAAAGGAAAAGAATGAGCCATGGTGTCAGGAGTGAGTGTGAACTGCAGTTCTCTTATGTCCTAGCTATGAAACCGTAGGCAATCTCTTTACCTTGCAGAGGCTTAGCTCAGTTTTTCATCTGTAAAGTGGGATGATAACACATGTCTGACTATGGTTCTAGCGAGGATTACCTAATGCAAATTGGTTGGCACAATGTGGTAAATTGGCAAACTTACAATAAATGTTATTTTTCTCTGTGTCGCTTTCCTTCCTTTCTCAGCCAACAGTGATATGATAATAATAACACTAGTAATAACAGCAACAATACCAATATTATAATACTATGTAAGAATCTTCATATTTACTTGAGTTTCATCAGTCCCTTTAGAGTAGCTGAAGTAAAGTAAATCCTATTTCTCAGATGAAGGGACAACTCCAAGGGCAGTGCTGCAGTGAAGTAATAGAAATAATACAGTTATAATTGCTTAGAGGTCCTGTCTGCAAATCTCAAAATGGGTTATTTTCCTGCAACTAGCTTTCCTTCTTCTACATCTTTCCCCCTATTCTTTTTCCTTTTTTTTTTTTCATCCTTTTCATTTAAAAAAAAAAAAAACTTTTTTGTAGAGCATAACAAACAGCATGGAGGACATGGGGAGTTAGAGAGGAGAAGTGAGTTGTGGGAAATTGGAAGGGGAGGTGAACCATGAGAGACTATGGACTCTGAAAAACAATCTGAGGGTTTTGAAAGGGTGGGGAGTGGGAGGTCGGGGTACAAGGTGGTGGGTATTATAGAGGGCACGGATTGCATGGAGCACTGGGTGTGGTGCAAAAATAATGAATACTGTTATGCTGAAAATAAATAAAAAATAAATTTAAAAACTTTTTTCTTTAAAATTTTATTTATTTATTTTAGAAGGGAAAGAGAGAGAATATGTGTGTATGTATAAGAGAACAGGGAGTGGGGGAAGGGCAGGGATGGCAGGATAGAGAGAATCCCAAGCAGACTGAGCTGAGCGCAGAGCCCAATGCAGGGCTTAATCTCAGGACTGTGAGATTATGACCTGAGCTGAAATCAAGTCAGATGCTTAATCAACTGAGCCACCAGGCACCCTCTTTTCTGTTCCTTCCTTCCTTCCTTCCTTTCTTCCTTCCCTCTTTCCTTCCTCTATCCCATTTACAGGTGAGTGGGAAGGAGCATTATGTTCCTATACATTCTTTCCTTAGGCAATCTCAACCACACAATGGTCTGTAATTACCATCTATATGTAGATGACTCACACAAAGGTTTTTAGAGCTCTCCTCTGAGTTCTAAGTGGGTACATCCAGCTAGCTTCCCATTTATTCACCATCAACTCTCAAATGTTCTCAAATGTTCCCCAAGATCAACATATGCAAATCTAATCCTGTAGTTCTGCTTCAAACCTTTCAATACTTCCCATTGTCCCAAAGAAAGGGATGAAACTAACATAGCCTAACATATTGTTGTGTGCCGTTTCACCCCTGTTACCTCTCTGGCACCACCTATGAAAACACACTTAGAATCCCAGAAATGGTGTGAAGATTATTTTAAGCTGAAGATATTTGAGATTCAATAGATGCAGAAAGAAGCCTTCTTAGAGCTTTCCTTATCTGACTAAATATAGAAACTTTTGGGAGATGGGTATGCTACAAATTCCTTCTTCAGGGTGACTTTTGCTTCTGGGAAGGAGATCAAGAGTTAACCTGCCATAAATCTCTTTCTGGGGGAGTTTTATGACCATGAAAAAGTCAGAAAGACCACTTGTACATGCATATACAAGCATTATCACAAACTCTCTCATCCTATTTCTCACCTCCTTCTAGAAACCCATTTGTCTCTTCTAAAGAAACTTATTTTTTCTTCTCAGAGAGGTCTTCTCCCATCTGTTTTCCCTACTAAATGAGGTTTATAAGCTTCTGACTTTAACTATTTATTGAGCTACTTCTTTTGTAAGCTCCTATATACATATACATATATATATATAGAGAGAGAGAGAGAGTAAGGGCCTGATTAGGCAGAGCGAGCCATTTTGTTGTTTAAGCAGTAAATTTAGATTGACCCTGCCCCTCCAGGAAAACTTACTTAGAAACAAGTCTGGGAAACCAGAAAAATATGACTGACCAGCCCCTGATAACAGAGCCCATATACCAGGACATGTCAGGTCAGGGGGAGGTAATAGAGCCCAGAATACAAGGATGAGCCAAGACAGGTGGAGACATCCAATCAGGAAAGCACCTCCCTAACCACCCAAGAATGTGGGCCCTGACTTTTAGGCGCCAATTTTGACCAGAGTGATAAGCTAGTTTAAATAACTACTATAGGGTGAATTGTAATTCAATTGGCCACCTGTGTGTGGCCAGGCTCAACCACATGGCCTTTACTATAAAAGTTAGTCTGTGAAGCTGGGAGGGGTTGCCTCTTTGCAAGAGATGGCTCTGGCCGGTCAGTTTGATTCTCGATGCTTGGCGTAAAAATAAAGCTTTGCTTGACCTTCGCTTTGTATCAGTCTTGCTCCTTTGACCATGGACCCAACATATACGAATAATTTTTTCTCCTGTTTTCTTTTTTTTTTTTTTAAAGATTATTTATTTATTTATTTGACAGAGAGAGACCACAAGTAGGCAGAGAGGCAGGCAGAGAGAGAAAGAGAAGGAAGCAGGCTCCCTGCTGAGCAGAGAGCCCGATGCGGGACTCGATCCCAGGACCCTGAGATCATGACCTGAGCCGAAGGCAGCGGCTTTATGCACTGAGCCACTCAGGTGCCCCTCTCCTGTTTTCTTTTACTAGTTTAATTCACAAGCCCCTAGTACTTAAACTAAGAAGGTAGAGAAAAAATTTTCCTCCGTGACATGCTGTTGATCTCTGTGTTCAACTACACTGGCTTTCTTTTAGTTCCATGATTCTTCCTTGTATAGACTCCTGCCTATACTTTTTCCTCTTCTGGGAATGTTTTTCTTTTACCTTGGCACTTATTTAATTATCCTTATTTTTCAGAACTCAGTTCAAGTAGCACCTCCCTAAAGACCATCTTTGAGCTTTCTATTTTAAGTTCTCAGGGCACCCTGTAACAGTCCTTTGTAGCACTGGTTACAGTCACAATGAAAATTGTAGGCTTATTTAATTAAAGTCTTCTCCCTCAATGTAAGCTTCTTGGGGGTAGAGATCCTGTCTAATATTGCTCACACTGTATTCTAAGTTCCTGGCATAAAGTGGGCTCCCCAGAAAAACAAATTACTAAATGAATGAATTCACAAAAGTCCATGTATGACAGATAAGAACCTCCAAGATACCCCTTTCAAACAAAGACACGTGGAGCCCGTCGATCACAGTTCTTGAAGGCCATTCAGATAATTGGGACAAAGCAATCTCAAAATAGCCAAAGCTACTGTGGAAAAAATTGTTACTCTATAGGGACAAATGTCCTGGTCATGGATTAGATGACAGTTTATCTGAGAAAGGTTGACCCAAAAAAACCATCCTGTAACATGCAACATGCATAAGGGGACCAGATCAAATCTAAAAATAGTTTTATCACTGGAATTAGAAACACTCTAGTGAGGACTCAGCCTCTCTTCCTGCAACCACTACCCCTATGGAGATTTTACCCTTTTTATTGAACTACAAAACCATAGGATGGTAGTGCTAAGACACGATCTGATGTACTGCTCTCATATTAAAATGAGAAAATTAGGTCCAAAGAGGCTTAGCAACTTCTCCCATATTACCCAGGTAGACGTCTGCAGAACCAGGGCTCAGACAGGTACTATGGGCTTCTCCTCCACAGTGATGGATGGGTTTGATACCTCCTAGGTTTTAGACAACTTGGGTACTGAAGACCCTGAAAGATTTATATTTTTGTGTGTCACCCAAATGGAAGGCAAGAGAGGTGGGTTTATTTTCCATTTCTTTGGTCCACTGTCAACAGGAGCAAATGTTTGGGTAGGGGGAATTCTAGCCAACCACTCAAAGTCTAGCGGAAGGAGATCTGGAGTGTAGGCTGGGCTATGGCAGCATGGAGGGCAGGAGCTTGGATTCTGAGGTTTGGTCTTAGCTTGGTCACATGATAGCTTGGGCTATCTCCTAATAGAGAATTGTGACACCACAATTCTCTCTCTTAATATTTGTTAAATAGGCTAATACTTGGGCTACAGGCTTTTGTGAGACCCAAATATGATAATGCACTAAGACGTTTAACCCAATGTCTGGCATTTGGTGGTCAATGAATGAAGGTCTTGTTCATTGCCATCCTAATTCCAACTCATAAACCTTTATGGGAGGTCTGCTTTAAAGGCAAGCAGTTGGGGGAGTAGAGTAATTACTTTGGAGGGGAAATTCACCCTCCTTCCAAATAACACACTCTTTAGATATGTTAATATATTTAATCAGGTTGCAATCAAGCTGGGTCGGGCTGCTGAGCCTCTTTCAGTGACTTTGGATATCTACTCTCTGATCCATTAGTCGCAGGGTTTACAATTCACCATCTGGAGCAATCTCATGCCCATATTCTCTAGTAGCTTATTGGTGTAACACTGATCATTGACAAGGAGTACTCATGGTTAGGAGAGGATTGAAGGGGTCCTCTTTTAAGTCTCTGGGACTATGGTATAAAAATTATTTTGAGTTGGAATGGAAATATTTTGAGTACCTGAAATCTCTTATCTGCCTAAATGCAGAGCCCCCCCAAAGAATTCAATTGGCATAAATCCCCTCTCCAGGAGCCTCTCTAATCTTCCCAGAGAATGTCTGCCCAAACAGACATTGTTACAAAACTATCCTGTCTCCCATCCTCTCCCTCAATGGCCCATTTATTTTTCCCATATCATGCCCTTCTCCCTCTCTTCTGCTTCATCTCTTCATATGGTATGTAATCCCCGAATTCTAATGGCTCCTTTGAATCACACTGCTTTGTGAACTCCCATACTTTCATGATTAAAATAATCTTTTCTCTTGCTAATCTCTCCTGTCAGTTTAATTCACAGATCCCAAACTTTAAATTTAGTAGGGTAGAGGTAAAGTTTTTCTCCCCCAACAAAATCATGGTTAACAGCACTATGTAATAAACTAAAAACAAAAACAAACAAAAAAGCATAAAATAAGCATAAAAAGTATACTTTTATTCTAACTATTTTGGTGTCTCCCCCCCCCCCCCCGCCCCAATCAAACATTAGATTCCTTCTAAAGCATTTTCTTTGGTGCCCCTGCTTTACTAGTGCCTGAACACATCTGCCTAGTGGATAATCCAGCCCTGGGCATCATTATTAGTCTTAATTTTACAGAGTAAGAAGGAAAGGCTAGGAGTTCAGGGCACATTATTGGTAAGGAGTGGGCTGAGGATCGTCGCAGCCTGTTGAAGCTACTACATGTTATAAATGAAGCCTTTGGACTCTGGGCACTGAGACAAACATCTTTGGGCATGAAACTTTAGGTACAAGCATCCCCGAATACTTCTGTAGAATGGGTTTTTAGCAGTGGAATGTTGAAAGCCAATGAACACTTTCAACATCTGTTTTAAAATTATCTGGTGATTTTTTTTTTTTTTTTTTTCATTTCTAAGGAATCAGAAAACCTACCACTTGAAGTTCCTTTTACTTGTGGTTGTTACTTCTACTTTCCAGAAATGAAACTTTGCTCAGGGAAAATGGTACAAAACTTGGAAATAAGGCAGAGAAGTGATGTTTTAATATTATCTGAGAATGTGTCCTAATAGCCAAACTAGGGCTTGAGTTTGAGGAATTCAAACTAATTCGCTGAGGAATATAACTTCATTTGATGAACAATTGATGATCATTGTCATTTTAACAATTTCACAGTTTTGGAGGTCCTGCCCCTTCACAAGGACTGCCTAAAACAGACAGTAGGCCCTAGATCAAGAACCTCACAGAAAGCATAAGTTTGAGATACTTTGTGCCTCCCTGGCCTTCTGATTGCTTCAGCCAACTGATGTGGGAAACAAAGGCAGAAGAGAAATTATTAAATTTCCTTACTCCCTACAGCCCTCTGACAAGTCCTTGAAACAGAATGACCTTCCCCTAGGGATTCAATTGCCTCAATGTTAATACTTTGTTAAAGACAAAAGATAATCCTAGTCTAACCCTCCCCTGTCCTGCTCTAGGATACTGTGAACCTACTTTACCATATAAAAATCCCTTTAGACATTTCCAAGATACACATTGGCAATCACACCCCAAGCATATGGCTCCCCAATATACATCTGAAGGGTCCCATGACTAAGGTTTTATTAGATGGTAATAAGTGAGCTTTTCCCAACAATAGCTAGCCCCCTCAAGGTCCTGGAAACCTTGTTTCCAAAATTCCTTAGAGACTTACACTATCCCTAACCCCCTCTAAAACTTGAAAGTATATAATGGGCCGCTCCTCATGGCACCAGAACAGCTCTTTCTGCCCATTGGTCCTGTCTCTGTGCTTTAATAAAACTGCCTTTTTACACCAATGACTCTCAAGAATTCTTTCTTGGCGTTCAGCTTTGAACCCATTGGATTTTTGCCAAGATACAGCAAAATTTGCTCCTTCTCAGTCTGTGAGTTTCCAAAGGAGAAGTCCAGACCTGGGCTTGCAGTCTCTGTCAACATTTTAAAGGAATTTCATGGGATGGGACCATGAACGATTCCCAGACTGGTGTTTACCTACAGAGGTTTATTTTTGTTTTTTTTTTTTTGTTTTTGTTTTTGTTTACTGTAGGCACATGTGTTAGTGTGTGTCTTTGTGTCTGATCCATGGCTAAAGTTAGAGCACTGGGGCTTGTGGTTCTTGCTTGTGCATCTGTATGTGAGGGGAAACTTTGCCCCTCCCACACAGGAAAAGTATTGGCAACAGATGATAATCTCTTGTGTATCTGTGACTGGCACTGTTGAAGGAAACTTGGTTAACAGATCATAGGAACCTGTCACTAGTACTTGTTATGGGGATCTCAGGAGAAGGAAAAGAAATGTAAATAGGCATAGAGCTAACAATTCTGTTCTAAAAATGAATCTGGGATTTTTGGGAAAGATTTTATTTTATTTTATTTTTTATTAACATATAATGTACTATTAGTTTCAGGAGTACAGATCTGTGAATTGTCAGGCTTACACACTTCACAGCACTCACCATAGCCCATACCCTCCCCAATGTCCAAAACCCAACCACCCTCTCCTTACCCAGCCACCCCCCTCCCCATAACTCTCAGTTTGTTTTGTGAGATGAATAGTGTTATATGGTTTGTCTTCCTCCCAATCTTATCTTGTTTCATTTTTTCCCTCCCTACCCCTCAAAACCTGCACTTTGCCTCTCAAATTCCTCATATCAGGGAGATCATATGATAATTGTCTTTCTCTGATTGACTTATTTCGCTCAGCATAATACCCTCCAGTTCCATCCATGTCATTGGAAATGGCAAGGTTACATTTCTTTTGATGGCTGCATAGTATTCCATCATGTATATATACATCTTCTTTATCCATTCATCTGTTGATGGACATCTAGGTCTTTCCATAGTTTGCTATGGTGGACATTGCTGCTATAAACATTCAGGTGAACATGCCTCTTTGGATCACTACATTTTTATCTTTAGGGTAAATACCCAGTAGTGCAATTGCTGGGTTGTAGGGTAGCTCTATTTTCAACTTTTTGAGGAACCTCCATGCTGTTTTTCAGAGTGGCTGCACCAGCTTGCATTCCCACCAACAGTGTAGGAGGGTTCTCTTTTCTCTGCATCCTCACCAGCATCGTTGTTTCCTGACTTGTTAATTTTAGCCATTCTGACTGGTGTGAGGTGGTACCTCACTGTGGTTTTGATTTGTATTTCCCTGATGCTGAGTGATGTGGAGCATTTTTTCATGGTCTGTTGGCCATCTAGATGTCTTCTTTGCAGAAATGTCTGTTCACGTCCTCTGCCCTTTCTTGATTGGATTATTTGTTCTTTGGGTGTTGAGTTTGATAAGTTCTTTATAGATTTTGGATACTAGCCCCTTATCTGATATGTCATTTGCAAATATCTTCTCCCATTCTGTCAGTTGTCTTTTGGTTTTATTGACTGTTTCCTTTGCTGTGCAAAAGCTTTTGATCTTGATGAAGTCCCACTAATTCATTTTTGCTCTTGCATCCCTTGTCTTTGGCGACGTGTCTAAGAAGTTGCTGTAGCTGAGATCGAAGAGGTTGCTGCCTATGTTCTCCTCAAGAATTTTTTTTAAAAGATTTTATTTATTTATTTGACAGACAGAGTTCACAAGTAGGCAGAGAGGCAGGCAGAGAGAGGGGGAGGAAGCAGACTCCCTGCTGAGCAGAGAGCCCAATGCGGGGCTCGATCCTAGGACCCTGAGATCATGACCTGAGTTGAAGGCAGAGGTTTAACCCACTGAGCCACCCAGTGCCCCCTTAAGAATTTTGATGAATTCCTATCTCACATTGAGGTCTTTCATCCATTTTGAGACTGTTTTTGTGTGTGGTGTAAGGAAATGGTCCAGCTTCATTCTTCTGCATATGTCTGTCCAATTTCCCCAACACCATTTGTTAAAGAGACTGTCTTTTTTCCATTGGACATTCTTTCCTGCTTTGTCAAAGGTGAGTTGATCATAGAGTTGAGGGTCTATTTATGGGCTCTCTATTCTGTTCCACTGATCTACGTGTCTGTTTTTGTGCCAGTACCATACAGTCTTGATGATTACAGCTTTGTAATAGAGCTTGAAGTCCAGAATTGTGATGCCACCAGGCTTGCTTTTCTTTTTCAACATTCTTCTGGTTATTTGGGGTCTTTTCTGGTTCCATACAGAAAAGCATTTGCTCCATTTCTTTGAAGAAAGTTGAGGTATTTTGATAGGGATTGCATTGAATGTGTAGATTGCTCTAGATAGTATGGACATTTTCACAATGTTTGTTCTTCCAGTCCCTGAGCATTGTATGTTTTTCCATTTCTTTGTGTCTTCCTCTATTTCTTTCATGAGTATTCTGTAGTTTTCTGAGTACAGATTCTTTGATTCTTTGGTTAGATTTCTTCCTAGGTATCTTATGGTTTTTGGTGCAATTGTAAATGGAATCGACTCCTTAATTTCTCTTTCTTCCATCTTGTTGGTGTATAGAAATGCAACCGATTTCTGCGCATTGATTTTATATCCTGACAACTTACTGAGTTGCTTTACGAGTTCTAGCAGTTTTGGGGTGGAGTCTTTTGAGTTTTCCACATAAAGAATTTTATCATCTGCAAAGAGTTAGAGTTCAACTTCTTTGCTGATTCAGATGCCTTTAATATCTTTTTATTATCTGATCGCGGAGGCTAGAAATTTTAGTACTATGTTGAGTAGCAGTGGTGATAGTGGACATCCCTGCTGTGTTCCTGACTTTAAGGGAAAAGCTCTCAGTTTTCCCCCATTGAGAATGTTTGCTGTGGGCTTTCCATAGACAGCTTTTATGATATTGAGGTATGTACCCTCTATCCCTACACTGTGAAGAGTTTTGATGAAGAAAGGATGCTGTATTTTGTCAATTGCTTTTTCTTCATCTATTCAGAGGATAATATATTTTTTGTTCTTTCTTTTATTAGTGTATATTACCTTGATTGATTTGCAGATGTTGAACTAACTTTGCAGCCCAGGAATAAATCCCACTCGGTAATGGTGAATAATCCTTTTAACGTACTGTTGGATCCTATTGGCTAGTATTTTGGTGAGAATTTTTGCATCTGTGTTCATCAAGGATATTGGTCTGTAATTCTCTTTTTTGATGGGGTCTTTCTCTGGTTTTGGGATCAAGATAATGCTGGCCTCATAAAATGAGTTTGGAAGTTTTCCTTAAATTTCTATTTTTTGGAACAGTTTCAGGAGAATAGGTATTAATTCTTCTTTAAATATTTGGTAGAATTCCCCTGGGAAGCCGTCTGGCCCTGGGCTCTTGTTTTTTGGGAGATTTTTGATGAGCACTTCAATCTCCTTACTGGTTATGGGTCCGTTCTATTTCTTCCTGGTTCAGTTTTGGTAGTTTATACATCTCTAGGGGTGCATCAATTTCTTCCAGATTGTCACATTTGCTGGCATATAGTTGCTCATAATATGTTCTTATAATTGTTTGTATTTCTTTGGTGTTGGTTGTCATGTCTCCTCTTTCATTCATGATTTTTTTTTTTTTTTGGTTCTTCCTCTTTTCTTTTGGATATGTCTGGCCAGGGTTTATTAATCTTATTAATTCTTTCAAAGAACCAGCTCCTAGTTTCATTGATTTGTTCTACTGTTTTTGTTTTAGTTTTGTTTTTATTTCATTGATTTCTGCTCTGATCTT
This sequence comes from Mustela putorius furo, assembly GCF_011764305.1. Lineage (NCBI taxonomy): Eukaryota > Metazoa > Chordata > Mammalia > Carnivora > Mustelidae > Mustela > Mustela putorius. Next base: position 17,715,367 of record NW_025421321.1, on the reverse strand, counting down.
TATTATTTCTCTTCTCCTGCGGGGTTTAGGCTTTCTTTGCTGTTCTTTTTCCAGCTCCTTTAGGTGTAGGGTTAGGTTGTGTATTTGAGACTTTTCTTGTTTCTTGGGAAAGACTTAGGAAAGGTTTATATCACTATATACTTTCCTCTCAGGACCGCATTTGCTGTGTCCCACAGATTTTAATCAGTTCTGTTTTCATTATCATTTGTTTCCATGAATTTTTAAAATTCTTCTTTAATTTCCTGGTTGACCCATTCATTCTTTAGTAGGATATGCTTTAGCCTCCGTGTATTTGGATTCTTTTTAAATTTCCTCTTGTGATTGAGTTCTAGCTTCAGAGCATTGTGGTATGAAAATATGCAGGGAATGCTCCCAATCTTTTGGTACCAATTGAGACCTGATTTGTGACCCAGGATGTAATCTATTCTGGAGAATGTTCCATGTGCACTAGAGAAGAATGTGTATTCTGTTGTTTTGGGATGGAATGTCCTGAATACCTCTGTGATGTCCATCTGGTCCAATGTGTCATTTAAGGCCTTTATTTCCTTGTTGATCTTTTGCTTGGATGATCTGTCCATTAAAGTGAGGGGGGGTGTTAAAGTCCACTAATATTATTGTATTATTATTAATGTGTTTCTTTGATTTTGTTATTAATTGGTTTATATAGTTGGATGCTCCCATGTTACAGGCATAGATTTTTAAAATTGTTAGATCTTCTTGTTGGACAGACCCTTTAAGTATGGTATAGTGTCCTTCCTCATCTCTTTTTATAGTCTTTGGCTTAAAATCTAATTTATCTGAAATAAGGATTGTCACCCCAGCTTTCTTCTGTTGTCCATTAGCATGGTAAATTGTTTTCCACCCCTGCACTTTAAATCTGGAGGTATCTTTGGGCCTAAAATGAGTTTCTTGTACACAGCATATTGATGGATCTTTTTAAAAAAAAATCCATTCTTGTATGCTGTGTCTTTTGATTGGGGGCATTTAGCCTATTTACATTCAGGATAACTATTGAAAGATATGAGTTTAGTGCCATTGTATTGTCTGTAAGGTGACTTTTACTGTATATTGTCTATGTTCCTTTCTGACCTGTTACTTTTAGGCTCTCTCTGCTTAGAGGACCTCTTTCAATATTTCCTGTAGAGCTGGTTTGGTGTTTGCAAGTTCTTTTAGTTTTTGTTAGTCCTGGAAGGTTTTGATCTCTCCTTTTTATTTTTTTAAAGATTTTATCTATTTATTTGATAGAGATCACAGGTAGGCAGAGAGGTAGGCAGAGCGGGGGAGGGAGAGGCAGGCTCCCTGCTGAGCAGAGAGCCTGATGTGGGACTTGATCTCAGGACCTTGAGACCATGACTTGAGCCAAAGGCAGAGGGTTAACTCACTGAGCCACCCATGTGTCCCTCTCCTTCTATTTTCAATGACAGCCTAGCTGGATAAAGTATTCTTGGCTGCATATTTTTCTCATTTATTGCTCTGAATATATCATGCCAGTCCTTTATGGCCTGCCAGGTCTCTATGGATAGGTCTGCTGCCAATCTAATATTTCAATCACTGTATGTTACTGACTTCTTGTCCCAAGCTGCTTTCAGGATTTTCTTTATCACTGAGACTTGTATGTTTTACTATTAGATGACGGGGTGTGGACCTATTTTTATTGATTTTGAGGGGTGTTCTCTGTGCCTCCTGGATTTTGATCCTTGTTCCCTTCGCCAAATTAGGGATATTCTCTGCTATAATTTGTTCCAATATACCTTCTGCTCCTCTCTCTCTTTCTTCTTCTTCTGGGATCCCAATTATTCTAATATTGTTCCATCTTATGGTATCACTTATATCTCAGATTCTCCCCTCATGGTCCAGTAATTGTTTGTTTCTCTTTTGCCCAGCTTCTTTATTCTCCATCGTTAGGTCTTCTATATCACTAATTCTCTCTTCTGCCTCATTTATCCTTGCAGTAAGCTTCCGTTTTTGTTTGTACTTCATTAATAGCTTTTTTGATTTCAACTTGGTTAGATTTTAGTTCTTTTATTTCTGCAGAAAGGGATTCTCTAATATCTTCCATGCTTTTTTTGAGCCCAGCTAGCACCTGATAATCATCATTCTAAACTTTAGCTCTCACATATTACTAATGTCCATATTGATTAGGTCCCTAGCTGTCTGTACTGCCTCTTGTCCTTTTTTTTTTATGGTGAGTTTTTTCCCCCTTGTCATTTTATCCAGATAAGAATAGATGAATGGGAGAACAAAATACTAAAAGGGTAACAATGACCCCAGAAAAATATAAACTAACCAAATCAGAAGAGACCCAAATCTGGGGGGAGAAGACAGGGGGGGGAAAAAGGAAAAAGAAGTGTATATATACATATATATGTATATATATGTATACACACACACACACACACACACACACATATTAAACTGGTGAATAGAACAGAGCTGCATAATTGATTTTGGGTGCATTTTGGTCTGTTAGAAGAAACTGCCTCCCAAAATTTAAAAGAAAGAAAAACATATATATTAGAAAAATAAGGGTAAACACGATGAAGGGATGGAATATGACTGTAAAGAAGAAAATTAAAAAGTATTAAAAAAAAGGCATTGATAAGATAAGCAGTTTGTTGAAGAAAGAAAAAAAAAGAGGAAAGAATGTGATCAGGCTGAAGACTAGAATGAAGTCATGTGCTAGATTTAGGGCATATTTTAATCTCTTGGAAGAAATTATATTCTGACATTTTAAAGAAAAAAGTAACCTATATGTATACAAAAAATAATGTTAAATACAATGTAGGGAATGTAACTACAAGAATAAAAATTTTAAAAAGATTTTTAAAAAAGGTAGTGATAAGATAAAAGAGTTAAAAAAGGTTAAAATAGTAAAGAGGAAAAATTAAAAAGAAATAGAATAAGAAAAAAATAAAATTAAAAATATTTAACTTTGAGGGTCGCCTGGGTGGCTCAGAGGGTTAAGCTGCTGCCTTCAGCTCGGGTCATGATCTCGGAGTCCTGGGATGGAGTCCCGCATCGGGCTTTCTGCTCAGCAGGGAGCCTGCTTCCCCCCCGCCCCCCCGCCTGCCTCTCTGTCTACTTGTGATCTCTCTCTGTCAAATAAATAAATAAAATCTTTAAAAAAATATTTAACTTTGAAAGACTAAAGAATCATGGGGGAAAAGCCATGAACTCTATGTGTTGCATTCCTCTCCCTGAGAAGTTCTGCAGCTCTCACTGATCATTGAACTTGGATGGATGTTCTTGCTGATATCCTGAGGAAGGGGCCTGTTGCCGTGATTCTCAACTGTCTTTGCCCAAGGCGGAATTGAACCACCTTTGCCAGGAGCCAGGCTAAGTAATCTGTGTGGTTTTAGTCTCGGGAGCTTTTTTCCCCTGAATGCTTTCCATAGAGCTTTGGAGGATGGGAATGAAAATGGCGGCCTCCCAGTCTCTGGCCCCATAGAAGCCAAGAACTCAGGCCTGCTCCACAGTGCACCCTCAGAGAAAAGCAGTCAATCCCTCCTGTCTTCCTTGTCTCTGGCCACACTCCTTGCTTACCTGGCCTGTGACTGAGCATTTCTATCACAGGCACATGGCCCCGTTTGGAGTCTCCAAACCCAGCAGATTCCTGCTGTTCTCTCCTGTCCCAGGAAGGAAGGGGTCTCCACAGATCTTCCACTTGTGGGGACACTTTTTTTTTTAAATTTCTTTTCAGCGTAACAGTATTCATTGTTTTTGCACCACACTCAGTGCTCCATGAAATCCATGCCCTCTCTAATACCCACCACCTGGTTCCCCCAACCTCCCACCCCTCACCCTTTCACAACCCTCAGGTTGTTTTTCAGAGTCCATAGTCTTTCATGGTTCACCTCCCCTTCCAATTTCCCTCAACTCCCTTCTCCTCTCCATCTCCCCTTGTCCTCCATGCTATTTGTTATGCTCCACAAATAAGTGAAACCATATGATAATTGACTCTCTCTGCTTGACTTATTTCAGTGGCCTGGCTGTGACTGGGATTACAGTTTAAGGTAAGTGTGAGCTGAGAACTGAATCCTTGGCCCCATCTGTGGAGCTGGCTTCCTTGCTCCAATACCTGGGAGCTCTGCCACCCTCAGACACTCCTGGTCTTTTTGTGACCCTACGGGTCCTGAGACCACACTGTCCCCGTGAGGGCTCCACTCGCCACTGAACCTCTGGAGCAACATCCCTCAGTGGAGTAGACTTCTGAAAGTTCTGATTTTGTGCTCTGCTGCTCTCTCACTTGCTGGGAGCCAGCCCCTCCCTCCACGGTCTTTCTGTAGGTTGCCTTGGATCCACTTCTCTGCACATTCTACCTTCCAGAAAGTGGTCAATTTTCTGTTCCTAGAATTTTTTTCTCTTTTTCTCTTCTACTTCCTATTGAGTTTGCAGATTTTCAGTATGGTTTGACAACTATCTAGGAGAACTCCTGGGACAGGGTGAATCTTAGATCTCCTACACCTCTGCCATCTTGCTCCTCCCTCCACATGTAGTGTTTTTTTTTTTTTTAAAGATTTTATTTATTTATTTGACAGAGAGAAATTACAAGTAGATGGAGAGGCAGGCAGAGAGAGAGAGGAGGAAGCAGGCTCCCCGCTGAGCAGAGAGCCCGATGCGGGACTCGATCCCAGGACTCTGAGATCATGACCTGAGCCGAAGGCAGCGGCTCAACCCACTGAGCCACCCAGGCGCCCCACATGTAGTGTTTTAGTCTATCCTTTTCCTTTCCTCTCTGAAGGGAAAATAGAGTGGTGACTGGAGCTCCTTTCTGATTTGAAGGAATGGGAGACAAGAGATTTGAAAGAGCAGTGTTCATGCTGATGTGGTGCTCTGTGCCCAGTAGGTGAGGGTTTGAAGTTTGGACTGAAAGTGTTGGTGTTCGGGGAGGATGTTTTCTGTGTTTCCCGCACCTGGAGTTTCTCAGCTTTCTGCCCAAATGGACCCATTCCTGCCTTTTGAAGGGCAGCTTGAAGGTGACTTGAAAACCTAGGACACTGGAAGAATGATCTGGAAGGGAAACCTCAGTGGGCCAGTGTAGACAAAACCAGGAAATTCCAGAGCTAATGAAGAACATGTTTCTGAGACTGGAGTTGGCTTTTCTGTGAGCAGCATTGGGCTGGGGTGGAAAGCAGTCTCTGGGTTTTAGGAGCCATCATGTCAGCAGGTGTGAGCCTGAAAGGGAAGTCCGATTAGATAGCTGGGAGATTGTGAGGCCGTGGCAGAGGACCTTTGCTCTTGATGCACAGGCCAGCTTGCTTCAGGGACAGGGCTCTGCTCCCCAGCCAGCCCTCCTGCTGCAGATGTGATAGGAAACTTGCTTCCTGTTTGGTTCTCTAGGCCTCTTCTCAGCAGGGGGCTTGGTATAAGCAGCCCACAGACAGCATTCTGGATTCTTGCCCAGTGTGCCCCTTGCTTCCTTGGAAGAGGCACTGCAGTTGTCCTTTGCCTGGTGCCTGTGAATTCAGCCAGCAGAAGCACTTCTTCCAGAGCCACACGCCTGAGAAACCCCCTTCCCATGTTCTGTAGAAGAGGCTGGTTTTCATTTGGAACTGAAATCTCAGCTCCTGCCATTAGGTTCCAAGGCCCCTAGTCTCCTTGAAGTTCTAGTTCCACATGGGCACTGACATCTGAGACTGACACTGATCCTGGGCAGCCTGCTGCTGTTGCTGCTGCTGCTTTATGTTCCTTTCTGAAGAGTGTGCAGCAAAGCCTGGTTTGTGATGACATCCCAGGAAAGAGGAACAGGTGCACCATTCTGTCGCAGCATGGGAGGATGTTGGATCTCAATCACAGGTGGCTGGTAGGGGGTGGAGAGGTGTCTGTTTCCCAGGACCTTGGCCAGAGGGAGATTTGGACCCTGGGATGCTTCTCTGCTCAGCTTTCTGTGCTCAGGCAAGGGGAGGACGTGTGTGTGCTCACCTGGAATCGAGGAACATATCTGGTTTCAGGTTTCATGTGCAAGTGGTTTCCTATTATGGCTCATTTTTCTGAGGGTCTTCAGAGTGCTGGAGGGGGAATCAGTGTACAAGGCATCCTGGCTGTGCAAGAGCTCTGGTCACCTTTTCCCCCAGGGCTCTGGACTAGGAAATGAGAGGGAGTCCACGGTGAAACCATCCGAGTAGTGCTCTGTTTACCCCTTGCCAAGATGGCCTGGTGACTATGATAACTGGCCTGGAAATAGAAAGCTGAAGACAGGGATGGGGAACTGAAGGGAAAGTGGCTGTGATGCTTGCTATTTACATAGGGGCCAGGTGAGTCTTCACTAGGAAGGTGATGCTTGAGTCAAGTTCAAAAAAGGGTGAATGATATCAGTGAAGAGTCTTCTAAATGGTAGGGAAAGCATATGCAAAGGCCCTGGGCCAGGAGCATACCACCTATGTCTAGGAGCAGCAAGCCCTGTGGCCACAGGAGACAGCTTAGGACATGACCTAAGGGAGGTGACTGTAGGGTGACAGAAATCCATGTCAGGGCTGTGACCCCATGGGACCCTGTTTCACTGGGCCATCCTAGCTACAGTGTTGAGAACAGATGACACAGAGTTGAAGATGGGCAAGGGAGGTCAATGATGAAGCTTTTCTAGGAAGTCAGGCAAGCGATGGGCTCCAGTGTGGACCAGACAGGCAGCCTTGGAAGGAGGGGTTAGTGCTATTCTGGGTACCTATTGAAGATGGAGCTCACAGGACTTGCTGATAGGTTTGATATTGGGAATGGGAGAAAGGAGGAATTGAGTTAAGTAGGAGCTCTTGTGGGTTGTCCCGAGTGAGGTGAAGGAGTAGGTTTCTGGGGATAGGAGGTAGTCCGTGTTCCACCTGCTGAGAAAGGTGCCTTTCACAGTGGTCCTGTTGATGTTTGTGTCCAGGAGAACTCTGAACTTCTACCCCCTCAGCGACTTTCAAGTACAAGGCTTCCCCACTTTTCTCAAAGTTCATGGTAAGACACTTGGCTTTTTTGAACGATCTATGTTATTACACAGCTCCAGTAGCAGGAAGAAACCTGAAGAGGATTTTTCTCTTATGAAAAAAGTAAAAAAGTGGGCATCGCGTTCAACATTTGTTTTTTGGGGAACCACTATAGAGGCAGCGTGCACCCCAGCCAGCTCCTTCCTGGGCACTGCTCTCCACTTCCAACTACCAGTGCTTTGAATCATGTCTGTGAGCATCTGTTGTGCTTTATCTCCATTTATTTTGGGCAACCATTAGGATGTTGTGTCCTGAGTCCTAAGAAGAGCCAAAGAGAAGGAACTTTTGCTGTCTGAGCATGCTCACTCATTTTCTATAAATCTTTAGAGGTTTATAGAAGAAATGGTCATTCCTTTTTCCATTTATGCCACTTCTGCTGTGAAATTTTTTCTAGGAACACTGTACTTTAAAGTAGCGGGGGAGCCTGTGCCTTGTCCTGCAGGGTTAGCTTTTGTCTCCATGCTGCACAGAACATTCCATGACTTGTGGATTTTATCACTCAAACATGACATCTTTGAGTACCTTCACCTGTTTCCCCCCACCATCCCTGCATCTGGAACCACCCATCTGTTCTCATTATCTATGCATTCAGTATTTTTTTCCCATGTGGAATGTCCATGAGGGCCTCTGGTGTTTGTCTTTCTGTGTCAATTACTTAGCATAATGCTCTCAAGGTCAATGTTTCCATGTCTGGTTATTGTGAATAATGCTGGCATGAACATGAGAATGCATCTCTCTTTTGGAGGGAGTGTTATTGTGTTCTCCAAAGAAATACCCAGTAGAGCAATTACCAGGTCATGTGTTAGTTCTATTAATTTTTTCCAAAAACTCCATAGTGTTTGTCACAGTGGGTGCACCAATTTCTAATTCCACCAACAGTGCACAGTGTCCCCTTGTGCACACACCTTTGACCACACCTGCTATCTGTCTCTGGGCCAACTGGCATTCCCACACTTGTGAGGTGAGAGCTGATTGTGGTTTTGACTTCTGTTTTCCTGATGACAACTAGTGATGCTGAACAACTTTCTCTGTGTCTGTCGGCCACATGTATGCCATCTTCAAAAAGTGTCTATTCGGGCGCCTGGGTGGCTCAGTGGGTTAATCCGCTGCCTTCGGCTCAGGTCATGATCTCAGGGTCCTGGGATCGAGTCCCGCATCGGGCTCTCTGCTCAGCAGGGAGCCTGCTTCCTCCTCTCTCTCTGCCTGCCTCTCTGCCTGCTTGTCATCTCTCTCTGTCAAATAAATAAAATCTTTAAAAAGAAAAAGTGTCTATTCACATATTCTCCTCAGTTTTTATTCAGTTTTTGTTTGGATTTGGAGGAGTGTTTTGTGTATTTTGGATACTAGCTTCTTCTCACACATAGTATGTGCAGATATTTTATCTCATTAGAGAGGTTGCCTTTAAGGGTTTGATGGTCTCTTTTGTCATGCAGAAATTTCAGTTTGGTGTCCTTCCACTTGTTTATTTTTGCTTTTGTTGCCTTTGCTTTTGGTGTCTGATGTAAAAGTTTCTTTCCCAAAACCAGTATGGAGAAGCTTACTACCTGGGTTTTCTTTTTAGAGGTTTATAGATTCAGTTCTTATGTTCAAGTCATTCATCCATTCATAATTTGTATGTGCCGTGTAAGAAAGTGATCCAGTCACATTCTTCTGCGTTTAGTGTACAGATTTCCCAGTACCGTTCACTGAAGAGACAGTCCTTTCCCCATTGTATATTTTCTGCTGTGTTGTAAGTTAAGACCATACATGTGTGGGTTAGTTTCTGAGGTTTCTATATTTCTTTCTTCCTTTCTCTCTCTCTCTCTTTCTCTTCTTTCATTTTCTTCTTTCCTTCCTTCCTTCTATCTGGTCTTACAGTTTATTTGTTGGGAAAATATTTTTCCTGTCAGCATATATGCATTGTGGACTTCATTGGCGACAACTTTGGTAGGACTTTTCTCTGACATCTGTGTTTTTATAAATGAGTAGCTGGATCTATAGCTTTCACCAGGTTGAATATTTGGGCAGAATTACCTAAATAGTATTCTATTCTTCCATCAGACACCAGATTGTGTCTGATTGTCTTCTTTTGTGAGGTTCTCAGTTGTGATGATGGATATCTATATTTCCTTTTCTGTGGTAGGTTTATTAAAGTGAATTTAATTTTTCCTAAAAGAGTGGATTCTAAATCATCCTTATTTTATAATATATATGTATATAGAACAACATGTTTTAAAAATGCATTTATTGGTAACAAACATTGGAACAGGACATCAATATTATAAATTCCCATTCAGAGTTAATTAATTCTATCAGAGCTAAGAGTAAATGTACCTTTAATATATGAATGAATAAATTTTCCAAAAAGTACTATAATTATGAGTTTCCAAGCTTTCTGCTGTGTTCCATTGACCTGTGCATCTGTTTTTCTGCCAGTACCATACTGATTGATGACAACAGCTTTATAATCTAGCTTGAAATTGGAGTGTGGTGACTCCTGGTTCTTAGTCGCTTGTTTGCTTTCATGCTTGTTTTCTTTCTTCCTTTCTTATCAATGACATTATTTATTTATTTTTATATAGTTTACATTTGTATTCTAAATGTTTTTCTTTCACTTCGTATTATGATCATATAGTGTGCTATTTGTTTCAGGAGTACAGATGAGATCCTTCTGTTTCACACACCACACAGTGCTCACTACAGCACATACCCTCCCCAAGCCCATCACCCAGCCATCCCATTCCCTCACCTTCCTCTCCTTCAGAAACCCTCAGTTTATTTCCTGAGATTAAGTGTCTTTTTGCTTTGACTCCTTCTCTGATTTCATCTTGCTTCCTTTTTTTTCCTCCTCCCCTTTGATCCCCTGTCTTGTTGCTGAAATTCCACATTTCAGTGAGATCGTATGAGAATTATCCTTCTCTGATTGACTTATTTCACTTAGCATAATACCCTCTAGTTCCATCCATGTCATTGCAAATGGCAAGATTTCATTTTTTGATGGCTGCATAATATTCAATGCTGTATATATCCATATAGAGCCACTCATCTGTTGATAGCTGTCTGGGCTCTTTGCATACTTTGGATCTTTTTTTTTTTTTTAAGATTTTATTTATTTACTTGACATACAGAGACCACAAGTAGGAGAATAGGCAGGCAGAGAGGAGGAAGCATGCTCCCTGCTGAGCAGAGAACCTCATGTGGGGCTCCATCCTAGGACCCTGGGACCATGACCTGAGCCGAAGGCAGAGGCTTTAACCCACTGAATCACCCAGGTGCTCCATATTTTGGCTCTTGTGGGCTTTGCTGCTATAGACATTGGGGTGCAGGTGAACCTTCAGATCACTACATTTGTATCTTTGGGGTAAATACCCAGCTGTGCAATTGCAGGGTTGTAGGGTAGCTCTATTTTCAACTTCTTGAGGAACCTCCACACTGTTTTCCAGGGTGGCTTCACTAGCTTGCATTCCCTCCAATAGTATAAAAGTCTTCCCCTTTCTCCACAACCTCACCAATACCTGTCTTTTCCTGACTTGTTCATTTTAGCCATTCTGACAGGTTTAAGGTGGTATCTCATTACAGATTTGATTGGTATTTTCCTAATATTGAGGATGTTGAGCACCTTTTAAAGTGTCTGTTGGCTATTTGGATTTCTTCTTTGAAGAAAGGTCTGTTCATGTCACTGGCCTATCTCTTGATTGGAATATTTGTTCTGTGGGTGTTGAGTTTGGCAAGTTCTTTCTAAATTTTGGATATGAGCCCTTTATCTGATATGTCATTTGAAAATATCTTCTCTTGTTCTTTTTGTTGTCTTTTGGTTTTGTTGATTTTTTCCTTTGCTGTGTAAAAGCTTGCTATCTCAATGAAATCCCAACAGTTCATTTTTTTCTCTTGCTCCCCTCACCTTTGGAGATGTGTGTAGCAAGAAGTTGCTGTGGTTGAGGTCAAAAAGGTTGCTGCCTCCGTCTCCTCAAGGATTTTGATGAATTCCTGTCTCACATTGAGATCTTTCATCTACTTGGAGTTTATTTTTTTTGTGTATAGTATAAGGAAATGGTCCAATTTCATTATTTTGCATATGGCTGTCCTGTGTTCCCAACACCATTTATTGAAGACACTTTTTCTCCCCATTGGATATTCTTTCCTGCTTTGAGGAAGATAAGTTGATCCTAGAGTTGAGGGTCCATTTCTGGTTTCTCTATTCTGTTCCATTGATCTATGTGTTTGTTTTTGTGCCAGGACCATATTGTCTTGATATTATAGCTTTGTAATAGAGCTTGAAGTCTGCAATTGCATTGACATCAACGTTAATTTTCTTTTTCAACAACCCTTTGGCTATTTGGGGTCTTTTCTGCTTCCATACAAATTTGGGGATTATTTATTCCAGTTCTGTGAAAAATGTGGATGGTATTTTGATAGGGATTGCATTGAATCTTTGGATTGTTCTGGATAGCATAGACATTTTCACAATATTTGTTCTTACAATCCATGACCATAGAACGTTTTTCCATTTCTTTGTATCTTCCTCCATTTCATTCATGAGTGTGGTATCACAGGACCTGTGACCAAGCATTTATGTCTCTGGCACATGACCCAGTTTGGAGTCCCAAACCCAGCAGACTCCTGCAGCAGGATCAGGCACCACTCCTCCTAGGGTAGGAAGGGGACTCTCCCCAGTTGTGCTGCTTCTTGGGCCTCTTCTCAAACAACAGTGGCCAGACTGTGCTGTAGATCACAGTTATGGCAAACCTGAACTTAGAGACCACTCCTGGGCTCACTCTTTGCAGCCGGCTTCCCTGCTCCAGTACCTGGGAGCTCTGCTGCCCTCAAGTGCTCCTGGTCTTCCTGGGAGCCCAAGGATCCTGCAACCACACTGTCCCATTGAAGGTTCCACCCCCTGCCCAGCCACCAGAGTGACATACCTCACCACAGCAGACTTCCACAAGTTCTGATTTTGTGCTCTGCTGCCCCTAGCACTTGGCAGTAGCCAACTGACAGAGGCTCCCTCCCACCAGGGTTTATCTTCCCACCTATCAACTTAGACTCACTTTTCTCTACTTCCTACCTTGTGGAAAGTGGTCGCTTTTCTGTTTGTAGAGTTGCTGCTCTTCTTTTCTTGGATCTATGCTTGAATTTGCAGGTGTTCAGAATGGTTTGAAAGCTCTCTAGCTGAATTGTTTGTGACAGATGAAATGAAGATGTCCTACTCCTCTGCCATCTTGGACTCTCTCTCTCTTCTTTCTATAGCTTGCTTTGGGTATGGTGGACATGCTAAGATTATTAACTCTTTCAGTTAATAAGCATGGTGTATGCTTCCATTTATTTGTGTCATTTTCCAAATCTTTGACCCATACATTCACCCACCAACATGCACATATTTTTCCTTCCTTTTCCACCATGTGTTCAGTGTATGAGGTCTTCCTCAATCTTTGTTACTAGTTTTGTTTTGTTTTGTTTTTTGCTTGATGCACTTCTCAATGGCATTGCTTTCTTAATCTCTTTGTGAAAGTTGGTCATTGGTATATAGAAATACAAGTTGGGGGGACGCGTGGGTGGCTCAGTGGGTTAAAGCCTCTGTCTTCGACTTGGGTCATGATCCCAGGGTACTGGGATTGAACCCCGCATTGGGCTCTCTGCTCAGCAGGGAGCTGCTTCCCCCTCTCTCTCTGCCTGCCTCTCTGCTTACTTGTGATCTCTGTCTGTCAAATAAATAAATAAAATAAAATTAAGAAAAATTAAAAAAAAATACAAGTTGGAGCACTTGGGTGGCTCAGTTGGTTAAGTGTCTGCCTTCAGGTCAAGTCATGATCCTGAGATTCTGGGAATGAGTCTGGCATTGGGATCCCTGCTCAGAAAGGAGTCTGTTTTTCCCTGACTCTCTACTGCTCTCCCTGCTTATGCTCTCTCTCTGTGTCATTTCTTTAAAAAAAGAAATGCAACAGGTCTCTGTATACTGACTTTTATCCTGCAGCTTTACTGAATTTATTTATTCTAATTTATTCAAATTTGTTTGATTTTTATATTTATTTTTTAAATTTCTTTTCAGTGTTCCAGAATTCATTGTTTATGCACCACACACAGTGTTCCATGCAATACATGCCCTCCATAATACCCACCACCAGGCTCACCCAACCTCCCTCCCCCCTCCCATCCAAAACTCTCAGTTTGTTTCACATAGTCCACAGTCTCTCATGGTTCATCTCCCCCTCCAATTTCCCCCAGCTCATTTCTCCTCTCCATCTCCACATGTCTCCATGTTATTCCTTATGCATCACAAATAAGTGAAACCATATGATAATTGAGTCTCTCTGCTTGACTTATTTCACTCAGCATAATCTCTTCCAGTCCCATCCATGTTGATACAAAAGTTGAGTATTCATTCTTTCCGATGGAGGCATAATACTCCATAGTATATAGGGACCATATCTTCTTTACCCATTCGGCCATTGAAGGGCATCTTGGTTCTTTCCACAGTTTGTTGACTGTGGCCATTGCTGCTGTGAACATTGGGGTACAGATGGCACTTCTTTTCACTTCATCTGTATCTTTGTGGTAAATACCCAATAGTGCAATTGCAGGATCATAGAGAAGCTCTATTTTTATGTTCTTAAGGAATCTCCACACTGTTTTCCAAAGTGGCTGCACCAACTTGCATTCCCACCAACAGTGTAAGAAGGTTCCTCTTTTACCACATCCTCTCCAACACATGTTGTTTACTGTCTTGTTAATTTTGGCCACTCTAACTGACTTAAGGTGGTATCTCAATGTGGTTTTGATTTGAATCTCCATGATGGCTAGTGATAATGAACATTTTTTCATGTGTCTGTTAGATATTTGTATGTCTTCTTTGGAGAAGGGTCTGTTCATGTCTTCTGTCCATTTTTTTGACGTGATTATCTTTTTTGTGTGTGTTGAGTTTGAGGTGTTCTTTATAGATCTTGGATATCAGCCCTTTGTCTGTAGTGTCATTTGCAAATATCTTCTCCCATTCCGTGGGTTGCCTCTTTGTTTTGTTGACTGTTTCCTTTGCTCTGCAGAAGCTTTTGATCTTGATGAAGTACAGAAGTTCATTTTTTCTTTTGTTTCCTTTGCCTTTGGAGACATATCTTGAAAGAAGTTGTTGTGGTCGGTGTGGAAGAGTTTACTGCCTATGTTCTCCTCTAGGCTTCTGATGGATTTCTGCCTCACATTGAGGTCTTTTATCCATTTCGAGTTTATCTTTGTGTATGGTGTAAGAGAATGGTCGAGTTTCATTCTTCTACACATAATGTCCAATTTTCCCAGGGATAAGGGGTGGTTCAACATTTGCAAATCAATCAATGTGATAGAACGAATCAATAAGAGAAAAGAGAAGAACCACGTGGTCCTTTCACTTGATGCAGAAAAACCCTTTGACAAGATACAGCAACCGTTCCTGATTAAAATGCTTCAAAGTATAGGGACAAAGGGAACATTCCTCAACCTCATAAAATCTTTCTATGAAAAACCCACAGCAAATATCATTCTCAATGGGGAAAAACTGACAGCCTTCCTTTGAGATCAGGAACAAGACAAGGATGCCCACTCTCGCCACTCTTGTTAAATATAATATTAGAAGTCCTAGCAACAGCAATTAGACAACAAAGAAAAATAAAAGGTATTCAAATTGGCAATGAAGTCAAATTCTCTCTTTGCAGGTGATGTGATGCTTTATATGGAAAATCCAAAGACTCCACCCCCAAATTACTAGAACTCATACAGTAATTCAATAAAGTGACAGGATACACAATCTATGTAGAGAAATCAGTTGCTTACTTATACACTAACAATGAAAATACAGAAAGGGAAATTAGAGAGTCAATTCTATTTACTATAGAACCAAGAACCATATGATACCTGGCAATAAACCTAACCAAAGAGGTAAAGGATCTGTACTTGAGGAACTACAGAACACTCATGGAAGAAATTGAGGAAGACACAAAAAGATGGAAGAATATTCCATGCTCATGGATTGGAAAAATAAACATTGTAAAATGTCTATACTGCCTAGAGCAGTCTACACTTTCAATGCCATTCCGATCAAAATTCCACTGGTATTTTTCAATGAGCTGGAGCAAACAATCCTAAAATTTGTATGGAACCAGAAGAGATCATGAATTGCTAAGGAAATGTTGAAAAAAAACAAAACAAACCTGGGGGCATCATGTTGCCTGATTTCAAGCTTTACTACAAAGCTGTGATCACCGAAACAGAATGTTTACTGGCATAAAAACAGACACATAGGGCGCCTGGGTGGCTCAGTGGGTTAAGCCGCTGCCTTCGGCTCAGGTCATGATCTCAGGGTCCTGGGATCGAGTCCCGCATCGGCTCTCTGCTCAGCAGGGAGCCTGCTTCTCTCTCTCTCTGCCTGCCTCTCTGTTTACTTGTGATCTCTGTCTGTCAAATAAACAAATAAAATCTTTTTAAAAAAAACAGACACATAGATCAAACTTGTTTATTTGTTAACAAAATGATTTATTATTACTATTATTTATTTATTTTTTTTTTGGTGGACTCCTTAGGGATTTCTACATATAGTATCATGTTATCTGCAAGTAGTGACCATTTTCTTTTCCTGTTTAGATTTCATATCTTTTTTTTTTTTTGTCTAAATGGTTTGACGATGGCTTTCAATGTGATGACAAATGAAAGTGGTAAGAGTGGGCATCTTTATATTGTTCTTATTGGTAGTGGGAAAGTTTTCAGCATTTCTCCCTCAAGTATAATGTCAGCTGTGGGCTTTTTGAAAAGGGCCATTGTTTTGTTGAGGTATGTTCCCTCAGTACCCAGATGGTTTAAGGTCTTTATTGTAAATGCATGTCGAATCTTGTCAAGTGTTCTTTCTGAATCTATTGTAACAATCCTAGGATTTTTATCTTTTATTTTGTTAAGGTGATGTATGCTATTGGTGGGTGTGCAGATATGGAATCATCCTTGCATCCCTAGAATCAATCCCACTGGATCATGTTGTGTGATTCTCCTGACGGATTGTTTAATTGATGTTGCTGATACTTTGTTGAGGATTTTTTTGTATCTCTGTTCATGAGGGATATTGGCCTTTCCTTTTCTTGTAGCACTTGTAGTCTTCTACAAGTCTACAAGTCTTCTTCTTCTTCTTTTTTTTTTTTTTAAAGATAAGCCAGAGGGAGGAGGATTCCTAAGCAGACGTTAATTCCTGAGTCTAGGATATTAGTATGGTTTACAGGCTGACAATTATTCTACAGTTAGAATCTCAATAGCTGGACAGCTCTTTCTGCCCACCAGTCCTGTCCCTGTGCTTTAATACATACACACACACACACACACACACACACACACACACACACAGAGGCACGCATGCAGAAAAGAAAGGAAGAGAAACAATAGCTGTGGTGAGTAGACTCACTTGGTTTCCTGCCTCATCTCCCTCCAGAACTCATGCTGTGTTCAGGCAGACCAACTAATGCAACCATTAGTTGAATGTAACATCCAGGGCTCATCACCACATGTCCCCTCCTTAATATCCATCACTGAACTACCCCACACCCCAACCTACGTCTCCTCCAGTTTGTTTCCTATGATTAAGAGTCTCCCACGGTTTGTCTCCCTCTCTTATTTCTTCCCATTCAGTTTTCCCTCCCTTCCCCTGTAGTCCTCCACGCTATTCTTTGTGTTCCACATATAAGTGACACCATATGACTATTGTTATTCTCTGCTTGATTGATTTCATTTAGCATAGCCCCCTCTAGTTCTATCCTTGTTGATGCAAATGGTGGGCATTCATCCATTCTGATTGCTGACTCTTATTTGACCAAGAGTCAAATAAGAAATCAAAAGAAAATTTTTAAGTACCTTGAAACAAATGAAAAATAGAACCTATGAAAAGTTATGGGGTGCATAACCATTCTATGGTACATACATACCATGGTATGTATGTACCACATCTTCTTTATCCATTCCTCTGTTGAAGGACGTCTCAGCTCCTTCCACAGTTTGGTTCTTGTGGACATTGCTGCTACAAACATTGGGGAACATGTGTCCCTTTGTTTCACTGCATCTATATCTTTGGGGTAAATACCCAGGAGTGCAACTGCTGGGTTGTAGGGCAGCTCTACTTTTAACTTTTTGAGGAACCTCCATGCTGTTTTCCAGAGTAAATGCACCAGCTCATATCCCCACCAATAGTGTAAGAGTGTTCCCCTTTCTCCACATCCTTGTCAACAGTTTTTTCCTGTACTGTTAATTTTAGCCATTCTAACTGCTGGAAGATGGTATCTCATTGTGGTTTTGAATTCCCTGATGATAACTGATGTGGAACATTTTTTCATGGACTGTTGGCCATTTGTGTGTCTGCTTTGGAGAAGTGTCTCTTTTTGTCTTCTGCCCATTTCATTGTTTCTTGGGTGTTGAGTTTGAGGAGTTCTTTGTAGATCTTGGATACCAGACCTTTATCTGTCATGCCATTTGCAAAAGTCTTCTCCCATTCTGTAGGTTGCCTTTTAGTTTTGTTAATTGTTTCCTTTGCTGTGAAGAAGCTTTTTACCTTGATGAAGTCCCAATAGTTCATTTTTGCTTTTGTTTCCCTGGCCTTTAGAGACATGTCTTGCAAGAAGTTGCAGTGCCCCAGGTTGAAGAGGTTATTGTCTGTGTTCTCTTCTAGGATTTTGATGTGAGACAGGAATCAGTTATCTTTCTTGCCTCATTGTATTTGAGCCCTCTCTCATTCTTGGTGAGTCTAGCCTAAAGTTTGTCAGTTTGGTTTATCTTTCCAAAAAAGGCAGCTCATATTTTCATTGATCTTTCATCTTTTTAATCTCCATTGGATTTATTCCACTTTCCTTTTTGTTATTTCCTTCTGTCTACTGATTTGGGGGTTTACTTCCCCCCCCCACTACTTTTTCCCCATGTATATTAGGTTGGTTATTGGAGAGCTTTCAGATGAGGACCTGAATTTCTATGAACTTCCCCCTTAGAGCTACTTTGGCTGCATCCCATAACTTTTCATAGGTTCTATTTTTCATTTGTTTCAAGGTACTTATAAATTTTCTTTTGATTTCTTATTTGACAATGGGTTGTTTACTAGCATGTTGTTGAATTTCCCCATATTTGTGACTATCCCATTTTCTTCTTGTGACTGATTTCTACTCTCATACTATTGTAGTTGGACAATATTTGAGCCACAGTGTGAAGGGAACATTCAGTTTAAAGGTTAGTTTCCTGGGGTATTATCTGAGGGCAGACTATGAATTTCATGGGGACAGAGGAAGGTTTTGTGAGACTGGGGGTGGTGGTGGTCAACCTATATTAGAACTATTGATTACTACCATGCCAGCTGTGTACCACTGTTCACACTGTAGCCCTGATGGACATGTACTTCCTTAGAAACATTTTCCAGGAGGTGCATGTTGGCCTTCTTTAACAGAAAGGTGTCATGTGGGTTCATGGCATGGTCCCAACTCATAAACCAGGATGTATGGTAAATTGGGGCACCAGAATCCGACTTTCTTTGGAAGTGACAGGAACAGGGCATGGTGAGTTTCATGACAATAGCCAAGGTCCAGAGTGACTGACTGGGTATTCATGGTGGATGGGGAAGTGGGGCATGTGGTCTGTCTCATCAGAACCTGTGGAATTCAGGGACACTCCTGTCTGCTGAGTTGTGTGGAGAAAGGTAGACAGCAGTCTCTGGCCAGACATGAGGGTCAAAATAGACTGCCACCAGAGGGGCAGTGGGATCCGGTGTGCAGTTTCCGTGAAAACCAATTGGGATCTGGTGACTGATTCCTAGCAGCAGCATGCAGAGAGGAGGGCGGTGGTGGTGCACACTTCCTAAGGTTGTGGTCAGCACTAAACTGGGGTCCAGTGAAGTGAACTGTGTCTGGCACAGAAGGTGCCCAGTTACTGTAGTTGTGGGCACTGTGTCCATGGCACTTTCACGCCAGGGGCTCGCATGCTGCTGCCTCCTACTTTTCATCATTTTCATGGTTATGAGCCTCTGCTCTTCCTCCATGCCCCTCGGGGTATTGCACTCCCTCCGTCTGCCCCTCATCCTCTGTACAAGCTGATGCCAGGGTAGACTTCTCAAGAGGTAGCTCTGTCAGTCCCCTGATGGAACACTGCCATCAATCCCCTGTGAGGTGAGGATAATGTGCTGCCCTGGAAGGAGGCTGCAGGTTCCCAATCAGGAGAGCCACATCTTCCTTTTCAGACTGGCCTGTCCTCCCCTCCATTGTCCTCTGGGAAGCTGTCATCCCTCCTCAGGTAACAGATCTGACCTTAAAAACCAATATTGTTTTCTGTTTCTCCATGCCTTAGTTCAACCATGGCATGTCTTTCAAATCTCTCAGTGGGTTTTCAGCAGTCCTGCAGGGATGTCTGCTCAAAGAGGGGATTACCTGGGAGGGCCAGCCTTCCCTGCCACTGCCCGCTGCATGTCCCCTGAGCCCTGGAGCCAGCTGCCCCACTGAGTGCTGAGGGACCCAAGCCAGCCCATTCTGAGCCCAGGCTGTGTCAGCAGTGTAGACTGATGTGTGCCGAGAGCAGTGGGCAGGTGGCATGGGCCAGGTGCAGGCAGTTTCTCTTTCTATTCCTTCCCCTCTCTCCATGCCAGAGGTAACTCAGAGCAGCCTCCACACCCCACATCACAAGATCTCTTGACCTGTGCCTCCAGCATTCAGCCGTGGAGCTTGGTGGCTTCCCATTTCTTCTGTCTCCTGTACCTGCACCCATGACAGTTCCTGGATCAGGGGAAGGATCATATGCTTGTCTGTACTTGACCCTCTTCCTTTCCCGCACTGAGCCCACCCACCTTTGTGTCTTCCATGGATGTGCTTGGAAGCAAGCTCATCCACAGGAAATCTAGTAGCCCAATGGATCCAAGTAACAACTGCTGAATTAGTGATCCAGGATAGAGAACAAACCAGCTCTGAAACCTGTTCCACACTCTGTGACCATCTCATACTAAAATAGACGCAGTAATAACTTTCTGGATCATGGCATCTTTCTCTACTTACACTCTCTGGAATGCATAGGTGCTGATCATGTATGAAAAGGGACCACGGCTTCTGTAGGCTAGGATTAACAGGTTAAATATAAGAATTTAGTGAAATTTGAATTCGAGGCATAGAATGGATAAATATTGATGAAAAAATACTCTGAAGTAGGGCATATGAACATTGTGTATTAAAGCTTTTTCAAATAGGTTACTGAAAGAAAAATCCTTTTTATTGTTTACTTTTAGTCGAGTTAGCATACAGTGTTATATTAGTTTCAGGTGTACAATAGTGTGAGTCATAATTTTTTATATTACTCACTGCTCATCAAGACAAGTGTGTTCTTAGTCCTCTTCATCTATTTTACTTGTCCCTCCAATCACCTCCCCTTTGGTAACCATCAGTTTGTTTTCTATTGTTAAGAATCTGTATTTTAGTTAGTTTCTTTTTTCTCCTATATTTATATTTATGTATGTTTATTTCTTCAATTCTACATAAGAGTGACATCATTTGGTATTGTCTTCTCTGACTGACTGATTTCACTTAAGATAATCCTCTCTAGATCTATCCATTTGGTTGTAAATGGCAAGATGTCATTCTTTTTATGATTGAGTAATATTCCTGTGTGTGTGTGCATGTACACATCTCTGATCTCATTTAGCACTTTATCAATGGACACTTGGGTTGCTTCTATATTGTGATCTTATAAATAATGCTGCAAGAAACAAAGAGGTGCATGTATCCTTTCAGGTTATTGTTTTCATATGCTTTGGGTAAAGACCCAGTAGTGCGGTTGCTAGATCCTAGGGTAGTTCTATTTGTAATGTCTTGAGGACTCTCCATACTGCTTTCCAAAGTGGCTGCAGCAGGTTGCTTTTCCACCAGCAGGGCATGGGGGTTCCCCCTTTTCAGCATCCTCTCAGCACCTGTTTTTGCTTATGCAGTTGATGGGAGCCATTCTGACAGTATGTGGTAATATCTCATTATACTTTCCCTGAGCTTGGGTAATGGTGAGCACCTTTTCATGGGACTGTTGGCCATCTATATTTCTTCTTTGGAGAAATGTCTGTTCATGTCTTTGGACTATTTTTAAAAAAAATATTTTATTTATTTATTTGACAGACAGAGCTCACAAGTAGGCAGAGAGGCAGGGAGAGAGAGGAAGAGAAGCAGACTCCCCGCCAAGCAGAGACCCCCAGTGTGGAGCTCGATCCCAGAACCCTGGGATCATGACCTGAGCTGAAGGCAGAGGCTTCAACCCACTGAGTCACCCAGGTGCCCCTGGACTATGTTTTAACTGGATTGTTTGTTGTTTGATGTTGAGTTGTATCCACTCCACATATTTTGGACATTATCCATTTACTACATAGGATATTGGCAAATATCTTCTCCCTTTCAGTAAGTTGTCTTATTATTATTACTTCTTCCTAATTCTTCCGTTGTGCAGAAACTTTTTATTTTGATATAGTCCCAGTTGTTTATTTTTGCGTTTATTTCCTTTGTCTCAGGAGACAGTCTAGAAAAATGTTGCTTGGTCCATGTCAAGAAGTTACTATCTATGCCCTCTTCTAGGATTTTTATGGTTTCAGGTCTTCCACTGAGGTCTTGAAACTGTTTTGAGTTATGGGTCTGTGGTCTTCTGTGGGTAGATGTCCAGTTTTCCCAACACCGTTTGTTGTAGAGATTGTCCTTTTCCTTTTCAATATTCTTCCCTGCTTTGTGGAAGACTAATTGGCCACACAATTGCGGGTTTATATCTAAGCTTCTCTCCTGTTCCCTAGGTCACTGTGTGTATTTTTGTGCTAGTGCGGACTATTGGGATCACTACAGCTTTGTAGTATAACTTGACATCTGGAACTGTGACTTCTCCAGCTTTGTTTTTCTTTCTCAACATTGTGTTGGCTGTTCAGTATCTTTGGTGGTTCCATACAGACTTTTAGGTGTGTTTGCTTGAGTTCTTTTTCTTTAACTGAATGTCAATTGTTATTGATAATGGGTCCGTGATTAAAGGAGTGAGACTGATACAAAGTGAAGGTCAAGCAAAACTTTATTTCGCGCCAAGCATCAAGAATCTAACCGAACGTTCAGGGCCGCACGTCTTACAAGAGAGGGCAACACTTCCCTGTTCCACAAACTAGCTTTTAAGGGCAAAGGCCATGCGGTTGGGCCTGGCCACACACAGGTGACCAATGAGATTGTAACACACACAGGAAACTCCACAGTGATGCTAGGTGACCAATTGAATTACAATTTACCCTAGTAGACATTTGTACCAGCCTATTACACCTTGATTAGGATTGGCACCAAAAAGGCTCCCAAAGGGCGGGGCCCATACTTCTTGGTAACCAGGGAGACAGTACGCAACCTTCCCACTGATTGGAGGTCTCCACCTGGCCTGACCCACCCTTGTATCTGGGCTTTGTTACCTGGAGCTGGTTTCAGGGACTTGTCTCCAAGTAAATCCCCTGGGGGAAGGGGAGCAGGGACAGTTTAACTTTAATGAAAGCCTCTTGCTAAATAGGTCCTTAATTCAATGAGCCAACTTATAGTACATCATTATTTTCAGATGTAGTGTTCAGTACTAGATCACGTGTGCATAACCCCCAGTGCTCATTGCATCACGTGTCCTCCTTAATGCCCATTAACCAGTTACCCCATCCCCCATACACCTCCCCTCCAGCAACCCTCAGTTTGTTTCTGTAATGAAGAGTCTCTCATGGTTTTTCTCCCTCTCTGATAACTTCCCATTCAGTTTTCCTTCCCTTACCTTCTGATGCTCTGTGGTGTTTCTCCTATTTCATATATGAGTGAACCCATAAGCTGATTGTCTTTCTATGATAGATTTATTTCACTGAGCATAATACCCTCCAGTTCCACTCTCTACATCCAGGGGGATGTGATGGTAAGTCTTCATCCTCTCTGATGGCTGAATAATATTCCATTGTAGATATGAACCACATCTACTTAATCCATTCATCTGTCCATGAACATCTGGGCTCTTTTCATAGTTTGACTAGAGTGGATAATGCTGCAATAAACATTGGGGGGGAGGTGCCACTACTTTTCACTCAATCTGTAACGTTGGGGTAAATATCTAGTAGTGTGATTGCTGGGTTGTAAGGTAGCTATATTTTTAAATTTTTTAAGTTCTGGGCAGTCTGCAAGATGGATTCTATCTCAGGAGTTCGGACTCCCATCGTCCCCGCTCCTATGGAGTTCCCCCATTGGACACAATGGCTGTTTCCATGGAGATTTCCCAGGGCAACACTGGACTAGTCAGTGTCTTCAGGGTGTGCCTGCATGCCATCTGATGTGGTGGAGGGGCCATGAGCATTCTGAACCCAAACAAAGTTTCGGCTGTTCTGCCTTACTTGCACCCAAATAGCAGTGCCTGTGTCAGTCCTTCATGGCAACAGCTAAGCTGGCTCAGTGAGGACCTTGCCCAGGACACTAGCCCCATGACACTGTGAGGGCACTCAGAGTCCACAGTGAAATCAGGCAGTGCGACAAGGGATTCTATATCAGGGTAGATGATGCAAGGTATGATTTCCCAGCAAACAAGACAAAAAACATTTAAATGACAGAGTAGTAAGTAGTTCAACATACTCTATATGATGGCAGTGATGGGAAAAGTGAAGGATGGGGTCAGGAAGGGGAATGCGAGTTCCAAGAAGCAGGCTCGAGTCATCAGGGGTTTGGGAGTGTCTCAGGGAGGAAGGGACAAGGAGGTTCATTACAGGTTCCAATAGGACAGTATCAGGGTGTGTGCTTGGCACTGGGGCCATTCTAGCTCCAGAGGATCTACAGAAATGCAAATTAACCTAGGCAGAGCCTTCCCAGTATGTCTTCTTTGTTCCTGGGGGTGGCTCTTTCTCTGCTTCTGCAGGCTGTTGATTCTCCTTTATTTTCCTCTGAGTGGCACTATTTGGTGTGGATTCAGTGCTGGTAGTTGACAAAAATTCCTCCTGCAAGGAAGTGGACTAGAAGCCATTTTTGTTTCCTAAGTAGACCTGAATGGATTCCATAGTCATAGCTCTTTTCCAGACCCCTGAGCCTTCACTTGCTCTCCAAGTCCAAAATTTTACAAAACCTCATGTATTCTTAACAGGTTAATAGATTAGTGTGGTTGTTAAAAAATTCAACAAAGTCACACTTTTCATCACCTCTACCTTGATCTGTAAACAGTGAATGAACAAGGTTTGACAGGATTAGGAAAGAATGGGCTTTGCAGTGGGGTTTGGGGCAATGTTTACTTACTGTTGCCGCCATGTGGCCAATCTACCGACAGCACGTGGCCGAGTAGGTTCTGATTTACCAGATTCAAGGGAGAATAAGACTGAAGAAGGTTGGTCCCTGAATTCCTTAGCATCCAAAAACCATCCTCTAATTTATGAGCAGTATTCTAAATCGAGTATCTCTTAACTAGATATTAGGGTTAGGGTCAGGGTCACGTTATATACATTAACTAGGGACAGATTTTTGTAGGCAATATTATCTGCCTAAGGGGTTTTTAAAAACAAAAAGATACAAGGGGAGAGGATATAGTCACCAAAGCACTGAGCACATGACCTCTCCCCGGAAATAGGTCACTAAACATTATGATTGTTTCATCTTAGCTGAGGACCAGGAGCTGGTCCTATAGGTACTTGGCAGGTAGCATCTGTGGCCAGCTGGCTATCTCCCCTATACAGCCACACCAAGCTCAGCACACCCTCTGCTCTGCTCAAGGGCAGCAAACAGATGGACCAGGTGCAGGTGGGACTCCCTCCTGTCAGGCATGCCTTGCTTCGGACTGGTAGAGAAGTGGGCCAGCTCACAGGCACATGACATGTTCCTTGCTATCAGCCTCCCCTTCCTATCACCCTGGTACTGAACATTTAGCTCCTGTGAAAACTTGGCTTTGCAGATTTCTGTGGACATTCTGACGTGCTGATCTGTTTTGCTTTTGTTCCCTGTCCTGGGGTTGGAGATGAAGGCAGGAGAAGTCATTCTACTCTGAAAGCAGCCAAAAGAAATATCAAGAGTGTTCTGCTCCTGGGACCTCAGGTTTGAAAGCCATGGCCACCTAGGTACTTCATGTTCTATACAATCAGATTTAGGCACTAACAGATTCATGTGACATGAAAGGGCACTGAAAGAAACCTTGTCACTGAACTTTTGCCTTGCAGAAGACAGTTTAGGGACACCGCCCCTTGACTGCCCTGTCATTTCCAGTCTGGCCAAGGCCCAGTCACACTGACACGTGTAGCCACACAAGGGCACAGCTGAGACATTCTCCTGGATCATCCCTGGTTACCCTGCTGCCCACTCTGGCCAACCCTCCACACCCCCAGTCCTCCCGATTATCCCCTGTCATGGCCCTTGTCACACAAGGCTGTCATTCAACGTCTCTCTGTCTCTCCTTTTTGCTTGAAGTAGATCTCTCTCACAGATGCCTGGCTGGGTAACAGATGGATGAATGGTTTGGGGATCTTTGGTCCTAGAACAGCAGGCGTCCTTCAAAACCCTCATGAGCAAGGGGAGTCCCTGTCCCTCTGTGTGCCCCCAGGCTCGGTGGAAACTTGTGTTCAGAACAAGGGACTTAGGAGTCCTCCCAGATGAGGTTTGTTCTATGAAGGTGGCTTCCTTCTGAGATCACTATGCAACCACATTGTGTGGCCATTCCTGTGGGACAGAAAATGTGCTACTGTATTGTATTCTCCTTGCACACTGTGGCTACAGAGGAGGAAACACATACTCACCCTCACAAGTTCACATTTACATCTCCATTTCTGAGATACACTACCATGGAAATGACAGTGAATTCCCTTTGGGCTGCAGAGTTGTAGCCATGCCATTCTAAGTGTCAATAGAGGAGGATGGAGATGGCGTTATGGCTCAAAGGATGGAAGTCCTTGCCTCTGGGGGTGAGGACATTAGATTTGACCCAGAAGGTGCTATGTTCTACTTAAAGAAGAGACATGATCCTAGGATCTTTGAGACCAGGGATTGGTACAGATTTTCTGGAAAGTCTTCTGTAACGATTTCCTGTTCAGTGTTGTAGTCTCTGATAATGACTCCACTCTTGCACTGTGGCTTGAAAGCAGCCACAGACCATCTACAACTAATGTTCCAGACACACTGGATTGAGAGAATATGGGGGGAGATCCCATTTGGCCCATGGGTGGTAGTTTCCCACACCCCAGATCTGCAGCATGATGGATGATGGGGGAGAGGGCTCTTCTTTTCCAGTGGCAGAGTGGGAAGACACTAGGGTCTATCCTGCCTGGCCCTGGCCCCTGCACATGAAAGGAAAAAAAGATAGTGACACTGGCCAAAAATGAAGGCCTCAGAAATTCCACCCCCCCCATTTCTCTGTAGGTCTCATGATTCCCCAACACATTTGTCTGTGGTTGACTTCCATGTAGGTATTTTTTGGCTGAGTCAGTCCCCATTGCTTGGCAGTTATATCTCGCGGGCAGGTTTGTGGAGGGAGGGGTCAAATGGGTGATGGCTATTAGGGAGGGCACTTGATGTGATGAGCTCTGGCTGTTCTCTGCAGGTGAGGAATCATGAAATCCTATCCCTGAAGCAAAGGAATTAACACTGCATGGAAACGAATTGGAATTGAAGTCAATGAAGAAAAGAAGAGGACCCTGTTCTGCTTCATGAAGAGTGAGGTAAAAATGGCATGATTTTCGCTTTCCTTTTCTGTAGATGATCATTTTCAAACACATTGTGGTAGGATATGCTAGTTTCCTTTTGCATGAGGAGTCCTCAGAAAGCTGCCATGAAAGATTCAGATGTCAGAGCATGTCCATGTTCCATTGATATGTTTGCCCAGGTACAAAGGTAAGTGGAGAAAAATAGGACAGAAGAGGAAAGGATGTGTTAAGCATTCAGGAGGTAGCCTTTTTCTGTTCTCATGAAAGACTTGAGTCCGTGTAATTTTGGAAGAAGGAGGGGGGAATCCCAAAGCTTGGTGGCAGGTGGGAGCTCCAGGTCTGCCTAGAACTGACATGGGTCCCTGAGGTGAGCTGAGTGAAGGGCATGGCAGGCCCGATCTGCTAGTGCTGAGGCAGGTTCCTTGGGGTGCTGGGTTGAGGGCGGGTGAGGCGGCATGTCAGGCTGTGGGTTTGTAGCCAGAGGGCTGAAGAAGGTGGGGGTGTCCTCAGGGAGGCATGCAGGTTTCTCCGGCTCTGAAAGGTTCTGCACATCTCCAAATGGCACAGTTTCCATCTGGGTTGCAAGCAGATGCCTGGGATGTGGCTCTGAGGTCCCAAATCTGGAGGGTTTGGGGGTCAGGCCTCTGGGGGTGGAACACTGACAACCCAAAATAGAGTTAGGGTTCAGGCCTCAGTGCATGGCCAGTCCTATCTGCCAGTGCTGAGGCTAGATCACTGGGGGCTGAGTGGAGGGTGTTGTTCAGATAGGGTGTCAAGTCCAGGTTTGTGGCCCAGGGGGCCGCCGAGTATGGGGTGGCCTCAGGGGTACATGAAGGTTTCTCCCACTCTGAGAGTTCTCTGCAGCTCCAAAGGGCACAGTTTCCTCATGGGTGACAGGCAAAATCCTGGGTTGTGGCTCAGGGGTACTCTATCAGAAGGCCTTGAGTCTTGGCCTCTGGGGGCTGAAGCCTGAGAACCCAACCAGGCCCTAGGGTTAGAGCCTAGGGGCATGATAGCTCATCTCCCAGTGCTGAGGTGGGCTCCACAGAAGACTAAGTAGAAGAAAGACTTGGTCGGCATTCGAAGGCAATCCTGGAGGATTCCTGGTTACCATAGCACATCCCCAGTTCTCCTGAGTGTCCCCTGTAGTGGCACTTGTCACACAAGTTGTGGTCTTTTGACCTGTTATTTTTGCTTGGAGTAGATCTCTCTCAGAGATGCTGGCTGGGTGACAGGTGGATGAATGGTTTCGGGATTATTGTCCTGGAACAGCTGGTATCCTTCAGAATCCTGATGGGCAGGGGGAGGCTCTGCCCCTCTGTGTGCCCCTAGCCTTGTTGGAACCTAGTGTCC
The DNA here is from genome assembly GCF_011764305.1 of Mustela putorius furo. Taxonomy (NCBI): domain Eukaryota; kingdom Metazoa; phylum Chordata; class Mammalia; order Carnivora; family Mustelidae; genus Mustela; species Mustela putorius. The sequence goes on along the minus strand of NW_025421321.1, from coordinate 17,687,443 downwards.
AAGGCAAGGGATTTGGGAGTCCTCCCAAATGAAGTTGGTTCTATGAAGGTGGCTTCCTTCTGAGATCACTATGCAACCACATTGTGTGGCCATTCCTCTGGGACAGAAAGTGTGCTACTGTACTGAATTCTCCTTGTACACTGTGGCCACCAAAAGGAAACACATGCTCACCCTCTCAAGTTCACACTTACACCTCCATTTCTGAGTATCACTACCATGGAAACAACAATGAATTCCCGTTGGACTGCAGACCTGTAGACGTGCTATTCAAGGTGTTAATAGAGGAGGGTGGAGATGGTGTTGTAGCTCAAAGGATGGAAGTCCTTGCCTCTGGGCATGAAGATATTTGAATTGACCCAGAAGGTGCTATGTTCAACTCAAAGGAGGGACATGGTCCTAGGATCTTTGAGACCAGTTATCTGCTCAGACTTTCCTGGAAAGTCTTCTGTAAAGATTTTTCTGTTATGTGTTGCAGTCCATGTGATGTCTCTGATGATGACTCCACTCTTGCATTGTGGAGTGCTTGAAAGCAGCCACAGACCATCCACAACTAATGTTCGAGACACACTTGATTGTGAGAATATGGGGGGAGGTCCGTTTGGCCCATGGGTGGTAGTTTCCCACACCCTAGATCTGCAAGATGATGGTGATGGAGGAGAGGGCTCTTCTTTTCCAGTGGCAGAGTGAGAAGATACTGGGGTCTATCCTGTCTGGCCCCGGCCCCTGCATGTGAAAGGAAAAAAAGATGATAGTGACATTGGACAACAATGAAGACCTCAGGAATTCCCCCTCCCCCCCCAATTCTTTTTTAACCTTAAGCTTACCACAACATGTTTGTCTGTGGTTTAATTCAACATAAATATTGTTTGGCTGAGTCAGTCCCCACTACTTTGTGTGTATATCTTGCAGGTTATATATCACACTGATGGTCATCTTGTTCAGGCTAAGGTTATGAGCACATTTCAGGTCTCCTGAGTTAGCAGAGGATCTAGCATGTGTGGGCTTCAGGACGAGTCTGGTTGAGCCCACAGCAATGTTATGGAGCACCTGGCTTCCTGGGCCCTCTGTGGCACTGGCACGGCCCTGGTCTAGGACACTTGTGCTGTCACTGTAAAAAAGCCTAGCTTTTTCTATCTTCCTCTACCCTGTCAGCATGTGGGTTTCCCACCAACTGTGTCTTTGCACACAAATTCTGAGATGGTTTATGGCTTGGGACTCCATTGACATCCCAGAGTCTTGTTATAACCAGTGCCCAAGGTTTCTGTGGCCCTGACATGACAGTTGTTCCCAGAATATGCCCTGTGAAGAGTCCCATGAGAGTCTGGGAGTACAGGAAAGATCTTTGGGGACTGAGGCGGGATCGCTAGGGTGGTAATGGAGAGCTGTGTTCAGATGGGGCATCAGAATCTGGGTTTGTGACCATGGGGCTACCAACATTGGTGGTGGCCTTAGGGATGCATGCAGTTTCTCTCATTCTGAGTTTTCCTGCAGTTCCCAAGGGTCCAGGTTTCTTCTGGATGGCAGGTGGAGGCCTGCTGTATGGCTCAGGTGTCCTTAATCTCAGAGCTTGAGGGCTAGTCCTCTAGGAATGGAAACCTGAGGAACCTAACCAGGGTTAGGGTTCCACTTGGTGGCATGGCAGGCCCTACCAGCTGTTGCTGAGGTGGACTCCCTGGGTGCTGAGTAGAGGGTGGATTTTACCAGCATTCGGAGGTGACAGGGACCACACGAGCACATGGCATTTAGAGTGCTTTATCCCAGGCTTCAGGTGATACCATGTGGGACTCCAGGCCAGGCACAGGCACTCCCTGGAAGGACCCCACCATTGGAAGACAGTTTGGTGGGGCTTTCCGGCCAATTCTCATGAGGGTTCTGCCCAAATCTATGTGGAAATCTCGTGAGAATTGGCCAGCGCTGGATGGCCATTCAGGACACTTTGGGGGTGTGCGGGACACGGAGCTCAGCCCAGGTGGCTACCTGCGGCACCAGCAGAAGAAAGCTCCCTGGGGCATATGTGAGGCAAGGGGCTGCATATTAGTTTCAGTATCCGGGTTTTTCTTTTTCCTTTTTTTTTTCTTTTGGCAGAAGTGGGCGCTGAAGGCGAGGGTGGCCTGAGATGGGTATTCAGGTTTCTCCCACTCTGAGTGTTGCCCACAGCTCACAAGGGTACAGTTTCCTCCTGGGTGGCAGGAAGAATTGTGCTATATGGCTCAGGGGTCCCCAAACTGGAAGGCATGAGGGCCAGGCCTCTGGGGATGAAGTTTGTGAACCCAATCCAGGGTTAGGGTTCAGGCCTGGGGAAAGTTAGGCCCTACCTGCATGCCTGAGGTGGGCTATCCGAGGGCCTGAGTAGAAGGTGGGTGTGGAGGGCATTCCAAGACCTAGGCTGTGCGTGTATACCGCATTTAGAGTGTTTTCTCCCAGGCTTCAGACGATACCATGCAGGACCACAGGCTGGGCCAGGCGGCTCTCTGGAAGGTCCCCGCCACTGGAGGTGAGTTTGCTGGGGCTTTCTGGCCAATTGTCATGAGCTTTCTGCCCAAATTGATGTCGATTTGGGCAGAAAGCTCATGAGAATTGGCCAGCACTGGGCGGTGACTCAGGCTGCACTCTTGCACTCTGCTGGGAGTGTTTTTTCACTAGGTTCATGTTGGAGGTGTGTGGGACAGTGAGTCAGGCCCTCCTAGCTCCCTGTGGGTCCCTGCAGAAACAAGCTCCCGGGGGGGCAGATTTGAGGGAGGGGGTGTGCATTAGTGTTAGGCTCTGGCCTTTTTGGCAGAAGGGGTTGCTGAAGGTGAGGGTGGCCTGAGGTGGGCATGCAGGTTTCTCCTGCTCTGAGTGTTTGCCACAGCTGCCTAGGGCACAGTTTCCTACTGGGTGGCAAGCAGAATTGTGCTGTATAGCTCAGGGGTCCCCAATCTGGATGTTTTAAGGGTCAGTCCTCTGGAAACAGAAAGTTGTGAACCCAACCCCGGATTAGAGTTCAGGTCTAGGAAAAGTCAGGCCCTACCTGCCTGTGATGAGGTGGGCTCTCTTGGGAGCTGAGTAGAAGGCAGGTGTGACTGCCATTTGAGAGGTCCAAAGCTGCGCATGTACATGACATTTAGAGCGCTTTCTTGCAGGCTTCATGTAAAACCACGCGGGAGCCCGGGGTGGGCCTACGGGGCTCACTGGAAGGCCACCACTGCAGCAAAGAGTTCACAGTGGTTTTCCGGCTGCTTGTCATGAGCTTCTGCCTAAATCGACATCAGTTTGGGCAGAAAGCTCACGAGAATTGGCCGGCGCTGGGCGGTGATCGGGCTGTGTGCTTGTCCTGAGCTGGGAGCCCTTTCTTGCTAGGTTCATGTTGAGGGTGTGTGTGACTGTGAGTCAGACCCTCCTAGCTGCCTGTGGGTCCCTGCAGAAGAAAGCTCCCTGGGGGCAGATTTGAGGGAGGAGGTGCACATTAGCATCAGGCTCCTGCTTTTTTGGGCAGAAGGGGGCGCCGAAGGTGAGGTTGTCCTCAGGTGGGTATGCAGTTCTCTCCCACTCTCCCAGCTGTTTCCCGCAGCTGCCAAGGGCACGGTTTCCTCCTGGGTGGCAGGCAGAGTCATGCCCAATGGCTCAGGGGTCCCCAGTATGGAAGTCTTGAGGGCCAGGCCTGTGGGGAAGGAAGATTGTGAACCCAACCCAAGAGTAGTGTTCAGGTCAGGGGAAAGTCAGGCCCTACCTGCCTGTGATGACGTGGGAACTCTGAGGGGTTGAGTAGAGGGCAGGTTTGGCTGGCATTCCAAGAAGATCCAGGCTGCACATGCACATGGTACTTAGAGCGCTTTCTCACAGGTTTTAGGCCATATTGTGGGGGGACTCAGGCTGGGCCCAGGCGGCTCCTCTGAAGTCCCCCACCTCTGGAAAAGGCTTCGCTGGACTTTCCAACCATTTCTCATGAGGTTTCTCTCCAAATTGACATTGATTTGGGCAGAAAGCACATGAGAATTGGCCGGCGCTAGATGGCGGCAACTCAGGCCACAAGCTTTCACTCTGCTGGGAGTGTTTTCTTGCTAGGTTCATTTTGGGGGTGTGCAGGACTTGGAGCCAGGCCCCCATGGCTCCCTGTGGATTCCTGCAGAAGGAAGCTCCCTGGGGGCAGATTTGAGGGAGGGATGTGCATTAGCGTCAGGCTCTGGCTTTTTTTGGCAGAGGGGGCACCGAAGGTGAGGGTGGTCTGAGGTGGGCATGCATGTTTTTCCTGCTCTGTTTCCCGCAGCTGCCAAGGGCACGGTTTCCTCCTGGGTGGCAGGCAGAGTCATGCCGAATGGCTCTGGGGTCCCCAACTGGAATATTGGAGGGCCAGGCCTCTGGGGACAGAAGCTTGTGAACCCAACCCAGGGTTAGGGTTCAGCCTGGTGGAAAGCCAGGCCCTACCTGTCTGTGATGATGTTGGCTCTCCATGGGTCTGAGTAAATGGCAGTTTGGCTGGCATTCCGTGAAGACCCAGGCTGCGCAGGCACATGGCATTTGGAGTGCTTTCTCTCGGGCTTCAAGCCATTCCATGTGGGACCGTGGGCTGGGCCAAGGCGGTTCCTCTCCACCAGAAAAGAGTTCACTAGGACTTTCTGGGCAGTTCTCACAAGATTTCTGCCCAAATCGACATTGATTTAGGCAGCAAGCTGGTGAGAATTGGCCAGCGCTGGGCAGTGATTCAGGCCGCCCGCTTGTGCTCTGCTGGGAGTGCTTTCTTGCTAGGTTCACTTTTGGGGTGTGCAGGACATTGAGCCGGGTCCCTGTTGCTCCCTGTGGGTCCCCACAGAAGGAAGCTCCCTGGAGGTAGAATTGAGGGAGCGGTGCGCATTAGTGTCAGGCTTTGGCATTTTTTTGGCAGAAGGGGGCACCGAAAGTGAGGGTGGCCTGAAGTGGGCATGGAGGTTTCTCCAGCTCTGAGTGTTTCCTGCAGCTGTCAAGGGCATAGATTGCTCCTAGGTGGCAGGCAGAGTCATGCTGTATGGCTCAGGCTTCCCCAATCTGGAAGGCTTGAGGGCCAGGACTCTGGGGACAGAAACTTGTGAACCCAACCCAGGGTTAGGGTTCAGGCATGGGGAAAGTCAGGCCCTACCTGCCCGTGATGAGGTGGGTTCTCTGGGGGGCTGAGGAGAGAGAGGATTTGGCTGGCATTTTGAGAAGACCCAGGCTTCATGTGCACATGGCATTTAGAGTGCTTTCTCACCAGTTTCAGCTGATACCATGCAGTACCCAGGGCGGGGCTGAGGCGGTTCCCTGGAAGTCCTCTGCCGCCATAAGAGAGTTCGCTGGGGGTTTACATCCAATTCTCACGAGCTTTCTGCCCAAATGGACATTGATTTAGGCAGAAAGCTTGGGAGACTTGGCCAGCTTCCGGGCCGCCTGCTATGCCTTGCTGGGAGTGCTTTCAAACAAGGTTCATTTTCGGGGTGTGCGGGACATGGAGCTGGGCCCCCGTGGCTCCCTGTGGGATCCTGCAGAAGAAAGCTCCCTGGGGGTAGAATTGAGGGAGCGCTGAGCAATAGCGTCAGGTTCTGGCTTTTTTGGCAGAAGGGGGTGCCGAAGGTGAGGGTGGCCTGAGGTGGGCATGCAGGTTCCTCCTGCTCTGAGTGTTTCCCCACAAGTGGCAAGGGCACAGTTTCCTCCTGGATTGCAGGCAGTCATGCCGTATGGCTCAGGGGTGCCCAGTCTGGAAGGCTGGAGGGCCAGGCCTCTGGGGATGGAAGCTTGTGAACCCAACCCACGGGTAGGGCTCGGGCCTGTGGAAAGTTAGGCACCTGCCTGGGATGAGGTGGGCTCTCTGGGGGCCTGAGTAGAGAGCGAGTTTGACTGGCATTTCCAGAGGACCCAGGCTGTGCATGAACATGACATTTAGTGCACTTTCTCCTAGGCTTCAGAGGCTTCAGGCCATACCAGGAAAAACCCCGGCCTGGGCCCAGGTGGTTCCCCAGAAGGCCTCCACAACAGAAGCGAGTTTGCTGGGACATTCTGGCCAATTCTCACGATTATTTTTTTTTTTTTTTGCCAAAATTTATACTGACATGGGCAGAAACCTCATGAGAATTGGCTGGCATTGGGCGGTGATTTGGACCACACTGTCACCCATGGTCTAGAGCCCTTTTTCCCTCAGTGCATGTCGACGCCCCCAGGAAACAAGCCATAACCACGTGGATCTCCTGAGGGCCCCAGCGCAGGGGAGCTTTCTCAGGGGAGAGTTGAGGGAAGCGTGTTGGGCGGGTGTCAGCCTCCCGAGTTTTTGGCCCAGTGTGGCTCCAATGATGGGGTCTGGCCTCTGGGGGGTATGCAGGTGTCTCTGGCTCTGAGGGTTTTCTGCAGCTCCAAAAGGCAGAGTTTCCTCTAAGGTGGATTGAGGACTCATGGAGTGTGTTTCATGGTTCCCCCAGTTGAGCGCTCGAGGGACAGGACCCTGGGAAAGGAAGACTGAAAAAACAAGCGAGGGTTAGGACCAGGGCCTAGGGACATGGCAGACTCCAACTGCCAGTGCCAGGGAGGGTACCCCAGGAGGCTGAGTAGCAGGAGACATCGGCCTTGCATGCACCTGACTCATTGAATGTTTTCTGGCAAGGTTCAAGCCGGGACAACTGGGGATCCCAGGCCAGGCCCAGGGGGAGGCCCTGGAGACATGCGTCCTGAGAGGCTAGTTGGATGGGGTTTTACCTGCCAATTCACAGGAGCGTTCTGCCCAAATTGATATTGATCTGGACAGAAAGCTCCTGAGAACTGGCCAGCATGGGGCGGCGATTTGGACTGCAGTGTCCGGTTTGGCGCAGCTCCAAATGGCTTGGTTTCCTACCACGTGGCAGTCGGAGTCCTCGGGTGTAGCTCATGGGTTCTTAATCCATGGGGCTTGGTGGCTAGGTCCCTTGGAATGGAAGCCCCGAGAACCCCAACTAGGGTTATAGATAGGGCCTAGGGCATGGCATGACTGATCTTCTGGCACTGAGATGGGCTCCCCTCAGGGCTGAGTTGAGGACATGCATTCCCTGGTGCGGTGGAGTTTGGCTTTATGGCTAGGAAGCATATCATAAGGGCATGCAGGTTTCTCCCCCTCTGGTGGTTCGGCACAGTTCCAAACTTCAAGTTTTCCTCCTGTGTTGTGGACGGAGATGTGGGTTGTCACTCAGGGTTCCTTAATCTCAGGGGCTTGAGGGCCAGGCCTCTTCAGATAGAAGCCTGAAAACCAAACTAGGGTTAGTGTTAGGGCCCAGGGGCATTACAGGAATGATCTGCCAGCACTGAGGCAGGCTTCCCTCAAGGCTGAATGGAGGGCATTCATCCAGCACTGCAGCAGTATCTGGCTTTATGGCCGGGGACCGCTGATAGTTGGGGTGGCTTTAGGGGGGCATGCAGGTTTCTCCTGCTCTAAGGGTTTTGCGCAGCCACATTGGGCATGGTTTCCTCCTGGGTGGCAATCAGAGTCCTGGAGTATGGCTAAGGTGTCCCCAGTATGGAGGGCTTGGGGGCCAGTTCTCTGGGGATGGAGGCCTGAAAAGGCAATGTAGGGTTAGGTTTAGGGCCTAAAGGCATGGCAGACCCAATCTGCTGGTGCTGAGGCAGGTTCCTTGATGGGCTGAGTTGAGAAATGGGGTCAAGTGGCATGTCAGGCTCTGGGTTTCGTTGTTCTGTGGGCCGTCTGTAGCGAGGGTGGCCTCAGGAATGTATGCGGGTCTCTCGCGGTCTGAGGGTTCTGGGCAGCTCCAAATGGAAGGATTTCCTCCTGGATGGCAGGCAGAGTCCTTAGGTGTGGCTCAGGGGTTCCCAATCTGGAGGGCTTGTAGGCCAGGTCTCTGGGCATGGAAGCCTGAAAACACAAACTAGGGTTTGGGTTAGGGCTTAGGAGTATCCAGGCCTGATCTCCCGGCCCTGAGATGAGAACCCTGGGGGCTGAGTCAAGCACAGGGTTCAGGAAGTACGTCAGGCCGCGAGTTTGTGACTGGGGGGGGGTGGTGTTGAGGTTGGGGGTATCCTCAGGGAGGCATGCGGGTTTTTCCACACCTAGGGTTCTGCATAGCTTCGAATGACATGGTTTCCTCTTGGGTGTCAGGCGGGCTACTAGGGTGTGGCCCAGACGTCCCCAATCTGGAGGGACAGTGCCAGTGTGGCTTTAGACCTGTGGAGGGTTTGTGAGCTGCGCGAGGAGTCTGTGGAAGGCCCGACTGTGCCAATTCACGCCACTGGAGGGAGTGGTGAGCTGTAGCGCAAGAGACCATGATAGGCGTGGCAATGCTTCCTGCCACCACTGGAGGCAGTGGCGAGCTGCCATAGGAAACACAAGAGGAGTCCCTGCAGCCTGCTGGCCCTGAGGGCAGTGATGAGGTCCTGGGTGAGAGACCCTGAAAGGTGAGGCACTGCAGCTCGTTTTTACAGGATGGGATGTTGAACTGAAGATTCTCTTTCCCCAGGCTCAAGAGTGGTGGTAACAACCACTGGAGCCAGGCCCCCACTGGGCATTGTGCCCTGTTGCCCCAGGTTGATGGGAATGTGCTGTCAGGATGGTTCGGAGGATCCTCCCAGTGGGTCTGGAGTCGGGGGGGAAACCCGACACATGGCGCCTTTGGAACTGAGGAGTTGAGTGTTTGTTTGGAAGAGTATTTGCTTCTCCAAAAAGGACAAGGGCATTGGCGGCTTGAGAAGGAAGTGAATGACCACTTAAGAAACAAGCAGGTGTCTTTCCTTCTCCCAGGAATTGGAGCAGGTGTGCAGGCTTTAGGTGGGAGTTACCTGCTTATCCCCACCTGACAACCCTTCTTCAATCTGGCTCCACAAGACCTGAAGTTTGGAAAACAGCATCTGAGTCAGTCATGCCGCTTGTCCCAGGACGTCAGCATTCAGAGAAAACAGCAGGCCTGTGGGGCAGAATGGCACATCCATGCTAGCATGGGAGGTAAAACCTCTTTCACCCCAAACATCCTGGGTTTTCTCTCGTCTCTAGTGGAGCCCAAAAGTCACACTAATGCAGCTGTCAGCAATGTAGAGAGGGTGCTAGAGTTCCTGAGTTTCCCTGCAGGGGAATCCCTTGGATTCAAAAGGGAAGATGAGATGGACTCAGTGTGTGTTTGGAACCTAGAATGTGTTCCTTCACCAAACAGTGTTTATTCCATTGGTCCCAGGCTGTGGTGGAATGACTGGTATCTAGAGTGAGGTGGCTGTTTGTGGTCAGATGGAGGCTTGGGTTATAGCTTCTCCTTTGTCCAATGTGATGTATCCTAATGATTCATCTTTTTTATCCAAAGAGTTCCAATGAGGGCAGAAGGAACATTCAAAAGGATTCCAAGGAGCCTTGGACAATTGAAAAGGGAAGCTTGACTTTCTAGTTTCACTCAGTGGACAATCTAGAGAGTTGGACATGTCATTCTTTCTCTGCCAGGAAAGATTCAGATCTAGTTTCATGGGTGGTGAAGTCAGAAGGAGAGTCTTTGGGAATTCTACTGGATAGAGGCATTCTGATGGCTTCCCAGGGCATGGCTTCAGGAACCCTGGGGTGAATTTCTGGGGCTGCTTGCTGGACATGGGTGAATCATGTTATCCCCCAGGTTTTCTGTTTCCTCCTTAGAAAATTGCTGGCAGGGAATGTTCTGCTTCAAGTGGAACCCTCCTGGGCAAGCGGGTTGCTGCAGCCACTCTGGAAATGAGCACGTTGGTTCCTCCAAATGCTAAGAACTGAACAAACCCTAGGATCCAGCAGTTGCCCTCCTAGGTATTTCCTTAAATGGCACAAAAATGCACATTTAGTGGGGTACAAGCACTGTGATATTGACACCAGCATTATCAACCATAGCAAAACGATGGAGGGAGTCCCAAAGTCCATTCACTTATAAGTGATAATATATATATATATATATATATATATGAATGTAGATATATAATCTTCCACATCTTCTTAATGGAATAGGAGCCAGGCTTAGAAAGAATGAAATCTTACTATTTGCAAGGATGTGGATGGATCTAGAGTGGATTTATCTAAGCAAAATCAGTAAGAAAAGAACAATAGCCTATAATTTGACTTATATGGAATTTCAGAAAGAAAACATGAACATAGTGAGGGGAGAAAGATAGGTGAATGAGGAAATAGACTCAAACTTAGAGCGCCAACCGAGGGCAGCTAGAAAGCAGGGGTGTGGAGGGGAAGGGTTCAATGGGTGATGGCTATTAGGAAGGGTACTCGTTGTGAGGCACTCTGGGTGTTCTATGCAGGTGAGGAATCATGAAATTCTGCCCCTGAAGCAAAGGAATGAACACTGCATGGAAACAAATTGGAATTGAAGTAAAGGAAGGAAAGAAGAAGACCATGTTCTACTTCATGAGGAATGAGGTAAAAATGGCATGATTTTTGCTTTCCTGTTCTGTTGATGATTATTTTCAAATGCATGGTGGTAGGATACACTAGTTTCTGTTTGCATAAGGAGCCCTCAGAAAGTTGCCAGGAAAGATTCAGATGTCAGAGCATGTCCATGTTCCATTGATATGTTCCTTCCTGTTTTCCCAGGTACAAAGGTAAGTGGAGAGAAATAGGACAGAAGAGGAAAGGATGTGTTAAGCATTCAGGAGGTCGCTGTCCCCCTTTCTCATGAAAGCCTTGGGCCGGTGTCAATTGAGAAGAAAGAGAGGGGATCCCAGAGCTTTGTGGCAGGCAGGGGAGTTCCAGGTCTGCCTAGAGCTGACAGGGGTCCCTGAGGAGAGCTGAGCTAGGGTGTGGTAGGCCCGAACTGCTGGTCTGGAGGTGGGTTCCCCGAGGAGCTGAGTTGAGGATGGGAGTCGGGCAGCACATCAGACTCATGCAGACATGCAGATTTCTCTGGCTCTGACAGCTCTGTGCAGATCCAAAAGGACTGGTTTTCTCCTGGGTAGAAGGCATATTCCTACGGTGTGAATCCAGGGTTCCCAAGCCAGAGGGCTTGGGGAACAGGCCCCTGTAGAAGGAATCCAGAAAATGCAATTTAGGGTTAGGGTCAGGGCATTGGGGAATGGCAGCTCTGATCACCCAGCACTGATGCGGGCTCACCTCGGAGTTGAGTTGGAAATAAGTCCTGCACTGTGGCAGAATAGGGGTTTCTGGCCAGGGGGAAGGCTGATGGTGGGGTGGTTTAGAAGGGTGGGAAAGTTTCTTGCTCTCCAAAATTGATACCTTTCTGGCCAGAACGCTCCTGTATTGGCTGGCATTGGGCAGCCCACGGGCTGCCCTGTCCCCTGTGGCTGAGGATCCTTTCGCACTCTGGGCATGTCTCGGCCACCGGGAAAATGCGCCAAGGCAACGCGGCCCGGCCCACCCGGGGGCCCCGCACTGGGGAGCTTTCCCAGAGCAGAGTTGAGGGAGGGGGTGTGGCTGGGCGCTTGCCTCCTACTTTTCCGGCGCTGGGGCACCCAAGGTTGGGGCTGGCTGCAGTGAAGACAGGAAGGTTTCTCTCACTCTGAGGCTACTCTGCAGCCACGAAAGGCACCATTTCTGCAGGGATGGCAGGGGGACTCATGGCGTGGGACTCAGGGTTCCCCAGTTGGAGGGCCGGAAGGACAGAACCCTGGAAATGGATGGCTGAGAAAGCAGGCGAGGGTACCGGCAGGGGCATAGAGGCAGGCCCGACCCCAAATGCCAGCGGGGACAACCAGCGGCTGAGGAACCAGAGGCATCGGCCTCACCTGCGCCTGACTCATGGAGGACTTTCTGGCTGGCTTCAGACGCCATGCTTCGGGATCCAGTCCAGGCCCCGAGGGGCAGCCCTGCAGACCTGCAGCTCCCAAAGCGAGTTTGTCAGGCGTTTTCCGGCCAATTCTCAGGAGCGTTCTGCTCAAATCCGCATCAATTTGGGCAGAAGACTGGTGAGAATTGGGCAGCATTGGGCGGCCCTGCAGACCGCACTGTCCCCCGTGGGTGAGGGCCCTTTCATGCTCGGGGCCTGTCCCGGCCACCTGGAAAACGTGCCGAAATGACACGGCCCACCGGGGGCCCCGGCGCTGGGGAGCTTTCCCGGAGCAGAGTTGAGGGAGGGGTTGTGGCCAGGCACAGGCCTCGGACTTTTCTGGCGCTGGGGCAGCCAAAGTTGGGGCTGGCCTCATTGGGAGTACGAAAGTTTCTCTGGCTCCAAGGCTTGTCCGAAGCGCTGAAAGGCACCGTTTGTGCTTGGGTGTGAGGGGGAGTCATGGCGCGGGACTCAGGGTTCCCTAGTTGGAGGCCCCGAGGGACAGGACCCTGGAAACAGAAGGCTGAGGAGCAGGCGCGGGTTCATACCCCGGGCGTCGGGGCAGGCCCGGCCCCAATGGAAAGCGCCAGGGAGGGGACCCCTGGAGGCTGAGGAGCAGGAAGCCTCGGCCTCGCTGGAGCCTGCCTCCCAGAGGGCTTTCTGGTGGGTTCGGACGCGACCACTCGGGATGCAGGGCCAGGCCCATGGGGCGGCCCTGCAGACGAGCGGCGCCCAAAGCAAGTTCGCCGGGTGCTTTCCGGCCAATTCTCACGAGCGTTCTGCCCAAATCGATCCCGATTTGGGCAGAACGCTCGTGAGTATTGGCTGGTGTTGGGAAGCTCTGCGTACCACCCTGCTCCCCGCGGCCGAGGGCCCTTTCTCGATCGGGGCGTGTTGCGGCCACCCGGAAAATGCGCTGAGGTGATGCGGCCCACCCCTGGGTCCTGGCACAGGGGAGATTTCCCAGAGCAGAGTTGAGGGAGGGTTTGTGGCTGGGCGAACGCCTCCGACTTTTCGGGCGGCTGGGGCACCCAAGGATGGGGCTGACCTCAGTGGGGGCACAGATGTATCTCTCGCTCGGAGGCTTGTCTGCAGCTCAGAAAGCCACCGTTTTTGCTGGGTCTGTAGGGGGACTCATGGCGCGGGACTCAGGGTTCCCCAGTTGGAGGCCCCGAGGGACAGGACCCTAGAAACGGAAGGCTGGGGAAGCAGGCGAGGGTTCGTGCCCAAGTCTCGGTGCACGAACCCTGCCGGGCTCCATCGACCAGTGCCAGGGAGGGGACCCCTTGAGGCTGAGGAGCAGGAGGTGTCGGCCTCCCCGGAGCCTGCCTCTCAGAGGGCTTTCTTGCATTGATGGAGCCTAGACTACTCGGGATCATGGGCCAGATGCAGGGGGTGGCCCTGCAGACGTGCGTCGCCTGAAGCGATAAGAAATTTTTGGAGTCTTATCATGCTTACTAATTTTTCTGTATAATTTAATGGTAATTCCTTCTTTACACAATTTTTGTTGTGAAAGTTTTCCTAGGAAAACTGTACTTTCAGAGAGCAGGGGAATCTGTACCCCTCTTGCAGGGTTAGTTTTAGCCTCCAAGTTACAGAGAACTTTCCATGACCTGCAGGCTTTATCACTCAAACATTGCTCCTTTGGCAACCTTCATCTGTTTTGCACCTCCCCACCCCCTGCGTCCCTGAATCTGGCCACCACCAATTTGTTTTCAGTATGTATGTGTTCATTATGTTTTTGTTTTCATGTGGAACGAACATGAGAACGTCTGGTGTTTGTCATTCTGTGTCTAAGTTACTTAGCATAATGCTCTCAAGGTTTATGTTTCCATGTCTGGTTATTGTGAATGATGTTCCAGTGAACTTGGGAGTGCATCTCTCTTTTTGAGGGAGTGTTTTTGTGTTCTCCAAAAAATATTCAATAGAGCAATTACTGGGTCTCATGTTGGTTGTGTTTATTATTTTCAGGAACCTCCATACTGTTTGCCACTGTGGCTGCACCAATTTACATCCCCACCAACAGCCCATAGTGTTCCCTCATCTACACATGCTTGACCACACCTGGTGTCTGTCTCTGGGACAATTCCTGTTCCAACAGTTGTGACAGCTGACTCCTGTTGACTTACAGTTCCCTGATGATGATTAGTGATGTTGAACAACTTTTTCTGTGTCTGTTGGCCATATGTTTGGTATCTATCATTGGAAAAATCTATTCACATATTCTCCCCATTTTTTATTTTGTTTTTGTTTAGATTTGTATGTGGGTTTTGTGTGTTTGGGATATTAGCCTCTTCTCACGCATATGATTTACAGATTTTTTTGTCATTGGGTAGGTTGCCTTTTAAGTTTTTTTTTAAGATTTTATTTATTTATTTGTCAGAGAGAGAGTGAGTGAGAGCGAGCATAGGCAGACAGAGTGGAAGGCAGTCAGAGGGAGAAGCAGGCTCCCTGCGGAGCAAGGAGCCCGATGTGGGACTCGATCCCAGGACGCTGGGATCATGACCTGAGCCGAAGGCAGCTGCTTAACCAATTGAGCCACCCAGGCGTCCCACCTTTTAAGTTTTTGATGGTTTCTTTGCCGTGAAGAAGATCTCAGTTTGATGTCGTTCCACTTGCTTATTTTTGGCTTTGTTTCCTTTGCTTTTGGTGTCTGATCTGAAGACTTTGCCAAAACTGATGTCGAGAAACTTACTACCTGTGTTTTTTTCTTGTAGTTTTATGGATTCAGGTCTTCTGTTCAAGTCATTCATCCGTTTAAAATTTCTGTGTGCGATGTTGTGATCTAGTTACTTTCTTCTGCATATAATGTCTAATTTTCTCAGTATTGTTCACTGAATAGACAATTTACATTGTAAATTTTCTGTTCTTGTGTTGTAAGTTAAGACCATATATGTGCTGGTTAGTTTCTGAGCTTCCTATTTTGTTCTATTCTATTCTCTGTGTGTGTTTTTATGCCAGTGCCATACTGTTTGGATGATTATAACTTTGTATTCTAGCTTGAAATCTGGGAGTGTGGTGACTGCAGCTTTCTTTCTCCAGATTGCTCTGGGTATTTGGGTATCTTTTGTAAAATAGTATGAATTTTAGAACTGTCTTCTATTTCTTTGAATAATGTCATTGGGATTCAAATATGGATCTCATCACATCTGTAGCTTGCTTTGGGTGTGATGAACATGTTAACATTATTAACTTTTCCAGTTAATGAGCATGGCATATGCTTCTGTTTATTTGTGTCATCTTCCATTTCATTGACCCACACATTCCTCCCACCCCAACACACTCATGCACTTCCTTTATTTTCCACCCTGTGTCCAGTGTACCAGGTCTTTCTTATTCTTGGTTACTCTTATTCCTAGATATTTTTTCTTCATGCAATTGTAAATGGCATTCCTTCCTTAGTTTCTCTTTGTTAAAGTTTGTCTTCAGTATATAGAAACACACCAAGTTGGGGTACCTGCATGGCTCCATTGGTGAAGTATCTGCCTTCAGGTCAGGTCATGATTCTGGGGTCCTGGGATGGAGCCCTTAATCTGGCTCCCTAATCAGTGGGGAGCCTGCTTTTCTCTCTCCCTCTGGTGAGGGACCCACTGGGTGTTGGTGGTGGGCGGGGTAGTGGGGTCTGTTAATCTGTCTCATAAGATCCTGTGGAACTCAGGGACACCCTCCTGTCTGTTGAGTTGTGCAGAGACAGGTAGACAGCAGTTTCTGGCCAAGCACAACTGTTGCACTAGACCACCACCAGAGGGGAAGTGTGCCGGGAGCCACTCCTTCATTTCCATGAACGTTGACCAGGGTCTGTGACTGCAATTCCTAGCAGCAGAATGGGGAGAGGAGGGCGGTAGTGGTGCACACTTTTAAGGTTGTGGTCAAGACTAGTCTGGAGCCTCGTGAAGTCGGCCTTACCTGGCACAGAAGGCATCCAGTCACTGTATCTGTGAGCACTGTGCCAGCTCCCATGCTGCTGCCTCCTATTTTTCATCATCTTTATGGTCCTGAGCCTCTGCTCTTGCCCCATGGCCTCCAGGGTATTGCCCTCCCTCCATCTGGCCCTCCTCTTCTGCCCTGTGTAACCTGATGCCACGGTACCTTCTCAAGAGGCAGCTCAGTCAGTTCTTTGATGGAACACTTTCATGGATCCTCTGTGAGGTGAGGACAATACCTTGCCCTGGAAGTGGGCTGCAGGTCCCCAATCAAGAAAGCCACATCTCTCTTTTCAGCCTGACCTGCCCTCACCTCAGTCTTCTTCAGGGAAGATCTTCTCACTTCATGAGCTGAGAGCTCTGAACTTAAAAATTAATATTGTTTTCTATTTCTCAATGCCTTAGTTCATCCATGGTGTGTCTTTCAAAACTGTCAGTGGGTTTTTAGCAGTCCTGGAGGGCTGCCTGCTCAAGGAGGGGATGACCTGGGAGGGGTGGCCCTCCTTCCCATCTCCCTCAGCATGTCCCTGAGCCCTGGAGCCATCTGTCCCACTGAGGGTTGAGGGACCCAAGACAGCCCATCTTGAGCCCAGGCTGGGTCAGCTGTGTAGACTGATGTGTACTAGTAGTGGTGGGAAGCTGGCATTGTCCAGGTGCAGGCAATTTCTCCTTCTCATTCCTTTTTTCCTTCCTGCCCAGAGGTAGTTCAGAACAGACTTGGCTCCTGTGGGCTACAATTAACAGGAAAAGTATAAGAACTCAGAGAAATTTGAATTCCAAGCATAGAGTGAATAATTATTGTACAGTAAATACTCTCAAGTAATTCTTATGAACATTGCATAGCAAAAGCTTTTTCAAATAGTTTACTGAAAGAAAAACACTTTTTTATTGTTTATTTTAATTCAGGTAGAGTTAACATACAGTGGTATATTAGTTTCAGGTGTACCAATAGTGATTCAGTGAATCTATATATTACTCAGCGGTCATCAGGAAAAGTGTACTCTTAGTCCCATCATCTACTTCACTCATCCCTCCATCCACTTCCACTCTGGTAACCACAGAGTCAGTATTTTGTTTTGTATCTTCTTTCTCCTTTATTTATGTATGTTCATTTCTTAAATTCCATGTAAGAGTGACATCAAAAGGCATTTGTCTTTCTTCGACTGACTGATTTCACTTAAGATAGTACTCTCTAGCTCCATCCATGTGTCTGCAAATGGCAAGATTTTATTTTTTTATGGCTGAGTAATTTTCCACTGTGTGTGTGTGTATACATGTATCATCTCATTTATCAAATTATCAAGAAATACTTGGATTTCTTCCATATTGTAATATTGTAAATAATGTTGCAAGAAACATAGGTGCACATGTATCCTTTTGAGTTATTGTTTTCATATTCTTTGGGTAAACACCTGGTAGTGTGATTGCTGGATCATAAGGTAGTTCTATATTTAACATTTTGAGGAACAGTCATACTTTTTTCCACAGTGGCTGCAGCAGCTTGCATTCCCACCAACAGTGCAAGAGGGTCCCCTTTTATCCACATCCTCCCAACATCTGTTTTCTTGTGCTGGTGTTGTTAGCCATTCTGATAGTATGTGGTAATATCTCATGGAACTTTTCTTTTGGATTTTCCTGTTGATGGGTGATGGTGAACATCTTTTCATGTGACTGTTGGCCATGTGTATTTCTTCTTTGGAGAAATGTCTGTTCATGTCTTCTATTTTTTAACTGGATTATTTGGTTTTTGGGTGTTGTGTTGTATCAGTTCTACATATTTTGGACACAACCCCTTTATTGCATATGATATTTGCAAACATCTTCTCCCTTTAAGTACGTTGTCTTCTATTTATTACATTTTCATTGTTCTTCTGCTGTGCAATAAGTTTTTATATTGATGTAGTTCCAGTAGTTTATTTTTGCTTTTGTTTCCTTTGCTTTCGAGGCATGTCTAGAAAATGTATGGTTCATGTCAGAGAAGTTACTGTCTGTGCCCTTTTGTAGGATTTTTATGATTTCAGGTCTCACATTGAGGTCTTGAAACTGTTTTGAGTTTATTTGCCTGTCTGGTGTAAGAAAGCAGTCTAATTTCATCCTTTTGTGCATAGCTGTCCAGTTTTCCCAACACCATTTGTTGTAGAGACTGTCCTTTTTGCTTTTAATATTTTTGCCTGTTTTGCAGAAGATTAATTGGGCACATGATGGTGGATTTATGTCTTCTATTCTGTTACCTTGGTCGCTGTGTGTATTTTTGTGCCAATCCCATACTGTTAGGATGACTGCAGCTTTGTACTATAATTTGAAATATGGAACTGTGACTCCTCCAGCTTTGTTTTTCTTCATAACATTGTGTTGGTTGTTCAGTATCTTTTGTGATTCCGTACAAATTGTTAGGGTAGTTTCTTTGAGTTTTTTCATTTTTTAAAAAATTTAAATTCAATTAGCCAAGTTATCATAAGTCATTAGTTTCAGATGTAATGTTGAATAATATATCAGATGTGTATAACACCAAGTGCTCATTGCATCACGTGCCCTCCTTAATGCCCATTACCCAGTTACCCTCTCCCCCCATCCAGCAACCCTCAGTTTGTTGCTCTAGTTAAGAGTCTGTCATGGTTTTTTCTCCATCTCTGATGACTTCCCATTCTGTTTCCCCTTCCTTTCCCTACGGTTCTCTGCCTGGTTTCTGATATTTCACATATAAGTGAAATCATATGATAATTGTGTTTCTTTCATTGACATATTTTACTCAGCATAATATCTTCCAGACCCATCCAGGTTGATGTGATGAAAAGTATTCATCCTTTCTGATGGCTGGGTAATATTCCATTGAATATATGAACCACATCTTCTTTATCCATTCCTCTGTCCATAGATATCTGGGTTCTTTCCATAGTTTAGCTATAGTGGATATTGTTGCAATGAACACTGGGGTGCAGGTGCCGGTTCTTTTCACTACATCTCTATTTTTGTGGTAAAAGCCCTGTAGTGCAATTGCTATGTTTTAGGGTAACTTTACTTTTAACTTCTTGAGGAAACCCTGTATTGTTTTACAGAGTGGATGTAATGGTATGCATTCCCACCAGGAGTGTAGGAGGCTTCTCCATTCTCTGCATCCTCAGCAACATTTGTGGTTTCATGTCTTGTTGATTTTAGACATTCTGCCTGGTGTGATAGGATACCTCAATGTGGTTTAGATTTGCATTTCCCAGAAGCCATGTGATATGGAACATTTATGCATATATCTGTTGGTCACATGTGTGTCATCATTGGAGAAGTATCTGTTCATATTTTCACCTATGTCTAGAACTTACCTTGGGTTGAGGCCCTGAAGCCTGGATATAATCAGCCAGAACTGTGGAGATCTTCACAAAGTCTGAGTTAAAATGGAGTTTTAGGGTGTGTATCAAGCTCAGGGATTGTGTTCAGAGGGTGGATGAAAGTGTAGGTTCTCAGGTTTGCATTCAGATTTTTCATGCTCTGAATCCAGTCTGGAGTTAAAAAAGGAAGTTTCCTTTTGTGTGGCAGGCTGATCATCTGGGTTTGCTGAAGTGTTCCCAATACCTGGGGCTTGGGAGCCAGGTCTCTACAGATGGAACTCTTAGAACTCCAAATAGGGTTATGGTTAGGACCTAGGAGCATGGAAGGTCTCAACTGCCAACCATGTGGTAAGTGTCCTGGAGGGCTGAGTTGACGGCATGGGTTGGGGTGAGTGTCCGGCTCAGGGTTTCAATCCATGAGCCCTCGAAAGTGGGAGTTCACTGAGATGGAAACAGATGGGCCTTTAGATTTCTACTGACCTATATACTTATTGGAGTCCATTATGGACAGATTTCCTTCCGGGTGGGAGGCTGAGTCCTCTGGTATTGCTCAGGCATTCCCAAATCCTGGGGCTTTGGAGCCCACCCTTAAGAGACAGATACCTGAGAACCAAACCTAGGGATATAGTTAGGGTCTAGGGGCATTGCAGGCCCAAACAGCTGACAGTGTGTGTGGTTCCTAGAGGTTGGAATTAAGGATGAGTGTTCCGGTTCAGGTCAGGCACAGGATTTGTGGCCTAGAGGCCACTGAAATTGGGGGTTTGCTGGGATAGGCTCAGATGGGCAGGCATTTTCTCCTGCTTTGAATACTTTCTAGAGGTCTACATGGCATGCTTTCCTCCTGTGTGTTAGGCTGAGTCCTGTGGTATTGCTAAGGTGACCCCAGTCCCTGGGGCAGGGGGCCAGGCCCCTAGGAATGGAATGCTCAGAACACAGACTAAGCTTCAGTTAGGGGTTAGGAGCATGGCAGGCCCAATCTGATGGTGGTGTAGCAAGCTATCCAGAGGGCTGAATACAGAGTGATGGATAGAGTGTCAGGTTCAGGTTTGTGTCCATGGAGCTGCTGACTCTGGGTGAACTCAGTGGTGCATGGCAGATTTCTCCTGCTCATAATCCTTTGCAGAGTTCCAAATGGTATGGTTTCCTTCTGGGTGGCAGGCAGAGATCTCAGGTATTGCTTAGGTGTCCTCATCCGTGGGACTTGGGTGCCAGTCCTCTGGGGACAGAGCCTGAAAACCCAACCTAGGGTTAGGGCTAGGTCCCAGGAACATGAAAGGCCTAATCTGCTGGTGCTGTGCAGAGCTCTCAAGGGGACTGAGTGGAGAACCTGGGTCAGGCTGAGTCAGGCTCCGGCTTGGTGTCCATGGGGCTACAGAAGATGGGGGTGGCCATAGAGGGGAAAGGCAGATTTATTCTGCTCTGAGTCCTTGGCAGAGTTTCAATTCTACTGTTTCCTTCTGGGTAGAAGGCAGAGTCCTCTGGCATTTCTCAGGGGTCCCACATATGTGGGGCTTTGGTACCTGTATTCTGGGGGACACAAGACAGAAAATGCACCTAAGTTTAGGTTAGGGATGAGGGTCATGTCAGGCTCAATATGCCACCCTGAGAGGAGCTACCTGGGGAGCAGAGTTGAGGATGTGGGTCAGTGTGAGTGTTAGGATCCAGGTAGTGTACAGGGGGTTGCTGAAAGTGGGATAGCCTCAAGGGGCCATGAAATATTCTGGTATAGTTCAGGTGTAGCCCAAAAGTGAGGGTTTGGTGTCGATCCTCAGAGGACAGAAGACTGAAAACACAATCTAGGGCTAGGGATAGAGCACAGGGGCATGGCTGGCCTGATCTGCTGGTGCTGAGGCGGGATGTCTGGGGCACTGAGTTGAGGGCCAGAGTCAGGTGGTGCATTATGCTCTGGGTTTGTGCCTGGGGGGCTGCCAAAGGTGGAGGTGGCTTCAGGGGGCATGCAGGTTTCTCCCATTCTGAGGGTTCTGTGCCGCTCCAAACAGAAAGGTTTCCTCCTGGGTGGCAGATGGAGTCCTTGATTGTGGCTCAGGGGTCCAAATATGGAGGAATTGGGGGCCCAGCCTCTGGAGATGAAGACTGAAAACCCAACCAAGGTTAAGGTTAGGGCCAGAAGCATGGCAGACCCAATTTTCTGGCACTGAGAAGGGATCCCAAGGGGCTGAATTGAGGGCAGGGGTCAGGTGGCGCGACAGGGTCCAGGTTTGTGGCCATGGGGCTGCTGAAGAAGGGGGTTGTGCTCAGGGAGGCATGCAGTTTCTCCCATTCTGAGTGTTCTACTCAGCTTCAAATGGCACAGTTTCCTCCTGGGTGGTAGGCAGGCTGAGTGTCAGCTTCTGCATTTGTGGCCCAATGGGACGCAGAAGGTCAGGGATGGCCTCAGGTGGGGCATGTAAGTTTCTCCAACTCTGAGGATTTGGCACAGCTCCAAACAGCATGGTTTCCTCCTGCATGGTGGGCAGAGTCCTGGGTCGTCATTCAGGGGTCTTTAATCTTGGGGACTTGGGGTCAGGCCTCTTGGGATGGAAGCCTGAAAACCCAAATTAGGGATAGGCTTAAGGCCTAGGGGCATGGTAGAACTGATAGGCCAGTGCTGAGACAGGCGCCCTGGTGCACTGAGTTGAGGTCAGGTGTCAGAGGGTGCATTAGCCTCTGGGTTTGTGTCCAGGCGTTTGCATAACCTGGGGGTGACTTCAGGGGTGCATGGAAGTTTCTCCAGCTCTGAGGGTTCAGCACAGCTCCAAACAGCACAGCTGTGCCCTGTGTGGCAGGCAGAGTCCCAGAATGAGTATCAGGCATCCTCAATCCAAGGACTTAAGGACCAGGCCTCTGGGCGCAGAAGCCTGTACACCCCACCTAGGGTGAAGGTTAGGACCTAGGGGCATGGCAGGCCAGATCTGCCAGCACTGAGGCATGATCCCCTTGGGGCTGAGTTGAGGGCATATGTCAGGTGGTGCCTCAGAATCCGGGTTTGTTGCCAGGGGGGCTGCAGATGGTGGGGGGGGGAGTCACTTTAGTGAGGTATGCAGGTTTCTCCCTCTCTGAGGGTTCTGTGCAGCTTCAAATGGCACAGCTTCCTACCACATAGGGGGCTGAATCCTGGGGTATCACTCAAGGGTCCTTAATGAAGCTGGTTTGGGGGTCAGGCCTTTTGGGATAGAAGCCTGAAAACCCAAACTAGGATCAGGGTTAGGGCCTGGGGCATGGCAGGTTCAATCTGTTGGTGCTGAGGCAGGTTCCCTTGTGGGCTGAGTTGAGGGCACATGTCTGGAGGTGCATCAGATTGCAGGTTTGTGTCCAGGGGTTCCACAGAAGCTTGGGTGGCCTCAGCAGTTAATACAGGTTTCTCCCATTCTAAGGGTTTTGTGCAGCTCCAAGTAGCAGAGTTGTGCCCTCAGTGGGAGGCAGAATTCTGGTGTGAGTCTCAGGGGTCCCCAATCTGGCTGGGTTGTGGGCCAGGCCTCTGGGCATGGTAGCCTGTACACCTCGCCTAGGTTTAGGCTTAGGGCCTAGGGGCATGGCAGGCCTGATCTGCCATTTCTGAGGCATGCTCTGCTCAGGGTCAAGTTGAGGATTTGTCAGTCATTGCATCAGAGTCCGTTTTTGTGGCCAAGGGGCCACCGAAAGTGGTGGTGGCTTTACAATGGCTTGCAAGGTTTCTCTCACTCTGAGAGTTCGGCACAGCTCCAAATGGTCTGGTTTGCAACCACATTGTGGGCTGAATTCTGCGGTGTTACTCAGAGGCCCTTAATCTCGGGGGCTTTGGGGCCAGGCCTTTAGGGTGGAATCCTAAAATCCCAAACTACGTTTATGGTTAGGGCCTAAGGACATGGCAGGCCAGATCTGCTGGTGCTGAGGTGGGCTCATGGTGGGCTGAGTTGAGTGAGGGCATTGTGGAGTGCCTCAGTCTCTGGGTCGGTGACTGTGGGGGCCACTGAAGGTGGGCGTGGCCTCAGGGAGGCATGCAGGTTTCTCCTGCTCTGAGGGTTGGGCACAGCTCCAATGGCATAGTTTCCATCTGGGTAGCAGGTATGGCTCTGGGTTCCTCAATCTGGAGGGCTTGGGGGATAGGATCCTGCCGATGGAAGCCTGAAAACCTAACCTAGGGTTAGGGTCTGGGGCATGGCAGACCTGGTCTTAAATTGCCGAGACCAGCACTCCAGGGGGCTAAGTAGAGTGAGGGTTTGGCCATGTCTGCACCTGGGTTTCAGACTGCTTTCTCATGGGGTTTGTGCCGTGACCACTTGAGATCATGGGCCAGGCCCAGGTGGCTGCCCTGCAGATCCGTGCTGCCAGAGGCCATTTCACTGGAGGATTTTCTGGCCAATTCTCATGAGCTTTATGCCCAAATGGGGTCCCCAATCTGGAGCACTCAGGGGACAGGTCCCAGGGTCCAAAGCCTGAAAATCCAAAGGAGGCTCAGGGCGAGGGCCTAGGGGCCTGGCAGGCCGGATCCAACAGCGCTGGGGCAGGCACCCCACGGGACTGAATAGCAGAAGGGTAGGCTGCGAGTGGCCCTGGCTCCTAGAGAGCTATATTGCAGGGTTCAGGTCACAAGAACTCAGGATTTAAGGGCAGGCCCAGGCGGTGGCCCTGTGGAGGCCCACGGCACTGCCAGCTAGTTCGTTGGGGGTTTTATGAACAATTCTCATGAGCTTTCTGTCTAAATCAATATCGATTTGAGCAGAAAGCTTATGATAATTGGCCAGTGTTGGGCAGCGATTTGGGCTGTGCTGGTGCCCACGGTCTAGAGTAGTTTCTCACTAGGTGTGTCTCCTGGCCATCCAGGAACACTGGCTGGGCCCATGTGGCTCCCCCAAGGGCCCTCACCCAGTGGAGCTTTCTGGGGGCTGTGCTGAGTCAGGGTGTCTTGCTAAACATCAGCCTCCATGTTTGTGGCCTGGTGGGGCAACGAAAGTTGTGGGGGCCTCAGGGAGTCATGCAGGTTTCTCCTGCTCTGTGGGTTTTGTGCAGCTCCGAATAGCATGGTTTCCTCCTGGGTGGCAGGCAGAGTCCTGGGTTGTGGCTCAGTGTTCCCCAATCTGGAGGGCTTGGGGGCCAGGTCTCTGGGGATGGAAGCCTGAAAGGCCAAACTAGGTTTGAGGTTAGGGCCTAGGAGCATGGCAGGCCCGATCTTTTGGCACTGAGGCAGGATCCCCATTTGGCTGAGTCAAGGATGGGTGACAGGCATTGTGTCAAGATCTGTGTTTTGTGACTGAGGGGCCCCCAGAGGTAGGGGTGGACTCAGGGAGGCATGAGGGTTTCTCCTAGTCAGAGAGTTTTGAGCAACTCTGATTGGCATGGTTTCCTCCTGGGTGCCAGGTATACTCCTGCAGTGTGGTTCAGGCATCCCCAATCTTGATGGCTTGGGGGATAGGCTCCTGGAAACAGAAGTGTCAAAAGCAAACTGAGGGTTAGTGTGAGGGCCTAGGGGCCTGGCTGGCCTGAACTGCCAGCGCCGGGGTGGGCACCCCAGGGGAGTGAGTAGCAGGAGGGATTGCCTGGCTCATAGGGGGCTATCTCTTAGGGTTCAGGCTGCGACATTTGGGACCCTGGACCAGGCCCAGGCAGCAGCCCTGTGGGTCCGCGCTGCCAGAAGCAAGTTCACCGGGTTTTTTTGTGTCCAATTCTTATAAGGTTTCTGCCAAATTTATATCATGGTTGGGCAGCGAGTTGGGCCATGGTGGCACCCATGGTCTACAGCTCTTTTTTGCTAGGTGGGTGTCGCAGCCATCCCGGAACATGGGCCAGGCCCACGCAGCTCCACTGGGGGCCCCTGTGCAGGGGAGCTTTCCAGGGGCAGAGTTGAGAAAGGGTGTCTGGCTGAGTGTCACCCTCTGTGTTTGTTGCCCATTGGGTGCCAATGGTGGGGGTGGGGTCAGGGGGGATATGCAGGTATCTCCTGCTCTGAGGGTTTTGCACAGCTACGAATGGCATGGTTTCCTCCTGGGTGGCAGGCATAGTCCTGGGGTATGGCTCAGGGGTCCCCAACCTGGAGGGCTTGGGGGCCAGGTCTCTGGGGACAGAAGTCTGAAAACCAAAGTAGGGTTAGGCTTAGGGCCTAGGGGCATGGTAGGCCCAATCTGGTGGCACTGAGGTGGGATCCTGGGGGTGCTGAATCAAGGATGGGGGTCAGGCAGTGCATCAGGCCCCAGTTTTTGTGGGCAGAGGTGGCTGCCAGAGGTGGGGTTAGCCTCAGGGAGGCATGCGGATTTCTCCCGGCCTGAGGGTTCTGCACAGGTCCAAATAGCATGGTTTCCTCTTGGGTGGCAGGCAGACTCCTGAGGTGTGGCTCTGGGGTCCCCAATCTTGAGGGCCCAGGGGACAGGCTC
Organism: Mustela putorius furo; assembly: GCF_011764305.1. Lineage (NCBI taxonomy): Eukaryota > Metazoa > Chordata > Mammalia > Carnivora > Mustelidae > Mustela > Mustela putorius. The sequence continues at coordinate 17,662,160 of NW_025421321.1, read as the reverse complement.
CTGGGGATGGAAGGCTGAAAACCAAAGTGAGCTATGGGTCCAGGGCCTAGGGGCATGACATATCTGATCTGCCAGTGCCAGGGAAGGCACCCCAGGGGGCTGAGTAGCAGAAGTGGTTGACCCACATGCACCTGCCTCGCAGAGGGCTTTCTCTCATGGTTTGGTCTGTAAGCACTTCGGACTCTGGCTCAGGCCTAGGGGGCAGCCCAGCCAGCCCATGTTGCCCAAGCAAGGTCTCCTGGTGTTTTCCTGCCTATTCTGACAATTTTTCTGCCCAAGTTGATATTGATTTGGGCATAAATCTTGTGAGAATTGGCCAGCATGGGCGGCTTTATGGGCTGCATGTGTGGCTTGGTCTAGAGCACTTTCTTGCTAGGTGCATGTCACGGCCATGCAGGAACACAGGCTGGTCCCACGTGGCTCCACCAAGTGCCCCCACCAGGGGAGCATTCCAGGGGCAGAGTTGAGGGAGGGGGTATGGCTGAGCATCAGCCTCCTTGCTTCTGGCCTGGTGGGGTGATGGATGTGGGTCGCCTTGGTGGGGCATGCAGGTTTTCTCCCACTCTAAGGGTTTTGGGCAGCTCTGAACAGATGTTTCATCCTGGGTGGCAGTAGAGTCCTGGGGTGTGGCTCAGGTGTCCTCAATCTGGAGGGCATGGGGGCCAGGTCTCTGGGGATAGAAGCCTGAAAAACCAAGCTATGGTAGGTTCAGGGCCTAGGGGGTCAAGGGCTAGGGGCGTAGGGGCATGGCAGGCGCAATGGCCAGACCTTTGCTGGCACAAAGGTGAGATTCCCTAGAGGGTGAATCGAGGATGGTGGTTTGGCGGTGCATCAGTCGCCGGGTTTTGTGGCCAGGGGGCTGCCACAGGTGGATGTGGCCACAGATTGGAATGCAGGTTTCTCCCTGAAGGTTCTGCACAGCTCCAAAAGGCACAGCTGTCCTCCTGGGTGGCAGGTGGTCTCCTGGGGTGTGTCTTTGTATCCCTAATCTGGAGGGCTCGGGGGACAGGCACGTGGGGATGGAAGCCTGAAAACCCAACTGAGCATTAGGGTGAGAGCCTGGGGACATGGCAGGCCTGATCTGCCAGCGCTGGGGTAGGCACACCAGGGGACTGAGTAGCTGGAGTGGTTGGCCACATGTGCACCTGGCTCGTAGATGGCTTTCTCATGGGGTTCGGGCTGCACTACTCCAGACCCCATATCAGGCCTAGGTGGCTGCCCTGTGGCTCCGAGCCACCAGCAGCAAGTTTGCTGGGGGTTTTCCAGCCAATTCTCACAAGCTTTCTGTTCAAATAGATATCAATTTGGCAGAGAGCTCGTGAGAATTGGGTGTTGTTGGGTGGCAATTCGGGCTACACTGGCACCTGCAGTCTAGAGCACTTTATCACTAGGTGCTTGTAGTGGACATCTTGGAAACATGGGCCAGGACCATGAGGCTCCCTCGAGGACCCCCACATGGGGGGTTGTCCGTGGAAACAGTTGAGGCAGGGGTTCTGGCTGAACATCAGGCTCCATGTTTGTGGCCCAGCTGGGCGCCAAGGTGGGGGTGGCCTTAGGGGGGACATGAAGGTTTCTCCTGCTCTGAGGGTTTTGGGAGGCTCCAAATGGAACTGTTTCCTCCTGGGTGGCAGGCAGAGTCCTGGGGTGTGGCTCAGAGGTCTGCAATCTGGAGGGCTTGTGGGTCAGGTCTCTGGGGACAGAAGCCTAAAAAGCTACTCAGCCTCCGTTTTTGCGGCCCAGTTGTGAGTCAAAGGTGAGGGTGAACTGGGTGGGGGGGCATGCAGGTTTCTCCCGCTCTGAGAGTATCACACAGCCCGGTTTCCTCTTGCGGGGGGCGGGGGTTGGTGTACTCCTACAGTGTGGCTCTGGGGCTCCTGATGTGGAGGATGCAGGCGACCGGCCCTTGGAGATGGAAGCCTGAAAACCCAACCGAGGGTTAGGACAAGGGCCTAGGAGCATCGTAGATCTGATCTGCCAGTGCCAGGGCATGCACCTCGGGGTGGAGTAGCAGGAGTGATTGACATCACGTGCACATGCCTCACAGAGGGCTTTTTTGCAGGGTTTGAACCACAACTACTTGGGACCCAGGGGCAGGATCAGGCAGTGGACCTGCCAGCCCATGCTGCCGAATGACGTTCACTGAGTTTTTTGGCTAAATCTGACATTTTTTCTGATCAAATTGATATTGATTTGGACAGAAAGCTGTGAGAATTGCCCAGCATTGGGCAGTAATACAGGCCATGCTGGCACATGCAGTGTAGAGCTCTTTCTCCCTCAGTGAGTGTCATGGCCATCAGGGAACATGGGCCCTGCAGACATTCCGGCCAACTCTAATGAGCATTGTGCCCAAACCGGGATCAGTTTGGGCAGAACGCTCATGAGAATTGGCCAGCATTGGGCAGCCCTGCGGACCGCCCTGCTTCCCATGGCCGAGGGTCCTTTCTCACTCGGGGCATGTCGTGGCCACTCAGAAAATGCACCAACAACGTGGCCCACCTGGGGGCCCCAGTGCAGGGGAGCATTCCTGGAGCAGAGTTGAGGGAGGGTTGTGGCCGGGTGTCCACTTCCAACTTTTTGGGTGGCTGGGGCGCCCAAGGATGGGGCTGACCTCAGTGGGGGGATGAAGGTTTCTCTCGCTCCGAGGCTTGTCTAAAGTGCTGAAAGGCACCGTTTGTGCTGGGATGGGAGGGGGAATCATGGTGCAGGACCCAAGGTTCCCCAGTTGGAAGCCCGGAGTACCAGGACCCTGGAAATGGAAGGCTGAGGAAGCAGGCGAGGGTTCGTGTCCAGGCCTAGGGGCAGGCCCGGCCCCACTGGACAGTGCCAGGGAGGGGAACCCCGGAGGCTGAGGAGCAGGAGGCCAAGGCTTCACTGGAGCCTCACTCCTGGAGAGCTTTATGGCGGGGTTTGCGTGAACGCTCAGGATTCCGGGACAGGGCCAGGGGTGAGCCCTGCAGACGTGCGGCGACTGAAGTGAGTTTGCCGAGCATTTTCCAGCCAATTCTCCTGAGAGTTCTGCCCAAACTAGGATCGGTGTGGGCAGAACGCTCGTGAGAATTGGCCGGCGTTGGGAAGCACTGCAGACTGCCCTGTTCCCCGTGGACAAAGGACCTTTCTCGCTCGGGGCATGTCGTGGCCATCTGGAAAACGCACGGAGACGACGAGGCCCACCTGGGGGACCCAAAGCAGGGGAGGGTTCCCGGAGCAGAGTTGAGGGATGGGTGGCCGCTGGGAGTCCGCCTCCGACTTTCCCGGTGGCTAGGGCGTCCAAGGATGGGGCTGCCCTCGGTGGGGGCACAAATGTTTCTCTCACTCCGAGGCTTGTAGGAAGCGCTGAAAGGCACCGTTGGCGCCAGGGTGGGAGGAGGGGGCGTGGCATGAGACTCAGGGTTCCCAAGATGGAGGCCCGGAGGGACAGGATCCTGGAAACAAAAGGCTGGGGAAGCAGAGGAGCGTTAGAGCCCGGTCTTGGGGCAAGCTCCGCCCGTTGGGACAGCACCAGGGAGTGGAACCCCGGATTTTGAGGAGCAGGAAGCGTCGGTCTCGCCAGAGTCTGCCTCCCAGAGGGCTTTCTGGCGGGCTTCGGATGTGAGCGCTCACGATGCCGGGCCCGGCCCAGGGGAGCAGCCCTGCAGACCTGCGGCGCCCAAAGCGAGTTCGTTGGCATTTTCCGGCCAATTCTCACGAGCGTTCTGCCCAAACCGGAATCACGGCAGAATGCTCGTGAGAATTGGCTGGTGATGGGCAGCCCTGCAGACCGCCCTGCTCCCGTGGTCCAGGGCCCTTGGACCTCGCCCGTGGCATGTGGCGGCCACCTGGCAAACGCACCATGATGATGCGGCCCACCTGGGGGCCCCGGTGCAGGGGAGCGTTCCCAGAGCAGAGTTCATGAATGTTGGGGCCAGTCATCTGTGTCTGATTTTTTTGACTGCTGCAGTGCCGATATTTGGGTGTGGCCTCAGGTGGGTCATGAATTTTTCTCGCATTCTGAAGATTTTATGCATCTCTGGAAGGCGCCAGTTCCGCTTAGGTGGCCTGTGGATTCGTTGGATTGGCCTAGAAGTCCCAATCTGCAGGAAGGGAGTCAGTGTGGCTTTAGACCTACAGAGGTTTTTCGGAGCTGCATAGGATTCTTTGGAATGCTCGGCAGTACCAATTCATGCCACTGGACAGCGTGGTGAGCTGTGGTTCCCGAGAGCATGGTAGGGTGCAATGCTGCTTACCACCAGCAGGGGCAGCGGCGAGCTGCCATCGTCAACACACCAGAAGAGGTGACTGTACAGCCGGCTGGTTCTGAGAGCAGTGGTGAGGGCTGCAGGAAACGTGAGGTACTGCAGCTTGTTGTTCCAGGACAGAGTGTTGAGCTGAAGACTGTTTCCCCATGCTCAGGAATGGTGGTAAGAATCGCTGGAATCAGGCCCCCACTCAGTCAACACTGTGACCCGTTGCCCCAGTTTGATGGGAATGTGCTGTCAGGATGGTCCAGGAGGGTCCTCCCGGTGGGGGTCTGGAGATGGGGGAACCCAATTCAACCCATGGTGCCTTTGGAACCGAGGGGTTGAGTGTCTGTTTGGAACAGTCTATTTGCTTCTCCAAAAAGGACAAGGGCATTGGCCGGCTTGAGAAGGAAGTGGATGACTACTTAAGAAACAAGCATGTGTCTCTCCTTCTCCCAGGAATCGGAGCAGGTGTGTAGGCTTTAGGTGGGAGGTGCCTCCATATCCGCACCTGACAACCCTCTTCGCTCTGGCTCCATGAGACCTGAAGTTTGGAAATCAGCATCTGAATCTGTCATGCTACTTGTCCCAGGAGTCGGCATTCAGAGAAAACAGCAGGCCAGTGGGGCACAGTGGCACATCCATTCCAGCATGGGAGGTAAAACTTCTCTTTCACCCCAAACATCCTGGGTTTTCTCTCATCTCCAGTGGAACAAAAAGTCCCACGAATGCAGCTGTCAGCCATGGAGTGTGGGTGCTAGTGTTCCTGAGTTTCCTTACAGGGAGCACCTGGCAGGGGAATCTCATTTTCTCTGCTTCTTTCTGGCTCACAGAGGTATTTGGAACATCTCATTCCTAGGCAATCCCTTGGATTTGAAAAGGAAGATGAGATGGACTCGGTGTGTGTTTGGGACGTAGAATGCGTTCCTTCCTCGGACACTGTTGATTCCATGGGTCCTAGGATGTGGTGGAATGGCTGGCATCTAGAGCGAGGTGGCTGTTTGTGGTCAGATAGAGGCTTGGAGGATGGCTTCTCCTTTGTCCAACGGGATGGATCCTAATGGATTTGTCTTTTTTATCCAGAGAGTTCCTATGAGGGCAGAGGGAACATTCCAAAGGATTCCAAGGAGCCTTGGATGATTGAAAAGGGAAGCTTGACTTTCTACTTTCACTCAGTGGACCCTCTAGAGAGTTGGCCATGGCATCCTTTCTCTGTAGTAACATGGGTGGTGAAGTTAGAAGGAGAGTCTTTGGGAATTCCCCTGGATAGAGGCATTCTGATGGCTTCCCAGGGCATGGCGTCAGGAACCCTGGGGTGATTTTCTGGGGTTGCTTGCCAGATGCTGTCTGAGTCACGTTATCCCCCAGGTTTTCTGTTTCCTCCTTAGAAAATTGCTGGCAGGGAAGGTTCTGCCTCAGGAGGAATGCTCCTGCACTGTCGGTGGGCATGCGGGTTCTTGCAGCCACTCCGGAAAAGAGCACGGTGGTTCCTCTGAATGCTAAAAACAGAACAACCCTAGGAAACAGCAGTTGCCCTCCTAAGAATTTCCCTCAAGGGCACAAAAATGCACAACCAATAGGGTTCAAGCATCATGATATGAACACCAGCATTATCAACCATAGCGAAACGATGGAGGGCGTCCCAATGTCCATTCGCTGATGAGCGATGTATATATGTATATATATATATATATATGAATGTAAACATCTAATCTCCCACATATTCTAACTGGAATAGGAGCCAGGTTCAGAAAGAATGTAATCTTACCATTTGCGAGGATGTGGATGGATCTAGAGTGGATTTAGCTAAGCCACATCAGTAAGAAATGACCAATAGCCTATCATTTGCCATCTATGGAATTTCAGAAAGAAAAGATGAACATAGTGGGGGGAGAAAGAGAGGTCAGTGAGGAAAGAGACTCCAACATAGAGCACCAACCGAAGGTAGCTAGAGAGCAGGGGTATGGAGGGGAAGGATTCAATGGGTGATGGCTCTTAGAGAGGGCACTCGTGGTGTGACTTCAGGTTTCCCAAGCCAGAGGGTTTGTGGGACAGGCTCCTGTAGAAGGAAGCCAGAAAACACAACTTAGGGTTAGGGTGGTGGACTTGGGGAATGGCTGCTCAGATCTGCCAGCGCCGAGAAAGCTCCCGTCGGGGTTGACTTCAGGAAATGGGTCCTGCAGTGTGGCAGAATCTGGGTTTCTGGGCAGGGAGACCGAGGGTGGGGGTGGTTTACAATAAAGACCAGGCTGGTTCCGCTCCAAAATCGGGATCAACATGGAGAGGATGCTCGTAGGACCGCCTGTCCCCCGTGGCCGAGGTCACTTACAAATCAGGGCATGTGGCATCCATGGGGAAAAAGTGCCAGTACGAAGGGGCAGAGGAGCATTCCAGGAGCACATTTGAAGGAGGGGTTGTGGCTAGGCGCCCACACAGACTGTCCGGACCACTGAGGGAAATAAGGATAGGTTGGCCTCAGTGAGGTCAGGAAAGGTCCTCTCCATCCGAGGCTTTTCCACAGCTCGAGGTGAACCATCTCCACCTGGTTGGAAGTGGAATTAGTTGCGCCGATGCAGGGATCCCCAGTTGGAGGCCTGGAGGAAAAGGATCCTGGAAACGGAAAGCTGGGGCAGCAGGCGAGGGTTATTGCCCAGGCCTCAGGGCTGGCCCGGCCCCAAAAAACAGCGCCAGGGAGGGGACCCCCGGAGGCGGGGGAGCAGGAGGCGTCGGCCTTGCTGGAGCCTGTCTCCTGGAGGGCTTTCTTGCGGAAGCGCCGAAAGGCACCACTGACGCCAAGGTCAGGGGGAGGCGTGGTGCGGGACTCAGAGCTCCCCAGTTGGAGGCCCCGAATGACAGAACCCTGGGCCTGGCCCCAAATCTCGAGCGCTCGTGTCTGAACCCCGCCAGAAAGCCCTCCACCAGGGAGGCTGCAGTGAGGCTGACGCCTCCTGCTCCTCGGCCTCTGGGGGTCCCCTCCCTGGCGCTTTCCCATGGGGCTGGGCCTGCCCCTGAGGCCCAGGCTCGAACCCTCGTCTGCTTCCCCATCCTTCGGCTTCTGGGATCCTGTACCTCGGGGCATCCAACTGGGGAACCCTGAGTCCCACGCCACACCTTCCCCTCCCGCCCCGGCACCAAGGGTGCCTTTCGGAGCATCGGACAAGCCTCGGAGCGAGAGAAACCTGCGTGCCCCCACTGAGGTCAGCCCCATCCTTGCGCGATCCAGGCGCCTGAAAAGTCAGAAGCAGACACCCAGCCCCGACCCGTCCCTTAACTCTGCTGGGGAATGCTCCCCTGCGCGGGGCCCCCGGGGTGGCCCGCGTTGTCTCTGCGCGTTTCCCAGGGTGCCACCCCATGCCCTGGGCCACGGGGAGCAGGGCGGTCCGCAGGGCTGCCCAACAGCGGCTAATTCTCACGAGTGTTCTGCCCAAACCGATTCCTGTTTGGGCAGAACGCTCGTGAGAGCTGGCCGGAAAAGCCCGGCCAACTAGCTTCCGGCGCCGCAGGTCTGCAGGGCCACCCCCGCGGGCCTGGCCTGGCATCGCGAGAGCTCGCCTCCGAACCCCGCCAGAAAGCCCTCCGTGAGGCAGGCTACGGCGAGACCGACGCCTCCTACTACTCGACGTGCAGGGGTCCCCTCCCTGGCGCTGTCCCATGGGGCCGGGCCCGCACGGAGGCCTGGGCTCGAACCCTCGCCGGCTTCCCCAGCCTTCCGCTTCCGGGGTCCTGTCCCTCGGGGCCTCCATCTGGGGACCCTGAGTCCCGGGCCACGCCTCCTCCTCCCACCCCGGCGCAAATGGTGCCTTTCGGCGCTTCGGACAAGCCTCAGAGCGAGAGAAACCTGCATGCCCCCACTGAGGTCAGCCCCATCCTTGGGCGCCCCAGCCGCCGGAAAAGTCGGAGGCACACATCCGGCCACCACCCGTCCCTCAACTCTGCTTCGGGAACGCTCCTCTGCGCCAGGTCCTACGGGTGGGCCGCGTCGTCTCGACGCGTTTTTCGGGCGGCCGCCCCTTGTCCCGGGCAGAAAGGGCCCTGGGCCATGGGGAACTGAATGGTCCGCAGGGCTGCCCAACACCGGCCTATTCTCACGAGCGTTCTGTCCAAACCTATCCCAGTTTGGGCAGAACGCTCGTGAGAATTGGCCGGAAAACGCCAGCGAACTCGCTTCGGGCGCCTCACGTCTGCAGGGCCGACCCCCATCCCCCCATCCGGCATCGCGAGCCCTCGCGCAGGAACCACGGCAGGAAGCCCTCCGCGAGGCAGGCAGCAGCGAGGCCGACGCCTTCTGCTCCTCGGCCTGCATGGGTCCCCTCCCTGGCGCTGTCGCATGGGGCAGATCCCGCCCCGAGGCCCGGGCTCGAACCCTCACCTGCTTCCCCAGCCTTCCGCTTCCGGGGTCCTTCCCTCGGGGCCTCCAACTGGGGAACCCTGGGTCCCGCGGCCACACCACCCCCTCCCACCCCGGCGCCAACAGTTCCTTTCAGCACTTCGGACAAGCCTTGGAGCGATGAAAACCTGCATGCCCCCCCTGAGGTCAGCCCCATCCTTGGGCGCTCCAGCCCTCCGAAAAGTCGGAGGCGCATGCCGGGCCGCCACCCGTCCCTCAACTCTGCTCCGGGAACGCTCCCCTGTGCCGGGGCCCCCGAGTGGGCTGCGTCCTCTCGGCGCTCCATGCCCCGGGGGAGAAAGGGCCTTGGGTCACAGGGAGCAGGGTGGTCCGCAGGGCTGCCCAATGCAGCCAATTCTCACGAGCGTTCTGCCCAAACCAATCCCGGTTTGGGCAGAACGCTCGTGAGAATTGGCTGGAAAACGCATGAACTCGCTTCGGGAGCCGCACATCTGCAGGGCCGCCCCCCTGGCCTGCCCCAGCTTCGGGAGCTCTTGCTCCGGAACTTCACCAGGAATGCCGCCGCGAGGCAGGCTGCGGGGAGGCTGACTCCTCCTGCTCCTCGACCTGCGGGGGTCCCCTCTCTGGCACTGTCCTATGGGGCCCGGCCCGCCCCGAGGCCTGGTCTCGAACCCTCACCTGCTACCCCAGCCTTCTGCTTCCGGGGTCCTGTCCCTAGGGCTTCCATCTGTGGAACCCTGAGTCCCGCGCCACGCCTCCCCCTCCCACCCCAGCGCCAAGGGTGCCTTTTGGTGCTTCGGACAATCCTTGGATCGAGAGAAACCTGCGTGCCCCCCCCTGACGTCAGCCCTAATCTTGGGCACCCCGGTCGCCTGAATAGACAGAGTCGCACTGCCTGCTGCCACCTGTCCCTGAACTCTGCTCCAGAAATGCTTCCTTGCCCCTGCGTATTGGCCCTTTTTTCTTTTGGACGCCAAATGCCCTGATTTTTAAGCTACCTTAGCCACTGGGGTCACGTTGGTCCTCAGGGCCTTTCAATTCCAGCTAATTCCCACGAGCGTCCTCTCTATGTTGATCCCGAGTTGTAGCAGAACCAACCTGGTCTCTCTTGTAAACCACCTCTACCCTCATTTTCCCTGCCCATAAACCCAAATTCTGCCGCACTGCAGGATCCATTTCCTGAAGTCAACCCCGAAGGGAGCCCTCTCGGCACTGGCAGATGGTGCAGCCATTCCCCATGTCCATCACCCTAACCCTAAGTCGTGTTTTCAAGCTTCCTTCGACAGGGGCCTGTCTTGCAAACTCTCTGGCTTGGGAAACCTGAAGTCACACCATAGGGGTCCGCCAGCCACCTAGAAGGTCACCAGTCTGTTTGGAGCTGCACGGGGCCATCAGAGCCAGTGAAAAATGCCGTGTCCCCATGAATCCTCACCCACGTTCTGCTGCCCCCAGAGCATGATGCGCCACCTGACCACCATTCTCATCTCGGCTCCTCGGGGATCCAACCTCCAGAACAGCAGTTCGGATATGCAACACCCCTACCTCAGCTCTCTTCAGGGACCCCTGTCAGCTCTAGGCAGACCTGGAACTCCCCTGCCTGCCAAAAACTCTGGGTTCCCCTCTCCTCCTTCTCGATGGACATCGGCCCAAGGCTTCCTTGACAAAGGGGAAGGCTACCTCTTGACTGCTTCACACCTCCTTTCCTCTTCTTCCTTATTTCTCTCCACTTACCTTTGTACCTGGGTGAACTGCAAGGAACATATTCATGGAACATGGACATGCTCTGACATCTGAAACTTCCTGGCATCTTTCTGAGGGCGCCTTATGCAAACAGAATCTAGTGGATCGTAACACAGTATGTTTGCTAATGATCATCAAAACAACAAGAGAGCAAAAATCACTCCATTTTTACCTCCGTCTTCATGAAGTAGAACACGGTCTTCTTCTTTCCTTCCTTCACTTCCATTCCAATTCCTTTCCATGCAGTGTTCGTTCCGACGCTTCAGGGGTAGGAGTTCATGATTCCTTGCCTGCACAGAACACCCAGAGCTTATTACAACGAGTGCCCTCTCTAAGAGCCATCACCCATTGAATCCTTCCCCTCCATACCCCTGCTCTCTAGCTACCTTCGGATGGTGCTCTATGTTGGAGTCTCTTTCCTCACTGACCTCTCTTTCTCCCCCCACTATGTTCATCTTTTCTTTCTGAAATTCCATAGATGGCAAATGATAGGCTATTGGTCATTTCTTACTGATATGGCTTAGCTAAATCCACTCTAGATCCATCCACATCCTCGCAAATGGTAAGATTACATTCTTTCTGAACCTGGCTCCTATTCCAGTTAGAATATGTGGGAGATTAGATGTTTACATTCATATATATATATATATATATATATACATACATATATACATCGCTCATCAGCGAATGGACATTGGGACGCCCTCCATCGTTTCGCTATGGTTGATAATGCTGGTGCTCATATCATGATGCTTGTACCCTATTGGTTGTGCATTTTTGTGCCCTTGAGGGAAATTCTTAGGAGGGCAACTGCTGTTTCCTAGGGTTGTTCTGTTTTTAGCATTCAGAGGAACCACCGTGCTCTTTTCCGGAGTGGCTGCAAGAACCCGCATGCCCACCGACAGTGCAGGAGCATTCCTCCTGAGGCAGAACCTTCCCTGCCAGCAATTTTCTAAGGAGGAAACAGAAAACCTGGGGGATAACGTGACTCAGACAGCATCTGGCAAGCAACCCCAGAAAATCACCCCAGGGTTCCTGACGCCATGCCCTGGGAAGCCATCAGAATGCCTCTATCCAGGGGAATTCCCAAAGACTCTCCTTCTAACTTCACCACCCATGTTACTACAGAGAAAGGATGCCATGGCCAACTCTCTAGAGGGTCCACTGAGTGAAAGTAGAAAGTCAAGCTTCCCTTTTCAATCATCCAAGGCTCCTTGGAATCCTTTGGAATGTTCCCTCTGCCCTCATAGGAACTCTCTGGATAAAAAAGACAAATCCATTAGGATCCATCCCGTTGGACAAAGGAGAAGCCATCCTCCAAGCCTCTATCTGACCACAAACAGCCACCTCGCTCTAGATGCCAGCCATTCCACCACATCCTAGGACCCATGGAATCAACCTTGTTCGAAAAAGGAATGCATTCTACGTCCCAAACACACACCGAGTCCATCTCATCTTCCTTTTTGAATCCAAGGGATTGCCTAGGAATGAGATGTTCCAAATATGTCTGTGAGCCAGAAAGAAGCAGAGAAAATGAGATTCCCCTGCCAGGTGCTCCCTGTAAGGAAACTCAGGAACCCTAGCACCCACACTCCATGGCTGACAGCTACGTTCGTGGGACTTTTTGTTCCACTGGAGGTGAGAGAAGACCCAGGATGTTTGGGGTGAAAGAGAACTTTGATGTCCCGTGTTGGCATGGATGTGCCACTGTGCCCCACTGGCCTGCTGTTTTCTCTGAATGCCGACGTCCTGGGACAAGCTGCAGGACGGATTCAGACGCTGATTTCCAGACTTTAGGTCTCGTGGAGCCAGAGCAAAGAAGGGTTGTCAGGTGCGGATATGGAGGCACCTCCCACCTAAAGCCTACACACCTGCTCTGATTCCTGGGAGAAGGAGAGACACATGCTTGTTTCTTAAGTGGTCATCCACTTCCTTCTCAAGCCGGCCAATGCCCTTGTCCTTTTTGGAGAAGCAAATTCCCATCAACGTAGGGCAATGGGTCACAGTGCTGACTGAGTGGGGGCCTGACTCCAGCAATTCTTACCACCAAGGCTTCAGCTCAACACTCTGTCCAGGAACAACAAGCAGCCGTACCTCACATTTCCTGCAGCCCCTCACCACTGCTCTCAGAAGCAGCAGGCTGCATAGTCAGCTCTTCTGGTGTGTTGGCCACAGCAGCTCGCCGCTGCCCCCGCTGGGGGCAAGCAGCATTGCACCCTAATGAGCTCTGGGAACCACAACTCACCACGCCATCCAGTGGCATGAATAGGTACTGCCGAGCATACCACAGACCCCTAAGGCAGCTCCGAAAAGCCTCTGTAGGTCTAAAGCCAGCCACATTGACTCTGTTCCCGCAGAATTGGGGCTTCTAGGCCAACCGGACGAATCCATAGGCTTCCAAAGCGGAACTGGCGAGGCTGACACCTCCATCCCCTAGGCCTATGGTGTTCCCATCCTTGGCCCTGTCCCATGGATCCGGTCCAGCCTAGAGCAATCTATCCTTTTAATGCCATTCTGATCAAATTTTGCCAAAATTGGTGTGGAATCAGAAGAGACCCCATATTGCTAAGGAAATGCCAAAAAGAAAAACATAACTGGGAGCATCACGTTGCCTGGTTTCAAGGGTTACTACAAAACTGTGATCACCAAGACAGCATGGGACTGGCATAAAAACAGAACCATAGGCCAGTGGAACAGAGTAGAGAGCTCAGATATGGACCAACAAGTCTACAGTCAAATAATTTTCCAACAAAGGAAAAAAATATACAGAGGAAAACAGACAGTCTCTTCAATAAATGGTGCTGCGAAAATTGGGACAGCTATGTGTAGATGAAAGAAACTTGACCATTCTCTGACACCATACACAAAGAGAAACTCATAATGGATAAAAGACCTCAACATGAGGCAGGACTCCATCAGAATTGTGGAGAACATACTCAGTAACCTCTTCAACATTGCCCACAACAACTTCTTTCGAGGTATGTCTCCAAAGGCAAAGGAAACAAAAGCGAAGATGAACTTTTGGGACTTCCTCAAGATCCAAAGCTTCTGAACAGCAAAGGAAATAGTCAACAAAACAAAGGGGCAACCCATGGAATTCGAGTAGATATTTGCAAATGACAGGACAGACAAAAGGCTGATATCCAGGATCTAGAAAGAACACCTCAAACTCAACACACAAAACAGATAATCATATCAAAAAATGGGCAGAAGATATGAAAAGACACTTCTCCAACGAAGACATACAAATGGCTATCAGAAACATGAAAAAATGCTCACCATCACTAGCCACTCACCATCACTTTAGTTTGCAGAGATGCAAACTAAAACGACCTTGAGATAGCACCTGACACCAGTTAGAATGCCAAAATCCACAAAACAGGAAACAACATGTGTTGGAGAGGATGTGGAGAAAGGGGAATCCTCTTACACTGTTGGTAGGAATGCAAGTTGGTGCAGCCTCTTTGGAGAACAGTGTGGAGATTCCTCAAGAAATTAAAAATAGAACTTCCCTATAACCATGTAATTACACTCCTAGGTATTTACGCCAGAGATTCAGTTGGAGTGAAAAGAAGGGCCATCTGTAACCTAATGTCTAGAGCAGCAATGGCCACGGTTGCCCAACTGTGGAAGGAACCAAGATGTCCCTCAACAGAAGAATGGATAAGGAAGGTCCATATACACTATGCAGTATTATGCCTCCATTCAGAAAGGATGAATACCCAACTTTGGTAGCAACATGGATGGGACTGGAGGAGAATCTGCTGAGTGAAATAAATCAAGCAGAGAGAGTCAATTATCATATGGTTTCACATCTGTGTGGAGTATAACAAATAGCATGGAGGACAAGGGGAGATGGAGAGAAGAAGGGAGTGGAGAGAAATTGGAAGGGGAAGGAAACCATGAGAGACTATGGACTCTGAAAAAGAATCAGCGGGCTTTGAAAGAGCGGGGGTGGGAGGTTGGGGAAAATGTGATGGGTAAAAGAGAGAGCATGAATTGCATGGAGCACTAGGTGTGGTGCTAAAACAATGAATATGGTTACACTGAAAAGAAATTGGAAAAAAAATTATATGTGAATAAGCTAAGCAACGTAGGTGAAATGGATGCATTCCTAGAAAACTGTAAAATCCCAAAATTGATCCAGGAAGAAATGTGCAACCTGAAGAGACCGTTATTTTGTAACGAGATTAAAGCAGTGATCAAAAACCTCCCAAAAGACAAGATCCCGCAATCTGAAGGATGCCCTAGCGAATTCTACCAATCTTTAAGAAAAGAACTAACACCTCTACTCCTGAAGCTCTTTCCAAAATATGAAGCAGAAGGAAGACTTCCAGACACTTTGTATGAAGCCAGCATTACCCTGATCCACAAACAAGGCAAAGACCTCACCAAAAAGGAGAATTTCAAACCAATATCACTGATGAATATGGATGCTAAGATTCTCAACAAGATTCTAGCTCCTAGGAACCTACAGTACATTAAACAGTCATTCCACCAAGACCGAGTAGGATCTATCCCTGGGTTGCAAGGTTGGTTTGACATTCGCAAATCAATCAATGTCATAGAACCAATTAAGAAGTGAAGAGAGAAGAACCACATGGTCCTCTTAATTGGTGAAGAAAAAGATTTGGACAAAATTCAGCCTCTGCTCCTGACTAAAACGCTGCAAAGTATAGGGATAGAGGGAATATTCGTCAAGTTCATAAAATGTTTCTATTAAAAACCCACAGTGCATACCATCCTCAAAAGGTAAAAGCTGACAGCCTTTGCTTTGAAATCAGGAACGTGAAAAGGATGCCCACTAAACCACTCTAGTTCAACATAGCATGTGAAGTCCTAGAAACAGCAATCAGACAACAAAGAGAAATAAAAGGTATCCAAATTGGCAATGAAGAAGTCAAACTCTCACTCCTCAAAGATGACATACTTGATATGGAAAACGCAAAGGACTCCACCCCCAAACTACCAGAACTCGTACAGCAATTCAATAATGTAGCAGGATACAAGACCATGGTAGAGAAATCAGTGGCTTTCTTCTACATTATCAATGAAAATAAAGAAAGGGAAAGTAGAGAATCAATTCCATTTACTACAGCACCCAAACCATAAGATACCTGGGAATAAGCCAAATAAAGACTTAAAGGATTTTTACTCGAGGAACTAGAAAACACTCATGAAAAAATGCAAAGCCATTGGAAAGCCATTGCATTCTCATGGATGAGAAGAATAAACATTGTTAAAATGTCTATACTGCCTAGAGCAATTGATCCATTTAAGGCCATTTTAAAAAAAATTATTTATTTATTTATCTGACAGACAGAGATCACAGCAGGCAGAGAGAGAGGAAGGAAGCAGGCTCCCCGCTGAGCAGAGAGCCCGATGCGGGGCTCGATCCCAAGACCCTGGGATCATGACCTGAGCCGAAGGCAGAGGCTTAACCCACCGAGCCACCCAGGCACCCCCATTTAAGGCCATTTCAATCAAAATTCCACCGGCATCGTTCAAAGAGCTGGAACAAAGACACGCCTAAAATTTGTGTGGAATCAGAAGCAACCCCGTATTGCTAAGAACTGCTGAAAAGAAAAAAAAAACTAGGAGCACCACGTTGCCTGATTTCAAGGGTTACTATGAAGCTGTGATCCCCAAGACAGCATGGGACTGGCATAAAAACAGACCCATAGACCAGTGGAACACAGTACAGAGCTCAGATATGGACCATCAACTCTATGGCCAAATAATCTTCAAGAAAGCAGGAAAAAAATATACAGTGGAAAAAAGACAGGCTCTTCAATAACTGGTGCAGGGAAAACTGGGCAGCTCTATGTAGAAGAAAGAAACTCGACCATCCTCTTACACCATACACAAAGATAAACTCATAATGGGTAAAATACCTCAACGTGAGACAGGAATCCATCAGAATCCTAGCGGAGAACATAGGCAGTAATCTCTTCGATAACAGCCACAGTGACATCTTTCAAGATATGTCTCCAAAAGCAAAGAAAATAAAAGCCAAAGTAAACTTCGGGGACTTCATCAGAATCAGATATTAGCAAATGACAGGACAGACAAAAGGTTGATATCCAGGATCTATGAAGAACTCCTCAAACTCAACACACACAAAACAGATAATCATATCAAAAAATAGGCAGAAGATATGAACAGACACTTCTCCAATGAAGACATACAAATGGCTATCAGAGACCCGAAGAAATGTTCATCATCACTAGGCATCAGGGAGATTCAAATGAAAACCACATTAAGATGTCACCTTACACCAGTTAGAATGGCCTAAATTAGCAAGATGGGAAACAACATGTGTTGGAGAGGATGTGGAGGAAAGGGAATCCACTTACACTGTGGGTGGGAATGCAAGGTGGTGCAGCCTCTTTAGAGAACAGTGTGGAGACTCCTCAAGAAATTAAAATAGAACTTTCCTATAACTCTGCAATTACACTCCTAGGTATTTACCCCAAAGACACTGATGGAGTGAAAAGAAGGGCCGTCTGTAACCCAATGTTTAGAGCAACAATCGCCACAGTTGCCAAACTGTGGAAAGAATCAAGATGCCCTTCAACGGAAGAATGGATAAGGAAGATGTGTTCCATATACACTATGGAGGATTATGCCTCCATTCAGAAAGGATGAATACCCAACTTTGGTAACAGCATGGACGGGACTGGAAGAGATTCTGCTGAGTGAAATAAATCAAGCAGAGAGCGGCAATTATCATATGGTTTCACTTCTGTGTGGAGTATAACAAATAGCATGGCGGAAAAGGGGAGATGGAGAGGAGAAGAGAGTGGAGGGAAATTGGAAGGGGAGGGGAACCATGAGAGACTATGGACTCTCAAAAAGAATCTGAGGGCACCTTTTATTTCTCTTTGTTGTCTGATTCCTGTTGCTAGGACTTCTAATACTGTGTTGAACAAGAGGGGTGAAAGTGGGCATCCTTGCCTTGTTTCTGATCTCAACGGGAATGCTGCAAGCTTTTTCCCATTGAGGATGATATTTGTTGTGGGTCTTTCATAGAAAGAATTGATGAAGTTCAGGAATGTTCCCTCTATCCCTATACTTTGAAGTGTTTTAATCAGGAACGGATGCTGGATTTTGTCAAATGCTTTTTCTGCATCAATTGAGAGGACCATGTGGTTCTTTTCTCTTCTCATATTAATTTGTTCTATCACATTGATTGATTTGCAAACATTTAACCATCCTTGTAGACCAGGGATGAATCCCACCTGGTCTTGGTAGATAATCTACCAGGGATGAATCCCACCTGGTCTTGGTAGATAATCTTTTTAATGTGCTGTTGGATCCTGTTTGCTAGGATCTTGTTGAGAATCTTAGCATCCATATTCATCAGTGATATTGGTCTGAAATTCTCCTTTTCGGTAGGGTCTTTGCCTGAAAAACAATCTGAGGGGTTTGAAGTGGCGGGGGTGGGGTGGGAGTTTGGGGTAACTGTTGGTGGGTATTGTAGTGGAATGGATTGCATGGAGCACAGGGTGTGGTGAAAAAATAATACTTTTTTGCTGAAAATAAATAAATTTAATTAAAAAAATCTATACAACATTAAAAAAAAGAATCTGAGGGCATAAAGAGCAGGGGTGGGATGTTGGGGAAACACGTGGTGTGTTATAGAGAGGGCACGGATTGCATGGAGCACTAGGTGTGGTGCTAAAACAATGAATACGGTTACACTGAAAAGAAATCAGGAAAAAAAAAAAACAAGTATATGTCGATAAGCTAAGCAACTTAGGTGAAATGGATGCATTCCTAGAAAACTGTAAAATTCCAAAATTGAACCAGGAAGGAATGTACAACCTGAATAGACTGTTATCCAGTAATGAGATTAAAGCAGTGTTCAAAAACCTCCCAAAAGACAAGACCCCGGGACCTGAAGGATGCCCTAGCGAATTCTACCAAATTTTAAGAAAAGAACTAACACCTCTTCTCCTGAAGCTCTTTCCAAAATTTGAAGCAGAAGGAAAACTTCCAGACACTTTCTATGAAGCCAGGATTACCCTGATCCACAAACCAGGCAAAGACCTCACCAAAAAGGAGAATTTCAAGCCAATATCACTGATGAATATGGATGCTAAGATTCTCAACAAGATTCTAGCTCCTAGATACCTACAGTACATTAAAATGTCTATCCACCATGACCGAGTAGGATCTATCCCTGGGTTGCAAGATTGGCTCGACATTCACAAATCAATAAATGTCATAGAACCAATTAAGAAGTGAAGAGAGAAGAACCACATGGTCCTCTCAATTGGTGAAGAAAAAGCATTTGACAGAATCCAGCATCTGCTCCTGACTAAAACGCTGCAAAGTATAGGGATAGAGGGAATATTCGTCAAGTTCATAAAATGTTTCTATGAAAAACCCACAGTGAATACCATCCTCAAAGGGTAAAAGCTGACAGCCTTCGCTTTGAAATCAGGAACATGACATGGATGTCCACTCTCACCATTCTTGTTCAACATAGGATGTGAAGTCCTAGCAACAGCAATCAGACAACAAAGACAAATAAAAGGTATCCAAGTTGGCAACCAAGAAGTCAAACTCTCTCTCCTCACAGATGACATACTTGATATGGAAAACCCAAAGACTCCGCCCTCAAACTATCAGAACTCATACCGCAATTCAATAATGTGGCAGGATATAAAATCATCGTATCGAAATCAGTGGCTATCTCCTACATTATCAATGAAAATACAGAAAGGGAAATTAGAGAATCAATTCCATTTACTACAGCACCTAAACCATAAGAAACCTGGGAATAAACCAAACCAAAGAGGTAAAGGATTTGTAATCTAGGAACTAGAGAACACTTATGAAAGAAATGGAAGAAAACTGAAAGAACGGAAAACCATTGCATTCTCATGGATCAGAAGAATAAATATTGTTAAAATGTCTATACTGCCTAGAGAAATCGATCCATTTAATGCCATTCCAATCAAAATTCCATCGGCATCCTTCAAAGAGTTGGAACAAACACACGCCTCAAATTTGTGTGGAATCAGAAGCAACCCCGTATTGCTAAGAATTGCTGAAAAGAGAAATAAAACTCGGAGCAACACGTTGCCTGATTTCAAGGGTTACTATGAAGCTGTGATCACCAAGACAGCATGGGACTGGCATAAAAACAGACCCATAGACCAGTGGAACACAGTACAGAGCTCAGATATGGACCATCAACTCTATGGCCAATAATCTTCAAGAAAGCAGGAAAAAATATACAGTGGGAAAAAGGCAGTCTCTTCAGTAACTGGTGCAGGGAAAACTGGGCAGCTCTATGTAGAAGAAAGAAACTCGACCATCCTCTTACACCATACACAAAGATAAACTCATAATGGATAAAAGACCTCAATGTGAGACAGGAATCCATCAGAATCCTAGAGGAGAACATAGGCAGTAATCTCTTCGATATCAGCCACAGGACTTCTTTCAAGATATGCCTCCAAACCAAAGGACACAAAAGCCAAAATAAACTTCGGGAACTCATCAAAATCAAAACCTTCTGCACTGCATAGGAAACGGTAAAGAAAGAAAAGGGTCAACGCACAGAATGTGATAAGATATTAGCAAATGACAGGACAGACAAAAGGTTGATATCCAGGATCTATGAAGAACTCCTCAAACTCAACACACACAAAACAGATAATCATATCAAAAAATAGGCAGAAGACATGAACAGACACTTCTCCAATGAAGACATACAAATGGCTATCAGACTCCTGAAAAAAATGGTCATCATCACTAATCATCAGGGAGATTCAAATTAAGACCATATTAAGATGTCACTTTACACCAGTTAGAATGGCCTAAATTAGCAAGATGGGAAACAGCATGTGTTGGAAAGGATGTGGAGAGAGGGTAATCCTCTTACACTGTGGGTGGGAATGCAAGTTGGTGCAGCCTCTTTAGAGAACAGTGTGGAGATTCCTCAAGAAATTAAAAATAGAACTTCCCTATAAACCTGCAATTACACTCCTAGGTATTTACCCCAAAAATATAGATGGCGTGAAAAGAAGGGCCGTCTGTAACCCATGTTTATAGCAGCAATGGCCTCGGTTGCCAAACTGTGGAAATAACCAAGATGCCCTTCAATGGAAGAATGGATAAGGAAGATGTGGTCCATATACACTATGGAGTGTTATGCCTCCATTCAGAATGGATGAATACCCAACTTTGGTAGCAACATGGACGGGACTGGAAGAGATTCTGCTGAGTGAAATAAATCCAGCAGAGAGCGGCAATTATCATATGGTTTCACTTCTGTGTGGAGTATAACAAATAGCATGGCGGAAAAGGGGAGATGGAGTGGAGAAGGGAGTGGAGGGAAATTGGAAGCGGAGGTGAACCATGAGAGACGATGGACTCTGAAAATGAATCGGAGGACTTTAAGGGGTGGGGGTTTGGGGGTTGTGGGAACCAATACATGAGTATTAGAGAGGGCACGGATTGCTGGAGCATTGAGTGTGCTTCTAAAACAATGAATAGAGTAACAGTGAAAAGAAATTTAAAAAATGAGGGAGGTGTCAAGACGGCGGAGAAGTAGCAAGCTGAGACTACTTCAGCTAGCAGGAGATCAGCTAGATAGCTTATCTAAAGATTGCAAACACCTGCAAATCCATTGGCAGATGGAAGAGAAGAAGAACAGCAATTCTAGAAACAGAGAAACAGCCACTTTCTGAAAGGTAGGACTGGCAGAGAAGTGAATCCAAAGGACGGGAAGATAGACCCTGGGGGGAGGGGCCGGCTCCCGGCAAGCGGCGGAGCAATGGAGCACAAAATCGGGATTTTTAAAAGTCTGTTCTGCTGAGGGACATCGTTCCAGAGGCTAAACCCGGGCGAAGCCCATGTGGGGTCAGCGTGGCCTCAGGTCCCGCAGGGTCATAGAAGGATCGAGGGTGTCTGAATGTTGCAGAGCTTGCGGGTATTGGAATGGGAAAACCAGCTATAGAGACAGAGCCGACAGTAAGCTCACAGCTCGGTGTTACCTTGAACCAGCCACAGGCTCGGTGAGCTCGGAGCGTGGCCGGAGGTCAGGCAGACGGGAGTTACTGGGCGCTGTTCTCTGAGGGCGCACTGAGGAGTGGGGCCCTGGGCTCTCGGCTCCTCCGGGCCGGAGACCAGGAGGCTGCCATTTGTATTCCCGTCCTCTGGAACTCTATGGAAAGTGCTCAGGGAACAAAAGCTCCTGAAAGCAAAGCCGGGCGGATTAATCAGCCCCTGGTAAGGGCGGTGCAATTCCGCCTGGGGCAAAGAAAATTGAGAATCACTACACCAGGTCCCTCCCCCAGAAGATCAACAAGAAATCCAGCCAAGACCAAGTTCACCTACCAAGGAGTGCGGTTTCAATACCAAGGAGAGCAGCAGAATTCCAGAGGAGGAGAAAGCAAAGCACGGAACTCATGGCTTTCTCCCTGTGGTTTTTTTAGTCTTGCAGTTAATTTTATTTTTTTCTTTTTCATTTTTTTTCTCTTCTTCTGCTAAAATTTTTTTTAACTTTTACCCTTTTCTTTTTTTAACATTTTTAACTAGTTTATCTAATATATATATTTTTTCTTTTTTATATTTTTCTTTATTCGTTTTCTTTTTTAAATTCTTTTCTTTTCTTTTCTTTTTCTTTCTTTCTTTTTGAACCTCTTTTTATCCCCTTTCTACCCCCTCACGATTTGGGCTCTCTTCTGATTTGGTTAAAGCATATTTTCCTGGGGTTGTTGCCACCCTTTTAGTATTTTACTTGCTCCTTCATATACTCTTATCTGGACAAAATGACAAGGCGGAAAAATTCACCACCAAAAAAAGAACAAGAGGCAGTACCGAAGGCTAGGGACCTAATCAATACAGACATTGGTAATATGTCAGATCTAGAGTTCAGAAAGACAATTCTCAAGGTTCTAGCCGGGCTCGAAAAAGGCATGGAAGATATTAGAGAAACCCTCTCGGGAGACATAAAAGCCCTTTCTGGAGAAATAAAAGAACTAAAATCTAACCAAGTTGAAATAAAAAAAGCTATTAATGAGGTGCAATCAAAAATGGAGGCTCTCACTGCTAGGATAAGTGAAGCAGAAGAAAGAATTAGCAATATAGAAGACCAAATGACAGAGAATAAAGAAGCTGAGCAAAAGAGGGACAAACAGCTACTGGACCACGAGGGGAGAATTTGAGAGATAAGTGACACCATAAGACGAAACAACATTAGAATAATTGGGATTCCAGAAGAAGAAGAGAAAGGGGACCAGAAGGCACACTGGAGAGAATTATTGGGGAGAATTTCCCCAATATGGCAAAGGGAACGAGCATCAAAATTCAGGAGGTACAGAGAATGCCCCTCAAAATCAATAAGAATAGGCCCACACCCCGTCACCTAATAGTAAAATTCACAAGTCTTAGTGACAAAGAGAAAACCCTGAAAGCAGCCCGGGAAAAGAAGTCTGTAACATACAATGGTAAAAATATTAGATTGGCAGCTGACTTATCCACAGAGACCTGGCAGGCCAGAAAGAGCTGGCATGATATTTTCAGAGCACTAAACAAGAAAAACATGCAGCCAAGAATACTATATCCAGCTAGGCTATCATTGAAAATAGAAGGAGAGATCAAAAGCTTCCAGGACAAACAAAAACTGAAAGAATTTGCAAACAACAAACCAGCTTTACAGGAAATATTGAAAGGAGTCCTCTAAGCAAAGAGAGAGCCTACAAGTGGTAGATCAGAAAGGAACAGAGACAATATACAGTAACAGTCACCTTACAGGCAATACAGTGGCACTAAACTCATATCTCTCAATAGGTACCCTGAATGTTAATGGGCTAAATGCCCCAATCAAAAGACACAGGGTATCAGAATGGATAAAAAAACAAAACCCATCCATATGTTGCCTCCAAGAAACTTATTTCAAGCCCGAAGACTCCTCCAGATTTAAAGTGAGGGGGTGGAAAAGAATTTACCATGCTAATGGACATCAGAAGAAAGCAGGAGTGGCAATCCTTATATCAGATCAATTAGATTTTAAGCCAGAGACTATAGTAAGAGATGAGGAAGGACACTATATCATACTCAAAGGGTCTGTCCAACAAGAAGATCTAAGAATTTTAAATATCTATGCCCCCAACGTGGGAGCAGCCAACCATATAAACCAATTAATAAAAATATCAAAGAACCACATCAATAATAATACAATAATAGTAGGGAACTTTAACACTCCCCTCACTGAAATGGACAGATCATCCAAGCAAAATATCAACAAGGAAATAAAGGCCTTAAATGACACACTGGACCAGATGGACATCACAGATATATTCAGAACATTTCATCCCAAAACAACAGAATACACATTCTTCTCTAGTGCACATGGAACATTCTCCAGATCACATCCTCGGTCCTAAATCAGGACTCAACCGGTATCAAAAGATTGGGATCATTCCCTGCATATTTTCAGACCACAATGCTCTGAAGCTAGAACTCAACCACAAGAGGAAGTTTGGAAAGAACCCAAATACATGGAGACGAAACAGCATCCTTCTAAAGAATGAATGGGTCAACCGGGAAATTAAAGAAGAATTGGAAAAAATCATGGAAACAAATGATAATGAAAATACAACGGTTCAAAATCTGTGGGACACAACAAAGGCAGTCCTGAGAGGAAAATATATAGCGGTACAAGCTTTTCTCAAGAAACAAGAAAGGTCTCAGGTACACAACCTAACCCTACACCTAAAGGAGCTGGAGAAAGAGCAAAAAAGAAACCCTAAGCCCAGCAGGAGAAGAGAAATCATAAAGATCAGAGCAGAAATCAATGAAATAGAAACAAACAAACAAACAAAAAAACAATAGAACAAATCAACGAAACTAGGAGCTGGTTCTTTGCAAGAATTAATAAAACTGATAAACCCCTGGCCAGACTTATCAAAAAGAAAAGAGAAAGGACCCAAATAAATAAAATCATGAATGAAAGAGGAGAGATCACAACTAACACCAACAAAATACAAACTATTATAAGAACATACAATGAGCAACTCTACGCCAACAAATGTGACAATATGGAAGAAATGGATGCATTCCTAGAAACATATAAACTACCACAACTGAACCAGGAAGAAATAGAAAGCCTGAACAGACCCATAACCAGTAAGGAGATTGAAACAGTCATTAAAAATCTCCAAACAAACAAAAGCCCAGGGCCAGACGGCTTCCCGGGGGAATTCTACCAAACATTTAAAGAAGAACTAATTCCTATTCTCCTGAAACTGTTCCAAAAAATAGAAAAGGAAAACTTCCAAACTCATTTTATGAGGCCAGCATCACCTTGATCCCAAAACCAGACAAGGATCCCATCAAAAAAGAGAGCTCTAGACCAATATCCTTGAAAACACCGATGTGAAAATTCTCACCAAAATACTAGCCAATAGGATTCAACAGCACATTAAAAGGATTATTCACCACGACCAAGTGGGATTTATTCCAGGGCTGCAAGGTTGGTTCAACATCCGCAAATCAGTCAATGTGATACAACACATCAATAAAAGAAAGAACAAGAACCATATGATACTCTCAATAGATGCTGAAAAAGCATTTGACAAAGTACAGCATCCCTTCCTGATCAAAACTCTTCAAAGTGTAGGGATAGAGGGCACATTGCTCAATATCATCAAAGCCATCTATGAAAAACCCACCGCAAATATCATTCTCAATGGAGAAAAACTGAAAGCTTTTCCGCTAAGGTCAGGAACACGGCAGGGATGTCCATTATCACCACTGCTATTCAACATAGTACTAGAAGTCCTAGCCTCAGAAATCAGACAACAAAAGGAAATTAAAGGCGTCCAAATTGGCAAAGAAGAAGTCAAATTATCACTCTTCACAGATGATATGATACTATATGTGGAAAACCCAAAGACTCCACTCCAAAACTGCTAGAACTTGTACAGGAATCCAGTAAAGTGTCAGGATATAAAATCAATGCACAGAAATCAGTTTCACTTCTCTACACCAACAACAAGACAGAAGAAATAGAAATTAAGGAGTCAATCCCATTTACAATTGCACCCCAAACCATAAAATACCTAGGAATCAACCTAACCAAAGCGGCTAAGAATCTATATTCAGAAAACTATTAAGTACTCATGAAAGAAATTGAGGAAGACACACGGAAATGGAAAAATGTTCCATGCTCCTGGATTGGAAGAATAAATATTGTGAAAATGTCTATGCTACCTAAAGCAATCTACATATTTAATGAAATTCCTATCAAAGTACCATCCATCTTTTTCAAAGAAATGGAACAAATAATTCTAAAATTTATATAGAACCTGAAATGACCTCGCATAGCCAAAGGACTATTGAAAAGGAAAGCCAAAGTTGGTGGCATCACAATTCCAGACTTCAAGCTCTATTACAAAGCTGTCATCATCAAGACAGCATGGTACTGGCACAAAAACAGACACATAGATCAATGGAACAGAATAGAGAGCCTAGAAATAGACCCTCAAGTCTATGGTCAACTAATCTTCAACAAAGCAGGAAAGAATGTCCAATGGGAAAAAGACAGCCTCTTCAATAAATGGTGTTGGGAAAATTGGACAGCCACATGCAGAAAAATGAAATTGGAGCATTTCCTTACACCACACACACAAATAGACTCAAAATGGATGAAGGACCTCAATGTGAGAAAGGAATCCATCAAAATCCTTGTGGAGAACACAGGCAGCAACCTCTTCGACCTCAGCTGCAGCAACATCTTCCTAGGAACATCGCCAAAGTCAAGGGAAGCAAGGGCAAAAATGAACTATTGGGATTTTATTAAGATCAAAAGCTTTTTCACAGCAAACGAAACAGTTAACAAAACCAAAAGACAACTGACAGAATGGGAGAAGATATTTGCAAACGACATATCAGATAAAGGACTAGTGTCCAAAATGTATAAAGAACTTTACAAACTCAACGCCCAAAGAACAAATAATCCAATCAAGAAATGGGCAGAGGACATGAGCAGACATTTCTGCAAAGAAGACATCCAGATGGCCAACAGACACATGAAAAAGTGCTCCATATCACTCGGCATCAGGGAAATACAAATCAAAACCACAATGAGATATCACCTCACACCAGTTAGAATGGCTAAAATCAACCTGTCAGGAAATGACAGATGCTGGTGAGGATGTGGAGAAAGGGGAACCCTCCTACACTATTGGTGGGAATTCAAGCTTGTGCTGCCACTCTGGAAAACAGCATGGAGGTTCCTCAAAATGTTGAAAATAGAACTGCCCTATGACCCAGCAATTGCACTACTGGGTATTTACCCTAAAGATACAAACATAGTGATCCGAAGGGGCACGTGCACCCGAATGTTTATAGCAGCAATGTCCACAATAGCCAAACTATGGAAAGAACCTAGATGTCCATCAACAGATGAATGGATAGAGAAGATGTGGTATGTATACACAATGGAATACTATTCAGCCATCAAAAGAAATGAAATCTTGCCATTTGCGACAATATGGATGGAACTAGAGTGTATCATGCTTAGTGAAATAAGTCAAGCGGAGAAATACAACTATCATATGATCTCCCTGATATGAGGAAGTGGTGATGCAACATGGGGGCTTAAGTGGGTAGGAGAAGAATAAATGAAACAAGATGGGATTGGGAGGGAGACAAACCATAAGTGACTCTTAATCTCACAAAACAAACTGAGGGTTGCTGTGGGGAGGGGGGTTGGGAGAATAGGGTTGGGGATATGGACATTGGGGAGGGTATGTGCTTTGGTGAGTGCTGTGAAGTGTGTAAACCTGGCGATTCACAGACCTGTACTCCTGGGGATAAAAATATATGTCTATAAAATAAATAAATAAATAAATAAATAAATAAATAATAGAAACAGAATGAAAACTTCCAGACGCGTTTTATAATGCCAGCATTACTGTGATCCAAAAACCAGGCAAAGACTCTACCAAAAAGGAGAATTTCAGACCAATATCACTGATGAATATGGATGCTAAGATTCTCAACAAGATCCTAGGAAACAGGATCCAACAGCACATTAAAAAGATTATCCAACATGGCCAGGTGGGATTCATCCCTGGGCTACAAGGATGGGTCAACATTCGCAAATCAATCAATGTAATAGAACAAATTAATAAGAGAAGAGAGAAGAACTACATGGTCCTCTCAATCGATGCAGAAAAAACATTTGACAAAATCCAGCATCCATTCCTGATTAAATCGCTTCAAAGTATAGGGATAGAGGGAACATTCCTGAACTTCATCAAATCTATCTATGAAAGACCCACAGCAAATACCATCCTCAATGGGAAAAAGCTTGCAGCCTTCCCGGTGAGATCAGGAACACGACAAGGATGCCCACTCTCACCACTCTTGTTCAACATAGTATTAGAAGTCCTAGCAACAGCAATCATTCAACAAAGAGAAATAAAAGTTATCCAAATTGGCAATGAAGAAATCAAACTCTCACTCTTCACAGATGACATAATTCTTTATATGGAAAACCCAAAAGACTCCACCCCCAAACTACTAGAACTCATACAGCAATTCAATAACAGGATACAAAGTCAATGTACAGAAATAAGTGGATTTCTTATACACTAACAATGAAAATACAGAAAGGGAAATTAGAGAATCAATACCATTTACTATAGCACCAAGAATCATAAGATACCTGGGAATAAACCTAACCAAAGTGGTAAAGGATCTGTACTCGATGAACTACAGAACACTCATGAAAAAAATTGAGGACTACACAAAAAGATGGAAGACCATTCCATGCTCTTGGATCAGAAGAATAAACATTGTTAAAATGTCTATACTGCCTAGAGCAATCTATACTTTTAATGCCATTCTGATCAAAATTCCACCGGTATTCTTTAAAGAGCTGGAGCAAATAATCCTAAAATTTGTATGGAATCAGAAGAGACCCCAAATTGCTAAGGAAATGTTGAAAAAAAATAAAACTGGGGGCATCACGTTACCTGATTTCAAGCTTTACTACAAAGCTGTGACCACCAAGACAGCATGGTACTGGCATAAAAACAGACACATAGACCAGTGGAACAGAGTAGAGAGCCCAGATATGGACCCTCAACTCTATGGGCAAATAATCTTCGACAAAACAGGAAAAAATATACAGTGGCAAAAAAAAAAAAAGACAGTCTCTTCAATAAATGGTGATGTGAAAACTGGACAGCTATATGTAAAAGAATGAAACTCGACCATTCTCTTACACCGTACACAAAGATAAACTCAAAATGGATAAAAGACCTCAATGTGAGACAGGAATCCATCAGAATCCTAGAGGAGAACATAGGCAGTAATCTCTTCGATATCAGCCATAGCAACTTCTTTCAAGATATGTCTCCAAAGGCAAAGGAAATAAAAGCGAAAATAAACTTTGGGGACTTCATCAAAATCAAAAGCTTCTGCACAGCAAAGGAAACAGCCAAGAAAATAAAGAGGCAACCCACGGAATGGGAGAAGATATTTGCAAAGGACAATACAGACAAAAGGTTGACATCCAGGATCTATAATGAACTCCTTAAACTCAACACACACAAAACAGACAGCCATATCAAAAAAATGGGCAGAAGATATGAACAGAGACTTCTCCAATGAAGACATACAAATGGCTATCAGACACATGAAAAAATGTTCATCACTAGCCCTCAGGGAGATTCAAATTAAAACCACATTGAGGATACTGTTTCTTATGAGGTATACTGGCTGGGTCCTTTAAGATCACCTTGATGGGTTGGGCTGTAAGAGCCCGTCATGGGACACCACAATCCCAGACCTGTGCGTTTACTTCCTTCCAGATATTGGAAGGGATAGTAGGGTATGGATCAAGCTCTTCAGATGTTAAAGAGAACCAGCCATCCCCTTCTACTGTAAGAGAAAATCGGCTACCCAGTTTATACATTAAGTCTCATCCAAGTAATGGAGTGGGACAAAACGGAAGGACTAGAAAAACATGAGTTACAAATTGACTCCTATATTTACAGGTTAAAGGCATTGTCTGATGGCATGTTTAGTTTCTCCCTCTATTCCAACAATTTTAAGGCTAGAAGGACAAGTAGGGCTGGAGTGCTGAATAAGAACAGAGTAAGTGGCTCCAGTATCAATAAGAAAATTGATAAACTTACCTCCCACGTCCAGGGTAACCTGGGGCTCAGTCATCTTGATGACAAAGGCCAGACCAGCCTCAGGGACCCGTCATGCCAGTTCCTCCTCCGGTGTCGACTCTTGGGTAGGGAAGTGAGTTCTTGTCCCCCTCTCTCTCTGGAGATGAGGACAGTCTCTCTTCCAATGTCCTGTTTCTTTACAGACAGGACATGGCCCTGGTGGAGAGTGCTTGTTCGGACATTTTTTGCTCCAGTGTCCAATCTGGCCACACATGTAGCATGGGGACTTACCTAGTTCATTTCCTCCTGCTGGCCCCTTCTTTGGCCCCTGGTTAGTCTGGTGTTGTGGGGAATCTGCAATAGCGGCAGCCATTATTTGAGCCTGTATCTTACCCTGCAATTTAGTTCTCCGGTCCTTTTCTTGCCTTAAGGCCACATCTCTATTGTTAAAGACCTCAGTCGCTACCTCTAATAGGCACTGGATGAGAGTTTGAGGACCTAAAGCCATCTTAGTTAATTTTCGGCGGATGTCAGGTGCCGATTGACTTATAAAATACATATTTAGTATAGTTACTTCCTCAGGTGAGGCTGGGTCCAGATTTGTGTATTTACGGATGGCCTCCACCAATCGCCCCTGAAATAGGGCTGGATTTTCATGAATTCCCTGCGTAACTTCTAGGAGTTTGTCAAAGTTTACAGGTTTAGAAAATCCCTTTTTCATTCCTTCTATCAAACAAGTGATCATATGGTTCCTTTTCTCTCTTCCTGAACTATCCTCCTGATAGTTCCAGTGCAGCTCAGTGTTAGGGACAGCAGTACCCCCAACTGGGTAATGATTCCTGTCTCTTATTGCCAGTTCATCAGCGAACTCCTGGGCTCCCTCCCAGATTCATCTCTTTTCCTCAGGGGTGCAACAGTGAGTTAACATGATATATATATATCCTTCCAGGACAAATCGAACATAATATATATTTCCTGAAAGCCATCAATAAATTGAGAGGGATTTTCTGAATACCGTCCTAAATGCTGTTTTATCTGAGCCAGGTCTGCCATGGAGAATGGGACATGGACCCTAATTGTGCCTGCTTCTCCATTAGCAACTTCTCTAAGAGGATGCATCCCATACTTAGATGGAGCTCCTAGTAAATAGGGAGTCCCACTCCTGGTATGTCCAGCGGGGCTAGGGGAAGAGGGTTCTTGGGGTTTATAAGGAGGAGGGATAGTATCAGAGCCAGTGTCCTCTTCTTTGAGACTGTCTGGCAATTCCCCTAACATCCCGGGTTTGTTGAGAGGAATCAGCCTGTTTAGACAGTCATCATCCAATATATCCTGAGGGGGGAGGGGCCCGCTAACCTGGCTGAGGGTTAGACACATTTTACAAGAGGCCTGCAAGTTTGGGTCCTGATTTAGGGCCATAAAGGCTTGGACATATGGAACTTCAGTCCATTTGCCCTTTTTCCTGCAGAAGAGATCTAATTGATAGATTGATTTAGAATTTAGAGTCCCATTTATGGGCCACTTTTCTCTGTCCTCTAAGGAGTACTGAGGCCATTCAGTACTACAGAATAATATCTTTTTCCTTCTTAAAACTTGCAGTTTGAATTGCTTCCAGTGGGTTAAGAGGCATCCCAAGGGAGAGTCCTTGGGCACAGAAGAGGAGGATCCCATGTTCCTAAAAAGTAAAGAAGGTCCATTACCAAAATTCCCCCGACTCCTGGGTGGCGTCCAATACAGGGTATGTCAGAGGTTTCAGGTGTCAAAAGCGACCGGAGGCGTCCCTCAACAAAAATCGCTATTGATCACCATCCTGCCTTCCCTGGGAAGGCATTTCTGCCATAAAAGGCCCTGGCAACTTGAAAGGTTGTGCTATTGCCCAGCCGATTTTAACCCGCAGAAATACTAGAAAAGTTTGGCAAAGGGAAATTACACAATTTTTATAGCTTTAAGCAGTTTGTAGAAGACACGGAAAAGAAATGGTAAAGACTGAAATCCATCATGGTCTAAGCGACATTCCAACACATGTGGTCCTTGCAGCCAACTTCCCTAGGAAATGGTCCCCGGTTGCATTTTAATTCAATCAGGTACTGGTTTCTGATGAGGGAGCAGGAGGCTGGCTGAAGACAAAGCAAAAGCTGGCACCTTGCAGCCCCTCTCCACCCACTCCCCTGGATAATATGTGTAGCATTCCTCAGGCAGCCTGACTGCCATGAACAATAAGCAAATAGTTAGATTGCAGGGATCACAATCCTGCAAGACAGGAGTCTCCCTTGACTTACAAATGTCCTAAATCTCACAAACAAGGACGA
Source organism: Mustela putorius furo (assembly GCF_011764305.1). Taxonomy (NCBI): domain Eukaryota; kingdom Metazoa; phylum Chordata; class Mammalia; order Carnivora; family Mustelidae; genus Mustela; species Mustela putorius. The sequence continues at coordinate 17,630,398 of NW_025421321.1, read as the reverse complement.
TTGATAGCAGGATCGTGACACCCCACCAAAAAGTCTCCCAACTATCTTAATGTTAATGGCTGGTCTAAAGACAACATTGATTAACCCACAAGGGCAAGGCCTCAGGTAGGCCTCGGACATCCTGGCACCTTGTAGGCCCTCTTTAGCATATGAAAGCTCTGTTGAAACCTCCCTTCCCCTTCCCTTACCCCAACCGCAAGGTACATAACCTGCCATCTCTCACAACCCTGGGCAGCAGCTATTCCTGCCCACAGGTCCTGTCCCCGTGCTTTAGTAAACCACCATTTTGCACCAAAGATGTCTCAAGAATTCTTTATTGGTCATCGGCTCCGGACCTCAGCCCACCGAACCTCACTTAGGTTCTAGAACTTCATCAGTTTCGGCCGGCTCCCAGTGGAGGTCTTGTGGCCAGAAGTTGCTAGACCAGGGATGTGGAGGAGATCACATTAGATCAATCAGGAGGAAACCTCACACAGGAGTCTTAAGATTGGCAGCCGTCCTAGTGACTTAGGTGGGTGTCCCGTGCTCAAGAAAGACAACTTTCTATAAGAACAGGAATAAAGAAAGGGTATCAAGTTTCTGGGTCTGGGTCTTATTACCATTCCAGCCAGGGTACTAACTTACAGCCAAAAGGCAGATGCTATCCTCCCCATAGAGCAGCCACGGGCTAGAGGATTACAGCCTGAGTGAGCAATTGACATGCAAGTGTTCCAATAAGACCATACTCCTTGAAAAGCCCCTGAAACAAGAGTAAAGGAAGAAGAGAGAAAATACTCACCACTTTTGCACTGAAGCTCAGAGTCCAAATGTAAAGACTCACAGTCCCTTCGTGGTCGCCAATATGATGAAGTCCCAGAACCTAAGTCAGGTACAGTGGGGTGAGGTTCAGAGCCGAGGGCTAAGAAAGAATTCTTAAGACATCTCTGGTGCAAAAAGGTGGTTTATTAAAGCACGGGGACAGGACCTGTGAACAGGCGGAGATGCAGCTGCCCCAGGTTGTGAGGGATGGCAGGTTATGTACCCTGCAGTTGGGGGAAGGTGAGGGGAAGGAAGGTTTCAATGGAGTTTTCATATGCTAGCTAAAGAGGGCCTACAAGGTGCCAGGATGTCTGACGCCTACCTGAGGCCTTGCCCTTGAAGCTTGATCAATGTTGTCTTTAGACCAGCCATTAACATTAAGATAGTTGGGAGACTTTTTGGTGGGATGTCACAATCCTGCTATCAATCATCTTTGTTAGTGAGATTTAGGACATTTGTAAGCCAAGGGAGACTCCTGTCTAGCAGGATTGTGAGCTCTCAAAGTTAACTATTTGTTTATTGTTCATGGAATCAGGGCTGCCTGAGGGATGCTACACAGAAGACTGAGGGGGAGCAGATGGAGAGGAGGGTGAGGGGGGTGCAAGGCGCCAGCTTTTGCTTTGTCTTCAGCCAGCCTCATGCTCCCTCATCACTATTAAACATGAACTTCTTGCTAAAAATAACACACATTTATTCATACAATTTCATGCCGAGTATATGAGTGTTACAAAGTTTTTGTTTAAGCTTTTTTTTGGCGGGGTGGGTTAAAAGCACTATGGAATTTATTATATACACTATAAATTTGCTTAGTAAAGCATTTCTTCCCGCATAGTGAAATACATACTTTAGGGTAAGCCATATTAAATAATGCTGAATAATCCTGAACTTTCTCAGTGTAGTTTGGAAAATTATAGGATCAATTATTCTAATTCTTTAATGTGCGTTTCCTTTTTAAAATTTTTTTTTTATTTTCAGCATAACAGTATTCATTATTTTTTCACCACACCCAGTGCTCCATGCAATTCGTGCCCTCTATTATATCCACCACCTCGTACCCCAACCTCCCACCCCCCCGCCACTTCAAACCCCTCAGATTGTTTTTCAGAGTCCATAGTCACTCATGATTCACCTCCCCTTCCAATTTCCCCCAAATCCCTTCTCCTCTCTAACTCTCCTTGTCCTCCATGATATTTGTTATGCCCACAAATAAGTGAAACCATATGATAATTGACTCTCTCTGCTTGACTTATTTCACTCAGCATAATCTCTTCCAGTCCCATCCATGTTGCTACAAAAGTTGGGTATTCATCCTGTCTGATGGAGGCATAATACTCCATAGTGTATATGGACCACATCTTCCTTATCCATTCGTCAGTTGAAGGGCATCTTGATTCTTTCCACAGTTTGGTGACCGTGGCCATTGCTGCAATAAACATTGTGGTACAGATGGCCCTTCTTTTCACTACATCTGTATTTTTGGGGTAAATACCCAGGAGTGTAATGGCAGGGTCATAGGGAAGTTCTATTTTTAATTTCTTGAGGAATCTCCACACTGTTCTCCAAGTGGCTGTACCAACTTGCATTCCCACCAACAGTGTAAGAGGGTTCCCCTTTCTCCACATCCCCTCCAACACATGTTGTTTCCTGTCTTGCTAATTTTGGCCATTCTAACTGGTGTAAGGTGATATCTCAATGTGGTTTTAATTTGAATCTCCCTGATGGCTAGTGATGATGAACATTTTTTCATGTGTCTGATAGCCATTTGTTTGTCTTCATTGGAGAAGTATCTGTTCATATCTTCTGCCCATTTTTTGATATGGCTGTCTGTTTTGTGTGTGTTGAGTTTAAGGAGTTCATTATAGATCCTGGATGTCAACCTTTTGTCTGTATTGTCCTTTGCAAATATCTTCTCCCATTCCGTGGGTTGCCTTTTTGTTTTCTTGGCTGTTTCCTTTGCTGTGCAGAAGCTTTTGATTTTGATGAAGTCCTCAAAGTTTATTTTCGCTTTTGTTTCCTTTGCCTTTGGAGACATATCTTGAAAGAAGTTGCTATGGCTGATATCGAAGAGATTACTGCCTATGTTCTCCTCTAGGATTCTGATGGATTCCTGTCTCACGTTGAGGTCTTTTATCCATTTTGAGTTTATCTTTGTGTACGGTGTAAGAGAATGGTCGAGTTTCATTCTTTTACATATAGCTGTCCAGTTTTCCCAGCACCATTTATTGAAGAGACTGTCTTTTTTTTTTTTTGCCACTGTATATTTTTTCCTGTTTTGTCGAAGATTATTTGCCCATAGAGTTGAGGGTCCATATCTGGGCTCTCTACTCTGTTCCACTGGTCTATGTGTCTGTTTTTATGCCAGTACCATGCTGTCTTGGTGGTCACAGCTTTGTAGTAAAGCTTGAAATCAGGTAACGTGATGCCCCCAGTTTTATTTTTGTTTTTCAACATTTCCTTAGCGATTTGCGGTCTCTCCTGATTCCATACAAATTTTAGGATTATTTGCTCCAGCTCTTTAAAGAATACCGGTGGAATTTTGATCGGAATGGCATTAAAAGTATAGATTGCTCTAGGCAGTATAGACATTTTAACAATGTTTATTCTTCTGATCCAAGAGCATAGAATGGTCTCCAATCTTTTTGGGTCTTCTTCAATTTCTTTCATGAGTGTTCTGTAGTTCATCGAGTACAGATCCTTTACCACTTTGGTTAGGTTTATTCCCAGGTATCTTATGGTTCTTGGTGCTATAGTAAATGGAATCGATTCTCTAATTTCCCTTTCTGTATTTTCATTGTTAGTGTATAAGAAATTCACTGATTTCTGTACATTGACTTTGTATCCTGCCATGTTGCTGAATTGCTGTATGAGTTCTAGTAGTTTGGGGGTGGAGTCTTTTGGGTTTTCCATATAAAGAATTATGTCATCTGTGAAGAGTGAGAGTTTGATTTCTTCATTGCCAATTTGGATAACTTTTATTTCTCTTTGTTGAATGATTGCTGTTGCTAGGACTTCTAATACTATGTTGAACAAGAGTGGTGAGAGTGGGCATCCTTGTCGTGTTCCTGATCTCACCGGGAAGGCTGCAAGCTTTTTCCCATTGAGGATGGTATTTGCTGTGGGTCTTTCATAGATAGATTTGATGAAGTTCAGGAATGTTCCCTCTATCCCTATACTTTGAAGCGATTTAATCAGGAATGGATGCTGGATTTTGTCAAATGTTTTTTCTGCATCGATTGAGAGGACCATGTAGTTCTTCTCTCTTCTCTTATTAATTTGTTCTATTACATTGATTAATTTGCGAATGTTGACCCATCCTTGTAGCCCAGGGATGAATCCCACCTGGCCATGTTGGATAATCTTTTTAATGTGCTGTTGGATCCTGTTTCCTAGGATCTTGTCGAGAATCTTAGCATCCATATTCATCAGTGATATTGGTCTGAAAATCTCCTTTTTGGTAGGGTCTTTGCCTGGTTTGGGGATCAGGGTAATGCTGGCTTCATAGAAAGAGTCTGGAAGATTTCCTTCTGCTTCAATTTTTTGAAACAGCTTCAGGAGAATAGGTGTTATTTTTTCTTGGTAAGTTTGGTAGAATTCCCCAGGGAATCTGTCAGGTCCTGGGCTCTTGTTTTTTTGGGAGGTTTTTGATCACCACTTCAATCTCATTACTAGATATCGGTCTATTCAGGTTGTTGGTTTCTTCCTGGTTCAATTTTGGGATTTTATAGTTTTCCAGGAATGCATCCATTTCATCTAGGTTGCTAAGCTTATTGGCATATAACTGTTGATAATAACTTCTGATGATTGTTTCTACTTCCTTGGTGTTAGTTGTGATCTCTCCCTTTTCATTCATAATTTTATGAATTTCGGCTTTCTCTCTTTTCATTTGGATTAGTGTGGCCAATGGTTTGTCGATCTTATTGATTCTTTCAAAAAACCAGCTTCTAGTTTCATTGATACATTCTACTGTATCTCTGGTTTCTACCTCATTGATCTCAGCTCTAATCTTGATTATTTCCCTTCTTATGTGTGGAGTTGGTTTGATTTGTTGTTGTTTCTCCAGTTCTTTAAGGTGTAGAGACAGCTGGTGTGTTCTGGATTTTTTCAATTTTTTTGAGGGAGGCTTGGATGGCTATGTATTTCCCCCTTAGGACAGCTTTTGCTGTATCCCATAGGTTTTGGACCGAAGTGTCTTCATTCTCATTGGTTTCCATGAATTGTTTCAGTTCTTTGATCTCCTGGTTGATCCAAGCATTCTTAAGCAAGGTGGTCTTTAGCTTCCAGGTGTTTGAGTTCCTTCTGAACTTTTCCTTGTGACTGAGCTCCAGTTTCAAAGCATTGTGATCTGAGAATATGCAGGGAATAATCTCAGTCTTTTGGTATCAGTTGAGTCCTGATTTGTGACCTAGTATGTGGTCTATTCTGGAGAAGGTTCCATGTGCACTTGAGAAGAATGAGTATTCTGTTGTTTTAGGGTGGAATGTTCTGTATATATCTATGAGGTCCATCTGGTCCAATGTGTCATTCAATGCTCTTGTTTCTTTATTGATTTCTGCTCTGATGATCTGTCTATTTCGGAGAGAGGTGTGTTAAGATCTCCTACGATTAGTGTATTCATATCAATATGACTTTATCTTGATTAACAATTTTCTTATGTAATTGGCTGCTCCCATATTGGGGGCATAGATATTTACAATTGTTAGATCATCTTGGTAGATAGTCCCTTTAAGGATTATGTAGTGTCCTTCTGTATCTCTGACTACAGTCTTTAGTTTAAAATCTAATTTGTCTGATATGAGAATCGCTACCCCAGCCTTTTTTTGAGGCCCATTGGCATGAAAGATGCTTCTCCATCCCTTCACTTTCAGTCTGGGTGTACCTTTAGGTTCAATATGGGTCTCTTGTAGACAACATATGGATGGGCCCTGTCGTTTTATCCAATCTGCAACCCTGTGCTGTTTTATGGGCGCATTTAGGCCATTCACATTGAGAGTGATTATTGATAGATACATTTTTATTGACATCGCATTACCTATGAAGTCTTTCTTTCTGTAGATTGTCTTTATATTTCTGTTCAATGCTATTCTTAGGATTTTTCCTCTTATAGAACCCCCCTTAATATTTCCTGCAGTGTCGGCTTGGTGGTTGCATAGTCTTTTAAGCCTTGACAGTCTTGGAAACTTTTTATCTCTCCATCCATTTTGAATGTCAGTCTTGCTGGATAAAGTATTCTTGGCTGCATGTTCTTCTCATTTAGTGCCCTAAATATATCTTGCCAGCCCTTTCTGGCTTGCCAGGTCTCTGTGGACAGGCCTGACGTTATTCTGATGGGCTTTCCTCTGTAAGTAGGAGCCTCTTTGTCCTAGCGGCTTTCAAGAGATTATACCTACAATTATGGTCCTCAATTTGACTATCAGGTGTCATGATGTTTTTTTGGAATGTATAATCTTGGGTGGAGACCATTCAGCCTCTAGTACATAAACGCTGGTTCCATTCGTGAGATTGGGAAAATTTTCATGAAGAACCTGTTCCACTATATCTTCTAGACTTCATTCTTTCTCCTCCCCTTCAGGGATTCCAATAATTCTGACATTGGAACGTTTCATGGCATCATTTATTTCCCTGATTCTGTTTTCGTGGTTTATAAGCTGTTTGTTCCAGGCTTCCTCCTGATCCTTTCTCTCTATCTGTTTGTCCTCCAGATCACTAATTCTGTCTTCTATCTCAGTTACCCTAGCTTTGCAAGAATTTAGATTAGATTGGAACTCATTGAGAGCATGGTGAAGTTCATCCCTGGTAGCTCTCAGCTCTTCCCTAACATTGAAAACATGATCTCTGGTTGTTTTCAGTTTGGCCCTAATCAATTTCGTTTGGCTTTCTCCAAGCTAGCTATTGCCTGGATAATTGTTAGCCTGAATTCTCTTTCTGACATATTGTCTGTGTTGATAGCCATTAGCTCTGTTGCAGAAGGTCCATCCTCTGTATTTTTCTTCTGTTGGGCATTCCTCCTCCTAGTCATTTTGGTGAGAGATGTCTGAATGGATATAGATGGATGTATCGACCATGGTGCAGTCAAGGTGCACCCCAGAACGCTTCTGAGCAATCAGGATTCCCCACCCAAATGAGAGAAAAAAGAAAAGAAAAAGAAAGAAAAAGAGAGAGAGACAGGAAAGAAAGGGAAGATGAAAGAGAAGGTTAGCCCAAATGGGCCCCAAGGTAAGATTTATGAAGTAGACAAACAAAAACAGACAAACAAAATGACTGATAAAAGTATATGACAAGAGAAAAGAAATATATATATGCAAATAAAGGAAAAACTTCATCAAAAAGAACCCCAAGTGTAATATTTATATACTATCAGGACAAGTACAAAAACGCAGAAACAGTGGTGGAAGAAAAAGATGGGAGAGTGGTTATAAATTCTCAGTGTGGGCGAGGAAGGTTGTTTTGATTCTTCCTGAATATATCTTGATATCTTTGTTAAAGGACTCAACTTCCCTAAGATAAAGGGGGATTAAAAATTGGTTTACCTATAGCGGTAGTATTGATTGGGGAAAGGGGATTACTTTGAAGTTTAACTCTATATGAATATTAGAGAATAAAAATAAAAAGGAATAAACTAGACTAAACTAAACTATAATTAAAAAAAAGAAATTCAAAAAATAGAAATGCAAAAGAAAAACATAGGTGTATGTATCAAAAAGTTCAGGTTAGAAGGTTATTATGGAATTTGATGTACTGGACAACTCACTGTGATGGTAAATAGGTTAAATAATTATCTATATAAAAAAAAAATGAACCAGAATAGTGGGATCGAGTTAAAAATAAAAGTTTTCCTATGAAGTAGGGGTGGTTGTTCTCTTGTCGTCCTTTTTTTTTTTTTTTTTTCCTTTCTTGGTTTGTTTTCTGGGGGAGGGGCCTGCCACATGGGTTTTCAGTCAATGATGTTCCCTGAGTTAAGTCCTCCTGTCCCCCTCAAGAGGGTGGGCTCTGAGGAAACTAGTTTTTTTCAGGCATTTGTTCTCTGGTGGTTTTTATGTTTGTTCACTTTTTATTTCTCTCACCTTGACTGCTTTTGATGGTTTTTGTAGTTTTAGAGGAAAACAAAATGCACCCTGACCTCCCTCTCAGAGAGAAGCCTCAGTCTGGCTGCAGAGCCCAAATAAGTTCCCCCTTGGCCACTGGCAGAGCAGGTTCTGAGTCGCGGTCCCTGGGGATGCAGGATCTTTTGCTTGTACCCAAAGCCACGGCAGTGGAGGCTGTCTGGGCAGCTCTAGATTGCCAGAGAGGTTCCAAGCAGCGATCACACACTGAGATTTTCCCACTGGCCCCAGGTTGGGAGTGCCTGGTCTTTCTGGGTCTAAGAGCACCCGGCTTGCACGCACCTCTTTCAGGGGAGGTTGTGGGTCCCAGGCTCTGAGAATGGGGCACAGGTCTTAAATCACCAGGCTGAGCCTTCACGGACCTCTCTGGGGGAGTTTGGTGCATGCTCTTACGCTCTGAAACAATGGCGCATATCAAGGGAGCCGGCTGGGCCTTTGTACCTCTTTCAGGGGAGGATGAGGGGTGCGCGCATCTCAGGGCTCTATAGCAGGGCTCGTGTGTTCTGCCATCCAGCGTGGCTTCCATCCCCTCACAGGAGCTGGACCCCATGCGTTCTTGGACACGCTGGCAGCTTAGGGACCGAGACCTGGTTTCTCCCCCCCCCCCCCCCGCACTCTCTCTGGCTCAGTGCCAGGGGAGGCTGTCCTGGGACCAGGGACTTAAGCCCCTGTCCCTAGCCACCCCGATTCCCACAATTTCCCCCCCTCTGCAATCTTTTGCTCTTTTGGAGTGCTTTCAACCAGTCTCCAAGTTAATGCTGGTCCCCAGATGCAGGGCACTCTCACTCATATTGGGGTTATTACTTTCCAACCGGTCGCCTCTGGTGGCTCCCTCCCCCTTTTGTTTATCTTCCGATATCAGTCCGCTGTTCCCACTCCACTTTACATGCCCACTGGTGTCTTCTGCCCCTGTAAAGATCCAGACGTGTATAATTCTGATCTCAGGCTGATTTCATGGGTGATCAGAGTTATTTGGTAGGTAATGAGCTCGCTTTAGGATACAGGTTGAAAGGCTCCTCCTCCTACTTCCCTGCCATCTTGTCCCCCCAATCTGTTTAAGCCTTTTTAAATTTAGTCTAAATACACCTTCCAATCACTTTTGACTCTGGTAGTTTGTTATGGCATCACCATGACTTATATTTATGGCCTGTATAAGTGATCAATAATAATTTACTACCTTTTGGTTAAGAGTCAAATGTTGAGGCATATTGAAGAAAACCCCAATGTTCCATTTTGTTTCATTTTAATTACAGTTGCACTTTTTTCTCTGTCTTGATCCCTTTACCTTAAGTAGATTATGTAGGGGCCTATTTAGCCAGAGCGGCTCCATCTCAGTTGAACAGCCATTTTGTTGTTCATGCAATAAAACTTAAACTGACCCTGCCCACCCCCCTCCAAGGGACTTACTTAAAAGCAAGTCTGAGAAACTAGTAAAATATGGTCGACCAATCCCAGATAACAGAACCCAAATACAAGGGTGGGTCAGGCCAGGTGGAGATATCCAATCACTATCTCCCTAAAGAATGTGGGCCCCGCCTTTTGGGCACCAATTCTGACCAAGGTGATAGACTAGTTCAAGTATCTACTATAGGGCGAATTGTAATTCAATTGGCTACCCATAGCACGACTATGCAACTTTCTCTGTGTGTTAATAATCTCATTGGCCACCTGTGTGTGGCCAGGCTCAACCACATGGCCCTCGTCCTTTAAAAGTTAGTCTGTGAGGCTGGCAGGTGTTGTTCTCTCTATAAGAGGTGGCCCCGACCGGTTGGTTTGATTCTCAATGCTTGGCTCGAAATAAAGCTTTGCTTGACCTTTGCTTTGTATCAGTCTCTCTCCTTTGATCACGGACCCTAACAGATTATATGTCATTTAATATCATGCCTTCAAAGCATTTCATCAAATTTAGCTAGAAGCAAATTTCAAGCTTATTAATTCTCAAAGCAAAAGTCCATTTAGGACCTACTTTGTGCCAGGTACTTTTCTTGATCTGGGGATTGGGTGGTGAACAAGGCAGGGAGACTTCTTTTGGGACTTACATTCTTGCTCTTTGAGTGTGTGTCTTTGGTTTTCTTTTGAGTCAGGGAAATTGTCTTTTTTTAGCTAACTCTGATAGGCTGCCTAATTATTTTCTCTTCCTGAAAATTCAAGTATCATCCTATTTGGTTTTCAGATTTTTTTCTCCAAGTCTCATCTTTCCTTCATTTGTTTTATTTCATTCTTGATACTTTAAAATATTCTTTCCACTTGATTTTATGAGACAAGAGGTTTTGTCCCACCATATGGACTGGAATTTGTTATTCGGGAAGACATTTTTCAGTTACCATAATGTCCCTGGTGGGATGTGATGGGCTTTGTTTTCTGCAAAGAAGACAAAGACCTTTCCCTTGATGCCTGGCTGGGCAGTGAGAGCATCAGGAGAAGCTCAGAGCTTTCCCAAAGCCAGAAGCAGCCCCAGGACTCAGCCCAGGCAGCTGGTAATTCCTTATCTCCCAGAGGGCCAGTCAAGTTCGTACACACACTCTAGTCAAGCTCCCTTGAACAGCACTCTCCAGGCTCTGCTGGAGGGAAAGACCAGCACCGACTCTTCAATGGAATGGGCTCTGAGCTCCACACCTGCCCTGCAGGTGGGTGGTTCAAAAGAAGTGACAGAGAAATGTGTGTACAGCTGGGTGAATATATGGTCAGTACCATGTCGTCCCAGAACTTCTGTGGGAAACGGCAGAGTACTATTTTTTTAAAGAGAAATCTCATCACATAACTCTCTCTTACAGAACATATCAGTAGAATCTCACTGCCATTGAAACTATTGAAAGTGAACTTTGCATCCTTGTGCTCTCAGAGTAAGGATTATTTCTAAATCTTTTCTGTCCTTTTCCTGTCAGTCAATCATACTGGACTGGACAGACTGCTTACAGGTCTGCATGCCACATTCCTTCTCACATCAGAGTCCACTACTCTGTTTTCCCCTCTGCTATCATTCTCCTCTCTTCCTTTCATTTGGCTCCTGCTTACTCAACATTTCCCTTCTTCGGTCTTTCCTTCAATGTGTGCTTACTGAGTGCTATTACGTGCTAAGGGCTAGTGATACTCTGGGGATCCAAATCATAGATTAGTAAGTGGTTTGTTATGTAGCATTGTTTGTGACAAAAATTGACAAAAACTGTAGATTTTGCCAAGTCCCTTCCATAGTTTAGAAAACCTCTTGGTGTATTCTAATCTTCAGTGTAAGAAGGCATTCTTACCTCACCAACATTTCTTTGTGGCATAATATAAAGAGAATTACAAATTACTTGTTTAAAATCATTATGGATGCACATTTTTAGTCATAGGAACCTGAACTGCAATATTCCCACTATGTCCCCCAAAGTATGATTTACCGGTAACAAGGAAGCAAAACTATTGACTAAAATTAAACATCCTTGTCTTGTACCCCCTGTAGTGTTTATTTTTTGAGATGTAGAAAAAAGGAGTTTAGATCTCCGCATTTCCTGTTCAGAAAGACATTTGTATTGATGTGAAGATGCTCCCATACTCCAATGAAACTGGTGTTTGCAACCCAAACCTTTATTGATGGTTTGACTATACGAGGAAAAAATAATTCAGTATGGTCACGAATTCAAGAAGATTTTAACAGATGGTGGTGAGAGAGGTTGGTGGTAGATTAAAATAAAGTGTAAAAGTCAGACAGGTCAAAGATGGAATAATTTGACTTTTATAGGGTACCAATCCCAGAGAATAAAATCTGCTTGTGATATGTGCTGTCTTAACACACACACACACAGGCCCCATTTCTCCCTAAGCATCACTCTTTCTCTGCTCCATTTAACAGACAATCTGCAGTCTTACTCTCTGCAGCCTGTTCTCCTCAAGAATATTCCAATGAGACTTTCATGCCACAACTACTTCTATCAAAATCACCTAGAAACACATTGCTAAATGCAGGAGTCCTCAGCTTTTGCCATCCTTTATTTATCAGCAGAATTTTACGTATTATTCACTCCCACTTTTCATACTTGAGAGAATTAACATATAGCATTATAATAGTTTTAGGCATAGCCATTTTCTAAAAATCCTTCTTCAGTGTTGTTCCAGGGCTTTCCCCCTCCCAGCATTTTCCCTTCTTTATCAGTGGTTATTTCTTTTAGCTTCCCATGATCCTAACATCATAGAACTTTAAACAAAATATTTGGATATTTCTCCCTTATTTAAATCCACTCCTTGATTATCATAGCTTTAAATATTATCTAAATATGAATGAACTCTAAAAGTATTCTTCAGCCTGGATTTCTCTCCTAAATCCCTGAATTCCAGACCTGTGCAATACCACCTACTGTCTTTACCGAAGTAGTCAAAGACACCTTGAACTCAACGTTTCAATCTCCCAAAGAGATTGTCCTATCTCCCAAAGCCTGCTTCCCTGGACATCTAGTCCAAATGGATTATAGTTACATTGCTTTCAGCTGCCTAAGCTAAAAATTTGGTATCATCCTTAATTCTTCTTCTTTTATAGCCAGCATTCACTTTGGTCACTAATCCTATCAATTCTACTTTCAAAATACATTTAAAATTCAATAGCTTACTATATCCACCACAGTGACATGATCCAAGCCACCCGGGTTTCTAGTCTAGATAATTGCGACGGCCTCCTCATTCCTTCCCTGATTCTGATTTTGACCCAATTATCTGTTCTCCACACTGCAGTTGGGGGAAATTATCCATATCTATATTTATACTGATACCAATATATAAATATATAGACACTCGTCTTTTAAAATGTCAATCATATAATGCCACTCCATCCTTCAAAACTTATCAGTGACTTGCCCTACTAGTCAGAGAGAAAGCAAAAATCATTACAGTAGCCTATGATGTCCCAGGAGATCCATATATCATTCTCCTCTAATCATACTAACTTTCTGACCACATGTCCTATTATTATCTCCCTTATTCCTTGTGTGTTAGCCACACTGGAACTTTGCTCTTCCAACACACCAGGCAATAGACCCCTAAGAGCTTTATATCCATAAGTGTTTGGGTTAGGGTTTTGGCTTTGCCTAGAAAGCTCTTCTGTGGATAACACTCATGCTCACTGCCCGAGGCTTCTGTCCCCAGACACTTCTTCAGTGAGGTGTTTCCTAATCATCTGATTCAAAATTAAGCTCCCTCATTCTTTTTAGCAATTCTTTTCCCTATTTTATCTATGGCTCTTAATGATAACTGACGTCATACATTTTTGCTAATTATTTTTGGTTTTCTGGTCCTTCTTTTCCTATTTGAATGTAAAATTCATTAGAACTGGGATTTTTGCTGTTTCTCAATTGTATCTTCAGAGCACGGTATGGAATAAATATTAACAGAAAAATGGATAAATGAATGAATGTCATGAATCTTGTTTGACTGAAAACATTGGTGAATAAGTTAGCTAATTAGTTAAAACTGTCAGAGCAGATTCCAGGGTCAAACAGGAGTAAGGATCTAGGTTTCCTGATCTTTAGATATCCCTTATACCTTAAAATCTTAGGGTTCTCTGGAGACAGACCACATATTGGATAAGAAAAAAATTACATTAGTGGTTTCTTTTCTTTCTCCTCCTCCAGATCATGACAACACAGGAAATACAGCTGATAATGCAGAACAACAGCTCTGCCTCAGCACAGCAGAGGACAATGGGCCATAGGAAATGGGACACACTGAAGAATGAGGTATGTCTCCCTAAATGCTGAGTGAGAACCAGCCCATAGATCCCAAGCTGGGTAGGCCTATGTCTGCCTTCCAAAAGCCATGATAACAACTGATAATCACCCTTATTAATTTCACATATTAAGTAGAAACTTGATAACAGGATGGTTTGGCCTTGTGGCAGTGTTGAATTTCTATTCCTGTCAAGACCTAAATCCACAAACATTTCACTCAACACTGTAGGGATTTATAGTGTCAGCAATCTCAATGCAGTTTTCATCTGCTGTGCATGGAGAAAGATTTGAAACAGCAGGAGCATACCATCCATGAGCACTGAGGAATGAAAGCAGCAAAGAGTATGTGCGTGCATGTACACATATTAAGTGCAAGGGCACTGGAAGGGGGGAGGACAAAAACATACTCAGCTTCTCAATTATTTTCAGTCAAAAAGCATATGTGACAATTGATTTGACTGTCTGTGTAGAGAGTTTACATTTCTAGATTCTCAAATTCCCTTGACTTCTAAAAATACCACTATTATACTATTGCTTTAGTAAAAGATCAGAGAAACATATTCCTGATTACTTGGGGAGTCATAGAGGTAAGTGAGTGGGTAAAAACTTTTAGTTTTATAGATGACCTTGACAAAAATGGAAGTTCACAGAAGTGAACAATGAAAGTTTTCTCTTTCACGCAATCCTGAGGATCACATGTAAGCATGATGAAGGGAAGCTAGCCAGTGTATAGATAGCCAGGCTTAAAGTACATGGTGAATCCTCTTCCTGCCTCAATGCCAGTTAACTGCACGATGCTTGAAAAATTACAAAGATCAGTAAATGGAGAACTATTCAATATCAGGGGAAAGATGCTGATTCAGAATTCAAATGGTCAGGAACTAAGAAAACATATGTAATTCCTGTGCCTTGCCTCTTACTTCTTCCTAAAAAACACATGTCTCAGAACAGAAATGTTGGATTTGAGATTTCAATTTGACAGGTGTCAGTTTGCAAGATGTCCGGATGGTGAAGTACTTGGCACAAGGTAAAATAAATGAATAAATACATAAAAAATTAAAAAAGAAAAAACCAGAAAACCTAGACCAGGAGACTCTGTATGTCCAAACAGACTCAAGGGAATAAAGCAGTCAGGGCTTGTATACATGATAATTGAGAGCACCGCAGAAAATAGCACATCAAGAACATGGTTAAAAATGACTGTGCCTCTCAGGAACACCACCTCTATGGTTCAGAAAATAGGAAAGGTGATAAAGTGGTTGTGAAGATCAGGATGTTCCATATACTGCACCAGGAATACCTCCAAATGAACCTCGGCCACAGGGATACTGGGATTTGTTTGAGGCAAAGAAATTTTATGATCTTATCCTTGAATATGACTGTGTTTGTTATCCAGACCTAGAAAATCAAGTTCTCTTGGAGAAAATTTAATCACTGATGTGATAACTATTTTCTACTCAACAGAGCAATTTCATAGAGAATATAGAGGTTCATGAAATGCATTTTGAAAGTACTGTAAAAAAATATGGATTGACTTACAGGGAGTGTTCTGAACTCCTCATACAAAGATTATAAGGTAAAATGGAGTTCTGAATGTGGCTTATCAGCCCAAGAAAAAATTCTAATAACTTTATTCAATAAGTGATATATAAAGTATTATATTTGCCACAGACTCAAGACTCCTTTTTTTGTCAATCCTTTTTTTTTGTTGTGCATTTAAAAATGAATGTCTAGAGGCACCTGGGTGCCTCAGTGTTTAAGCCTCTGCCTTTGGCTCAGATCATGGTCTCAGGGTCCTGGGATTGAGCCCTGCATCAGACTCTCTGCTTGGCAGGGAGCCTGCTTCCCCTCTCTCTTTGCCTGCCTCTCTGCCTACTTGTGATCACTCTCTCTTAAATAAATAAATAAAATCTTAAAAAAAATAGAATGTCTATGTGCAGTATGTTTTTTTATATATAAATTATTTCTCAATAAGCTGTTAAATAATTAGTAATAAATAAAGTAATGGATAGTTCACCCCAAAAGAAGAGTGAATCTCTAGTTTTCAGAATATATTCTGTGGAGGGCACCTGGGGGGCTCAGATGGTTCAGGGTCTATCTTCAGGTCAAGCCTCACATAGAGTCCCAATTCAGTCTCCCTGCTCAGCTCTCTCTCTCAAATGAATATATTTTTATGAATATGAAATATGAATATATTCATTATGTTTTTATTTTTTTTTAAAGATCTTACCTATTCATTTGACAGAGAGATCACAAGTAAGCAGAAAGGCAAGCAGAGAGTGGGGGAAGCAGGCTCTCCACTGAGCAGAGAGCCTGATGCGGGGCTCAATCCAAGGACTCTGAGATCATGACCTGAGCAGAAGGCAGAGGCTCAAACCACTGAGCCAACCAGGTACCCCATAAAATCTTTTCTAAAGAAAGAATATATGCTATGGAAAAAATCAGAGGAGACTCATCTTGTAAGCTCTACCTTCTAAATTTATTTGGCTACTACTTTAAAGTGATACAGAAAATTCTATGGACTCATAATCTGTTGTAGTTATTTGTGCATTTTTAGGAAGCTTTACCATGTGATGGTGCAGGGGAAAACAACAGTGAATAAGGTAGATAACTTTCCAGCTCTCAGAACTTTCAATCCTGAGGAATATAGGAAATACATATATAATTACCTCATACAGTTTTAAGTCTGGATGAAAAAGAGTAGAGGAGACCGCAGCAGGAATGGGAGCCGGGCTCAGCTGCGCAGGGGAAGGGTAACAGAAAGGGAGGCTTCCACAAAGTAATTTATGGATGGCGACAGAGAGCAGGACACCGAATGGGCAAATCTCTTGGATAAAGATTATGATGTATAAGGCCGCCAAGAGGCAAGTGAAGAATTTAAAGATTTGAAAGCAAGTTTGAGAGTGTTCTTTTTGTTGTTTCATTGTTAGTTTTTGGTCACAGATAGTGAGAGCTGAAATAGAGCCGAGATGTGATTTTATTAATATAATGCTTCGCCAAAGTGCTCTGTCATTTTCAAAGATTTGTCAAGTAAGTCCTGTCCTTTGACCCCTTGAACAGCGCCGAAGTAAGTGGTGCTGTTCCAATTGCACTCTTTTGCTGTTGAGGAAACTGAGGCTCATGTGGTATCTCGCAGTTATTATGGAAGCAAACACCAGAGTGGAAATTAACATCTGTATCTCTTGGCTCTTAGATCACTGTGCCCCCTTGCCTTCTTTCCACTTGTCTCCTAGAGAAACATAAACAATGGCTGTCAATGAAGTACATAAAATCCATTACAATTTAATGGAAATTTTAAACAGTGGAAATAGAGTGATGTCTCCCTTAAGGAACTGTTTTATATTCTGCTCTAGTGTAGTTTAAGCATGGTAAGTGAGGTTACTTGATGGCATTGTAACAGTAAGGGAAAGCAGAATTGTGGCAAGTCCTGGAATTGGGAAAAATCTTCAGTTTCTGAGCAGAACCTATAATTTGATCTTATAATTCTAGGATGAAGTAATTATAGCATGTTGTATACAATTAAGGCTGAGGAATAACTTAATTTTAAGTGCTAACAATGTTCATATAGGAAAAGATGTCAATGAAAGCCACACTAAGAAAGTCAGTGAAAAGTTGGCCTGAAAAAAAAAAAAAAGAAGTATTTAACATCTGAGGGAGTGATCTCAGTTTGAAGATGATGCTAGATTTTGTATGTGGAAGAGATCAAAGAGAGAAGTAAAAAGTTTATATGTAATATCATAACTTAAAATAGAAAGCTTGTTTTCTTATTTTGGCTCCAGTAATTTATGTGGACTGACAATGTAAACTCATCATGCACTACTTTGTTTTCATCTGTACAATGGGAGGAAAATGACATTCTTACTTCTAGTGAAATTGTGGAACTCAAGAAGGAATCTCTTAGAGCATTTCTAAACAGAAAATATTATACAAGTGATAAATTTGAATGAGATGAAAAATAGGGCAGAGGAGAATTCCCCATCTGGACTAAAATGAAAGAAATGGAAAATAAAAGTTCCCTGTAACTCTTAGAAACTATCTTCTAGGTTACTGGGGTTTCCATTTAGAACTTTTGGAAAACAAAATTTCATCTTGGTGCCTCAGAGTCTAGAAAATAAGTAATGGATCTTGCCATATTTCCTTTTGTGTATATTTTGTACTTTGTATTTTTCATACTTCAGTGTATTGTGGGTTTCCACTTTACCAATTTTTCAGTTTTTGCAGGTTTTAAGGTCAACCTGTTGCGCTCTCTCTCTCTCTCTCTCTATATATATATATATATATAAAATCCTGAATTTACTTTTACTTGTTGAATAAAGATTTTCATGGTTTAATCAGTGGACAGTAATTAAAGTATTTATTGAGTCCTGACATAAATTCTGTGTCTGAAAAAATAAAATGCATCATTTAAGAAAAATTGATAGCTGCCTCCACTTAATTTATTAGCCCTTCACTTACAAAAGCAAATTAATGAATGGGACAGCACTAATCACAACACAGATGCTTCTGATTATTCCAAAAACAAGGCTTCATATATGATAGTTTTCATGACTTAAATTTTGAGATACCTTATCACAAGTTCTTAGCAATCTGGCCACAGAGAAACTGAAACCTTTACAGTCTGAGTTTCATTACCCTCCAAGACTCTCATTAACACAGTTCCTGTTTATTGTTCACTTCCCTTTCCATGCCATTGGTAATTCCATGCCACTATGAATTTGTTCCTGTATTTTTGCTTTCTTCATCTTATTTACTGTAGGAAAATTCCACCTCCGTGATACCACATTAGGTTTTGTACCATTATTTCATCAAACTACCCATCTCAGTATGCCCATCTTCATAGTTCTCCCTGGGCTTTTCCAACAAGCCTAAGATAATAGTATGCTATTAAAATACCTTTCCTTGTATCACTGATCATTTTTATAAACAACAGTTTAATTCTTTGCCTCAATTGAAATCTTACTTTTTTCTCCAGCTCTCTTCACTGGAGAGTAATGTTTTCTAGCTTTCCTAATTCATTAGAAGACTGAGTAGATCTCCATTGTAATTGCAGACCATGCTTTTGCCTCCACAGCAGTCACTTTTTGGAAATCGTTACCAAACCTTGACACTAGCTTTTTCATAAGTGGTGTCAGCAACTAACAGTCAAAATGCAATCCCTCTCATTGACAACTTCACCAGCAAGCTCCTAACTTTTATCACTATCTCCTACCTTGCCAAATATTTTTACAATTTTACCATCAGAAGCAATGACCCTTCTGCCACCTGAAATGTCAATCACTTCTAGATATTTCCAGGCCATTTTTATATCACTGAATTCACCCTTGAAGAGATGGGTCATGCTTTTCATGTTTGGAAATGATCAATCTCCATGAGCTCACACTTTGCGCACATCAAAATCCTATTTATTGCATCTTTTCCTTTATCTTTTTGCAATTTCCCATCCTATGTGTTTTTCCCATTCCTCAATTAATTAACTTGGCCGCCATCTTAATTGGCTAACGATTGGTTTTATTCAGTTAATTGTCCAGTTATTGCAGGTAGGTACTCTATTAGAGAATTAGGATTTGAAGAATTTAAGACAAAAACAACAAAAGATTGACAAACATAGTTCCTCCCCCTAGAAAATTTAATTCAGTAAGCACTAGAAAGTACTGCTGCAATACTTGGATACCCAGCATGTTGTGAAACAAAAATCCAACAGTGCCAGCTGAGGTGGCTCAATAGGAAAGATGACAGCCTCTGTCAAGAAGCCCAGAAAATATCTGTGTGATGATAAAGTAAGATACTCGGAAGTTTTAGCATGGTAATGGAGAAGTTACAAGGTTTAGAGGCAGGCTGAAAAAGGTTCAGAGAAGGATTTCTTGACTGAGGACAAATGGTTTGCACTAAGGCATCCAAAAGTAGATGCCTGAATACTGTCCCCGCAAAGACCAGTCAGAAAGTCACATCTCACTGATTTTCACAAGTACAGATTCTGGACTATGCCATGGATAACACAGCAAATATGAGAGGGGTGCTCAAAATCAAAAGGAGATTCAAGGCCTCCTTTTCCTCTGTGACTATAAGAACACTGAAAGACTTATTATGTCATGACCTCATTTTGAAGAAAATGAGAACAAGAAGAAAGCATTGGAAGGGCAGAATTCTCCCTCCCACCCCCTGTTTTAATATGAAATAACTGACATCTGTCATTGTGTAGGTTTAAGGAATATATATCATGATGGTGTGGTTGACATGTATAGTGAAATGATTGCCACAAGAGGTTCAGTTAACAACCATCATCTCATATAGATCCAGGAAAAAGCAAAGGAGGAAGAAAAAAGAAAAAAAAGGTGCTCCTTGTAATTAGAATTTTCATGGTTTAATTCAACAGCTTTCCTATATATCCTACAGCAGTGTTAGTTAGATCTATTATGTCCCTAGTACGTACTTATCCTGTAATTGGTAATTTGTGCATTTTGACGATCTTCCTCCCATTTCTCCTCCCCTCAAAACTCCATCTCTGGAATCCTCAAGTCTGATCTCTTTATTTATGTTTAGATTACTTGTACATTTAGATACATATATATTTAGATCCCACATATGAGATCATATTGTATTTGTCTTTCAATCATACAGTATTTCTCTTTCTCTGTCTGGCTTATTTTACTTAGTACGTTGCCTTGAAGGTCCACCTATGTTACTGCAAATGGTAAGATTTTCTGGATGTGTGTGTGTGACTGAATCATATTCCACTGTCTATGTTCATCAAATAAATTATGATGAACATATTACATACCAATATTTGCAGAAGGCTAATTTAAT